>NC_139235.1:28062294-29416077 GCF_977018435.1 Lepisma saccharinum
ATGGAGATTTTGTTATTTAATATTTCCCCTCCCCCCATCGTTAATTCCAAACTGAATCATTCCGTTTCACACGGCGTGGACAATGAACACAATGGGATATGTTTAAAACTCAAGAAAATAACAAAATCTCCATTTCAACGAACCGAGAAGTGGGGAAGAATTGGATAATTCTTATAAATATTAAAATTACATTCATGTTTTTAGTGGTATAATCGCAGATAAAATAAAAGATCTTACGTGGAAGATTTTATCTTGCTCTGAACTCGGCCAAAAGGAATTTCGCACCGATCTAATACATTATCCAATACATTATAAAATATTATTGAATGTTTCACGTCGATAATTTGATCAATGCATCAGTTAGTTCTTGACGCAGAGACGATATTTTCTGCAACTATATCTTCTCTCCTCTCGTCTCCAGTCCCTTCTGTTCTTCTCTTCTCCTTCTTCTCTCCCCTCCTCCTCCTCTGCCTTTATCCCTACTTTTCGCATCTTGTCTCCATCTCACTCTTCTCCACTCCTCTTATCTCCTCTCCTGTCTTAGATTTCCGACTCCACTGCACTCTTCTCCTCTTCTGTTCGTTCTTCTCCATTTCTCTCTTTTACTCTACTCTACTCTCCACTACCCTCTAATCGTCTTCTCTCTTCTCTCTTCTCCAAACTCCTTTCCTCCTCTTCTATCACCTCGGTTTCCTTCCTCTCTTCTCTCCTCTATGCTCCACTTTCCTCATCTCTCCTCGCATCTTTTTCCATTCTCCTAATTACTTCTCCTATCCACTTCTGTCCTCTATTTTCTTCCCTCCTTTACATTTCTTCTTCTCCTTTCGTTTTCTCTTTTCTACTCTCCTTTGTCCCCTTTCGTTTCCTCTCTCCTCTTTTCCTTTGTGTAGACTCATGAACAATGAAATACTAGAACATCGACTTTCTTTCTTCCAGAAAGTGTTTCCCATTTGCAACAAATGTAATACTGATTTTTTTCTAGTTTTGTGCAATAATACGTGGATTTCTTTCTTTCGCGTATTTTATAAATATCTAATGTGCATGTGGCAACCCTGAAATTTAGCCTACTCTACACGCAACCCAGCAACGCCTTGTGTAAGTTGGGTTGCCTAGTTTAAAATGTCGTTGTCCTAAAACTATTGAGAGACACTGTACAAACATTCGTAAATACATAGTTCTTTTTTAGTCGAGACAAATTGGGTGGATTTTGCGGTGGAAACGTATCGGTAAATATACGCAACCGCATTTATGTAAGTGTCCCTTCAATTAAGTACAATTTATAATTTCTAGCTAAAAATAGCGACTTACATTTATTTTCAATGTTCCATAGTTCTAGACCACCTGTCATTTGTGTTTGGCACGTGATCGGAAAAGGTACCCGAAAGAAAATGTCCATACCACATAAACCATCCCACAGCAGACTTTATTTGTCGAAGATATGTGTGATTGGCAACACTTGAGCTACATAATTTAATTTACTAAAAATATAAGTGTGAAGAAACCAAACACGTTGGATTAAATTGAGTTGTCCTCCTCTCATTTGATAGCACTGTGTCCTGATTTCGCTTACAATTTTCATCCAATTTAATTCTAGCATGCGAGACTCGTTGGAATGAAAAATAATACCTAAAATTTTGAGTTCATTCACATATTGTATACCTATATCCTGCTGTTCTTGTTTCCAGTTTCGAACAGGTAACGCTTTTGATTGTTCATGTTTATTTCTGCTCCACTTGCAGAACAATACAAAGATATTGCATTTAGTATATATTGGAGCTGGGTCGTTGTAGTTACACAAATCGATAAATCGTCTGCAAACGTAAACATTTGAGTTTCAAGGAAGCACTCTCTGCCCGTGGTACTCGGCACTGAATGTATCGGAGTAGTAAGTCCAAGGTCAAGGCGTAGAGAAGCATAGTCAAGGGGCACCCCTGGCGAATATATCGCGTCATGTGTATTGCAGGAGTCACGAATCCGTTGATAATGATGTGGGAGGTTGCCTTCCGATAGAATACTTGCAAAACAGAAATAAAAGCATCGCTGAAGCGATAAGCTCAGAGTACATGAAACAAGTATTGGTGCATTACAAGTTCAAAGGCTTTTGTAAAGTCAAAGGATATTACACAAGCTGGTGACTGTTGCATTTCATAATAAGCCATTAAATCACGTATACCCGCCACCGCTGAGAATATGTTATGAGTTTACTAATACATGTTTGTTGCGTACTAAGTAGAGAGGATAATATGGGTTTTAGCCTATTAGCCAAAATTTTGGCCATAATCTTGTAGTCACAGTTTAATAATGTGATGAGCCTGTAGTCAGTCACTGCACTCGATCGCGTTTTCTTGAGAATTAATACAATGATACCTTCATTTTGAAGCACAGACCTGCTTCGAAATGCATCTTGAAATATCTTGACCAATTCATGTTTCATGAGATTAAAAAAATTCAAGATAAAATTTATATCTGATACCATCTTTCCCAGGAGTTTTCTTAACATTACAGGTTCGCAGTGCTTCATACACCTCATCGACGGTGACGTCTTTATCTAACTGAGCTCTATCTTCGTCCGTTAAAAATTTGTTTACTGAGGTGAGCAATTGTTGTACAGCCAATTGATCTAGTTCATTACCAGTATACAAAGTATTGTAATACTTATAAAACGTCTGTGATATACCGTGTTGAGTTCGATGTGTATCTCCATCCGAATCCACAACACTATTTATAAAAAGGGATTTTCTTTGTTTGTGCATTTGTATGTACTGAAAAAATTATGTTCTTTCATCTTGCCCCGTGTTTGTCAGAGTAGCTCTTACTTTGAGAGCTTCTGAATGTTTCCGTTGCAAGCTAAGAATTTCTGCTTTGTATTTTTTTTTTCATATTGGTTTGTAACATCTCTTCTTGTACACAATTCATGTAAACATGCATAATAGAGATTAAGTTTTTGATTTCGATCTCTTGCACAATCTTTCCCGAACCACTGAAAGAAGGATTTTATTCTAGGTTTTACATATTGTGTCCACCATTCATTATATTCGCTATATGTTTGTTTTTCCCACAAAAATATAACCATTTTTCTTTAAACATTGTTTGTACATTAGGATGCTCGAGTAAAGGAACATTTAATTTCCAGTATCAGGGCCCCAACGTTAGTTTTTCGTTTTTCCTCCTGTAGATTTATAGACATACGTATTGCCATGTGATCTGAAAATGGTACTGGTAAAGCTTCAATTGATGTGATGTGTTGGAGCTGATTTACTGGTGTCTATATATTCTATCTATTCTTGAACCTGCTTTATTAGTAAAGTAAGTGTAAGTTATATCGGATCTTTTCTCCGTCCACACGTCTTTTAAGTGCAGTTCACTAATTAAATTTGCTAATGCCGGGCTATTCTAAAATGTTCCAACACAATCATCTGATCGAAGCACTTGGTTAAAATCACCCCCTAATATTATGCAAGAGTCATTTGATGGTAGCTATCAGTCTGAAAAAACTGCTCCCGCTGGTATCTATTTTGATGGCCAGATGGAGCGTATATGTTAATAAATGTATAGTTTTTACTTTGGAAACTGATACCCCTCCCATTTTTTACAATTCGTATTTCTATTCCAGTTTTTAGCAAAATTGCCGTTCCTCGTCCATGTGTATCTAAATTGACAATATTTTCATAACCGTACATAAAGTAAAAATCTGGAATACGTACCTCTTGCAAGAATAAGACGTCCACGGAATACACACGTGCAAAATATACCATTTATATTCATGGTGTATACACGTGTGCTATATACACTGGCTGACAAAAAAAGTGAAGCACCCAGAAGGAGTGGTCGAAGATTACCCCATTTTGGTATACATGCATACCATTGATGTGTGAGTAAATGATTAGATGTACAAGGATCTGTAATGTGTAGAATGCCCACCAGAGGTCATTTGTGACGTCACCTCCTGTTGCTCATAAGGTGGGACCAGTCACCTGCTGTGAGTCAGACAGTGCAGCACGAAGTTCAGAGAGGAATACGAAGCACCAGCGATGCCTCGCAGACGCGTTAGACAGCCGATCCAGCAATTGACAGCATTTGACAGAGGCCGCATTGGGGGACAGCATGAGGCAGGTTGGTCTTATCGGGCAATTGCCAGGCATGTGGGCCATTCAGATGTCACAGTCGCCCGATGTTGGAATATATGGGTACATGAGGGCACCCATGCACGTCGTGCAGGTTCAGGTCGACCAAGAAACACCACCCCGAGGGAGGACCGTCGTATGGCGCTCCAAGCAGTGCGGGATCCCACAACTACAGCACCCGTCATCCGGGAACATGAACTGGACACTCTACAACATCCTGTGAGTTCCCGCACGGTGTCTCGACGACTCGCATCCGCCGGATTCGGGTCCTACCGCCCCATGCGCCGGTTGCCGTTGACACCACAACACCGACGCCTGCGGTTGGTGTGGTGCCGTGCTCGGGAGGCATGGACAGAGGACGAATGGCGTCGCATCATGTTTAGTGATGAGTCCCGATTAGCCATGACCTCCGATGACCATCGTGTTCGGGTGTGGCGGCGTCGAGGGCAGAGGGCACATCCTGCCTACATTGTGGAGAGACACACAGGTGCGACCCCTGGCATCATTGTGTGGGGAGCCATTGGATGTGCGTTCAGGTCACCTCTAATAGTGCTTCGGCAGACTTTGACGGCACAGCGATACGTCACAGACATTCTGCATCCACACGTCCTACCCCTTATGGCACAGCACCCTGGGACAGTGTTCCAACAAGATAATGCACGCCCACACACAGCCCATGTGTCTATGGACTGCCTAGAGCATGTTGAGGTCCTCCCGTGGCCAGCATGATCCCTGGACCTCTCCATCATTGAACAAGTGTGGGATGACATTGGACGGGGACTCCCTCCTAGTGCCAACCTGCGGGATCTGGAGGGACAGCTGCAACACCTGTGGACGGACGTGCCTCAGGAGAGGATCCAAAGGTTGTTTGACACTATTCCAAACAGCATAAGGGCATGCATTGCGGCCAGAGGGGGTGCGACACCCTACTGACCTGGTGCCACCATTCCACCTGTAACTGCCAACGGCCTTGACTCTTGCATCCTATATTGTAATCAGTTCAATAAAGGTACATGGACTTTCAGCATATGTAGTTTCATTCACGTCCAACCACTCCTTCTGGGTGCTTAACGTTTTTTGTCAGCCAGTGTATGTATGTATGTATGTATCAAGGGCCTCCTCGGTGGCGCATGGTAGTATCGTCGCCTTGTAATCAAGGGGTTCCGGGTTCGATACCCGGTGGATGCACATAGTGGTTCGGATCCCACTTTACACTGTAGAACCAGTCCCTAGTATTACTGTGTATAAAGTGGACTTAAAACACCAACTCAATCAATCAATAAATTGGAAAGGAACATAATTTTCTTCTGTAGCCCCCAAACAGTCTGCGGATATACTCTCGCAAAAAACACAGCCATTATTCGGGAAACTAAATGCAGAATGAACTCATTAGCTTAATGGCTTATACACCAAGAACGATGTTATTAGTCTTTAGATTTGTAAATTTGCTGAAAAAAAATTGAGAAGTAGATAAAACCCTTTCCGTGGTTTTAGATATAAAGTGCTGGAACCAGGTTTACAAGTATTGGCAACAGTGCAAATATGAAATGTGTGCGTAATGAGTTCAAGCTAGTCATGCCATGTATACAGTTCATACCGGAATCGAATCCGGTATCTCTTAGTTCAAGGGCGGGCCCGAGTCTTCTATGGTATCTGATTGTTCACTTGGGAAATGATGACGATAATAAATTATATGCACACGTCTAATTTCTTAAAATTAATCTTATTTGTGTGTGGAAAACTGAATATATGATGGCACTGGATAAAACAAAGTTCCCACACGCTCAAATAATTACGTTCTCGTCTTTGGTTCGGCAGGTTCAACAACCTGCCCGGGTTCGATTCCCGATGGAGGCACATAGTTGTTCGGATCTCACTTTAAACTGTAGGTCCAGTCCCGATTAGCCTTACTGTGCATAAAGTGGACTTAAAACAACAGTTCAATTAATCAATCAATCGAAAGGTTCAAGGTTCGATTGCTGGTGGTCAGACCGGTAGCCAGAATTTGATTTCGGAAGGAGCTTATCCCTTATCGGCAGGCGCCATCTAAAGACGAAAAGGTTGGAGGATGAGTAAAAGCGCTGAAGATGAATTTCTTGGTATATTGCAACTTACCATATACAAGATGTTTAATCCTGTTAATGAAGTAAATTTAATTACTACTACACATTATTAAAATTACTACACAAAATTAAAATATTTGTAGGATTTCGGGAAAGGACTAGAGCCCCTGAGCACCTTCCCTGGGTACATGGCTGCTTGTATTAGTTCCAAAATTTCTGTGCTGTTCCAACATCGTGAGGACAATTTGGGAAGTACTTGAAAGCGATATGGAAGCAAATTCTGCTCTCGAAACAATGGGACTCGATGTGATGACCACGCGCAACCGAATGAAAGAAATCTTTGCAGGCCTTGTCCCTCAATATTAATTTTACTGACTAAGTGTAAGTTTTTATCGGCCTCCTCGATGACGCAGTGCTAGTGTCGCCGCCTTGTAATCAACGGGTCCCGGGTTCGATACCCGGTGGAGGCACATAGTGGTTCGGATCCCCGATTAGCCTTACTGTGCATGCAGTGGACTTAAAACACGAACTCGATAATTGGAAGGTTTTAAAAGAACTAAACATGGCTTTTTATGCATCGTACAACTTTGCTTCTTTTCACCCTACTTTTACAGTTTTTCTTCCTAAGAATTCCACTGACTTGAGTATAACACGCTACGAAACCAAAGGTCCAAGGTTCGGACATTGGACAGGTATGGTTCTATCATGTCTGTGCCATCGCCATCCCTTCGGCTCAAAATTCATCCTCATCGTCGCATTTAACCCAAGAGGTAGAAAAGCGGCGTAATATAGAAATATGTAAATGATTGATTTAGTTTATTTTACTTCGATTTTCTGACACTTTTTGGCTAATTGTGAAGATGAAGATGACAATGAGCGATGTGAAATTGATGAGAGGACCATCATAAAGAACACACACGCCCAGTCCGGGATTCGAACCCAGGACCCCTGGCATCGTAATGCACCTTGTTTACTACTGCACAACAAATAGAAACAGAAAATGCTTGATAAGTTATTTGCTTCTCCATAACTCATGATTATATTATAAGTATTATTCGGTGTATGACTAAGGATTAATTATATTTGTATGTCTAGCCAACGTAGCCACCTAAGCAGCAGCAGTTTCCGCATTTGCAGGTGAAGGCTAAATGAAGAAAAATCACAGAAAGTCAGAAATATATACAAATTTTGTAACATAATACTTATAGAGCATGCAGATGGCTGTAAAAACAATTGCTACATACCTAGTTTCCTTCCTTAATTGAAACGTGGTTTATTCTTCATTATACATGAGATCAACCACCCTGGGAGTCGAACCCAGGAACTTGTGTGGTAGTCAGACTCTCTTTTAGAATGCCAATATGTTGTATATTTGGTCGATCAGTCGATCCTGATCCATTGTTTCCAGAGGAAAACAATCTGGCAGCTTCTCATTCGACATTTTACTCGCGATGTAGGAAAACGAGATCAAAAACACTTCCTGATGCTATCTTCTCGCGTTTACAGAAGTTTACCACCGCTCGGACAACAAATCCTACTTCAAACTGACAGATATCAACTGTCCACCAAATGAACAGATGAACCGACCGCTTCGATGTTTCTCCGAATTTTCAGAAAGTGGCCTATCCCTCCTTGCAGAGCAGGTCGTTAGCAGGAGGGTTGAGTGCATGTGAGAAGAACAGTTGTCATTCATTCCCGCGCCGAAAAAGGGATAAGCAATAGAATTCTGTTCTTGGAATTTGAAACGCATGGGGATATCTTTTCTGAACCATAAAATAATTAACGCAGAAAGTTCTAGCCATCCGTAGCGCTAAATCTTCCTGTTTGTGTCGTCCTTTTGGCGCCCATGGAGCCAGTGTAGGGCCAGATGAAGAGAAAGTGCGGGTTTTGGGGGGGGGATCCTAGATCTGGTGTGGAGCAGGGAGGAAAAGTGCATTTTCAATAGGTCTCAGACTTTCCTGACCGGGGCGGACCACAGAGCCATTAACAGCATCCCCTCCCAATACATCTGTTCGTGTTCAACAAGCAAGAAATAGGGAAATAAGAAAGAAATGCCTTGCTTGGGTTCATGCTACTGAAAATTGAAGAAGTGTTTCAAACTGCAAGCAAAATATACTGAAGAATTATTTTGCAATATTTGCCATCAAAGTAAAATTTCCAGCAAATACAGAACAGTTTCCCGGGGCTACTTGGACGTTTGCCGGGGCCAGTGCCCCCCCTAACAACGTCCCTGCCTAGGGACCTGTGTAGCACAACAACATGTTAGGTGGTTTGACGCACACGACAAATAACTTTGTATCCTACACTAAGGGTGGTCACTCCTTCCTTTCTTGCTGAGTCAGAGCTTCCCCGGGTTTTTTCTTCTTGCTTATTGTGGTTACAAATCGTGAACTGGATCCTTTGTGTCTTGAAGGGCGTCTTTGTCCCTTATCCGTGTTGATTGCTGGAAATTCATCCTCTGTTTTCGATTCATCCCCGGATCCATCTTCTATGGCGGTATCTACATTCTGGAATTCTGTCTTCTTGCCTGCTTCGTTCCCGAGTTGTATGATATTTGCTGAAGTGTGTCGCGCCTTGTCAGACCTGTATAATGTTGTTAAAGGGGTTGAATTAGAGCTGGAAGGTTGGCTACTTTCTCCTTTTCCACCTGCACTTCCACCTTGTTGTTCGTTCTCTTGCTTTTCTTTGTGGGTGTTCTTCTTTTGGCTTGGTCTGTTGGTGTTGAGTGTGTTTGAAGCCTGGTTCAGTGGCCGGTGTCTCTGTTGTTTCATCTGTGAAGTGGTGGTTGGATCTATGGCCGTTTACCTCTTTTCTTGATGTTGTAATCGTGTTTTGGGATCTTGTCGGTACTTGAAATACTTTAGGTTGATATTCCACAGGGGTCGATTCAGTGGTCAAATTAACAGGGACTCTTCCGGCTCTATTAATGCGAGGTCTTCGCGAGGGGCATTCTGAGTAGTTGTGTCCCTCCCAATCACATCCGCTGCACGTACGTACTTGACCAGAAAAAGTTAACCATTACCTGTCTCCTTGTATTTAAACACAATGCGCCTCGTTCAACTTCTATAAATGTGTTCTTCTGAATACTTACCTTCTTTTACCTTTAGCACTTCACCATATTCACTCATTACATTACAAATCGCATCATGGCTTAATTCTTCTGGCACTACATGTACACTGACAAATACACTCTGTTGGTCTGCCCATTCCACATCTATTTTATGCTGTCCGTCTGCATCATAATAGAGCACTTCAGTTCCATAATCATTTATTAATCTTTCACCCACAACTCTCGTTACAAATTTTACAAAGAAACAGTTTCGATAGTAATCTATTTCGAAGCATTGGACTTGGTTCGATGGTACACCGTACGTGTTGTGAAAGCTCGTATGTAATTCCAGCGAAGTAGGTCTAGATTTTACACTACGAGAAACATTTCAACGCATTCTGTTGCTGTATCGGTATGTTTGTCTTTCTTTTAGTCTATCGCAATTAGCGTGTACGTACTACTAACAGTTCTTGCTCTATTCAACTCAAGACTATTTTACCTTACTTAATGCCACACGGAAAACAGCGAACGCGAAAGCACGTCTGCACGCGTCCGAGTGTGCAGCTAGACTCCTCCACTCGACCACATGGTCCGGCTCAAAGTAAAGAAACAATGCAATCGTTTATTACATAAAGTGAAGAATTTACAAATTAGCATAAAAGGTTGAGGCAACAGTTAGTAAAACTTTACAAATCATAGCAATCTGCTTTCAACGTGACTAAGAAAGTAAGGGAAATTCTTCGACCCGTGTTTGTTTCCCTTCAACCAAATCGAATGTTTTCTTTGTCACAAAAGCAGACCGAAACTGTTGTCGAAAACTGATATTATAAGTGCATTATCACAAGAAAAGCTTGCACGTACATGTATAAAGCTACTGAAGATTTTTCAAATCATTGAGCAAATGGAAAATGCATTTTGTTTATACAATCCTCCTGGCGATTTAAGCAGGAAATGTTGAATAATGGAAACAATGAGATCATTAGAACTTTCCAGGTTTCCTATGATAAAGAAGGAAATTATAGATCTCTTTGTCAAACTCGGACATACATTCGTATCAGGCATTTAAATTCGAAAATTAAACAAAATCGAAGTCAGGTCAAGAAAGGTAAAAAATGGTTGTTGTCTAATTAATACCAACCTGTAGTCAGGCAGGATTATTTTTGGAGGGGAAACCCAGTGGCTGGCTACTCATGGCTTTTTCGGAGTGTAGGAAGAAGTTATGGTAAACCGAGGAAGGTTTGAAAAATAGGTCCAATTATATTCACATGTTTTGCTTGTAGTACCCATTTAGAATGTTAGCTGCAGGCCAATGCTTAAGGTGTGGCAAGGGACCCTTGCTCCTCACTTTGAACTACGAAATATTTAAATGTGAACCTATAAAAATCGACGAAAATAACATTGACGATATTTCAGATTTTGCAAAAATTTATATTTTCTTCTCCTTCCCTTTCGTGTGGTTTGACGATAATAAAAAGTGTTGCTTAAACTTAGATATTATGCAAAATGCTTCTAAATTGTGGTAGGATTTGTTATTAATTATTTAATTTTTTCGGATAATTGTAATTCTGCATCTGCTTTTCTAGAGTTTTGAACTTGCGTTAGTTATTTTTAACAATTAGGTAATGAAACTACATGGGTTCAACATCGAACTTAGAAAGGTTTGAGAAAATTGTTTACCCCCAACTTTCTAACAGATTTTATACCATAAAATTTCCTGACTAACTAAATCGGGCAGAATGGAGTAGAGACGGAGGATGGATCGTGGCATGGTTGTAAAAAAGCTTTCCGCTGGATCGGCATAGTCCCTTTCGTTTGAAACTTGTCCGCTGGTGAAGTAAAAATAAGATTTGGACAAAACTTTATTTTCATTTCCTGAAAACATATTCCTTTGAATTCCATTTCCCTTTCGCAGGGATTGACGTTTGCAGATTATGCTAGAAACGGTGCTAAGTTCCAACAAAGATCAAAGTATGCTTAGTTAATAACATTTTGTTGGAGTAGTCATCGCTGATTGAGGAAAGTCTTGCTGGTTCCTTGATCCTCGCCGATCTTCGTAACCTTTCCCCACTCCCTTTCACTGCCCCTTCCACCCACCACCCATCTGTCTGTAGGATGACCGCCGATGTTCCTCAGCGAGTGGCAGAAAAGCCAGTGTCCATCGTCTTTGGACTGCTAATGGAGCGAGCAAGAGCAGTCAACTCTTGACAGAAAATAACCTAAGCAATCGTACGTACGGATTGCGCTCATAATATTATAACACGCATTAAACTCCTAAAAAGTAGAGAACTGGAAATAAGTATAAATGAATTGTAGGAAGTTCCTCACTTCCTACATGGAGGAATCGCCCCTGGGATCTAGTTTACATTAATGTATATTTGACTTTGAGAACAAATTAGAAACATGTACTCATTTTGTGTGTGTTGACGCTTCACGGGAAATAAAAATTCATGTATCTAGGCTCTCAAGGAAGCGTGAACAGAGTGTGAAGTAAAATACCAATAGTGTTTGGATTATTTATGTCTGCTACATGTGCGCAGTGCGTGTAATTTTTGTCTTTTTCCTGGCGTCTTGTTAATGCTTCTTTCCTGGACATGATAAGTCACATTTATCAATTAATTTTAACTTATGCAGAGTAGTACATTTTCTCTCTCGTTTATATTTACATTTTGGTACTATGTAGCATCGCTTTTCTGCAACTTTTGGATTATGAAACATGAAGTTGTAATGTTTCGGCCCCAGTGATTTATTCACCAACTACGCCCTAACATCCCACACAATTTTTAAAAAAGGACAAATTTGTGGTCATTTTGGCTCTAAGTATACCTTTTCACCCTCATACACCCCTCAAATCAAAAATTCTGAATAAACCTCTGCTCCACCAGCCGACTTTTCCGCTATTCATTATATGTTAATTCTCCATTGCTAGTTAACCTTCAGCGATACAGTTTACTAGATATAGTCTGCTCTATACATATACATTTACTTACACACACACGCCATAACATTCATACGATTTTTAAAACAAATTTCTTTTTAAAGACACGGAAGAAGTGTGAATTCCTATACCGTTGCTGGTGCTCGTCTTTGAGATGTCCTGTGGCTGACGTCATCCGTGGAGGTTCATAAATGGTTCCGAACTTTACCGAACGCCAGACTGCACCTCCCTGCACGGAACCCCTGGCTATTAGACATCTGCGTGGGCGGGCATGACTAACTCCGTAATCCGGGAACCGCTCAATCGCTGTGGCAGTTCTCGGGACCCAGGTCTCCATGCGCCACGCAGCTTGGATAATATCGGGCTAGCGTCATCGCACTACGGTTGCTTGCTGGGCGGGATCCACGTGCATCGTATTGCGGACGGGAGCAGCGAGTCACGTCCGCGCAGGAGTGGGTATTCGTGGTTCATTAGTATCTGCAATGTGGGTATTTTTGGGCAGACGACCGGTTCACTGTACACAGACAGTGGCGTGCCCAGGATTTTCGAAAGGGGATACGTATATATTTTTTAGTAGTCAGACCTCTTCATGTCTTTGAAGATCTTTTTTTAGGAATCTTGAGCCAAATGAAAGAGGTTATGAAGTCCAACAAAACCCCTTCCCCCTGGGCACGCCACTGTATACAGAGCACGCCATTTGTAATAAGAGTACGTGCTCACTTCACTATCTATTTTCCCGAAATAGTACATAGTGCTAAATAATATGGGTTGAAAGTTTTATGGTTTGTACTTATGGCATGCACTGTAAAAATCTTCGTTATAAAAACATCTTATTCATATATAATGGGTGGAATTGAGAGAAGGGGAAGAGAAGGTTCACGCCCATCCTGGAAACTGTAGGTATATCGGGAGAGGTCACATGTAATTCTACTTTACTGCATTAATTATTAAAAGAGATTGATTATTAAATATATGAATCGTACAGGTTCGTTGCAGGAACAAAAATTTCAAAATTCAAGCAGTGCAATAAAGAGAAACCTGAAGTTCCCCTTATTGTAAAGAAATAATTTATAAAAACGGGTGGCGGCCGTGTGTGCACATAATACATTTTCCTCCATGAAATAATTTCGGTACTCTTCATAAGAACACAAAGAGAATGAACTTTTATTTAGACCATGTCAAGTTAACCAGGGCTGCTGAACATTCTACAGTATAATCATACAGTATCGTAAGTTCGGCATTATTACCCTAATTTGTTTACCATAAGGTTGACAAAGGTTCCAGTACTATATGTACTGCCAGAAAATTAAAGCGGGATGTGTGTCGGGGGGAATCTATAAATGTATATTTATAACGGACTTCTACACTAGTAATTTATTTTTTTAAGTGCTCCTTATGTCTAACCTTACTGCAAATAATAACACATCTCAAATCAAAATTTTCATGTATTCAACACTACCTGTTGAATTTCTGAGGTTATGCATTTCACGACCACCTTTCGCGCCAGCTACGCCTCGGAACATTCACAGTTCTTGAACCAGGCTGGGTACTGACGGGCGCGTACATTCTCTCGGCTATTCAAGGCGGTCGGGCTGGTTCAAGAGAAAAGCTGCACAGGGCGTAGTGGGCGGGCATTTCTTGCCATTAGACCGGGCGGGTCGCGGGCGGGCAATGGATCGAGTTTGCAGACCTCTACTGGCTATGCCAACCACTTTGCCACAGAGGTCGGATTAATCATGGCCGTGTCTAAAGGGAAGGCCTGCCCCCGTGGCGGGGAATTTCCGCGACAAGGCGAGGTAGAGAGCAGACGTGTCTAGCGAGCGCTCCCGAACATTCGTCAAGTAGAGGAGAATCAACACGCGGAATTTAGTTTCTACAGACAGGTGAATATATTAAACAGAGCGAGAATCTCTGTAGCAGTGAAGTTAGGTGAACGTATGTAATTTTTCAGACATGCCGGTCAAAAGGTTAAACACTTTGCAATTTTCTTTTGCAAGAGTGCAGCAAGGCCGACCACGCTTGCTGATGGCTGAGAGATGTAGTGAAATTGCACGTTGTGGACGTTTTGAGTATTGAAGTAGACTTCGTAAAACACCAAGTGTTTGTTAAAGTAAGCACCGAACAATTTTGCAAGGAAATAATAGCACGTAGTACGGGAACTTTCGTATTCTCAGACGACACGGGAGAATATGATATTCCAGTACACAGAGTAGACAAACCTGTGACAATCGTTCGTATTCATCTAGTTCCCACGGAATTACCAGAAAGTGTCATAACAACTGAAATGTCTAAATACGGAATAGTACAAACAGTACGAGATGAAGTGTATTCCATCTCCCTCCCCTATCCAGTCAGGAAGATAGTCCGTATCATTCTACAAAAACCGGTGCCATCTATTATTATGTTAAATGAAGAGCGTTATTGGACTACATATGAAGGGCAACCCAAGCTCTGTTTTAGATGTAATGCACAGGACCACTTACATCATGAGTGCCAGCATAGGGTGGCAAGGTCGACACGTACTACAGGATACGCTGCAGCGGTGGTTAATACACTACCCAGTTCTTCATACCCTTATACGGAATCAACTGCTCAAGACTGCTAAAGACCAGAATACCAGAATCATTTTGCCAGTACCGGCATATCGACAGGCTACACCAGAGGACCGCAATGAACAACAGGAGCAGATGGTAGTCACTGAAGACAACGAGCCCAAGGCAAGTACTACGATTCCGAAACCCCCACAGTTAAATCAGCAAGAAGATAATACAAGCGATGCTAACAAGGAAAGTGTTCACGAAAGTGCAAGTGAAAGTGTAAGTGGGAACGAATCTATAGTTCCAATTACTCTATTCGAATTCCCGAATCAAGACCCCCAAATCCCTACAAGTTCGATGTTCGCAGAAGCAGAATTTCCAGAACCTACCCCCAAAGAACCCCGCTCACGATCCGCCAGGGATGCGAAGAAAAATGCTACAGACCATATGACCTTACGTCCGAAGAAACAAAAAAAGGATGATGTGGTAAGTACAGCAGTAGAAGTACAGCTTAAGTCCAAGAGTGAAAACCCTATTCAACCGACCCCATTTTTAGGAAAAGAAGAAAAAAGTTTAGAACTAATAGGGGCAGGGACACATAAACCAAGTGATGCAGTAATGCGTACAGATCTTGTCTCAGGTAGTGACGAAGACATATGAATGAGTCTGCCCAGCGTCAAAAATGGAACAATTGCAAAGCTTAAAGTACTACAAATTATTAATGCATTGCTTAAATCAGATCCTTACATCCATAATATATATATTCACATTAGCAACGATTAACTTTAACAAATTACAAAGTCAGAAAAAAACTAATGGCGTTAAATGATTTTTTGCAATATCGGTGCATCAAAGAATTGATTTACATAATGTTACCCTCCACCCATCAGGAAGACTAATAAGTGCGGAATTAGGTCCTTTGGTCTTATGCAATGTATACGCGCCTTCAGGAAGTCGTAATAAGCATGAACGAGAATATTTCTTTTCCACAATCCTAAGTCCAGAATTAACATCGCATACATTAAATGCGTTAGTGGCAGGTGACTTCAATTCCGTCTTAGATAGGGAAGACCAACAACCTGGTTATAATTTTTCCCGGGCACTCTATGAATTAACAAAAGGTTTGCAGTTACAAGATGCATGGAGTTGTAAACATAGAGACCAACCAGGTTTTACACATTTTACAACTTAAAGTTCTTCACGCATCGACCGATTTTATATAGCGAAGGGTTATAAAGAAAATGTACATAGTGTGTGTTTCTCGTTTGCTTCAGTGATCATAGTGCCTTAATTTTAAAAATAAAATTGGAACAAAACAAATCATGTATGGGAAGAGGATACTGGATGCTAAATTGTTCAGTATTAGCGGATAAAAATTATAAACTGCTAATAGAAGATACTTGGCTATAGCTAGTTAGGCGTAGATCACCCATTAAGACCCTAACAGAATGGTGGGAGTTCATTGTAAAACCAAAATTTCGTTATATTAGTAAAATGTATAGTATAGAAAAAAGTAGAGAATTTAACAATATGTATAATTTCTATTATGCCGTGTTACACGATTTACAAAGTCTTGCATTACAAGGTAATGTAAATATGCCTTACATTAACAAGATGAAATCAAAATTACTCTCTCTACACCGAAAAAAGAGAAACATCGTGAAAATTAAAAGCAAAAAGTTACCTTTGGATAATGATGAAGAGGCAAATTTATATCATATTTTACAAGAGCATAGACAAGTTAAAAGTCACCTAATAACAGAGATAACAGATGACACAGGAGAGATTACAACTAATCCCAGAGCAATTCAGAGTACATTTTTACAATATTATTTAACATTAATGGGTGAAGCTCATAATCCCGTATAATCCGATTGGGACTTTACGAACCAAGTAACAGAAAGAATAACTGAAGAAGAGCGAACGGAAATTAGTAAACCCTTTACGAACACCGAAGTAAAAAATGCAGTTTTCAAAGCGGCCAGAAATAAATCAACGGCAGAGGATGGCCTGCCCTCAGACTTTTATCAAACCTTTTGGAATCTATTTGGGGACGTTTTCACGCAATGGGTCAATGATGTATTACAGAGTGGGAAATTAGGGTCCTCAAGTCGACCAGGAATAGTTGTTTTCGTTCCAAAAAAACCGAATCATAAAGTGGTTACTGACTACCGCCCGATTACAATTCTAAGTAGCGATATTAAGATTATCAGCAGATGCATAAACATCCGCCTAATTCCTTACATACATAAACTAATAGGGGACACACAATATGCATGTAATCCTCAAAGAACAATTCATCATTTATTACAAACTATACGTGATGTAATTATTACAACACAAAACCAGCAAGTCAACAAAGCAATTTTATCAGTGGATTTCTCACAGGCTTATGATAGAGTGAGTCATAAATATATGTACAGTGTTTTACGGGCTTTTCGTTTCGGAGATACCTTTATAAAATGGATACAAATTTTGTACGGAGACACTAAGTTAAAACTAAAACTTAATGGGTGTCTTACGAAAACATTTCAAATGAAACGAGGAGTTTTACAAGGAAGTCCACTCAGTAGTGCATTACATGTATTAACACTGGTTCCCTTACTTAAAAGATTACAAGAAATAAATGAAGGCATTTCTGTCATGTCAAAAACGATTAAAGTTAGTAGTTATATGGATGACATTACGTTATTGTTAAATAGCGAAAGGGATTTGGAGAATGCACAAAAGTACTTGAAATATTTCGAAAATGTCTCGGGTGCAATGCTAAATTTAAACAACACGTTTTTGTTACCTTTGGGAGTCAACAATTTGTTTAGTAATAACACTAGTGTACGTGTAGCACAGAAAGTGAAAATACTAGGTATACATTTTTATACAAATATCCAAGATACCATCGAACATAATAGTCGGTTAGTGACCGGAAAAGTGATATATACTTTACGTGCAAATCAACTCAAGTTTCTTTGTTTGAAATCGCGAGTGAGATACGTAAATATCTACGCTTTATCGAAGCTTTGGTACATATCCAAGACATTGACCTTGTCAGCGAAGCAAACAGCTAGGGTAAAGCAACAGGTTTCAAATTTCTCTGGCATGACTCGGTGTTCCGCGTGGCCATGAACGAGCTATATCTCCCGGAAAAGAAGGGAGGTATGAACTTAAAGAGTGTAGCGATAAAATCAAGAGCTTTATTTATTCAAAGCGGTCTTTCAGCGATATATTCTCCAATTGACTCCACTACGCAACAAAAAATAACTACAGTGTTAAAAGATGTACCATTAACAGCACCAATCGATATAAAAATTATTCCCAGAGAATTAATGTTTTAGACAGAGATCGCTATTCATACATTTTATAGAACTGTGCAACATACTTATGAGAGTCCGTTAATAACCGTTCGAATCGAAAGAGAAAATCCCAAATGCAATTGGAAACAAATATGGAACAATGTAACGGTGAAACATCTAACGAACAAGGCATTATCTATATGGTACAAAGTGATTCAACAAGTAATTGTAACGGCAGATAGATGTCATAAGTATGGTTTCAATAATTCTCCAAATTGTTATAATTGTCATGTTCCAGATTCGATTATCCTTAAGATAACAGAATGAAAGAAAGCAGCCACAGCTTGGTCAAAATTAAGAACAATGCTCAGTAGAATTTGTCGCACTTCACCAAACCAAGTATCAGCAAAAGACATTATCTTACATTATCTTTCATTTGTTCCCAAATACAAAGCAAAAATCAGTTCAGTGGTTAATAGCTTACTTACTTACTTACTTATTCCGATCCTCTTCTACCGATTGGTGTCGAGGTTTTGTAGAGAGCTCGCCATCTGTCACGATCTTCTGCCTACTTCCTTCCTTCACTCCACGTGATGTTCCTCCTGCTCAGGATATCCTTCATTCCCTCATTCCATGTCCTACGTGGTCTTCGTTTCGGTCTCCTTGCATCCAATCCTCCCATTCTTGCTTCTGATACCTGTTTAGGTATTCGATGTTCAGGCATTCTGCTGAGGTGTCCAAACCATCTGAGTTGTGCTTGCTCAACATCCTGATATATTGGTTGTGTGTTTAATGTTATTCTGATTGTTTGATTTCTGATTTTGTCCCTTCTGGTCTTTCCCACTGTTCTCCTCAAATATTTCATTTCTACGGTTTGTAAGTTTTATTTTTGTTTTTCATTAATTATCCAGGATTCACTTCCATATATCAATGTTGGTACATAAGTTGATTTGTACACAATAATTTTTGTTTTTTGGCTTATTTCCTTTTTCCCTAAAAATCCTTTGTTTATGGCATAGTATAATCTGTTTGTATTCTTTATTCGAGTGTTTAATTCTTCATCTATTTTTCCATTACTATTGATTGTAACACCTAGATACTTAAAACTTTGTACTTGTTTTAGCTCTGAATCTTCAAGGCTTATTATGCAGGGTTTTTCTATTCTCCCTATCCTTAACACAGTTGTTTTATCTTTGTTTATTTTCATATATTTCTTTGACATATTACGATTTATTATTTCTAAATTTCTTTGTAGGTTTGCTTGTGAATTTGCAAACAATACAATATCATCTGCATATAAAAGTTCAGATACAGTTACAGTTTTCAGTTTCCAATTTCCTACTTTGAATTTTCTCATTTTTAGTTTTATTTCTTTCAGAACATCATCCATTAGAATGATAAACAAGTATGGGGATAAAATATCACCTTGTCTTACTCCTGTTGATGTTATGAATTCCTCTGATCTGTTATTGCCAGTTTTGACATAACATCTATTTGTTCTGTATAAACTTTGTATTGCATCTACTAATTGTTTGTTTACATTGTTTTTCTTTAGGGTTTTCCATAGCTCTTGCCATGGCACCCTATCGAAAGCCTTTTCCAAATCTATAAAGCATAGGTATAATTCTCTATTTTATTCTATAACTTTCTTTATTATTTGCCTTATTGTAAATATGTGATCTTGGACACCTCTACCTGGTCTGAATCCACTTTGTGTCTCCTCTAATTTATCCTCTATTTCTTGTCTTAGTTTAGTTTCCAAAATTCTTGAATAGACTTTGCCAGGCACACTGAGTAGTGAAATACCTCTGTGATTTCCGCATTCCCTATTATCTCCTTTCTTATATATTGGTATTAGTATTGATATTTCCCAATCCTTCACTATCTTCTTTTCCTTCCATGCCACATTTATTATTCTGAGCAACAGATCTTCTCCTTCCTTTCCCATATACTTGATCATTTCTGGTGCAATGCCATCATGACCAGCTCCCTTTCCTAGTTTCATTCTACTAATAGCTTTCTTTAACTCTTCCAGTGTGATTACTTCTTATTCTATATCTAGTATATCTGGTTCTTCAGGTCTTCTCTCCTCCTCCTCTTCCTCTTCATTTGGTATGTTTCTTTCGTTTTCACTTAACAATTTTTGGAAGTAGTTTTTCCATCTTTTCATTATTTCTTCAGAATTTGTTAATAATTTCTTATTTTCATCATATATAAATTTTAAAGGGCAATCTTTTTGTTTCCTCATGTTCTTCAAAACTTCGTAAAAAAGTTTTTGATTTTCCTTACGATTTTGCTCCATATTTCTTCCAAATTGCTCCCACATTTCTTTTTTGCCTCTTGAACCACTTTCTTCACTTTATCCCTCTGCTTTCTATATTCTTCAAATGCCTCCAGAGTACCCACAGACAGGTCTTTCTTCCATTTTTCTTTCTTATCTTTTACCTCTGCTTCTATTTCTGGATTCCACCAATTTGTTATCTTCTTCTTGCTTCCTACTCTAGATGTTTCACATACTTGTTCAGCTGCAGATATTATTGCCCCTTTCCATTTACTCCAGAGTTTTTCTAAGTCCTCTTCTCTTTCTTCTACATGCTCATTCGCTAGTTCTTCTTTCACTTTCTTTCTAAATTCTTCTTGAACCTTTTTCTCTTTCAACTTGTATACCTTTCTCTTATGTTGTAATTTATCGTTTTCTTCCTTCTATTCATCCTTGATGTCTTAATTTTAACCCCTATGGTCATATCTAATATGAGAAGTTTATGATCAGTGTTTACTTCTGGCCCTCTTTTAACTCTTGCATCTCTTATGAACTTTTTCATATCTCTCCGCACAATGATGTAATCTATTATAGATTTTTCATTTCTACTTGGTTCTTCTCTAGTATATTTGTGTATGTCTTTATGTATATACATAGTGTTGGTGATAATCAGATCGTTTATTATGCAGAGTTCCAATAGTCTCTCTCCATGATTATTTATAACTTCTTCTCCATACTTTCCTATTACTTTTCCCCATCGATCAGTTTTATTTCCCACTCTGGCATTCATATCTCCTAGGATAATAACTTCTTTATCTATGTCTTCAATAGTTCTTTGTAGTATTTCATAAAACTGATCTTTGTTGTTTGAAGTTTCATTCTCGTTAGGGGCATATACAATCACTAGAGTTAATTCTTTCTGCTCGAAAATGTCTACTGTCATTATTCTCTCATTTATAAATTTCCATCCCTTGACATTTTCCTTTCTATCTTTATGTATCATACATGCCACTCCTGATCTTGCTCTTTCTTGTTTTGGTACTCCACTGTAGAATAGAAGAAAGTTTTCATCAAGTTCTTCAATTCCATTATCTTTCTTCTTTGTTTCTGTAACTGCAAGGTATTTCACTTTTGTTTCCTTTATCTCTCTTACTAATTCACATTCTTTCCCATTTAGACCCCTTACATTCCATGTTCCAACATTCACTGAGCCATATCCTCGCCAATTTGTCGTCGTCGTGATCTGTCCGGCTTGCTCTCTTGTTCTTCTTTTAATCATTGTAGGTTCAAATTTGCAGGGGATTGGCCTACAGCATTTTGGCCCAGTGGAGGCGCTGCCTCCTTTCTGCCTCTGGGCTTGCAGTGAGCATAGCTTAGCTGTTCTTAGCTGTTCTGCTCTACGTTTTACGGGTAGACTTAAGAGCCCGTATCACCGCTGGTGACGATACCTAAAAAATAGGTTCTTGCGTCGACCTTCTGTGCTCGAACAGTCAAGTGTGAGGCATTTAAATTTTTACTGAGTTAAAGATCAAATATGAAATTTGTTATGTCGTTAAGCCTTTTTTTAAATACATTATTTATTACATAGTTTTCCTTATCTCAATTTCGTAAAATTCACTTGCTCGCCAATTATATGTAATAACTTAAATCAACATTTTAAAGAACAAGAAAGCTTCTACTGTTCTTCTACAGAAAGAAATGAAACTAATCTTACATAATTTTCTTTAGAATGTCTGTAGTTTGTCGACGTACAGAGCAATGTATGTAAATTTTAACTTCGACTTTTCTAAGCTGGTCGCGCTAGCCGTTTCCCCCTCTGTACCGCTCGCGCCCCTCATGAACTCCCCTCATCTCCCGTTCCTTTTCTCTTTCACAATCGGCTTTCCCTTCCTCAAGTGGCAAGTAAACCGCATGCGGAGAGCTAGGAAAAGAAAAAAGAAGGCAGGGAAAGGTTTTGGGGGAGAATCAATGGTTTGGGCGATGCTTGTAAACAGTTCTTCACTACGCGATATCCTCATACTAAATCACGATGGGGTTGTAGTGCAATGACAACAGTGAAGGACGGTGGATTTCCCCAGTATATTGTTCACAAATGGGAAGGGCTGCTTGCACAGGCTGAAGTACACCTTTACAAAAGGTTTGCCCGCGAAAGAAAAATTGTGCCAAATTATAACTTTTTTTTGTGAGAACACGAAAGTCCATTACCAAGGGATTTTTTTTTAGGGTGAAGGTGACTTTACCCAAATTTTTAATAAATATTGTGTAAATTCTATCTGATGGTGGATTATCATCCAGTCATGCAAATGAATGACTTTTTAGCTGTCGATCATAAATAAGTTCAATGAACGTTCATTGTAAGTTTGAGATATTCCTGAGGGTCAATGGTAAAAAATACTTGATGATCTGTTATGGAAATAGTGATATTTTTAAAAATTTTGAACGTCCGTTCAATTTAATTTCGAATTTGACTCCTTTCATGATTTGTAAGTAGGGGGATAAAATATATTTACTTAATACTTTACTGCGTTATTTTATCACCAATTACATATATATATTACAGTCAGAAACCACAACATAAGATAGTTCTGTGTCATCATATACAAAAATACTTTTAGGCATAGGTCTTATGTAAAATAAAATACATTAATTATTTGTTGTTTTTTTCTTTTCCAAAGACATTATTTAGTGGAATAATATGACAGACTTACTATTGATAATGACCATACAAAACACACCATAAAAATTAGTAGAATCCACTAGAGTTTAGACCAAACAATAGACCCTTTAATTGACATTAATGGCTTTTTAAATTCATTTCGAGGGGTGACGCTATTGTTATTTAATCAACCACCACGTGTCGTGGGTGGAGGAGGAGATGAGTCATCGATGACTCATGCACACGTGTGAGTTTGGAATTAATGGTTTTTCCATTAGTGCACAAAATACACTATTATGTATTCCGTTTTCGGACTAACCTAACACTATTGTTGTATTTTATTAATGCGTTTCTGCCGGATATGAGTCACAGATGATTTATACTGACGTTGGAGTTTGGAATTAATGGTTTTTCCATTAATGCACAAAAGACACTATTGTGGAGTTCGTTTTTACTCTAACCTAACACTATTGTTGTATTTTATTAATGTGTTTCTGCCGGATATGAGTCATGGGTGCTTTATTCAGACGTGGGAACTTGGAATTAATGGTTTTTCCATTAATGTACAAAAGACATTTTCGGCCTATTCTAAGGCGTCACGTCCGGCCATTTTGGCGTCGGTGGTGAGTCATATTTGGTATAATTAAGGATCCGGATTTACCCGTATTCAACCGGTGCCGACGCGTTCGATCGGAGGTAGAAGATATTATAACACATGTTCGCTTTAAAGGCGAAGAAATTGAACGATGTAGCCTATATGCAAACGAAGTATGCGGACAGAAGATATGTTATTAATATTAACCTGTTACGGAAGAACCTGTTATGTGGTTGCATTCATCGGCACCCTCAAACCGCGAGCGTTCATGGACACGCGTGGGGAAAGAAAGGTTCTCCATTGTTACGGCCCTCAGCGCTTGGTCTTCTTCCGAAGTTGAATGGAAGTCAAGTGTCGCCAAATTTTTACACACGAGTATTGATTTTCTTTGAGGTTCCAATTTTATTTGGTGGAAGTAATCTACGCGGTATTTCTGCCGCCTTTCGTAACATTGCAAAGACTATTTGACCAAAACCGTAAGGAATTTGGCTGAACTAGGAACATTCAGTTCCAGTATCTACAAGTTAAAGTGGATGGCATCCACTATTTGCTCTTATTTCGGGGTTGCGAACCACGGACCATTTGATTATTGCCTTATAAACATCAGGATTCACGTAAAATTGACCAGATGTTTTTACTGTTAGGGACAATATTTCGCATTTTTTGTGTATTTTTACTCAGAAAACGCTATTTGAACGATTCAAGCAAGAGTTCGCATGGCAATTTAGACACACAAACTGTGTTTCTTCAACTTTAGCTGAAATTTAGGTTTATTTTTTTACTCTAATATCACAATTTCTTCTATTCAGACAACATTTTTTATTAAATTTTGGACTCACGAAGACATTTTTCAACTTTTAACTTGTTATTTTAAAAGTTTATTTCCATTTTTTACTCTAATATCACAATTTCTTCTATTCAGGCAACATTTTTTATTAAATTTTGGACTCACAAAGACATTTTTCAACTTTTAGCTTGCTATTTTAAAAGTTTATTTCCATTTTTTACTCTAATATCACAATTTCATCTATTCTTGCAGAAGTGTTTATTGCAATTTTGACTTGCAAAGATAATTTTTTCAACTTCTTTTATTAATTTTTCTATTTATTGCCTTTTGTATCTTATATTTATTAATTCTTAACTTTGAGTTTTGTTCTTTATTTAAAGAATTTCTCTAATCACTAAGGAAGAAGTATTTTTAAGTAAAACTGTACCCACAAACTTTATTATTACTATTATTATTATTATTGTTGTTGTTGTTGTTTTTGTTTTGATGTAGTTGTTGAATCTTGTTGTTGTTGTTAGGGTTTATTGACTTCCACTACGGTATTTTTGGTTTGCTTCGTAGGAAAGTTTGTTTATTTTAGAGTTTCCTCGGTATTTTCTTACTGTTAGGGTAGGTAAAGTTTCCTAAATATATGAGTAGGGTTCCATATATTCTTGTTCTTGCATGTTTTTCATATGATGTGATCTCCACAACTCTCCAAGTGCTTTTACTGCATGTTTCCATTTTTATTGAGGCTGAGTGATTCCTAGAGCCACTTTATGCATGAGAGAAAGCTTGAAAATTTTGATCTCAGATAATCGCCAATCTTATGTCAGAGTATTTTCGAGTATATTTTAGACTTATTATGGGGCAGTAGAATATCACGGCTTGCTTATTTTTTAAGTATGTTGCGCAGTTATTGTATTTTTGCTTTTGCTTACTAGATAAACTGTATGAAATGTTTAATATTTGTACTTTTTTTTGCACTTATAAGAGGTCAAACTTTTACTGTAACTAAAATTATTATGTCTCTAAGCACTGAAACCCCTTTACCAAGAGTACTATATCTGAATGTTTATTAATATTGTTTCTTTCATCCCTTAAATATAACTACTTAACAATATAATGACAAATCACAGGACAAGACGATGTTAGCAGATGACTACGTGGCTCTTAAGTCCACCTGCCAAACTTTTCTTACCATGCTATTTACCCTTATAGTCTTTTATTCGGGGCACGTTTCAAGTACTATTGACTTTTTGAGTGTTTGATTAACACCAGGGGTTATTTGTATCTGTTGTGCTGTATTATTTGAGGCTTCTTTTTTTATTCTACAATCACTATATGTCCCTGAGAACTAAATTCCACTGACTGAAGCTTAAAGCTTAGGCTCTACAGCATGTTGAATGGTTAAGCACTGGTCAATATGAATTTTACAGAGGCTAGTAGGAGGCATAGGAACACACGCCAGAGCCTTATTAGCGTGCAAGAAACACTTTCAGGGAGTACTACGAGGAAAAGAAGTTGATTTTTTTGAGTGCTTTACCAGTTACACAGCCAATATTTGTTATTTCAAGTAACTACAGGTACCAAAACATTTTACAGCCCAACACTAACTAGACTTCAATTTATATTTTATTAGGTGCTAAATGTAGCAAGAACACTGATTGTACATACTTTTGAGAATCCAACTATTTCAGGATTTTTTCTATGTAAGCATATTTTTATTGATTACTAACTTTAACAGACCAATCAGGAAGACGCCAAAATTCACTAAACTTAGTACTATAGTGTAGGTGATTGCATGAAAAGTAGAAATTATAACAACCACAAGATTTCGCTTCTTTTGCTTTTGTGACTAATCGTGACGCTGAGGATGAATGGATGGCCAAAAATCTTAAGGACTGGATGTATTTTACCACTACAGACGCCTATGTAGAAACACTAGAGTACTGTTAGCTTTCAAAATTGAGGTTATACTGTACTGTTTCTTAAATATTTCGTATTTGGCACGCTTATCAAGTTACATTTATATCCATTTCAGGACAAATATTGCTAAAACTCTCAAATTAATGTGTACAAGTTGATATTTCTGCTATCAGAGGAATTAACAACCCTATTTTACAAACAAATGGTATTGTTTACACTTTATTTACTTCAATCTGAGACTAATATTTTACAGTAATTGAATCATTCAGCCCTAGTCAATACTTTACTGCATCAGAAAGTTTGTTATTAATCTAATAAGTATGCTATTTTGTGCTATTCTAACGCAAACGTTGTTTAATTCACTGGTTATAATGCAAACTTTTGCACAAATTCGATATATTCACTACCTTCAAACCAAACAATTGTACTTATTTAGCGCATTTCATTTATATTTCTTGTAATTAACTTATGTTTTTTTATAATTAACAAACTAAACTAATTACTTTGGCATGTTAAAAACCTTATTTTTTACTATTTCCTATTCTATCAGGTTCTATATTGCTGTTTTTATCAATTTATGTAAGACCACACTCTGGTAAATGCACATATATTCTCTTTTATACACACGCTACGCACGCTACACACTCATCTCCTCCTCCACCCACGACACGTGGTGGTTGATTAAATAACAATAGCGTCACCCCTCGAAATGAATTTAAAAAGCCATTAATGTCAATTAAAGGGTCTATTGTTTGGTCTAAACTCTAGTGGATTCTACTAAAATTTCATTCACTTTCAACTTTCTGGGGCCGGCCACCGTGGGGGAGTGGTTAGCACATCGCGCTACGACGCCAGGGGTCCCGGGTTCGAATTTCGGCTTGGCCGCGGATGTTTGTGAGTGTCCATTCATCAATTTATTCGTATCATCACTCATCCCCATTTCCCAAAAGTGGCACAAAAAGCGAAGTAAAATAAAGCAAATCAATCAACTTTCTGGATATACGACAAATAACACTATTTCTGTCTCAGATCCTCCGATTATGGGGAGCAAGGGCCTTGATAAGAGTTCAGCTGACGAAATAAAGCCCTCATTCCATCTCACTCTTTTTATTACATTGGTGGGAACAAAACAGGGTCGTGTGTGTCCCGACCCACCTAAAATCACTTTATTAGTTGAATTTCAACTTCAGTGGCACCATTGTTCTCTGCTGGCGCTTTATTTTCCATCTCTGTCGTTCAAAGACTAATGTACGTATAAACGTGGTTTAGTACCGCAAATTCAAAAGAACTACACATAATTTATTCATGTGAAATATATGGGGAATTTATTCTGCAGACACATACAGATAATACAACTAAAGAATGAAATATGTGGAGGTGTTAATAAGAAATTTGCTAGTGGGAGAGTCCAATTACATAGGAAGTAATTCACTGCCCTTTCCTTACGTAGTTACTTGGAACTTTCGTAGGTTTGAAAATAGTATATACTTTTATTTCTATAAAAGCATAATGTTGTTTAAGAACGGTTATTAGATTCCTCTGCACTAAATTTCTAAGTGAAACTATTAAGGGGGAACTTCTTCCTTCCCCCACATTTACTCACCGTATGCAAAGACTGTGAATACTTTTTTGCTGAAATGGGAAAATGAACCACAGCAAGAAACTAATAAAATACGCGTACGTCTGTTTTTATGAACAGCTGCAGAATTATCTACAAACTTGTTGAAATTCACAGTTTTGCTAGCTTGTACTCATTGGACGAAATACATACAGCCAGGGACGGCGCTGCAAGGAGGTTAGGGGGGATGAAACCCCAACAACAGATCTAAGCTCCCTGTAGCCCCCAGATTTTTATAGTACGGTAGACGCCTTGCGATCGAAAATTAACTTCCCTTAGGGCAAGGCCATTGCAATGTTCAAGTACATTTCCTGCTTTTATAAGATCGCAAGATTATTACAACGTGTTGTACGTAAAATCGTGGTTGGAGGTGGCAGCTGCAGATCTGCATGGATCAAGAACGGACCAAAGGCTCCCCTCTACCAACCTACCACACACAAACATAAACACAAACATACCCTCTACGCTCTATTTATAATATGTGTGTGTGCTTCTGTGTCTGTATGTATATTATAATGCATGTGTGTGTGTGAAGTTCTTGATCTCATGTTGACAAAGTCACATCTAAGAGCCTAGAGGGTGATTCAAAAGTCCCTCAACAACTCATATATAAACACATTGGTGTGTTCCAAGTGGACGTCATGGCACGGTGCTATATGCACAGGGAACTTTAACTTTACCTTTACCCAGTGGCGGCGATTGGGTTCCAAAACCGAGAGGGGGGGAACAGTATATTTCCCATTGTAGATACTGTACGGTTTAGCATAGTGGGGGACAAAAGTGGCGAAAAGTGGGGGCCGACTGTCACCCTCGCTGCCACTGCCGTTACCTGTATATCTTTTATTCGTTTCTGAACCCCTGAGTAATTAAGTTTAGTTTTTAAATACGCATATACGAACCCTATACTATGTCAATCACTGAGGGCCTTCTAGAGACTTACTTGTCTCTGCCCCCACCCCCGCACTGCGGGGTCTTGCGGCTTGTAGATCCGGCAGTGCTCGTTTCTGTGTTCTTCCCCTGTTCTTGTATTCGTGTATTTAAATTATTTTTGTATGAGATCCATATCTCAGTGCCAGTGATGATGATGTATTATTGTCCTGTAAACACATTTCCAAATTATCTCATGAAAACTGAAAATTCTGATTTTTTTTACCATGCATTTCCGTCCGAAGTTAAAAAAAAAGAGCAAATGCTGTCGAAAAGACAACTTTGAGGTTACTAACTCGAGAATTTGTTCTGCACATTTTTCTACTAGAATGTTATGAAGTCTGAATTACTAGGAATTATCACACTGATAATTCCACTTACACATCAGCAGGTCAGTGTTCGCGCAAGACGTGTGAAGTAGAAATGGCCAAATCCAATTTTTTTTTACTATTCGGGAATCCGATGGAAAAATGAGAGAATCCGGATTTCGGAGGTAATCTCCCCATTTCGGAGACAATCCGGATTTCGCTACAACCATAACTTACGTAGAATTTTCAGTGAAAAATGCAGGCTCAACGAGGACTCGAACCCAAGGATGAAAGGATGGAGAGAACATCGCTGACAATTATACGATTGCCAGCAGGCAGGGTTTCGGAGCTAGGTCGCGGTGGTACTAAAGGAGCCCTCCGGAGCGGAGTGATTCAGTTCTTTTTCACATGCATGCTCGGATCCGGAGAGATAGTTCGCAACTATGAATAATAGGAGTGAACAGTTAACAGAATCAAGTATATCTGGAAACCAGTAAGCTACGTGAAAACTGACATACGTGTATTTCAGAATAACTATGATAGATATGAACAAGAAACTGTATTAGCCTTATCTGCGGATGTTTGAAAAGTCCTGTAGTAAATTCACAAATTCGTCGTTCCAGTTCAATATGAGAAATATGCATTGGCTGTAAATAGTTTTAATTGTATCAAAAATGCTAAAAGTACACATTTTACTAACTACACGACTTTCCCAATGATTCCAAATAGCTAACTTGGAGTGATATTCATGTGCATTAGCACTGGCCTCCGTGATGGAGTGGTTAGCACATCCGGGAGTTCGAATCCCGGCATGGATGCTCTTTGTGAGTGTCCGTTCATCAGTTTCATCATATAAATTCATCCTCAGGCGGAGCACAAAGCACGACGCCTTAGGTTGCAAGACACGTTTTTATTACGTTAAGAAAAGAAAGAACATCAAAATCATCTCACCTAGGATAATCCACCAACTGCAGAAAACACACAAGAATGTCTTCCGCCTGTTCTGCACATGTGTCGCAACAGGCTGAATAGCTATGTACTAGTACAAAACATCGTCATTATTTCCCTAGTTTACAGCACCATACAGGAGAGATATCCTGCTACTCGATGTTATAAACTATTCCATATATGTTGGTCATAGGCGTGCGCACGGGAGGGGGGGGAATTGCCCCCTAATCACGGACGTTCGCAGATTTTTCCACAAAGGGACAAGAAAGGTATTTTTTTCATGGGGCATATTACCCCGATACTAGTGCTGTCCCCTCTAAAAACACCACTTGAATTTGAAATTATCGCATTCCTGCGTCCCCATTACATAATAATTAATGTAAGTTACTATGACTCAAATCTAATTATACTTGTGAAATATATACTTTTAGGTTGACCTTAGTTTTCGAGGTGTGGTCATCCTTGCCCCCCTTCCAGACGTTCCATGCCCCTATATTATTATACTTTCACCTAGAAATTTAGTGGAGAGCAATATTGTCGCTGTTATTAAACAATATTATACTCTAAAAGGAAATGGCGCAACCACAATGGGACAGGGGGGCATTGCCTTATGCCTTTTTCCAACCTTGGACGGAAATCATTGAATTAAAAGAAAGCAAGACTAGCATAATCTACTAGTAGCAGGACAAAAGGATACTCAAGACGGAATTAGTTTTCACGTCCATCTTGCATTATTTCTTCCAGACGGTCAGGATCACTTGCAGGGGGTTACAGAGGGACAATTGTCCCCTCGACTTTAAATTTTATACAAATAAAAATACATTTCGTAAAATTTTCTTTCTCGCTTCGCTCGGGGTACCTGCTTTTCTTGCAGTCTTGTCAACTTCCGAGCCGTAGCTAGGAAGTAGCGGGAGTTGGCCCTGGGCGCCGAACAATCTGATTGAGAAAAATTGTAAAAGAGAATGCCATGCCGTCCCATGAAATTTTTTGCGCCCTATTAAATCAATACTGTTTTCAACTTTCAAAAATTTGGATCGAAAAATTTTCTTGCTCGCTTCGCTCGCAGTTTCTTTTCTCCAATACATTGTAAATTACCAGAAAGAACGTAAGAACGAATAAGTAATTCAGACAGTTGCTGCTATAACAGTTTGGTTTGGAGGAAAACGAGCGCTCACATTTCAGAAACAATCTATATAATGTTTGCTGCTGGTTTGTTAAGGGGCGGATGAATAGATTACGTATAGGAATATAACAGTACGTATTCATTATCTAGCTCATGAATAGTTCAGATCGCTTCAATTTGTATAAAAACAACTGACCTGGCAAGGTGATTGTGAAACAGATAAGGAATTGAATATTGTTTGAATAACGAAAAAGGATGTTAGATCCATTTGACGAAATGAAAAGCTCTTAATTTAATATTTAATCATATTACTTAAGTAGTGGTGTGCATAAATCTTATTTGATACAGTCATCCAAAGTTGTTTGACCCCAATGTAATCCTTCCCTTAGAATATGTTTGACGGAAATACACGTCTCTCGATTATACGACAGATGCTAAACAAAACAAGCATATTTACATTATTTAATTTTAGTACTTCGTAAGTCTCTTTTGGAAGATTCGGACTCCCTGGATACCCCGCCTCCCCTAAATAGTCCTTGGCTCTCAGTTGTATTGCGATGTTCGTCAATGTGTGTTTTTCTTCTTTCAGACACTCGGAAAAAGTTTTGTCTTGTCACAGGAAACATGTCGGGTTTATAAACGGTGGGGGCTGGAAAGAAAGGTCCATTATGGTCAGACTCTGACCTGCATGAATGGGGGGAGAGTAGCGGTCAGGGAACCTTGTGGCCTGCTTCTTTCGACAGAGCAACCCTCCTTCGAAGGGGGAAATGGAATCAATATTGGTAAGACTAGGAAGAATAAAAGACATCTGTCCGCTGCTTTTTTCGAGCAACGCTGATACGGGCTCTTAAAGTCTCTCACTCCAACCCCCAAACTGGGGGACCAGGATTTTCTTTCGTGGTTTACTCCCTTAGCCTTTGAAGTTCCCCTTCTTCAGAAGGCAGTGGTTTCCCTCTTCTCCCAAGAGGGTGGGTTGCCTCTTCCGCCATCTCTACCGTTCCGAAGATCTCCTTCTCCGCCACAGATGTCGATATGGTTAATAGCACAATACCTAATGTTTTTATTTCCTGTGGAAAAAAATTATAATTACTTGGATTTTGGACTAACTCTAATACAAGAATATGAACAAATGTCTTTAGATTATAGAAAATTACATTGAGCCAACTTTTTAAATGTAATAATTGAATAACATACCTGTAAGAATTGTAAAGATTTACTGTAATTGTTTGATTTAAAATGGAAATAAAAAAAGTGTTGCAATATAATTATGTTGTTTTGTAGAAAATGTACAGTGACATTAAATAAATTTGAAGAATAAAATATTTTTCAAGTGAAAGTAAAAAAAAAAAAGAGTGGTTAGCACATCGCGCTACGACGCAAAGGGTCCCGGGTTCGAATCCCGGCCTGGGCATGGATGTTATTTGTGAGTGTCCCTTCATCAATTTTACCATGTCATCACTCATCCCTATCTTCGCAAATTAGCCAAAGTGGCACAAGAAGCGAAGTAAAATATAGCAAATCAGTCAATCAATCATGTGTCCAAAGGGAAATTGAAACGGGTCCAAACCCTTCCCATTTGTTTAGTGAACAATTTGCATTAATTTTCTCACAGAATAATGAAATACCACAAAAACTGGACAAATATGGCAATTTTCAAAGAGGTATTAAAATATCTATATTCGGGTTTGCACATGTTCTACAAGGTAGGCATAATTTCTTGTAATTGGAGTTAATATTATATATAATCTAATGCCGAATTTTCATTTGCATATCTGAAATTGAAAAAAAAATAGATTTTTCTTACAAAATCGGTAATGTAATGTAACCTCATGAGATAGTTCTAGGTGATTCTAATAATTAAAAATTAACGAGGAACTAACATAGATGTCCATCTTTCAGTTACTGACTAGTGGGAGTGTTGCCCACGAGACGAGACCAGACGTTGGTCTGTCTCGTCTCGTGGAAATGCTGTCTCGTCTCTTATCTCGTCTCGAAACTATTCGTTTGTCCCGTATCGTGTCTCGTCTTGTTTTCTCATCTCGTCCCGTAAAAGTAAGACAATATATTATGCCAACAAAAGTTAAAACTGGGAGACATCACAAAATATTATTCTCGAAAATGGGTTAAACCTTAAACCACCTTCCTCACTGTATAGTGAGAATAACTATGATTCCTTAATCATAAGAACATGAGTATTTCAAATAAAGTTCGTTCATTGTCAATAGCTAGATAGTGTACAGAATCTGCCTTGCTTTTCTGACTCCCGTCCACTCTTTATCCATCGTACACGCAGGGAGCTTTGAGACAGAAGCAACACGCGACAAGCCACATGGGGGTTTACACTGAAGTGACAAGCGACAGAATCCCCTTCCGTTCCGTCTATGATAAAAGTATTCACCGCAAGGTTAGTACCAACAGATCGAGGCGATTCTACGCCCCATATTAAGAAAACGATCCAGTTTGAGCGACACACAAGCGACAAGAGACACGTGGTGCTTCGATTCGGAAGGTTAAGTTTACTGAGGGTTCGTTTCCAAGCGAAACATATTGCTTGTTGCTTCTCGCCTATGACTTGTTGAATGTGACAAGCCACACGGAAGTTGCACACTGAAGCCACAAACGACAGGGACACTTCAGTTTATAAGCAAGCATTCACCGCGCATGCGCGGATATCAACCCTCGCGACGATACACCGTGTCCAGAAACGGCCTAAGCAGAACAAGAAAGCAAGCGACAAGCGAGACGTACAGCTTCGGAAGATTTCACACCAAAGTTACAGGCGAGAAGCGACACCAGTAGCTTGGAAGCGAACTTTCAATAGTCAATGCAAGCTTTCGAACAGAAGACACACGAAAAGCTGTACGTGTCTCTTGTCGCCTCAGTCCATTGTTCACGGATGCGGGATGAATGCTTTCCTTCAGACTGAAAAGAATTGTTTTGATTTGATTTGATTTAGTTTATTTTACTTCGCGTTTTGTGCCTCTTGGCTAATTTGCAAAGATGGGGATGAGTGATGAAATGATGAAATTGATGGATGGACATTCACAAACAACCAAGCCCGACCGGGATTCGAACCCGGGACCCTTGGTGTCGCAGCGCGATGTGCTAACCACTCGGCCACAGGGTCGGGCTGAAAAGGATTGTGTCGCTTGTCGCTTGGGTGTGAGCTATACGTGTCACTTGTCGCTTCGGTGTGAAATTTCCACGAGATAGCTTTGAGGTTAAAGCGACAGGCGACAAGCGACAAGCGACACAGGCTTCTAGCACTAAAGCAACAAGCGACACGCTCCTTTAGGGAGCTTTCAGACCGGAGCGACAAGTGACACGCGACACATGTTGCTTTGGAACGAGCCAATCAACAGCAACGTTTTACAGCGACAGCGTAGGGGCGTGGCAGGCCGCACAAACCTGCGTTCGATTGGTGAAATCCTGAAGCGACACGTGTTACGGGTCGAGTATAGCTTGCATGTGAAATCTCCCTTAGTCTATAAGCAAGCTTTCACTGTGAATGCACTACGTACCAACAGACAGAGGCGACAGTATACACGCTATTAGTCCGAACGAGACGCAAACGACAAAGCAACACGTGCCGCTTGTCGGTCTAGACGCTTCCGTTCGGAAGGTTGTATTTATTACTGATTGTTCATTTCCAAGCGGCATTTGTTGCTGTTGCATGTCGCTTAATACTCCTATGACTTCAATCAATTTTATGTTCCTTACGTCAAAGCAGAGTAAGTGCATTAGGTTTCTACTAGGTTTTTACAGCCGCGGTGATGTAGTCGTTAGGGCGTCTGACTGCCACACGGGAGACCCGCGTTCGTTTCTCGGAGTGGGTGAATAAAGGTCGGAATCTTTCCGCATTGTCCCCACATAAAGCAGCTCCGGGGCTAACCAGCCTCATATCAATGGGTGGTTGGGGGCAATCCTGGAGGTCAAAAGCGGCCGGAGTATGGTGCTGATGACTTCGTCTCCAAAATGACCTTCCTACACAACCCGTAAATGTGCCTTCATGGCACGCACGGTGTTATATGCACTTGGAACTCTACATTTACGTAGGTTTTTAGTGCGAAATCTTTGCGGGTTTACAACCAGGACCCGAGGCTGCTGTGCATTTTGAGAAGAGGGTCGCAAATGAAAGAAGCGTCTGTTTGGGCGAGAAAGTTTATGACGATTGTCACCAGTGTGGCTAGAACAGGGCAGTAGTAAACAATTGCAGTGACTACCTCCGTATCGTTTTGCGAAATACAGCGTGTTTCAAAAAGAATATACGTATTACAAAGTATTATTTTGTCCAAACTATCGATCGCTGCGCCCCGGCTCGGCTATTAGAGAAACGAATACATAGTCTAGTTTATATAATAGCCCCTAGATGTCAGTTGTGTTCTGTTTTGCTTGGTAACCGTCAGTTGTTTGAAATGGCTACTCCGCAGCAGAAATCATTTTGTGTTCTCGAGTTTTCGAAGTGCAATTCCGTGATTACAGTGCAAAGACGTTTCAGGTTGAGGTACCAAATTGATCCTCCGAATGGGTGGAACATTCGCAGATGGTATCGACAGTTTGTAGATACAGGATGTGTATGTAAAGGAAAGAGTCCTGGCCGCCCTCGTGTTCCTGAAGAAAATGTTGAACGAATTCAAACTGCTTTCCAACGTAGCCCTTCAAAATTAACTCGTCGTGCCAGTCGGGAGTTACAACTTCCTACAACAACAATTTGGCGTGTTTTGAGACGTCGGCTGGTTATGAAGCCGTACAAGGTACAGCTGTTACAAGCTCTGCGTCCTGATGACAAACGCAAACGTGTGGCATTTTGTAACGAGATTCTTGATGCTATTGACAATGACAACACTTTCGCATCGTGTTTAGTGATGAAGCTGCGTTTCATGTCAGTGGTCAGGTAAACAAACATAATGTTCGCATTTGGGGCCTACAGAACCCACATGCATTCATTGAACATGTACGAGATTCGCCCAAAGCGAATGTGTTTTGCCCGATATCCCGATCATCTGTTTACGGCCCATTCTTCTTTGATGGAAACACGGTTAACGGTCAGCAGTATCTCTCTATGTTACAAAACTGGTTGTTTCCGAGGCTGCACGAAGACAACTTCATTTTTCAACAAGACGGGGCACCCCCTCACTGGAGTCGCCAAGTGCGTGATTATCTGAATGAAACTCTACCGAGCCGTTGGATTGGTCAAGGAGCTGGCGACTTAGCATGTATCAGCTGGGCTCCACGGTCACCGGATTTGACACCCTGTGACTTCTTCCTGTGGGGTTTCATTAAAGACAATGTTTATGTACCACCACTCCCACAGAACCTGGAAGAGTTGAAGAACCGGATCCGTACTGCCGTAACATCAGTGACGAAGGACATGCTTGCCCGAGTATGGGAGGAATTTGAGTATCGATGTGATATTGTTCGTGTCACTGCTGGAGGACATATGGAACATCTGTAATCTTAACTTGAGAGTTTCGTAAGTATGTGTGTCAATTTTCATCTTCGTATGTCTTAAAGTTTAATAAATATATGCATGCGAAATACGTATATTCATTTTGAAACACGCTGTATTTGTATATTTGTATATTTGAACATCTATGTGCGAGCCGTTGGCTGTACGCACTACATGTTGCTTCACATTGGTTATTTTTTTGACAAATGTTTGAAAATATGAAACAAAAACAAACAAACATATATATATATATATATATATATATATATATATATATATATATGTGTGTGTGTGTGTGTGTGTGTGTGTGTGTGTATTTTGCACAATGCTGGTTCCACAGTCCACGTCTTATAAGCTAAGGTTACTTTGTGCGGTTTCTTCGCTCTTATCGGTATCCGCTATCGCCTTTCCTCGTCGTTCTCTCACTTCCCACAAACATCTCCCCACTCGTTGCACTATCTCACTTATGATTCCTCTTCTATCTTCTACCACTTCCATTATTTCCCTCCCTGTTACGTTCTTAACCCACTTGTCTCGCAAATCACGCGTAGAGGGGCAGACAGGTAGCAGATGCTCGTCCGTTTCTCTCTCCCCGCACAAAGAGCATATCACCATGCTAAGCCTCCCCTTTCTTTCTTGCCTACTAAGTTTATGTATCTTGGTTTGCACCATTCCCTTGATTTCAGTTGGTTCCTTAGTGAAGTCTTGGTCTGGCAGTAAGCTAGTATTTCTTGTCTGTCTATGTCCAGCAGTCTCTCTTTGATTTGGTTTTCTACTGATGTATCTACCCTACCTCCCGTTTTCCCACACCCATCCCATCCCAATAGAGTACAACATGTTTTTTATATCCCTCGCCCAGTTCCGTGTATTTTCTTCTCTTACTTGCATTATCATACAATGACCCTTCAGTGACGTGTTACCTTCCCTTGCTAGCTGAAGCCAATACTTTAAAGCTCTCATGGGAGCTTGTACTGTCTGTCTGTTTAGTCCTAGTTCTTTAAGTACTCCCCAATTGGCAGTGCTTCTACTTACACACATCACTTTATTATAGAACTCCGTTTGGATGCTTGTGACTATGCTCCCCCCTCTAGCCCCCCACAATTCAACCCCATAGTTTTGGTTCCTGTTACTATTTTATTGACTTGTACAAACTCTGAATCAACGAGAACGGCATTTGAGGTACTTTACTTATGGTACGTATTACTTGATCTATTGCGAGCTTTGCTTTGCTTTTTCTTGTCTGTATATGTTGCGTCCAACTTCCAGTCGTAGAGAATGTTACTCCCAAGTAAATTATGTGAAACGCTTGACAGGTTCAATTACTTCCCCTCGTAATTCCATTTTTCTTGTTTGCTGAAAGTATACCCATTTTTGAAAGCCATGATTTTCGTTTTTATAATGTTAACTGTCATTTTGTATTTTTGACACCCCTCGTATGTGCTATTTAGTCCCCTTTGTAGCCCCTCTATTGTCTCTGACATGATTACTATATCGTCCGCATACAAGAGTACAGGTATCTCTTGCTCCCCTATAAATGGGGTTGTGCCCTCCTCCCTTGGTATTTCGTTCGCCACCCAATCTATGAAAAGAGAAAAATAAAATTGGCGACAGGATACATCCTTGTTTTAACCCAGTGTGAGAGAGTTGTAGTGATGATACTCTGTGGACATCGCATCTCGCACAGAATTGTACTTTTTCATATATGGCTTGTAGCGCCCTTATAGTGCGCGCCGACATTCCTTTTTCTTGCAGTTTCCACCACAAAATACCCCTGCGAACTTTGTCAAACGCCTTCTCGTAATCGATGAAGTACGCGTACAACTTTTTTCATTTCTCTTTTATTCGCCCAAGTACTAATGTGTGCAGTATGTATATATTATCTAGGGTACTATGCCCTTTCCTAAATCCTGCTTGCAACGGGGAAATTTTACCAAATATTTCTGTCCACTTTTGTATTCTACGATTTAAAATGTGCGTATATATTTTGCTCCATATTGGAAGTATAGCGTGACATGTGTGGTCAAAAGCAATCGCACAAATTGATCAATTGGAAACGACTGGGCTGCGATCGCGAGCAAGGTAAGATAATCTTAACGTCCACACTTCACGCTACAAGCTTTAATCTTCTTGTGTCGTACTTCCTGCACCGTGCTGCGAGAGTATACGGGCAGCAAGCACAAGAAGCACGAGACAAAAAGGGACCCTGGAATAAAGAAACTTATGAATTATGCCCACTTATGCAATAGTTTCGAAGGGATTCGCCAGTGGATAGCAATGCTTGCCTTCTCCGCTGTAATCTAGATTTTATGGTTACGTTCTCCCGACGTAATATCCTTTCTCCTTTTTCAACGTTGCCAAACGTGTATTCCAATAGTAGTTCTTTAAGGTTACCTTCAAATCGAGCTTTGAATCAATCCCACCTTTTTGTAAATCTTACTATTTAGTGCAAGTAATCAAGATAATTTAAATGATCTACACAATTCAATTTACACAATCTCCAAAAGAGAGCAATTTTAACAATCAATGTAACATTAACAATAACCTGCGCGTCCTGCGCGCTATTTTAATCTTCTTGCGTAACTTTATGTTTTTTTGTTAACAAATCACGAGTATGCACTTAAAATACAGTTTAAATCGCAACCTTATTCTGGATAGGGGGAGGGGAGACACCATAAACAGTCGGCGTGTACCGGCTTGTGTCTCTAAATTACCTTAAAAATACAATTTTTGCAAATATAGCGTTCCGCTATTTTTTTTGTATAAACCCAGAAAATGCCTCTCTTTTTTTATGCTTAATCAATTACCTCTCTTTTATAATTAATCAAATGCCTCTCTTTTATGCTTAATCATATGCCTCTCTTTTTATACTTAATCAAACGCCTCTCTTTTATACTTAATCAAATGGCCCTTTTTTTTATACTTAATCAAATGCTCCTTTTTTTTATGCTTAATCAATTAGTGCTACCGAAAGGCGGGCAAGTAGGTTATTAACTACGAGATAGTGAATTGGGATAAAACAGTAAGAGTCGCAGTTCTTTAATCAAAGGCGCGCAGGCGCGCATTCGACTCCGTCGACAGCAGCTTAGGGCAATCAAAAAGGGAAACACTTCACTGTCAATCTTCAAACACTGGCTATGCGCGGATAGAATTTGTTAATTAATTTAATTATGCAGTTAGTCACGTTTAATGTAAGGCTTTCTTGAGAATATCAGAATATTAAAGGCGTCAGCAATATAGGACAAGTTCATGCGTGCATACGTTCGCCTTCTTTCCTTTTTACTCTCTTTTATACTTGTTTAACACCACTCACCAAGACATACGTTGGTTTCAAACACTTATCAAAAGTTCATCGAGAGTAACGCACAAAGCCAAAAAAAGGGGGGGGGATGACCGAGGTAGAAGCACTGTTTGTTTTCTAGAATTCGTTAGTCAAAGTTTCGTAAAGGTCAAAGTAAATTATCAAAATGTTGGCAGCGAACGGCAAGATCGCAAGATGTAATCACCATTTCCATATCACGGTCAAAAGATAGTTTTTTTTGTACATACCTCCACTAACGTTCAATATACGCAAAGGTCCAGGTCTCCCTTCCGCTATACTCATTCAACAGGCTTCTGATCGTTAACGGCTGGAATGGCAGGTTTCACTTCAGGAAGCTCTGGTGGAGTTGTATCTCTTGCCGACGAAGGATTAGACCTCGTGCCCAAGGACAGGCACCTGCCGTTCGGAGCGGGAGTAGGAAGTAGCTGCTAGAGGCGAAACGCACGCACCGACTGCTGAAGCAGCGTATTTTACGAGCTGACCAGTGGTTTCAGAAATCGCCGCTAGAGGCAGCACAAGAAGTCATCGTGAGATAAAACGAGCTCCGATGGCTAAAAAAAAAGGGAACGTCGCTTTTTCGTCACTTTTTTTTGAATATGTAATGTTTGTAAAGCAAAAATAATGCAAACGTTACAGAAGCAAAGAGATACCCCTAAAATTGCCCGCGTCGCTCCTATCTCCTTTGCCTTTGTATATAGGACAGATTATTAATGTAGCCCAATCCCTCGGAAAATATCCCTCTTTGAAAATCTTGTCTAGTAGTCTACGGTTATTTTCTAACATATTCCTGTCTTTCCCCGTTGCTCTAAAGAAGTCGGTTCCGATACAGTCCAGCCCAGACGCTTTCCCTGTTTTGAGTTTCATAGTTGCCATTCTTAGCTCATCTACACGTATATCCTCATCAAGTATCGCTATGTAGTCCCCTAGGAAGTAACGTTCCCGTGCAATTTCTGTCTGAAATGTCCCCCCCTCCCCGCCAAGTAAAGAACGACAGTGAGATTCCCAAATATGTGGCTCAATATGTACCCAGCTGTTTTTCTGACACCTCAGTTTGCGTAGAAATATTCCTCTCCGAGATTGCTATTTTAATTTCTTCGCATTGTTCAACTTGCCATTTTTTTTTCTTCCTCTAAAATGCTATTATACGCTCTTCTGACTGTAAGGTAGTCGTTTCTGCCCTCTTCGCTGTTTGTGTTTCTGTAAAATTTCAAAGCCCGATGCAACCTTTTCTTCATTATTTTGCATCTCTCGTTGTACCACCCTCCCGTAACAGGTTTGCCCCCCTTCACCCCTCCCTTTACCGTATGCCTTCCGGCCCTTTCAAATATATGATATCCTAATCCCACTGCTTCCTGTATATTTTTTCCTCGATGGCTATTTTCCAGCGCTCTTGCAACATTTTTGTCACGCGATCAGTCATAATTTTCTTGTATTGTTCTTCCCCCCCTTTAGTCCATACGTATTTGCGTAATATTTTCTCCGACTCTAACGCGAGTATTGGCTTATCTACGTTACTATGAATACTATGAAAATCCCACTGAATGTCGATTTCAAGTGGCATATGATGCGATTGCGTTTGCGCCTGGACGTGAAAACCTTTACTTCTTTGTAATAATTCGAGAGAGTCAATAGTACTACTTCCCCCCGCCCCCACGTATGTGGAAATGCCCCGGATGGTCTGAAAAAAAATTCCCATTTAATATTTGGAGCTTATGCAACCCGAATAGTTCTAACAGCTGCCTCCTTCCCGCGTTTACTATTTTATCCCTGCTTTGTCTAGGATTTCCTAAGTACATGCCGTCGTCAGTACTTTGTTCACCGTCTTGCCCCCCGTAGTCGTCCCAGGATACCTCCTCCTCCCCTATTCGGGCGTTTAAGTCGCCAGTCACCAATATATTGGCCTCAGGGTGTTCTTCCGTCAGTTGTTGAATAGTTGTCCCTAGCTTTTCGATATATTGCTCTGAATAGAACTTGCAGCCTGGAGGTTGTCTGTAAACTGCCAGCACGATTAAGTTTAAGGACCCCGCTGCAAAATGTATCCCCAGAATTCCCTCATTATCGATACATATCTCTTTTATGAACTTTTTCCATTTTTGTTTGAAGATTATTGCCAACCCCCTCCCCCACGGGAATCGCCCTCTACTGGCCCTTCTACGCGTGATTTTTGAGAACCCCTCCCCCCATGTCTCTGGTATGTTATTAGAACTTTTCCACTTTTCTACGTAACATTGTATATCAAATTTATCCACATACTCCCTAAAATTTTCGTCACAGAACCTTTTTGTTAGCTCTTCGACGTTCCACACTACCAGCCGTAGCCTGGGCTCGTTGTCCGGGTAATTTTCCTTGAGACCCTCCCCGTCCCAGAATAAACTGTTCGTGCACAAACGTTCACCCCCTCCAATGTCATTGACCCTCTTACCTTCTCTGTCGCTCTGGTCAACCTCTCCTACCGTCTGTAAGCAGTGTTGCCACAATCTGTAAGCACAATTTCCCTTTCCACCAAGGGGTAAAATTTCCCTTTTTCGCCCATTTTTTCCCTTCATCTAAAGAATTATTATTATTATTATTATTATTATTATTAATAATAATAATAATTAAATATTATCGTTGACCCATGTTCGTATGTATGTATAAAATGTTAATTTAACTTTTAAATGCTACGACGCCAGGGGTACCGGGTTCGAATCCCGGCCTGGGCATGGCAGTTTGCGAGTGTCCATTCATAAATTTCATCATATCATTACTCATCCCCATCTTTGCAATTAGCCAAAAGTGGCAGAAAAGCGAAGTAAAATAAACCAAATCAATAAACAATAAAATCAATAACTTTTAAATGTTTTTTTTTTGAAGATTTAGATTTTATTTCTAAACCAAGCTAATTTTTTTTTTTTTTTAGATGAAAGCTAAAACTATATTATAGTTGGCAACTGAAGATTTTCATCAGTAAAAAGCAAGAAACACACAAACAGAGATTGGATTTAGGGAGGCCAATGCCCCTTGTCTTCATCACACCATCAGAAGAAAATTAAAAATATTCTACACAAATAGTAAGGCGCACATATGAAGAGTTTGTGTGGAAAATCACATGTTTGTGATCCTCAAACGGTAGCCAGATGTGGGTCATCCCAAATTCCACCCTTCCTCTCAGATCAAAGTATACGACAAAATAAAAAAAATAATAAGTTCTCATTTTCAAAACTGGAATCTGTTATAATATTTAATATAATTAATGTTTAGTCTGTCTTAAAATTTCCCTGAAAATTCGCTATTTTTCATCGAATTTCCCTTTTCACTTAAAATTAGCTCCAAATTTCCCTTCAAAAGGGAAATTTCCCTTCATGTGGCAACACTGCCTGTAAGTGCGATTTTCACCCTGGGCGCTGAAATCTCTATAGCTGCAGCTCTGATGTACCCTGGGCCTCCCCCTCCTTGTCTCCGCCTGGCTCCATGTGTCAATCCGTGTCTCCATTTGCCAGTTGTATGTAATAACTTAAATCAACATTTTAAAGCACAAGAAAGCTTCAACTGTTTTTCTACAGCAAAGAAATGAAACTGATCTTACATTGTACATAATTTTCTTTAGAATGTCTGTAGTTTTTCGACGTACAGAGCAATGTATGTAAATTTTAACTTCCACTTTTCTAAGCTGGTCGCGCTAGCCGTTTCCCCCTCTGTACCGCTCGCGCTCAACCCCGCCCCCCCCCCTCTTTCACACTCCTCCGACGTCCCTTTTTCTTTCACAATCGGCCAGTCTTCCAAGAAAACCGCATGCTGAGAGCTAAAACTTGAGAGCATCTGGGAAGGCGGGTGGAAAGTGGGTGCGCAGTAGCAAGGAAAGGCAGCGTTGCCAACCCTAGCTATAAGTACTGAAACCATCCGTAAAATGTAACCACCACAACTAGGGACAGCATTCCAAGCATTATGTACCTGTTCCCTTGCAACTCATTCCAAACAAATAAATAGTGCAAATTCAAAGTCTACATTGTCGGTGAGGCAAGGGACAGCTGTTTGTATCGAAATAGGAAAAGGTGTGGGTAATTGGGACGGAAAGTAAAACGCGTGAAAACCTGCAGAGATAATTGCAGATAACGTTTTGCCTTTTATCTGGTCCGTGAGGCAAACACGATATCTAAAGGGCCTCCCCCATGGCGGAGTGGTAGCGTCGTTGCCTTGCAATCAAGTGGTCCCGGGTTCGATACCCGGTTGAGGTTCATGGCACAGTGGTTCGGAACCCACTTTAAACTGTAGGTCCAGTCCCGATTAGCCTTACTGTGCATAAAGTGTACTGAAAACATAAAATCAAAAAACAAAATATTTTAAGTTGATACTGAATAGATTGGGTTCAAGCCACCACGATCTTATGCAATGTTTTATAACGGCAACCATCATGTCATACAGTTATGTTTGAGTTATTGTTGTACGTATTATTATATATGTAAAATTACTATATCAATACAGGTAACAATAACAATGTATCTGTATTATATTAGTGTTATTGCCATACCTATTGCCATAGTCATCCATACGCGTAATAAGAACGCTAACCAAAGAAATCGTTCCCAGTAATTCTGTAATGTATTGAATTAAAAATGGAAAGTACAACCGTACAACGAAGAACTGGAAAGTTACAGCACTTATTAGAAAATAATATACGTGTAACACTCCAAGAATTCATTTCGATCTAAATATTTTCTGGTAAACAGAACCATAACAGCGAAATAAGTGTTTGGTGTTATTATTCCTTATTTTGTTATTATTATTATTATTACAAACGCAAATAATAAAATGTCTGATAAGCGTGAAATTCTACTACCCTTTCCAGTAGCCTACAGAATAAATTCAGTGAGCAGCGTTTGTTTCCCGTGCGAGGCTGGCAACGCTGACTTGGAGCCAGTACGGTCGAATCTGCAACTGTCTTTCCGCGCGCGGACTTTTGAACACTGTGATTTACTGTTTTGGTTGTGGCTATTGGAGTAGCAATATTTGGCATATCTGTGTGCACAATGGAAGCTGAGAATAGGAAGCGTTGTGTTTTACACAAGCAAGCACGTGAGATCGTGTACAACGTGTACAATTACTTTAAAATCGAGGCCGAGCAGAAAACGATTGTGGAGGGCGAAGCTGAGTGCCATGTTGCCAGACCTCAAGAAAGGACTGCCGCGGCGTGCGGGGTAAGTTTGCGTTCAGTGCAGAGAATTGTGAGCGAGGGGAAAAAATCTGTTCGTGCAAGTGGGAGTGCTGTATTTCGATCACCAGGCAAAAATCCTCGCCGCGAAAAGCCTGTTAGCGATATTGATGATTTCGATAAGAGCATATTACGCAGGGAAGTTTTCAACATGTACAGAAATGGTGAATTTCCTACATCATTGAAACTCGCAAAGAAAATGAAGGCGCAATGTAAATTTGTTGGAAGCCGGTGGTCTATGCTGCGTATTCTAAAGAGCATGGGGTTTAAATATAGAAAATGCAATGATGGACGGAAGATGTTAATGGAAAGGACGGACATCGTAGCTGCGAGAGCTGCATTCTTGCGAAAGATGCATTGCATCAAACAAGAAGAAAAATCACCTGTTTTCTACCTCGATGAAACGTGAGTTAACCAGAATCACACACGAAAAACATGTTGGCAAATGAACGATGGTACGAGTGGCCTAAAAGTTCCTGTAGGATAGGGGGGCGTCTGATTGTTTTCCACGTTAGCTCCACCGGCTTCCTTCCCGATTGCAAATTGATTTTCAGAGCAAAATCGAAAAGCACATCTACCGATTACCACAATGAAATGACTGGTGCTGTTTTTAAGCAGTGGTTTGAAGAAAAATTAATTCCGAACCTTCCTCCAAATTCCACTATAGTTATGGATAATGCCAGCGTACACTCTGTAGAGTTAAATAAGAACCCAACAACAAATACCAGGAAAGCAGAAATAATATCGTGGCTGGAAAAACACAATATTCCCCATGCATCTTCGCAAACCAGAGCAGAGCTTTTACTTTTGGTGAGGAATCACAAGCCGACGTCGAAATCATACGAAGTGGATACACTTGCAAGAGGATTCGGCCACCAAGTTGTGCGTCTGCCCCCGTACCATTGCCAATACAACCCCATCGAATTAATCTGGGCGCAAGTGAAATCTTACGTTGAAGAAAAGAACAGCACTTTGAAAATGGCTGATGTCGAAAAGTTGAAGCACGAGGCTGTAGCAAACGTGTCGGTTTCTGCCTGGGATAAATGTGTGCAACATGCAGAACGTCTGCAAGAAGAGGATTATCACCGTGAAATCTCTCGAGACAGCATCATGTAGCCCTTCGTTATCAACCTCCAGGACTCCGACTCCGAAGACACTGAGGGTGAAAATGAATCTTCTGAATCTGAGTAAAATTGCAGGAATGTATGTTCAGTTGCCGCATTCTTATCCTATTCATTTCTGTTTTGAGAATTCATTTGTATGTTTATAATTGTAGTATCTATGGAGACAATAATGCTTAGATTTGTTCGCTTAATGTCAAACGAAATTTCTTTTTTTTCATTTTGGCTCAAAGATTTTGTTCATCGTTTCATTGCGGTGCGTGCGAAATACATCGCATATCCACGCGGCCGCGGATGTGGCAACGCTCTGCGCGAAGGTAGCAGACGACCGCCTTCCCAGTTGATCTCTAGTTGTTTTTTCTAGGGAAAGAAAAAAGAACGCAGGGAAAGGTTTTGGGGGAGAATCAATGGTTTGGGCGATGCTTTAAACAGTTCTTCACTATGCGATATCCTAATAGTAAATCACGAGGGGGTTGTAGTGCAATGACAACAGTGAAGGACGGGGGATTTCCCCAGTATATTGTTCACAAATGGGAAGGGCTGGTTGCACAGACTGAAGTACACCTTTACAAAAGGTTTGCCTACAAAAGAAAAATTGTGCATAATTATAACTTTTTTTTTTGTGAGAACACAAAAGTCCATTATCAAGGGATTTTGTTTAGGGGGAAGGTGACTTTACCCAAAGTTTTTAGGCAAATATTGTGTAAATTCTATCTGGTGGTGGATTATCAACCAGTCACGCAAATGAATGACTTTTTAGCTGTCGATCATAAATAAGTTCAATGAACGTTCATTGTCAGTTTGAGATATTTCTGAGGGTCAATGGTAAAAAATACTTGATGGAAATAGTGCTATTTTTAAACATTTTGAACGTCCGTTCAATTTAATTTCGAATTTGACTCCTTTAATGATTTGTAAGTAGGGGGATAAAATATATTTACTTAATACTTTACTGCGTTATTTTATCACCAATTACACACACATATATACATATATATATATTACAGTCAGACCCAAAGAAATCACAACATAAGATAGTTCTGTGTCATCATATACAAAAATACTTTTAGGCATAGGTCTTATGTAAAATAAAATACATTAATTATATGTTGTTTTTTTCTTTTCCAAAGGCATTATTTAGTGGAATAATATGACAGACTTACTATTCATAATGACCATACAAAACACACCATAAAAATTTCATTCACTTTCAAATTTCTGGGCCGGCCACCGTGGGGGGGTGGTTAGCACATCGCGCTACGACGCCAGGCGTCCCGGGTTCGAATTCCGGCTTAGCCGCGGGTGTTTGTGAGTGTCCATTCATCAATTTATTCATATCATCACTCATCCCCATCTTCGCAAATTGGCCAAAAGTGGCACAAAAAGCGAAGTAAAATAAAGCAAATCAATCAACTTTCTGGATATACGACAAATAACACTATTTCTGTATAAGGAATTTTAGGCGTGCTCAGATGCTCCGATTATGGGGAGCAAGGGCCTTGATAAAAGTTTAGCTGACGAAATAAAGCCCTCATTCCATCTCACTGTTTTTATTACATTGATGGGAATAAAACAGGGTCGTGTGTGTCCCAACCCACCTAAAATCACTTTATTAGATGAATTTCAACTTCAATGGCACCATTGTTCTCTGCTGGCGCTTTATTTTCCATCTCTGTCGTTCAAAGACTAATGTACGTATAAACGTGGTTTAGTACCGCAAATTCAAAAGAACTACACATAATTTATTCATGTGCAATATATGGGCAATTTATTCTGCAGACACATACAGATAATACAACTAAAGAATAAAATATGTGGAGGTGTTAATAAGAAATTTGCTAGTGGGAGAGTCCAATAACATAGGAAGTAACTAGTGTTGCTCACGGGACGGGACAAACCTTTTGAAATTCGAGACGGAACGAGACGGAATGCCTGTCTCGTCTCGTTTTCGCCCGTCTCGACGAGACACGAGACGGGCGGGACGGGACGGCTTTTGAAAAGTCTCGTCTCGTCTCGAATGTCTCGAAAAAATAAAAGCAAAATATTTAATCAGTTTCAAATACTTGTTTGCTTGTAATAAAGTATTTAAATTAGAAACGTTGATAAGCGTGTATTAAGTCAAAAGAAGACTATTCTAGAGAGAGTAATGAATGCATTGAATACCTAAACATATTTTCAATACTTTTTCGAAACACAGCGTTACTACCCATTTTCTTTTCAATTTATTTCAGGTTAATAATTTTATGTTACGATGGCACTCCAGATACTAAAACAATTCTAAATAACATCATGTTAAAGGGCAGGTAGAGAAGGTGGAAGGAGGGGCCAAAACATCGTGGAGTATCTCAAGTCCGAGATTTATCTTGTAAACATAGTCTAAGCTCTATAGGTTGGAAAGATAAACGGACCGACGGATAGGGTTTATTATTATTATTTAATTTTTACATCAAAGGGTGTACAGAAGTGAATGTTATTAGGAAATAGGAAAAACATTGTATAAGTATTTATTGCTCATCTCGTGTGCGAGCCATCGGCTGTGCGCACTACATCTATTCTTATTACATAACTATGATTCCCTACAGACTACACTATCCGTTATATTCCGTATAGATGTTAACATAGCAGTTCTGGTAAATCAGCACTTATTCCTCTTCCTTATCCCGTCTCTTTACAGCACTTCTTTCCCCCTTAAATGTTTGTAAATACACCCCCAATTTTTCCAAATAGTTCCATGCTCCTTTGCACTACAATTGATTCGAACACTCTTTCCAAGCTTATGTTGTGTAGCTTCTTCTCCTGCAGAACGCGCGTGTCCTGACATAAGAATAAATGTTCTGTCCCATCATCACCATTGCATAATACGCATTTATCTCCCTTCCTCATTTTTTTACTGTATTGTGTCTCCAACCCCCCAGCCTCATCCATGCCAACCACTTTCTTGCCATTATGCTCACCTTCTTGATGTACGCTACTTGTCCCCATTCCCGCGGTCCCCTTTTTTGGAGTTCGAGCGATCTCTTAGTTTTACATTCCGCTATTATTTCCTGCATATCTATATCCTCTAATCTTTGTTTCACTAATTGCAATATCTCCTGGTCGACGTGTCCCCCCCCCCCCCCATATACATTCCAGTCCAATTTCGTATAGTTTGCTTTTGATCTCTTTCGCCCACGTTCCCATTTCCTCCCCTTGTACCCGTTGCATCAGCGCTTGCCATTTTACAGAGTTCTTCCTTCTCGATATTAATGTTGCCCAGTATTTAACTCTTCTCAACATATCCCACGTATGCTCCTTGACCAGTCCAAGTTCCCGTAGTACGTCGCAGTTTGCAGTGCCCATGCTGATATGCAAAGCTCTCTTGTAAAATGTGCATTGGATTCTGTTTAGTACATCGCCCCCCTTTGCTCCCCATATCTCCCTCCCATACCCTATTGACCCTATTAATAATGTACGATACAGTTTTTCCACAAAATGTATATCGTATTTCTCCAATTTCCATACTGTCCGCATTATTTCATTTGTTATTGCCCCAGCCTTTCCTTGTACCGTTTGCATATGTCTTGTCCACGTCCCTGCCATAGTGAGAACTAATCCCAAGTATTTTATTATTTTTACCCTTTCCAATTCTTGCCCACTGAAAGTCCACCTTTCGTCTTTTCCCATATACATATCCGTTTTTGAACACCATAATTTTTTTTTTTGTGAGATTTACTTGCAGTTTGGATTCTCTGCTGTATTTTTCCAACCCGTCCAGAGCCCTTTGTAGGTCGGCATCTGTCTCCGAGATCAGAACCATATCATCTGCGAACAGGAGCGCCGGTACCCTTGTCATTCCCACCTTGGGGATGTCGGGTTGTTCACACTCTATATACGCCACTATATAATATATGTAGAGAGTGAAGAGCAGGGGTGACAGAACACATTCTTGCTTTACCTCCGCTTCCGATTTTCGTTTCTCTGCCACTTGACACCGTACACAGAATTCTACCTTCGAGTATTGTAGGAAACATGTCAGTACAAATTGATGAGGAGTTGTTGGGAAAGTTATTAGGGAGTCCAAGATATTAGCAAGACTAAGAGAAGGGGATAATAAGGGACAAATAATCTTGCATTATCCCACTCCGAGCAGATGAGAGATAAAGATAAGGAGAAAATACGGGAAATATGGAAAGAACTAATTTGGTGATTTCAGTGTTTACAGGGAACCAAGACAAGATTTTAACAGATGATTATTTGCGCGGGTTGCAAAATTATTAGAATGTTATGGAAATTTCGGAAATGTCTTTGTTGAGAAAATTCTTGTTCTTTCCCTCAGGCATTCCACAGGTGGTTCGATTCGATTTTTTACGTCCGTTTGAAGATTATTTCCAATGCTTTTATTTTTATTTAAGGAGAATACTATTCCTTGGATTGTAATAAGGAAATACTGAGGCTGAAATAGAATAGATTTCAAGTGAAGGAAGATAATTAAGTTCTGTATAATTGTCGTAGGAGGAAACTTTGTTCTATGAGGGGACTCCCCGATGGTAAAGTGATAGCGTCGTCGCCTTGTAATCAAGGGGTCCCGGGTATGATACCCGGTGAAGGCATATAATGATTTGGATCCCACTTTAAACTGTGGGTCCAGTCCCGATTAGCCTTTCTGTAAATCAGATGAAGGAATGTTGTATCTGTTCTTTTAATTCTGTGAATTTAGCCTAGTTTTTTAGCAAAATACATGTAGTATCTACTGTCTACATCTTCACTACATTTTCACCAAACAGATTTCAGGAAGTATTTTTTATAAAACTTCAGAGGGAAGCTTACAGCAATGCCAGGGGGGGGGAGGCAGGAGTTCACACCCTGCCTGGTTACGACCAGGGTGTATTCCGAGACTATTTTTCGCCGCTCACCACTGACAGAGATTTCGCTTTGAACAATGGACACCGTTGCTTCAGGTGCGAGGTTGACCTGCAGTAGCGGTAAGTGCCATAAATCCAGACCTAGGAATGAAGGTTGATTCCAGGGAGGGGCAATAAAAATTCTGTAATTTGCTTTGCTTCCCGACAGGAAGTTTTGCAGGAACAATAATACGAGGGACACTTATGTAGGATTCTTTTCAGCTGCTAGGAAAAGCTGAGAGAAATGGAAAACGGCAGACTTTGAATGAAAGAAGGACAGCGAACCCCTTGTAAGATAAAGAAGTCCTTTGTATTATTCGCCGACACGCAAGCTTCCATTTCGAAGCTGAGGCTATCAACAGCGAAGTTATTAGAGGGTTGGAAGCAGTGACGACGCCAAAGGGGGTTGGCAGGGGGCGCCACAAGTCAGACACTTCGTCCCCCCCTGTGCCCCCCAACTGAAGTTAATTAAATATCGAATAATAAGAGAGTTCATTTATAAGAGTATGACGACTTTCACCTTTTCAAAGTGGTGTATTCTGCATGATATCACTTTTCTGCTTATAATATCAACTTGACTAAATTTGTTTTAGTATATATACGAATGTGTGTGTGTGACTTTCGTTCAAGATTCCAGCACTGACCTGGGCATAGGTTATTTCTCATTCATGTATGTCCTGTAATCGTCGAGATTAATTTAAGTTTTAACCAGTTTTAAGAACTGGGAAAAAGCGTTGAATGTGGATGGTTTTAAAACATATTTTGGAGTGGTAGAGCAAGAGTAAGTAATGCCAGGGTCAGAATATTTCTTTTTCAGATTTTTTTATCCTGTGATAACATTTCCCTGAAAGGTGAAACACATATTTTGCCCAAAACTCTCCTTCGTTACGAAGATGGCACTGAAGTACTCCACTTAATGGATTTCTTTGAAATCCTAGGAAAATATAAATTGGCATTTCACAAGGTTCACACTCTAGTTGTATTCTCTGTAACAATTCCAGTTTCCAATGCAGCGTGTGAATGTGAAAGAACCTTCTCGTCCTTAAAATCTTTGAAGAGGCTTGCTCGAAACAGGATGCTGAATGCAAACTGCCTCATATGGCTGTCCTTGATATTGAGAAGAAATGTCAAGTCCTGGACGTACCAAAGGTGGGCAATGTGTTCTCCAAAACACATAGAGCAGAATTCTCCTATAGGAGAATTGCACTTCACTAAGTGACTTTCATTGTTTCTAATACTTAAGAAGATTAATTTCTTGCAACGTCACGTTCATTTTGCAAGAAATTAAACTCTTCGAAGCACATTTTTTCGCCATTTATATTATTATCTTATAACTTGAATATTTATATCAGTAGTTTTATCTCATGAAAGACGATGAATTATAAAATTATGAATGTCTTCCAATACTGAAATAGGCCACTCGAGACAAAGCAACTAACGAATAAAAAAGAATTAATGCCTTTATTAAATAGAATCATATGGAGATAAGCTCGTAATCAAGAAGTAAATTTAGGCAGTAAACATCCACTCTTAAACAAGGGACAAACACAAAACAGCATACATGAATATAATAATACTAATTATTATTATAACTATTATTATATATGTATATATATATATATGTTATATACAGTATGTAACATTCTTATTCGTACACACGGATTTTCAAAGAAAATGCTTTAATGTATGAAAGGAAATACACTCTTTTGAAATTGTTTCTTTACAATTCAATAACTAATATCATTAGGAACATAAAATCTTACCCAAATTCTGTATAACCAATGACAATAATAAATTACATGAAACTGAAAGAGAAACATGCCATTTTTTGTACAACTTTTCTATTCGTACACTTAATAATATAAAAGAAAAAGTATATTCAGAGCAAATTGACTGACAGTTCTAATACTTTGATGCGTATCCGTTGGCTTATTACTGCTTGACACCTGTTCTTCATAGAATTAACCAGTTTCCGACATGTTTCAGAGCTTATTTTATTCCACTCGGCTAACACAACAGTTTTCAAATTTTGTTTGGACTTGATGCCTGCTTTATGGACTCGCCTCTTCAAAATTGCCCATAAATGCTCAATGGGATTTAAGTCTGGACTTTGAACTGGTGTTTGTAGTAGTTTGGGCACATTCCATATTAGCCAATTCATGTTAATTCGCGCCTTATGCTTACTGTCATTCTCTTGTTGGAATCTGTAGATAGGAGGCATGTCCATTTTTTGGACACTCTGCTTTACATTGTTCTTCAATATGTCCAAAAAGACATATGCATCCATTATACCATCAATAAACTGGATGGTACCAATTCCTTCGGACGACATACAGCCCCAAATCTTTAATGGCCCACCACCGTGTTTAACTGTTGGAACAGTGTTAATGTGATCATTGTCTTTATTTGATTTTCTCCAGACCCTATTTATCCGATCTGACCCGTATATATTAATTTTGGACTCGTCCGATTATATGACACTATCCCAAAATTCCTGGTCCTGGTCCTTGTGGATGTGCTCTTTCGCGAATGAAAGTCTATTCCTGCGATTCACCTTATTTACATACGGCCTCTTTCGTGGTATTCTGCCATGATATCCATGCTTCCACAAGGCACGTCGGACAGTTTGATCGGACATCATCTTGCCAGCAACATTTTCTACTAACGGTCGTAACTGAGGAACATTTAGTCGGGGGTTTTATCGCACTCTTTTTAAAATAAAGCGTTCATCACGTTTATTCAACCGTCTCTCTTTTGATTTTCTCGGCACATTCTGTGTTGAACCTTCCTCTCTAAATTTGTTTACTATGTATTGAACTGTGGAGTGTGATTCGTCGTTTGTCCAATTTTTCTTAACGAATAACCTCTAAGGGTCAAATTTATAATAACATCCTTCAGATCGGAACTAAGTTCCTTCACTTTGCCTATTTCGAACACGCTGATAGATAGACGATAGGCCTACAACAATACCTACCCCCAGCATTCCGCTTGAGGGGAGCGCGCCTGCATGTTCAAACTTGTTACGAAGTTGCAAACTGCACGAAATCGCCCGAATAGCGGTGGCGCTGTATGCGAGGAAGATTGAAATTCTTGCCTGTACGAATAACAATGTTGCATGAAACAGCGTGTTTTTCTCTTTTCACACAAATTATATGCTCTGTTTATAAACTTTGAACATACATTTTTATTGACATTTGTTGGTGAAACCTTCATTAACATTAATTTCCAGGTACATATGAAAATTATTATATTTACTAGTAGATATGATATTTTTTCCTCGGAAATTCTATGTGTACGAATAACAATGTTACATACTGTATGTAGTGTTGCCACCTTCCCCTTCTTCCCACGTCACATTTCCCTGGCGCCGTCACTGGTTGGAAGTAAATTTATTAGGACGAGTAAAGTAACATTAGCTGTTGACAGTGTTGCACCAAAGGACGTGATATGTGCTACTGTTTGTATAAATGATAGGAAATTTAAGCATAATTTTATAATTGTTGTGACTTGAGAGTTGTTTCCGCCATTTGATCGTAGGAAGAGGTTTTCTGAGACATAGTGGGATTATTTTACACGTACGTGAGAAAGGGTGGTTGTTTAAAGATATAGAAGTATTATGCACGTTTTTTAAAAGTTCAGATAAAACGAGAATTTAGCCTTACTGTTATAAAAAGAGATAACGCAGTACAGGGAAAGAATATCTCTTCACATTTCTCGCACCTGGTGGGATGCAACACACATGCACAAGAGTATTGCAGGAAGTCTATGAACGAGGATGAAAAGGGATATGTGAAATTTGACTTACCTGCGGGTGAGTTAGTGGATTCTAATATTCTTAACGTTGATATTGTATTTTTTTAGTCCACTTGTTACAAATAGGCTAAATTGCGAACCGACCTTCAGTTTAAAGTGCGATCCGATTCAATTTGTGCCTCCATTGGGTATCGAAAGCGAGGACCCTTAATTACAAGACCTCGACGTTATTACTACGCCATCGGGGAGGCATCCAAGTTACACAAATAGGTTGATTCCAATAACACGTTATATGCATAATCTGATAATGATGCACTTTTGGTGCATCTAAACATATTCTTTTCAACTATAGCATGTCTAAAAAAGTCATATGAAGTTTGGATTTTTATAACTTCAGGAGACACGGGTCTGAAAATGTGCGATATAAAATAAATGCAGGTTTGCCTTCCATACGTGGTGGTTTTATCACGTTTCTTCGCTTCGTGAAACAGACACTTTTGCAGGAACGGCTTCTTTTATCCGCCTGGGGTCTTGCTCTAGCTTAAAAAATATATTTGTTTAGCATAATCGAGGGTTACTTATTCCTGCCGAACAAGGATTCTATTGCGACCATACGGCTTTGCATGACAGTATCAATGAAGATTTATGTACAGAAATATTAATTAGGAACTTTTTTTTTCGTCAACTGGATTTAACATCCTTTTTTGTTATTCAGCAAATATTCAATTCATCACCTTTTTTGTCATTAATTTCCTTGCCAGGACAGCTGTTTTTATGCACATTTTGGCGTACTTAACTACACATAAGCTAGATATTAGCTAATATTCGTGCTGTTATATTACTATTCTTGTACCGTCTTTGTAACATTTCATGTAATAATAATAATAATGACAATAGAATTAATTAATTTGCATATTCAAGTGAATAGACCTATGAATTATATTAATGTATTAATTTAAACATTTTCTTGATTGTTGATGTTAATGTTATTATCATTTTTTCTGAAACACTTGACTCGGACACCCTCCCCCGACATATATTTCTAGATGTGTGCCTGCCGAAGGATAAATTTTATCAAGCGGTGGTGGTATCGGGCTTAGAGGCTAAAGGAAAAACAAACAAGTATGTGCGTCGTAAGCTGAAAATAAGAAACAGCACAATATTACAAAGAAACACTTAATGAAACTTATGTCATAGAAGGAGATGTTAACAATATTAAGAACAATAAATACTTTCTATTTGAAATATACTAAGTAACTTATTGCAATTTTGAATAGTCTTTTGTGTTCGTACTACACATTTAAAATCTTTTTTGTTGCTCCCAGCGCCAAGCTTACAATTTAAGGAAAAAATGTAAATTTTCATAGTGCACGGAAGTTTGACATTCAGAAAGAAAAAAGGTCCAGGGGAAAACATTTCAAAAGGATAGACAGTTGTATGGAAGCGAGAGAGAAACCACAAGGTCGATTTCATAAGATACCTAGCAATCAGTAACCAAGAAACTGCATTTTTAGCATTAATGTCCTCATGATTAACGAACCTTATTTATTCTCACCACGCAATGGGTAAAATATTTGGAGCTTTATCCCACTTTCCGGAAAAATATTGTTTCTGCTACTTTTGACTTTTTTTGGCATGATATCCCGGATCACTTTTACGAGACGAGACGGGACAGAACCCTTCGAGACGGGACACTAGACGGGACAAACGAATATTTTCGAGACGGGACACGAGACGAGACAGCACTTTCACGAGACGGGACGAGACAGGCCAAAGTATCGTCTCGTCTCGTCTCGTGGGCAACACTAGAAGTAACATACTACCCTTTCCTTACGTAGTTACTTGGAACTTTCGTAGGTTTGAAAATAGTATTAACTTTTATTTCTATAAAAGCATAATGTTGTTTAAGAACGGTTATTAGATTCCTCTGCACTAAATTTCTAAGTGAGACTATTAAGGGGCAACTTCTCCCTTCCCCCCATTTACTCACCGTATGCAAAGAGTGTGAATACTTTTTTGCTGAAATGGGAAAATGAACCACATCAAGAAACTAATAAAATACGTCTGTTTTTATGAACAGCTGCAGAATTATCTAAAACTTGTTGAAATTCACAGTTTTGCTAGCTTGAACTCATTGGACGAAATAGATACAGCCAGGGACGGCGCTACAAGGAGGTTAGGGGGGATGAAACCCCAACAACAGATCTAAGCTCCCTTTAGCCCCAGATTTTTATAGTACGGTAGACGCCTTGCGATCGAAAATTAAAGAAGTAGAAGCTATCTTACGTAATATTTTCCATTATAAAACTTCCCTTAGGGCAAGGCCATTGCAATGTTCAAGTACATTTCCTGGTTTTATAAGATCGCAAGATTAATACAACGTGTTGTACGTAAAATCGTGGTTGGAGGTGGCAGCTGCAGATCTGCATGGATCAACAACGGACATTGATTATTTAATACGTACTAAGGAATTGTTAAATCACAAGTCTTCAAACTTGCAAAAAAAATTTACAGATACTCTGCTGCCTATCTGGTAAGTGGATGTGTTCAGTGGCTGTGGGATTGCTGTTTGGTTGTTGGAAGGTCAAACGATGATGATAATACGATGCCTAGGAAGCTAAATGTTAACAATTATTATCCTATGTAAATCATGTCACTATTTTTGGAACGAGTTTTAAAAATTAATTTTTATAAGTTGGAGGATGTTACCAATTGTATTGTGAAGTTAACATTGAGAGAACAAACATATTTTCACTGCAAATTCACCTACACTAGGAGACAAAAGCATTGACTATTAATATCATTGACATAAATCAACGGATACAGTTGCAGCTCTCGCACTCGGCAGTTGTGATTAGTAGTGAAAATAACTACCAATAGTTTTATATGTGTTTCACATCTGATTCTTCTCCATGGAACAGAAATTGGCCTCCGTGATGGAGTGGTTAGCACATCCGGAAGTTCGAATCCCGGCATGAATGCTCTTTGTGAGTGTCCGTTCATCAGTTTCATCATATAATTCATCCTCAGGCGGAGCACAAAGCACGACGCCTTAGGTTGTAAGACACGTTTTTATTACGTTAAGAAAAGAAAGAACATCAAAATCATCTCACCTAGGATAATCCACCAACTGCAGAAAACACAAAAGAATGTCTTCCGCCTGTTCTGCACATGTGTCGCAACAGGCTGAATAGCTATGCACTACTACAAAACATCGTCATTATTTCCCTAGTTTACAGCACTATACAGGAGAGATATCCTGCTAATCGATGTTATAAACTATTCCATATATGTTGGTCATAGGCGTGCGCACGGGCGGGGGGGGGGGGGGAGGGAATTGCCTCCTAATCACGGACGTTCGCAGATTTTTCCACAAAGGGACAAGAAAGGTATTTTTTTCATGGGGCATATTACCCCGATACTAGTGCTGTCTTCTCAAAAAACACCACTTGAATTTGAAATTATCGCATTCCTGCGTCCCCATTACATAATAATTAATGTAAATTACTATGATTCATTCATTGTTTTCTGCCTAATTGGCAGGTTTTTCACTGCAATCTCCAGCTTTCCCTAATCTCCGCCTTACGCTTCGTAATAGCATATGACCCAGTTAATATAATATCATCTATGATTGAAATCTAATTATACTTGTGAAATATATACTTTTAGGTTGACCTTCGTTTTCGAGGTATGGTCATCCTTGCCCTCTTCCAGACGTTCCATGCCCCTATATTATTATACTCTCACCTAGAAATTTAGTGGAGAGCAATATTGTCGCTGTTATTAAACAATATTATACTCTAAAAGGAAATGGCGCAACCACAAGGGACCAGGGGGCATTGCCTTATGCCTTTTTCCAACCTTGGACGGAAATCAATTATAGGGGGGGCATACATTGAAGTAAAAGAAAGGAAGACTAGCAGAATCTACTAGTAGCAGGACAAAAGGATACTCAAGACGGAATTAGTTTTCACGTCCCTCTTGCATTATTTCTTCCAGACGGTCAGGATCACTTGTAGGGGGTTACAGAGGGACAATTGTCCCCTCTACTTTAAATTTTATACAAATAAAAATACATTTCGTAAAATTTTCTTTCTCGCTTCGCTCGCGGTACCTGCTTTTCTTGCCACGGGACGAGACGGGACAGGCTTTTAAAAATTCGAGACGAGACGAGATTGATCATGCGTCCCGAGACAAACGAATATTTTCGAGACGAGACAGCATTTCACAGCATTTCCACGAGACGAGACAGGCCAAAGTCTCGTCTCGTGGGCAACACTACTTGCAGTCTTGTCAACTTCCGAGCCGTAGCTAGGAAGTAGCGGGAGTTAGCCCTGGGCGCCGAACAATCTGATTGAGAAAAATTGTAAAAGAGAATGCCATGCCGTCCCATGAAATTTTTTGCGCCCTATTAAATCAATACTGTTTTCAACTTTCAAAAATTTGGATCGAAAAATTTTCTTGCTCGCGTCGCTCGCAATTTATTTTCTCCAATACATTGTAAATTACCAGAGAGAAAGTAAGAACAAATAAGTTATTCAGACAGTTGCTGCTATAACAGTTTGGTTTGGAGGAAAACGAGCGCTCACATTTCAGAGACAATCTATATAATTTTTGCTGTTGGTTTGTTAAGGGGCGGATGAATAGATTACGTAATGTATTTAATTAATATGTTTATACCTAGGTATATATATATATATATAAATAATATACACACGCGCGCGCGCGAACACACACACATATATATATCACATCAATGCAAAAAACTAAAACTGAGATAAAATGAGGTTTCTCTTTCCCGATCTGACTGAATTTTCAAGGCTTTTGCCCCCCCCCCCCCTTATCAGAGGGTCTGCGCACGCCTATGATGTTGGTACCTTCTTCTTCTAATAAAAACAAATTAAAATAACTGTTTAATTAAATTAATAATTAAAATATTAATTAATATTGTTATTACATGAATGGGAAAACGACGGCATTAGAATATTCATTATCTAGCTCTGAATAGTTCAGATCGCTTCAATTTGTATAAAAACAACTGCCCTGGCAAGGTGATTGTGAAACAGATAAGGAATTAAATATTTATTGAATAACGAAAAAGGATGTTAGATCCATTTGACGAAAAGAAAAGCTCTTAATTTAATATTTAAGCATATTACTTAAGTAGTGGTGTGCATAAATCTTATTTGATTCAGTCATCCAAAGTTGTTTGACCCCAATGTAATTCTTCCCTTAGAATATGTTTGACGGAAATACATCTCTCTCGATTATGCGACAGATGCTAAACAAAACAAGCATATTTACATTATTTAATTTTAGTACTTCGTAAGTCTCTCGTGGAAGATTCGGACTCCGTGGACACCCCGCCTCCCCTAAATAGTCCTTAGCTCTATTACATGTAAGTTGTATTGCGATGTTCGCCAATGTGTGTTTTTCTTCTTTCCGACACTCGGAAAAAGTTTTGTCTTGTCACAGGAAACATGTCCGGGTTATAAACGGTGGGGGCTGGAAAGAAAGGTCCGTTATGGTCAGACTCTGACCTGCATGAATGGGGGAGAGTAGCGGACAGGGAACCTTGTGGTCTGCTTCTTTCGACAGAGCAACCCTCCTTCCAGCAAAGTCTCAATTGGTCTTCCATGCAATGGATTTGCCTTCGAAGGGGGAAATGGAATCAATATTGGTAAGACTAGGAAGAATAAATTACATCTGTCCGCTGCTTTTTTCGAGCGACGCTGATACGGGCTCTCAAGCCTCGGCTGGATGTTGAAAGAAATCCAAATTTCGAGGGTGTCGTTAGTTCCGTTCTAACAACAGTACCAAGGGAACACGAGGGAGGCGCTGGCGTCGCTTTCAAGAAATTCTCCTTTTTCCCCATTCACAAACCCTCCCATATTCTTACCATCGTTACCCAGTTTCAGCAACCCGACCTCGCTGCTTTTACGATCCGGCAGGGAGGGCGAGAATGGAATGGTCGTTCCCACTGGCCATTGGCAGATGTGCCGAAACCCTGAAGAATAACTGTTTTCCTTTCCTTACTTGAAAAAAAAAAGCTTACACATCGTCCTTTGAGATCACCAGCCTATGCACTGTGAAGCTGCATGTTTCTTTTGTTTCCGTCGGTACATTCATTTCGTTACAGTAAAATGGCCAACTAACATAGATTATGTAGTAAAATACTTAAAATATAAATTCTCCGCTTTGGAATCAGGATTCTGTTGTTACTGTTCTCGTACAAGAACCTACACACTTTGTGTTATCAGGGCCTCTCCGATGGCAGTGGTGACGTCGTCGCCTTGTAATCAAGGGACCCCGGATTCAATACTCGGTGGAGGCGTAGTGGCTCCAGTGCCATAGCAGCCCCCCCCCCGCAATCCCCGCAATGCGGGTGGGGGGGCGAGGTGTAGAAGCTCCACAATGCGCTCTTGAAGTTTTTATATATAATCGCAGAAATTACAGATATAGTGTCGCTTATAAAAAAATCGATTTACGAAACAGAAATCTGGTTCGCAGTAACATCATATACGACGTCTGCGATAACAAGCAGTGACGTATTATCTCAGCCAGAGGGGCCCCAGTAACTTATCATATGGGTCCCCCTCCGAAATGCAGAATTAACTTACTTGCTCGCAGATGTCCATCGATAGGAAAATATCCCTCATCTCATACCTTTGTATCTACGCAGTTTGTCGTAAACGTAGTGAAGCGTGTCAATTGTCTACAGTTATGTTCCAGTAGAAATATTCAGTTGCTCAACCAGTCGATCCTTATTTTACAATAAACATCAAAATTGTTAATTCGTAACCTTTTAATTTTACACGTGATATTTAAAATGTAACTTCATACCTAATATTTTCAAGGGGAGTCCCAATTATTTTCATATTGAAATAAGAGGTGAAATGAATTTCCGATATTGTCTACACTTGTTACGTTTTACTTCAAAGGGGCCGAAAACCTCAGTTAAAGGTGGGACACATAGTAAATTATCCCTTTGCTGTAAAGACCATTATCCCATCCTCTGCCACGCAGGGTATACAACGTATGAGTTAAATGTGACCATTATTTTGTGTAATTTTGTAAGTTAATTTTTCTTACAATTTGGCATTTTGTGGACATTTCGGTCGAACTACTTCTTATTTTCCAATGTGTTACGATTTTTTGATCTGCAGTGTTCGAAGGGTAAATTCCTCGCTGTAAATTTCCTTGTTCGCGTTGGGGATAGAAGGAAGGATCCTTGTGTGGAACAACTTGAAGATAATGCAGTAGGTGAAGGAGAATGATTATGCAAATTCGAGCACTGATGGTCTATTAATAAAAAGGTTCTTGTTTCATGAAAAAGTATTTAAGAAAGTATGATCACTGGTCTATCGAAAAAAGAATGGCAGCATTAAAATTATGAATAATGATGTTGAGGTCTACTAACCTGTGGCAACCTTATTTTATTTTGTGGAGGGGAGGGGTTCAGTCCTTCCAAGCTGCATTTCATGGAGTAACAAATTTTCAGTGAATAGAGTTCCTTCGCAGCTTTATTATCTATCACTCAAGACTAGAGTCCGCAGTTATTCCTTCGTAGTAGATTGAAATTTACCTTGCGATAGGTTACTACCAACAATCTAGATATCCGGTTCAACCCCCTTTACTGAAGGATAAGTTTGTTGCTTGAGTATTGCGATGGTACAATTTAACATCCTTGGATGCAACGGTCTCTTCCATTGCATCGGCGGACAGTGGTCACTGCCGAAGATACACGGATATTAGGGTGCCGCTGCCTTCAGGATTAAGAACTAATCCTTCGGTAGATACAACCAAATACCAATGAAACAATCACCACAGTCCGCCTCCAGCTAGCTAGTCGGTAGGGGTGGGACACCACTCAAGGTTTTCATTGCAAATAAAGATAATTACTTAAAACAAAAAAAGATTGGAAACAATTTTACTTGAGTTTAATTCTGATTAAAAGATAAGTAAAGATGAAAGTTTTTAGGTACACAAATTTTAGTTCTTTCTGATTGAAATTTTCGAAAAGGGATGATTATTGAACCACCTGGTCTGGCGCACTGTTGTTTAATTTCGTTTTCTTACCCCCTCCATGGGTTCCTGGACGACACTGCCGTGGTGAAGCTCCTATTCTTGCGTCCTGTGGTCCTTTATCAAAACACCGGTTCTGCATTGGTCAAACCGATCCATTGGTGCATTTAGTTCCTTGCTCACACTCTTATGTATATTATAACACTGTCCGCACAATAAACTTGTACATTCGGTACTGAAAACAAGCACCACAAGTTGGACGTCAACTTGTTTTTGTCACCTCACACACTTAGGTATCTTAGCACTGTCCACAATAATATCTCGTACACTCGGTACTGTTCTTTGATGAGTCAGAACTAGCACTGCTTAGTGGTCACCGACGGATCTCGATGGTGCTCGACACCTCCGTCCTTCACCATACTCGAGTCAAAAACTGTTTTTCACAAAATTTGGAAGGTTATGGTTATGCCGAAATTGAGTTGACTTTTTGAATTCTATTGGAGGAAATTTGGAAGGAAAAGTTACAAGCAGCAAAGGACAGTTTGCAGTGATGTCAAACCTCCTATGACTTCAGGCAATATATTCCCGTTACACCAAAGCAAAGTATCCAATCATATTATTATATTACTATAATTCTAGTGACACATCTTTGGAGTTTGAAACAGTACAGGAGGATGCAGACCAGATGATCGGGACGTATAAAAGGGGTTATTGTGAGAAAATGAGTTTTATTGTGAAACGCCCTCCCTTGCCCGGGAAAACAAATGCTACCACTACCTTGATAGAGGCGGAAAAATCTCCCTCGGACAAGTGAAATAGCGTTACGGTCCAGGTTGAGTTCGTGTATAAGAACCGGTGACCAACAGTGCATAGTGATAAGCCATATCGAATAAAAACAAAGACATATATACGTTCAAATTACCACCTCTTTACCTGTAGCCGGGAAGCGGCTAGCTGCATACCTGAAAATCACGGGTAGCGACATGCGTACGAAATGATATAGCCCAAAATTAACATGAAAATAAAAAGTATATTCTATTCATAATCAACAAAATTCAGTTTACTACATCTCCCCCTCTTTCACGCTCTCACTTTCATTCACACATTCAGTCCTCACGGGGTCATCGACACAAAGAATGATACATGACATGTACAGGTTTTATGACGATAAGCCCTAATGATTGCATTCATATTTAAATTTACCTTAATTTTTGTCTAACCAGGTCATTTGTGATTTTGCTCCAGTGCTACTCAAATCCTAGCCAGCCCTTACTTAAGTTCACCTTTTTAAAAATAAACTAGGTCGGCGCGGTGACAATACATTATTTGACCAGCATAAACAAAGGCGTCTGAACGGAAATTACATTCACGTGGGCGGACGTTTTCCTTTTTACAAGACCTCACGTGGTTCCAAACATAACAAATAACCTCCGTTGAGTGACGCAAACATATACTCTCTAGCAGGCGGGACTTAAACACTTCGCCGCGACGAGCAATTCATATTACCAGGCAAATACTTTAACGAATAATCACATATGCGACCTGACCCCATACAGCACAACATGGTTTCAGATATGTTACGGATACGTAACTCTTGAAACATTGTAACATTGCAGCAACATTGCGAAACATTACTGTGATGTTTTAGGTATGTTTCAGCAATGTAAAAATGTCCGCGAATCTAACATAACATTCGTAATGTTACAGAAACATGTCAGTGCAACATTACAGAAACGTATCAATGTAACATTGCAGAAACATGTCAGTGTAACATTACAAATACATTTCCGCACAGTTTTGTGACATTTCAGTTACATTACAGTGATATTATTTCACATTATTGTTATATTGAATGGAATCAGTACTGTATTCATAAATGGCATATTTGAGGGGGGTTTGGGGTTAAACCCCCTTCAAAAATTATTACAATATTTACTTGTAAATAATTTCCTGAAAATTGAATTCACAGTATTTCTTTTAAAATCAAGTATTGTGATGCTGTGAAAGTGCCAGAGGTCTTGGGTTTGAAACCTCATTAGGCATGATGCTTAATATTTATTTTATCTCCCATCAATTGACCACATATCTCAATTAATCTAGTCAGGAGAAAAAGTGCATAAAATTGCCGATTATGCATTCGTTCATGTCAGACAAAGCTAGAGTTAAAAAAAAAAAACTTTAGACACATCAAAAGAAAATATGAAACATAAACTGGTAATCATCATTAATACCTTCAATTGTTTACAAAGGAAGAGAGTTTTACATGCAATAACAAAGCTCTTTGTGGTTTGCTGTGCCACGTCACAAGGAAGGTTGGATTGAGGGTGATGTTATCAGCATCATGCTCCAGTCACTTTTCGCCCACTTTACCAATTGATGATAGACTGGAAGCATGTAAACATTTTACTAAATACTAAAATTTACTTTGTGCATTGTGTCACTTTACGATGAAAAATCTGGTACAATAAGGTATATTCTATATATTAATTACAAAAGAATGAACAGATAATTTGAGCATATCGTCCCAAATAAAAATTCAAAATTAATGTAACAATTAAACTGCAAACTTGCATGTTTGTAATTTACCACCACCTTGTACATAGCTATTGTGAATTATTTACACCATTTAGATTCTAATAATATTGGTTCTGAAACATTATGCATTATTCTGGAAACATCTGAGATACCTTATTGGATACTTTCTGGAGATCATGCAGAGTGACCTACAAGTTACCTGAATTGGCAGTCTATACATTTGATAAGAATATCCTACATACTTACATAATTGGAGAAATTGACCACAAAGTTGGCAACCGTTAAGTATGCCGTGCCACCCCAAGGTCTGCGGTGCCATGGATTATTATTATTAAAAGAATCAGTAAAAAATAAAAACTAGGAAAACTATCAGTTCACAAGAAAAAAGAGCAAAATGGACACAAGCTAAACTTGGGCAATTTTTGGGAACTAACAATATAAATAAGAATTGAACAACAACAGCAAATCAAAGTTTAAAAATTGATGAAATGTGTTTTGACATTCTCTATAATCCTGAAAATGTGCAGTATCAGAGGTTGTGCTTGCCAGTCAGAATTATCAATGCTATTACTGTTTCTTGTGAGAAATTTCCATTGTCTTGTTGCTTCAAAGATGTTCTACGATTTCCTACATTACCATTTCTTCATGAAAACAATTTTACATAGATTTCCTAACTTATATCAAAACATTTCAAAATGAGAACGTGCAAGACATGATTTTTGAATGATTTATATTATATCTTTCATTAACTTTCAACATGGTTGTGCTAGGCTAGGTTCGTCAGTTTCAGAATACACTGTGAGAAATATAAATAAGAACCTTGCAGTGAAGGGATCCCAAGTTCAATACCATGTGAAGGCACATTGCACAGTGGTTGGAATCCCACTTTAAATTGCAGGTCTACTCCCGATTAGCCTATCTCACATTAAGTGGACTTCAAACAACAATTCACACATGAAACAAATATAAAAGGATAAGTGTTATCAAAGGAATATATATTTTTTTCACAAAAGAGTCTTTATTTTTTTTTGTCTAAATACATTTTTTTGTTCAGTTGAAATTTCTGCAGACCACAAGTTCTCACTCAGACAGCCTCAGTGGAACAACATTCAGTTTTACCTGTAAAGAGAATAATGTCATGTAACATCAATTCTGAATTAGCATTCTGTAGGCAGAAATATCATTTAAAGAAACAAAATTTTGCATAAGGTCATTCCACATCAGACATCAGTTCAACCAGACCACGGTACCCATAATCTCAAATTTTCATGAAACTCGGCACATTTAATAATACTTTCATGGTGGTGAGAAACCATAGTTTTTCTCTCTCTCTAAGTTGTTCAGTAATTCCTCATTCTTCCATTCCCAAAGCCTCCAAGTGTGAGCTGCACTGTCCTGGAAGAAAAATTCTAGCTCCCTTACAAATTATTCAAACTTCTTTGAAATTTCACAACATTACCAAAATAATAGAAAGAAAATATGACAACGTATCACATTCACATTTTAGTACACCAATAAATTAGTAAAATATTACCAGATTTTAGGCCAAAAACAATGTTTACTACAATTTCGATTTTTCTTAGGTTTGATATATCATCTAACTAGCCCAGAAATAAAATAGATGGTGATTCATTCCTCTTCTGCTTTTTTTAAAGTGACTACCGGATTTTATAGTTTTCACATTAACTCTTAAGAATCTAGATATCATTGAAGCACATTTTTTGGAGTATAAAATTTTAAATAGCGTTTTCATGGATGCCAGGAACGCAGGGCATGGAAGGAAAAGCCAAACTGGTGTCTTACTACTGGACCACCAGATCCACTTGGCAATTGGACAATATCTTCACTACTTGAGAAGCGGTTGGAAAACTATGAAGTACTTTTTGTTGAAAATGGCTGGCTAGTGCATGCTAGTACCTTGGTATATCAGTAGCTATAACGTGCTCAAACACTACACAAAGTCTCATCCTAAACCGAGGGATCAAATCTACAAATTGTAATACAAGTTACATTCCTCGTTAATTTTATTCCATGTATTAAAAAGTTATAGTAGTATTCAACTACTTTTTAAGATGTGTTTTTGTCATAGTAAATGTAAATAAACTAATATTAGTAATTATAAAGGTAAGAACAAAACATTCATGTTTGAATACAGGATGTTTTCAGGTAGCGCCAAGCACTGAATTTTTTTTCAAAAGGGAGGGGGGGAGACATATTTTCTCCATAATAGTGTCACTCCCTGAAAGAAACACCGTCAATTCAAAGTTATCATATTTCTGCAATATCCTTTTAATAATTAACTCAAATGACTGTGACTGAAATAAAATTATATGGGTGAAGTATGAAATTTTAAGGTGACACCTTCCTGGCATCCATGAAAACCTTATTTAAAATTGTATACTCCAAAAATTGATTCTGTGGTATCTAGATTCTTAGAGATAATTTGAAAACTATAAAATGTGATATAAATTTTTAAAAAAATCAGAGAAGGAATGAAAACACCATCAATTTTATTTCTGTGTAAGTTAGATTATATATAAAAAACTTTACTTTAAAAATATTTGAGTTGGTGTTGCAACTTTCCCTTTAAAAAAATCGATATTCTAGTAAACCTTCTTTTTGGGCCAAAACCAGGTAATATTTTACTAATATACTGGAATATGAATGGCACATTTTTCTCTGAAATCTATATTGTTCGGTTAACGTTGTGAAATCTGAAAACACATTACATAATTTGAAGAGCGACAGAATTTTTTTCGTCTAGGACAGTGCAGATCACACTGGAAGGTTTGGGAATGGAATAAAAAAAAAGGAATAACTAAAAGTTGAAGGGGTTATAATTCAAGGTAAATACCAAAAAAATCATGTGGTTTCTCACCACAATGAAAGATGAAATGTGCTGAGTTTCATTAAAATTGAGGATCATTAGTTCTCAAACCCCTTTTGTTGGTAGAAACCCTCCAATGGTGGTTGTATGACCATTTTAGAAAAAAAGAAAAACCTTATTAGTACATGTTTCTAGATATCAGAAACAATGTTCAAAAATATTTGTTGTCTTTAGTTCTCCTGGAACATCCTTTTTCCAACATTGCAAAGGTGTATTTTTTCTCATGTAGCAAATTACGGAAACCTTAATATCTCAAAAATCAGTAAAGCTAGAGACCTGAAACAAAATTCATTCTGTAGTTAATGAATCATACTTTCTATGATATTCAAGTATGTTTTGCTCAAAATTGCATCCTAAGAACAAAAATTAAGGTGGTAATTTGGGTAACAAGACAAAAAATTGGATTTTTAAGCCAGATGTTTTTATAATTAAGGAGTTTAGTCTAAGGGTTGATTTTTTTAACGTGCACACCTACCTGCATCATGTTTGCTAATAAAATATCAGTGCTTGGAAATGCAACCCTTTTTTTTCAGCATGGGCTTAAACATGGCCGTTTATGGAATTTTGACAGTTTCGGTTTTAAATATCTGATGGGTCCTTTTGAAAAAATTCTGAAATTTGGCATGGAGGAAGCCCTGCATGAACCTAACTCACAGTAAAAATCTCAACTTTTAGACTCAACTTGTTTGGTAAATATGACATAACATATGCGATCTAATTTGTGACATTGGTGTGTAATGTTAAGCTACATGTATACCTAGAATAATGAATGAAGCATTTCCTTTTTCATTTTTAAAGTTGGGTTTAAAAAATCAGAAAATATAGTAACATAGGATTTTAATAGTTGACTTACCAGAAATTAAAATTACAAGGTATGACAATTGAATATCTGTGAAATCCGTCAACTTCTACATGAGCAAAAAAAGTCACGGGCAATTGTTGGAAAAATGGCTGGCCCAGGAGAACTAAATACAATATTTTTTTGGGATATTGTTTTTAATATCTACAAACATGTACCAACATTTGTACTAAAAATGATTTTTTTTTCTAAAATGGTCATGCAACCAATTACTTGGTTGGTTTGACATGGAATGATCCAGAATTGACATGAAACTATCCTTGAGTAAAATAAAAGCAAGCCATATATTTGAACTTCTGCAACCCATATCTGTTCTACAGGCCTACAAAATATTTTTACATTTCAGTCTTATTTCTAAAATAAATACATTGTGTGTTTTTTGTTGCAGCCAACTGATAAGAGGACGTGATAGAAATATGAGCAAAAGCATACATATGCCTCGCTAGGGCTTCTAACCAAAGGCCACTTTCCATTAACCAAAAAGACCATTGTTCACAATTTAAGACAGAACATCGCACAAATTTTCATGGAGTGGTTAGCACATTGCACTGCAATGATAGGGGTTCCAGGTTAGAATCCCAGCCTGGCCGTGGCTGAACTGCATCCATGAATAAAGAATTTCTAATAATAATAATAATCTTTACGATTAGCAAAAATGTGGCAGCAAAGTAAAGTAATATAAACCAAATCAATCAATCATCACCGGCGGTCGGTAGATAGGCCTCACGGGCTGTTGCGCCACGGGTTATTACTATTTGGAAAAGAAGTTTGCACTTCATTTCATTTTACGAAAAGAAAGAAAATAAGGTATGACTGAAGACGACCGGACCCCTCTCAGATTTTCTTCATATTTGGCATACTTACTAATTGAGGCCTGCTAATGATGAATCTGAAGTTAAAATTTGTCGGAAACGTCTAGAAATTGCAAAATAATTGTGAATTATTGACGCTAGCCCCACAAACCATTGACGTGTGGTTAGGTTAGGCAAACATAGTTAAAATTTCATGTCGTGGTAGTATCAGGATCTAGAAATTGCAAAATAATTGCGATCCATTGACGTGTGGTTAGGTTAGGCAAACATAGTTAAAGTTTGGTGTCGTGGTAGTATCAGGAATATATATATTTTGCTTGTGAAACAAAAATTTTTGCAAAAATCGACGGTTACCAGCCCGAAAACTAACGCCTTATTTTAGCTTATTTTGCAATTTCTAGATGTTTCCGACAACTTTTAACTTTAGATTCGTGATTTGGAGGCCTCAATTAGAGAGTATGCCAAATTTGAAGAAAATCTGAGAGGGGTTCAGTCATCTTCAATCGTTCCGAAAATAACTACTGTGTTTACACTTGGCAAATATGGGTGGGGGGAGAGTTTTGCTAAGATTTCTTGCTATCTTTGAATTAACATGAATATTGTGGCTAGTGGCAGATATAAAAAGGGTGCTGATGCCATCACTGTACATTATGGAGTATATAATGGGAGATTACACTTTGAAACAAGCACAATAATGAATCCAGCACATGTGTAATTTCTACATGTTAATTTGGATCATCAACATAATGTTTTTTATGACTCCTAGAGCTAAAAAAAATACAAATTAGCCCATCACAGAACGTTATTACTTACTTGTTTTCTCTGTCTAGCCAAGTTTGTCCTGCACAAGCCACAACATCAGACACCTCTTGCTCTTTAGTATTTGGCTGGTGTTGGCAAACAGTGCCTAGAAGAAAAAAATCATAAATTGTATAAGGAATAATTCATTTGTATGCAAACTGAAATGCAAAATTTTCCATAATTTGAACCCGTTGACTAAGCAAGTAGAAAATATTGCATTTCACATAAACTACTTATAAAATTACAGAACAGTAAAATAAAACATTCTAGAAGTCTGACAATACTTCCAGTGCCTGCATAAGATACCATACTGCTACGCCAACACAAAATATAAAATGAGTGAAACATGCTGCTTATCCATTGCTGATTAACATGTATCTCTCATAACTAATAAAGAAGTAATAAACAAGGTTCTAGCTGAATCACCTGGCATAGCTAGTCACTCTATTATAATATACACTGTGTCCAGTCATGGCACTGTGTCACTTTCAGAGGATTGCAGTCATTTAAACCAGTACCACATCTACTTTGTTTACAATTGCATTTCAATGTACATGGGCTATTTATTATTGAAGGGTTTAGCCACCAAATGAGAGCTGAACTAGTAAGAATTGAGTTTCAGAAGTAATTTAAAATTTGGCTGTAACTACTTTCACCAAGTGGTGAGAATACTCATGGAACTCTTTCACCAGGTTGTGAGAATAGCAGGAAGTACTGAAGACCAGAAATCACATTATAAGATGTTGGAAGGGTAATGGTTCCGAATGTTTAATGATTTTTTTCAGTTTCATAGGAAGATTAAGTATTGCAAAATTGTAGAATTTATTGTTACAATAAATTTGAACCCTGGTGAAAGTAATTACCACTGTTTGGAATTCCAAAGTGCAACTCATTAGCAAATAAATAAAAACACGAAAAAAGTACCTTACGCAAGCATTTGTCGACAAGGCATTTTTCATTTGGAACACTTAGAGCTATAAATGACCCACCCAACCTAACCACTAAAACATTTAGAGGCGTTTTTTGAAAACTAAAGAGCCCTAAACCTTACTTGCCTAACTTTATTAAGAAACCCCTTTGCATCATGCACACATGGCAGTAGTAGCCCATAATCAAGATGGCAGTAAACAAATGGCTGATTGCAATTGAGAAGTACATGTAAGTGAAACCTTAATCTCAAAGCAAAAACACAGAAAGTGATTGCTATAACTCTGAAGTACATGTGTAAACAAACATTGAACCATGAAAAAAATGCCTGTGTACCATAATGAAATTGGAATTAAACAATTGGAACTAGGGCCAAACCATTTATGAATGTAATATTATCTTCATCACGTGATACACTAGTCCATACATGATACATTTTTCCAACTGCATGGTGTGGAGGTAAAAAAGTAATGATCGCCTGCATGTAAACACACACCAATGTAATCTTTATACCCACCAATAACTAAAGAAGGTGTGACAGTGTAACAGGTCAGGTCAGAGATTATTCGCATGCACAGATTAAAACCTGGTGAAACAACTCGAAGCTAGCTTCACTAGTCACTGTCAAAATTTTACTTTGGTGGATGCTGTATATTCCATATTTAGATCAAATTCTGATTACATAAGTTTGCAATAATGTGACAATTATATTTTGAAGCAATGTAATCACAGAGTTGGGAAAATTATTTGTGTGCATTGCTGGATTTAAGGTAAATTATCGCAATCACAAACACAAAAATTAGTTAGCAAATAAATTTTTAAAAATATATTGTTTCTGTTACTTGTTCTTTCACCCACTTCAAGCCTGTGGTAATTGTAATGCAGCAACATTTCATTGCGTACTGTAAAATTAGAATCTGAATTATAGGAGCACCATGTAAATCATGCTGTGATCTTCAGTAGTAGCCTGTTCGCTAAGACTCGAGCTACAATCCACACAGCTAAAAAAAAATTTGCACGTGACAATGCTGCAGCCTTCGATTTACGTATCGAAATCGCAGAATGAATTAGTAGAAACGTATTTCTTATTAGATAAAAACTACTAGCGTAACAACTTATGTAGTTCAAAGTATTCTACGCCTCTTCACTATGCACAGGGAGGTGAGAAACTTTTTTAAGAGGGCAAGTTTTGTACAAAATTAGGAAGGTGGTAATTATAATGTAACCGAAAAATAATATATTTTCAGCAAGAAGTACTTTCCGTCTCTTCCATTCAATCTATTTTCGTTATACTATAAATGTGCACTGCTTATAGGTAAGCACTTTATTCCCTGTTATTTTAGTTTCATGAGGTGCGAGAAGTTCCATGCTTCTTCACATCATGTATTTTCAATTAAACAAACAAGACGAAATACTTCTTGAAACACTGGTTTGATAACGCCTGCCTTGTTTCCACTCACGTTCTCACACACGTTACACAACACATATTAAATATATAGCGTGCATAAATATAACACAATTAAACACACTTTGGTATTAATAATATTCAACTTACCGATCAATAAACAACATTATTCTTCATAAGATGTGCACGACTCCCGGTCAGCGTCGAACGTAAACACAACATGGCCGCCTCAGAAAATTTCCCGGATGGCCGATGATGACTGAATCCAACGTTGCAATGTCTCTGAGAAGTTCCAGAAACTAAACAATGAAACGATAACATTGCAATGTTTCAGAAACAAAACTGGAACTTCATGTGATGCTTTCTGTAACGTCAACGCGAAACCAGAATATTAGAAAGGTATATGAAAGATTGCAATATTTCTGAAATATGTCTGAAACTTGGTGTGCTGTATGGGACGTAGCTAGCAGCGACACAGCACTGACACATAAAAAATGAACAAACCTCAAGTAGATTAAACAATTAAGTGGGCGACGCTTTACTCTAATAGTACGCACTTTAAACAAATACAAAGGAGCACAAACAACAATGAATTTAAGATCGTTAAAAAAATATCACAAGGAATAAGAAAAATTGACCTGAGACGAATAAATTACAAATGACAAGCGCGACGGGAGTTTGGTATGAAGTTCGAGTTGAGTGGGCTTTTTCAAAATGTTGACGAATTTCAAGGGCGTTCTCTAAATCAATCGGGCCGTCACGTGCTGACAATCACACAGATGAATACATTACCATTTCTCAGCTTCCGAGGTGCATCCTGGCGTCTTTATGAGCGATTGAAAACATATAGTATTCACACGAAAGGTTTCCTTGGTCGCGACGATGAAGATGCGAAGGGCGTTCGTACGTCTGGTTCCTCGGCTTCTCTTCCTCTCGGGATCGGCGAACATCTCCGTGGTATGGGCGTCGGGACGTCATCGTGGCGGCCGGTAGGCGTCGTCGGGGCATCAACAGGGCGGCGTTCGTCGTCTCTCTCTCTCTCCGTGGCGGCTGGTAGGCGTCGTCGGAGCATCAACAGGGCGGCGTTCGTCGTCTCTCTCTCTCTCCGTGGCGGCTGATAGGCATCATCGGCGTAGTCTCGTCTGACATCGGGCGAATCGACGGTAACGCCCTCATCTCTCTTCTTCCTCTAGCCCGCCATAGTTTCCGGTGTTCCTCGTTTCTCAAAAAATTATAAACGGCGTAAGGTAATCACGAAAACACGGTCTCGCTTCAACTTCTCCCAGCGGTTGAGGTAAGCGCACTCGTGTAGACTTACTGCCTATCACACACACTGGTGTTCGCAAAACACAACAAAGTCCACTGTACACGAAGAGGTAGCACGAAGGTGCTCTCGTTACAAGAATCGCGGCAAAAGTATATACGGAGAGGTAGCACGGAGGTGCTCTCGCTACAAGGATCGCGGTAAGACTGTGTATCGAAAAACCATGTCCTTCGTTTTATTTGGATTTTGAAAAAGGACGCTAGGCGCTCGTTGAAGGGACGCTTCCGGAGAGGTCATTCCACTTTGCTCTATTGTCTCCCAACTTGGAAGGGCCGTGCTCGAAGTTCGGTTTCTGCGGATTAAGCTTCCGCCTGGCTGTCGCCCATAGCTCAATTGCAACCGGTGTCAACAAACTGATCAATTACAACCGATTTGATCTGGCGTCCGTAATTGTTGCTTGATCGCGACGAAACTCTACACATCCGTCCTTGCACACATGCTGCTGCGCTGGTATAAGTTTCACATGAATCTGACCGCTGGAAACCGAGATATTTAAATGTTTGTCATTACGGTCGAATTTCCTAAGCTTTAGACGCATAACGTGACCCTTCAGGTGCTCACCCTTAAGACACGCGAACGTCTCGTTCCTCCCGTCGGCTTGGCAAAAATCAAATATGTATTCTTACAAATTAAAACACTCAACACTTTGAATCAACACATCTTTTTACCGCTACAGACATGAATAATAATAATAATAATGACGGTAAATCTGACTGTCACATTATGACTAGCGTCGCCAAAATGGCTGGAGAGAGACACACAGTTGACAATAGCAGTGGCTGCCTCTGGGCCATTAGTGGAAAGATGAATAGAAGAGAGAGCTATGGTTAGCCGATAGTTGCCAGATTTAAGATATTCGTAAGAACGTTTAGTGTAAAGACATAGGGATTTCAGAAGTAAAGATGGCTGCGATGCGAGGCTAGACTCGGGTCGAATCCGTCATGGGCCATGTGTGGCGAATTAGGGTTTGCGAGGGGGAATCTTACAGCAATACTGGCAAGAAGTTGCTGCGAAATCGGAGAAATGCTGGAAAGATCTAGAAATATGAAGAAATGATAGAATTCTTGAATGATATTAGAAAATAATTAGAAATGAAGTATAGATATGAACAGTGGTGGAAAAGAACTGTTCCAGTATATTACTCACTCAGTATTAGAAGGCTAATATGAGCGACTCTTACAATGAATCTTGACCTGGAGAAACCAGGGGATGGCTTAGGGGCTGAAGGCACATCCACCTCAAAGTCCAAAAGAGGAGTGTTTACTATCTTTTTACAATTCCACCAAAACAGTATTTTTTAATATCTGTGAAATATATGTAACTTCATTAAAAAAAATTTCAAGCAAAAATACAAAGCATCAGGAACAAAATATTTGGCAGCGGGAAGCTTCCCCCTCCTCCAAAAGTGATTCCTGGCTGTGTCCCTGCGTTGAAGTAGAGAAAATATTTCCAGATTCTTCTTCCAGTTATTTTTCAGAGATTCAGACCATCCTGATTTAGTTTCAACAAGGTACTACAGTGATATAAGTCGACAACAAAAAAATGGGAAGGCATAATATTTGAGGTAAAAGTTAATTTCTTGTACAACGAAGGGGAGAGGGCAGATAACTAGCTAACTATTGTACCTCCGTCCCACTCTGGCATCATATTTTTCTTACACTAAGGGGGCCCCTCAATATTTTACTTGCAAGATGGGGCCAAAGATCTGCGCTACCCCACTGAGTGGCTCGGATCCCACTTTAAACTATACGTCCAGTCCCGATTTGCCTTTCTGTACATAAATTGGTCTTAAAACAAGTTTAGCAAACAAACTTTTTGTTATCAGTTCACAATCATAATTCGCTGTGCTCTAATAGTTGGAGATATTGATAAGTGTCCAAAATCGATAGATGCACGTAAAGAGTGAGGTATTTGCAAAATTTCCGGCAACTGCTCTTGAAGCATCGATATATTATAAATTGTACATATATAGTCTCCCCACAATAACCAAATATTAGCAAGAGATGGAGGACTTCCCCTTCCCTTTCAAATACCATTCTGTACATAACCGCCGAACTCGGGACCTCTATTACTCAAGATTAGTTTGTCCGATACCCGGTGGAGGCAAATGGCACAGTGGTTCGGATCCCACTTTCAACTGCAGGTCCAGTCCCGATTAGACTTCCTGTGCATAAAGTGGACTTAAAACAACAAATCAATCAATCAATCAATCAAGATTAGTCAAAAGCAGGCACGTATCAAGAAATATATTTCGGGGGGGGGAGAGTCCGAACCAAGTCTCAGAAATAATAATAATATAAATGATGAAATTAAAGTATTCACATTAGATTAATGACATTAATTAAATATGTAAATTAATTAATAATGTATTATTATTATTATTACTTTAATAGGCAAAACGACGGTGTAAGAAGAGGGATATAACAACACATATTCTTTATCTAGCTTAGGTGTAGTTAATATCGCAAAAAAATGAAATGGGAAATGAATGTCAAATAGATCAAGGATCGAATATTTATTGAATAACAAAAAAGAAGGTTGGATCCAGTAGACAAAAAGTAAATTTCTTGGTTAGTTCCAGTGTGCATAAATCTTCTTTGACACTGGCCTTCACAACCGTATGTTCCCAATATAATCGTTGCCTTCCAATAAGTTCGGCAGAAATAAATAACCTTCGATTATACAACAAATACTAAAAACGTATATTTTTATTATTTAATTTCAGTACTTGATACCCTCTGGCACTGGCGTACGAAGAATTAGAGATTATAATTATATATATTTTCCTATATATTTTCTTTTGGGGGGCTGAACTTGTGAACTTGGATGGTGCATAAACACTAGCGCAGAAACATTTTTCATCTGTAAGGTACAAAATTCGTCCTCCACATTATTTATTTATTTATATATATATATATATATATATATATATATATGTGTGTGTGTGTGTGTGTGTGTGTGTGTGTGTGTGTGTGTGTGTGTGTGTGTGTGTGTGTGTGTGTGTGTGTGTGTGTGTGTGTGTGTGTGTTTATATGTTATACACACACGCACATAAAGTTGGGGCATTGAAAATTTCATTTTAGAAGAGCACACACAGATTTCCTGTTTATTATTTATTATTAAAATGTATTTATTTTTTAGATTTATTTTTAGGATTTATGGTTATTTTAAAAACAGATAATTTCGAAACATATAAAGCTCGTTTTGTGCTCATTTGGAAGAGGATGAAACTGAAAATCAGAATTTTGTCATTTGAAAGTAGCGAATATCTATTAATTTTAATGCAGGGTGTCATTTGAAGGGACAATAGGAGGAATTTTCCACCCTTCTTGTTTTGAAACATCAAATTTCTAGTTATGAGTGACACATCTCAACCGGGGATCATTATTTCCAACCTACTTGTAAACTATTTCGTACTTATGGTGTTCCATTTGGATTCAATTAAGTTTACCACACCATAGCTACATACAAAAAATTCTCGTTATGCAATTTATGGAGACTGTGTACAGTGACACCAATTTATACGGGTCTGTGGGGCCCGAGCTCACCCAGTAATTTATGTGATTTGTGAATTCAAATTTTTGAGCCCACCCAGTGTTTTTGAAAAATTGGCACCCCTGGCTGTCTCTTGTAAATGCCATGTATTCGATACTTTTCAGACTTCTCGTGATTCACAAGTACTCTTGTATCGAACACTAAAACTGGGCGGCGTTTCTGACGTATGTTGAGTCGCTTGGTCATTTAATCTTCTTCGAAAGCTTGTTGAGATCTGTAGTATTTTGTTGTGTTTTATAAAAATAAGTCGAGGTGGTCCCCAATCGAGGAAAACCATACGTTTGAAAGCATTGTTTTCAATCTTAATTGCACAGTATGAATGGCCGCTTTGATGACAGGTTTATTTTTGCATATGGTCCTATTAAATGCATACACATGGCATTTAGACGATTAAGAACCTGTGTTTTATGGAATCATGTCAGCCAAGACACATTTTCACCTCACTCAAGGATTATGTGAATTCAATTGAAATTATACCAATATCTACAACTGAATGTGAATGCGGGTTCCGTGTCATGAATCTAACCTTTACTGAACAGAGGGAGATTAAATATTTGGTTGAATCATAGAATACATTGCCGTAAATCAATTTCAGTGTTGGTGTTTTATTTTCATTTGGTATGAGCTCAAATTACCATTTTAAACCTTCGTTTTAAAAGTAATTCAAACACAAAATTGGTTATTGGGGGTCATTTTGAGTTTTTTCGACTTTATTACTACCTTCATTTGAATTTTTTATTTTCAAAAAAATTTCGGGGGGGGGCTGTAGCTCTTTTAGCACCCACTCTGCGTATGCCAGTGCCCTCTTGATCTCCCTCCCCTAAATAGTTCTCGGCTCAAAAGTTACGGAAAACCCAAGGTGAATTCCTTTTTATAATCTCTAATTCTCCGAAACTATTCTTTTTGTAATGAGAAAATAGAGATTAAAGTTGATTTGCAAAAAAAAAAAAAAAAAAAAAAAGTACCAGGAAAGTTTTCCCTTTGTAAAGTCGGCTGGGCGTCTCACTGGCCTGCTGGAAACTAAGATTAGATTCCTGGGCGTGTTTTGTGAGGTCGGATTTTTGCGGCCTTCTCTCTTCATAAAGCGGCTCTGGGGTTCACCCATTCTCAAATAAATAGGTACCAGTGTAGGACGACACCCTAAGGGGCGGGGGGAGGCTAAAGGAGGCTGGAGCGTGATGCTTAAAAACCAAAGGATAGAGAATGAAAGTGAAAATAAAGATTGATTGATTGATTTGTTGTTTTAAGTCCACTTTATCCACACAAAAAGGCTAATCGGGAGTGGACCTACAGTTTAAAGTGGGATCCGAACCACTGTGCCATGTGCCTCCAGTGGAAATAAAGAAGCAAAACAGACTGAAAGAGAGGAAAAGGAAGAGGAAAATAAACCAAAACAGACTATAATAACAGAGGCAAGGGTGGATTGAGAGAAATGAAGATAAACATTTCTCACGATGGAGTGAGAAAAGGAACAAAGAAAAGAAACAGTACAGAACGATAAAGAGATAAAGGAAGGAAGAGAAACAAAAAGAGAGGCATACAGAAAAATCTACAGGAAGAGAGAATGAGAAACAGAAGCAAAAGGTAGAAAGCGAAATAGAGAACGAGCAAGTGGAGGGAGAGAGAGAAAGAGAAGGGCAAGAAATGAAGGAAGCTCTATATCTGAAGAGCCAGGGAGAGAGAGCAAAGAACGCAGGAGGGAAAATGGAACAAGACCTAATCGTGAAAAAGATACTATGGTTTTACACACACAGAGAGAGATAAAAGAGTTATAAATAAAAGTTAGTTTTCTGTATTACAAGTTGTAGACTCTCCCAAGTCTCATTCCAGCTCAAATGAGGCGAAAAAAAAGTCGCCCTAGTTTCGAGTGTAAGCGAAATTTTAAAATTTTACTCGCTAAACTGCTGGAAAAGGAACACAATTCAATTGTATTCAAATATTATGCATTACTAATTAGGGCCTCCCAGTGGCTTAAAAGTAACACCTTGTAATAAGAGGGCCCCGGGTTCAATAGCCGGTGAAGGCACGCCACTCCCGAAGGAGTGGTTTGGATCCCACTTGAAACTAAATATTGAGATTTCACCAGATTTCTGACTGTGATGCACCGCAAGGTCATAAGTCCTATAGGCTGGAATGTCAGTTAATGAATGAATGCTTCCTTAGTTAATGTTACCAATGTCAAGTCACTGTTCAAATTGAAGGGGATTCCAGGTAAGTGTCTCCTGTCTCATTTTCCCCAGCCTCTACATCTTCCAACCAGTAACATATATTTTCCCCTTCGTAAATTTTCTGTTATTTTTGTGTAATTTGTCTTTTAATTTTTAGGTTAATTTAACGCCGACACGTCAGTCAAAATTGTCAGTTTTTACATAATCTTACATTAATTTTTGTATTAAGTCCTATGTTATGCACAGATAGGCTAATTGGGATTGGACCTACAGTTTAAAGTGGTACCCTAACCCGGGAACCCTTCATTACAAGATGATGACGCTACCACTATGCGATCGAGGAAATCATTAATTTCAGTTGAAATTCATGGTTTGGAAATAAATTTATTAAAATTTTGTTCCTCCAGACCAAACTCACACAGAGCATTGTCGTCCTATTAAATTTTGCGCTTTACGTTTCATAATAATAATAATACGATGAACGTTCATTTAAATTTTTATTTTATTATTTACTTTGAGCCTCAATAAATTAAAATAAGTCAGTTCTTGGGTCTCACCGCGGCGCAAAAGATTTAGTATAAGTATAATTATTGTATTAGGTAAAAACAAAATTCAAAATGCGAAAATGGGAATCTCTGAACCACCCTCTTCCATCCTACATTTTCTTCAATTCTCATTATGATGCATATAACCTAGATATGTAAAAAAAATCGGAGAGCATCACAGAGTAAGCCTACGAAGTAACTGGATTTCTTGTTTCGGATCAGACTTGTACGAACCGACGTAATTTGTGTAAGCTAAGTGATGGCGATTCACTTCCTCGACTTGCAAGACTGTCTGTCTTGTATTTTGAAAGTAGCCACCCACTGAAGGAATGAACGCACTTCCCTGAGTTTCCAAGGTCTTTGCGCGGACAAAACATAAATCAGATGTCAAAGCAAGATAAGTTTACAAATTGCGGTGTGAAACCCTCCCCACCCCTCCCCCTCCTCCGCTCCGACCGGCACATGACCGGTGCCGCAGATGGGATAATACACATTCAGAAGGTTGCTTGCCCAGAAGCGACAGCAGCGCCATAAGCGGAAAATCCTCGAATTTGCAGAAGGCTTGGGAACTAAATACTTGTCTTTTTTTAAATAAAATTATGTAATTTCTGTTGAAGATATTGTGCAAACGCTTGGAATTATCTATATAAATTCACGACACTAAGATGCACAATATTGAACTTAAATGGTAAAATGGTTTAAAACTCTTCAAACGCCCCATTTAAAGCTGCTTTCAGATCCAATTAATGATGAATTTCCAATTTTTTGTACACCAAACTAGAATCCCAAATCGATTTTTTATTCATTACAACACTCCGTGTATCCTTCTAGAAAAGCCTTGCAGAGTATCACCGAAATTGGAAGCATATGTTGGGAGTTTTTTTCAATAGAATAAGAAGCAGTTTTCAGCTGTTGAGAGAAACATCCATGAATATTTCTAAAAGTAAATAACAAGGTCATACAATTAGAAGCTCCTGATATACCTGAGATGAATTGCATTAATCATTGTTTGAACCTACATGTTTGTTGCACTTCGATACCTTCCCTGGACTAATATTTTAATTCATATTCCAGAAGATCCGGAAACATACTTCATGAGAAGGACGTTCGTTTCTCATGAGAAACTGTTTGAGGTAAGGATTCTTCTCTTTATTGTTGTAAAGGTAAAGGTAAAGGTAAAAAAAAAATTTGTTGCATTCAAAAAATACTATTCATATATCCCCATCACTGAAACCGAAAACTACGACCGAAAATAGTCTAGTGGATATTAAGTGTACATTCTGAATCCTTTGTAACCATTTGAAAGAAATAAATCGAAATAATTACCGGACGCTAATCTACACCTCGCAACCAACTGGCCGTTAACAAATAAGTTTTCCAGGGGAAGGGCACACAATCAAGGTCATGCCAAATGGCGTCATGTGTACAGGTCATTAAGAGTCTTATGTTTGATTACATGCATAGGCGAGGTTTGCTTAATAAACAAATATTTCCACGTAAGAATATGCTCAATGAAGTTATTACAATCCAGCAATACTAATGACGTAGGGCTCGAAAGTTGATGATCTTATATATATATATATATATATATATATATATATATATATATAAGGGATGGGCCGATATGAAATTTTGGCCGATACCGATAAAGTACCGATATAAAATTTACCGATACCGATAACCGATATTGGGCCTCCCCCATGGCGCAGTGGTAGCGTCATCGCCTTGTAATGAAGGGGTCCCGGGTTCGATACCCGGTGGAGGCACAAGTGCTTCGGATCCCACTTTAAGCTGTAGGTCCAGTCCCGATTAGCCTTACTGTGCATAAAGTGGACTTAAAACATCAACTCAACGATAACCGATATTCTACCGATCCGATATAAAATTAGAAATGGTCCTTGAAGAACCTGAAATGATCATTGATCTCCTTAATAAATGTGTGTTTCAAGGTGACTGCAGTGCAAAAAAAGTTGAATATTTAGACATTTACTTTTTTAGAAAGAAGGGCATGAAGATTATCCATATTACAACAAAATGGCAGAATCTTGCACTAAATTATAAGATATTTATCGATATATCGGATCGGTAAAATAATCTGTAATTTTACCGATAAACCAATACACCGATATGCCTATATCGGCCGATACCGATAGTGTACCGATAGAAAGTTTCTAGATACTTGAAGCTCTCCACTACCCTCAACTCTTCCATGTCCACCTTTATTCTTGGTCTGTTTCTTGTTGTTATTTGCACCTCATTCTTTTCTGCACTGAATTTCATTCCTGCTCTTCTAATTTCCTCATTCCAACTATCAAGCTGCCCCTATACTTCCCCATATTACTAAGTCATCAGCGAACAACAGGGCCTCATCTCTTCCTCTCCTATTTTCTTCTCCATTTCTTTAATTGCATCTATTGTAATTATGAAGAGCAGTGGGGAAAGAGCACTTCCCTGTTTTAGTACATTACTTGTACTAAACCACTCAGTCCTTCACACAGCTGGTTGGCCTTGTGTGTGCTCTCCACTCTAAACACTATATCTCCCTATCAGTGTTCAAATTTCAACCAATAGGGTCAGAATAGATCTTAGAATTGCAGTTTTACTGGTGAATGAAAAAATGACCCTAACGGTGTAAGATTCGTTATTATTCACTTATTATGTGTGGCCACTCGTACAATGTTCATTAAGTTTATCACATGAAACCTTTCTTTCTAGTTCATCGGAAGTCCAGTGAGCAGGTGAGGAAGCTTCGGGCTGCGATCAAGAAAAACGCTTTCAAGAAGAAGGTGATGATGGCATCGTCAGAGAAAGAGGACGGCCAAGGCTTGACTTCCAATGGAAGACCTGAGAACGTGTCCATTAAGAGCTCTCCTAAAATTATTCTGCACAGACTGGAAGATATCACGGAGGTGAGTGGATGTTTTAATGTTGATTCTGCAGGTTGTCATTAAAATGGCCACAGAAACGTTAAAAGGACATCAAAATAAACAAATTGTCATGTTATCATGTTTGTGTACCAAGTTTGGTTGAAATTGCTCCAGGCGTTCGAGAGTTATACCGGAACAAACATACACACACACACATCCATTTTTATATATTAGATATCTGTGATGTTATCTGTCATGAGATGGTGCATGCCAGTGTTGCAAGGAACGAACACACATTCTGCAAAAAATAACAAACTACCAATCACATTGAGTCTAGTAAAATGTAATGGGGAAAGTGTCCACTAAACCAACTGGAAGTAATGTCTGAATCACACGAGGCTAGATCTGCTGGATTTTCCAGTTGGACTTGGACTAGTTGTGGTACTGGCTCATCTGTTAGTTTTTGCCCAACACTACTTGTTACCGTACTTGTCGGTATACTTTTGTTTCCACAAGACATTGCACAGAGCAGACAAGATAAGAAGATGGACGAGCGATTTGAAGAATGTTCTAGAAGAATAGGTACTGCTGTTATTAAAAATTAGGGATGGGCCGATATGTAATTTTGGCCAATCCGATGTAAATTAGAAATGATCCTTGAAGAACCTGAAATGTTCATTAATCTCCTTAATAAATGTGTGTTTCAAGGTGATTTCAGTGCAAAAGAAGTTGCATATTTAGACATTTACTTTTATAGAAAGAAGGGCATGGAGATTATTCATAAAAATTACAACAAAACGGCAGAATTTTGCACTAAATTATCAGATATTTAATGATATATCGGATCGGTAACTTTACCGATATACCGATATGCTTATATCGGCCGATAACGATAGAGTACCGATTAATTGGTCCCATCCCTAATATATATATATATATATATATATATACACACACACACACACACACACACACACACACACACACACTTCTGGACAAAAAAACGGACACTTTAATATTTGACATCTGAATTGCAATTACTTATGAAGTACGCTCTCAGTGAAATATTGAACAATTAAACATTCATTATTGAACATTTTCCATACTATTTCCGTTTATTATTTATTTATTTATTTATTTGTTTACTCGTATTTACTTATTTGGAACACCTAGTAGGCTCAAAATCAATTTTATGCAATTTTGTTTTAATTTATTGATTTTCAACTCCTGTTGATGTTATTTTGTTTAATGTTTAGGGAGCTATGGATTTTGGTTCATAGTAACAGATATTATTGACATTGTCATTGCTGGTGTTTTTCTTGCAAGTGTGTTGGAAGTTTGCTAGCTTCAAAATGAGACGTGAAGAGGTAGTAAAAACAGTAGCTCTTCGTGATAATGGTCGCAGTGTACACTATATTGCTAGGGTGCTAAATATAGCACGAAGTATATCCATGAAGCTCTCAGACGGTAAGATGCAACTGATTTCTATGTTAGAAGACCGGGTTCTTGTCGAAAACGATGCACAACAACACGAGAAGATCATTTCATGCGTATCATAGTTTTAAGAGACCGTCGTAGAACTTAAAATATTGTGGTACAGCGTTTGAGAAATGTTCATAGAGCTGTGGTTTCTTCACGAACAGTTCGTAGAAGACTGAATGAAAGTGGTTTATTATCTCGGGGGCCGGCTACAGGTCCCAGGTTGTTAGCACGACACCGCAAGCAAAGACTAGAATTTGCTACACGACACTTACCTTGGAATGTGGAGCAGTGGGAAAAGGTTTTATTCTCCGGTGAGTAAAAATTCAACCTACGTTCATCAGACGGGCGTGAACATTTGTATAGAATACCTAATGAGCGTTATGCACAATGTTGTTTCGTTGAAATAACACCCTTTGGAGGCGGTGGTGTCGTGGTCTGGGGAAGTATCTCTTTACAAGGACGTACAGAGTTGGCTCTTGTAGAGAATGGGGCAATAACAGCTCGCAGGTATATTACAGTGTTTGGCAGATCATGTTGTACCATATGCATCGTTCATAGGCCCGGACTTTGTTTTTATGCATGACAATGCGCGTCCTCACATTGCGAATATTGTCACGGAGTACCTGTACGAAGTTGGGATTACGCGATTAGAATGGCCACTTCAAAGTCCGGACCTAAATCCGATAGAGCACGTCTAGGATCAACTGAAACGACATATCAGAAACCGCGCAATAGTTCCAGAAATAATTGAAGAGCTAAGACGTGATTTTCATGAAGAATGGGAGCAATTGGACTAAGAAGTCATTGCCAACCTTATTCGAAGTATGCCACGGCGGTTACAAGCTGAAATTGATGCCCGGGGTGATAACACCATCTACTAGACAGCATATATATATCCCACCAGTACCACACTGTTAAAAATATGGAAGCTCTCCAACACCAAAAGTGGTGGCAACTCAGTAGCCACCTAAACGATGTTACAGAACTCCTTACCTGGTGCTTTATAACACCCATATTTATTTTCTACAACACCAAGATGGGTGTGATAGAACACCAATTTCCGAATTTCAAAACCAGTCTTGGTGTTTCAGAACTCCAATATTCCTGAATTTCAACAGCAGTCTTGGTGTTTTAAAACTCCAATATTACTGAATTTCAACAGCAGTCTTGGTGTTTTAAAACTCCAATATTACTGAATTTCAACACCAGTCTTGGTGTTTTAAAACTCCAATATTCCCGAAATTCAACACCAGTCTTGGTGTTTTAAAACTCCAATATTCCTGAATTTCAACACCAGTCTTGGTGCTTTCGAACTCCAATACTTCTTAGTTTCAACACCAAATCTAGTGTTTCAAAATGCTAATATTCACGATATAGCACACTGACACTGGTGCTGTTTCATAGTGAAATAGGCACTGAAAGAACCAAAGTTTGCTTGCTGTAGGACATAGCGACATAGCAAAAAGTAAGCATAACAGTATTTGCAGTTGCAAAGCTGTATTTCTGTTACATCAAGTACAGTGGCAACTTTGGCTGCCATTGAAAAGTCAGTCAAGACAAATCGAAGAAACAATAATAGAAATAAATATTAAATGAACTATTTCTAACACTAAACACAAAATGTACTGAATTCAAATAAAAATCTTTTTCTAAGAACAACAGAATTTGACGTCCCACTCTGTTGTGCAAAACAGGCATAACTTGTGGTACTGAAATGAACTTGTATCTCATATATCTCACTGGACGGTGCTTAATATTCCAAAAAAAAAGTCTTCATATGTAGGAATGTAGCCATTTGCATTATTCATATATGTAGTAAAATACATTAATTTTCAGATCAAAATACTGCTCTGCTTGTTCATACTATAAGACGTAATTATGTATTTTCACTTGGTATTAAGTTGATCTTACTTCAGCAAATGATAAGAATAAATGACAAGCCTAGATAAAATACTGAAACCAGGAACTTCATCAGAAAAAGTGGAGCTATTACATTTAATAAACACAAAAATAACACGTGTGATACACATTTGGCCCAAACTTACTTCACCAATGGTTGGCAGTAGGGTGGGTCATCCGACCTCTTTGCTCTAAGGCAGAAAAAAAAGTGCATAACATTTTTTTTAATTTAAATCTAATACATTTTAAACATGTGTTCATATGTGTACTGTTAGAATTGGTTCACCTTGTAGCACTTATCATTGATATTTTTGTGCATTGATCAATTTCAATCTTACATTACATTTAATACACAATTATGTAAAGAGTTTACCAAATGTAAATATGGTTTTCCATTCTTTATCAAAGTTTTTCAATGGGCGTTCCATTATACCTTAGAGGATAGTTTGCTGTCAATTGAAAACATTCTACAAATATGTTTTTAAATATTTCTAATAGCTTTGTATAACCATATTTAAGATAAATCATCATTGAGTAATTTAGAAACCAAGTAGTCTAGTCAAATATGTACATTAATTTAATTTACCAATGTTGAAACGCAGAGTCCAAAGCCATTGTCGCTTTACACAACATGGCCAACAAGTCCAGCATGTGCAGAATAGTTTTATGGTAAAAAAAAGGGGGTGCAAATGACAAAACAAATCCTAGAAAACTTGAACAAAGCTTACAGACTTTGCCACAGAAATTAAAACCTATGTACCTGTACACTGACTGTTGTGTCTGAAATAGAAGAATCATAAGCTATGTATGTTTCATGGAACTATGACTAAAAAATAGCCACGCCATATTTTACTATTCTTTTCACCACCTCTAATAAAAATAAGAATGTGTTAAGATATTCACTCCCAAAGATTTTAGACTATGAGACCAATTTCGATCAATATTTGCAGGAGTGAACATCTTGGAAGGGCAGCTGCTTTATAGGTTTTAACTTGCACGAGTTTACCGATTTTAACCTTTATGTTTGAACATGTTTCAATTGTTAAATTTTGTCCATCCTACTGAAGAAGCCACACGATGCGGTGATAGCTAGAAGCCCAAAAAAAGTATATACCGCAAGTGAATATTGCTAATGTAAAAACGTTGACATGTTATACAAGTTATGTTCTGTCTAAATAGCTTTGCATTTCATTTTATAACAAAAGTCTGAGATGACAGAGCTTTAGCTTTTTTAATAAAAATGAGCTACATGTTCAGGGCCTGTGGCCCCGGGTCCGATACCCGATGGAGGAACAAAGTAAAGGTTTAGTCCCTATTATCCTATCTGTGCATAAAGTGGAATTAAAACAAAAAAATCAATCAATCAAAAGCAACAGGATCTGTAATTGCCATTATTACATGCACACTGCTAATACACAAGTGCAGGCCATTACTGTCAACTTGTCAAGTACTTTACTCTAGAAGTATATATTCCAAAGTGACAAAATCTTCTAGGAGAAAAGATAAATTATTATTGTTAGTTAAAATTAAATTAGTTAAAAGAAACAGGCCCTATTCAAAGAAAGTAGCCTGTAGGCAGACTCCCAACTAGCTTTTCATAAAGTGAATTTAAAACATTTCAATCAATACATTTAAGTAAAAGAGAGATATAGTAAGTTTTCCCATTAAAAACACATATTAATGGCATCTTGTACTACCTTGCTTGTATTGGGGTGTAAATGTAATGAAACAACACACTCCAATTGATGTTTTATTATTAAGGTAACCTTCGAAACCTGGTGCACAATATGCTATTTTGACACTATGTGATCCTAATTCCACCACCCAAAAAATAATAATTTTCAATGTCTAAAAAAAAGTCACATTTCCTAGTTGCTGCAGGGCAAATAAGTCAGTGTACGGCAATGGCAACAGGAGGAGTGCATCTCTGACATGATACAAAATACTGTCACATTTTGCCAACCTGTAATAGATAGAAAAGGGAATTATGTTCACCAAGTAACTTTTTGGTATATTTGACAAAGAATAAAATTATATGCATAACAGTAATTTGATGCAATATCAATTGAATGTTTGCAATCAAGATAACCTGATATGAATCAGAGTAACATACAGGCTAATATCATACAAATTATGCATATTATAATAAACGTGTATAATGTATTACTTCATATAACTATCTACCAAAGCAAATTTTCACTCTGATAGGTTTGGTCCTAATGTTGAATTAGGAGCAATTTCTAGATATGTTCTCACTTGAGAAAAGCCTTGTAATCAAGGGGTCCCGGGTTCGATACCCGGTGGAGGCACATAGTGTTTCGGATTCCACTTTAAACTGTAGGTTCAGTCCCAATTAGCCTTACTGTGCATAAAGTGGACTTAAAACACCAAATCAACCAACCAACCAAATCATTTGGGAAAAGGGACACAAGTAAGATCAGGTTATACACACAACACAAACATTGGGTGTTAAGATACTGTCGAAAATTCTGTCTACTGTTTTCAGTAGATCAATAGGAATTTTGAAACATTTACTGTGTTAGGTTTACAAATAGATATAACAATGTAACTATATTTTCCAGTCACCAGTCACCATTCTAAGCTAAATACACATAGCACATTAAATATAATACTGAAAAGAATTTTTAACTTGTAGTTCAGTCTACATGTACTGTAGGTGAACATTATATCTTCCTGATTAGCAATTTTTATATCTATCTTGTAAAGAAGTAATGTGGAATAATAAAAGAGTAACAAAAGAAATAGAGAAACAGATTGCCCACTCTGCCTCAGGGTGTTAATATATAGAAATATGTCACCGGTGACACCCTGAGGCAGAGTGAGCAATATGTTTCTATTTTTATTTTGTTACTCTTTTATTTTTTGTCATGCATTTAAGCTATTATACAATTCCATCAGTAACAATAAAAGCGCACTAGACACACTTAACCAAGGCATAGAAAAAAGACTGCACATTGGTTAACATAAATCACCTCATAATAAATGAAAATATAATGGAAAAATATTCATTACATTAAAAAATAACACTGAATGTGTGTCAGGAAACTTATTGGGTTAAACCTGGACTCAAATTATCCTGAGCTGCCAAACAAGTAGCCCTTGTTCTAAATTATTCAGAGTAATTTTCTTACTTAATTAGCTTAGAGCATGTGTCAGTAACCATCTGCTGTTACAGTCATACCATGCATTTTTTCATAGCCTTCTGACTTACGGAATTCTCTTAGGGGGAAACTCAACTGAGGCTAGATGTGTATTCATTTTGCAAGAAAGCAATAAGAACCATTCTGTTTATTTTTATCATTTCAGTAGTAATTTTCCAATTCATGCTTGTGGAGAATACATATGAATTAAAGTTTTATGAAATATGAAACTCATATGTTAATGCAAAGAATAAGTTTATACAAATCCAGGTACACTCCTGCCAAATAAATGATTGAAGCAGCAGAGGCGGAGCAATTACAATGTGTGTGTGATGGGTAGAGAGGGGAGGGTAGGGTGACCAGACGTCCTCTTTTTTCCGGACATGTCCTCCTTTTTAGGTGTCTGTCCGGCGTCCGGGCGGATTTTTTAGAAATCGGTAAATGTCCTCCTTTTTTGGAAAGAGTATAGAATCGACCGTAACAAATGTGCTCCACAGGGAATGTTTCCACACATAACGATCATCTCATCACTTGGCGCGCGTTAAGTATTCGAGCAATGCTCACCTAGCATAGGAGCTGAACACAATGACTTCCCCGACTGAGTCATTAGTAAGGGTGTGTGGGATCCAGAAAAGTCGGTACCGGGATCGGTTTAAAAAATCTGTCGTCCCTATCCCGACTTCCAGAAATGATTTCCAGACTTTTCGAGATTCCGAGCAGTCCGGAACTTCAAATTGGTAATTTTTAAAAGTGGTTAATTCTTGATGTTTTCAGCATTGTGTCTTGACACTTCTCGGAAATTGTTAGCTTTTATTAAAAAAAAACTTAAAACAAAATTAAGTGTACAATTCGTGATTTCCACAGCGTTGGAGTTTTTTTCCCGTCCAGAAAATTTCCTGACCTGATCGGGAATTTGCGAATGTTTTCCCGTCCCGAACGTCGGGATTTAAAATAATTTCCCGTCCCGACCAAACAAAGTTCTGTCCCGCACACCCATAGTCATTAGTACGTATTATTATTCTAACTCGTTGCTTCGCAATCTGAAACTTGTGAAACACATGTAATCTGAGCAGTTCCTTTTCGGTAGATAGATATGATTTATTTTAATTCGCTTTTCTCACACTTTTGGCTAATTGCGAAGATGAGGATGAGCGATGATATGATGATTTTGATGAAGGAAGACTCAGAAAGAACACCCATGCCCAGGCTGAGATTCGAACCCGGGACCTCTGGGACCCTCCGCCAGAGGACGGGGGGTTCATTTTCGAGTCATACATACGCAATACAGAAGCGTGTAGTGAGAATTTTGATTATTAAATCATATTCATTTTTATGAGATAACGAACCGAAAGTGTAAATTCATCAATGATGTTGCAAGAAAATATCCAGTTTTTATGGAATGGAAGAAACGATTATGAGGTAAAGTGTAAGGTGGCTGTCAGTATCCCCTGCTGTTGAAAGAGTACTAGAAATGTTTGTGGCATTAAAATCATATTTCTTGACCAAATCTAAACTACCTAAAATGTAAATTAGGTTCTTGGAAATAAGTTTAAGCGAAGCTTACTTGTTACATTTGCATTCACTTATGGGGATATTGCATTCTAATATCCAAGAATTGGAAAAAGAGTAAAATTCTGTGCTTCAAAGTATAGATATTTTAGTTATGATTGTCAGTGTTAAATAATAGATTTGGAGATTGTTTTTGTTGCTTAAAGGCAAGAGGAAATTTCAAATTATTGAAAAATTCATCAGAATTATATGTCAGCAAATTGTTGGTAATTTTTTTATTAATGAAATTATGAGTAATGGCAAATGAGTTGCAATTTTTTGCGGTGTCCTCTTTTTTATGACTGTCCTCCTTTTTCACCATGCTCTGTCCTCTTTTTTGAATGTATGTGTCTGGTCACCCTAGGGGAGGGTGCAATATATTTCATTCTTCTTGCTCTGGTTGTTGGGTTATTCAGATAAGTTCCAAATGTGGCTCTCTAAACACAATAATGATATTTATTTATCTTTATTGTTTATATGCTATTCCATATGATGAAAGAGTGATTTCACTTACACAACAGTGGCAATATGTGAAATATAGAATTGAAAAATGTATTCATAATTAATAAGCATTGTAATGACAGAAATCAATCAATCAGTATCAGAACTAGAAATTTAATTAAAATAAATTTTTGACAACATATATTGCATGTAAAAATTGTTAATTATGAATACATTTATTCTGTTCTGTATTTCACACATTACAACTGTTGTGTAAGTTAAATCACCCTCAATCATCATAGAGCATAGCATATAAACAGTAAAGAAAAATAAATATCATTATTGTTGTTTTTTAGTGCCATGAACCTAGCCTACTCATTATCACTGATCTAAGTGCCTAACCCAACAACCAGAGCAAGAAGAAAGAAATTATTGCAAGAGAACATGGCAGTTTTAGAAATCCCCCCCAACCACACACACACTGCAATTTCGTCACTTTTTTTGGCATGAGTGGGCCTGGATTAGTGTAAACTTATTCTTTGTACTGAAATGATATGAGTTTCGTATTTCATTAATCCTTAATTCATGTGTGTTGTTTACAAGTATACATTGGCAAATTACTTCTGAAATCATAAAACGGTAACAGTTTTTAATGATTTTTGCAATTTTTATAAGAGCATTACAAAGTGCTTTAGAATACAGAAAATGATTGTGGGAGTAAGTTCGAAGCTTGAGTAAATTAATTAACATGATTGAAAGCTTCGCAAAGTATTATTTTCTGGAGGTTTTTTTTTATTATTATTTATTTATTTTCATAGGATGCTCAAAGGGGGTTTCGTGTTCCAGACGAAATATTACGTGATCCGGTGTTTAAAGCATGTAGATACGTTATTTTAATGCTAAGAACCCTAGACCCGACCTGCCTAACCTAACAACGAAAGCACACCATGCACTTGAATTAGATGGCCGTAAATGAATGAATGAATGAATTTTTCACACATTTCTTTTCGTTTTATCGCTTGGACTAACATTTCGCCTAATTTTGTGTGTGTAAAATTTAGTAACAAACTAGAATAACTATACATTTCCATTTCAGTACACCAACTGTAGGAATTGTGAAAACAAATTATGAAAAACAGTTGTGCTAGATTCACTCATCTTGTGGATCGAGTAGAAGAATCTTCCCAAGGATAGAACAATAATAATAATAATAAAAATATTGTGGAATAAAATGCGTTCATATCTATGAGTTTATAATAGTTATTGCATAACAACAATCATAACTGTAATAATAATTGATATTGCTAATCCTCAGGGCTTAAAATGAGCCAGAACGGATCGGAACTCCATTCCGGCAAGTCAGTTCCTGCTGCGACATTGAACATCTATTTTATTTATGTAATACACTGTACAAAAGTAAATCCTTTGTTACGTTAATTCCTATTGTAAACAATATATGAAGAGGAAAAGAACAGTTCTTGTACTAAATGTCGGTGGGCAATCTGTAGGTTCCTGGCTCCAGGCATTTCAAGGTGGGAGGTTTATGACATGTTTAATCTTTCGCTGGATAGCCCCCCCCCCCCCCCCAATGCTCAAAGCGATATGCATACCTCGGAAGAGAGGTGAATTTCCTAGAAGCGAGAAGATAAGCTAGAGGAGAATTATTTCCTATTGCTGTCAGGTTACCATTGTCAGTTCTCTACTGTAATAAATAAAACAACTTAGAAACAATTACATTATGTTATGTCAATTCTTCATAATATATATATGGAAGTAAATATATCCGGTTAGAATTCGCTTATTTACGAGTGACGATTATTCAGTATTTCCGGAAATTTAGAAAAATAACATATTTCGGTAAGTGCTATTCCTTTAAGATGTAAATGGGAAGCTAATTTCCTGAAATGGTTGACTTGAGAGACAGGCAGACAGACTTTAATAATACCATTGTTATCTTAATATGCATTTGTTATTGTTATTATTAATAGTAGCAATAGTTGTCGTTCTATTCATATGTGGTTGGCATTCCGGCTTTTGCCCAGATATGTCTTATTGCTTCGCGTATAATTGCAAATATTAAGCATGTTTCCTGCCTTTGCACTAGGCTACTGGGCATTCAAAAAACAACAATGCAAAGAAGCATGTGACTTCACTTTCCTTTACCCGCCAGCAAGCCTATGGTAGCTAAACCGAAGAACTCGTAAGTTCCGGTCAATTGTTTGCCGGTCACTTTCTTGGAAAAAAACTGTTTTTGTTTCTTCATTTCTTCTTTAACTAGACTTGAGAGCATCTGGGAAGGCGGGTGGAAAGTGGGTGCGCAGTAGCAAGGAAAGGCAGCGTTGCCAACCCTAGCTATAAGAACTGAAACCATCCGTAAAATGTAACCACCACAACTAGGGACAGCATTCCAAGCATTATGTACCTGTTCCCTTGCAACTCATTCCAAACAAATAAATAGTGCAAATTCAAAGTCTACATTGTCGGTGAGGCAAGGGACAGCTGTTTGTATCGAAATAGGAAAAGGTGTGGGTAATTGGGGCGGAAAGTAAAACGCGTGAAAACCTGCAGAGATAATTGCAGAGAACGTTTTGCCTTTTATCTGGTCCGTGAGGCAAACACGATGTCTAAAGGGCCTCCCCCATGGCGGAGTTGTAGCGTCGTTGCTTTGCAATCAAGTGGTCCCGGGTTCGATACCCGGTTGAGGTTCATGACAAAGTGGTTCGGAACCCACTTTAAACTGTAGGTCCAGTTCCGATTAGCCTTACTGTGCATAAAGTGTACTGAAAACATAAAATCAAAAAACTAAATATTTAAAGTTGACACTGAATAGATTGGGTTCAAGCCACCACGATCTTATGCAATGTTTTATAACGGCAACCATCATGTCATACAGTTATAGTAGTACAATCAACCCGGTTCTGCAACCGAAAATGGGGCTCGGTGGGGCTCGCCTTAATGGTTTGCTCTCGTAAGGCATGAGCCCCATTTTCTCGCAGTGTTGCCAACACCTTACTCGAAAAAATCACCAAGGGTTTTTTTTTGGGTCTAACCTAACCTAAAGCAAGGAGCTGGCAACCTTGCTTGAGGCTTGCCTTGCAGCGTTGCCAACATCTTACTCGAAAAAATCACCAAGGTTTTTATCTTGGTCTAACCTAACCTAAAGCAAGGAGCTGGCAATACTGCTTGAGGCTTGTCTTGCAGTATTGCCAACATCTTACTCGAAAAGTCACCAAGGTTTTTTATTTTGGTCTAACCTAACCTAAAGCAAGGAGCTGGCAACTTTGCTTGAGGCTTGCCTTACAGTGCATAAAGCAATTTGCCAACCTACTGGTACTTTTGCCATAGCCTTTTACAAAAAAGAGAGAGGGAAGAGTTAAACAACCGACAGTGTTGCCAACACCTACCTACAGCCCTTTTTTTTTTTACTTGGCAAGGGCTACCTTGCTTGAGGCTTAGCCAATTTATATACTGGCGTAACATACACACACACGCACACACATACTGTGTTGCTGTAAGATAAAGAGGGAGAGACCTATCGCGACCTTTGTAAACCTCTCTCGGGGGAAACACGATGTGTTATACACACGTGCGCGCGCTGGCGCTTCTTATTATTTTTGTATTGTGAGGCAAACAAACAAATAAATAATTGTTGGTTTTTTTTTTTTAGGATTCCTGGCCCCTATAACCTCGCCAGGGTGCGTGGTGCCCAACCAAAAAAGTAAAAGGTTCTAACGGCTGCGGTTCCGTACAGCCTTCGAACGTAGAATTGATTAACGTGGGGGGTGAATCTCTTTCGGAATGTTTTTCAATTCGTACATCTGACTATACATGCTGTTTATTATTAATTTAGCCGTATTTTGTTTGTCGTCTATTTCGAGCAGTTTGCCCGGCGGTAAAGTTGTTGTTTATTGCGGCGTTATGAATCCAACAGGATACACGTGGAGACCTGCTTTTGTGCAACCGGTGAGATTTGTGCTCCCGCGATAAACATCAATTTTTGTTCTGCCCAGCACTGTATTTTTTACGGGACATGCTCAACGCTCCAAGTGTATCCTGTTGGATTCATAACGTTGCGATAAACATCAATTTTTGTGCCGGACGGAACGGATGTTTTGGTGTGGAATTTGCGCCACTCCCCAAGTTCATGTTGAAAGAGAGAGGAGGAGAGGGGGGGGGGTGATTTTTGTTCTGTGGTGTCGATGTAGGTTAGATCAAACACAGTAATGTGAAAGCTTCTGCACAGAAGAGTAACGTTTTTTACAACTGTACGCGATTATACTACCGTTTTGTGTGTGTTAAATTGCTAGCAGCTTTTTGTAGGTAAGTTTTGTTTCTTGTTATTTGTTTTGCATGTGTGTGTGTGTTAATAATAATAATTGCGAGTGGCGTTAGTGAACAGAAAGTGTTGTTTTGATTAAACAACGAAATTACGCTAAATAAAAAAAAATATGAGCATATATAACGTGTGCTTGAAAAAACTATTCTTCATCGCGAATAACATAAAAGCGAGGTAACAATCGGAGGGAGGGGTGGGACGTTGATTATGATCATGTTAGTTTACTCATGGTGGATAGTATTGATGCGTGTACTCTGGGTTGGATTTGTTGTTTTAAGTCTATTTTATGCACAGTAAGGCTAATCGAAACTGGACCTACAGTGGGATCCGAACCACCTCCGCCGGGTATCGAACTTGGAGTTTAAAATTATACAAGTGTACAGAAGGAAATTTTTTTTTTTGAATTTGTTGATACTTTGGGTTGGTTTTGTTGTTTTAAGTCTACTTTATGCACAGTAAGGCTAATCGAAACTGGACCTACAGTGGGATCCGAACCACCTTCGCCGGGTATCGAACTTGGAGTGTACAGAGGGAAATTTTATTTTATTGAATTTGTTGATACTCTGGGTTGGATTTGTTGTTTTAAGTCTATTTTATGCACAGTAAGGCTAATCGGGACTAGGCCTACAGTTTTTTTTTTAAAGTAGGATCCGAACCACTATATATTTTTATCGGGTTCGAACCTAGGACCTCTTGATTACAAGGCAACAACACAACCACAGCACTATTGAACCCTAGTAAATATGTAGGAAAAAACAACGGTATATACATAATCCAAAGTTGCGTGGTTCTAGGCCCCATAGGAACCAAGAAAATCAATGTCTTGGAAAAACATCTTAAGATATTTGTCTTAATCTTTAAGAAAGTCGACTTCCGGTCTGTCAAGATGTTACTTCCGGTTTGTCAAGAAAATTTTCTTAAGACATTTGTCTTAAGATGTTTTCCAAGACATTGATTTTCTTGGCTCCTAATTGACCTAGGATGATGATTTTAAGTTTGTTGGATAGAATTTGACGAAAACTATTCGACTAGCAAATAAAATCGATTCCACCCCCTCAAATTTCAAAAATATAGACAATTTTTTTATTTTTTGAGAAACTTGATTTGCTGGAGATGTGCAAAATATCTCGGCGATATTTGTTTCGGTTCTCGAAAAACACGCCTTCAAACACCGCTGAAATTCACCTACTACGTCACGGATTTGAAAACGTCCTCTGCACAGACAGGAGGTCCTCTGACGTCATCACTTAGAAATGCGTGCAGGCGGGCCTTCTGCTCGTACCGTCAACTTAGCATGAGCCGCGGAACCGACAGGAAATTCATTTGTTACTGTGTAAAACAAGTATCTTACAACTTCCAGTGCAAAAATCTGTGCTCCATTTCTTGGAGATGAATTATGCCCTAGCAGTATAGTAGTATTTACTATAATTCAGCCACTCGGTAGCAGTGGCGTATGCTGGTTCTAACGAGTGGGTAATCTCCGACCCTTGATCCTCAAACTCCAAAGGTTTCCGTGCAATTTATGTCAGGATCCATATTGGATTTAGGAATATTGTGTCGGAATGTGTCATATTGTGTCACAATCAATTAATTCTCGTTATTGCAGTTTAATATACGTGTAGAATTTCAAATAATAAAACAAGACAGTATTATAAAGCTAAAAACAGCCTGTGAAATATAAAATGAAAGTGAAATAAAAACCCGCAATATTAATTTAAGTGCAAAATTCAACTTACTCCAGGACCCAATTATTTGTGCCGTACCACAACCAAAGCACGCTGTTTGTCCAGTTGCACGTCAATACGTGTATGTACGAAAGATTGCAGCTTAACAAAGGAAGTTTTTAAATTAGATATTTGTAGGATTTCGGGGAGGGCGGTTTCAGCCCCCCGAGTCCTCCACCTGACTACGTCCCTGATGTGTTTTTTCGTTTTATGTTTAATTCGTTCATCTTCACTATTAATCTAAAGAGGCGGAATATAGCAACGTAAATTAACTAATATATATATAATTTATTTTTGATATCTTTCCCTTTAAAAGGTATTCAGTTCCGTGAAAGAAGTATTCTCGCTGCTTTTGAAGATTAGAGAGGAGAAACAATCACTATTTTTGTAAATACAAGGATGGGGGGAGTCAGCATATAGGTCCTTTAATTGCTTAAGCTTTCAATTTTAATTTAGTTTGCTTCATCTTCAATATTTAAGCTTTTTCCTTTTGATAAATTAATGTTCAAGTAACAGAAATCAGCAAGACAGAAGCAAATGTAAAGTGAAAATTAGCGTAGAATTGGTTTGCCCATGTTATTCAATTTTCCTCTTCTTCGCACTCTACCGGGTATGTTTTCCCCAGTTCAGCGGAGGGAACGGTAAAGGCTCTGAAGGTTGAGAGTGCGACCGGTGGACTCTCACAAGAAGGAGGTTCCCCTGAGCACGGAATCACCGCTCCTGAGAAGCAGTGTTTCCTCCCCCTCTTTCCTCTCTCCAAGGGTTGTAAGGGAAGCGGGAGGAATGACGTCAGGGTGAGATTCCCTGAAGTCATTCCACCGGCTGGAGAAAGGTTCCCGGACATTCAACGGCAAACGGTTGGAAGCATTCGCGCGCTGGAAGCAAAGAAATGTATGCATCGAAATTGGTTTGGAAGAATATTGCGAAGAAATGTGTGTTATAAAATACAGCCGGGTCATCTGCGATTACCTAGATGACCTAGAGTATACGCCGCTGCTCGGTAGAGGGTTTTCCCATTAGGGTGACAAAGCAAACCTTGTAACAGTCAATGGCCGAACACGTGAACAGCCTTGTTCATTAATACATAGGTTAGTTCTGACTGGAAAGAACTTAATGTTATAGGAATGCCTTTTCTGGAATTACAATTATTTTCGTCATAATATTTTCTTCACAAATTTTAAGATAATACTTTTAGAACACACTGGTTTACACACCAATTTATGCAATATAAGAGGTGATACGGTATAAAAAGGTACGGTGAGTTTTTAAATTTCCTGCAGTAAATGACAGTTTTCTTCAGTAAAGTAAAGTAAAGTGCTCCCCTGTGCTTAGCACCACGCCCTGAAGGCGTATAGGGGGTGTGGGGGTAACGCACCACACTTTCTTGATCCGGTCATGAGTGGGGGTGATGTGATCAGCATCACGCCCCTGACCGCCTTTACCCCCCAGGGTTTCCCCCAGATACCCATGTTATTCGACGCTGGGTGAGCGCCGGGGCCGCTTCCATCGTTAGAAAAGTTCCCGGATTTGAACCGGCCGGGGATCGAACCCGGACCTTGAGCAAGGTAGTCAGACGCGTTACCGACTTTTTTCTTCAGTTAATATATATATTGCAAATTTTTGTATTTAGCCTACTTTTACGTCGCTTTTCCGTCACTTTGTTTAACCGCAACGATGAGAACGCATAGTTAATTTAGTATGTATCTTCTCTAACCACATTTCTTCCCACTTTTGGCTAATCGGTACAATGAAGATGAATAACTACAAGCAGTATTCGAAGTCGGGGTGCAGGAGGACACCTCCCCCCCACACACACACACTACCACCAACTACACAATCTAAGTATCACCCAACCTGCCACCATAAGAGACGAACTTTTTCTTCTGTCCCATCTCATTTCGAAAACATTCACTTGTCCCATCTCCTTTTATGAGACGAGACGGAACATGCCTCGTCTCGTGAGCAACACTAACATTAACAATAGAAGCATCCCCCTAGCTGTCCCCAAAGTCTCGAGCAAACATCCTCCCATGTAACAATTTCCAGTTCAATGAAATGTCACTCACAAGGAAACAGTCATGCCCAGGTCGAGAGTCAAACCTGGAACATGCGACTTCCTCAGATAAATCATGAATTTTGTGTATAATAATTACAACGCCAGTTCATTCCTGGTAATTCTGAATCTGCAGTTTGCTTTGCATATATAAGCAGGATAATATTTAGTTTTCGAGGGCTGTGCCGTCGAAACGAGGAGTCAAAAAAAATTATAATAATAATAATAAAAAATATTAAGAAAGTTTTTTTTGTATTTATAATGATAAGCCTCTGCATACGTTGTTAAATCTATAGTTTTCTAGACTTGAGACGAGAACGAGAATTGCCCTCCCAAACCAAGACGGATGTTTATAAATTGAGACGCGACTGTCAATGAGACATTTACAAATAAACACGAGACAGACATTTACAACTCTCAACGAGAACGAGACCAAGGCTGCCATGTCTCGTCTCGATAGGATCCTTAGTGGTGAAATTGTGAACCAACCAATTAATGCGTTCGGGGTAACGATATGCGGCGGCTTTTTTCGCAGTACAAAATTCAAAATAATTATATCGTACCATTTCAGTATGGGATATTGTTATACACATGGGCGTATATATAGTTCACGGGGGGGGGGGGAGGGATGGATCAACATTTGGTATGATTAGGGTTGCTTTATTTCGTAAGTGAAAATCCAGGACACTGCTGGCCGGAAGCTTGCACTGTAAAAAAAACCGTAATTTTACTGTGACCTCACCGGCAGCTCGGGCGCCAGTGGCGTCACCGTAAAATTACAGTGGTTTCACCGTAATTATGAACGACACTGCACCGTAATATTACAGAAATTTCATCGTTCCAGTTACTGTTCAAGTACTGTAAGTGATACTGTCACTTCACCGTAACTACACAGAAAATTTTCTGTGATAGCTACAGTGAAGGATGCTATTATTTCACCGTAATTTTACAGAAAATTTCCTGTGATAGCAACAGTCAGTATTTTGCTTTTATTCTTTTTTCTTTGTAACAATATTAACAGCAACATACTTTTAATGGCTTAAAACTATATTCTGTGCTATTTTCCACAATGTATTGCATTGTGACTAAAATCACTTTGACATTATAAATTTAAGCCATTGAAATACATTAGCTAAGCTTTTGTATAATACAGTAGTTTGTAAAAATATATAAAAAATCACAATATATAATACTTACTTGTAAACCTGCAATGTATATTCACTAGTATCCATGGTAGGAAATATTGAAACCTGTGGGCAGTGGGGATTTTACTTTTCTAGTAGTAAGTGTAAGTCAGAGCCTGTTTGAATGATTCTCACTTCAGAACACTCCCTTAAATCTACACAGATTAACCATACAGTTGAACTATTAACAAAATGTGAACACTGTAGATAAATTTTTCAGCACTGAGACTATATAAGCTTTCGGGAGCTCACACATCAAAGCAGAAGATACATGCTTCCTGAAAGCATAATGCATAATATTCAGTTTTAAAACACAAGCAAAGAAATGAAAGCATTTATATTCGAATAACATACCACTACTTTAGTATTCATCTCGTGTTTTAAAATGAATAGCATGATATCATGCTTCCACCAAGCACATACCTGCTACTACAGGGTATAAGTTTCATTATTGTTATTATTGATTGAAACATAGGAGTGTAAGTTTCATGCTTACTGGTGTTTACATAGCAGTGAAAAATAGGACTGGACATATGGAAAGAAAAAAATACACACACACTTATTCCATAATATTGCTGGTTTAGATTGACATCCAGTGTTAATGTAGCAAATTTATGTTATTAATCAAGTGTAATCAGCAATTAAAAACCCAGCAAACTGGACCTCCTAAAGTTAGAGCAGGTAATCATTACGCCAAATTAGAAACTGGTAAAAAGTAGGCTATTGTGTGGCTTAATGGTTAACTGTTCTCACTTCACTAGGTTTGATGGATATCTAAATGGTGTTATTTATCGTTGGGATAGATTTTAATTAAAAATAATGGATCATTTAGAATAAGCAATCTTTATTTCAAACAATATTGACAAATTCCATTGTTATATGCATCCTTCATATTAGCCTGGAAAGTTGTTCTTTGCTGAGTGATAGGTTCTTTGCCTCAGTTACCACCTGAAATTATAAAAATATCATAAAATAAACAAAGATGCACACAAGAAGTATATATTTTTTTCAAAATTGCAGTAAATTCCTAAATTCCCTACATTTAGCTTATGAGGATAAAGCAAACAACAAAATGTAAACATTGCATGCAAATTGCTTCCATTTCTTTTAAACTGAAGAAACTGAAAAATGCAGACACAAATCTAGAGAGTGATGGGGAAGAAAATTTGAAATATGAAACTCAGTGCATTACCCTTGCAAAGTGAAATAATTACTTTGCATTTTAACATAGATTTGAGAGGAGGGACAGCAAAATAAAAATAACTACCATAACATTTAATAGTGGATGTGCAGTACTAATAATTCTTGTATAGTGTTACAAATGTAGTCGCAGACAATTCTGGGTTGCAACACATATCTCTCATCTCGCAGGCAAATAAAGGATTTGAATTTGAAAGAACATGGTAATTGCATGCATTTCTGTCAGAAGAGTGCAAGAGCATTGCACAGGAACATAATTAAGAGGTAACAAAATTCCAGTGTGCAGGAAATCGTGGGGGAGGGGGTACATTCTCTGTGGGGTATATTCTTTAGCCTAAACCATTTGTACATTATGCTACTTTGGAGATCAATTGCTGAGAAGGTAGGCATCTCCCTACCTAAATTGTCTGCACAAAATCAGTTATAATATTTTTTTCTTCTCATAAATTAGATACATGTATAGTTTTTACACATAAGAGTTCATTTGAAAAGTTTACGTATTCCTGCTTCAATGAAATCATAACGTAACTATACAAATGTCAGAACAATGGCTATTTTCACCTGTCAGAACTAAGAGGGCAGCCCTTGAATAGAGGGAACAGAGATATTTTGCTAAAATAAAGTACTTAAAATTAATTAATTCCTTAAAACCAATAATGAGGTCAATGGACATATGGAAAGGAGTGAGGGAAGGAAGGCAAGAGAACAGCATGACCAACCTGAAAAATGAATACTATCCTAAATCACCACTATACTTCACAGCATAATTTCAATTCAGTCACAGTGTTAAATATTTCAATCGTACATGTAAGGCTGGTACATGGTCATCGCAGGAAGACAAGAACTTCAAACTGAAGCAGTGGTTTTTGAGAAGCAGATATGTTTTTGTTGAAAATATGTTTTGCTTGCCACTCTGAAAAAGGTTTTTCAGATATCCATTAACTAACAACACACACACATGAGACCTGAAATCCCCATACCTATTATAAAAGCAGGCACAGACTGCATACATGGTGCATTCCAGCATTACGTGTGTGACATTTCACACAAAAAGTAAGATTATAGACATGCAATTGGATTAAAATGTTTATAATGAACTGATTTCATACAATTAAGAATTACTTTGTGACGAAGGAGGCAAGCAATGTTTCAGTACAACAAAACATGTAGTACAACGACATGCCGAGGGGAAAGATTCAAGGTTTATAGCCTCATTTACCCAGTCGCTGGATTTGTCAAAATATCGTAATAAAGTGACTGTACTAAAAATAAAACCATATGATCCGCATACGTCACATTTACTTTTTAAAAAAAAATCCAGGTAACGTTATTCATATGATATTAAACGTTTTGCATATGCGAACTTTCCGCATACGACTAAAGGGAGACGGAATTTCTTACTTATTAGTACCTTTATTTGTTCATTATTATTTAATATGGTCAAACGGTGACCAAACCGATTTAGATAAAAAAAAAATGGGAATCATTTGTTTATTTTACGCTGCATGATGTAATTTAGTATTTTTGGGCGCCCTAAAAACCGCATTGGAGTAACGTAAACACTAAATAAAAAGTTAAACACAAACAATAAAAAATTCATTTCAAAGCAAAGAAACACATGCATAGACGATGTACTCACCACAATAAATTTCAAACTCTTGGTCCATTGGATGCCACCCTTAGTGACGATATTCATACTCCATTCTTCTTTTCTTCTCTAGAAAATGTTTAAGCACACAATCGTAAAATTGTGAGATTCTGCTTTTTCATGTCTCTGTAATGCATTGTGCACGTTATTCAGATCACAGTATCCCTCACTTGACCACACGGAGTTCGTCTTGTGCACGGCGAACAATACGCATGGCCAACAGTAGAACCTACTGCGTGCTTCACAACCTGCTAGCCAAATAAACTTGTGGTACAAATTGCTTTGGAAATGTCGCACAAAGCCCCTTGTGCTAACTTGTTTTAAGTCCGGTAAATGCGGTGTTGGTCGACCCCCTTCCACGATTTTCATTTTAACACTTATCTCTCTCGAGCTAAACGAAGCAATTTTCAATTGCTCAATAATACACCCGCACTTCACATCAACCGTTCCTAAATACGCGTTCATTCCGATAAGTTCACAGCACAAAACACGAAGCAACAAACACTCACACTATCCCACGCGCTTTCCACAACTGCAAATGCAAGCATCCACACAAGATCACTTTGAAAATCTCTGAAACAACAGAAAGTGATACCAACCTATTTCCTTAATTTTATCCGTCACAAAGGAAAGATATATCAGTTTGGAGATAAAAATTACGCGGAGGAATCAGAATCATTTCAGCAGAAATGGCGTCTTCTCGGCGTACATTTGCGTTGCATTTGTTTGTTTCACAGGAGTAGCACCAACCCACTGTAGTTTGAGTAGCAACTTTTAAGAGCGTATTTATTAACCCGTTTATACGTTTTAGGATCAATCATAACTATTCATGGCACAGATAAATGTTTTATAACATTTAAATAATGTGTTTATACATTTATTTCTTATTGCATACAGTAGCTATTTGTAAAAGAGAAGTTGGATTCACTGCCTTGAACGTTCTCTTATTTACGGGGAAAATTCTGTAGAATGAATCTACGGTGAATAACCTGCATGTTTTACGGAGTAATCAATGTAAAGTTACGGTAATTTTTTACAGTGTGTTGGGGAGCCTGGGGTGAGGGGATGTTGGACCCGACAAAGTTGTGTGTTTGTAGTCACGAAGTCGCGCTACTTAGTATTGATACTTTTCTGTTCATCTTGTGCCACTACGTTTTTAAGAACCAAATTTCTTTAATATGATTCGAGGGGGAAAAAATAACTGCTTTGACAGTCTCAATGCAGTTTCTTATCGCAGAAATTCCGAAACTATCAGGAAATTGCAGATATTGGTCTGCAGTCCCATCTGGTGTGTGTAATTACGAAATTTCCTTCCCATCCGTATCCCGTCCTATACGTCTCTAATTTAAGAGAATAAAATAAGTCCGAAGGAATTTTTTATGAACAAGCGAATAGAACAAGGAAACTAGTAATTTTAGTGAACCAACAAAAGAGGGGGGTTGGACCCGTTGAATCCCCCTTAAATACGCCCATGGTTATACACATTATTTCCTTGTAATAATTATACATAAACTAAGTATAGATATGTACTGTGCAACTAATGTAATCTTCTCAGTGTATTTTCTCTTATTTGCACAAAAATATTGATCATAATTTCCGCAACAGAAATGGAACAGAAACTGAAATTGCTTTATGGAAAAGAAAGTAAACAATAGGCTTTATAAATAAAGTGAAGAATGTGAAAATTCCTATTTTGCACTACATAGGTTACGGTAAATATCGATAAATATAAGTTTAAAAAATATTTTTGAGTGTGTGGTCAGCAACCAATTTTATAAGCAATATTTTTCGCATGGCCTGAGAACACACACGCAGCTGAACCCTTTCATTCATCTTGCACGTGAGCAGCACGGATATTTCATAGAAGAATGATCATTACAAAGCATAGCTTTCCTTTCTCCTATCGCTCCTTCTTCCATTATTTAAATCTGTACAGATTTGTAAAACTGCTGCACGTGTTCGCTCACCGTGGGCTACCCATCCGGAACTGGACGCTCGAAGCAAACGGCAAACGAGCTCTCCCTAAGGAGTGGCGTAGTAGCATGGCGGCGGCGTGTTTTCAGCGCAACGCTAGCCTCGCAACTTTGGAAGTCTCGTTTCTGCCTTAAACTGGACGCAGAGAAACGCGAGAACTTGCAGGGGTCATTTTTCCAGGGTGTAGTTTTTAAAATTGTTGTAAAAAAAATTAGTGGAAATGTCCATTGTAGCCATATGGAGTGAAAGTGGAGAATTCGTTGTGTCAACCCAAGTCCGCCGTTGCTATGGCGACAGTGCCGGACGTGACCTTCACACCACCAGTGTATACGGACCCAGTCTACACGACTTCTTCCGGAAATGTCGTTGTTTGTTTATCAGGTTTTGTTCTGACGAACCAAGCGACGCATTGCGCTTTCTCTTGGATAGACCACATTTTCATACAACACAGCCTGCTACGACAGTAAAGTACCTCCTTGTGCTTCGCACCGCGCCATAAAGTGAATGCATATATGGGACGTGGAGTTAACTTTGATTCACATCTATGCTCAGGCCACGTTCCGCTCACAATCAGGGGTATACGCTAGCGGTCAAGCTTCGCTCCGGTCAAGGTACGATCATCGCCAGTCTGGTTTCTTGACAGAGTACACCGATTTTTCGGTATAAAGAGCCTGCCGATTTTGCTAAATATACAATGTTTAAAATATTTTCAACGACGGATTTGCCTGTTATAACTCTAGCGTTAGAAGAAAATGAAAAAGAAGAAAAATAATTGCGACAGCGGAGATTGATTGATTTGGTTTATTTCACTTCACTTTTCTTCCACATTTTGGCTAATCACAACGATGAGGATGAGTGATGAAATTGATGAAAGGACATCACAAAGAACATCCACGCCCAGGCCTGGATTCGAACCCGAGACACCTGCCCTCGTAGCACGCTGTAATAACCACTCGGTCACGGACGTCGGCTATTATAAATATAATACTGTTTATTCATGTTAGACAGGGTGTCCGGACTTCAGGTAAACAAAAAGAACTAGAAGTGTGCAAGCAAATACTCATTCGATGGGAAATATTTTCAAGATTTTATAGCCAACATGGTACACAATGTCCTTAATGAATCCCCAAGCAAAAAAGTCTAATGGCGTGAAATCTGGGGATCTTGGTGGCCAAGGTATCGGCCTGCCTTGTCCAATCCTCACTTCTTCGGATACTTCCCTGCCTGAGACAGCAAGCTGCCGGTTTCCTTTAGAGTCTCGTCCCACTCGTAAATGGTTTTGCGTGTGGAAGGATCCACATTCCATTCCATTCTGACACTGCACTTTCCGCTGCGGGGTCCACATCATGAATACAGCTGCGTATACTCTGGGTCATCTAGATAATCACTTTATTTATATATATATATATATATATATATATATATATATATATATATATATATATATATACACATTTCTTCGCAATATTCTTCCAAACCAATTTCGATGCATACATTTCTTTGCTTCCAAACGTTTGCCGCTGAATGTCCGCGAACTTTTTCCAGCCGGTGGAATGACGTCAGGATATCTCACCCTGACGTCATTCCACCCGCTTCCTTTACAACCCTTGGCAAGGAGGGAGGAGAGAGGAAAGAGTGGGAAGAAACACTGCTTCTCAGGCGCGGTGATTCCGTGGCCAAGGTGAGAGTCCACCGGTCGCACTCTCCACACTCAGAGCCCAGGGGGTGCTATTCCGGCTTCCCGCGCTACGGCGGCACGTGAAGGTCTTCTGCTAGAGTGACGTCAAAAAGGGGATCCCTCAGCTGCGGGCCGCTTAATAACATGTAAAATCATACAAGTTTATCGCCTCATAGAGACGATTATAACTCTTGGGAAACAATGTTTATAACATGTAGTTCTTCTTCACTGATTTCCCGTACCTTCTCAAGTTAACTGAGGATTTCAAACGAACAAATTCATGCTGAATTCAGCAAAAAGGGAATCAATGTCTTTGGGTCTTTAACACTATTTGTCTACACTTCTACACGCAGCAATAAAGTTGGTTGGTTGGTTGATTGGTTGATTTGGTGTTTTAAGTCCACTTTATGCACAGTAAGGCTAATCGGGACTGGGCCTACATGTTAAAGTGGAATCCGAACCACCATGTGTGACCCCGGGACCCCTTGATTACGAGACACAGCAATGAAGTTAAATGATTATTAGATGAGAGTCTCATCTTGAGACGAGCACAATAGATAGAACACCCGAAAAATCGTAAAGTGAAACAATTTTAAATGCCTGTGTGTGCTGGAGGGGGTGGGGGTAGAGTCTCGTGCGCATATTTTCATGCAAATAGATTACTAACTTAATTAATTATACCACGGACATAACTGCAACAGGATCGAGAGAGTAAGATTGAACGGGAAGGATTAAGTAAGTCCCTCTACATGTATATAACGGGTCTCCATGACAGCATAACGCTTTAGGAAGCCAGAGGCCCCAGTTTGAACCATAGTAAGGCATATAGCAATGTTTGTCTCATTCTCCACTCATTAGTTCATCATTCATCCTCATAGTAGCGATTAACCCAGTAGAAATTCGTCTTTAAATGAACGACACATACATACGTATTGATTTATTATTATTTCGTTTTTCTGCTACTTCTGGCTAATCGCGAAAATGAGGATGAATCGTGATAAGATGAGGCGGATGAAGGGACAATCATAAACATTTAAGGACAACACAATACGAGCCCCACCGAGGATTATAATGGCCACGAGTCCAGACGCCAGAGCCTCGCTAGTCACTATAGTATGTAAAATGCAGTGGTATGAGTCCTGTCGAGTTGCATCCACGGGAAGCTCGAAAATTTCGGTGTTGTGTGTGTGTGAATAAAACTATTATTATTATGAAGTTACAGTTACGCAATAATAAACGTCTAAGCCGTATGAATGCAAATATTGCCATCAGTTTCAATAATACGAATGTCTATAACAGTATCCTTCTTATTTAATTTTTATTTAACACGTAGTTTTTTTTGATACGGAAGAATCATGCATCAAATTATGTCAATATATTGTACATATATTCAGGTAGTGTTGTATTTTAAAAATTTCCAGCAGTAGAATTTCAGCAACTTCTTTACAGGGGCGACTTATTGTTGACAAGAATTAATTGAAGTTACTCCTGCATAACATAATAAGTACGAGTATATTGCAAAATCATAGACAAAATGCAGTGGGTGGAGGATGTCTATGCAATTTATCCTAGTGGGGGAATTTTCTTTAAGAGGATTTTCTTAACTAGAGCGATAGCATTCCAAAACCTTTCCCTCTTTGAGCACTGCTGCCTCTCCTGTGAAAAAAATCTTGCGGTCGTCCTTGTCAAATTGCATCATTACGAGGCAAATATTTTTTTCTTATTTTTGGGTTGCTTTCCTGTAACTTTTACCTAATTGGAAGGCGAGGATGAGTAACGAATAGATGAAATTGATGGACACCCGCAAAGGGACTCAATGTCCAGGCGGGACTCGAGCCTTAAACCTTCGCTGGGTAGCGAGATCGTTACTGAACCAATTAACGTTCTCACCTATTTCTATTTTGAGGGCCTCCCGGATGGCGTAGTGGTGGCGTCATCGCCTTATAATCGAGGGATCCCGGGTTCGGTACCCGGTGGAGGCACGTAGTGGTTCGGATCCCACTTTAAACTGTAGGTACAATTAGCCTCAATGTACATAAACTGGACTTAAAACGCCAATTCAATCAATCTGTTTTATTATTTCACGTCGCTTTTTAACATAGAGCAAACTAGGGCAATGAAATGAAAATGAAAGATGAAAAAGATAAGACACACAATGATACACACCCATGCCTCAACCAAGGTTCGATTCTGAATTCATAGATCGTTACGCTAGCGATTCCTCCAGGTAAGGGATATACGATAGACGATTTGACGTACACCGAGGGGGTTCATACCTGCAGTTGGGAACATTCAAATGGAAAGTAATTGCTTCCAGTTTCCGAAAGCGACATGGCTTTCATTGTTCGGTATAAGCCAACTTCGAGGCACAGGCCGCGTCCGAATCGGCAGCAGATGTCGCCTAGAGCACCGTTCCATCCGGGGACTCAGGCAACCTCCGTTGTCCGAATTCGCGGCAGACGTGGAGTCGTAGAGTAGAGGAGAGCTGAGAGGAGCGACAGATGCACGCTTGAACTCGCTGTGACCCTGCGCTTGGCAGCCATATTCTAACTTTCACTTTGTGCAGACAGCATTTACTGATTAGACGATGTAAAACTCAGTGATACTTTAACATTTTATCGATAATACTGAATGTAGAAAAATTGTAAATGATGAAATAGCATGTTACATTTTTAAAAAGAGTAGTAAATAGGTGGAAATCATTGTGATGTTTGTTTGGCGTCTGCATTTTGCTCACGTGCGGTGCGCCTGCGCCCCAGAGCGTTGTGGGTGAAGTTCGGGCTGACACCTGGCGGGAAAAGTGATAACCGTACAACAAGGGGACATGTAGATTCGGACGACTTGGACGTGACTTCGACGGCACGCGAGAGCAACGGGAGAGAACGGGACGGAGCGCTTGCCAATCCGGACACGGCCACAGATTTCTCCCAGATGTCAGAAAAATCTGCAGGTCCAGTAGTAGCGATCAGGTATTCGTTTACAGAAGTGCTTGTGCTGTTTGTCTTGAATATTAAAGCGAATAATTTTAGGTCGTATTAGGTTTATTCGGTGTCTGTACCATGAATAAGCGTGCCAAAGGTAAACATTCTTGTGCTGTTGCAGAGTGTACCAATTGGGGCTTTAAGGAATCTGGCACCACATCTATTTCTATTTTGAGGGCCTCCCCGATGGCGTAGTGGTGGCGTCATCGCCTTATAATCGAGGGATTCCGGTTCGGTACCCGGTGGAGGCACGTAGTGGTTCGGATATGGAAAAAGTTATTCAATTTGAGATTGTGTTTGCATCCTTCCATGGGTCAACTGTTTCCAAGCAACATAAAGTTATGGACACTCTGAAGACAGTACTTCAGTAAAAATTTCCTGAAGTTAACGAAAAGATTATTTCCCTGTATGTCAGAACAAGAACTTTTATTAGAATTCGACATTTGAATAAACTAATGAAACTCAAGTCCATGGAAGCAAATGCAGCGAGAAAAAGACGACAGTGGGTAGCATCGTCTTCAAAATCATAAGTCTCCAGGAAGGGTAAGTTGTAATTAATTTTTATTCTTACTGATATTTATTTCCGCCTCGGCCTCCACCGTGTAGTGATTAACAAATCACATTGCTAAACCAAGACAGAGGCCAGACCTGTTGTTCATGTATTTGTTATTTGACGTGGTTTTTCACCACTTTGGTAAATCGCGGCGATGAGTGATGATCACATGAAACTGATGAAAGGGCAGGCACAAAGAACATCAATGCCCACGACGTGACTCGAAGTCGGGAACTTCAGTGACGGGATTCAAAGTCGAACACGCGGTTGACCAGATTCGTCATCGAGCTGGCACGAGTTTCCTTGATTTTATTAAGGGATTACGCTCCAATTACCATTTTAATCCTTCGTTTTAAAAGTTATTCAAACACAAAAATAGTTATTGGGGGTCATTTTAAAGTTGTTTTTTTTACTTCATTACTGTCTTCATTTGATTTTTTTCTAAGAATTTCGGCGGGCTGCAGCCCCTTAAGCCCCCTGCGTACGCCAGTGCTTGCCACACTCATCTAGCCTACGCTCCCATCAAATTTATCATTTCATCATTCTTTTTTATTGTTGCGGTTACCCTAAATACGTAGAAAAGCGACGTCATATAACAACAGCGACAGCGACATCCTATGTATACTAACGTTAGATATATAAATTATAATGAACAAATTATTAATAACAAACATCTGTGAAAATTTGAAGGTATGAAGGATAATAAGTATTGGTGTGGTAGCGAAATATTTAATACGTAAAATTGTATTTATTTACCCATACGCAACTTCAGATTTCAATGTAGGAGCAATATAAGAGGATAGTCGTGATTACTTTTTGTTTGATTTGTATAACGCCATTTATTGTAATTGCGTGCTGTAAACTTCTTCATATTATTGCCTAGGTCTTATTCCTTGCGTTTTGCTTATTATTCTGCCTCAAATGGTTAATAGAACCAAGATATGGACAATTAAAAATGAAAATATTTCCCGTAAGCTTCCATTGCTACGCGAGCCACGCCCCTTGACAGATCCCCTTGGTCACGTCAGAGCTCGTTGCGGCTTCTGGCCAATGGGAGAGCTCCGTGTCTCGGAATGCTCTTCCTAAAATACTTCTATATTCCTTGCTCAGAGCCTTTGCCGTTCCCTCCGCTGGCGACCATTGACCTCCTACAACCCTCCTCCGCAATTCTCTCCCGAAGGCTTTTGTGTCGTCGCTAAACAGTAAACATAGAAGCTGGGTTTTTTATGGCAGGGAAATTTCTCAGGAACGGGAATTTTGGACTCACAAAACACCCGGTAGAGTGCGAAGAAGAGGAAAATATGAATAACATGGGCAAACCAATTCTACGCTAATTTTCAATTTACATTTGCTTCTGTCTTGCTGATTTCTGTTACTTGAACATAAATGTATCAAAAGGAAAAAGCTAAATTAAAATTCAAAGCTTAAGCAATTAACGCACTTATATGCTGACTCTTCCCATTCTTGTATTTACAAAAAATAGTGATTGTTTCTTCTCTCTAATCTTCAAAAGCAGCGAGAGCACTTCTTGCAGCTACAATGTGTAAAACTGCCAGAGGCGAGGTGTCCGGTCATCGGGAGGTGCGGCGATGACAAAATAAAAGAATAAAAAAATTGCTTTTTAATTATTTTATAGAAGAAGTAAAAAGTAAGTCAGAATACTCGCATATTGGAGCGAAATTAGTCACACGACGCCATGAAACAGCTAGAAATATGCAAGAGATTCGCTAAGTTTAGCGCATCGAGACCTCCGTGCCCAACCGTCCCGCTACGTTTCCTGTTGAGTGCAATGGTGTCAGGTGGGTCGTGTCATCGCAGCAGGTCTGTGAATCCAAGGTCCTTCGACCACTTTCCCCCCTTTTGAAGGTCTGATCATAAGAGACATTTTTTTCAGCTCCCTTGTTTACAAATATGGCAGGGTTTCTGTGACGTCATCAAAATGAAACTTCTCAGAATGTCCAGCACTGTTGGCCTAAAGCGTGCAACGCTCTTGTTTTTAACAGAACTTACACAGAATACATGAAAGTAATGGTACATAGAAAAAATATAAGTAAGCAAAAGGATAAATTTCCCCACGGTTAGTACTAGAAAGAACTGTGGGAGGAAAAGCAGTTCTGGATCCATTGTATTTCCTTCACAGTATTTCTCCTTTTTTGATCCTATGGTTTAAATATCGATTTCGGAAAATAATGTTCTTGCTTTACAGAACACGAAGAACTTCATGTTGTTTTTTGTTTACTATGCTTACAAATGAAAGACTGATCAAGACTTTTGTTCTCGAGGTGACAGACGTACTTACTTAGACAGAACCTTTTCCTTAACGTATCTTACTTTCACACCAGGGATGGTAAAAAACATCGGGATTCCGGAAAATGTAAATCCTTCATTCGCAAATTTTACTACACGGATTTCGGAGAGAGAGCTTTACCAATTTTTCGGGTAGAATTTAAGAAAGTTTAGTCTTCCTTATTTTACGATCATATAATCCGTAAAAAAAATGAATTTGGCCATATCTACTTCACACGTCTGTACGAACACTGTTATCATCATTATCAATGTAGGAATCCCCCCCCCCCCCCCTTCCACGGTTGAAAGATTGACCCTGGCGTTTGGCAAGTCTTGTGATGACTACGTAAAAATGTCACGCTTCGCCACTGATTTTTTTTTTTTATTTTCTTTATTTTGCTTCGCGTGTTGTGTCTCTTGGCTAATTTGAGAAGATGAGGATGAGTGATGAAATTGATTAATGGACATTCACAAACAACCGTGCCCGAGCGGGATTCGAACCCGGAACCCTTGGCGTCGCAGCGCGATGTGCTAACCACTCAGCCACAGGCTTCGCCACTGAAAACTGCAAATATCAACAATGGAAAACACTACTTTGTTTAGGGCAGTGATTCCCAAAGAGTGCTGCGCGGCGCCCTGGTGTGCCGTGGCTGGCTTACGGGGGCACCGAGAAATGTTCCAATATTTTCACTGAAATACTTCTTAGTCTACAATCCTTTTGTACTTTTTACACATAAAATGTTTCTGAATTTGAAATGTGTGTTGTTTATTTTATAACTGAACACAAGCAACATAACCACAGTAACTGAGCGTTGCAAGTGTTAAATAAGCCTACTTTCTGACTTGGGCGCAGCGGAAAACTCTTGAAACACTAAGAGCGCCCTGAAACGAAGAAGTTTGGGAACCCGTGGGTCTAGTTTTGGCATGAATATTTTCGGGCTCATTGTTTCATACAGACCTTGTTCACCATTTCTTTCATTCGAAAGTTTCGGCCACAGCACATAACAAATATACATCAGGTAAGTATGCCTAGTTTCAAGGACCAAATTGTTAGGCACTTCGTGTGAAGAGTCCCCTCCTTCGTTTTAAGGGGGGGCTGATTTTGTATCGTTTTCCGTAAAATAAGAACTAGTTCGTTCTTAATCTTGATGTCAAGAATGATTGCCAGTGTGTTGACCAACATCTCCTACCCCTTTGCACAAAAAAAAATCACAACGTGTTTGAAGTATGAACCTCAATAGGTTAGCATTTTTATGTAAGGATTTTAATTGATGCAACATGCTGAAAAAAAGGTCGTAACAACTATAGCGAAATCGCGATATCTCCCTGCTCGGGACCCGCCTTCCTGGCAGTGACCCTCTGCTGCCGCGTTTACGTACGAAGGAACTTGCGGTCAAACAGCCAATTACGCCCACCGCTTGGGCAAGAAGCGACAACATTACAATACCTCCCCCCGAAGCAGCCAAGAGGAAAACAGGATTTCGTCAAAATAATCGTTCTGCGCTGTGATTGCACACCAGCTTCTAGCTTCACTCTACTCTAGTGCTCATGGATCATGATGGATCATATTTTTGGTTAGTTCCTCATTCAAAGTTTTTCATTGTCTGTAATTGTAATTTGGTTGTAGTTCGTAATTTGTTTTCCTTCTTAAATTTGTTGAACTCGGGATCATGAAAGCGCATATTTTGACCGCTATTCTACAAACATTATTGAGAAGAAAATAATTAGGGATTTTTTGCTCATTGCCCCCGTCAATCAATTTTATCTTACTCGCCTTCCTCTATGTTTCAATAGGTTTTCGACTTTTGGCCGTTCTAAGCATCAAACTTCACTACGTGTCCTTTGCAACCATCAGGCTGAAGACTGATACTGGACCGTAGGTTGAGCGTTATACACGTTCACATCAGCGATCAAGCTCCGCTCCGCTCACGCTCAGGTCAAATATTCTTCCCAGTTGATCGAGACCGGACTGTGAGCGGAGCGTTACTTGAGCGTAGATGTGAATCAAGCCTTTGGGCCTTGACTTTCTTCATCACGGCCGAAGGTGGAAGTGATGTGATCAGCACCATGCCCCTGACCGCCTATACCCCCCACAGTTTTCTCCAGTTACCCACTTTATACGAGCTGGGTGGGCGCCGCAGTCGCTTGAACAGGTGAGAAAAATCCCCGTTCTCCCCTGCCGGGGATCGAACCTGGGTCTCTCGCATGGTAATCATACGCCATAACGACTTTCTCTTTTTTAATTTAAAAGCAAGGTCCGTAAGCGACAGCCTTCCCCACACATCAATTTATCTGAAATCTGCTTCTCATTGAGGACAGACGAACACAAACATCCATGTCCTAACCGAGATTCGAACCCGGGACCTCTGGCGTCATAGTGTGCTGCACTGACCATTCCCTAACGGAGGCCGACAACGACTGAGCTACCGCGGCTCATTTAGAGGACACCTAAAACACACAAGAGCAATGATAATTAAAATATTGATATTTACAGTCCTACAACAAATGCCATGAACTTACATAGTACAGGGTGCCCTTAATAGATTTTGAAAGTTGTAAAGAAAACTTGTGGACACACTGTATATTCTATGCTATTCGATATTCAGCGTCAAAAGTTTACTTGTCCTATACAGCACTGTTGTATTATAATTTGCTTGTGAAACATTGTTTGGATCAATACGTCCAAACAAAGTAATGGATGACGTGTAGATAATGATTCAGGACACACGCTCATTCTTTGCGCAATGCAGATCGACAATTTCGATCGTAGCACTAGCAACTTGATTCTTGACTTAGTTGCAAGTACAGTAACCTCTTTGAGGAATTTTGACTGTAAGCAGCCACTTTTTAAAGTAAGTAGCAGTAACAAAGTTACTTTCTTGCAATAGAAATGACGTTATGAACAGTTACTTTCACAGTTACCTTACGACCCTTAAATTCTTCATTTGAAAATTTACAACCTGGAGGACAAGCTAAATTTCGATATCGTCATTTCTAATTGTGCGCAGACTTTAGTGTTTTTGGTGGATTTGCAACGTTAGGGAAGAGCTATGTTTGGCAATTCTGTATCCAATGATGTATCTTCTCTGGATGCTGAAGTGAAAGGATTTTCGTGGAATTGCTTAAGGCTTCGTACATCAGTGTTGTAGGTGGATTGCTGCATTAGTTTAGAACGCAGTAGTCGAACAAGAATGGAAGAGAAAATAGTAGTGAAAATTTAATAGATTTCACAACATGCGAAGTACCGTGGCCAGCATACGAACAATTTTCGGAATTAAATAGCACAGAAGGAAGGAACTATGAATTTGTGTGCAAGCTGTGTGATGGAAAAGGAAAACAAAAGTTTATACACGCCAACATATCGACAACAGCAATACTCAAGGAAGATATTGAGGTAAGTTCTTGGCTTTCATCCAAGTTTTACTTAATACATTTAAAACAATTATTTACAGTGTACGTTTAATAGTTATTTTGGTGGCCAATCTACCACCCATACATCACAAATCTCCAAGGGATATCCAATGGATATCCACAATGTGCAGATCAGATCCATGGATATTATGGATATCCATGGGATATCCATTAGATATCCATGGGACGTCTATTGGATATCCAGAACTGGATATATGAAACTCGACCAATTCTAGACATCTAATACATAGCCCAAACATGTATAGAACTAGCTGTCAAAAACATTGCCCAATTCCGAATATCCAATATGTCGCCAGATGTTGTCCAGAACTGGATATCCAAAACACGTCCAATTTTGGATATCCAAAACATATCTATATCTTGTCCAAAACAAGATATCCAAAAAACGTCCAATTCTGGATATCCAAAACATATCTATATCTTGTCCAAAACGCGATATCCAAAACACATCCAATTCTGAATATTCAAAACATATCTAGATCTTGTCCAAAATGAGTTATCCAAAACATAGCTAGAACTTATCCAAAACTGAATATCCAACAATGGACATAAATAGGATGTGTTTTGGATATTAGAAAATGATCATAATATATCCGTTATGTATACTTTTTCATACTTTATCGTGGAATTGAAACAATACATATCCAATGGATATCTTTTGGACATTTGCGTGCTGTGTGGGCAAGTACGAACGTCAAATATACTCTGTCCCGGGGATCTTTGTAGCGAGAGAACGAAAGCAAGCCTCTGCGCAAGTGGTGACTCGAGAGAGCTCGACCAATGAACGCGAGAGAGGGAACGGGATTACGTGGAGGGAGAAAGTGACTGCAGCTCCCAGCTGTTTGTCTGAGCATGTACGGCTTCGCTCCGCCGCCTCCTTCCTATCCTTCTGGTCGACCTTGCTCCAGAGATTCCCGGGAGAGAGTATAGCCTACAAAGTTTAACTATGGTCCACTCGGCTTTAAAATGAAGTACGTGTGGTTATATGCATAATTTGTAATTTATCTTCGAAGCGGATTCAAGTTGAGAGATGAAATGTCAACCATAATGCATTGCGTTTGTACACACACACACACAAACAGAGAGAGAGAGAGAGAAATAGAGAGAGATCAAAATGTTTCGATTGACTACAAACCCCCTATAGGGAGGAGCACTCGGGCACCCGCCCGAGGTCCCTCGCTAGAAGAAGGTCGTTGATTGTGGACGGTATAATACAAGTATAAGACACTAATAGAATGGAGAAACTAATCTGATTTTTGTTGGCTTTTGGATTGTTATGACTAGAGCCCGGAAGTTCAGGCATTTATTTTCGTTAAAATAGGAAGACAAAAAGGCATTTATAATGTGGAAAATAGGCACTAAAAATGAAAAGAAGGCAAAATAAACCGAAAAAAAGGCACATTTGGAAGTCGCTTACTTCTATCTATAATTTCTGGCAAAATGTTAAAATCTACATTGGGAAGAGCATTTCAATTTTCTCCGTCTTGATTGCACATAACTACAAGGTGTTTTTTTTTTAAGTTCTCAACATTCATTGATAGTCGTTTGTCAGAGAGAATGTTTTTCATAATAGAAAATGATCTTTCTACTTCGACAGAAGTTATTGGAGCATACATAAAACAAGCTAATGTAGCTGGACTCATTTTGGTAACAGCATTTTCACCTTTTAGAATATCACAAATTGTTTTCAATTGTTTCAAGTCCTCATTTGCACTCACTACCCGTTTGCACTTTTCCGCAACAGCTGACCCCTTTTCTCCTGGTACTTCCATCATATGCTGCATAGATTCCTCGTAGATTTTCATGGATGCTATAATTGTAATTGTCTCTGGCAATGCACCATAATGTGCAAAAATTAACTTGAGTAGCACAGGAGTTTTTCCACTTCAAGAATTGAAGCCGCTTCATTTTCTGGAAGAGCATCTATCACCTCACTGATTTTTCAAGGTTGTTAGCATAATCTATAGCTTCTGATATCCAGGTTCCCCATCTGGTCAAGACTGGTTGCGGAGGTAAACTAAGCTCAGACGCAACTTCCTTAAATTTTCGGGTTCGAGAGGGAGATTTCAGAAATATCTTCTTTGTGTTCGAAATCAACCTGTCTACTTCAGCAGTCAATCATGCGCAAGGAAATGTTAACCGAAAGGCAATATCCTAAGTGACCATGAAATACATTTTTCTCACACTTTTCTCCACATAATAAACGGAAGAAAAATAAATGCCAGCAACCTTTTTTTATGAGAAAAATAATTTATATACACATTTTTATAAAAAAATGGTCAAATTTCATTGAAAAAGGCAAAAAAAGGCATTATAATTAAAAATAGGCAGCGGGGTCCCAAATAGGCAAAATAGGCAAAATGAAAAGGCTTCTAAAACCTTCGAAACAACATAAGAAACGTATATCCAGAAAAATTTTATCAATATATGCAGTAGATAAAAAGAGGCATTTTGCCAAACTTCCGGGCTCTAGTTATGACTAAGGCTTGGAAGGTGAGGAAAAATCATATTACTTTCTGGGCCTTAAGACAATGCTAAACCTTATAGCCAGTTTCCGTTCTTGCAACATTGTTTTCATATTGCCGTTTTTGCATATTTCGGACTTTTTTGGCTCTTAGGTCATTTTTCGGTATTTTTTTGCCGTCTTGTTGCTTTTTTTAATCAGTTTCGAGGTTTCATTTTTACTCTTTCCCTGTTGTTTCATGAATTTAAATTCATTTACTAGCATAACCTAACAGTTACATAACATGGTATCTTAGCAAAAAAACATTAATGAAAAATACCGTCAATGAAAAAGCATAATATTATTTCAAACTGAAATGTTTGGCAATGGATTTACTTGAATTTTTAATTGATTTTGATTTAAAAAATTAAAAATTTTCCAATTTAAAATTTTTTCAATTTAAATTGGAGGTAAATTTATTTTTCTTCCAGCAAACTTAAAATATAGTGAGTCTTAAGGTCGATTTGTCCGCGGAGCGAGAGCTCGCCTGCCGGCAAACTGGATGCAACATCCTCGTTACTGAAAGCGCTAGCTATGTAATGAAATAAGCTCGTACAATTTCATTGACAGTTACAATTAAAATGAACACGTACCTTGTTACAAGTGGTGTTGGAAATGTTGTCCTCCTGTTTGCATACATTTACGGCATTTTTAAGTAGATTTTTCACTAACACGTGTCAGTTACCCTTCCAAAATTGTTTCAATTTCTCTCATGATATTTTCTCTCAATTTTTCTTATGTAGTGGCGCAGGAACGGGGTGGTACGGGGGTAAACATTGTACCCCCAAATTTTTGAAGGGGGTATTGTACCCCCGTAAATTCGTGAATTCAGTTGTACCCCCTGAACACCCGTTAGATAATTTGACAGGCAAGGTACTACTGTTAAAAGAACCTATTTTCAATTCACTCAATAAAATAAAGTTTATATTGTTTATAACTTACAAGCATTATCTTCCATACCACTAACAAACTAACTCTATAACCTTCTTAAACCCGAAGGTTCATGTCTGCAGCAACACAGGCCTTCCATCTTTCCCTATCTTGAGCAAGATCTATATACTCTTTTCCATCCATACCGATTTCCTTTAGGTCCATCTCAACGTTATCACTCCATCTTCGTCTTGGCCTTCCTACAGGTCTCTTACCATCAGGTTTCCCAACAAGAATCCTGTAAACTCCTCTTTCCTCTCCCATTCGTGCCACATGGCCTGCTCACCTAAGTCTTCTTGATTTAATTAATCTAATAATATCTGGACATGAATACAAATTATGTAGTTCTAAATTACGTAACCTTCTCCACTCACCTGTCTCCTCATCCCTTTTAGGTCCAAATATTTTCCTAAGGATCTTATTTTCAAATACTCTCAATTTATGTTCCTCTTTCAATGTAAGGGACCAAGTTTCACACCCATATAATACTACAGGCCAAATTACTGTTTTGTATATTTCTTAGATGTTAAACAAGAAGACTAAAGTTTATGGCGAGAGAAGTAACATGCATTTCCTGAATTAAGCCTGCTTTTTATATCCTCCTTAATATAATTTTCATGTGTTAATATTACTCCTAACTATTTTGAATTTCGAAACTGGTTCGAATGAGTTGTTATCAATAATTAGATTTTGATTATTACCTAACACTTGGTTTCGGCCTGTAAGCATATATTTAGTTTTCTCTTTGTTAACTTCCAAACCTATCTCTTTAGCAGTTTTGAAAAAAATATTTTAGCATTATTCTTAATTGCATTTATATCTTCCCATAATAAGTCTGCATCATTTGAGTCACACCGTTTAATTTTAGTCCTTCGTTAGTTTCTTTTACCTTCCTTACAGCATATTCTAAGGCAAAATTAAAGAGCAATGGAGATAATGCATCTCCTTGTTTTAACCCATCATGAATAGCAAATTTGTCAGACACATTAATACCCACACGAATTTTACTTTCTGTTTCACTGGTGCATACTTTGATCATACTAACAAGCTATGTAATGATATAAGCTCGTACAATTACATTGACAGTTAGAATTAAAATGAATCTTCCTTACACAGGAATTCAATCCATTCTAAACCTACTCTACTAAATTGTGTTAATTGTGCTAATATTTAGATCATTAACCTGTGTTCTTGGAAAACTCTTGAAAGAGATGAAAATTGTTTAAAATGTGTGTGTGCAACGACATAATCAGTTAATGCTTATACTCAGAAAACCACGCTCCAGAAGAATGCTTTTTTTCTTAAGAGGAGGTACACTTTTCCAAAGAAGTGGAAAAGTGTACCCCCTCTTAAGCAAAAAAGTATATGACCGACCTCCTTTTCTTTTGTATTTTTCAAATGGAATTTTTCGAAACGAAATACTTACAAAAACGAGACGAGACACGACAGATCAACTTGGGGGGTGCGATGTACTCTTGTACCTCACACATAATTTTCATAGCTTTGTGAGAGGGTGTTCGGAAAACTATTCTTAAACCTATATATTAAGAATTTTTTTGAAAGTAGAGATGGTTTTGAGACACGAAAAGTCTGTGTTTCCTCTCAATTTTCTAGACGAGACTGAAATAAATCTCTACAAAATCAAAGCGAGACGATCTCGTTCAAAACTCTGATATCGTACTTGGAGAAATTACTTAAAATAAATGTAAATTACTATTTGTCTTTTCTCAGGCATATCAAGCTTATATTTTATTACTTTTTAAAAATACGTTGTATATTTTGTTTACTGTAATTGCAAAGTTAATCCATTACTAACAATTGAGAGTCTGTGCTACCCGGTTTCATCTATTCAGGAAAAAAATCCATATTTTGACGGTTCGCAGCGTCGAAACAAATTGTAAAACAGAAAAACGTTAAGAAAAGTTTTTGCTTTAACGGTGTATATATGTTGTGAAACCTCGAGTGGTGACACAATGTACATGTTGCTTATACTAAACATTTCGTGTGTCAGGACGAGATACCTTGCCTTGTAATTAAGGGGTCCCACATGCACAGTGCCATGGATTTCACTTTAAACAGCAGATCCATTCTTTGTGCATGCGAGAACCTTTAACTGTGACGCGCACATGCTTTTGCTTACATTTAAATTCACCTTTTCACATAAAGGAGAAATTGACATGTCACCCTAAAACACACGCATGTATCTGCATTTAATACCACTATACCACTACATATGAACAGGGCCGGATTAAGACGAAATTGGGCCTGATGCTTGAAATCTTCGGTGAACAATAAACACATCGACGTTATAGTTACGTCACAGCGCAAAGAATAGTAGTAACTGTATAATAAGTAACGCTGTGTCTAGGCGTCATAAATTGGCGCTCCAAATTTCATTCTAAGATTTATTATCAGGTTTATATTACAAAAGAAAACTGTTCAGCTTCCGGAAAATTCTCGTCTGTTTTCATCTGGGCCTATTTCAGGAATGGGCTTAATGCTGCAGCATCAATAGCACCTACCTTAATCCGTCACTGCATATGAAAATAAACCTTGGCGGCTCTTCATATTGTCCACCAAAGATTGAAAATAAAATAAAGACTCTCGAGCGTATGGCTTTCCTTGCTTGCTCTGAGATCTGAAGAATTTCGGTTTTGTATATATACTGAATGGCATTATACATGGTAAGAGCTAGGCCTATTCATTCGGTATTTGCACAGGATCACTTTTCTACGGGGAATTTGTACCCCCTCCTAATATAAGCAGTATTTAAGGGGCAGTCACTTTTCTACGGGGAAATTGTACTCCCTCATTCAAGAGGCAATATTTTTTTACGGAAAAAGTGTACCCCTCTTCAATTGACAGGAACTGGAAAGGGCAGTCATATATCTCCATAGAAAATTGACTGTACAGTCATTTTTCTACGGAGTCCAAATTCCACGTTACCATTTAAGAGCATATTCAATGGCATTCCAATTTCTACGGAGAAATTATACGCCCTAGTATTATAAGCAGGTTATAAGGGGGCAGTCAGTTTTCTACGGGGAAATTGCACCTCCTTCTCATTGAAGAACACATTCAAGGGCAGTTAATTCTCTACGTGGAATTTGCACTCCCTGCTCGTTTAAGAGCAAATTAGGGGGGAGTCATTTTTCTACGGTGAAATTGAAAACACTTCTCATTGAAGAACACATTCAAGAGCAGTCTACTTTCTAAGGGGAATTTGGACTCCATGCTAATATAAGCAGGATTTAAAGGGGCAGTCACTTTTCTACAGGTAAATTGTACCCCTTCACATTGAAGGACACATTTAAAGGCAGTCCATTTTCTACGGGGAATTTGCACTCCCTTCTAGTCTAAGAGCAAATTAGGGGGGAGTAATTTTTCTACGGTGAAATTGAAACCACTTCTCATCAGCGGCGGCTTTAAGGGGAGAGCTGCCGTGCCATGGCTCTACCCTCAGAAAAAGAAAAAGCACTTGCTTTGTCAAAATATAGTTAAATTAATACATTTACGAACGAGGAGATTCGAATCTCGTAAGCGTTCGAGCTTACGGCCGCTTCAATTCCTTCACCGCATTCCCAGCTGTTCTCTCACTTGCTCTGGGCCAGCATAGTCTGGCCTGTGCGCAGAGGCATGCGCAGAGGCATGCGCGGAGGCATGCGCGGAGGAATGAAAAAGTATCCGCAGTCAACGAGCGAGGAGGTGGTAGCCCAGTGGTAGCCATAAGACAACCAGCCGTGCCCCTTTTCGGCTGGCGCGACGCGAGAGCTTTCGCATTGTCTTGACATAGTTGCAAACTTCACAGAGAAGTGACTAATCCTGACCGATTTGTAATACTCGTTGGAGAAGTAATTCGCGAGAAAGATACTTTCCTGCATACTTGGCAAGAACGAACGTAATATCTTCCCACAAATTTTTATAACCATTTAGATAGATGCGTCTAAAGAGCCATCCAGACTTTTTGTTATCGATTTCTTAATTATATTTCAGTTGTTAGTAACACCGAACGTTGATATACCGTCTGCCGTGCTGAGGTTGCAAATTATAAACAAAGCAAGGCGAGAATACCGTGATCGACTCGGTGTCTCTAATTGTTCAGTGTTTTTCTTTTTAGTGAAGTGAAAGTGTCCGATGGTGTGTGAAAGGAAGGGTAGTTAGTAAAGATGAGTCAGATTAGTGCACTATTACATCCACCGTTTTTCAAGGAACTGTACGATATTAAATTAAAAGTTAAACAACTTGGCTGTCCCACGCCAGATTTAAACATCAATTCTATTTAAAAATATTAAAAAAAAATGGTAGAGGCGTCAGGCGTCGAAATTTTAATAGTCGCATTTATTTCTTAGAAACTCTGGCCGACCTCCGCACAGCATGCTTCGACGCCAGAGATTGCGGGTTCGAATCTCGGCCTGGGCATCGGTGTTCTTTGTGAGTGTTCACTCATCCTTATCTTCGCGATTAGCCAAAAGTAGTACAAATGCGAAGTAAAATAAACCAATCTTAGGAACTCTGAATTTTTGTCTGCAATATTAGTAAACAAAGTTCCATTAAAATTACCTCTTTCATTAGATTTCCATGACACATGCTAGCGAAAATTTTTCGATTTCTTGATCACGTTGGCACTACCCATCATACTAGCTGCCAGCCGCCACTGCTTCTTATTGAAGAACACATTCAAGGGCAGTCCATTTTCTACGGGGAATTTGGTCTCTCTGCTCATTTAGGACCAAATTAACGGGGAGTCATTTTTTTACTGGGAGATTGTACCCCATTTTGATTTAAGAGCACTTTCAAGGGCGGTCCATTTTCTACGGAGAATTTGGACTCCCTGCTCGTTTAAGAGCGAATTAAAGAGGGAGTCATTTTTGTACGGGGAAATTGTACACCCGTCCCAGTTAAGAGCATATTCAAGGCAGTCCATATTCTACTCGGAACTTTTAATCCCTTCCTAATAGTATCAGTATATAAGTGGGCAGCCACTTTTATACCGGAAGATTGTATCCCCTCATAATTTAAACAGGATTTAGAGGGGCAGTCACTTTTCTACGGGAAAATTGAACCCCCTCATTCAAGAGGGAATTAAAAGACAGTCATTTTTCTACGGGAAAATTGTACCCCCTGCTTGATTGACAGGAACTGGAAAGGGCAGTGATGTTTCTCCGTAGAAGATTGTCTGTACAGTAATTTTTCTACGTCGAAAAGTGACTGTGGACGTCCACAATTTTTTTGCACAGAGAGGCAAGCAAGTTACTTTGCCAGGGGATAAACGAGGCATATTACTTTGATAATAGTGTCCCCCCATTTTTAAATTTGAGATTATTGCGTTCCTACATACCTATTACAATAGTTAATGTGAATTATTGTGACTGAAATTAAATTATACGTGCGAAATATATACTTTTAGGTTGACATTCGTTTTCTAAAGGTGAGGTGTGGCCATCCTTGCCCCTCCCTTCCAGGCGTCCATGCCACTATAATATTTCTACTTTCACCTAGAAATTTTGTGTAGAAGAATCTTGTCACCGTTATTAAACAATAGTATACTCTTATAGAAATTGAAGTATTTTCAAGCCAATGAAAGTTCAAAGCAACTACTGGGCAAGTGGTAGTACATTATTATTTCCTTTATAGCTAACTGAACTATCCCACTTCGTTCTCTGGCAAATTTCTTGTTATTAATAGTCTCACATGCTTTAATCAGTTATGCTACCCCTATGTTACTGCATATCTAAATATCTAGTTATATATATATATATATATATATATATATATATAACTAACAACTCCCTAGCCTTCTTAAACCCGAAGGTTCATGGCTGCAGCAACACAGGCCTTCCATTTTTCCCTATCTTGAGCAAGTTCTATATACTCTTTTCCATCCCTACCGATTTCCCTTAGGTCCATCTCAACGTTGTCTCTCCATCTTCGTCTTGGCCTTCCTACAGGTCTCTTACCATCAGCTTTCCCAACAAGAATCCTGTAAACTCCTCTTTCCTCTCCCATTCGTGCCACATGGCCTGCCCACCTAAGTCTTCTTGATTTAATTATTCTAATAATATCTGGACATGAATACAAATTATGTAGTTCTAAATTATGTAACCTTCTCCACTCACCTGTCTCCTCATCCCTTTTAGGTCCAAATATTTTCCTAAGGATCTTATTTTCAAATGCTCTCAATTTATGTTCCTCTTTCAATGTAAGGGACCAACTTTCACATCCATATAATACTACAAGCAAAATTACTGTTTTGTATATTATAACTTTTAGTTTATTAGATATTAAACGAGAAGACAAAAGTTTATGAAGAGAGAAGTAACATGCATTTCCTGAATTAAGCCTACTTTTTATTTCCTCTTTAATATAATTTTCATTTGTTAATATTACTCCTAAATATTTGAATTTGGAAACGAGTTCAAACGAGTTGTTATCAATAATTAGATTTTGATTATTACCTAACACTTGGTTTCGGCCTGTAAGCATATATTTAGTTTTCTCTTTCTTAACTTCCAAACCTATCTCTTTAGCAGTTTCGAAAAATATTTTAGCGTTATTCTTAATTGTATTCACATCATCCCCCAGTAAGTCTACATCATCTGCATATGCTAAGAACTGAGTCACACCATTTAATTTTTGTCCTTCTTTAGTTTCTTTTACCTTCCTAACAGCATATTCTAAGGCAAAATTAAAGAGCAATGGAGATAATGCATCTCCTTGTTTTAACCCATCATGAATTGTAAATTTGTCAGACATATTAATACCCACAAATATTTTACTTTCTGTTTCACTGGTGCATATTTTTATCATACTAACAAGCTTTTTAGGTATTCCAAACTCTACTAATATATTATATAAATTATCTCTTTTGACCGAATCATATGCTTTTTTGAAATCAATGAATAGCTAATGGACATTTTCATTATATTCCCACTTTTTTTTCAAGTGTCTGTCTGATGTGAAAAATTTGATCTGTAGTTGATCTGTTACGTTTAAATCCACATTGATAATTACCTATAATATCATTAGCATATGGGGTTAGTCTTGTTAAAAGAATGTTAGATAATATTTTATATGTTGTTGAGAGTAGAGAAATTCCACGGTAATTATTGCAGTTCATTTTATCACCTTTTTTAAACACAGGAACAATTATGGATTCTTTCCACTGTTGAGGGATTTCTTCTTTATTCCATATTAAACAAATTAATTTATGAATTTGACATATTAATGAATTTCCACCATATTTAATTAACTCATCTGGTATTAAATCAATGCCAGGTGCTTTGTTATTCTTTAGCCTTTTAATAGCATTTTTAACTTCAGTCAAGTTAGGTTCTGATTTACTTCTGATTTATCTCCTACATGGACATTTAAAATGTCACTAAAGTAGTTCTTCCATCTATTTAGAATATCGCTTGGGTCAGCTAGAAAATCACCGTCTTTATCTTTTATCAAGTTTACTTTAGGTTGCCACCCCTTTCTAAACTCATTTACACCTTTATATAAATCTCTGATATTTTTATTTTTGCTGTTTGTTTCAATTTTTTTAATTTTGCTTTTCAAGTAATCTCTTTTTTTACTTCTAAACGTGCGGTTAACTTCTCGCTTTATTCTATTATAATTGTTTAGATTTGTATCATCAGAGTTATTTAACCACCTAAGTCTAGCCTGATTTCTTATTTCTATTAGATTATGACATTCATTATCAAACCATGGCTTACTTTTTCTCGGTTTATAGTATCCTATACTTTCTTTAGCTGCTGATTCTATTGCATTACGTATGTGCTCCCAATTCTTATTTACGTCTGTTTCATTTATATTTTCATCATCATTTAAATCCTGCAAAACATCAAATCTATTTGACAGTTTAATTTGGTAATCTTTCTTAATTCTTTCATCAGTAAACTTTCCTGTATCAAATTTTAGAACTTTTAGATTTTGTTGCTTATGATTTATCACTGAGAGTCTTTCTCTTAATTTAGCAATTACTAAATAATGCTCACTGGCACAGTCAGCACCTCTATGTGTACGAACGTCAATTATACTAGTATGCCTTCTCTTATCAATGAGAATATGATCTATCTGATTATGAGTTTTACCATCTGGAGAAGACCAGGTATATTTATGGATATCTTTATGTTTAAAAGTGGTACTTTTCACAATTAAATTCTTTGAGGTTGCAAAAGTAATCAATCTTATACCATTATCATTACTTAATTCATGAAGACTTTCTTTACCAATCGTGGGTTTAAATGTCTCTTCTTTGCCAATCTGTGCATTACAGTCACCTAACAGAATTTTCATATCATACTGAGAAAATTTATCAAAGACCTGTTCTAACTCTGTATAAAAATCATCTTTAGTATTATCATCTTTATCTTCCGTTGGTGCATGTATGTTTATTAAAATAATTTTACACCACCTACCCTGTAAAACTGCATATGATATCCTATCATTAATAAATTCTACTGTTTTAAGAGCTGAGATAATTCTATTATTTATGAAAAAGCCTGTTCCAAAATTATGATTTTCAGTACCACCATAGAAAAAAGTATAATTTTTAGTTTTACAATTCCCTTCTCCTGGCCACCTAACTTCCTGGACAGCTACTACATCTAATTTATACTTATCTATCTCATTAACTGTACACTGAAATGCCCCAGACCGGTAAAGGCTGTGTGTGTGTGTGTGTGTGTGTGTGTGTGTGTGTGTGTGTGTGTGTGTGGGTGGGTGTGTGTGTGTGTGTGTGTGTGTGCGCGGGTGTGGGTGTGTGTGTGTGTGGAAGGGCGGACCCATCAATACAAAAAAACTATAACAGTGAGTGAAATGAAGTTTTTCTTTCCCGACTGAACTTTCATCAAGGCTTTTGCCCCCCCCCCCCCCCTCCAATGAGACAGTCTGCTCACGCCTATGCGCTGTGTATATAATGTGGAAGTTGAACCACAAATAAGGGTTGAGCATTGTAACCCCCCAATAACAAAAACGTCCCGCATAATTTACTAGGTTTGAAGACGGTAATGGCATATTGACTGCAGGATGCTGTTTCATTAAAGATCCACCGTGGCGCTGGCACACTTCCCTCGATGGCAGCTCGTTCCATCTGGTGAGCGAACTGTGAATTTTTTTCTCGCTTGTAATGACGAATGACAGAGGATGTGGAATGCAACTTTCAGCCCAGGGGCCATGGGCGCGTACACATATATATATTTTTCTGACAAGGGGTAGTGGGCAAAACAAAACTTTTTTTGGGGGGGGGGCAAATAGCTTTCCCAGAGAGGGAAAGAAATATATGCTTTGAAATTGTGGTAATCCTTTGTTTTGTATTGTTTGAAAGGGGATAATTTCTACTTTACTTTTCAAGGTAAAAAAGCACAATCCACAATTGATTGTTTGATTTGGCTTATCTTAATTCGCTTTTCTGTCACTTTGGCTAATCGCGGAGATGAGAATGAGTGATGGTATGATGAAATTCATGAAGGGACATTTATAAAAAACACCCATGCCCAGACTGGGATTCGAACCCTGAACCCCAAGACTCCAGAGGGCTTTGAGTAGGGAAACTTTAATTGTGGCCAACCGGTACGTATTTTTGCTTGCAGGCGGAAGAGTTGACAGCTGCATGTTACCCCTTCCACTCTAGTATTTCCAACCTTCTATTGGGCATCGCAATGACGTCAACGAGGGGATACGCCGATATAATATTTTGAATAGCCCTAATATTTGCATTTCAAATAAACTTCTGACTCACAGCTATTCACCACAATTCAGTTATTGGTGAGGCTTTCTGCAGCTCTCATAAGGTTGATTGATTGATTGATTCATATGGTTTATTTTACTTCGCTTTTTGTGCCGCTTTTGGCTAATTTGCGAAGATGGGGATGACTGATGATATGGTGAAATTGATGAATAGACACACAAACATCCATGCTTTTCCGGGATTCGAACCCGGGACCCCTGGCGTCGTAGCGCGATCTGTTAACCTCTCTGCCACGTTGGCCGGCGCTCTCATAAGGCTTTGGCTATTTTGCCTACTTATTTTTCTTCTGGGCGGAGGTTTTCTTTTCTTCAGGAGGGTTTATGCAGAAATAGGCTAATTGAGACTAGACCGAGAGTTAAAATGAGAATCCGAACCAAGCGGATATCGAACGCAGGACTTCTTGATTACAAGCCGACGACGACAAGACCATCGGAGAGACTCTTGTTGAGGGGGAAATCCCTTGGACCCCTCTAGTGACCTCAATGCTCTTCGAATATAACATACTGCATTGTGTTATTCAACAATCGAAATGTACGTAAGGCCTCTCGACAAAAGCGAAGACAAGATTGCTTTTCACTTATCAGCTTCCTATAATATTTAATGCAAATTACTGTGACTGAATACTGAATACTGTGTGGAATATTGTAATTTCAATCTGACATCCATTTTTCAGGTGGACACCTTGCCCTACCATCCTTGCGACCATGACAAGGTAAGTGACCGAGCTTACATTAGAGTGAAGTTAATAATCTGTATTCACCTCCTAATAATGTTAGAATAATTAAATCAAGCCGTCTTCACTGGGCAGGATATGTGTATGGTATTTAGTTGTATATAAAATAAATATATTAATTTAAATTATTGGGTGTTTCGCCAAATGTGACCATTTTCATCTTTCAATGTATAGCCTACGGGGAAATAACAACTTATCTAAAATTCTTATCCAAGAGTTTAAAAAAGGGTGTAAAATGCCCCTTTTGAAAAGTTAAAAATGCAAGGCTGTTTCGGGGGCTGCACATGATAAGCACAGCACATTGAAAAGGTAAGAATACACTAAAGACTTCCTCATAGAAAATGGAAGAGATCGGTTCTTCTCAAAAAACTTAAAAGATATGTAAAAAACCTGTCGTCAAATCCCAACATGGATGATAAACAGTTGGGAAGAATAAAAGAATATGCTGAACACTTAAAATGACATTATCCCGAAAATATTTCCCCACTCTCTGTCTCCACACTATTTACACTCTGTCGTTGTCACCATAGTGACTATTATATTATCATTATTATTAGCAATAACACTATAGAAAACTCTTATATGTACGAGTACATGTTCATTATTTAAGGATCGAAGGGACTTCGGGAAAAAAAAGTCCCATGACTGGCATATATCCTGCTTGAAAGCGATCCCATGGTGCAGACATAGTACTCCTGCACCTCATGCCTCTGGGGAACACGTGGTGACCCTATAGGTCTTTTCCACTCTTACGGCGGCCGGTCCTCTTGCTGGCAATGAAAGTGAGGAGCGGGGAAGCGACCAATCCAGCACGATAAGAAACTCAGCAGCCTGTAGAACGAGGTGCACGTAGTACGTCTTACCGCCGCATCGTAACTCTCGGCGCCACCACTGTTGTCTGGTTGGCCTGCGGCGTAATCCCCGCTCGCCACTTCCCTTGCCAGCATGAGGACCGGCCGCCGTAAGACTAGAAATACTTTAGTAGCAGACCTTTGCAATAGCAAGGTAGAAATCCCATTTGTCCGAGAGTCCGGAAAATGTGTGTGTTGTATGCGTTGGGTCAGTGAACGCTGTGTATACAAGTGGGTATGGCATATCGCAACCTTCTGGATGACTTTCGACTAGGTCAGATCATCGACCGACTTGAACTGGGCTGGGCTTAACACAACGGACGGTGAGCCAGGAACTCCACATTCCGCAAAATGTCATTTACAACAGTGTTGCCCACGAGACGAGACTTTGGGCTGTCTCGTCTCGTGGAAATGCTGTGAAATGCTGTCTCGTCTCGAAAATATTCGTTTGTCTCGGGACACATGATCAATCTCGTCTCGTCTCGAATTTTTAAAATCCTGTCCCGTCTCGTCCCGTGGGCAACACTATTTGCAAGGCTGTGGTCGAAGTTTCAAGAGACTGGAAATGTCATCCGACGAAACAGTACAGGTCGCCCACGGAATGCAACACCTGCACATGACCACTACGTAGGTTTTTGCTAGAACACGACGCAAGAAAACTGAGCAATGATCTCGCAGCAGAGACTGGGGTACACATGTCCCGGCAAACCGTCGCTGTACGACGGAGCGAACATGATTTGTATGTCCGCAAGCCTGCCACGTGCATTCCCTTCCCTCGCGTGGTGTAGTGAACCTAGTGCGTGAACTGACAGCTAGTGATGCTGTGTCTTGTTCTCAGACGAGTCAGGACCTCATTGCAGAGTTGATTCACTGAGTTTATATGACAGGCATGTGGAAGTCGATATAACCAGGAGAACGTTATTTAACATGCTCATTTCGGAGATGCTGGGATCCTTGTGTGGGCTGGCATTATGATAGGCTCTCGTACACCTCTTCACGGCTTTGCTAAGGGTTCCGTCACTGGCCAGACATACCGAGATGTTATTATCCAACAATACGTTCATCTCTTCAGGGGTGCAATGGGACCTGCTTTCATGCTTATGGAGAATAGAGCGGACCTTGTCAACGAGTCCCAGGAATCAGAGGTTATCTCAACCCAATAGTGCTCAAGTGGCGCACTGAAGGACAGATTCCCTCAGTATTGTTGCAGGAGAGAAACTCTATTCCTCAGAAACAACTCGGTATGCCACATCGTTGTATGTTATGTATTGCTGTCAGAGAACATCACATTCTGTAAAGCATTCAAATTTGCTTTCGCGCCAAGATGTACCAATCACTAGGAAGCACATTTGCTTTTTTCCATTTTGACAATTACTTTCCTACGATTTTTGGTGTCTTGTGTTTTCACATCATTTTCATTTGAATCATACATATGTAAACCAAATTGCTACACATTAAATAGCTCAAGTGCCTGACGTGCCATGATCCTTAATTTATGAGCATGTGTGCGTAAAATATCAAAACTGCATGACGAATCATTCCTTTCCTGCCTCATACAAATATATTTCCACCATTCGTCTTCACTGATTTCTCATGTTCACATATACTTTAGTTTTCTCAATCTATTCCACAACGCATTTAGATGATGTTTAATGGATGAGCATTAGTAATAAGGGGGGCGAAGGCTAATTGGAATTTCCCGATCTTGGTCGGGTCAAAAACCCTGATGAAACTGATATTCAGCCCAACCTCAAAGTGCTTGGTGCGGAGAATTTCGGTGAAGTCCGGAGGACCCTATTAGTCAAATTCACTCTCCTCACCTCCTCGTTGGGGCCCCCTGGGATCTTTAAAGATGCGAATGAGAGAGTGGTGTGCTTGAAGTAACAGTAAACTACCACACTTTTCTTCCCTAGGTAACCTGCAAAGTCAAAGAATCCGGATTCCATTAATATTTCTTCGAAACATCCTGATGCGATTTAGATTGTTGTGATCCTTCGCCACTCATATTATGATAATTAACGCATAAGTGACTAGATGTCGACTTATCGAGAGCAAACATAAAAGGGCAGTAAGGCACACATGAAATTAAACAGCGTAATTAAGAATGATCTTTCACGGAGACTTTCTGCCCCATCCAACTAGCGGCCTCCCCGATGGTAGCATAGTCGCCTTGTAATCAAAGGGTCCCGGGTTCGATACCCGCACTGTTAGAAGTTGCCGTGAAATTTACAATATCCTACCGTTAAAATTTTACGGACTCGACCGTGGATTCGGAAAATACTTCCATACCGTTTTAGACCAAGCCGCGCATGCGCATTTGTGTCGCTCGTCAACTTTCACAGGCCAACATGGCCGAAGCGTATGTTTTTGTTGCTGTGTTGTTCTTGTTTATCGATGGTTGTGCTACGAATGCCTGCATGGAAAGTAAATCTACACAACTCAAGGTACGTATAATGTTTTTATTTTTTAACATAATGGAATGAAAATTCATTGTAGTACAGTTTATTAGTGCTATATTATTATTATTGTACTGCTCTACTATGCAACGAAGCCAATAACCACGTGCATTTATTCACTTCGCCTGTGTAGTAGAAGATATAAATTCATCGATGTCTCTATCACATGTACCACATTGCAAATACCGGTCACTTTCATTAGGTAGTATACAAACGATATATGAAGTGAGTAGTGGTATTGATGATATTACTGGGACGAGAAAGGAAGAGCCCCCCTCAAGCAGATTTGCTTACACTTAAAACTAGCTCAACATGAGCATATGAGCTTTTTGCTCTAGTGTGGAACCCTGTCTAATCCAAGATTTTTGTAAAAAATGCCCTCATGGATTCCATGAGAAAGGAAGAGCCCCCTCAGATTGATTTCCCTACACTTATAAAAGGCACTTCTGTGAGATTGTTGTCCATAAACTTGTCAAAAATATGCCCCTCTTGATATTTTTTTTGGCCACACTTAAAACTAGGCCACCCACACCCACCCACACACACCCACACCCACCCACACCCACCCACACCCACGCACACACACCTACACCCACCCATATTTACTTCCGGTCCACTTCCGGTTTGCCGCAGAGACCCTCTAGAATTGCTCCGTGACCCTCTCATTTCTTACATCATAAACGTATGATTTTTCACCTATGAGAATAACACTACATATGGTGTCATCAGGTAATGCCTCATGGAATTCACAGATAATTTTAATGTTTGTCCTGTCATTCACCACAACTTGTTTTCTTTTTGAAGTGTTAATTACAAACATGGGTCTCTGTGCTTTGAATTCATCTGGTGTGTAATACATGTCAGTATTGCCTGTAGTAACTCTCTTGAAAGCCGAAAATGCCTCATATAATTTAAGGAAATCATCCTTGGACATGTCTAAATTGTAATTTTCTCTAGGAAATACCTCATTTCTGCCATTTTTAAGATATATGTTCTTGATGTTGCAGTTATCAAATTTACTTGAATTTTTTTCCTGATTGTTGTGTCTTCCAGTCTGAAACAATACCACTACAAAATCAGGCATGTCATATTGAATACTGGAGAATGAATTTGTGGCATCAAATTCATAATAAGAACCAGTTGCGGGCTTCTGTACACATTGATATGTATAAAATTGCAGAGGAATCTGTGGATTTTTTATTATATCAGCTTTGTATTTAAGAGCATAACTGGCCTCATATTCAACAACAGGGATTCTTAACTCCATAGTCTGAATAATGCATTTGCCTGCATCTGGTAGGGTATTAGGCAGAGCTTCCCCTGTAGGGTTTAATGCACTGTACCTCATCAAAGCATTGTTATCATTTGCAGCTCTTCTAAATGTGATTCTTAACCCACCCTTCCACATAATATCTTTGAAATCTGAGAAGAATCCTGGCAACAGGCGCATGGGGAACAGTACAGTGTGGTTCTTAGATAATATCTTATCACCAGCCTCAAATCCGCCTATTTTGTAGTATGAAGCCTCGGTTTTGGATAATTTTAATGTGGCCAAAGCTGTGGAGGTAATGCCGGGATAATCCACTCTGTTTATAACAACGCCATGCTTTCTGATCTCAATTTCAGAGAATAGATGCGGCACAAAATTGTCTACAAGTCTTATATTTGAATTTGCCGGATAATCTGTTCCATCGAGCTTTACAACATCAAATTTGATGTATAGATCTGCTCTGTGGGGGTGTATAAACCCATCCCCTACATCAAGATCAACCTCAATCTCTGTGTTGGGTTGATTTAAATTTGCAAATGTCCTCCTGTTTGGAGGGAATGATTGTAGCTCATAACTCTCAATATTTTCCATTTTCTTCTTGTATGTATTTTTATTTAAATGTTAATCTCTATGATTGCAGTTGTTGTGGCTCCAGCAAAATCAACTAATTCTTCTTTTTCATTAGTGACCATCAACTCAATGTAATCTATTCTATTATGGCACACAGGAAAATATAATGTTGGGGATGGATTGTAGATGATGGGCTCCATGAATTCAGAATTAGGTTTGAATGTTGCAATGATGCCAGTTTGTTTGTGAGTGCCTATGCCATTTGATTTGGTGATCATACCCTCTGCCACGTTACAGTGAATATTCAGAGTCTCTATGGCCAAGAATTTAGGTATATTCATAGCAGTGTGTTTGATGCCTGCTTCAAGTTTTGTGTTGTTCTCAAAGCCTAACAGCTCTCCTATAGTACCCAGATCCACTGTTTCTGTGGCAGATACAATCTCTACTCTGTGAGTGACAGAATTTTGACTTAACACTACACCTCTGGGTAATTGAGCATTTAGAGTGGACAGATTATATTGCCCTGGAGTAATGACAATTTTTTGATCCCCTATTGCAATTGTGTTGTTGTGGTGTGTAATATTAGGGATCAGGTACATGCCGTAAAATGCTCTGAGAGCTATTGTTTTGGGATACACTATGTCATCATGCAATTTGAGTTTCAATATTGAATTTTGGCTGGTGAGATGGAATACCCCCATGATGTTTTAAATACCACAAGGCTTTTTGAAAATTTTCAATTGATGGTTTATTTATTTGAGACATATATCTAAGAACAGATAAACACAAATGTCCGCAATTAACATCTTTGAAGTTTTGAACACGGGCATTATTGTAATAAAGATTAGCTGAATTTAAATATTTTACTAAATTTTCAGGTGGAATACCTCCAAATGAATCAAACACAAATGCCTCATCTTTTAAATATTTAAGATAACAAATCCAGTGAGTGCCCTGATTTTTGTACTTATCCAAATTAACTATGCCACACTCTTTGTTGAGTGGTTGTTCCGGTAAAGAATCAGACATGTACACACCTCTAAAATGTTTGATGCCCAGTGGCTTGATTAAAGCTTCAATATCTTGGTTCGTAAGCGGCTCTTGTTTTTTTTAAACTTATTCATGGCTCTCTTAACACCTTTGCCTTGTTTCTCCATGGCCAGATTATGGCGCCTCTGCTCATCTAATTCTGCCCTATTCTTCTTGGCATCTATTACTGTTTTTGCTATCGCCGCTGATCCCCCAGCCAAGCTCCCCACAGCCCCGAGAGCAGCTAAGATGGCAGGGATGGTAAATATGAATCCCCCCACATGTGATTTTTTTCTTGATTGTTGTAATTTTTTTAATTGGGGAGTACTAAGTAACAATTTCATTCCATGTCCCTTTGCAATACAAGAATTTTTTTTCTTGCGCTGCTTTTTGGTTAAAAGGCTGTCAATAGGCCCAAGAGATTTGAGACCTGCATAAGGTATTTGATACATAACACCCTTGGCCTTCATTGTAGGTTTATTATATACATATTCACAACCCCCACCCCAGTTTTTGTTTAGTGTTCATAGCTATGGTGGTTCCCAATGCTGCTATTTTTTCACCCAAAGATGCATCTTTGCTTACAAACCTGCCAAATGCAGCCTCTTCTAATTTCTTGTCTGCAACATGTCTTTTGTCAAGATCAGAATGTGTGTTGTATGCCATGTCATGGTCTCTACAAGCAGCATCTAAAGGATTAACACCAGGATCCCCTCTGTTTAATCTATGATCTAGTTTTGTGCCTGGACCACAATACTGATAGCCTGGAATATGTAGTTCAAATGGCAGTTTGTTTATAATGTCATTAACCAGCCCCCGACCCTCAGAAATATTCCAAAATTTGGGGGGTAGAGTATTAATAATTTTTATGAGATATACAATCCCCTTAGTGTCATTCACTATAAAATTAGACAATTTGGTGCTTATCATGTCCATAATTCCAACCTTTTCATTGTAAAAATTGTGGTTGCCAGCATTTTCCTCCCCAGCTATCACCAATAACCTATCTACAAGTTTCCTGACATCATCAACCCACACAAATTCTTTAGGCAGGGTGTTGTATTGTTTGATTCCACTGCCAGTCTTGATCTGTGACCATATGGGCTTGATTAAATTGTTGTATTTTGCTCCACTGCTCGACTTGACTCTTTTTTGCGTGGGATCATTGTTCTGGTATAGAGCATCTGATTTTATTAATATTTCTTTGTAATCCTCATAATCTTGATCTGTATAGCTGCCAGGTCTCTTCCTAGTCATCAATTCCCACAATCCAGGTGTGCCGGTGTACTTAACAAAAGCACCTTTTTCTCCAAGTCGAGATTCTGAATATACAATTATATCATCTCCCATAAATGTTACTCTGAAGTTGCCAATTCTATGTATGATGCTGCCATCACGCTCTGTGTCAGCATACAAGCCAAACACCTCATCTTTGTTGTCTTTAGGTGTGGTTAAATATTTTTGAGCAAGAAGACCCAATTCAATAGGATCCAGAGTAGCTTCAATTCTTCTAGGAGCAACAGGACTAGGTGTATGAATACTGGAAAGTGGGGTGAATGGATAATCTAATATGTTTCTTGCAGCTACAGGTACAAGCTCTGTGATCAAATCTTGATTTTGCTCTGTAACAGTTTTGATATTTTTACCTAAATTATTAATAGCATCAATTACAGGCTGTTCTGTTTGTTTGTGTTTTTCATAAATTCCCCGGTTCTCTGATTTCCATCCCTTAAATCTTTTTACAAGATAATCTCTTAACTTAAGATCGTCAATCATTGACCTTTTCATGTTTATTTATATACGTCTCTACGTCTAGAAAATCGTTGATTTTATTTCTGTATTTGCCACTACTGGGTGTTCTTGTCATATCAATTGTGACAAACCCATAACTGTCCTGGTTCCAGCACCTGCTGCAAAACTTAGAAAAATCATTGTAGCTCAGGTCCCCACCTACATATTCATCATGTATGTGTTTGAGGTTGGTATGGTCTTGATGAAACACACATATAAAATTGCTGTTGTCTCGGATCAGCTGCTTCGGAATTTTAGAAAAAGTCTGTGCCAGGTAGAAGCAATCAATGTTTTTGTGCCGGCCCTGTGTAAAGAAATTCCTAACCTTGTTTTGATTATCCAGTATAATGTCATCAAACACAACAACAGAATTATCGAGACATTCATGAAGTGGCTTAACATCTGGTTCAAAAGTGGCTATATCCAATCCATCATATAGCTTCATCAGCTGCTGATATTTTAATTGTTCCAAGCTCTTAGAGAAGACATACAAGTGCCTGTTTTTCCAGTCTAACCAGTTGGGTGCCAATAAAAAATTATCAACCATTAGTGTAGTTTTACCACAAGCAGATGGCCCAACAATAAGACACCTAATATTATCAGGCAGCAAGTTGCCATTTCTCTTATTCTGCTGTTCAGGTTCTGGCAACCTTTTTATAACATCCCAGGTGTTCATATTATTATTTTGTTTGCATCGATCCAGCTGTTTTCCGGATGACCCAGCCATTTGACAAATAACTTGTTGCCTTTTCTGCGGATGATTTTTTCTATGAGATATGTATCAGGCTGTTTAGTTTTGCTGAGTTCTTGTTCATAGAACCTGCCTTTGAGAATTTCTCCTCGGTGATCTTTTATTATATATGTGTTAAGGGTCCCAGGCTTAACTTGAACCACTGTAAATAATTCAGTGCTCCAGTTTCTTGTAAAGCCTCTCTTGAATAAGTGCTTATATTTGCTTATTCTTACTTGATCACCAATTTTGTATTTGGCCTTTCTTGTTGTTGGCTGATATCTAGGATAATAAACAGTGCTGATCAATTTTTGCTCATCCGATGAAGTTACTTCAGAAGGTTTCATGTTGATTGTGGAATGGACAGAATTGTTATATTTATGTAGAAGTTCTGGAAGAATATTAATCCATTTATAATTACCTTGAAGTGTAAATTGTTTATACATAAGATTTTTTAAGGTTCTGTTGAATCTCTCTACAATTGAGGCTTTGAGATCACTGTAACTCGAATAATGTTGTATTGCCTGGCTTTTAATAAATTGTTGAAACACTGAATTATAAAATTCTTTGCCATTATCTGTTTGCAAATAGCGCGGGGATCTTCCACTCTGATTGATGATTGTCCTGAGGGCTTCTGTAACACATTTTCCAGTCTTGGATTTGAGTGGCACAGCCCAGGCAAATTTTGAAAATGTGTCTATCACAGTGAGTAGATACTTGTAGCCCTTGTTGATTTTGTCTAAGTTTTTCAACTGTCCACTTGCCATTTCAATCAAGTCGCTCTGCCATAAATCATCTATGCCCTTTGTGACTACTGGGAGTCTCTTATAATTATGTCGGGCCTGTCTGTGTAATTCATCAACAATAATTTGTCTAGACATAATATGTAAACAAGAATATTGCAACTATGGGGTGTTCAGCAGCTGAGACTGCAGGATTTTCTAAATATAATTTATCTCCAATATGTATTTTAAATTCCAAAGTGCCATCATCTTCAGTGTAGGCTGTTTCTAATGTATTGGGATCTGTAAAATCCTCCAATTCTACACTGGTGATTTTCACTTTGTTGTCAGCATTTGTTATTGATAAGGTAGGGTAGTGGTGTGCCTGTGGCTGATGCCAATATTTGATCTTGATTGGTCTCAATGTGCCCCCAACAAAAAATTGGTAATAAAATTGTGCAGGGGACAGCATATATATTTTGCCACCTGGTGTAAATGGAGAATCATATTCTCTGTTGGGGATGCTGTACAATTCAAGAATTACTGTATGTTTTGGATTCTCGATTATGCCTGTTATTTCCTTTTCTGCTGTGAGCAATCTGCTTGTTACAGATTCAAGGTGCTCATTGATGGTTCTAACAACATCATCATGGCCTGGCTTAATTTTTATGTCCACGACAAGTTTTTTGTATTGTTGCACAATCTCTTGTAGCTGGGTTGCAAAAACAGACAGGGCATTTGCTTGATTGGATTCCATGGTCCCTAGCTGTTGCTTGATATTAGCTACAATTTGTTGCAAATTTTCAACAATTGCCAATTTTGAATTTTGAGCTGTAAGATCATGGACTTGTCTTCTGATATCCTCAAACAGGGCATGCAGTTCATTAATATGTTGATTGGTTGGAAGAGTGGCCACTGTCTGGGTGAGTTGTTTGATCTCTGCCTGGATATTCTTGACATCTTCTGATTTCAATATGCGATTCACTGCCCTCTTAATATTTTTAAGTTCCTGTGATGTGGGCAAATTTGATACTGTATTTTGTAAAAATTCAAGTGCCAATTTCACATTGTTTAATTCAGAAGCATCAGCCACATTTTGCATAGCATTTTGGAGCAGGGCTATATCTGCCTGAGAGGGTGTTGATTGTTGTAAAATTTCAAGCTTTGTTTGGATATCATCTATCAAGTGATGAAAATGAGATAGCTCAGATTCAGTGTTGAGGTTTTCAAGCTTTGTGATTTGTTGCTGGACACTGTGAAGGGTATCTACAATCCCAGGCAGGCGAGATTCTAGTACATTTGCCAAATCACTTTGCACTGCTGCTATTGTACCTTCAAGATGGGTTATGGAACTTTGAATTTTTCCAAAATCTTCATATGTTTCAAGTTGCAGCTTAATATTTGCTACACTCCGAGTTATTGCATTCAAAGCATCAGAAGATGGCAAGTTGTTCATAAAATTTTCAAGTGTCTCAATTTTTTCTTTAACCTCGGCTATGGCATTGTTCAGAGGATCCAGATTAGGTATCTGGAGTGACTGAATCTGTTCCTTTAGAGTGGAAATCACTAGATCAAAATCTTCTTGTGATTTTATGCTTTTGACAATTGTTTGGAGCTGTGTCTGGACATTATTTATTTGCTCTTCCAATTGTTGTTTCAATTGCTCGGAGTTGTTAGCCTGGGTTTTAAATTTGGCTTGAAGGGCTGCAACAGCTTCTTCTAAACTTTGAAAATTATCCAATGTGGCCAAATCAGTATATTTCTGAAGCAGCAATTTGAGTTCAGAATCAATTTTAAGAAGAAGGTCCATGCATTGTGATTGCAAATTTGTAATTTCTAATTGAAGACTGGCATTGAGTGTGGTTTGTAAAGCTTGTAAATCACTTCTCAATTTCTTGACTCTGACATCAAGCATCAAGATCTCATCACTGTGATCTTCATGTCTTGTATGGCCAAAAATATCATTAGGCATTTTGTTTAGTGGTTATTTATTATAGAGTATCTGATTCTTAATTCTATAAAAAAGGGTATAAGCTTGTCATAAGATCCAGGGACCTCAATATATAAGCAGTCACCAGCAGAAACAGTATATACAGTGCCAGAAATCATGTTTGAGTGCTTAATTCTGTAAATATTTCTACCTACTGAAATTTTAACATTGCCCTCAGGGGTTGTAATAAATTGTAATTGCCCACCTACAGGTAATTGGTAATGATTTAAATTATTGTTAAATATGTACAATATTTTGCCTGTTTTATCATCAACATCTGTAAGTATGCTGTTCAGATGAATAATTAACAAGCCACTCAGCTTTGACAGCATATCAGGAGAGGCTTGTGGTGTTGGCAGCTCCATAATAGCCTGTTTTTTGAACCCAAATAAGTTCATAGGCATGTTTATTTATTTCAAATCATGCTCTGTAATTGGGCATTGATTCCCATTTTTCAAATCACAATGACCCAATGGTAAAGTATGTATGCCACATGATAAAATGCATCTCTTATCATCATGTGGGTCCAGAGCCACTTTTCTTACAATATTGCTAGTCAGCAAGTGATCCACACTCTGAATTCTGGATTCTGATGTTTTGATTGAACTCTGTGATTTGAGACAATCTTCATAATCTTTAAATTGGAGCTCTTTTTCCACAGTTACTTTGCCAATGCCCTTGGCCTTTTTGACAACAGCACTACATGTTTTAAAACTGTACATCTTGGCACTTAACCCAGCAAATTCCACAATAACATCACCAAGTGTTTCATCTTTTAACTTGCCAGGCACCTTTTTGTTGTGGGGTTGAATCCTTGTATGTTCACTGGTGTCAAAATATTGAAACAATTCAGGCTGTGACATATCTTGATAAACATCTTCTGTTTTAATATCAAGAATAAAACTATCCGTGTCCATGTACATCAATTTTATATTATCACCATAAAAAGGTTTCAACACATCATAATACAATGTTAACATATGTAATTTGGCCAATTCCAATATCGCAGCCCCTACATAAATAGGTTTATCAAACTTAATCTTTGTTTTCTTCATGTTGAAGAGTGCCATGTGCTCATCATAAATTTTTCTGTAATTGAAATTAGGCTTTGCAACCAATTTTTTGCTCAGGCTGGGGTCAGTAATTATTTTAACGTCGGTATGTTTTCTGACATTTTCAATTGTTTTGCCATACACTGAATTCACCATCAATTTAAACAAGCCCTTATCAAATGGGCTCTTTGCAGATGTTCGAAGCTCCGTGTTTGTATCAATATATGGTTTCAACCATCTTGAGTGCCTGAACCTTAAGACTTTGCCAAGTTTGGTTACTTGAACACCATGTTTCATCAGGAACTGGAGGTTTTTGTAATATATGACATAGCCTTGTTTTGGCTCCAGTGTCATCATGAGCTTCTTCTGTTTAGAGCCAGGTGAGCACTGAACCTCAGGAATTGGGGGCAGATCAGAAAATTTGTTATGCAAATCATCAGGAATTGTCAGATCAACCTCTAAGAAGAGGCCATAGTCACTGTCATCAAAGTCCTGAAGATCTTCAATATTGAAATCTTCAACCCACTCAAGCCCTGCATATGGCAATTTATCCATCATGGCATGACCATAGAGGCTGTTGGCATCTACATACTGTATATAATTTGATGGCCGTGCTGGATCATAATCAGGCATATATTTGTTATTTGCTCTGGCATATCTCTGAGAACATTGCACCATCCCCCCTCTTATACCTTGCTCCATAAACAGATACTTGTTCTGATCTCGGATCAGTTCCAATGGCATTTTGGTGTTGAAAAACATTGCAGCCCATGCTAGGCCCGGGACACTGAAAAAATACACTGGGTCCAGTCCATAATTTTCCATTGATGATTTTCTGAATGCCTGCATTATATCAGCTAAGAGGGTCACATCAAGTTTCAAATATGCCATGTGATAATCACCAAATGTCTGGCATTTTAAATTGTTCCACATCAACTGAGCATGGTGATAATCTTCATCAGTGATTCTAGATCCTCTGATTTTGCTGTAAAACTCTTCTTGTGGTGGCAGAGAACACTCATCAAATTTGGAAAAATCTGTAACATAGTCATATGGATATACACCCTTCCGCCTAATTAATTTCAGGTCCTGATTTGGAAACATTGCACGTGTGATTTTGAATTGATCATCAGATAATTGAGTGGCCAGTGTAGCCAGGCTAGCAGATAAAATTCTGTAAGAATCAAGAAATCTGATGTGAATAGAAACACCATTAACTTTAATTATCTTGCTAATAGATATATATTTCTCATCATTTTCAGCTAAAATATTTAAATTCTGCTTCTCAAACCCCTCGTACCTGATCAAATGATGGAAATCATAATTCGATGCTCCATGGCAAAATATGGGGACAAATTTTGGTCTCTGGATCCTAATATTACAGCTATTACACAGGGCCATTAAGAATTTACCATCTGTATGAGAATGGTGATGTACCTTGATATTTGTATCTGAAAATTCAGAACCACATACCGGACATTTTTCTGCATTGTTGAAATCCTCAATCTGATCCTCTGTTAAAGGCAACATGGGTTTTGATTTTAATAAGATGTTAGATGCTATGTCACGGCACTCTTTTTCTATTTTATGTGCAAATTCTTTGATGGCATTTGGTCCCATGTATAAGTGTGGTTCACTAGCTACACCATCCCGTATAACTATATAACAAAAGCTGGAAGGTTCATGTAGCTGGTATGGTGTAATTGAAGAATCTTCAGGATCTGGATTGCAGAATGCAAGAGGTTTGAGGTTCGATTCAAAATCACAGACAATATATGCTGGGTGTTCCAACAAGGCTTCAAACTTTTTGAATTTGCAATTTTCACTTGGATTGGGCATCACCATATGAACAGGTTTATGGTTGCCACAGTATTTCAGATGCTCAATTAATTTGTTTTTAGCAATTTCTGCATTCTCTTCCCGAACCCCCTTTACCATTTTTTGACCATCAAATACACATAAACATCTTCTGCACAACTTGAATATTCTATTGGATTTGTCTAGTTGTGTTCTGACTAAAGCTTGAAGATTATGTATCAGAGTGTAATGATATGTGCCATCCCCTTCAATTAAGAGCAGATCAATCGGAACAGCAGAATCATCATCAAATGTACTGATTCTGAGAGGTTCTATCAAGCAATTGCCACGGCCAGTGGAGCAAATAAATACATTAATAGATAATTGTTTGCCATTGATATGCCTGGCCTTTTTTTCAAATTTATCAATATTCTGAACAGACATTGGATATTCTAAACCCTCCATTGCATCGTCAAAATCGTGCTCATGTTGTTTGTAATAATTTATTCTCTCAGGATGCCTTGAAACTGGAAACAAAGCAGCTAATATACACCACAAAAAGCATTTCTGGTCGGTATTTTTAATATTAACCACGGCTTTTATGTTTTTAATATTGTCAGGTAATGGCAGATATGTGGAACCTTGTAATGGGCAGAATTCAGAAATATTAATATATAACTTGTGTGGAGAGCCGCATAGGCTCCATCCAGACTCTTTTGCTGCAAATTCAGAGTGTTTAATATTCAATTGATTTATCAAGCTGCTTATTATTGTGTCTGAATTTGCATTTGAGCATACAGGTACAGTTTCTGTTATGTGGGGCTGCGTAAATTTTGTGCCATTTGGTTTCTTATATTGTGTAAACAATTTGAGGGAGAGCTTATAAGAGCCATTTTGTGCATTTAGAATTGCCTGCAGATCAGAATTTATACTGTTCAAAAAATTCTTAATGTCACATTTTGGCTCTGATACAAACCGGTAATCCCTAAGTTGAGCATTAAAACTGCTATGGATGGGTGCATGGCGTGGCTGCTTTGCCGGTCTAGCATTAAGAGGTGCTTCGTGCTTTCTTTTCAGACCAGATGTGGATGGTTGTGAGGGCAATGTTGATGATTGTGCAGAGCAAGTATCTCTATGTTTATATGTGAAGTATTCCATGTTATATTTTCTATTGCATTTGGGGCATATTTTTGTGGGAGTTCTGTATTTGTCTGGGTTACAAATCTTTTGGTGTCTGGCCCAATTAGAGCTAAATATATTTTTATTGCATTGATTACAATATTTTTGATTCGGCATTTTTGTTGTTGTTTATTATATACAATTTCCTGGGATTCAAATCAAAATTCTATGCTGGATAAAAATAGCAGTTGGGTTCAACACTGTACTGTGTGTGTGTGCGTATGTGTGTATGTGTGTATACACTTAATATTTTTGGCTTTGGTATTTATATACAATTTCCTGGGGTTCAATTCAAAACTCTATGCTGGATGAAAATAGCAGTTGGGTTCAACACTGTACTGTGTGTGTGTGCGTATGTGTGTATGTGTGTATACACTTAATATTTTTGGCTTTGGTATTTATATACAATTTCCTGGGGTTCAATTCAAAACTCTATGCTGGATGAAAATAGCAGTTGGGTTCAACACTGTACTGTGTGTGTGTGCGTATGTGTGTATGTGTGTATACACTTAATATTTTTGGCTTTGGTATTTATATACAATTTCCTGGGGTTCAATTCAAAACTCTATGCTGGATGAAAATAGCAGTTGGGTTCAACACTGTACTGTGTGTGTGTGCGTATGTGTGTATGTGTGTATACACTTAATATTTTTGGCTTTGGTATTTATATACAATTTCCTGGGGTTCAATTCAAAACTCTATGCTGGATGAAAATAGCAGAAATAGGCCACAACTTGGCCACAAGTAGACCGGAAGTGGACCGGAAGTAGGCAAACCGGAAGTGGACCGGAAGTGGACCGGAAGTAGGCAAACCGGAAGTGGACCGGAAGTAGACCGGAAGTGGACCGGAAGTAGACCGGAAGTGGACCGGAAGTAGACCGGAAGTGGACCGGAAGTGGACCGGAAGTAGACCGGAAGTGGTCCGGAAGTGGACCGGAAGTAGACCGGAAGTGGACCGGAAGTAAATATGTGTGCGTGGGTGGGCGTGGGTGGGCGTGGGTGGGTGTGGGTGTGTGTGGGTGGGTGTGGGTGGGTGTGGGTGTGCGTGGGTGTGCGTGGGTGGGTGTGGGTGGGTGTGGGTGTGCGTGGGTGGGTGTGGGTGGGTGTGGGTGTGCGTGGGTGTGTGTGGGTGGGTGTGGGTGGGTGTGGGTGTGCGTGGGTGTGCGTGGGTGTGTGTGGGTGTGCGTGGGTGTGCGTGGGTGTGCGTGGGTGTGTGTGGGTGGGTGTGGGTGGGTGTGGGTGGGCGTGGGTGTGCGTGGGTGTGGGTGGGTGTGCGTGGGAGGTGTGGGTGTGCGTGGGTGTGCGTGGGTGTGTGTGGGTGGGTGTGGGTGGGCGTGGGTGTGCGTGGGTGTGCGTGGGTGTGCGTGGGAGGTGTGGGTGTGCGTGGGTGGGCGTGGGTGGGCGTGGGTGGGTGTGGGTGGGTGTGGGTGTGCGTGGGAGGTGTGGGTGTGCGTGGGTGTGCGTGGGAGGCGTGGGTGGGTGTGGGTGGGTGTGGGTGTGCGTGGGAGGTGTGGGTGTGCGTGGGTGTGCGTGGGTGTGCGTGGGAGGCGTGGGTGGGTGTGGGTGGGTGTGCGTGGGTGGGTGTGGGTGTGTGTGGGTGTGGGTGGGTGTGGGTGGGTGTGGGTGGGTGTGGGTGGGTGTGAGTGTATGTGGGTGGGTGTGGGTGGCCTAGTTTTAAGTGTGGCCAAAAAAAATATCAAGAGGGGCATATTTTTGACAAGTTTATGGACAACAATCTCACAGAAGTGCCTTTTATAAGTGTAGGGAAATCAATCTGAGGGGGCTCTTCCTTTCTCATGGAATCCATGAGGGCATTTTTTACAAAAATCTTGGATTAGACAGGGTGGTTCCACACTAGAGCAAAAAGCTCATATGCTCATGTTGAGCTAGTTTTAAGTGTAAGCAAATCTGCTTGAGGGGGGCTCTTCCTTTCTCGTCCCAGTAATATCATCAATACCACTACTGAAGTGCGTGTCTGTTGTTTACAAATAGTTCTCAGAAATTTTTGAAAGCAGAATGTAATTGCCGAGTAGAAATGTTTAGTAACACAGACTCTGAGGTACAATTTTTTCTTACTTGACAGGTTTTGATGTTTTATGTAACATAGAATGTGCTTCAAAGTGCGGAGAGCACAAACAACCGCGATATTTGATCCCAAAGCACAGCTCACGTAAATTAAAAACCTCCTATCTCGGAGTACTTTCGCCACTTTTTATTGGTCAAAATTGGTGTATGCACATTCAAATAGCTTAAAATATGTGCAAATGATAACGTCACCAAACTTAGCACTCCTAATAATAGTACCACTTCTATTTTGGTTTTGTGGGTTTTCAGTCCTCGATGTTTGATTTACTTTATTTTATAATACATTTAAAATGTAAAATTAGTAATATTTATTTTCAATAATTGACTTTTATCATTAATATTTTGGGTGCACTTGCATGAAGCATTCAAGCTGTCCTGCTTCAGCTAAGGACACTAGGTACTTTACTTCACCATAACTCATTTCCCTGAGCTAAAAACAGCAGAAAAGCTACATAAACAACTTAATCTTCATAAAAAATGCAAAAATTTTCACTTGGTGGTACAGAAAGTCAAGGGTACCTAACTATTCATCTGGCATAACAGCCTAAAAGTACTGGCTGATATTGTATGGATTTCATCAGTAGTGACTGAATGATACTGTCAATCCTGAACCTCCACACATAAATAATTCCAGGGAAGGGTTTAAAAGCTTTACTGGAAAAAATTACACACAGTGTGCTTCAATCGTCCATTTCCTTCACGTATCCTCTACACTGAAAAACAAATCATGCAAATTAGCCGATATTTGTCTGGAAGTCCAAAAATTACAGTAAAATTCAATTTTGGGTTCTGGACTCCATCAGAGTAAAGATATTTTGATCTAGCTAAGGTTATCTATTGAGAAGTATTTAATCCCATGGGAGATTTATAAATGAAGAACTGGTGTCCCAATATTGTTCATTTTATTCATAATTGTGTATTATTTAGGTAAGTAGAATTACATAGCTTTGACAAAAAGTCAAGTGAGCGGTTGAAAAAACAAATTCATGAGTAATTAATTATACTAGTGTACATTTACACAAGTTGGAGGTGTTATATTTAACTTTGTATGTTAAAACAAAATTGAAACTTAGAAATTTTTATCTCTGGAACACTAAGGAATTTTCTAAAAAATTAGATGGCAACACTGATTTTCACTAATATTAACCATTTGGATGTTCCATAACATATTGAGCATCCACTTAAAATTCTTCTGCAAGTTCTAAGCAAATAATGTGAAGTAAAAGCAAAATTTTTTGTAATATTTCAAAATTCTTTCGGTTTTACGGTATTTTCCAAGAATGACACTTTTACTGACATGAAACATGTTAGTTCTTGGTGTTATTTTGTATTTCCCTTCAAGTTTAAGCTGTTTATGACTGCAACAATTAGCATTCATGCATATTTAGCTGTAATTAGGTATCTTATGATTGATTTAAAATTATTTTTCTCTCGCAAGAATTACAATTTTGGACAAAATTTGGATTTAAAGTTCCAGTAATCAAAACAATGAAACAATATAAGTTTAATACACTAGATTTAGGCAATTCATGGTTTAATTGTTATCTTTAAGTTTAAAACTGTACAAAATTGTTAATAATGTATGGTTTTCATGCTTAAAATTCATTTAATTACAGGTTTTTATGAGAAATTCTGATTTTAAGTCTGTTAAGTAAAAGATATGCCAAGAATTGTGCCGATGGGTAGTGAGCTGTGAAATTTCTGTGGGAGGTCCCAGAAACTGCATTGGAACCTCTTTCAGACAAGATCCACAAGTAAGTAGCTTTCATGTTTTCAAGTAGAACCTGAAGCAACAAAATACCCACCCCTCCTCCCATTAGAAATGGATTCAATACGTTTTTTTTGTGAGAAATTTGAAATGTTACTCACTCAATGGTTGGAAGTTGAAAGATAAATAAAATAAATCATGGTAAAAGTTATGGAAAGTTTTCAATCTTGTGTTCTGACAACTATTATTCAATCCCCTTACCTTTACTTTCCATGTGAATGACTGTATGTGGGGAGAGTGGGTCATGGAATTAAACAATTACTTGAATTGATACTAACACATAGGGCCTACTTTCTTTTAAATGCTGCCAATTTATCATACAAACTCCTGTAACTATTTAAGGTCAGTGTGGACCAATTGACATTCTTTGAAATATCCCTTCTGTGTACTGAATGCAAGTATTTTTTTTTGTTCATATATTTGATATTTTGAATGAGATTCTTAAATTTATTATTGTTATTACAGGATCGCCCCTAATAGAATGCATCGAAATTATGCTTTGAATTGAGCAAGAATTGATAGAATGCTTGGCTTCCTGAATGCTGTATCAGTATCCATTTCAAACATGCAACACATTGCAGTTTTGGCAAAAGGTATGTTGTATCATGTGTGAATGGAACACTGCACAAACTTTCACATAATAATTAAAAAGCTCCAAGTTTGTAGCTAAAATATTTTTAATTCTCCTGAAATATTCACATCAACTCAGTGCATAAAACAGGTGGTGGGTCAATGGCAATGTGGTTTTAGTGCTAGACACATACTTCAATCACCAAACATTCAGAGTTTGAGTCTTCTTGTCAGCATGGATGTGGTTTGTTGTACAGTGAGATGCATAAGAATTGCAAAGTAAATTGTCCATCGCCATGTTTATTGCCCTTGTTTTACGAAATGAGAGCTTAAAAAAATGAAACAAAATTTCAAACAAGCTGCTGAAAATTCCTACACCAGCACTTGCATACATAAAAGTCCAGGCCCTAAAAACACGAAAGATGCAAGAGAAAAATGAATGAAAATTGTTATGGACAATTTGCTGAGCAATACTTGTGCATCCCACTGAACCATTCATTATTTAATCATAATATTGGTCATTCCTCATGTTAGTATTGTCTCTTAGATCTAAAAGATGAATGGTTTAAACACTGAATGTAGTACTAGGTTTACCATATGATTTGGCATACACGGAACGGAAGTAAGGTAAAGCCCCTCATGCACCATGACATGAAGGCACAGCGCAGTGTGGAAGTTGGGCCCCACCAGTGCTGTGATACTATAATTTACCACAACTAAACACTAAATTTCATGAAACGTTAAGTGGAGACCATGTTTCCATTAACTATGGATTATGTTTCTATTAAATATATGGCCGCGGTGGCTCAGTCGGTAACTCGTCTGACTACCATGCTCAAGGTTCCGGGTTCGATCCCGGTAACTTTTCTAACGTTGCAAACGGCCCCGGCACCCACCCAGATTCGAATAACATGGGTACCTGGGGGAAACCCTGGGTGGTAAAGACGGTCAGGTGCGTGATGCTGATCACATCACCCCCACTCACGGCCGGATCAAGAAAGTGTGGGGCGTTACCCTTACACCCTCTATACGCCTTCATGGCGTGGTGCTAAGCACAGGGGAGCACTTTACTTTTTTTTTTTTTTTTTTTTTTTTTTTTTTTTTTTTTTTTTTAAATATATGGATGAAATCTGCAAACTTCTCTAAAAATGTGTCACTCGTGGTGGAATACTGATGATGATGATATATGGCATTTTACAAATAAAAACAAACATGGAATACATATTTTCATGATTGCATTTCAACGTGCAGGTTACAGTACAGCATGTTATTGTATCTCCATTTCTTGTTTCATTGCATTTTTTAATTTTAGTTTTGTTTTCTGTTAACAACTTTAATAATACTGGTAATGACACTAAAAATGTAAACTTGCAAAACGAACATAAGAAGTTCTCGTCTTGTTTAGAACTGAAATAATACAGACTTCAATTGTCTCATGGCAGTAAAGACACCCAACTAACTGGATTGTCATGATTCACACAGGAGATGTACTGCATAGAAATTTTTGAAAATAAAATTTAGGCTTGACCAGGACACAAACCAAGGTCTTTGGCATACCATGTCATTGCTCTACGGACTGAAATAAACCAGGGCTGGCTTAGTAGCTAAGTAGCCAGTAGAGAATGTGGAACCATGTGCCTTCATGGAATGATGACAATATCTGCCACCTTTCCACATATGTATTTATTTTTTGAGGGAACTGTATCAATGGGAAACCCCTCCTGAATTCACCCACCACTGAACACTTTTGACAATGTTGTTCTGTTACTTGAGAATTAATGAAATTTTAAATTTAAGCCGTTGCAATTGCATTTGGTTTTGTATCGATTGATTGATTGATTGATTTAGTTTATTTTACTTCGCGTTTTGTGCCTCTTGGCTAATTTGCGAAGATGGGGATGAGTGATGAAATGATGAAATGGATGAAAATGGACATTCACAAACAACCATACCCGACCGGGATTCGAACCCGGGACCCTTGGCGTCGCAGCGCGATGTGCTAACCACTCGGCCACAGGGTCGGGCTTGGTTTTGTATCAAATTACTTAATGGAATATTTCTTCTTCCCAGGTGATTTAATCCAGCAGAAGGGTCCTAAGTTAAGAAAAAAGCACAAGTGCAATGTAGTAATTATTTGACAAAATGCAAAGAAACAAGTGTAAAGTAAAAATAAATTATAATTATGTACTTGGTTGATTTGAATAAATTATTTATATTATTTGAATTATTACATCTCATTTGAAAATTCCATTTTTAAAACTGAAAAGTATTTCAGAGGATTGCACCAATAGCAGGGATGGAAGATTGGTAGTAATGGCAGTAAAAGCCAGTTTTTTTATCTTATTTTACTTATTTATTTATTAATTTTTTATGTTGAATTGATTCTCTTGGGCTATCGATCAAGTGGGTTCTGCATAGTGTTGTCCACAAGACGAGACATGTCTCGTCTCGTCTCGTGTCCCGTCTCGAAAACGAGACGAGACACGAGACGGGACAAGCGTTTCAAAATTCGAGACGAGACGAGACTGACCACCTGTCTCGTCTCGTTTTCGAGACGAGACACGGGACGAGACGGGTCGTGAAAAGTCTCGTCTCGTCTCGAAAGTCTCGAAAAAAATACAAACAAAATAATTAATCAGTTGCGAATATTTATTTACTCGGAGTAAAGAATATTCTTTGGAAACCCAAATCAGCGTCTATTACATAAAAAAGGCTATCTCATTTAGTTTTTATACTCTTCCGAAATCCAGTATTACTTCCATTTCTCAATGTATTCAAGCTTAGTAATTTTAAGCTGTAATAGTACTCCAGATAGAAGTACTTTACTAAAATACCGATTCAGATATCTATCTGTATAAAAATATTGTGAGAGAGAAGTATTCTCGATAATTTCTTTGAATGGAAAATTTAAGAAAAATATTGTAATAAACCTTACAAAAATTACGAAAATTGCGGGCTTTGTTTGCTTTTCCATAGTAACGAAATTTATTATTTGGGTAACACTTTACTATACCTGAGACGAATTCCTTCAAATTTACAGGAGAAAGTACTTACGGAATTCATTTTCTGGAGTGTTGTTGATGTTCCGGAATGTAGTTTTGGTCCATTTTAATGCGAATCAAATGTGGTTTTATACGAAAATCTATTTCCGACGCGCTATTGCTGCTGGCGTCATTTGCTTTCTGCACGAGAGCACAATACGCGATATTGCTGCTGCTACAAGCAGATGTTGTCCCTATATGCTAAATTGAACGAAAGGAGTGCTAATGGAACCTAACCTAACCTAGTAGGCATACCTCGTCCCCGTAAGTAAGTAAAAAAGTCAATTTAAAATTCCTAAAGTGTTTTTAATTTTTTTTAAATTATTTCCGACGCGCTATTGCTGCTGCCGCCATTTGCTTTCTGCACGAGAGCACAATACGCGATATTGCTGCTGCTACAAGCAGATGTTGTCCGTATATGCTAAATTGAACGAAAGGAGTGCTAATGGAACCTAACCTAACCTAGTAGGCATACCTCGTCCCCGTAAGTAAGTAAAAAAGTCAATTTAAAATTCCTAAAGTGTTTTTAATTTTTTTTTTAATTATTTCCAACGCGCTATTGCTGCTGCCGCCATTTGCTTTCTGCACGAGAGCACAATACGCGATATTGCTGCTGCTACAAGCAGATGTTGTCCGTATATGCTAAATTGAACGAAAGGAGTGCTAATGAAACCTAACCTAACCTAGTAGGCATACCTCGTCCCCGTAAGTAAGTAAAAAAGTCAATTTAAAATTCCTAAAGTGTTTTTAATTTTTTTTTAATTATTTCCAACGCGCTATTGCTGCTGCCGCCATTTGCTTTCTGCACGAGAGCACAATACGCGATATTGCTGCTGCTACAAGCAGATGTTGTCCGTATATGCTAAATTGAACGAAAGGAGTGCTAATGGAACCTAACCTAACCTAGTAGGCATACCTCGTCCCCGTAAGTAAGTAAAAAAGTCAAATTAAAATTCCTAAAGTGTTTTTAATTTTTTTTAATTATTTCCGACGCGCTATTGCTGCTGCCGCCATTTGCTTTCTGCACGAGAGCACAATACGCGATATTGCTGCTGCTACAAGCAGATGTTGTCCGTATATGCTAAATTGAACGAAAGGAGTGCTAATGGAACCTAACCTAACCTAGTAGGCATACCTCGTCCCCGTAAGTAAGTAAAAAAGTCAAATTAAAATTCCTAAAGTGTTTTTAATTTTTTTTAATTATTTCCGACGCGCTATTGCTGCTGCCGCCATTTGCTTTCTGCACGAGAGCACAATACGCGATATTGCTGCTGCTACAAGCAGATGTTGTCCGTATATGCTAAATTGAACGAAAGGAGTGCTAATGGAACCTAACCTAACAGGCCTAACCTAACCTAGTAGGCATACCTCGTCCCCGTAAGTAAGTAAAGAAGTCAATTTAAAATTCCTAAAGTGCTTTCAATTTTTTTTTAAAAAAATTAAACTATGCTTGCCTTACCTAACCTAACATAACTTCAATGGTTTGTTCCTGAGGTTTTTTTAAAATTTTTTATTTTTTTTTATTTGAGCATACTTTGAAATCCGGCCCAAAAGTAGGTATTTTTCGGTAATGGAGCTTGCGAACGATCAACGGTAAGGTATCGCCATGTTGTGTGTGGAAATAAACAAGAACAGTAAGTACTCGTAAATGTAAGAAATATACATTATTTCACCTAAATAAGTGTTCCGGAATGCAGAATAGTACGTTAGCAATGTAAAAAAGTGCGAAAGAAATCATTCCCAGGTGTCTCAGGTATAGTAAAGTAGTACCATTATTTGTTTATCCTTAAAACAGCTTAAATATATTTAACGCCTTTAAAGTAAAAACTACTGCTATAACGCGCAGGGTGGTATTTGTAGGGGGGATGGGGGGATTTCCCCCCTCTGGGTACTTGTATCCCCCCTGTGCTTGATAAATTTTATCCAATGGGGGAAATGTTATATGGCAAAGAGTCATTATCTCATGCTGTCCCTAGACAGTCAGTAGATTTTCCCCTACTGGAAATTTCTTAAATACCACACTGAACAGTTAAGTGAGACATACAATAGTTGATATCTTCACAACACGATTATTCCCGCACAAGGAATAAGGAATATTCCACATAAAATCGTGCTATCTAAGGAACGGACCTAAAGCAATTTTTGTAGTCTTCTCATGGAAGGAAGTCATATGATTTTTGACATTAACCTCCCTTGCTAATTGTAATATTTCCCCATCCAAACCCCCTCGCGATCAGTAATCGTTTTCTCTAGGTATCTCTCACCTTTTAACTTTTAATTAAGCATTCTGTCTGTTTAAACATGACATTTTCCAGCGGAGGGAGAATTCCCTCCCTTCAAAATAATCGGCGAAACGGGAATTCCCCTTTCGCCGAAATTTTTACTTGGATGGGAAATATGATATAATGAGCCACTGGGTAATTGGGCGAAACGGGATTCGGCAAAAAGGGAAGACATGGAAACTAAAATTGTAGCAAGAAAACACCTGAATTCTGCGAGGAAATGTAATCAGTTTGTGGCATAACTTCCCTGGGTGATCGTTATCCTCTCCTGCTTGTCGCGGCGCTTCGGCACGAAGAATTGCATTTATTACTGTTGGTTCGTTCGCAAGCGACACTTCTCGCTTTTCGCCTGTCCTGTGTTGTTTGTCGCATAGGTCAGACCGAAGTAAGAAGTGACCAGACCAAAGTAACAAACTATGTCAATTTCCGAACCTAAGTAGCACGACCAGCTGCACGTGTCGCTGGGAAAAGGTATTTTTATCACTGCCCATATCAACATCTCATTTCTAATTAATTTCTTGCGTCGGTTAAGCATTATCTTATTTCTCCATATTTCTGGATGTTCCAACATTTCTTCGATTCTTTAGCAAGCTCCTTCGAGTTATTTCTGTAAGATTACCCCTCGCAAAACGTAATTCGCCACACGATGCCCGTAACGAATTTGCAGTTGAAAAATCCTGAAATTTCCTCAACAACTGCTACCCCAAAGGCTTCCGTCCATTCATCCTTGCGCCAAACGATGTGGAGGTAGCCACTGCCATTGTTTACTGTAGATACTCTTCCAGCCTTATTGGGGACAATCGTCATAAAATTCTCGCCAGCACAAACAGTTCATTCATTGCGACCCCTCTTCTCAAAATCAACAGCTCCATCCTCAGTACTGGTTGCAAACTCTAAAGATTTCGCACCAAAAACCTGGTAATAGGCCAATATATTTTAGTTAGATACTCTGCGTTGACGTAAAGAATCTATATTGCCTGAAGTCAAAGTAGTAAAAAGCGACATGCAAGAGGCAAGAAGCGACGTCTTCCACTTGGAAATGAACCCTCAGTAATAAATATAATCTTCAGAACCGAAGCGACATGACGAGCGGGACGTGTCGCTTGTCGCTTTCGTGTCGCTCGGACTTGACCGTTTTCTAATGTAGTGCATCGTGTCGCCTCTATCCGTTGGTATCGCGTGCGTGGGGAAAGCCTGCTTAGAGACTAAAGGAGCTTGTGTCGCTTGGTGATACCACCGATCGAACGCAGGTTTGCACGGCGTCTCATGCCGCCACGGTGTGCAATACTGTTGTTGATGGACTAGTTCCCAAGCAGCATGTGTCGCGTGTTGCCTCGCTTTGAACTCTCCCTTACATGAAACCTTGCAACAGGGGCGCCGACTTGTCAAAATTATTGGGGGGGGCTCAGATCACTGAAATAAATGAATGAATGACTCACTCCCTCCTTTTTTAAAAAATGCAAATGAAATGTAACATGAAAAAAGTTTAGAAATGTTTCAAAGTCTTTTTATGTCTTTTGTGTCTGCTTATTTCTTTTTTTAGATAACAATTAACATTTTTATTGAAATGTAGGCTATGTATTTACATTAAGAGACCAATCTAACATTTTTATCCCGACCTCGATAGCCGAGCGTGTTGGGTGGTCAACTCAACTCGCTTTGATCCGGAGGTCTCGAGTTCGAGTCCCGGCGAGGGCATGGGTGTGTTTTAACCCTCCGTCATCCGCACCCTCATAGTAGCACAAATGTCCCGCGCGCGGACATTTTTATTAGCTAAAATAAAACTATATAAACTAAAAACATGAAATGACACAGAAGTACACGCTTAGTCTCTTGAAGCAAATGCACCGAAATATTATTCCCAAAATACGCGTAATTAAAATTTTGTCATATAATAAAGGAACTAAAAAATGAACTCATCATTCACAAGATTTTCAACGTAGTTTTCAAAAACGTTCAACATATTTTTCAAAACGAATTGAAATCATACAACTTTTATGGGCTTAGAAAGGAACAGTTTGTTCCAAAATTCTCAGTCAAAATCTTGCTGACTTGCTGAAAAAGCAATCAAATGAGTAAAATACAACTCGAAGATACAAGATATTAAAATTTTCAAATCTGAATATGTTTCTTCTTGTTTTACAAGATATAGCTACGTGAAAAGAGATATACAAATTCAAATAAAACGGAACCAATATTGTCACTTTTCAATACATTTTGACAATTCAGACATTTCGTAGGTAATACAATTGATTTGCATTCCGAACAATGTACCGTCGTTTTATTTTTCTTATAACCGCCAAATTCATGGCTGGAGTGCTATGATTTAAGATATGAAACGTTCCCTCGCGCGGTACTGAGTGCCGTTAAAGGGGACCGGTAACTTTTGAGGCATGTAAACAGCTGAAAAACGCCAGAAAAAAGGTTCGAACGCCTCTATGTTTTCGTGGGAATAGTGTAGATAAGTCTCCTAGTGCTTTCCAGACCATTCTTGCACTGATAAGGAGAATAATTCAAAATTTTAGAAAAGCGCCGCGCGGGTTACGGAAGGTTAATGTCCGCAACAGACTTGTAAAGAAAGGACATGTGACAGGTGCAAATAACCTTAGTGTTGACGTATCTACAAAAATAACGAATATTTACAATATTTAACAGTTTTACTTAATTATTTACATAAATGATTACAGAAATCGCAGGAAAATAGTTTTACTTTTTTGTTCTTGCTACAATATTTTACTTCTTAAATTTAATTTTGCAATAATGAAAAAACACATAGCACGCCGTGCTTTAAGCAATAATACCTTTGATCATAGCCGTTCCCGCTTTCGCAATACAGACCTTTCATAAGCTTTCCTTGCGTACTTTACTGCAAGCCAGTTAAATAAACTCAAAGACTTTAGAATTATTTTCCCCTTATTCTTTGGACTAGAGGAACTAAATATCGTACATATCAATATTGCCTGAAAGTCGTGTTTACTACCTCAAAATGTTCAGAATTCACTAAACAACACACTGATATAATTGTCATATCACCTCGATATTTTGAAACTCTTTTTAGTAAAAATGTTAACAATACTCATAATTATATACTTAGTAGCTATATAGTAATGAGTCATGTGTTTTGCTGTCTCCGGTCATAGCCAACCCCCCCCCCCCCCAAGTTGATGGTTTAGCGGTCTCAGTCCCCCAAACTTAATGGTCTAGAACATTTCAAATGTGTATTTAAAGTTCATGTGGCACAATACAGAGTAAACTTTACAAGATAAGCAAAATAATACATTAGATCCTCTTAAGCAAAATTATTTGAGAGGCTCTGCCCAACATCATTAACATTGGGGGGGTGGGGCTTGAGCCCCCCCCCCCCCAAGCCCCATGAAGTCGGCGCCTATGCTTGCAACCGAAGCAACGCAACAAACTGTTCAGGGTCGATTGTCGCTTGCGTGTTGAACGGATTAGACCGTTTTCTGAATACCGTGCGTCATGTTGCCTCGGACTGTGAATGCTTGCTAATAAACTGAAGTTGCCTGTGTCACGTGTGAACTACCATGTCGCTTGTCACTTCGTTCTGAACGCTCCCTCAAGGGAGCTTGCAGACCAAAGCGACACGCGACAGGCGAGAAGCGACAAGCAACCGCTTGGAATCGAACAATCAGAAAATGTGACCTCCCGAACCGAAGTAACACGATGGGTGTTCGTATTCTTTATCGCTGAAACTTTATATTGTGCATAGCGTAGCCTCGGTCTGTTAGTTGGTAGTGCATACTATGGGGTGAACATATACGAAAGGAGCTCGTGTTGATCGTAACTTCGGTGCAAACTCCCCATGCGGCTTGTCGCCTGTCGCTTGTTGCTTCGGTCTGAAAGCTCCCTTAGTGTACGATGGATAAAAGAGTTGATTGAAGACAGAAAAACATCAAAGTAGATTTCATTCTCTACCTGTTGGTAATTAACAAACATTATATTAAATACTAGCTAATTGCCCCTCGTTGCCCGGGTATTTATTTATCCCAATCTTCTATTAAACAGGAAAACATTGAATTCTAACTATAGCGTAAAATTAACCTGGAGTTGAACGGCATTGGGAGTGTCACTATTCATCTTAGCGACCCCGAAAACTATTGATTCCACACTAATATCGGTCGTTTTACATTTCACCCCATTCCCACCCCCTTCCCTAGGGGTGCCAGGGGTGTCTTGGAGTTGAACGGCATTGGGAGTGTCCTTATTCATCTTATCGACCCCGGAAACTATGGATTCCACACTAATATCGGTCGTTTTCGATTATTTTTACATGTCACCCCCTCCCCACCTCCAGGGCTGTCTTACCTCCCACAGTATTTCTTTCGAGATTTCAAGTGATACGCGTACCAAGTTTGGTTGAAATCGCTCCAGGCGTTCGAGAGTTATGCCGGAACAAACATACACACACACACACACACATCCATTTTTATATATTAGATTAATGTCCTTATGGTTAACGAACCTTATTTATTCTCACTATACAGTGAACAAAATATTTTAAGGTTTTACCCACTTTCGGGAATAATATTTTGTGATGTCTTCCAGTTTTAAATTTTGTTGGCATAATATACTGCATTACTTTTACGAGACGAGACGAGACAAAACGAGACGGGACAGAACCCTTCGAGACGAGACACGGGACGAGACAAACGTATATTTTCGAGACGAGACACGAGACGAGACGGCATTTTCACGAGACGGGACGAGACAGACCAAAGTCTCGTCTCGTCTCGTCTCGTGGGCAACACTAGTTCTGCAACTGTTTCTGAGCTTTTGAGAATAATGCCACTATCTTCAGGCTAGAATTACTTCTTTACCTTTACCCTGAAGATGAGAATAAAGTCAGATCTAGGAACTTCTGAGACTTTTGTAGAATTCATGTGGTCAAGGAAGTAGTGGGATTGATGGTATTATAAACTCAGGAAAGGAAGAGCCCCCCTCAAGCAGGTTTAGCTATACTTAAAACAAGCTCAACATGAGCATATGAGCTTTTTGCTCAAGTGTGGAACCCTGTCTAATCCAAGATTTTTGTAAAAATGCCCTCGGGAATTTTTTGTGAAAGGAAGAGCCCCTCAGATTGATTTGTCTATACTTACAAAAGTTGCATCAGCCAGATTTTTGTCTATAAACTTGTCAAAAATTAATATTTTTTTGGCTACACCTGAAATTAAGCAAAAAAGCTATATATACACACATACACACACACACACCCACCCATATACACACATATTTACTTCCAGTTTAAGTTTAATTGATAAACAAGGGGTTCTGGGTTCGAGTCCTGATAGATTGAAATACATGTGGCAAAATAATATTTCCATACGTGAGATTTTGAGAATAATTACTGCTAGTTGATATACAACTCCCAGATCTGAAAACCTGGTAAAAGTGTTATACAACAGAACAACAGAGCAGAATTATTTTGTTGGGTAATTGGATCACCCAAGCCTAGTTAATAGCTGTTGTCTGGGTATAAAATCATATTAACTGCTGTTATATTTTTATGAGGCGAAACTCCCTGGTCAATACAATGGAATAGAGGTCAAGTAAACATAATTAATTGCTTCCATGTTCTTCTAATCTTTTAATCAATCATATGTTTTGGCCAGCAGTTAATTATGCTTGCCCGGGAAAATTATATTTCTTTTATGCCAACAGATATAATCTACACTGCGTCTTTTCAGAGAGAAATAACATATTATTCATCATCAAAGAGTAATTGCCTTCTTTCTGTATGCCAGCAGATATAATCTACACTGCGTCTTTTCAGAGAGAAATAACATATTATTCATCATCAAAGAGTAATTGCCTTCTTTCTGTATGCCTGGGAGATTTTATCTGCTGGCTTAACCTGCACTATGTTTTTTTCAGAGGGAAATTACATGTCATTTATCATGGGACTCAAAGAGAAATTATTATCTACACTGTACCTCATTTCAGGGAAAATTACTTACCATTCATCATATTGAGGAAATTCCTAGTATTGGCTTCATGGATATTTGTCATGCAAACTGAATTGCGGGTTTGGTCTTGTTGCAATAATATGGGCTCAAGTCTTTAACTTACAGAATAATTATTGCAATATTTCTGTATTTCAGCTTTTAGCAGATGTGTTGTGTTTTGGGTAGGTATAAAAGCTTTTCTGCCACGAGCAGACGTGGTATAAAATTTGGGTAAGTAATATATTTCCTGACAGCAAAGTGTTGGTATTATTGTTTAATAATCAAAGGGCCTCTGTGTTTGAATCGGACCTCTAGAATTGCTCCGTGACCCTCTCATTTCTTACATCATAAACATATGATTTTTCTCCTATGAGAATAACACTACATATGGTGTCATCAGGTAAAGCCTCATGGAATTCACAGATAATTTTAATATTTGTTCTGTCATTCACCACAACCTGTTTTCTTTTTGAAGTATTGATGACAAACATGGGTCTCTGTGCCTTGAATTCATCTGGTGTGTAATACATGTCAGTATTGCCTGTAGTGACCCGTCTGAAAGCCGTAAAAGCCTCATATAATTTAAGAAAATCATCCTTGGACATGTCTAAATTGTAATTTTCTCTAGGAAAAACCTCATTTCTGCCATTTTTAAGATATATGTTTTTGATGTTGCAGCTATCAAATTTACTTGAATTTTTTTCCTGGTTATTGTTTCTTCCAGTCTGAAACAGTACCACCACAAAATCAGGCATGTCAAATTGAATACTGGAGAATGAATTTGTAGCATCAAATTCATAATAAGAACCAGATGCGGGCTTCTGTACGCATTGATATGTATAAAATTGCATAGGAACCTGTGGATTTTTTATTATATCAGCTTTGTATTTAAGAGCATAACTGGCTTCATACTCAACAACAGGGATTCTTAACTCCATAGTCTGAATAATGCATTTGCCTTCATCAGGTAGGATATTGGGCAGAGCTTCCCCTGTGGAGTTTATTGCACTGTACCTCATCAAAGCATTATTATCATTTGCAGCTCTTCTAAATGTAATTCTTAACCCACCCTTCCACATAATATCTTTGTAATCTGAAAAAAATCCTGGCAACAGGCGCATGGGGAACAGCACAGTGTGGTTCTTAGATAATATCTTATCACCAGCCTCAAATCCACCGATTTTGTAGTAAGAAGCCTCGGTTTTGGATAATTTTAATGTGGCCAAAGCTGTGGAGGTAATGCCGGGATAATCCACTCTGTTTATAACAACGCCATGCTTTCTGATCTCAATTTCAGAGAATAGATGTGGCACAAAATTGTCTACAAGTCTTATATTTGAATTTGCTGCATAATCTGTTCCATCGAGCTTTACAACATCAAATTTGATGTATAGATCTGCTCTGTGGGGGTGTATAAAGCCATCCCCTACATCAAGATCAACCTCAATCTGTGTGTTGGGTTGATTTAAATTTGCAAATGTCCTCCTGTTTGGGGGGAATGATTGTAGCTCATAACTCTCAATATTCTCCATTTTCTTCTTGTATGTATTTTTATTTAAATATTAATCTCTACGATTGCAGTTGTTGTGGCTCCAGCAAAATCAACTAATTCTTCTTTTTCATTAGTGACCATCAATTCAATATTATCTATTCTGTTATGACACACAGGAAAATATAATGTTGGGGATGGATTGTAGATAATAGGCTCCATGAATTCAGAATTAGGTTTGAATGTTGCAATAATGCCTGTTTGTTTGTGAGTGCCTATGCCATTTGATTTGGTGATCATACCCTCAGCCACATTACAGTGAATATTCAGAGTCTCTATGGCTAAGAATTTAGGTATATTCATAGCAGTGTGTTTGATGCCCGGTTCAAGTTTTGTGTTGTTCTCAAAGCCTAACAGCTCTCCAATAGTACCCAGATCCACTGTTTCTGTGGCAGATACAATTTCTACTCTGTGAGTGACAGAATTTTGACTTAACACTACACCTCTGGGTAATTGAGCATTTAGAGTGGATAGATTATATTGCCCTGGAGTGATGACAATTTTTTGATCCCCTACTGCAATTTTGTTGTTGTGGTGTGTAATATTGGGGATTAGGTACATGCCATAAAATGCCCTGAGAGCTATTGTTTTGGGATACACTATGTCATCATGTAATCTGAGCTTCAATATTGAATTTTGGCTGGTGAGATGGAATACCCCCATGATGTTTCAGATACCACAAGGCTTTTTGAAAATCTTCAATTGATGGTTTATTTATTTGAGACATATATCTAAGAACAGATAAACACAAATGTCCGCAATTAACATCTTTGAAGTTTTGAACACGGGCATTATTGTAATAAAGATTAGCTGAATTTAGATATTTTATTAAATTTTCAGGTGGAACACCTCCAAATGAATCAAACACAAATGCCTCATCTTTTAAATATTTAAGATAACAGATCCAGTGAGTGCCCTGATTTTTGTACTTATCCAAATTAACAATGCCACACTCTTTGTTGAGTGGTTGTTCTGGCAAAGAATCAGACATGTACACACCTCTAAAATGTTTGATGCCCAGTGGCTTGATTAAAGCTTCAATATCTTGGTTTGTAAGCGGCTCTTGTTTTTTTTAAACTTATTCATGGCTCTCTTAACACCTTTGCCTTGTTTCTCCATTGCCAGGTTATGGCGCCTCTGCTCATCTAATTCTGCCCTATTCTTCTTGGCATCTATTACTGTTTTTGCTATGGCAGCTGATCCCCCAGCCAAGCTCCCAACAGCCCCGAGAGCAGCTAAGATGGCCGGGATAGTAAATATAAATCCCCCCACATGTGATTTTTTTCTTGATTGCTGTAATTTTTTTAATTGGGGGGTACTAAATAACAATTTCATACCATGCCCCTTTGCAATACAAGAATTTTTTTTCTTGCGCTGCTTTTTGGTCAAAAGACTGTCAATAGTTTTAAGAGATTTGAGACCTGCATAAGGTATTTGATACATAACACCCTTGGCCTTCATTGTAGGTTTATTATATACATATTCACAGCCCCCACCCCAGTTTTTGTTTGGTGCTCATAGCTATGGTGGTTCCCAATGCTGCTATTTTTTCACTCAAAGAAGCATCTTTGCTTACAAATCTGCCAAATGCAGCCTCTTCTAATTTCTTGTCTGCAACATGTCTCTTGTCAAGATCAGAATGTGTGTTGTATGCAATATCATGGTCTCTACAAGCAGCATCTAAAGGATTAACACCAGGATCACCTCTGTTTAATCTATGATCCAATTTTGTGCCTGGACCACAATACTGATAGCCTGGAATATGTAGTTCAAATGGCAGCTTGTTTATAATGTCATTAACAAGCCCCCGACCCTCAGAAATATTCCAAAATTTAGGTGGTAGAGTATTAATTATTTTTATAAGATATCCAATCCCCTTAGTGTCATTCACTATAAAATTAGACAATTTGGTGCTTATCATGTCCATAATTCCAACCTTTTCATTGTAAAAATTGTTGTTCCCAGCATTTTCCTCCCCAGCAATCACCAACAACCTATCTACAAGTTTCCTGACATCATCAACCCACACAAATTCTTTGGGCAGGGTGTTGTATTGTTTGATTCCACTGCCAGTCTTGATCTGAGACCATATGGGCTTGATTAAGTTGTTATATTTTGCCCCACTGCTCGACTTGACTCTTTTTTGTGTGGGATCATTGTTCTGGTATAGGGCATCTGATTTTATTAATATTTCTTTGTAATATTCATAATCTTGATCTGTATAGCTGCCAGGCCTTTTCCTAGTCATCAGTTCCCATAATCCAGGTGTGCCGGGGTACTTAACAAAAGCACCTTTTTCTCCAAGATGAGATTCTGAATATACAATCAGATCATCTCCCATAAATGTCACTCTGAAATTGCCAATTCTATGAATGATGCTGCCATCCCGCTCTGTGTCAGCATATAAGCCAAAAACCTCATCTTTGTTGTCTTTAGGTGTGGTTAAATATTTTTGAGCAAGAAGACCCAATTCAATAGGATCCTGAGTAGCTTCAATTCTTCTAGGAGCAATAGGACTAGGTGTATGAATACTGGAAAGTGGGGTGAATGGATAATCTAATATGTTCCTTGCAGCTACAGGTACAAGCTCTGTGATCAAATTTTGATTTTGCTCTGTAACAGTTTTGATATTTTTACCTAATTCACCAATAGCATCAATTATAGGCTGTTCTGTTTGTTTGTGTTTTTCATAAATTCCTCGGTTCTCTGATTTTCATCCCTTAAATCTTTTTACAAGATAATCTCTTAACTTAAGATCATCAATGATTGGCCTTTTCATGTTTATTTATATACGTCTCAATGTCTAGAAAATTGTTGATTTTATTTCTATATTTACCACTATTAGGTGTTCTTGTCATATCAATTGTGACAAACCCATAACTGTCCTGGTTCCAGCACTTGCTGCAAAACTTGGAAAAATCATTGTAGCTCAAGTCCCCACCTACATATTCATCATGTATGTGTTTGAGGTTGGTATGGTCTTGATGAAACACACATATAAAATTGCTGTTGTCTCGGATCAGCTGCTTGGGTATTTTTGAAAAAGTCTGTGCCAGGTAGAAGCAATCAATGTTTTTGTGCCGGCCCTGTGTAAAGAAATTTCTAACCTTGTTTTGATTATCCAATATAATGTCATCAAACACAACAACAGAATTATCGAGACATTCATGGAGTGGCTTAACATCTGGTTCAAAAGTGGCAATATCCAATCCATCATATAGCTTCATCAACTGCTGATATTTTAATTGTTCCAAGCTCTTAGAGAAGATATACAAGTGCCTGTTTTTCCAGTCTAACCAGTTGGGTGCCAATAAAAAATTATCAACCATTAGTGTAGTTTTACCACAAGCAGATGGCCCAACAATAAGACACCTAATATTATCAGGCAGCAAGTTGCCATTTCTCTTATTCTGTTGTTCAGGTTCTGGCAGCCTCTTTATAACATCCCAGGTGTTCATATTATCACTTTGTTTGCATCGATCCAGCTGTGTTCTGGGAGTCCTAGCCATTTGACAAGTAACTTGTTGCCTTTTCTGCGGATGATTTTTTCTATGAGATATGTATCAGGCTGTTTAGTTTTGCTGAGCTCTTGTTCATAGAACCTGCCTTTGAGAATTTCTCCTCGGTGATCCTTTATTATATATGTATTAAGGGTCCCAGGTTTAACTTGAACCACTGTAAATAATTCTGTGCTCCAGTTTCTTGTGAAGCCTCTCTTGAATAAGTGCTTATATTTGCTGATTCTTACTTGATCACCCACCTTGTATTTGGCTTTTCTTGTTGTTGGCTGATATCTAGGATAATAAACAGTGCTGATCAATTTTTGCTCATCAGATGAAGATACTTCAGAGGGTTTCATGTTGATTGTGGAATGGACAGAATTGTTATATTTATGTAGAAGTTCTGGAAGAATATTAATCCATTTATAATTACCTTGGAGGGTAAATTGTTTATACATAAGATTTTTTAAGGTTCTGTTGAATCTCTCTACAATTGAGGCCTTGAGATCACTGTAACTCGAATAATGTTTTATTGCCTGGCTTTTAATAAATTGTTGAAACACTGAATTATAAAATTCTTTGCCATTATCTGTTTGCAAATAGCGCGGTGATCTTCCACTCTGATTGATGATTGTTCTGATGGCTTCTGTAACACATGTTCCAGTCTTGGATTTGAGTGGCACAGCCCAGGCAAATTTTGAAAATGTGTCTATTGCAGTGAGTAGATACTTGTAGCCCTTGTTGATTTTGTCTAAGTTTTTCAACTGTCCACTTGCCATTTCAATCAAGTCGCTTTGCCATAAATCATCTATGCCTTTTGTGACTACTGGCAGTCTCTTATAATTATGTCTGGCTTGTCTGTGTAATTCATCAACAATAATTTGTCTAGACATAATATGTAAACAGGAATATTGCAACTATGGGGTGTTCAGCAGCTGAGACTGCAGGATTTTCTAAATATAATTTGTCCCCTATTTGTATTTTAAATTCCAAAGAGCCATCATCTTCAGCATAGGCTGTTTCCAATGTATTGGGATCTGTAAAATCCTCTAATTCCACACTGGTGATTTTCACTTTGTTGTCAGCATTTGTTATTGATAAGGTGGGGTAGTGGTGTGCCTGTGGCTGATGCCAATATTTGATCTTGATTGGTCTCAATGTGCCCCCAACAAAAAATTGGTAATAAAATTGTGCAGGGGACAGCATATATATTTTGCCTCCTGGTGTAAATGGTGAATCATATTCTTTGTTGGGGATGCTGTACAATTCAAGAATTACTGTATGTTTAGGATTCTCGATTATGCCTGTTATTTCCTTTTCTGCTGTGAGCAATCTGCTTGTTACAGATTCAAGGTGCTCATTGATGGTCCTAACAACATCATCATGGCCTGGCTTTATTTTTATGTCCACAACAAGTTTTTTGTATTGCTGCACAATTTCTTGTAGCTGGGTGGCAAAAACAGACAGGGCATTTGCTTGATTGGATTCCATGGTCCCTAGCTGTTGCTTGATATTAGCTACAATTTGTTGCAAATTTTCAACAATTGCCAATTTTGAATTTTGAGCAGTAAGATCATGGACCTGTCTTCTGATATCCTCAAATAGGGCATGCAATTCATTAATATGTTGATTTGTTGGTAGAGTGGCCACTGTCTGTGTGAGATGTTTGATCTCTGCCTGGATATTCTTGATATCTTCTGATTTCAATATCCTATTCACTGCTCTCTTAATATTTTTAAGTTCCTGTGATGTAGGAAGATTTGACACTGTATTTTGCAAAGATTCAAGTGCCAATTTCACATTGTTTAATTCAGAAGCATCAGCCACATTTTGCATAGCATCTTGGAGCAGGGCTATATCTGCCTGAGAGGGTGTGGATTGTTGTAAAATTTCAAGTTTTGTTTGGATATCATCTATCAAGTGATGAAAATGAGATAGTTCAGATTCAGTGTTGAGGTTTTCAAGCTTTGTGATTTGTTGCTGGACACTGACAAGGGTATCTACAATCCCAGGCAATCGGGATTCTAGTACATTTGCCAAATCACTTTGCACTGCTGCTATTGTACCTTCAAGATGGGTTATGGAACTTTGAATTTTTCCAAAATCTTCATATGTTTCAAGTTGCAGCTTAATATTTGCTACACTCCGAGTTATTGCATTCAAAGCATCAGAAGATGGCAAGTTGTTCATAAAATTTTCAAGTGTCTCAATTTTTTCTTTAACCTCGGCTATGGCATTGTTCAGAGGGTCCAGATTAGGTATTTCCAGTGACTGAATCTGTTCTTTTAGAGTGGAAATCACTAGATCAAAATCTTCTTGTGATTTTATGCTTTTGACAATTGTTTGGAGCTGTGCCTGGACATTATTTATCTGCTCTTCCAATTGTTGTTTCAATTGCTCAGAATTGGTGGCCTGGGTCTTAAATTTGGCTTGAAGAGCTGCTACAGCCTCTTCCAAACTTTGAAAATTATCCAATGTGGCCAAATCAGTATATTTCTGAAGCAACAATTTGAGTTCAGAATCAATTTTAAGAAGAGGGTCCATGCATTGTGATTGTAAATTTGTAATTTCTAATTGAAGACTGGCATTGAGTGTAGTTTGTAAAGCTTGTAAATCACTTCTTAATTTCTTGACTCTGACATCAAGCATCAAAATCTCATCACTGTGATCTTCATGTCTTGTATGGCCAAAAATATCATTAGGCATTTTGTTTAGTGGTTATTTATTATTGAATATCTGATTCTTAATTCTATAAAAAAGGGTATAAGCTTGTCATAAGATCCAGGGACTTCAATATATAAGCAGTCACCAGCAGAAACAGTATAAACAGTGCCAGAAATCATGTTTGAGTGCTTAATTCTATAAATATTTCTCCCTACTGAAATTTTAACATCACCCTCAGGGGTTGTAATAAATTGCAATTGCCCACCTACAGGTAATTGGTAATGATTTAAATTATTGTTAAATATATACAATGTTTTGCCTGTTTCATCATCAATATCTGTAAGTGTGCTATTCAGATGAATAATTAACAAGCCACTCAGTTTAGATATCATATCAGAAGAGGGTTGTGGTGTTGGCAGCTCCATAATAGCCCGTTTTTTGAACCCAAATAAGTTCATAGGCATGTTTATTTATTTCAAATCATGCTCTGTAATTGGGCATTGATTGCCATTTTTCAAATCACAATGACCCCATGGTAAAGTATGTATTCCACATGATAAAATGCATCTCTTATCATCATGTGGGTCCAGAGCCACTTTTCTTACAACATTTGAAGTCAATAAGTGATCCACACTCTGAATTCTGGATTCTGATGTTCTGATTAAACTCTGGGATTTGAGACAATTTTTATAATCTTCAAATTCAAGCTCTTTTTCCACAGTTACTTTGCCAATACCCTTGGCCTTTTTGGCAGCAACACCACTACATGTTTTAAAACTGTACATCTTGGCACTTAACCCAGCAAATTCCACAATAACATCACCAAGTGTCTCATCTTTTAACTTGCCGGGCACCTTTTTGTTGTGGGGTTGAATCTTTGTATGTTCACTGGTGTCAAAATATTTAAACAATTCAGGCTGGGACATATCTTGATAAACATCTTCTGTTTTAATATCAAGAATAAAACTATCCGTGTCCATGTACATCAATTTTATATTATCACCATAAAAAGGTTTCAAGACATCATAATACAATATTAACATATGTAATTTGGCCAATTCCAATATTGCAGCCCCTACATAAATAGGCTTATCAAACTTAATCTTTGTTTTTTTCATGTTGAAAAGTGCCATATTTTCATCATAAATTCTTCTGTAGTTGAAATTAGGCTTTGCAACCAATTTTTTGCTCAGGCTGGGGTCAGTAATTATTTTAACATCGGTATGTTTTCTGACATTTTCAATTGTTTTGCCATATACAGAATTGACCATCAATTTAAACAAGGCCTTATCAAATTGGCTCTTTGCAGATGTTCGAAGCTCTGTATTTGTATTAATGTATGATTTCAACCATTCTGAGTGCCTGAACCTCAAAACGTTTCCAACTTTGGTCACTTGAACACCATGTTTCATCAGGAACTGGAGGTTTTTGTAATATATGACATAACACTGTTTTGGCTCCAGTGTCATCATGAGCTTCTTCTGTTTAGAGCCAGGTGAGCACTGAACCTCAGGAATTGGGGGCAGATCAGAAAATTTGTTGTGCAAATCATCAGGAATTGTCAGATCAACCTCTAAGAAGAGGCCATAATTACTGTCATCAAAGTCCTGAAGATCTTCAATATTAAAATCTTCGACCCATTCAAGCCCTGCATATGGTAGTTTTTGCATCATGGCATGACCATAGAGGCTGTTTGCATCTACATACAATATATAATTTGATGGCAATTCTGGATTATAATCAGGCATATATTTGTTATTTGCTCTGGCATATCTCTGGGAACATTGCACCATCCCCCCTCTTATACATTCCTCCATAAACAGATACATGTCTTGATCCTGGATCAGATCCAATTGCTTTTTAGTGTTTAAAAACATTGCATCCCATGCTAGGCCCGGGGCACTGAAAAAATACACTGGATCCAGCCCATAATTTTGCATGGAAGATTTTCTGAATGCCTGCAATATATCAGCTAAGAGGGTCACATTAAGTTTTAAATATGCCATGTGATAATCACCAAATGTCTGGCATTTTAAATTGTTCCACATCAATTGGGCATGGTGATAATCATCATCACTGATTCCAGATCCTCTGATTTTGCTGTAAAACTCTTCTTGTAATGGCAGGGAACACTCATCAAATTTAGAAAAATCTGTAACATAATCATATGGATATACACCCTTCCGCCTAATTAATTTCAGGTCCTGATTTGGAAACAAGGCACATGTGATTTTGAATTGATCATCAGATAATTGAGTGGCCAGTGTAGCCAGGCTAGCAGATAAAATTCTGTAAGAATCAAGAAATCTTATGTGAATAGGAACACCATTAACTTTAATTATTTTGCTAATAGCAATATATTTCTCATCATTTTCAGCTAAAATATTTAAATTCTGCTTGTCAAACCCCTCATATCTGATCAAATGATGGAAATCATAATTGGATGCTCCATGGCAAAATATGGGGACAAATCTTGGTCTCTTGATCTTAATATTACAGCTATTACACAGGGCCATTAAGAATTTACCATCTGTATGAGAATGGTGTTTCACCTTGATATTTGTATCTGAAAATTCAGAATCACATACCGGGCATTTTTCTGCATTGTTGAAATCCTCAATCTGTTTCTCTGTTAAAGGCAACATGGGTTTTGATTTTAATAAGATGTTAGATGCTATGTCACGGCACTCATTTTCTATTCTATGTGCAAATATTTTGATGGCATCTGCTCCCATGTATGAATCTTTTTTAGTAACAACACCATCCTGTACAACCACATAATAAAAGCTGGAAGGTTCATGTAGCTGGTATGGTGTAATTGAAGATTCTTCAGGATCTGGATTGCAGGATGCAAGAGATTTGAGAATGGATTCAAAATCACAGACAATATATACTGGGTGTTCCAACAAGGCTTCAAATTTTTTGAATTTGCAATTTTCACTTGGATTGGGCATCACCATATGAACAGGTTTATGGTTCCCACAGTATTTCAGATGCTCAATTAACTTGTTTTTGGCAATTTCTGCATTTTTTCCCGAACCCCATTCACCATTTTTTGACCATCAAGTACAGTTAAACATCTTCTGCACAACTTAAATATTCTATTGGATTTATCTAGTTGTGTTCTCACTAAAGCTTCAAGATTATGTATCAGAGTGTAATGATATGTGCCATCCCCTTCAATTAAGAGCAGATCAATCGGAATAGCAGATTCATCATCAAATATACTGATTCTGAGAGGTTCTATCGGGCAATTGCCAGTGGAACAAATAAATACATTAATAGATAATTGTTTGCCATTAATATTCCTGGCTCTTTTTTCAAATTTATCAATATTCTGTACAGACATTGGATATTCTAAACCCTCCATTGCATCGTCAAAAATATGTTCATATTGTTTATAATAACTTATTCTCTGAGGATTCCTTGAAACTGGGTACAAAGCAGCTAAAATACACCACAAAAAGCATTTCTGGTCGGTATTTTCTATATTAACCACGGCTCTTCTGTTTTTAATATTGGCAGGTAATGGCAAATATGTAGATCCTTGCAATGGGCTGAATTCAGAAATATTAACATATAACTTGTGTGGAGAGCCGCATAGGCTCCATCCAGACTCTTTTGCCGCAAATTCAGAGTGTTTAATGTTCAATTGATCTATTAAACTGCTTATTATTGTGTCTGAATTTGCATTTGAATATACCGGTACAGTTTCTGTTATGTGGGGCTGTGTAAATTTTGTGCCATTTGGTTTCTTATATTGAGTAAACAATTTGAGGGACAGCTTATAAGAGCCATTTTGTGCATTTAGAATTGCCTGCAGATCAGAATTTATACTGTTCAAAAAATTCTGAATACCACATCTTGGCTCTGATACAAACCGGTAATCCCTAAGTTGGGCATTAAAACTGCTATGGATGGGTTCATAGCGTGGCTGCTTTGCTGCTCTGGCATTAACAGGTGCTTCATGCTTCCTTTTCAGACCAGATGTAGATGCTTGTGGGGGCAATGTTGATGACTGTGCAGAGCAAGTATCTTTATGTGTATATGTGAAGTATTCCATGCTATATTTTCTATTGCATTTGGGACATATTTTTGTGGGGGTTCTGTATTTGTCTGGGTTACAAATCTTTTGGTGTCTGGCCCAATTAGAGCTAAGTATATTTTTATTGCACTGATTGCAATATTTTTGATTTGGCATTTTTGCTGTTGTTTATTATATACAATTTCCTGGGTTTCAATTCAAAACTTTATACTGAATAAAAAATATCAGTTGGGTTCAGCTGTGTGATTTGTGTGTATATATATGTGTATGTGTGTGTATGTGTGTTAATATTTTTGGCTTTGGTATTTATATAAAATTTCCTGGGTTTTAAATCAAATCTCTATGTTTATCTTATGACAGGTTGTAAAGCCAATAGCCCACAAGTAGAAAAAGAGAATAAATATTCATTCACACTGACCTTCCGCAAATACCTGCACGGACATGCATGTCTTGAATGGCAATGGCCTTGTTATGTATTGATTTTTGTATAACAAGCTGGGATAGATATATGCCTGACTCTAAATATGAGTGGATTACAACAAATATCAGATTTTATATTGTTCAATATGAATATTTAAACCAAACAGGCCTGTAAGTATGAGAAGCACTGTATCAACACATCTGTTCTCCTCAACCACTCTCACAATACTGGCTGATGCAATACTCGGGAATTTCTGTAAGTACTGGCGCTGAGGAGAACATGCAAACCAAAAAATCAATACTACCGTCTCGGGAATTGCGCACATTGCCATAGAGGAGAAACATGCAAACATATAATATAAGAAATAAGAGAATCACGGAGCAATTCTAGAGAGTCTCTGCATATTACATTGTTTTAATATTGGATATGCAAGTTGAGGCTGGGGTCCAATTAAACTTAAACTGGAAGTAAATATGTGTGTATGGGTATGGGTTTTTACTTAATTTCAGGTGTGGCCAAAAAAATATCAATTTTTGACAAGTTTATAGACAAAAATCTGGCTGATGCAACTTTTGTAAGTATAGACAAATCAATCTGAGGGGCTCTTCCTTTCACAAAAAATTCCCGAGGGCATTTTTACAAAAATCTTGGATTAGGCAGGGTTCCACACTTGAGCAAAAAGCTCATATGCTCATGTTGAGCTTGTTTTAAGTATAGCTAAACCTGCTTGAGGGGGGCTCTTCCTTTCCTGAGTTTATAATAGCATCAATCCCACTACTCAAGGAGAGAGATTCTGTTCCTCATTTGCCTACAGAAAAACTTTGGCTTATTATAGTATTGTGTGTGTTCATGAGTGCAATTTCTGATTTATTTGTTGCATTGTGAGGAACTTGAAGTGAAATTAATTATTCTTTTTCAGTTCAATTACAGATATTTTTGTAATATTTCCTAATTTAAGTAATAATAATTATTGTACTAACAAAGTAGTCTCATTATGGAAATGTATTTCCATAAATGCTAAAACATTGAAATTTTAAGGTTTGAGGGCTATGTTTTCCTTTCTGCTTTCTATTATGTTATTCACAGGGTTCCTGAATATCTGAAAACACTGAGAATTTGTTTTTTGCTTGGAAGGATTGTAAACATATTTCACCTTTTCCTCATAACTGTTTTTCTTTGTGAATGTATAATATCCTTACAATGCATTCGCGCACACATACATATTGTAGTAAATGGAGAGGTATAGTTTCAAGTCCACTTTATGTTCAGATAGGCTAATTGAGGCTGGACCTAGAGTTTTGAAGTGGACTCCAAGGGCCTGGAAGTATCTAATAAAATAATTAAAACATTGCCTTCAAGAACATGTTAATTTTGTCCAATGAAAATGTATGTCATTGCTGATTATGGAGTTGGTGGATGCCATAGAAATGCTATTTTATTAATAAGTTGTAATTATTATTTTGGTATTTTTGTTTCTTTCTGCATATTGGGTTAAATGTGATAATGATTATAAATGATGGAATGGGTATAATAAATACAATGATACACTCATGTATGAACTGGATTTCATACCTGGCACATCTAGCTTTATGGGACGTTAGCTCACCAGTCCACTACAGAAGCCAGGAGGGGGATCTAATTGTTCAGTATCCCCCCCCCCCGTTAAACAGGTAATTTTTACTTTCCAACTACTGTCGACCTCTGCAAGGGTACGTAAATCATTGTGCAAGTGTAAAATTTTCTCTAAATGCCTTAGTATCGTGGAAAACGATGAACTGTGCTGCCAAGGAGTGTTTGAAGCACATACATTGGCAGTGAAATTGGAAATTTTATAACTATGCCAGAACAAAATCAATCATCAATATGTAATGTGAAAATAACTTTTTGACATTAAGTCTGGCCAAAAAGGATAATTTTTAACATTGTGCAAAAAAGTATTCCATCTAAATACAGACAATTATTATTTATATTACGGCATTATGCCGTATTTTTTAAAAAAACAATCTTGTTAAAATTACGGTATATTACCGTTTAATATACAGGTATCTGTAAAAATAAATTTACGTTCACCGTAATTTTTACGGTATCTGGATGGCAACGAGAATTGACGGCCTTAGACCGTTTTTTCTACTGTCAACTTTTTACAGTGCGGTGGAAGCACGTAGTGGTTCGGATCTCACTTTAAACTGTAGGTTCAGTCCCGATTAGCCTTTCTGTGCATAAAGTGGACTTAAAACACCAACTCAATCAATCAATCAATCTGCCAACTAGCCTGATTCCGCTAAATTGTTTTTGTCATTTCACTAAAATGCCAATAGATGGTACTGGCTGGATTCATCACGCAATAATCCGCTTACAATTGACATGATGGAACATGCCACCCACTTGAATGCATTACCTTCAAATTCAACTTGGTCACACTGCACTGCACTGGGAAGAGGGCATGGTCTTTCTGATTGTTCTCTTGGTCTGCCCACGGCCAGTTTTCATTGTTACTACTCGTACAAGTCCATCACTTCCAGGATGTAGCTCCACAATTCATCTCAAAAGGGAAGTTTCAGCAGAACCATGTCTCCAATTTGCGGGCTTGGATATTTGATTTCTGCTTTCATCTGGATCGCTCCTGAAAACTTGTAAGGTTAGGGAGCTCGGGTCACCATAGGTTCAGTGGTCATATTGGAAATAAATTACTGCCGGTATGTACAGCCTTGTCTTTTGATACAGTATCTTTTTTTGTGTGTGTGTGATTTCTTAAATAATACATCGATTCTCATTCTCTCTCTTTTATCACCACAAATTGTGCTCTTTTTTAATTTGTGCCACGCAACTTGCACAACGTGCGCAGACCCTATGATTAGGGAGGAGGGGGGGGGGGCAAAAGACTTCACGAAAGTTCAATCAGAGAAAGAAAGAATCTCATTTCATCTCATTGGTCTATTGTTATCAGGGGCGCCGACTTGTCAAAATTATTGGGGGGGCTTTGATCACTGAAATAAATTAATGAATGACTTACGCCCTCCCTTTTTTTAAGTTTTGGCCTCAGTGTTCGGAATCTCGTAAAAGCCCATGAATTCCCACAAAATATCAAAATTTTCATTCACAGTTCGAATGCAGAATGTCAATTGTTCACATTCCCGACTTTTAATATCTGCTACCACGGAGCGCAAAACAGATCTCCCTAACATATCAACGATCTCGTTCTGAATGTCATGGAGGAGCCATTTGTAGCCCGAACGTCCCATCCACTCCCCTAGTTCATGCACATCGTCTTTTGAAACTCTTTATTTAAAATGTTAAAACAATACTCATATACAAAGGGAGGTTATCTAAGTGTCCCCCTCCGATTTCCATAAAACTTGGTAGGTGTATAGCGGGGGCCAAAGGAAGAAATACGTGTTTTTTTGTTTCAGCTCAAACATTGTTTTAGGGGCCAACCCCCCTCCCCCCCCCCCGTGAAGATGAGGAGAAATTGAAGTGGGGATCTGACCCCGAAACCACGTAAATCTGGCATAGGAAGAACACGCACATATAATTGGTACACACACAGCACAGAACTGTAGGATTGTCGGTACCAAACTCATAGATACCGTTGTTCCCGTATAGGCATGGGCATAACAATAGACGGACCAGAGCAGGGTAACGGAGCGTGTTTAGCCGAAACAAAAAAACGTATTTCTTCCTTTGGGACCCTCTATACACCTGCCAAGTTTCATGGAAATCGGAGGGGAACACTTAGATAACCTCCCTCATGTTTTTTGCTGTCTCTGGTCATAGCCCGCCCCCAAAGTTGATGGTTTAGCGGTCTCCGCCCCCCCCCCCCCGGCGTTGATGGTCTAGAACATTTCAAAAGTGTATTTAAAATAAAATTCATGTGGCACAATTCAGAGTAAACTTTACAAGAGAAGCAAAGTAATACATTAGATCCTCTTAAGCAAATTATTTGGGGAGCTCTGCCCCCACATCGTTAACATTGGGGGGGCTCGAGCCCCCCCCAAGCCCCATGGAGTCGGCGCCTATGATTGTTATTGATGGGTATGGAACAGGGGCGTACATAGTGTGTGCCCGGACCCACCGAAATCGCACTGTATTACATAGAATTCAAAATTTTGTTGCACCAATGTCCTTTGTCACCCCCCTTTATGTCCTCTCTGTGGTTGAGAGACTATTTTGCATATCAACATGGTTTCGTACAGCAGCTTCCAAACAACTACACATAATTTATTCATTGCGAACACTGACGGTGAGTTAGGGGGGCGTAGGGGGCAGTTGCCACCCACACTTTTTGTCCCCGCACTATGATGACCTTTTAATGTCTTGTCTAAAAGAAATAGTAAACTGTCCTTGCCCCTTCCACACTTTTGTCACTCGCTAGTGATTATCAATGTGTGGGCAATTTATCTTGTAAAAACATGGAGGTAACATAAGTAACAAATAAACTGTGTGCGAGGTTAATAACAAGAAATTTGCTGGAGAACGAAGTTGCATAGTTAAATTTCATAGGAAATAATACACTTTCCTGCCTCTCCGTAGTTGCTTGGAACTTTCGTCGGCTTCTAAACACTTAATTTTGTAAAGAGTATAATATTGTTTAATAGCGGTGATAAGTTTCCTCTACACTAAATTTCTAAGTAAGGGCGTTGTATAATTAGGGGGGCAACAGCCTCCTCTTGCCAATCCCCCCCGTGCGTACGCCTATGGCTGTAACCTTTTAAATGCCCCAGAGATTTGTGCAAGTGTTGTAAAAGTAAGTATTTCGGCTGTAAAGTCCAATCCTGAGCAATGCATGGATGAAACACGCACTTTTAATCAAGGAAGCATTTTAATTAGCATTTCATACAAACAGGAATTATTCAAGAGATCCGAGTTTTAAATATACTTTATTCTACATTACATAAACTACATTTTGTGGTCACATATCAACTTGAGCATCACAGAATATAGCATCACAGAATTTAGAATCCAGAATATAGAATGTTACAAGGAAAACAGATTTTTTAATTTTTTTGGCACCTCGATCACTGTTCTTTTTTCACCAAAAAAGGAAGAAGAAGAGAAAAAAGTTTAATTTACTACTTTGTACATTCCAGGTCATCCAGTCTTCCTTTCAGCCAATTTTTAAAGCTTGTAGATGCTGCTTTTTCCATCGTCCTTGCATATAGGTTTATGAATCACTCAGCACTACAAACGAAAAATACTTCATTAGTCTGTTCCATAATTATTTTTTTTTTCTAAGGTTCATAAGAAACTTAAATGCAGTTTTGATACATCAATTAACACAGTTAAACCACAAAAAAGCAGATCTGGAACGAAGGCAGGAAAACCGGTGCACTGACCTCCTGCTGAGAATCGTCTTTCACAAGAAGTTTTGTAATAATCCACTGAGCTTACACTCTTGCTTCCACTTATTCTGCCAAAAAGAGATGGCGCTGCTGAATTTCACCCCTGTGGAGGTTAAAAACTGACGTGACCATACTCTCCCCCTTCCAGGAGGGATGTTTTTTTTTTTAGAAAAAGACCCCATAGGATTCTGCGAAGTTTCAGTGCTTCGGTGACTTCGCTTTTGAAAATTGGCGTGAAGGCGTGACTTTTACTAGCGGTTAAGAAACAATAGAATGATGTACTATCTGTCCAGAAAGAAAATGCTCGGTTGATGGTGGCGTTTAAAGCAAAACTTCAAATATGAAAAAATATTAAGGTCAAATGTGTGACTGAACACACCATTCCCACTTAAAGCTTTTGAAACTAACATATTCTCTTTTCTGGGAGTTACGTTTCAATAATGTATTCCATAAGTATCCTCGTGGAAAACTTACATGATAAGTAAATAAATACTTACCAATAGAAGGTGTAGGTGAGTGGTTAGTGTTACGGCTTTACGATCTAAAGGATTCGTGTTCGAGACCGGGTATAGCATTTTTTTCTTTTTAGTTACCAATGAGGCACCAACATGTGTGTGTTCGAATCCGCATTTATACAATGATTTTTTTAATATCTGTGTCCACAGAATCTCGAATGCATGAGATAATAGGATGTGGGAAGTCCATACCACATGAATTTTTAATCCATGATTTCACCTGCTAATTTCGAAAAGCACCTTAGATTTTTCCTCGAAGGGCTTTGGCCTATCTCCCGACTGCCACAATCCTACATAGAGGTGTGGAGAACTTCAACCGCTATTGGGGTGACATGGGGTCAGCACGTCGAACCCCCAGCCTTTGTAGAAGATTTCCGAGACCGGGTTACGCTACTCACTCGTAGCTCCCCAATTTCCTCACGATGGTAGGTTGCCACAGGCCGTATACACAGGCCGAGAACCCAGCTATTGAACCCGGACGGACACGAACCCATGCCATGCCGTCCCTCAGTCGGATTCTTATATACAGATACAGATTTTACAACATAATTATAATGTTAAGATCTGGACTAATTCTGTCGACTCATATAACCTAATATGTTCTTAGCTACTTTTCGTTTTAAAAATGAAATTCTATTCATAACTCAACCAATACATTTTTTTTTCAATAAAAGCTGGAATTTTTGACGTGGCTGCTAAGAATTTCCACATTAACGTTCCACTGCTTCTTGATCTTGCATGATTTGCAAAGCAAGAACTGTATATATCGTTCACATGCATTTGTAAATTTTGTAAGAAGTTTAATATCGAGTAGTTACTCTCAAACCCATTACATTTTTATTAAAAAAATAACAGTCGTACCGATATGTGTAATTAATTCCATCCTAGGTATATACTAGTTGACACTGCACTGTAAAAATTCTGCCTTTGACGAGAGGCGAACCCAAGACCATTGACATGAAGGGAAGTTATCATACCGACTTGACCACGTCACGTTCACGAAACACTTCATTTGCCCTACTTAGGTTTCTGTGTATATATATATATACGACTTTATATGTTATTCGACAATGTAGGAATCATGCACAGAAAAGCCTGTTTTGCTCGGGATACAATTCACACACAGGAAGTTAGTTCCTTGATCACTCTGCAATAGAATGTTACCAAAAGGGTCGTGGCAGTGTGATCCTGCCTCAACGTGTAGCATCCACGAAACGATATATGACGTCAAAGGTTCAATCACGTGGATCCACAATCGAAAACCTCCTTGCAGTAGAGAGAGCAGTAATTGTGTAAGCAAGAGATGTGGTTGTCGGGCGGGGGGAGGGAGGTGATGATAGTCTTAATTTTTAAGAAACGTTTGTATCTGGATAGAGAATGATGAGTGCATTGATACAAAGTCGATATCTTATTAGCTCACTGCATGCATACAACACATGAAACTACACAATCTTTCAAAGTATGAATCAATATAAATCATTTATTATTTTAATAGAAACTAAAGAAATATAAATGGCACACTGAAAGACACGTCACTTTTTGAGATGACAGCTTGACACTGGGTTACTAAGAAATCCAGCATTAGCACTTGCGTCTGTGTTTGGATTTAGAGGGAAGATTAATAGCACAGTAAACAAATTATGCACTAAGCATAAAATATAGTTCCATCAAATTCCATGTAAACACTAGTTTTAAATTATACACTGTTTATTGTTTTTGTTATTACATTTATTTTATTCGTCTCATTTTATGGTTTCAAATTTATTAAATTAGTTTGGTGTTAAGCAGTTTCAAAGCAATTTGCAATTTGTATTAAAAATTAAAAACATTTGTCATCAAATACGCAATAAATATTTCACAGACTTACATTAATTCGCATTCTATCGTTTTAAAGAAAAGTGCCGTACGGGGAGAATCGAACCGGGGACCCTTCGTGTGGTGCGCAGGTATCGTAATGACTGTACCACACCGTCCTTCTTGATTTATTGCTTATATGCTCGTACTCATGTCTTCAAACCATATTGCACTATTTTATCTGATATTCATAGAAAATATTTCAAACAGAATATTACAATTAAACTGGTGTTTTTCGAAACTACGAAACATTATGTTTTCATGTTAACTCTAAATATTGAATAGGAGGGAATTTAGAATTCGGTCACAGACAGGATAGCCCATGTCGTGTATGATTCAACAGTCTTACTTACAGAAGCCTGCGAGCTGACCATGCGCAGTTCAACGATTGGCAAGCATCGCACTCTCTGCCTGGAACCACAATTCACACAGTCAACGCGAATGTTCTCTCAGCAGTATGACGTCATCCTTGGTTGATTTGCAGCGGAGTGCCAAGGAATTTCTAAACAAGATGTACGCTTTTCATGACTTTTTTTTTTTTAAAAAAAAAAAAAAGAATCAACTTCTATTTTACCTCACATTTGGGCCACATTTTGTCTTACGAGTCGTCAGCAATCTTGCAAACTTCGTTAACATACCTGTTGTTTCTCACTAGTTTATTTTTACAACCTGGAATAGACTTGAGGTCTGCAACTCAGAACTAGACTTCTGTGGTAACCTATTCTCTCCAGTCTGATCTAATGTGACAAATCTCATGTATTGTAAATGCAAAGTGGCATTGTTACGTGTTGCAAATAATTTCTCATACAGACGTTAGTCCCAGATTTGGCCACATCCACCGATCATTTACTTTCTGGACAGATAGTACATCTATGTAAAGAATAGATTCTGGAGAATACCTGGATATTATCCTCATTTCTCACAGTAACTGAAGAAATAACGTAATAAAATCGGGCACTTTTTTAAGGAACAATTTAGCAATTTACCACAAATAAATCGTATATATGTGGTTTTATTTATCTTCAGTTTCTTTCATCTTCTACATAAATACCACTTCAAAAGATACAAAATACGTTACTGAGTGAATTTAAGAATCGCAATAATAATACGTATCTCTGTAAGGCAGCCTATGTACAGTCACGGACACTTCTGGGTTGTAACGACCCTATTGAAGAAGCACTCAAGCAAGCCATCCATGTCTGACCACCAAGCGCCTTGTGACTAGACAACCCAAACAACATTGTAATTCTGCGGCTTGTATACCAGTCACGGGTATACATTTCTGTAAATTGAGCAGTGATGCCAAAGAGAAATACGAGATGAAGATTGTCGGAAGTAATGTCTCGTGTTCTCGACATGGAATAATACTCGGTCCAAGTTACGTTCCTTTATTTAATGTTGTTTGGTAACGAACCTGACGGACTGGGTTTATATTTTCACTCCTTGCATTACACGAAGTTCTATATTTTACAGTTATATTAATGCTTTGAACGAAAATAATACCTAGAACAACATCCAACACACGTTCACACCACTCTTGTCACACACATGCACGTGAAAACGCACACACAAAGCTAAGTTTTAACTTCCAAGTGAATGTCCAAATGACAGTAAATGGAGAAGCATGATGTGCGAAACATGTGATATTACACAGAAAGAATGCGTCTATTTTTGACATACGTGGTTTCTATTAATAGAGAATGAGACAATTATCAGAAATTAAGATGCATTTGCTTTTTCATGTGCTGAGGAAGGAAACAGACTGACTGGAAAAAAGAAAATGTAGTGCTATTGATAGTACACAGTCTCGCATGGAACGCGTGAGTGAGCAGACGTCGTGCGCGCTGCTCCTACATAAGCGTTTACTTTCCATTCGCGTGGCAACTTTTGTGTCCTGTTGAATAGAACCAGTGAGTAGAATGGTGCTTCGGCGAATTAACACCCTGAAATTAAACTTTCGGAATGTTGCAACTAGACCCTCGACCTTAGACTTACATCGTTGGCTTAACGACACGTTGCAGTTAACGCCAGAAGAAGTAGTGAGTATAGAAATTGATTTGTATCATAAGTGTGTGTTCCTGAAATTAACTTCGCGAGTGCTTGGTGAACGTTTGATACAGAACTCAAATGGCTGTGTTAAATATCACGACGATACCGATGAATATAGTGTTGACATGACGTGGGCAGATATGGATTATGTGACGGTCCGGATACACGTTGTACCTGAGGAACTCAAAGATGACGACATACGTTCAGTTTTGAGCCAATATGGCAAAATTATCGACATAATTCTGGACGAAGTGTACACGGGAGAACATATTTATAAAGTTCGAACGGGACGAAAAATCTTGAAAATGTCATTACGTCACCCGATTTCCTAATATGTTACAATATTTGGACAACGGTTCTGGGTGACGTATCTTGGTCAGGAACGCACCTGTGCTATCTGCGATTTGGGGGGACACGTGGCTGGGAAGTGCCCCCAACGACGTGCTGTTGGGCCTGTGAAGAATCCTACAATGTATGCTAATGTCGCCAGATTTGGGCCCAATCAGATCGATGCCACCACCAAACCAGTGATGTCGGCAACCTTTACGAACCTATCTGCGCAGCATACCGAGACCAACACCAATAACTTGGATCGCGCTTCGACTTCGAACTCCCCCCAAAAACAGACAGAACAGCTACCAGTTGAGCCCCTGAGTGAGACCGTCGACGCAAGTGAAATAGAGGTGATAACGGAGGAGTCAACAGACCAGAACGAGAATGCAGAAGACACCTGCATACTGGAACCAGTGAACATGGATCTCGAGTAGCATGCCGACACGTCGGTCGATTCGTCCGACGGCACGCCGGAGCCAGATCCGGGGATATCCATCCCCGAGATGATGGATGCTGCAATGAAGATGGAAGGTGCGAACAGTGAGATGCCTATGTCCATAGATGCCGGAACTTTGAAGTCCTCACAGGCTAAGGAAGCGGAATGGAAACTTCAGCGCCGTCGCCAAGACACCTTTGAGCATCGCCAGAAGAAACGCAGTACGTCGAGATCGCCGACCGCGTCGAAGCGACCTCACCCCAAACGAAATAAGGCAAGGAAACCGGCAGTAAATACGACAGTGGACACAGGTACCGGTGATAGTACACAGGATAATAAGTAACTTTGACAAAGTATATAGATAGTAGTAATGGTAGTAGTGTCTGTTCTATGGTGTTTATTTCTAATATCTGTAACCAATAACTTAAGTTCTGACAACTGAAGTGAGTGTTATAAAACATTCATGCAAAGCAAGCATATGGAACAGGAAATAATTTACCACGTGGCTACAATAAATATCAACAAACTTTCATCTGAACTTAAACGAAAAGCTCTCATTGACTATATACGTTCTTATAATTTAGATATCGTTTGTATTCAAGAACTAGGTATAGGAAATCTTGATATTGGGTTTGATTATGTAGTATATAATAATAGTAATCATAACTCAACGGGAACGGCAATTATAGTTAGAAATAGTATTACAGTATCAAATGTACTATACCATCCATCAGGTAGAATAATTTGTGTAAATGTGGGTGACGTGTGGATATGCAATACTTATGCTCCGTCTGGTAGTGACGCATGAAAAGAGAGAGAGGAATTTTTCAATACTCAAGTAGCTACAGCCCTCGGTGGAAATAGACAACATATATTGTGCACGGGAGACTTTAACTGTTCGTTAAGGTGAGAGGATCAAACCCCTGGGTTTAATACTTCACCAAGTTTAAAAATTTTACTGTCTGGGTTTGACCTAATAGATGTGTGGCAAAGAAAACATCCTAGCGAAAAATGATATACATACATTAGAACAAATACGGCTAGTAGACTAGATAGGTTTTATGTAACAAAAGAACTGTTCTCGCATTCCACAAAAATAGAGGTACTTCGAAACTGTTTCAGTGATCATTTAGGTGTCCATTTAGATATAGCTTTATATATCCCACACGTTCGGAAAGGAAGAGGTTATTGGCGATTAAACCTTCAACTACTTCAAGATGAAGCCTTTCGTAAGGAATTTGAGGAACAATGGGGAAAATGGGAAGCCATGAGTCATAGACAGACGGACTTCATACAATGGTGGGACTCCTATCTAAAACCCTCAATTAAATACTTTTGCATGCAATACAGTAAAGGAAAAATGGCGGATTTTTATAAGAAGTATAACTTTTACCATGCAGTTTTGAGAGAATTACCAAACAAACTCAAAACAGATCAAACGGTTCTGAGTGAATATAAGAAGATACAAGCGGTCGTTCTGAGATTGTACAACCAAAAAAATGCAAGGATATAATTATCGAAGCAAATTAGAAATGTTCGATCCCAAAGAACAACCTTCGCTGGCGCAAGTCCTAGGAGAAAGACGCAGAGAACAACGGAAGTTAATAACAGAGATCGACGATGAAGGAGGAGTAAAACTTACAAATACGAAAGACATTCAAAGACATTTAGTAGATTACTTTTCCAATAAATTCAGTGACACAAGTGCTGACAAGGAACAAGATTTTTCCGTTATTGAAAACAATATACCAAGAGTAACAGAGGAAGAAAGGGAGTTCCTCCAACAGCCTTTTACAAGAGCGGAAGTGGAACTAGCTGTAATGGCCGGCAAACGCAATCGCTCTGGAGGCATCGATGGGTTACCTATTGAATTATTCCAAACATTTTGGCCAGTGGTACAGGCCATTCTGACGCAATGGGTAAATGAAGTTTTCCGACAACAGCACATGGGACCAACGAGCCTGTTAGGAGTGATGGTACTCGTGCCGAAACCAGGACGAATCACGGCAAAGAATTTTCGCCCGATAATACTCTTGTGTGTGGACTATAAAATATACACACGACTAATCACAAAACGACTGCAACAATTGGCGGAGAAATTAATAGGACCACAACAATTCATCTTTCGAGCGCATGGTGCAATTTTTGAACTGTTAAATACATTAAGAGACGTTGTGGCACTTCAACAACAGAAAGTTGGATCAAAAGCAGCTATCCTGAATTTGGATATTGCCTAAAATCCTACGCTCAAACAAAGCCTTGGATTTTGCAAACGCGTTCGACACAATCAAGCACGATTATTTCTTTACGTTGTTAAGAAAAGTAGGATTAGGATAAAAAAAATTGTATCAGCTATTCAGTTGCTTTACACAAATGCAAGAGTACGCCTTAATGTTAACGGGACACTGTCAACGTCTTTCCCACTGAAACGATCATTAAGACAAGGGTGTCCATTATCACTCTTTGCATTTGGCTTAGCAATTACACCCATTGTACGGTGGATGCAAGAACAGGTGCGGGGAGTGGAAGTCTACAGAAAATCATTTAGAACATTCGCGTATGCAGATGACGTAACTGTTCTGATAAATGATGACAACGACTTGCAGAAGTTACAGGCTATCTTAAAAACAACGCAAGAATTAACAGGGTTAAAAGTAAACGATAAAAAATTCAAAATTTTGCAGCTAGGAAAAAACCCAGTAAACTGCTATCAAGATTCACCTTATGATATTCCGAATGAAGTGACAATCTTGGTGGTAGTGTTTTGTTCAACGATACAAGAAATGAAAAATAGAACATATAGTGTGGTGATATCAAGATTAAGACATGCAGTGTTTTGTGATAAGCGAAGGAATATATCCATAATCTCTAGAGTGACTTATAGCAACGTGTTTCTTCTTTCAAAAGTATGGTATGTTGCAGTAGCGAAGCGTAGTCTTACAATGGAGGCAAGCAATGTTTCAGTACAACAAAACATGTAGTACAATGGCACGCCAAGAGGGGGATTAAAGGTTTATAGCCTCATTGGCCCGGTCGCTGGATTTGTCAAAATATCATAATAAAGTGACGGTTCTAAAAATAAACCATATGATCGTCAAACGTCACATTTACTTTCGAAATTCCAGATAACGTTATTCGTATGGTAGTAAACGTCTTACATATGCGAACTTTCCGCATACGACTAAAGGGGTACGTATTTTCTTATTTATATATTAGTACTTTTATTTGTTCATAATTTTGTAATGTGGACAAACGGTGACCAAACGGATTTAGGTAAAAAACTCATTTATTTAATTTACACTGCGTGATTGTAATTTAGGATTTGTGGGCACCCTAAAAATCGCATTCGGAGTCAAACATTAAGATAAAAAATTAAACACAAACTTTAAAAATTTCATTTCAAACCAAAGAAACACATGCATAGACGATGTACTCACCACAATAAATTCCAAACTCCTTTGCATATATAGGAAATTTCCCGCTATCGAACAATTCAACAAATCTTAGGGCCTCAAGGTTCTCAAAACGTGAAGACACTTCCATGCTCTTTCCACAACTGGAAAGCATCCACGCAAGATCACTTTGGAAATCTCTGAAACGACCGAAAGTGATACCAACCTATTTCCTTAATTTTATCCCTCATGGGAAGGAAAGATATATCAGTATGGAGATAGAAATTAAGTGGTGGAATCAGAATCATTACAGCAGAAAGATTATATACCTAATATTTAAGCAATAAAGTGTCATACAGAGGCGGGGCCGGGGGAGGGTTGGCCCCCCTTTGGCCCAGTATTCCTAAGAAAAGGAAAGTCAAAGGCAGGAAAAGATGACAAAATGAGGAGACTACTACAAAAGATCCTGGGAGCACCACTTGTGTCATAATAATAAAACTTAAAACATGTTCCTGTGTTCATAATGTGTACAATGTATACGATTTAATTGTGCTGTGTAAATATCAGTAGAGAGTTCTTTTTAGATAGCTTTATTTTCACCCCAAGTTTTATTCAAAAGCAGTCAATTTATTGAATGTGGTTGTAAAATTTGTGAAACAGCTCACTTGAATTACTGTGTAAATAATTTGCCAGTTGCAAACACTGGTGCGGTCAACACTTTTGACGTAATTTGAGCTGGACCGAGCTGGACACAGGGTGCAGACCAAGGTCCGTCGAATCTTCCCTCCCTCCCTGGGGAAACTCTTCACGGGGGTGCAGACATTTCACTTCCTGAAACACAAACCCCCGCCCTTTACCATCTCGCCCGAACTCCCAATATCCATTTTTTTTACGCGTTTTACAATTCGCGAAATCTAAAATAAATTGTAATATAAAATTATACATATATGGAATTTAGAACAATGATAATAACTTATTTTAGTTATTTTATGACTAAGAATTATTTTTATATTCGCGATCTTGTTTACGTGTTCATGAAGACACAAATTCTTTACTCGTAGTTTTTGGTGGTAATATATCCTTCTGCTTTCGGTTGAGCTCGGCTATTTTCGGGAATCACGCAAGCTCAGCAAGCAGAGCTTTTGGTATAAGCGTTGTGGACGGGTTCCACTCGAATTTCACGCTTCGCCATGTGACTCCTTCGGGTGCGTTATTTTCCCGCAGAGCAGCCGCAAGCATTGAGGCTGGTGCTTGCTACAGAGCTGCTGAGGGAGTTTGCGGCCGTAATTTTTCGCGAAATCGAGTGCGATGGAAACGAAATAAGGCTAAAACATTAAGTACATTAAATGATATTCGAATAATGCAAGCAGTGCTTGCATTGCTTGTACTATATCTTCGCCTCTGGTATGTTGCTCAAGTATTACCACTACCACCAGCAAGTGCAGCAGAAATACGACGGCTGGTCACACAGTTCAAATGGCAGTCCCATGTACTTAGAGTGGCCTAAACCACTTTGTGTTTACCATTAAGAACAGGTGGACTAAATCTAATTAATATTGAAATACAAGCACAGGCTCTCCTCTATCATAGAAATATTCAACTAGCGCTAAAAGATACGCCGAACTTGACCGGATATATACTCTATGCCTACTTAAGAGACATCGAACTTACAGCACCTGTATTACTGCCAAAATTTGACAGTGATACAAGTTATTTCCGATCACCGGTATTAGAATTTGTGTATCTTTTGATAACTAGTCCACAAATACAGACCGAAGCAATTACAGTGCAATTATTGTATCGTCAACAGTGCGACAGGCTCAAGGTCAAACCCAGAATAGTGAACCAGCAACCTAGTATTAACTGGTCGAATGTATGGCGCAACTTAACAGCAAAACATATTCCAGCCTCCGTGCGCTCGATATGGTACTTGGTGATTCATGATACAATATATTAACTAAAGAAAGAGCATATCGGATTAATCTATAGGCAGAACCTAATTGCATAAGTTGTGATCAAGTAGATACCCTCAGACATAGATTAACAACTTGTACTAAAATGACAGACAATTGGAAATTCCTTTGCCGCTGTCTCGGCAGTATATGTAGGAAACCTCCTGCATATTTTACAGTGGAACATCTCCTCTTCCCAGATTTTATGCTTTTCCCGTTAAGAAAATTACCAGCAATACAGTGGCTATTAGCACACTACATCTATTATGCCTGTACACCAAAAGGCATCATGTGTAAACAAACATTGTGCGAATACTTTCAATCAGTTTACTTACAAATTGAGGCCGATGCCCGTACATATTTATATGCAAACTATTTAAGAAATGTATTATTTATAGGAATGTAAAACATGGAAAGTTAGGTAAAAATGTAAGCAAAAAATAAAGGTATTTATGCAAGATTGTGGATTGTAACAAAAAAATAGATGTAACTCTGTAATTGTTTGTGAAATAAAAAAAAATAGTGTGTTGGTTAGCGTGCAGAACTTTCATCAGCGAGGCCTGGGTTTGATCCCCACCATGGGCAAACTTTTTTATTATTTTCTTGCAGTGAACAAGTTTATTATTTTGTTTTCTAGGCATTTTAACGAAAGGATACACATCAAATTTAATATTTTAATCTGTCCTTTCATTCTTCTAATAGGTTCTCTATCACAAGGGATATAGAGATTCTCTATCTTGGCGAAGGATATTTTCTCAATAGTTCCGTAGCTACGATTCTCCAGTCCCTTCCACCCACTTATTTATTTACTTTCTTCATATCTACTCACGAAATACCATGAATCTAACTAAAACACACAGATATAGTTAGAACAAGAAACACACCTCGCATCGAAGGTTCCAGGTTTCAGTTCTGGATTTATTGCGAGGGTGGATTATTCCTGTGTGTCTATTTATCATCTTCGTCTAAAAACCATTCCTCACTTTTCCCGTGATTAACTTAGGGAGAGACCAAAGCTACTCAAATAACAAAAGTACAGAAAACGCATGACACACCTGGCTACGCATGTTATACCTTGGGAATTAGCAATCTGAAAATAAACTTTCGTTTTGTTTGACTACTTGCAAAATCGTTTCGTGTTGTCTCGTTTGGAGTGTTGGCTAGCGTGTTGGACAAAAATGCGGTCAAACTCAGTTCGAGCCCAGCAGAAGGTAACTTTTTTTTGTCAAATTTCATCCAACCTTATTTATAAAACTCATATTTCTTTAAAACCTTTTGAATTACATGCCACTTCGTATTTTGGCAATCTGAAAGCAGCAAAGATGAAAAGTAATACGATTTTTTTATTATTCCTAGAAAATGACAATGAAACCATTAATAACGGTTTTTGCAATGTGATATTGATATCATATATTGAAATACTAAAAATTGAGAATTTCTCTTAAACCAACTTATAAATGATCATATCCTGATGTAAGATGCACGATCAGAAAGCCTGAATGTTGCATTCAAAACTGCAGAGAACTAACTAACTCTCTAGCCTTCTTAAAATTGATCTGTAGTTGATCTGTCACGTTTAATGTAATTACATAAACTGCACTTACTACACAAAACTGCAGAGAACAATGCATTATTTTTTAACAGTTTACAATACATGACTTATGAATAGTGAAATTTATTTTCGTACTATAATAGGAATTTAGTTATTAATATAAATAAACAAGAGAGAAGAACTATTGATGAACTAAAATTGTAAACTAAAATAAAATATCTAAGTTTCTAAGGAAAATGCACACAAGTCACAAACTGCGAATATCTGTTGATTTCATCTAAGAAGGAGAAGCTACGGTTTGGGACGGGACTTTCTATAGTGGTACGGTACCCTGTTTTTTATTATTATTATTATTGAATTAAAGGAATACACCTACTTGTCAGTATCCCCTGCTCTTCACATTTTTCTCAGTTGTCATACATGTCAATTTTCTCTATGTTCTCTTTATTCTCATTGGGACAAACACAAACATCCATGCCCGAAACGAGTATTCATAATATCGCACGTTAGCCAGCAATTTCCGAGGAAAAGTTTGATACCCGGTTTAGACGCGAATGGTTGGGATCGCACTTTGAATTGTAGGTCCAGTCCGGTATAAGCTTTTTTACTGTGCATAAAGTGGACTTAAAAGAAGAAAAAATCCGAGGAAAAGCACTTGAAGGTTTAATAACTCGAGCAACAAATGTTTGCATTTTATTTAATAATTTATTGAAATAAAGGTGAAATATATTTTTACTTTATTTTTGGGTGGAAATCTCTATTTTTACAGTTTTCAATTTTATTTATGGAAATATTTTTTTAAGATAGTTTTCCACTTTTCTCATCATTTTACAAACATTTACATATTAAATTGTCCACGTGTTTTATTCAAAAAATGTTATACCTGGTGAAAAGTATACATTTCTTTCGAGAAAATGAACCAGGAATAAATATAATTCTATTCCCAAGTAATTATCGTAAAAGTTTGGAAAACAAAATTCAATTCGAAATTCAACAATTCGCACAGCAAATAAAATAAGAATGTGTGCAATAAATAAAATAACATAATTATTTGCTTGAGTTGAGAAAAAAATTGGAGGCAATCAAACGGAATCGAACCAAGTACCTTCTACGTGTCAAACTAACACGCTACCACCACATCACCGGGCCTTCTGACAGACGGACTATATATTCGTCTCCTGAGGAACGCTTGCTAAGTTTCTAAACATTGAAGCGCTTTTTTCTCGGGAGTGACTGACTAATGTAATTTTTGTTGTGTGTCACGGAGATATGTTTACTGCAACATTTGAGCACACAATCGAAACATACAGAAAAAATGTTTTTTTCTGCACATCATTACTTTTCTCCGAGTTAAAAAAATATCCAGAATCCAAACTCACTGCTAGTTACCCAGTTATGCAAAATGTGTCTGGACTACACGCATGCGCTTTATCAGGGATGCGAAGGAACCTCGCAAAGTTACAGAAGGTTCTCTGCGGTGCAGTCGGTTGGCCGGGGAGTCACGTGGTGTCTGCTTATCAGTACAACATGACCTTGTGCAGCACACTGAAGCGTGCGAAGGTATTTCATGTGATTTGTAAGCTGGAACAGACTTTACACGCGTTACAATCGAAAGAGGTTTGTCTTCAGCTTATTCTTTAGGGACAGGCAAACCACACTAGGCATACAGAGTATAATGTAATATGGGAGGCAATTATTTCTCAGTCTCCTCACACTGTCAATTTTATTACCATTTTTGGAGTTAGTTGGCCATAGAAACGGATCTTATTATTGAAGTCGTATCTCGAGTGATGGTTTGGTTCAGTATGCTGATCAGGTTTTCTGACAAAAGCAGGACAGGTTACCCAAGAACAATCTGCTTCCTTCCTCATCCTGTATAAAGCATACGAGCACAGCACAAATATGTAAGATAAATATTTGTTAATTTGGTAACTTGTTTGCAATTGAATTTCTATCATTAACAGCTGCAAAGAAACAAAGGCATTCCTTTTTAAAGATTACATTAAATAATTTTTATTTGATTAGGAAACTAAGAATGACTTCAGTATTCTTATGCAGTACACAAGAGATTATAAACACTCTCTAAAACATACTACTGCTCGTTGCAACACATTATTTCTACAATCAAGACACAAAATTAAGGGCATGCTCAAGTAAAATTACGTATATTTCTGTAATTATCAAGTGCTTTACGGGCTCAACGTCGAGTTTGGATTTGTCGGTTATCCAAATATTATTAATTTTGAAAATACTCTTTCAGTTGGTGGAATGTGTCTGAAATTGAATGACATATTAAATCGTGAACGTATTTTGTCTCTTTAATTAAAACTTTTAGTTTACAAATTAGTTCATCAAATCAACCTGTGTTCTTCTCCCATGTTTATTTATAGTAATATCTAAAATCCCATTGAAGCATAGAAAAACTTTTCTCTGTTCATAAGTCAGTCATTGTTCTCTGCAGTTTTCAATGCAACATTCACGCTTTCTGATCGTGCATCTTACGCTTCACATCAGTGGTATTTATAAGTTGGTTTAAGAGAAATTCTCCATTTTTAATCTTTCAATATATGGTATCAATATCACATTGCAAAAACAGTTATTAATGGTTTCAATGTAATTTGCTGGGAAAGAAAATCGTATTACTTTGGATTCGAACATGCAAACGCAAGTATCAAAGTATTTACTTTTGACAGCACTCACGATTTTGAAACGTGGAAAGGTAATCATTTTATGGCGAACGTTAAAGTCGGTGTGTTGACAGAATGTAGCTACTGCCATATTAGCACTGACAACTAGGAAGCGATCTCAATTATAACGTGGCTGCATGCTTTCCGCTAATAAATAACTGTGTTTTTTTCAACGTATACACAAATACATCGTCGCTTCGGAACAAGAAATGTTCATCTCTGCTGCTTTCAGATTACTAACATACGAAGTGGCATGTAATTCAACAGGTTTTAAAGAAACCTGAGTTTTATAAATAAGGTTGGCTGAAATTAGACAAAAAAAAAGTTACCTTCTAGTGGGCTCGAACTCAGGTTGCCCGCACGCTAGTCCGACACGCTAGCCAACACTCCAAACGAGACAACACGAAACGATTTTGCAAGTAGTCAACCAAAACGAAAGTTTATTTTCAGATTGCTAATTCCCAAGGTATAACATGCGTAGCCAGGTGTGTCATGCGTTTTCTGTACTTTTGTTATTTGAGTAGCTTTGGTCTCTCCCTAAGTTAATCACGGGAAAAGTGAGGAATGGTTTTTAGACGAAGATGATAAATAGACACACAGGAATAATCCACCCTCGCAATAAATCCAGAACTGAAACCTGGAACCTTCGAAGCGAGGTGTGTTTCTTGTTCTAACTATATCTGTGTGTTTTAGTTAGATTCATGGTATTTCGTGAGTAGATATGAAGAAAGTAAATAAATAAGTGGGTGGAAGGGACTGGAGAATCGTAGCTACGGAACTATTGAGAAAATATCCTTCGCCAAGATAGAGAATCTCTATATCCCTTGTGATAGAGAACCTATTAGAAGAATGAAAGGACAGATTAAAATATTAAATTTGATGTGTATCCTTTCGTTAAAATGTCTAGAAAACAAAATAATAAACTTGTTCACTGCAAGAAAATAATAAAAAAATTTTGCCCATGGAGGGGATCGAACCCAGGCCTCGCTGATGAAAGTTCTGCACGCTTACCAACACACTATCAATAAAAAAGGTAAAGTGCTCCCCTGTGCATAGCACCACGCCATGAAGGCGTAAAGGGGGTGTGGGGGTAACGCCCCACACTTTCTTGATCCGGTCATGAGTGGGGGTGATGTGATCAGCATCACGCCCCTGACCGCCTTTACCCCTCAGAGTTTCCCCCAGGTACCCATGTTATTCGACGCTGGGTGGGCGCCGGGGCCGCTTCCATCGTTAGAAAAGTTTCCGGATTTGAACCGGCCGGGGATCGAACCCGGGTCCTTTAGCATGGTAGTCAGACACTATCAATAACACTACATTTTCTTTTTTCCAGTCAGTCTGTTTCCTTCCTCAGCACATGAAAAAGCAAATGCATCTTAATTTCTGATAATTGTCTCATTCTCTATTAATAGAAACCACGTATGTCAAAAATAGACGCATTCTTTCTGTGAAATATCACTTGTTTCGCACATCATGCTTCTCCATTTACTGTCATTTGGACATTCACTTGGAAGTTAAAACTTAGCTTTGTGTGTGCGTTTTCACGTGCATGTGTGTGACAAGAGTGGTGTGAACGTGTGTTGGATGTTGTTCTAGGTATTATTTTCGTTCAAAGCATTAATATAACTGTAAAATATAGAACTTAGTGTAATGCAAGGAGTGAAAATATAAACCCAGTCCGTCAGGTTCGTTACCAAACAACATTAAATAAAGGAACGTAACTTGGACCGAGTATTATTCCATGTCGAGAACACGAGACATTACTTCCGACAATCTTCATCTCGTATTTCTCTTTGGCATCACTGCTCAATTTACAGAAATGTATACCCGTGACTGGTATACAAGCCGCAGAATTACAATGTTGTTTGGGTTGTCTAGTCACAAGGCGCTTGGTGGTCAGACATGGATGGCTTGCTTGAATGCTTCTTCAATAGGGTCGTTACAACCCAGAAGTGTCCGTGACTGTACCCTTTACGGGAAACTGCATTGCGACGAAATAAATATTTCAATTACATTTGAATGAGATACAATAACCTCGATCAGCATTCAAGGCAAAAAATAAAGTAAGCGGTTTATCGAGATCTCTCCAGCGGAAAGCGGGCGTTGATTTGAAGAAGATTATTTGCACGGGTATAAGGGTAAATTTAGAGTCAAAATGATCGTACATGAACACACATAGATAAGGGGCGTTGAGGAAATATGGTGGGGGTGTTGATAAATCACTTGATACAGTTGTGGAACAATGCATCTCTCCAGAAAATGATTGCTGTGACAATCGTGGAATGTCTGTTGGTGCAAGTATGATTCTCGCACGCACTCCCCCCCTCTCAAGGCCTCCAGCTCTCCTCTCAAAGCGATCTGACCCTTTTCCGATCACTGCCATACGACACGCAACAAGGTGAGTAAAGGAATAACATCTAGCTAATGAAGACATAACGTAAGGAAATCGGTTACTTTTTTATTTTTAAAGAAACACGTCAGCAATTTACTAAGGAACATCGATTTTTGCTGCCAATTTCCTCACAATTTTGTAATATTACTCATTCTTATTTTCGCGATTAGTCAAAAGTGGGGGGAAAAGCTACGCTAAGTAACAAAAATCAAAGTCAGAACACAAATCAAATCTCAGGAGTGCACTCAGGTGCAGAACCGTGGCTGATAGAGAAAGATACTAGGTCATTCCGGGTGCCAAACGAACCTAAAAAAAAAATGTCGACGTCCCAGCATTCTTTTACAGTATTGGCGTGCTATTAAATTTATATTATTGCCAGTTTGTAAAGAAATATGTAGATCAAAAAAAAATTCCTCGCTTCGCTTACACTATTTTTTTTCTGTGAAAATCTTAAGGGTAAGCGAGTTGTTTTTCAATATTGCTTGGAGTATTTGCTTCCTCTCCTCACCCCAACACACACACACACACACACACACACACACACACACACACACAGAAATAAGACCAATTTATCTCCAATAGTTGTCCGCAATAAAACTACCCTGTAAAATTCGGGTCACTAAATGTTATGTTTTTTGACAGTTGATTTAAAAAATGACCTTCAGTTTCTCCGTTACGTAAGGATTTTCCACAATAGTGAATCACAGCTACAGGGAAAGTGCCCATTTTATTAGGCTATATTGTTTAATCACAAATCGTCAAATAAATGTAATCGAAAATACAAAACAGCTGCAAAATATTTTTTTAAAAGATTGCATATAGGCTATAATTATTTTTATCTATTATTATAATATTATGTAATTATTTATTATAATAATTAAAATACCATGGCAGACACTTTGCGACATTTACTGGTCCTGCGCTGCTTTTCTCCATCTTCCACTTTGTCTCTTGTGGGTGGATTGCAGAAGATCTCTGTGCAGCATCAACCAAAATCTCTAAATTTTATAACCACCACTTTTTTGTGACAGAGTGGTTAGCACACCATGCAACGACGTCAGAGGTCCCGGGTTCGAATCTCGGCTGGGCATGGATTTTCTTTAAGCGTGTCCTTTCATAAATTTCATTGCATCAAGCTTGATATGAAGTGTAGGAGCAGGACGTTACTAGGATCAACGAGACTTTCTCACATTACATTTTTACTCCCAGGTTGTAATGAAGCCTTAGGTGGCGACACTTTTTTGATCCAGTGATAGGGCCTATCCCGGCTATCCAGCGGCGGCTGCTTAATACGTGCTACCGTGCTATAGCACGTTGCTAAATTTGTTAAAATGAAAAGAAGAAAAAAGCAAATCTCACAGATGCAAGAAGTTTAATGAAGCCCTAAAGTGAATTGAAACTTCTCATGTTCAGAGCCTCAACATTTAACAGCGGCGCCACGTATTTCCCTCGCGCTGTTGGGGCTATAAGGAATACCTCACCGTGCTAGAATCTCAACAGCACGGTTTCGCCCCTTTTTCATCCCTCCGCGCATGAATACTGTACACCCCCACTCCTCGATTCGTACGGGGGATGGGGTCTCGGCTCGAGTAAAATCGTCTGCTAGCGTGCTACAAGCAGACTCAGCACGGTAAGTGTGCCATCTCAGGATAAGAAGAAAGTCTACGACAACCTATTGCCTCTGTCAGAACAACGTTTATTAATGTCACTTTCAAACGTTCTCTCGTTATAAGTGTAGACTTATGCAATGTTTGTAACATGTCATATACATTAGCAGCACCTGCAAAAAGTTGGAACGCGAATTGACACTACCCCTTAGCCTTTTATCTATTTCGGTGGTAAGTTGTAAAGAGTGCAACTCTGAAACTATAGTCCGTGCCTTTTTTGCTTCCGAAAGTGGATTCTGCTATGTAATTTATGTTTAGGAAATTTTAATTTTATATTTTATCTAAATTACGTGTTTTTAAATGCTAGAAATATATTTCCTTATGCTTATGTAGCACTTCAATAGTCAAGAAACAAACTTGCAGAGTACCGTTTTTTTCCCCGGCTTCCAGACCCAAAAATTTTCCGCGCGGTTCATTGTGTTAAAATCGCGTGGCGCGTGAAGTGGTGGTCATTGTTGTTAAGGATTAGCTTTTTGTTGTTGTTGTTAGAAGTGAAATTGAGTGTGTGTTATAACGATGAATTCGGTGGATTCTTTGTTGCAGCGACCTTTCTCTTCAAGAACACTTGAAGAAAGTTGGAAATAAAAGCGCTAGGACGGCCGTTGCCAGATTTGGATCTATCGCAAAATGCAAAGGGAGGTAAGAACGCTACATATAAAAGGCGATTTAATAGAAAACTGTACGATAGTGAACCATGGCTTTGTGGGTGTCAAATTCGAAATGCATTATTCTGTTTTCCTTGCATACTTTTTGGAAGTAATGATTCGTGGTCTAAAGGAGGGGTAAAAGATCTAGGACATTTAAGTGAATATATGAGAAAGCACAGTGAAAGCAAAAAGCACATGAATAATGAGTTAAATTTTGTCTCTCTCGGAACTGTCAACATAGCAACGCAGTTAAGCAGCGCTTATCTAGAATCGCTTCAAAAGCATAATGAACGACTTGAAAAAAATCGCTACGTCTTGTCAAAAATCATAGACTGCATCAAGTTCTGTGGAGCTTTTGAGTTGGCCCTGCGTGGCCACGATGAAACAGATTCCTCCGCAAACCCTGGGGTATTTTTGGGGCTCGTTGATTTTGTCAGCAGTTTATACAACGCTGTTAAAGAACATCTCGACAACAGCACTGTATTTAAAGGCACTTCGAAAACCATCCAAAATGAATTATTAGACTGTATGCTTGAGGTGTGCCAGGGGAAAATTGTAAAAGAAATGTCTGAAGCAAAATTTGTGGCATTGATGTGTGATGAAACCACAGACGTATCCGATCAGTTGCAGTTGGTTCTCGTGTACAGGTACGAACTTAAGGGGGTTGTACACGAAAGATTCTGGAGCTTCCTTAATCCGGACGGACAGGACGCAGAGGCAATTTCCCGTTGCATCATGAAAGAAATGAACAGTTTATTTGGTGAGCAACCGGATAAAATAATTGCCCAAACATTTGATGAAGCTTCGGTGATGAGAGGAGAGAAAAATGGAGTTCAATCTCGCATCAAAGAACACTTTCCACTTGCTCATTACATTCACTGTTATGCGCACCAATTGAATTTAATAATGGAGCGAGCTGCTTCCCAAAATCAATCAGCTAGGGTGTTTTTTTGCAGCTTGTCAGCATTTCCAACGTTCTTTTCACGCTCACCTCAGCGACTCTTGTCATTGGAAACCGAGGTTGCACGTCGTATTCCTTCTGGCTCAAGAACACGGTGGAATTTTAAGTCGCGTACGGTAAATGTTGTGTACGAATATCAAGATGAACTTGCAAACTGTTTGCATGACTTGGAAAATTCAGCGTCATGCACAACCATTCAAGAAGCGCGAGGCCTGCGTCACAGTCTGGAGGATCGCGAATTTGTATTCTGGCTTTTGTTCTTTCACAGAATTATGCCGCATGTCGATATACTTTACAATCAATTGCAAGCAAGACAGACCGACACAGTAAAAGTAAAAAATGCCACTGCTGCTTTCAAGAGCGCCATCCAAAAGGTACGAGATAATGTAGACTCCTTACCTAGAGAATCGGAAACCACCCAAGCAAATAAGCGACGGCGTCGTGAATCAGATCTGACATCAGATGCAAAAGAAGTGTGCGATCGCATCACCACCGAAGCTTCAGACAGATTTGAATTCTCAAATCATTTGGATTCTGCGCAATTGCTTAACTCTTCAAGATTCCCGGAATACACGAATGACTTTCCAGAACGCGAATTGGACATAGCAGTCCGAAGTTATCCAGTCCTTAACAAAAGGAAGTTGCATACTGAACTCTCCGTACTGTACGAACGAGATGACTTCCGTTCTGTAGAAGGAGCCATCCCTCTTTTAAACGTGATTCTAAAGAATAATTTGGAAAATACTTTTTCCCAAATTACCATTTTACTAAGAATTGTAGCCACAACGCCGATGACAACTGCCGAACCTGAACGATGCTTCTCTTCCCTGAAAAGAATCAAGACTTTTCTAAGAAATACAATGGCCCAGGACCGCTTGACTGCCCTTGCTATGCTATCAATTGAGAAGAGGCTGGTGACAAATATGAGTGACTTCAACGCGGAGGTGATAGAAAAATTTTGCTCAAGGAAGAACAGAAGAATGGAATTAACCTTCAGGCGATAGGTGAGTAAATGCATGGAAGCTTTCTTATTTTATTTTCTTTGTTGATGAGTAAAACAAAACATTTTTCACTGTCAATTCTGCACTTCGTATGTGTGTACTCTTTTGCGATGCTTTTCTATCTATTTTGTATAATCGCGACGATTAGGATGAGTGATGATATGATGAAATTAATGAAGGGGCATTCACAAATAATACCCATACCCGGGCCGAGATTCCAACCCGGAACTTCGATGGCGAGATCGAAAGTCGACCACTTAACGTTCGCGGCCACAGAGCCAGCACGTATGTGTGTGTGTGTGGGGGGGGGTTCATTATAAGTAGATGAAAAAAACCAATAAGTTGCTGACCAAGGCAGTTTATTAAGATAAAACACTTAACACGTAACGTTTCGACCCTGTATCAGGGTCTTCCTCAGACGAAGAACTAAACTAAAATGATGAAATATACTACATACAGAAAGATTACATACACATAGCAGGGTCACAAGCCACACAACAACAAATCAAGGTGACAGTCCTTATCTATGAAGATTTCTCCAAAGGAATTAAACATATCACCTCCTGACAGTTGTTGACTAATGGGTCTACTACACTGACAGGTGATTGACAGGTCAAGATTAGCAAGAGTCTAGAACCACCTGCTTACCACTCCCCCACCCCTCCTGCCTTTTTGGTTATGGATGAATACCTCCTCCTCTGGTCTTCTTCTTTTCTCTTCTTTCTTCCTTCTTCATACTTCTTTTTTCTTCATTCCTTTTCTTCATCCTTTCAACTTTCTCTAACACACTCTTCCATTCCTTGTTTATCTTGAGTCCTCCATTCCAATTCATGATGTCTTCTCCTTTCTTTTCTATTTCTTTGGCCTCCTTCCATTTTCTCACTAGTTCTCTCTTCTCTTTTCCTATTCGCCTAGCCGAATCCCATTCAACTTCATGTCCTGTTTCTCTAGTGTGTTTGAATATGGCATTCCTGTCTCTCTTCAATCTCACATCATCCATGTGTTGCTTTAACCTGTCTTTAAGTCTCTTCTTCGTTTCCCCGATATATACACTTTCACATCCTCTGCACTTCACCTCGTAGATAACCCCTTCCGCTTCTCCCTCTCTCTTTTCTTCCTTCTTCTTGCTGGCTATACTTAAAATAGTGCGTCCTCCCTTCCTGTAAGTTCTTATACCCACTTTCCTCAGCACTTTGCATATCTTCTCTGTGGCATCGCCCATACTTCTTATACCAAACCATCTCTCTTTTTCTTTTTCTTCCTTCTCTTCCAGTCCTCTCTCTTTTATCTCTTTCCTTCTTCTGTTGATGTTGTGTCTGTCTTTCTTTTCATAGCCATTCTCTTCTAGTTGTTCCCACAGGCTATTAATCTTGGTTTCTTCTTCCCCTTTCTCTGTGCATATCTTCTTTATTCGGTCTTCCATGTTCCTTATAAAATTACGTTTAGTTCCATCACCCACATCACTTCTTTTGTGGCAGAACACTCCTGCCGAACACTTCTTTTGATACCATGTAGCCACAATCCCCATTCCTCTCTTCTTTTTCATCTCAATGTCCAAGAAATTTAATGTTCCTTCCTGTTCCGTTTCGAGCTCAAGGAATATCCCTGCTTTCTCATCTTCTACATCTTTAACAAGCTTACTCAGCTGCCTTTTTGTTCCCTTCCATATCCCAAAACAATCATCCACATATCTACAAAACAGACTTAACTTATCTCCTCCTTTCACTATCACTTCCTTCTCCCATTCATTCATAACTAATTCCGCCAGCACAGGGCTCAAGCAAGAGCCTATATTCAGACCTTCACTAATCTTGATGATTTAGCTCGAATACCATTTAATTACAATTAGTTACCATGGAACAGTCCAAACTTAAACGCTCCCCCTATGGCTTAGACGCGTCCTTACTCACTTCTTAATTAATGAACAATAGCGGCGCCTCTCCCTTAATGGATGGCACATAGCAAGGGTTAAAAACATTACAGCCGTAAATTGGTTATTTGCATCGATGTCTACTATGAACTTACAATATTTTAAGAAATCAAAATAACCTATAAATTATAAAATATTTTTCCTACTACCGTGATAAACCTGCCCATTCTTTAAATGTACTTATTGTTTTTCAATTGGTTTAATTTGGTAGTTTAATTTTGGGACTTACCTCAGGAAATTTCGGCCATATTATTACACAATTCATTACTTGATATAACCAATCAAATTAGTGTCTTCCTCGACGTTATCATCAGTGGACGGAATCTGGGAAAAATAAAGAAAATGTGTAAAAAAATGTAATTCTCAAATGTCAGACTTTTACGATTAAATTATTATAATTTATTTCTATTTTACTTATTATAATAATTTTATTTCAGAATATATTATAGCTAGGTACGTATAGGCTGGCTGACCAAAATTAGATCAATAGTTTTATGTGCGCTTCAAAGATTGATTCTTGATTCTACTCAGGGAATGACAATTGGCCACTACTATGCCGATATTGCAGAAACTATTTTCTAACCTCACAAATTATAATTAATTATCATCTACGAGCAATAAAAATGCCCAAGAATGCTGATTTTTGCACCGTATTACAATGCTCATTTGGTTGGATTTGTATTAAGGTGCACTATAATTATGCATATGGGTTAATCGGAACGAAATTTTAAATTAGTATTGATTGATTGAGTGATTTAGTTTATTTTACTTCGCGTTTTGTGCCTCTTGGCAAATTTGCGAAGATGGGGATGAGTGATGAAATGGATGAATGGACATTCACAAACAACCAAGCCCGACCGGGATTCGAACCCGGGACCCTTGGCGTCGCAGCGCGATGTGCTAACCACTTTTTTTTTTTTTAAAAAAAAAAGGAAATAACCCATACACGGAGGTATCCCCCACCATTCACTCTTTTTCTCACATTTACACTTTTTCAATTCTTACATTTTTCTTTGTTTCTTATCAACTGGACGAACACAAATACCCATGCCTTACCCGGGACTCGAACCCAGAACCCCTGGCGTTGTAGCGCGCTCTGCTAACCACTTTTTTTTTTTTTTTTTTTTTTTTTTTTTTTTTTTTTTTTTTAATAATTGTCTCATTCTGATATACAAGTTATGGAATTACATTGTTTTTGACATAAGTGTAGTACTGCTATTACAATTCGTATTTCTATCTGGTTAACCTTTACATTTTTGTTTGACCTAAATTAAGTATAAAGCACTAATAAGAAATTTGCATACCATTTCTTCCTTGCTTGGAGAGGAATTTTTTCATATTGTTCTTGCAAGAAGATACTGAATTGTTTCTTAAAACTGCTCTCGTCATTCTGAAATATATATAATAAGTATTCTGTTATCAACCATTGTACTGCTCGTTGTTTTGTTGGTGGATAAAAATTGAAAGCAGGAAAAACTATATCTGTATCCGTAAACTTTGTTAATGAGGTGCGGCATATACGACTGAGCATTGTTCGCAATTTGTTCCACGCCGTGGAGGAGTTGCGACACTTGGTTATCCTGTGGGCTAAAGAGTCAGGCACGTTGCATGATATACAGTTAGGAGAGTCACTGATTCCATATTGGTATGTCCTATCTCTTGTCACTATAACACGATGAACCACTTTGTACCATATTGATTGGGCAGCTTTTGAAAGGTGTTTGGCGGAGACATTTTCCCATATTTGTGGCCAATTATGTGTATTGAAATCCCGGACTATTCGTGGTACTGTGTGCTTGAAACTATTGATTTCACTATATAACTTTTTAACAGATGGTGTAATTGTCTCATGTCGTAATAACTGGTAGCATACCTGTAAAGCGATGTCCTTATAAAACGAAAATCTTTTGGGGATACTTTGGATATCGATGGGAGCTTCTAATGGAATGTCCTGTATTATCGTCTGTATACATGCTTGGGTCGTTGACTCGTGCAGTGAGAAAGCTGTTTTAAGGCCAGTCTGTACAAACAATGCTCTTGCCTGTGTGTTCACGTGTATTAGTGCCAAACCACCTGTCTTCTCTGATAACGTGACCTCATTTATTGCCACCCGGAAAATTGTATCGTGCCACAAAAAGCAGCCAACAGCTTTGTTGACCTTGGCTAAGTGCTGTGTTTTGAAGGGCAGGATTTTTGCTACATACCAAAGTTTAGAGAGAGCAAAAACGTTGATAAATCTTACTCGTGTTTTTAAACTCAGAGAGCGCATCTTGTTCACTCTGAGGACGTATATTGCCCTCTCGCACGTGAGATTACTATTGGCTTCGATCGTTTCATCGATATTTGCATAAAAGTTTATACCTAAAACTTTTATTTTCTTGTCTACAGGGATCTCCGTATTGTTTGTGAAAGGATTCTCCTTGCCAAGGGGCATCAGGAATGACTTTCGATTGTTTAGTTTTGCTCCTGATGTGAGCTCAAAAGTATGTATTTGGCTTTTAACACTGTACAGATCTCTTTCATCCTTGAGAAAAATCGTGACGTCGTCCATGAAACTGCCAACTTGTATTGTGGTGGAAGCCATAGAAATGCCCTGTAAATGATGCTGGATACTAAACAAAAAGGGGGCTATTGTGAGGACGTACAATGTGCTACTCAAGGGACTACCTTGTAGTACACCTCGTCGCATTTTAAAACTTGTTGTCAAGAAACCATTTATTTTGAGTTTTAGCAGCATATGATTATATAATGTTTTTATCCAATTAAGAAAAGTGTCTCCGAAGCCATATGCTTCTAAGACTTTGTACAGATATTCGTGGCTCACTCTGTCATATGCTTGAGAAAAATCTAAAGATAGAATTGCCTCTGATGCATTCTTATTTTGTTTGGTAATAATTACGTCTCTTATCGTTTGTAGCAAGTGATGTATACTTTGGGACGTATTACAAGCGAACTGTAAATTGCCAATAAGTTTAACCATATATTTTTTTAAACGCTGATTTATAAGTTTGATGTCACTGCTCAATATGGAAATTGGCCTAAAATCTGTGACGAACTTTGGATTTGCCTTTTTGGGAACTAACACTATAACTCCCGTGCTACTGGTCTTCCCTATGGTCCCTGTTGTCAACACTTCGTTGACCCATTCCGTTAATTCGTCTCCTATTAGATCCCAGAAACATTGATAGAATTCTGATGGTAATCCATCTTCGGCTGTAGTTTTATTCCTCGGAGCTTTGAATACTGCATCATGAACCTCCTTTTTACTAAACGGTTGTGTGAGCTCAGTTCTTTCATTTTCTGTCAGTGACGCAGGGAGGTAGTTCAAAAAATTGCATTGCGTTTCTGTTGGATTGAAGTCTTGACCAAGAAGATTTTTATAGTATTGCAAAAACCTGTCGTGTATACTATGAGGGCTGGTGACAACTTCACCGGAATCTAAAGTTAATTTATGAATAACGTGACTCCTGGCGTGTTTATGTTCTTGAAGAATGTGACTTAGTGTGGCTTGCTCGTCTGGGTCTATAGGAAGAATCTTGCTCTTTATTATTGCTGCAGATTTTCGTTTCCCATGTATAGCAAGTAATTGCGCTTTTATTTCATTTGCATAAGGACGATCGAAATTACCTTGGAGTGCTAAACGATGGAGATCATTCAAGACTGCATACAAAAAATTATATTTGTTTCTTTGGTCTCTACTAACCTCTGCACTGAAGAATTTACTGACCTGACGAAATTTAGGCTTAACTCGAGTTTCCCACCACTCGATCAGGGTCTTTTGCACTGGCCGAGAGGCCTTGAGTTCGTTCCACGTTTCCCTGATTAGCTGGACATAACTGTCATTGCGTAATAATGTGCTATTTAAAAGCCAGTATCCGCTACCTTGTCGGGGTTTGATCAAATCTAAATTTATTTTGAGAATTGGGACACTATGATCACTAAAGCATACTGGAAAATTTTGAACACTAATGATATATTCCTGAAATCTTGGTGCGACATAAAACCTATCGATCCTTGACGCACTATTGGAGGTGATATGTGTGTAACCTTGACTTTCGCCATTGGTGTGTATCCAAGCGTCACGCAGTTGTAACCCCTGCGTTAATTCATAGAGCGCACGTGAGAAGTTGTATCCTGGATTTTGATCTTGTGAACGAATTACGCAGTTAAAATCTCCCACTAGTATAGTGTCTAGTGTGTGGGATGTCAACTCGGGCCCTACAACTGTTGAAAAAAAAATCTTCTCTTTCCCGTCTGTTTTGGCTTCCTGACGGAGCATACACATTACAGAGAAACACTGAGCCTAATTTGGCACTTATTTGTCTGCCCGTGGGATGGGGCACTACATTACGTAAATCCAAGTGTCGCCTACATGCTATGGCAGTCCCTTGTGCAAAGGGAGTAAAATTGTTGTATACTTTAAACATGCTCAGTACAGAAAAATCGTCTATGGCTACCTCTTGTAAGAGGGCCACATCAATAGACGATTTAATGAGAAAGTCATTGAGAGCAATTATTTTGGTCTTACTTTGCATTTGATTCAAATTTATAGATGCCAAGGTAAATGTTTGCATGATTAGAACTGTCCACAAAAGAAAACTAAACTTACTTACATTCTTCAACATTACTAAACTCTAATTTCTGCCTAGAATGCATTAACTATGCTTTCCACTAAATAAATCTGGGGTAAGTTTGTTACTCGTCGAAGGTTTCTCTTTAATTACATTTCCTGAATGACTTGTTAAACTACCCTTTGAAACATCTTGTTTTGGGGTACCAGGTTCTACTCTAAATTCGTTATGAACTATTGTGGAACTTACGCATTCATTATTTTTCTTCTTCTTTCTACGTAACACCATGGACTCTTCCGCCACTGACCGTAACCTTGATACAGATCTTGACCGTGATTTCCTAGGAGAGGTAACTACGGGGAATTCTGCCTCCGCGAACAAAGCACTTGGGGGTGGGGGCGGGGGTATGTGATGCATCTTCTCTGCAGTGGTCAATGTTGGCTGCTCCATCTCTTCCCTTCCTGTTGGTGCATTCTTCTCACTAACTTCCTGTCTGGTACCTGTCTCCTCGTCTGTGATTCTGGGGCTATCCGTGTTCCCTCCATTGCTATCTCCTGACGCTGGGACTTCTGCAACTAACGGAGCTGAATCTCTTGGTTTAGTCCGTACGGGTAGCACAGTTGGTTCATATACCATCGGTACATTGTCAGCGGGTATATTAACCGGACCCCTGCGGGGCTGGTTCCCTGAGGATCGACGCTTAGGGCACTGAGCAACTACATGATCCTCCCCCGAACACGCGAGGCACGTACGCACCTGCCCAGGGTATGTTACCCAATAAGGGTCTCCATTCATTGTTACATATGAGGGTATGGGTTTACGTAGTATCATTTTAATCAAGACACGTCCAGTTCGAGTAGGGTAAATGTGATCTGCAGAGTATGTCTCGTCTTCAATTTTTAACACTTCCCCATAAGACCTCATGACACGACTTATCACTTCTGCACTTAATTCAATTGGGACTACATGGATTCTGACGATTACATGCCGCTGGTGGGCCCATTCTACTTCAACTTTATGATCACCATCTACGTCACTGTAGATTACCTCAGCACCAAAATCATTTAGTAACCGTTCTCCTACCACTTTTGTCGCAAATTTCACGTACAAACACTTACGAAAGTAATCTATTTCAAAACTGAGCACTTGGTTCGTAGGCACTTGGTAGACATCATGAAACCATCGATGAAAATCCAATGACGTAGGTCGCGTTTTGACCTCACGGAAAACAAATTTCAAGGTGTTTTCTCTTTGTGTATTCATCGTGAACTATTTCATCGTATCTTCACTGGCTCACGGTAATTGTAGTCAAAACCTCGCTTGCACTCCAAAAGAAAATAAAAAGAACTAACACAACACTAGCAAACCGTATACGGCCCTAGCTAACTCGGACAGTTCGATCACTAAGCCTTCTCACGCGAAGGGCGGAGCTCGCTACGAACTGATACCTGCACGAGCTGCAGGCAGACTGCCACTTCGCCACGGAGGTCGACCACTTGGCCACAGGGTCGGGCTTTTACATTAGTAGAATTTGAGTCACTTAATAAATGGCTTCCACTGGTGATCAAATCCGCAACCTGTCTCGGATATTTACAATGATAAGAATAGGTATAACGATGAAAAATGAGACAACATGGCGAACACTCGTGCCAATGCCAGTATAGTCGAATGAGGAATGAACCGAAATAACACAAACTTAACGGTTCTTTAGGTTTTGAAAGACCTTTCAGAATACATAGTAATAAAGTAATCTTGTGATCTTAATCAAGTAAGAAATGCAATGTAAAAGTAATGACCTTGCCTCAATTAATGTCTCAAAATGGAAAATATTGTGCAAGAATAATTTCTAGTTTTTCTTATTTTCGGTCGAAATGCGCCTACCGTACTATAAAAATAAAGGGGTCAGTGGCTGACATATGTTTTGGAGCGCTTCAGCCCCCGTCCCTTCCTTCAACTTCCCTGTACTGATGTCAGTAGAAAGCAAATTACGTTGCGGGTCCACACTTGTTTTGTACGAGTGAATTTTACTGTTTCTTAGCAGTAACGTGTCAGTTCTAGGTGGTGTTTTACGTTGTCTCCCACACTTTCCGTTTCGTTTTGGAGAAAAACTACCAGTTGCCCTGTAGTTTCTAATAATTTTTGACACCGCTGATTTCCCAACACCAGCCACTTCAGCGATTTGCCGCACAGTCATGGATGTGTTCTCACTCAATGTAATAATTCTAGAACGTTTTCTGGGTGTTATATCCATACTGCAAAACACGTAGGAATACGGAGCACAACAAAAGCGTGTATACTACAACCAAAAACTCATAGATGTCTCTTGGTTAACAATTGGCATTGCACCACAAAGACAATATTGAAACAACAAAAATGCTTCAAACCTTGCAATTGTTGTAAACATTATCAAGTATGCCTCAAAAAGTTAGCTGATACTACTAGTATAAGTCTATGTTACGTATCTATTCGATTATCCCACATAAAGAGTAAAAAACTGTAAAAAACTGATTTTTTTCTCTCTTTGTCCGCATTAATTTGCACAGCTACTGTACTGTACTTTACAAATCATAAAATTCACAATTAATAAAAACTTTGGTGTTGTATAGAAGTTCGGATCTCAACCTTAGCAAATTATTTTCCGACTTTACGAGGTTAATTCATGATATTTTCATGACCATAGATGTCTGAATTGAAATTTTCTGAAATTACCAGTTTCTTATACCAGAGGTGTAAAAACAATAATTAGAAGGGGAAATAGTGTATAGAATTCGAGATTTTTACCTGAAATTTCCCAACATGGTCGAGAGATGGAGAATTCTTTCAGTTCCAAACGTGAGGATTATTAATATTTCCTTCCCAATCCCGTCCGACCAAAAAATCCCAGTCCAGCACACCCGTTGTTACGTCAGTCAACATGATTCTATACTCTATCCTCGGAATCTGTGGAGCAAACAAGGCCGTGCATAGCGACAGAAAAGGGGGAGGGTCGACTGGGCAGAGCGAAGCAGTACATGCTGCTTCGTACTGTAGTCACTTTCCACCTCCACGCAATCCCGTTCCCTCTCACCTGTTCATTGGTGAATCCGTCTCGTGTCACTACTTGCGAAGAAACTAGTTTCTTCCAGAGATACCCGGGACAGAGTATTAAATTGCAGAAAGCAATATTATTTGTAATAAAATTTTACCATTCCAATTACGTACATGGACTTTTCCCTGGTATATTAAAGGGGGCAAGTGGCCTCCCCCCTGAGGGCGTCCTTGCACATAGGCAATGTTTTCCGCCCCTTTCTAATGGACATTGTCCTAACAAACTCGTCGCCGCATTTCAACAGTAGCAAGCTCCCGCTGGCCTTGAATTCGGTCTCGATCCCGTTGTACCGGCAATCATCGTAACGGCAACGTTGAATCAGCTGTATGCAGGAACTTTCGTTTGTTGAGCGACGCAAGAGAATTGTTTCTTCGCTTCCGTCTACCGCCGTGGAACAAGAGATTGGCATTCTTCGCGAGCATCAAAGAAGCTAATCGGGTGAGTACATTTTCTTCCTTATATATTCATTTCATTGTAAGCATGGCCGACCTAAAATGTCTTATCAAAGATAGAAATGCCTGCAAGCGAAAACTCTAAAGCACATCATCATATGTTGACACACACTATGAAGCGTCAAGGAATCAATACTCGCTTGGACCATTTAATCGAGGTTTATCAAAAAATTAGAAGAGGTACAAGATACCACTGAAGTACAATCAGCCGAAGGTAAACACGGTGCATCAAGCAACTGTTGTGCGATGGAAAACACACATATTAACAAGATTAACTGAATTTATTAAGGAACTCACAAAACAACGCAACACTTTACATTATAACGAAACTACGTTCCCCATTGCAGGTTCTGTTTGCACAGACTCTTCTCTAGCAACAGTAGCTTGCCTCTTCTTCCTCTAGGAGGCAGCACTACAGCAACGAAACTGAACAAATGTATTTTGATTTTAAAACAAGAATGCAAATCTTCATGGGTAAGTATGTCAGCAGAGGCGGCTCGTGGATTTTTGGAGTGTAGGAAGTTACGGTAAACAGACCGAGGAAAGTTTTTTGAAAATGCGTCAAATTACACAGTTTCACGTATCGCATCTACCTTGTACTTCAAACGGCAAAAGAAATACTAGGCCAATTGTCCATTACCACTTTCAGTTAGTCTATATTCCACAAAGTGATGATAATTAATTGAAATAACAACGTCAATAAGCAGAGTGTAACATCTACATCACTACAACAGAATTCCATATTATAAAATAGCACAGAAAATAGAATAATAACGATTCAAAATAGTGAAGGACAATTTGCCCACTATTATTTTTGCCATTGGCTGTACTATGCATTGCATTTATCATGTTAACTGCAGGCCCTCTCTGCTTGTCGTGTGTCGATTGAGGACAGTTTGTCAATACCTTATATATCATATACATTGGTATTTGGAGGGTTCAATACAGTTCAGACGAAACCTCCTGATAAGAAAAAGTGCAATTTCAACTCTTAAATTACCCTAAATGCGATAAAATTATGCTTGGATATATTATCATTATTTGACAATTATTATTAATTTATCATTATCATCTTCTGATGACTGTAGTAGTTTTAAGTTCAATTTATGCAGCTATTTTGGAGTTGTGAACTGCGTTGTTGATTATTAATTGTAGTTAACCAACATTAGGAATTTCGATCATTCAATAAAATGGGTTCAGTATAGTGCTTGAAAAAGGTAGTGATTGCTGCTACAATATTTAAGCATTGCCATTGGCTGGTAGCTATGTGGGCTCTCACTTATTGGACACAACTTAAACACCATCGGTGGTTAGGTTAGGCTTGTTGGGTTTGGTTCTCTTAGAAGAAGAAGACCTCGAGAAATAGTTGTAGGAGTCGACAGACGAGTCTCTGCCGCGGCGCAGATCCCAATTTTCGTTTCGTCTCATTCCCTCTTAGCATCTACCCCGCTCGCCCACCTTCGCCATTCTTGCCTTGTCAATTTATTCCTTGACACACTCGCGAAAACATAATTGAAAACAATTTAATAACGCTCCAGCTCTCGGTTCACACCGTTGGACAGGGACAGTAATGTGGCAATATAGAATGACGTAGTGGTTGCTTTTATAATGCAATGCTTGTGTATTGGCTAGCTAGTAACTGGTGTTGCCAACAATAATAATGAACCACTATTTCTATCACGGAACTAGAAAGGCAAAGTGACTTCGAGTTTTATTGGATTGGAAGCACCATATTATTATTTTAAGTATTTGACTGGTTTGACATTGTGTGCGTGTATTGCGTGTGTGTATGTGAAAGTGCATGTATTTGGTTAGTGAACATTAAATTCCACAATGCCTCCAGTACTATTGTTCAAATTTCATCACTTTAGAATTGCTCAAGAGAAATAAATTATGTGGATGAATGAGCATTTCAACTCTCTGGCTCCGGCACGTGTTCTCAGGGACGTCGTTAAGAGGGGGGCACGGCCCCCCGCAAATGTCTACGTGGCCCCGGCAAATTTGTCTCTGTATTGTATTAGAAGTTTCACTTTGATGGTAAATAGTGTAAAATAGTTCTTCAGTAAATTTTGCTTACAGTTTGAAACACTACTCTTAAATATTTCTTCGGCATGACTCACAAGCAAGGCATTTCCTGATTCTTCCTCGTCCAGTACAAAAATAGATGCATTGGAAGGAGTTTTATGGCACAGCCCGCTGAGGGAAGTCTGAGACCTTTTGAAAATGCACTTTCTCTCCCTGGCCACCAGTTAAGTGGTAACAGCTTTCCATTTTCCCTTGAGATCGCAATCACTTCTTCAGAGAATCTTTGAAAACTATTGTTATTCCTGCCTCAGTTTATACGGATTACGGACACGTCGCTAGAACTCTATTGGTTAATTATTTTATGGATCGGCAAGGATATCCTCATGGTTTTGAAATGGCAAGACACAACACTCGTGACAACAACGAGACAAGCCAGATTTAGAACTCTTTGTTCCCTTTTCCTGCATCGGGATGAATGAAAAAGATGACGATAGGCGGTTCCTTGAGGGTTCACTTACAGTTACAAGCCATGAGGGTAGGAGTCTTATTGCTTGGAGGCAAAGTAAAAAGCCTTAGTTAAGTACCGACTTGCCATTGTTCCTCAGTAAGTTTCTAAGCCTTTTCCAAGAAACCTCTCTCGCTTTTTTCCCAGTTCTGGACATTGTTGGCTGTCAGCTGTGAAACAGGGGTTTGGTGGTCCGTGAGTAATTCGTGGTTATATAGTTCCTGTAAACGCGAGGGGGTAGAATCACGGAGTAGTGATCTTGTTTTCGTACAGCGTGAGTGAAAAGTCGAGTGTGAAGCTGCACCTGTAGAAACAATGGATTAGGATCGACCGCATTCACCAACACATTGAAGTTACTCCCGATAAAGTCCTGGACAATTGTACAAAGAAACATCGTCAATGGTTGCATTGCATCGCATCTCCCCTACTTGTAAGGCAAATTCTGAGAATATTATGTATTGTGCATGAAGGTAGTATTTTTCTACCTTATCGTACTCAAGGTATTGGGTAAGAAATATAAAGTCTTAGCATAGCAGGAAGCAGAGAAAGGAATGCGGAATAAGCAATTAGACAAACGTTAGGTGAGTGACTTGGGAGACGGGTATGGATTGAGCGTTGGAATACGGTGGACAGTTGGCGAGAATAGGAGAGAGAGTAAGGTCTGCGGATTGTGAGAGAGAAGCAAAGTGGGGAACGATTATTGGACGATGGTGTGTGATTGAATCGATGTCTGACAGGGAGGTCAGGCAAGTGACATTTGAGAGGACAAGTGTAGGAACAACCTTCATCTATTTGTAAGGCAATTAATATCCTTTTCTAAACCAATCCATATCGGTTCAGTCATGGAGAGTATAAAACCCATATCTAACTTAAGTTAATTTCTATCGCCATTCCTATAAATGTAACCTTTCGCGTACATTATACTTTAGGCTAAGCGAAAGATGAATCCCAATTTAATCTAGAGGTTCTTGTTTCGATCCCAACGCAGTTTTAGAGTTGCGTTATGATACACTATTTATCATCAATTTTCTTCTTCTACTATCCATTATATTTTTCAATTTTTCTGAAATTTGTCACAATTTTTTGTTCTAAAAGACCCTGTGACCACAACACAGAAGCCCGGGTTCGACTCTTAGGGTCGTTAATCATAGGTGGAAATTTTCCGTCTATATCCCTGCATAAGGATATCTCGTATCTAGGACACACTGTCAGTCTTTCATAAATGGGGGAAACCATTAAGGGTAAAAGTCGGTGCCTTATGGCACAGGGTCTCGAAATTTTTCTGGATCAGCCACTGGGTTGCGTGTGATAGAAGATGCAATATATACTTTAGAGGAGCGGTCCCGCTAACACAGGCGCTGTAATGAAGAATAATTCACCCCGCACTAAAGGAAGAAAACGAGGTATGTAAGAGATTTACAATAGTTTCCATGCCCTAGAAATGGCAGGTTTCAAAATTCCGCCTATCGTTCTGACTTGCACTGATTTTTCTAAATTTTCCACAAGCAAATATAGCAGCTGCTTAGATGTATAAAGTTGCACAGACATACAAATATAATTAATGCCAATTTATATAGCAAGAGCCACGGTAGCTCAGTCACGAAGCAGTAGCTTAAAGTAAGGAAAAAGTCGCTAGGGCGTCTTACTACCATGTGAGAGACACGGGTTCGATCCTTACGGGGGAGAACCGGAAATTTTTTCACCTGTTCAAGCGGCTCCCGCACCCACTCAGCGTCGTAAAGGAGGGTAAAGGCGGCCAGGAGCGTGGTGTTGATCACACCAACCCACCTTCGACTGTGATCAAGAAAGTGTGGGGCCGAAACTCCACACCCCCTATACGCCTTCATGGCGTGGTGCAAAGCACAGGGGAACACTTTATTTCGCTGTACTTTTTTACTATTTATGTAGCGAATTATAATTACATAATGCAATCATGAGATTACCTATCAAGCATTTTCTATTGTCATTTGACTACTCGTAGGAGCGGAAATCTGAACCTGCTTGTTGAACTCAACTCCTGCAACTTCAAGATTAATTTTCTAATTTGGTTATTTCATGTTGCTTTTCTTTCTTCTGGGGCAACTGCGACGATGAGGATGAATGATGACCTGAATAAATATCGATAAGGCAACCATGCGTGACTAGGGTCCAAACCTGGTACCTCTGATTTTGTAGCGCGTTGTGCTCATTTGACGGGAGCGCAATCCTTTGAAAAATCTGTAAAAAGTGGTCTTAAAAGAAACAACATGGGATAGAAACTTATATAGGTTCGCTAAACCTAAAATTGCTCAACAGCCCATTGGGGTGGTTTTCCATTGGCTTACGCGTGTACAGCACGTTGATTCCTTTCTGTTTCGAGAGCAGAGTTCTATACCATATCGATTTCAAGTATTCCTCAATTGTCCTCACGATGCTGGGGCAGCACAGAAATTTTTGAGCTCCCACCAGGGATCGAACCTGGGACCTCTAGCACGAAAGAATAGAGCGCAATCATTTGAGCGCGTGGGAGCTTGATTTTCATTAACGATTTACCAGATGTACTAAAAAACTCCGAAAAATTCATCTTTGCTGACGATGTCAAAATTTTCAAAGAAATTAAAAGCGATCACGACTGCACGAAATTACAAGACGAACTTAACGAAGTACTTAATTGGTGCAAAAACAACAAGGTTAATCTCAATCTCAAGAAATGCAAAGTAGTATCATTCACACGTAACAAACATCCCATCCAATACTCGTATAACATTTCTGACGTAGAAATCCTAAGAGAGAATACTGTAACTGATCTCGGAGTCACATTTGACAAAGCTTTAAATTTCCAGACACACACTGCGCGCATCCTCAGTGAAGCGCACAGGAACCTAGGATTTGTGATGAGAATGGGTAGCCAGTTTAAGAAAAAAGAAACCTTTTTGCTACTTTACTATACATTCGTCAGATGAAAACTTGAATATGCCTCGGTCGTTTGGGACCCGTTATTTATAAAGGAAATAGAAAAAATAGAGAAACTCCAAAATAAATTCTTAAGGTATTTAGTATAGAAATTAGATGGCATTTATCCAAAATTCACTTCAGGTGACATCTTACGCAACATGCTGAGTGTCCCGTCCCTTGAAAAAAGAAGACAGATGCACCAGTTAACCTTCCTTTTTAAACTTGTCAATGGAAAAATTGACTCCTCCGCACTTCTCGCAAAAATAAACTTTTATGTTCCACATTCAAAATTAAGACCCAGAAATGACGTCTTTAAAATTTCACGCGGTAGAACCAGGATGGCTGAAACAGATCCCATGAGGAGGATGTGCGCGTTGTACAATATAGTCTCCAATAATACCCCTGACATTGATCTATTTAGACCTAAAAGCAAACATATTATGTGAACCCTGTATATAATAGCATTGTAACCAAATATGTTGTATACTTTATGATATACCACCCTTGTATTATATATTGTTGTTATGTAATGATTATTCTGTTCCGTCTTATACGTAGTTATTTTCTCATTGTCTTTGTTTTCTCTTTCCAATTCTTAATTACTTGTTTTGTCAATATGTATGTGAACTGAACTCAGTTATCCTCAAAACACTGTAACTGGGCATTTGCCTGTAGTGTTTAATAAATAAATAAATATTCGGTGTCGTCAAATCTTCAGTGCTGCACAAGAAAAGACTATTTCTACGGCGAGCACGGAACATTTGATAATATAACATACATAATAAATTCAATGGGAGAATAGAATATACCTAATTATGCCAGAGGGACTACCAGGGACTCCTCGTCACTCCAACAACTGCCGTCGGTGTCCTCATCGTCACTGACCACACTACTTTCGCCCTCTGTGTCCTGTCTTTCAAATGTATAATAGTACATTCAATAAATAACCGGATTTTTTTTACTACTAACTAACTCTCTAGCCTTCTTAAACCCGAAGGTTCATGGCTGCAGCAACACAGGCCTTGCATCTTTCCCTATCTTGAGCAAGATCTATATACTCTTTTCCATCCCTACCGACTTCCCTTAGGTCCATCTCAACGTTGTCCCTCCATCTTCGTCTTGGCCTTCCTACAGGTCTCTTACCATCAGGTTTCCCAACAAGAATTCTGTAAACTCCTCTTTCCTCTCCCATTCGTGCCACATGGCCTGCCCACCTAAGTCTTCTTGATTTAATTATTCTAATAATATCTGGACATGAATACAAATTATGTAGTTCTAAATTATGTAACCTTCTCCACTCACCTGTCTCCTCATCCCTTTAGGTCAAAATATTTTCCTAAGGATATTATTTTCAAATACTCTCTATTTATGTTCCTCTTTCAATGTAAGGGACCAAGTTTCACACCCATATAATACTACAGGCAAAATTACTGTTTTGTATATTTTAACTTTTAGTTTCTTAGATATTAAACGAGAAGACAAAAGTTTATGAAGAGAAAAGTAACATGCATTTCCTGAATTAAGCGTACTTTTTATTTCGTCTTTAATATAATTTTCACTTGTTAATATTACTCCTAAGTATTTGAATTTGGAAACTGGTTCAAACGAGTTGTTGTCAGTAATTAGATTTTGATTATTACCTAACACTTGGTTTCGGCCTGTAAGCATATATTTAGTTTTCTCTTTGTTAATTTCCAAACCTATCTCTTTAGCAGTTTTGAAAAATATTTTAGCATTATTCTTAATTGTATTCACATTATCCCCCAGTTAGTCTACATCATCTGCATATGCTAACAACTGAGTCACACCATTTAATATTAGTCCTTTTTTAGTTTCTTTTACCTTCCTAACAGCATATTCTAAAGCAAAATTAAAGAGCAATGGAGATAATGCATCTCCTTGTTTTAACCCATCATCAGGCACGTATCCAGAATTTCTTTTCGGGGGGGGGGGCTAAACATAATTTTCTTTACAGGGGTACAGATAGAACCTCGCAAGGTTTAAGGTCGATGGTGGCGATTCAGTTCCAAAACGGTGGGGGGGAGGGGGCAAGAAAAGTTTATTTTCTCTTGGTAGACAAAGGTTAGCATTAAAAAGCCATAGTGCGGGGCCAAAAATGGAGAGCAAATGTCTCCTAAATCTGCCATTGTTTAAGCTGCTGTTTTTTTTTTAATCTTCTTTCAAAACGTGATATCGAGACATTTTTTATCAGTCGACTCCTCTGTTGCAATGTACGAACATTGTGTTTGTGCCGAAACGATCTCAGCATGTGTATGTGTGTCCGTTTCACGAAGCTGTTATGCAATGGACAATCCATTCGAATGTGTTCTCCCAGGTTTCGATATGATCCTTTATGGTGTTGTCGCCTGCCTTCGAAACGTAACCTTAACAAAGATCCTAATTTTCCATCCTTGTGACTTGGATCTTCAAGATTTAGGAAGAATTCACACAGAAGGCATACACACGTCGTTTGCAATGAGTGACCCAATCAACAGAAACTTTTCACACCGTAGCGGCACTAGAGGCTGCACAAGCCTGTGTTCGATTTGTGAAACCCTCAAGCGACACGTATAGGTTGTAGCTTCGGTGTGAAACCTGGTGGGTCAATCTCATTGTCACCTTGAAACGGAGCTCGTGTTGACAGAGAAGAAAAATATCATGTCAACCGGTGGGAATGTCCCTTAGTTTTATTCTATTTCCTTTTTCTGTGCTTGTTAATTAGGCAGGCAACATCTTACGGTTGGGCATACACAAGAGATGTACTATGCAGAAATTTTAGCGGAAAATGCAGGCTCCAACAGCATACCGTGCCATTGCTCTACAGCAACAGCAAAAGATCAAGCGAAGCCAAGGGTGACTCGGTAGATCACTTGGTAGAACAAAGAATGGCACGGTATGTGCCAGAGACCCTGGTTTTGGAGTCATGGTCGAGCTTGCTTTTTCCGTTAAAATTTCCACATATGCAACATCTTGTTGCTTTCTCTTCTCGACATTCATAAAATTTATGGCCTTTTATGGCTGCCCCTTTGTGGTATTTAGTGTTTGAGTGTTTTTCCAAACAGTTGACTTAAAAGTCCATTTTTAATCCACGAAACCCTCGGACTGCATACACGGAACTTGGTCCGGTCACTAATAAATCGTCACTCAAAACTTAGATTTTCAGTCGATCTGTGCAGCTTATTTCCTTTTTTTTTTTTAAAAAAAAAAAAATGCTTCTCCAATGCCCATTACTGCTGAAATATTTACTTTAGAGACCTTTGATCTCTTCGGCTCATGACCCGAAACTAGCACTACACTGTCGGCAATGTCTTCAGCTTTGGACCCGAACTTGTAATAGTGGTAGACTTCATCACTTTACAGGAAAATGTGTCACTAGTCCTCTTCCCCCCCCCCCCCCCGAATCACTACATCTTATAAAACTGTCAATGGACACTGACTGATCACTAATCGACTGTCACACTTATTCCTGAAGTATTATTGAATTATTCTGTTGTATATACCAACTGTGAAATTGAATCCGCGTATTTATATCCATATTATATTCTGGAATGTTTCGCACTTTTCCTTGCAGTAATGCAACGAATCGGCCGACTCATGGCGCTACCTTCAACAGTGCTTTGTTGGGCAACTTCCAAATGCTGACAAATCTTTAAATAATGCTCATGTTCGTTTCGACAACACCGAAAGAGCAAGAAAAGTTTACATACAATATTATCAATAACAGGGTTATCCTTCAGGGTTCTAGAACATTCTCCGCCTTTCCTCGATAATTATATTTCCCCTTAAATTATAATCACAATATTTTATTTCACACACTCAAGCCAAAAACCTCATTTTATCTAGTGTAAATCGCAAAATTTCGGAGGGGGCTCGAGCCCCATGAGCCCCCCCTCTGGATACGTGCCTGCCCATCATGAATTGTAAATTTGTCAGACATATTAATACCCACACGAATTTTACTTTCTGTTTCACTGGTGCATATTTTTATCATCCTAACAAGCTTCTTAGGTATTTCAAACTCTACTAATATATTATATAATTTATCTCTTTTGACCGAATCATATGCTTATGGACATTTTGATTATATTCCCACTTTTTTTCATGTGTCTGTCTGATGTGAAAAATTTGATCTGTAGTTGATCTGTTACGTTTAAATCCACATTGATAATCACCTATAATTTCATTAGCATATGGGGTTAGTCTTGTTAAAAGAATGTTAGATAATATTTTATATGTTGTTGAGAGTAGAGAAATTCCACGGTAGTTATTGCAGTTCATTTTATCACCTTTTTTAAACACAGGAACAATTATGGATTCTTTCCACTGTTGAGGGATTTCTTCTTTATTCCATATTAAACAAATTAATTTATGAATTTGACATATTAATGAATTTCCACCATATTTAATTAACTCAGCTGGTATTAAATCAATGCCAGGTGCTTTGTTATTCTTTAGCCTTTTAATAGCATTTTTAACTTCAGTCAAGTTAGGTTCTGGAACTAAAGGTTCTGCCGTGTGGACTTCATTTACTTCTGATTTATCTCCTACATGGACATTTAAAAGGTTATTAAAGTAGTTCTTCCATATATTTAGAATATCGCTTGGGTCAGCTAGAAAATCACCGTCTTTATCTTTTATCAAGTTTACTTTAGGTTGCCACCCCTTTCTAAACTCATTTACACCTTTATATAAATCTCTGATATTTTTATTTTTGCTGTTTGTTTCAATTTCGTTAATTTTGCTTTTCAAGTAATCTCTTTTTTTACTTCTAAACGTGCGGTTAACGTCTCGCTTTATTCTATTATAATTGTTTAGATTTGTATCATCAGAGTTATTTAACCACCTAAGTCTAGCCTGATTTCTTATTTCTATTAGATTATGACATTCATTATCAAACCATGGCTTACATTTTCTCGGTTTATGGTATCCTATACTTTCTTTAGCTGCTGATTCTATTGCATTACGTATGTGCTCCCAATTCTTATTTACATCTGTTTCATTTATATTTTCATCATCATTTAAATCCTGCCAAACATCAAATCTATTTGACAGTTTAATTTGGTAATCTTTCTTAATTCTTTCATCAGTAAACTTTCCTGTATCAAATTTTAGAACTTTTAGATTTTGTTGCTTATGATTTATCACTGAGAGTCTTTCTCTTAATTTAGCAATTACTAAATAATGGTCACTGGCACAGTCAGCACCTCTATGTGTACGAACGTCAATTATACTAGTATGCCTTCTCTTATCAATGAGAATATGATCTATCTGATTATGAGTTTTACCATCTGGAGAAGACCAGGTATATTTATGGATATCTTTATGTTTAAATGTGGTACTTTTCACAATTAAATTCTTTGAGGTTGCAAAAGTAATCAATCTTATACCATTATCATTACTTAATTCATGAAGACTTTCTTTACCAATCGTGGGTTTAAATGTCTCTTCTTTGCCAATCTGTGCCTTACAGTCACCTAACAGAATTTTCATATCATACTGAGAAAATTTATCAAAGACCTGTTCTAACTCTGTATAAAAATCATCTTTAGTATTATCATCATTATCTTCCGTTGGTGCATGTATGTTTATTAAAATAATTTTACACCATCAACCCTGTAAAACTGCATATGATATTCTATCATTAATAAATTCTACTGTTTTAAGAGCCGAGATAATTCTATTATTTATGAAAAAGCCTGTTCCAAAATTATGATTTTCAGTACCACCATAGAAAAAAGCATAATTTTTAGTTTTACAATTCCCTTCTCCTGGCCACCTAACTTATACTTAACTATCTCATACACTGAAATGCCCCAGGCCGGTAAAGGCTCAGAACATTCCTGGTGCCTAATTTAATATCCTTATTCCTAATGTAGATCTTATCCTTAGTCCAGGGACCTCCCAAAGTAGTCCCCACCCGGAGATCCGAACGGGAGACTATTTTACCTCCGGAATATTTTACCTTGGGAACATCCATGGCCTTATATTGCTGTTTCTTGACATGTCTTTTTACAGTGCAGAGTTGTCAGCTCTACGCCTAACCCCCAATATGAATGGAGGAACTACTACACAAGACAAACACAAACACATTAGACAGCACAATTACTACACAAGACAAACACAAACACATTAGACAGCACAACTACTACACAAGACACACACAAACACATCACAACTACTACACAATATAAACACATTTTTTTTTTTACAGAATCTGTTATTCGAATGGAATACAACGCATGATAATTATTCAACGTAGTCCCCCCTCAAGTTCAATGCACCTGCGCCAGCGCTCCACAAGCCTCCCAATTCCACGTGCAAAGAATTATTTTGGGCGTGTGTGTAACCAGTCATGCACGCTGCCTGGACTTCCTCATCATCCTCGAACCTTGAGCCACTAAGAGCGTCTTTAAGTGGGCCAAAAATGTGATAATCTGAAGGTGCCAGATCCGGAGAATACGGGGGGTGGGGTAAGCATATGAACTTTAGATCGTCTAGCAGTGTGTGGTCTCGCGTTGTCATGCAGTAACAGGACGCCACTGGACACCAGACCACGTCGCTTCTTAAAAATTGCTGGTTTCAAATTTTCACGCATAAGGTTTGCGTATGTCACACTGTTTACATTTTGACCTCTAGGCATGTAATGTTCAAGAATTGTTCCCCTATGATCCCAACACAAAGTCAACATAACCTTACCAGCACTTCTTTCAGCTCGCACCTTCTTGGGTCTTGCAGATGAAGAATGTCGCCACTCCATTGTAGCCCGCTTTCGTTCAGGTTCGTAAAAATGTACCCAACTTTCATCTCCCATGACAATAAGGTGAAGAACTGCCTCCCCTTTAGCCTCATACTGTGGCAAAAGCTCCCCATTCGCACATCCATTCGCCTGTCTTTCATTTCTGGTGTCAAATGTTTTGGAACCCACCTCGCACACACTTTCTTGAACATCAGTACGTCATGAAAAATATGGTGGCCTGATTCGACACTAACGTTCATCTTTGATGCAATTTCACTCACCGTAATACGCCTGTTTTCCTGTATCAACTCGTCAACTCTCGCAATGTTGTCCTTCGTGACTGCAGAGACAGAGCGTCCTGGACGTGGCGAATCTTGAACACTTGTTATACCCTGTTTGAACTTCTCTGCCCACGCGTACACTTGTGTTCGACTCAAACAGCTTTCACCATATTGCACTGCCATCCGACGGTGAATTTCGATTGGTTTGAACCAGGGACCTGTAACGTAACGCAATTCATTGGTATTTGTCACCGTTCCACGTTATTTCCGTACCGGGTACCGCGTACCGGCCCAAGTGCCGTGGACCGTTCCAAGGAAAATACCAGAACCTCTTGGTAAGGCGAACAGTAACGCTTCTGCTATACCGTTCCGTTCGTACCCGAGAGTGCTTCGGGGACGACAGCTTTGGGTACACAGAGTGGAACGTTAAAATACCCGTACCAGAAAGCATGGAACTTGTTCCTTCTCTGAATGCCGGTTCCGTTACGGTACGTACCTCTCCTTAGAATCATACCGGTACAAATTCATGATGGGTATACCTGAAACTTCAACAAATCAAATGGGTATTGAATGGATCAGAAAATATATGTCACGTAACTCTTCATTTTAAAACTTTCATTGTTGAATTCTTGAAAAATCGTTAATAACTAATATTAATGGAGGTTGTAGGCAATATATATATAAAAATAAATATGGAATCGTGAGATTTGTTATTAATAATGTTACTTTTATATAACCAATACACGTAATATTAGGGTGCAAGGTGATGCCAACATATTAAAAAAAATCTTTTCAAGCAAGATATTGAGAGTTCGACATGATGATAGTTTATGTAATTAGAATATTACCAACTAATACATGTGGAGAAAAGGGAAAGTTAATGTACGCCATATTGAGAAATGTTGCCATCTAAGTTACAGATCTTAAATTCGGGTTGACCTGGCATTGCCAATCAATATGATTTTGGTAAAACTGGAAATTAGACGCCATATTGAAAAATGTCACTTCTTAAGATAAAGAAGTAAAATTCGCTTTGACGGTAGCTTATGCTAATTACAGTATGGCAAATCAACATGATTGTGGAAAACCGGCAGTTGATGGACGCCATATTGAAAAGTGTTACCTCTTAAGATAGAGAAGTGAAATTCGGTTTGGTCGTAGATCTTGCTAATTAGTGCATGTTAAATCAACATGATTGTGGAAAACCGGATGTGATGGACGCCATATTGAAAAATGTTACTTCTTAAGATAGAGAAGTGAAATTCGGTTTGACGGTAGCTTATGGGAATTAGAGTATGGCAAATCTAAATGATTGTTTAAAACCGGAAGTTGATGGACGCCATATTGAAAAATGTTACCTCTTAAGAAAAAGAAGTGAAATTCGGTTTGGTGGTAGATCTTGAGAATTAGTGCATGTTAAATCAACATGATTGTGGAAAACAGAAGTTGATGGAAGCCATATTGAAAAATGTTACTTCTTAAGATAGAGAAGTGAAATTCGGTTTGATGGTAGCTTATGGGAATTAGAACATGGCAAATCAACATGATTCTGGAAAACCGGAAGTTGGTGGACGCCATATTGCAAAATGTTATTTCATAAGACAGAGGAGTGAAATTCGGTTTGATGGTAGCTTATGGGAATTAGAACATGGCAAATCAACATGATTCTGGAAAACCGGAAATTGGTGGACGCCATATTGCAAAATGTTATTTCATAAGACAGAGGAGTGAAATTCGGTTTGATGGTAGCTTATGGGAATTAGAGCATGGCAAATCAACATGATTCTGGAAAACCGGAAGTTGATGGACGCCATATTTAAAAATGTTATTTCATAAGACAGATGAGTGAAATTCGGTTTGATGGTAGCTTATGGGAATTAGAGCATGGCAAATTAACATGATTCTGGAAAACCGGAAGTTGGTGGACGCCATATTTAAAAACGTTATTTCTTCAGATCGAGGACTGAAATTCGGTTTGGTGATATTATGGACATTACTGCATTGGAATTCAACAAGATTATGGAAAATCGGACGTTATCGGAAAATTTTACTTTAATATTCCTCTTTTCCTTTGGTCATTGCTTATAGTAATTAGAACATGGTAAAATTCATATGATATTATAAAACCGGAAATCGATGGACGGCATAATGAAAAATGCATTTTATTAAGATGAAGAAGTAAAATTCGGTTAGATTATTGCGCTTGGTAATTCGAACATGGACAATGCATATGCTGTTGTAAAACTGGAAGTTGATGGACGCCATCTTGATAAAGAAATACTTTTGAGTGTCGATTTAGTCTTTATTTATTAAAAATAAATTTGAATGAAATTAATTATAAATATCTGCAACTTTTACCAATCGCGTCGACGATGATGAGTGATGATTAGATGAAATTCATGAATGTGAATTGACGCTCACATAGAACACCTATGTCAAACCTGGGACTCTAACCCGGCACTTCGTCAACTATAGCACTTTTACATTGATTGATAATAGTAGCCCTACATGTACAAATTGACATTTATATTTTACATCTAATCTCTCACTTTTACTCGTTCCAATCGAGAAGTTCAAGTTACAATTCAATGCTTTGTGACGTGTTAAAAATTTGGTACTTACTTGTGTGTCACAAAGTGGGCATTATCATAAGTCAATTATTGGAGTTACAACAAAAAATAAATAATTTTCTATACTACTGATGATATTTGTTCCAATGAATTAACGACACGAGTTTTGACTATTTGAAGTGCGAATATGTAAATCACTTGCAAGAACACGTGACTGATTATTTCATGTAATTAGGAAGGCTGATGATTACATGAAATTGAAGAATGTATATGTCAAGTTTGGACTCGAATCAAAAAGCTAGGGGGCGAGATCGTTGTTATCCGGCGGCTTAACGAGCACTTTCTTTCACATTTATAAAGGATATGTTAGCATGATGCTTACGCTAATTGAAGACTTATTACAGAAAATAATGAATAAACTTAGATTTTGCCCTTGCACATGCATTCCATATTTGCACTTGATATTCACATGTCGTTATAATTTTATTAGAACAAATGGTATCTGTAGTATTAAAATAATGTTCAATTTGTTTTGAATTTATTAATTGACTTATGATAATGTCCACAATAGAAGTCAAATTTAATACTTTCTTTGTGACACGAGTAGCCATACAATTTTTCACGCGCTTCATAGCATTATAACTTGCACTTTTAGAAGAACTTACACTTCATGAAGTTGGTATCTCTTCACAAAAAATACTATTCAGAGTATTTTGTCCACAGATACACTTGATAAGAATGAAATAATGAATTATAAATTCAATATACTCTTGTAAAAACTATACGTGTAATATGAAATACATACTTGCCTCACGTAAAAGTGACGTTGAAAATGACGTCCATTGAATAATTATGGTGAGTACTACAAAGGCAGTTAGTGTAAAAAGATAATCTTGAATCATTTTTAATGTGGGTTTCCAGTTTAAAAAACAATTCTATGTAAAGTGTCAAACGAGGTGTAACTACAAATTGCTTTCCATATCTTTATTATGTTTAAAAAATGCACCATATTAGTGTAATGCCACACTGCAATATTGAGTGAAAGAAATATTCTTACGTGGTTTTGGCTTTGTGATAACATTGGGTCTTCCATTTCAAGGGGTAAGTTTAAAAGCTGCGACAGCAATCAGGCAAATTTCGGTGTATTAATTTTAATTCGGTGTTATTTTTACATGCATTTTTACTGTTCCTTCTATGCTTAAGATTTTCACATTGTGTTCGTTCTAAAAAATTGAGGCAAATTTTAGTTTTAATGAAAAGAAAATATTATGGCTTGCCTTTGTAAGAAATGACCAAATTTCTTGATTTTGTAAAACTATTTCATCTCATCAGACCCTAAATATGAAATGTTTATTGAATGATAACTCCCAAATCTTTGAGCACAATTATACACATCACATTTCCATAACAATGCAAAAAAATCCCTGTGACCTCAAAATAACGTTTTGTGTGCACACATATACATGCCTTCCTCCTCCCCATCCGAAACACAACAGTTGCTTCTATTGGAAATGTTCCCGTTCCTACAAAATTTCCCTTCTGGGAAGAAACATCCCCCCCCCCCCGAGCAAATTCTATTTCAGGATGAGGTTAAATACTGTCAATATGTCTGTGCCAAACTGCAATAAATAATGCGTGACAATCTTTTTTGAATCGAACTATCACCAGCTAGACTACAAATGACAGAATTGCGCTTTAGATATATAGTTCCTTTTGAACAGAAGAAGTGTTATCGCCAGTTAATATTGCATATTTTGCGTTAAAGTATAAAATTCTGTATTTTTCTGAAAGAATGGCATAATTCCAGTTATTTCGCGATCTCGAAAGATCGAAATTTTTCCTCCTTTACCTACCCAAATCTATTTTATACACTTAATTTTGCTTTCCTCAACTTTTCGGTGTTATCGTTTAAACAAAAACTTCACGTTCCTATATATAACACATACCTTACAGAGGAGAGAGGAGTATGTAAAGAATTCATATAGTAGGAAATTGAGGACGCGTTGATTTGCCATGCTCTAATTACCATAAGCTACCACCAAGCCGAGTTTCACTTCTCTATCTTAAGAAGTAACATTTTTCAATATGGCGTCCATCAACTTCCTGTTTTCCACAATCATGTTGATTTGCCATGCTTTAATTAGCATAAGCTACCGTTGAACCGAGTTTCACTTCTCTATCTTAAGAAGTAACATTTTTCAATATGGCGTCCATCAACTTCCGGTTTTCCACAATCATGATGATTTGCCATGCTTTAATTACCATAAGCTACCGTCACACCGAGTTTCAATTCTCTATCTTACGAATTAACGTTTTTCAATATGGCGACCAGCAACCTCCGGTTTTTAAGAATCTTATCATTTGCCATGCTCTAATTCCCCTAAACTACCATCAAACAGAGTTTCAATTCTCTATCTTACGAATTAAAGTTTTTCAATATGGCGTCCACCAACTTCCGGTTTTCCACAATCATGTTGATTTGCCATGTTCTAATTACCATAAGCTACCACCAAGCCGAGTTTCACTTCTCTATCTTAAAAAGTAACATTTTTCAATATGGCGTCCATCAACTTCCGGTTTTCCACAATCATGTTGATTTGCCATGCTTTAATTAGCATAAGCTACCACCAAGCCGAGTTTCACCTCTCTGTCTTAAGAAGTAACATTTTTCAATATGGCGTCCATCAACTTCCGGTTTTCCACAATCATGTTGATTTGCCATGCGTTAATTAGCATAATCTACCGTCAAACTCAATTTCACTTCTCTACTTGTTCTAAACGTAATGGTGCCTACTGCGCATGCCTCCTAGGAACAGGTTGCCTGAAGGACGAATATCGACCTTCTGCGCAGGTCGTTGTAATTAGTATATTCTACATGAGCTTGTTAAACTAATTGTATGTATTGTTAATAGTTTGCCAGAGTGACGTCTTCGAAATTTTTGCATAGCTGATACCATTATTAACAAATTAATGAAAGATAAACTAGATATTATTTATACATATTTTTCGGATAAATAATTATCCAGAAAGATCACGCATTAGTTTTTTCTAAAGTTATTATAATAATTTTTTAAACAAAGAAATGTATATTTGTCGGTATTCCATTTGCTGCTGTCGAATTTTGATTGACAGTAAACTTAATTCGGATACCCTCAGTATGTTATGATACGTACTGTAAGTTCCTGTTACAAATGTTACCCGCTTCATCCATTTCTATCCACGTACCGGTATTTTAATAACAAGCGCTTGTCATAGTGCTTCAGTACCGGTTACCAACTTGTGGTTCCATTTCGTACCCGGTAGCTACCGTTCAGGTACAGTATGTACGGGTACGATCGTACCCGTTCCATCCGAGACCCGTTCCACTCAGTACCTGAAGCGAATGAGTCGTTGAGTAACGGTACGCCTAATTTACCCAGGTTGTAGGTAGGTCCAATCTGTCCGGTACTGTGTGGAACGCCAATGCCATTGTAACGCATATCGATAGTTCCGTTCGTAACTTGACAGCGTTACAAGTTGGGTTACGTTACAGGTCCCTGGTTTGAACCCTTCAACTAACAGAAATCTAATGACACTTCGCTGCTCCAAGTTGGTACGAACCTGCAAGGGTGCCGCCGTCTTGTTTAACTGATTCCGAGCACCCTGTTCGAGAGGCAGGCCTGCCAGGCCCATCTGTTAATAGTTCTAGGACGCCACCACAAAATAACAAAGAAACACCAAACATAGTCGTATTTTCGATTTTTATACAACTTTTCCGGTTATATATTGAATGTATTGGTCCAAAATTTCGTCCCGACCTATCTCCCTTACAAAATCGTTTTCCTGTAATTGTTGTGCATGTTTAACACAACCGGCCCCTTGTTCTTGTATTACATTGTCAAGTTCTTCGTTAACAAGAGTACATTATATATTTGGCAGTAGAAAATTCGCTATGATCGTAAAATTCAAAGACGGTTCTACGAACTACGTCTTTTTCAAAGTCATCTAACTATGTTGTTCTTTTCGGTACGTTAATATGCTTTCTAGGTGATTGAAACATGCCCCGATCCAGATTGCTTTGCCCCCGAATATATGCGAGAAACAGTAGCTTGATTCACACCAACCACACGCTTGAGCTGTTAGAGCCTGGTACTTCTTATAGTCAATTTTACTTCTCTCTTCTACACTCGAACATTTTTTAAAAAAATTGTCCACCTGAAAAATCACCTGTCGTGCCTGGATTCGTACAACACTGTATTTTTTCTCTCTTCTCTCGCTACCACTACCACTTGGTTTACTCACGACATGCTGCACACATCCACTAAACACACGGAAAAAACGAACAGTGACTGAATCCTCTTCGTCAACTACTTCTACGTACCATCACTGGGAACGTACGTGCCCTGTTCCTTTCGCTAATAGAAAGTTTCGGAATGCAACAGGAACGAAAGGAGAGCAAAAACGATACAATGCAAATACGTTTATAATAACATTGCTTCTACAGAGGGAACGGTATAAGTTACAATCACACTTCTTTTTCGTACAAACTCGCAAATTCATTATCTTTCCATCTGTTGAACTACTGACACTTGAAATAATCTATTTATATACGAGCGTCAGGTACACGATTTAGTAGCAAGGTGAAACTAGGCAACGCAGCACGTCTGTGATTCGCTGGTGCTGTTCAGCCGTTCAAGGCCATATACAGGAGATTTGACGCGCACTCCAGCTTGAACTTCATTATGAACACTTTTCATTTCCGCGCGATTATCATACCCAATCTTTTATATTTAAACCTAGTCCATCGAAGGCCATCAAGAGACGACCAGAACGATATTTGTCAGCGGATGCAACATCCAAGAATATCCACTGTTTTCCAATATTTTTCAGACAAATTTACAAATATAAGGACTAATGACATATTTTCCATTGTAGCTCAAATCTGATGTAACAGAAAAAATACATGAAAGTAGTTTCCTGGCCCGATGCGATACAGAGACACCTAGCGACATATCAGGGGACTAAGAATTCTTTTCGACTGTCCTAAACCAGAGGCCAGAGAACCTTCCTCCCTTCACCATCCCCTCCCCTCCTTCGTGACTCCCGCAGTGAGGTTTCCAGGAAAAGGGCACCCACCTGTTTCTTTTCATTCTGGTTTCGGAGGCTAAAATTTCTGTACTGGCAAAGCAATTTGCATTTCACTGCTTGCTGGCTGACTCTTGCATGGAGCGAGAAGAGTGGCAGGCTCCCGAGACAGAACCTTCATCACTGAAGTTTTGATTGAATAAATTTGGTTGATTACAGTGGCTACTATAATTATGTTGAATTTTCTTGTTGAGGTTGGAATTATCAATTGAGAGTAAAGAAGGAGGTAGATAACATCAGTTGAAAGAAAGTAATTTTTTTGAAGGGGGTGTTTTTTATACAAAATCGATATATAATAATAATAATAATAATAATAATAATAATAATAATAATAATAATAATAATAAGGCAAAAATTAGTAACAAATATTATTTCAACTATTAACGAATAGAGTCCCTATTAGAGATGGGCAGGAGCGAAACTACCTGGAATTTAAAAAGAGGAAACGTGGACATGCGTAATAACATATGGAAAAACTGAAAAGGAGAAAGATGGACAAAACAATATAACAAAATCTACAGTAGTAACAAAGATGTCAGAAAACAATAGTTTAATAATGAACTTACACTTTGATGAAGTAGTTTTCTTTGTTATGATCTGAATTAAGTACCTTTGCACAGTTGTCATCGTTGGAGTTCACAGCAGCTTTAACCGGCCAAGGTTGATTGATTTTGTTTATTTTACTTCGCCTTTCTGCCACTCTTGGCTAATGATGATATGATGAAATTGATGAAGAGACGCTCACAAAGGACACGTATTGCCAGACCGGATTCGAACCCGGGACCACTGGCGTCGTAGCGAAATGAATAACCACTCCGCCACGGAACCGGCTAATCGGCCAAGGGTGGGGACAAACTCTCAGTGGTGAGTAGAAGGTGAATTAGATAAGAGCTAACAATAGACCTTTTAATTGACATTAATGGGTTTTTAATTCCTTATGGAGGGGTGACGCTATTCTAAATTAATCAAGCGCCACGTGTCGGGGGTGGAGGAGGAGATGAGTCATCGATGACTCATGCACACATGTGAGTTTGGAATTAATGGTTTTCCATTAGTGCACAAAAGATACTATTATGTATTCCGTTTTTTACCCTAACCTAACCCTATTGTTGTACTTTATATATGCGTTACTGCCGGATATGAGTCATGGGTACCTCATGCACACGAGGGAGTTTGGAATTAATGGTTTTCCATTAATGTACAAAAGACACTATTATGGAGTCCGTTTTTACCCTAACCTAACACTATTGTTGTACTTTACATATTCGTTACAGCCGGATATGAGTCATGGACGATTCAGGCTGGCGGGGGAGCTTGGAATTAAAGGTTTTCCGTTAATGTACAAAATACACTATTATGGAGTCCGTTTTCGGCCTTTTGCATCTCCCATTTATGCTTTTTTTATATGTGTTTCAGCCGGATACGAGTCAAGGATGATTTATACAGTCGTGGAGCTGGGTTTTAAGGGTTTTCGATTAGTGCATAATATTATGGTACCCGGTTCCGGCCTATTCTAACCCAAGGAACTCAGTTCCGGCTTATTCTAACGCAGTTTATGCTTTTCTTATACGCGTTACGCCCGGATATGAGTCAAGGCTGATTCAGGCACTCGTGGGAACTTGAAGTTAATGCGTTTTCAGGACACGTTTTTCGCTATTCTAATACAATTTTTGGCTATTTATGCGTGGTTTGCAGTTGCCGATGACGTCATGACCGGCCATTTTGACATCGGTGCTGGATCATATTAGGTATAATTAAGGATCTGGATTTATCCGGATTCAACCGGCCCCGATGCGATCTGGTGTAGAAGATATTATAACACAATATATGGCGTTAGCCCATGTTCGCTTTAAAGCAGGGTTTCGGAGCGGAGTGCGGAGCGTACTAAAGGAGCGCTCCGGAGCGACTTCGAAGCGTCAGTTCTACTCCGCTCCTCGCTACGGAGCGGAGCGTGGTACGACAGCACTCTGATCCGGAGCGGAGTGGTTCGACTTTTTGAGTCGCACGCTCCGATCCGGAGCGGAGCGTCATATGACAGCACTCCGCTCCGGAGCGGAGTGGTTCGGCTATCTGAGACACGCGCTCCGATCAAGAGCGGAGCGTGATACAACAGTACTCCGCTCCGGGGCAGAGTGGTTCGGATTTTTTAGACGCACGCTCCGATCCGGAGCGGAGCGTGAGACAACAGCACTCCGCTCCGGAGCGTGGTGCTTTTGACAGCACGCTCCGATCCGGTTAGGAGATTTTTTTACACGAATGCTGTAATGCAACTATGAATAATGGGAATGTGCAGTACATTAAAGCCGACTTCCGTGGCGGAGTGGTTATAGTTACCACGTACTCTAGTTGTTTGTCTGTATGATCGCCCCCGCTTGGAGGGGAGGGACAGAGTGGGTCATGCTTCCTTATGGCCCTAGTCGAACGGGTGAAGGGGGCGGTGCGCGGGGACTTTTGGCAGACGCTTTTTTTGTTTTGAATTGTATCTTCTACAAATATGCTGTATAAAGAAACAAACTGCCGGAGTACTAAGTGAGGCGAGTGTACAATCTTTGTGTGTACCGTTCATCAATTTAATCATAACATCGATAATCCCCATCTTCGCGATTAGCCAAAAGCGACAAAGAAGAGAAGTAAAATGAACTAAATCAATCAATCAATCATGCACATTAAACATTGGTAAAACAATACAAGAATGTTGTTTTGGATATATATATATATATATATATATATATATAGAGAGAGAGAGAGAGAGAGAGAGAGAGAGAGAGAGAGAGAGAGAGAGAGAGAGAGAGAGAGAGAGCTGTAGTACGTAAATTGTTCATTTGATGTAAGTTGGAATATGAATTACGTAAATAGTATTTCTGTATTGAGATGTACTATTTTGTATTGTGACTCTTAGATATAAGAGTTTGAATGTTATGTGTTGAATGGGTTACGAGTAATTTCAAGCAATCAGTTTTTCTGCTTTGCGGATTTGTCCGACCCACCTGCCCCATACAACAGACAGCTTCGTTTTGTGCTGTATTCCGTGTTCTTTGCAGGTGACTCAGTGCAATCGGCTAGCGCATTGGTCTTGTGCCCGTTTCAAGAGGGGAGGAGGGTGGAACTGGTACATAACTTGTTTGTGTGTGCTTTCGGGGTTGAGAACTTCGTTCGCTGCGCTGTACGTTGCGTTCGACTTATCCGTACATGGTAGAGACATCGTCTTTGCCAGACAGATCCAGTGTTGCCAGTTGTATTACAATTATGCTACACCAATTCTGGCTAGATTGTTCTCTTTTAAAAGTATTACCTGCGCGTGTTGTTCTTCTCCTCACTGTCATAAAAAGAAGCCTTTAAAAGCTGTGTTCTCTTGTATCATTACATGTATAGTATGTGTGCTTGTCAACGGTGATGTATGGACATTTAATGAAATTTTTAATGCCGCTGATACATGGACGTCTTCAGGATTTTTTCCAGGAAGGGATAAGCAAGGTATTTTACCAAGGGAGGGGAGCAGAATGAGGCAGAATTTCCCCAAAATAGTATTACTCCCTTTAAAAAAAATTCTACAGTTTGAAGTTATCATGTTCCTGCAACGCCCTTGCAATAATTTATATATATTACTGTGACTGAAATGAAATTATATGCGTGAAACATGTACTTCTTGATTGACTTTCATTTCGGGTTGGCGTGGCCTCCTCCCTTCCGGACGTCCATGCCAATGGAGAAATCATTCCAACCAGTCTCGGTTAATGGAATTATAAGGTGACTAGATTTGTTAAATCAATATACAAGAACAACAAAGAAAAATCCGTAATTGTTAATTCTATGCATCATAAGCCACGAGAATCATGGGAGATCTATACTGTAATAATGAATTGAAGGAAACCATGCCGAGTTTTTGTTTATAGTCTACCTGTTCAAGTAGGAATGGAAAGGTGCACGAATACAATTACAAAAATGTATGTAAAAGAAAACCAAGTATTTCGATCATGTTATTTCTATAATTGTAATCAACAATGACCAATTATCCTTTCAATTAAGTATAAGTTTCAATTTGTCTTTTCCGGACTATTACCTTTGCCTTGCCTTTAATCGTATATTTATCATGATCCGTAATTTTAAACAAATTCTAGATAAGTCGGTAAAAAAATAGAACACCGAAACTATGGAAAAGAAATATACTGTGATAGAGAAACAAACACAAAGGAAACACCAATGACATTAACGCGGGTCAAACCAACACCATTTGTCGTTGAGAGCTGAACTCACATCCACGAACTCGCAGAAATATTCCCATGGAATTCGTTATTCGTCTGATATTGAATACCCAATGATGCTTTCTGTTATGTAATAGACACTTATGAAGTGAATACATTATTAGGACTTTGCCAGATTTCAGAAAACACACACACACACACACATGCGTAAAAGATATAAATAAGAGGTTGTTCATTTGGAAATTAATTTCCAAGTTGCATTTTTATGCTCTTGTGAATAGATGTAAAGGAAAGTGAAGTATCTTATTGTTAAACATAATTACAAATGTATATTTGCTTAAGGATTAATTTATCACAATATACATTGCAATTATACATTCAACATACGTTGAAACAATGCCTCTTGTTGTGGACTTTGGTGGATTTAAGACTCAACAATACGCTATCGAGAATAGACCTACAGTTTAAATCCTACCTAAAGTGGGATTCGAGCCACTATGTCTCTCCACCGGGTATCGATCCCAGTGCCCCTTCATTACAAGGCGACGTTGTTACCACTATGTTATAGGGGTACAGCGCGCTACTTTTTTTTTCAGTACACATTTATCAATTCTCTCATTATCATCGTCGCGATTAACCAAAAATTCAAAGCTAAGTAACAAAAATCAAATGAAATGCCATCAGTGAGGAAGGCACGTATTGCTCGCAGCCCTGTTTTTCAAAATGAAACCATAAAATTCAGGAAATGCCCCTCTCCAAGTAGATAATTTTCCCAGCAATTCTTTCTTTGCGTCCAGTGAATCCGAAATGAATTCCCTTGCCTTACCCTTGATTTCCCCCACACAAGTTCAATGGAATTTAAGTCTGCGTGGTAAGGCGGAAGTCGTATTATGGTGTGCCCCGCGTTTCTAAATTTCGTGTCAATCTCATACTGTTTCGCATAAGGTACACTTTGAAATTTTAAGTACAATTGCCTCTTGTTCATTGTCCACAATGCTTTCACTCTATTCTCCGCATCAATTTTAGTTTCGTTTGCAGGTTTGTCAGTCGCTGCGAGCCACTGTACCATGTCGCTTTTAAGTGAAGACATAGATGGCTTTTTATTGATTTGAACGTTGTGATAACTAGCATTATCAACGACAACAACGCTGTTTTCGGGAAGATTAAGTAACAGTTTTTCATCGACCCATTTTGAAAAATTTCTGTTATTCATGTCATCATGATAATCTCCACTCTTTTGCTTCGATTTGAACACTAATAGAGCATTATCAACAAACCCAAGTTCTCCTCCTGCGTGGACGACAATAAGACGTCGCCCCTTTCCAATAGCTTCAGTTACCCCTATTTCACACTCACTTTGCCAACATGCTGATACTGAATGTGATGCGTGAATGTAGGTCTCATCAACATACACAATTGGCCTATCTTGTTTTCTGCAGTCACGAATGGCCCTTAAATATTGTGCACGCCAATCAGCAATGTTGGGATTTTCAATCAGAATCTTTCTCCTTGACTGACATATTCTCCATCTAAACCTTAAAAGACAGCGTAAATATTCACTGCTGCAATCTAATATGTCGTCTTGTCTTATAGCTGTAGTGAGTTTTCGTAATGTTGGAACTACTTTCTTTAGTGTGTAAAATTCGTGGATTTTTCGCCTAATTGCACCTTTAGCAAATTCATCTGCTAGTATTCGCTTTTTCCTGGGCTGTTTTCTACCTGTCGGAGTACAGAAATTCAGCTCACATTTCGCCAACGACTCTTTTCCTTCTTTTAAAACTTGAGAAACCATCCATTTAGATACTCCCATGGCGGCGCTTGTGGACTCGACAACATTATACTTAAGTTTATTTAAGTTCTTCTGATTTCGCAAATATGTTGCAACATTGTAAACAATTCCTCTGGCCGGTCCTCTAAGGGGCTTTTCAGAGCAGATTGTGAATCGCATTGGACCCGGCATGATTTGATTTTCAGACACAACAGTCACATAATTCGCCTCACGCACTCACCATTGTTCTCACACGCAAACACACACAATAAACACACCAGTTCAACAGCAGAGAAACGCCTCCGAAAACAAAAATCTCTTCCACACGAATGATGGGGTCAGACGGGGGTGAAAATAGTGCCTGCAGTTGTGACGTCAGATAAAGAAAAATTGTGTTAAACAACGGTGAAATATTGTTCGCATACTGATATCGATAAGATATAAAAGAGGAGCTTGCATTTCAAAAATATGCAGCCAAGAGTAAAGAACATGAACAATTGAATGCTTTAGAAAAGAACAGGCAAGCGTGTTATTAGATTGCCTTCTCGTAGTGATTGTTGTACCATAAACAAACGAACCACCACCCAACTCGGTTTTTTTATATACCGCGTGAGGCACCTAAAAGTATCACCTGAAATAGCGAAGAAACCAGAAACAGTAGCGATGTGAGGTTTGCGGGAAACAATAATATCAAATGGGGCTCGTAAATCGGAGGTATGGGGTGGGTCGAAAAATATCGACAAATGGGGCATCTGGAGCAAAGTCATATTTTTTTTAAATGGAACGATATACAATAACATGCATAATATAAAAGAGCACACGCAGAGAAACACAATGCCGTTGGTCTCATGCATCTACTGCACATAGGAACGAAGATAAGGCCATGTGAAAATATGTAAACAAACTAACAAGTGGCCCACTTGACCGTCAGTACCACGGCATGTAAGACTTCTCAGGTGCCTGACAGAACTGCCTTTACGCAGAGCAAGTTTTGATAGCAGGTCCACGAGATCGTGTTAGTTCATAGCAAGCAGTCGTAGTGGTAAGAGCGAAGATTATGGTGTTCACAAACATAGAAAAAGCGGACATGATCCTGATTTATGGGGAATGCCGAAAGAATGCCTCAGAAGCCTACCGTGTGTACGCAGAGAGATATCCGGACAGACGACAGCCATCTCGACGTCTGTTTGGTAAGTTATTTAGTAAATTAAGAGACACCGGACGTGTAACACCACGAGCACGTGTGCGGAACAAGCCAACTACAGGTGAGGCAGGTGCAACAAATGTTCTCGCCGCTGTTGCTGTGAATCCGCACGTTAGCTCCCGTGAAATTGCCAGGGATGCTGGGATGAGTCAGCGAAGTGTATTGCGCATTCTGCACACACACAAGTTTCACCCATATCATATCTCCCTCCATCAGGAACTTCACGGGAATGATTTTGTGGACCGTGTTCGGTTTTGCACATGGATGTTACGACACGACACACCCGATTTGTCACGTATCCTCTTCCCTGACGAGGCAACTTTTACCAATCATGGAAATGACAACCTAAGGAACATGCACTATTGGTCGGTAACAAATCCACATTGGCTTCGCCAAGTGGAACGCCAGCGCCCATGGAGTGTGAACGTGTAGTGTGGTATAGCGGGTGAACATCTCATTGGCCCTTTTTTATACAAGGGACACTGAATGCTGACCGATACATACAGTTTTTACAACATGAACTGCCTGTAGGACATACCACTTGAGACAAGGAGGGAAATGTGGTACCAACATGACGGGTGCCCAGCTCACAGTGCAAGACGCGCTACAGCATGTGTGGAAAATACATTTCCAAATCGTTGGATTGGACGTGGAGGGCCTGTCAAATGGCCGGCTCGTTCCCCAGATTTGTCACCGTTAGACTTTTTCCTGTGGGGAAAGCTGAAGGACATTGTCTACCGGGATGTGCCAACAACTCCAGAGGATATGCAACACCGCATTACTGCGGCCTGTAGGGACAATCCCTACGAGATGCTACATTCTGTGCAACGATCTTTGCGTGGGCGCCTCGTTGCCTGTATCGCAGCTGACGGCCACCACTTTGAACACACACTTTGACAGGTTTTCGCTTCTTACGCAGTGGTTCTTCGACATACTGTCATGGTCATTTTCATTATGCTGTAACACTGTCAAATACATGGTGCTGACGATGTCTACTGTATTTTTCTTCCTTTAACACGTTCTGTCTTCATCTTGTCCAATGGCTTCCGACATCTCATACTTGTACATGCCGTGGTACTGACGGTCAAGTGGGCCACTTGTTAGTTTGTTTACATATTTTCACATGGCCATATCTTCGTTCCTATGTGCAGTAGATGCATGAGACCAACGGCGTTGTGTTTCTCTGCGTGTGCTCTTTTATATTATGCATGTTATTGTATATCGTTCCATTTAAAAAAAATATGACTTTGCTCCAGATGCCCCATTTGTCGATATTTTTCGACCCACCCCATACCTCCGATTTACGAGCCCCATTTGATATTATTGTTTCCCGCAAACCTCACATCGCTACTGTTTCTGGTTTCTTCGCTATTTCATGTGGTACTTTTAGGTGCCTCACGCGGTATATAAAAAAAAAAAGAAAATAAATAAAAAAAATAAAAAAAAAAAACAGACCACTGCTCGATGTCGCATTCAGAAGATGAAGTCATTCGCCCTGAAGTTTCTCTTCGTTATAAACCTTAACGCACGTGTGTAATACTGCAGTTTACGATCGGCGCACCACACGCATTTTCAAAGGCCGTTAAATAAAATGAACCATTGATATAATAGGAGCCTGCATGCACCGTCACGCTAAACAGTGAAAATCGTTTGTCATATTTGTTTTAGCTTAATTTTGCTGAGTTGGCACCACTGGTACTCTCAACGCCAGACCAGTGAGTAGAAGAGTGGTGGGGAGGATGACGTAATAGGAAGTGCTCCGCAGCGATCTGCGCATATCGGGACTTAACTTGTCAGGCTATAACTCTAGTTTTGAGAGGGCATTGAATGGACTATCTATCAAGGTCCAAGAGGTCTGCCAGAATCCACCAATAGGGCTACACTGGCTTTCTCTAGAACACGTGCTTTTGATTACATCCACTTCGTAGTGGAAAAAATGGACTTTAATAACCCTTGGTGCAAAGCCAGTGAGGGCTAAGGCCTACCTACCGATTGCCTGACTCACTCTATATCTGCCGAGGAGGGAGATCGATCATTCAACCAGTTACGGGGACGTGTGGTCAGCACGACAAACCTCCAGTTGTTGTTGTAGGCTTTCATGAGCGGGTTACGCTACTAATTCGTATCTCCAGAACTTCCTCACGATGGTGGGTGGCCACCGGTCCCATACATAGGCCGAAATCTTAGGAGAAAATTTGTTGAACTTCCCCCCGGAGACTCGAACTTGCGCGTTCCGTAGCAGGACCCCTTAGACAGAACGGCCACGGCGTGGAACTAATAAGTTTTGAAAGCAAAAATATCTTCTGCGAATTTTAACATGCCATGAATTAATATAGGGAATACGATTAACAACCTCGGCCATTTATGAAGGTGGTGTTAGCATCACGTTCCGGCCCACGCCTTTACCCCAAGATACTATTTACTTATTAGACTGTTGGTGAACCTCAAAGCACCTCTACGTAATAGCAACTTCTATCAAAGTGTTAAGGAGGTTTTTACGTATAGTGGAGGACCCTGAATCTCGTTGAGGGATACAGTCGTCTTCAAAATACTCATAATCCAGAGGCCATGCATCATATTCTTCGTGAACACTTGTCTGCCATCTGAGTAATTTGTTTTCTGTGTTTTGTTCTGCGTCGTGCTCTGGCAAATTAGATTATGTTAGGTTCACTTTGGGTTTAGGGAACAGTTCAGTTCTTTTCCCCATGTGACAGTTGCTGGGATTTCTTGTACACCTGTTAATTTGTAAGTTCTCAACACAGATTCAAGCAAAAATCGCAATCTGAAGCTTGTCAATAAACCGCCCTGTCAACGATTCAATTAACAAAAAATTATAAAAATAAACACCAACGCTTCCAGCAACGCCTGTGATTTTACCAGCAAGTTATTCCACTACAGGAATATGCTAAATATCTTGGTTGTCCTTCTCTCCGAAAAGTGCTAACATTCAGTCAACATATCCAAGATATAGTAGGACAATTATACTCACTTTAAGTCCAGTCCTTCATTATCGTACCAGACTCTCCATCTACAAGATGGTCACCAGTTTTTTTCTAACGTACGCTTGCGTGGAATGGGACCATGCCGCGCCTGGCCAGTATGTCCGACTACAAAGGGTCCACAATCGGGCACTTCGTCTCATCACAGGAGCGAACAGATATACTCGTACGTACAATACAACTTCAAGGCGATTTAGGGCCGGTTGCACCATCTCTGTTTAACGTCTAAACCTCGACTTAACACCATTTTTCGTGTCCTCTTAACGTTACCTGGCACTAGAAGTCCCGTGTACGTAAGTGACGGTCGGGGCTCCGCCTAACACGTTAAATGCCGGGTAAACATGGAAACGCAGTACACTGTGCTGCCAACAGATACGTGCAGTACCTAGTATAACCTGTGTTTGCAGTTGATATGGCGAAGTCTCGATCAGCTGTTGTAAATTGAGAAAGTTTGCTGCATGTTTTACATTACCATAATAATAGCAAAAAAGCTGATTTGTTAATTATCCGAGGAACGGCAATAAATATAGCTACGTTTATAAATATATGTGTAAAAATGAATATTAGTGGTCATTTTCGTGTGTGTTTTCCGAAAATGTTGTATATTAGAGGAGAAGGTCTAAATATGGGCGAAGGTTTAAATTGAGTGTTGGCGTTATCAGCGCTCCCTGGTGCTGCAGCCTGGGAGAGGCTATTGGAACTGGTTATCTGTCAAGGACAAAAGTTGCGGCGCCAATTCGCAAGAAAATGGAGGTTAGTTTCTGCCTTGGACGCTGTTATAGAATTGCGACCTCCGAAAACTTTTTGCAGGTATGTTTTAACTCAGCGTTTTCTGAATTCTCATCTGCTTTGTATAGGTTATAATATTCGTGGTACATAAAACAAATGTGGGCTTTTATAATGCCATGATTTGTTTGTGAAATATGTACCACAGAGAGCGTAAATAAATTTAAGAAGAAAAATAACGTGATGGTCTAAATATGGGCTATGACATGAGGTCTAATGTTGAGATCACATTTTCAACAAATATTTGGATGTTTTTCTTAATTTCGATATTTCCCATTCCGCGTGATTTTCAAAACAACAGATTATTCATAAATATGAATTTTATAATGTTTTAGCGATAAATGACTGTCTTTTAAAATTTTAATTGCTTTTTTGTGATATTGCCACTAGTAGCCCATATTTAGACCACAATTTTGAAATATATCATTTTACCAATTTTTGGAAATTGCTTTCTTATTTAAAAAAAATTGAGACCTTCTATACTTTAGCATGCTATTACATTTAAGTATATATTTCACAGATATGCATTTTAAAGGCAGGTGCTTGATATATTTTTTTTTTCTCCGAAAATGACAAAATAAAAAGTGGGGCCCATATAGACCTTTTCCTCTAATATTAGCATTAGTCGTTTCACTGTAATTTCGTAAGTAGGATTTGAGTTCATGCTGGTACAGATACATAAATAAAAACTACGGTTCCAGGCTTCCAGATAGTGTTGCTCACGGGACGGGACATGTCCCGCCTCGTCTCGTGTCTCGTCTCGAAAACGAGACGAGACACGAGACGAGACAAGCCTTTTGAAATTCGAGACGGGACGAGACGGAATGCCTTTCTCGTCTCGTTTTCGAGACGAGACACGAGACGGGACGGGACGGCTTTTGAAAAGTCTCGTCTCGTCTCGAATGTCTCGAAAAAATAAAAGCAAAATTTTTAATCAGTTGCAAATACTTGTTTGCTTGGAATAAAGTATTTCAATTAGAAACGTTGATAAGCGTGTATTAAGTCAAAATAAGAAGACTATTCTAGAGAGAGGCATGAATGAATACCTAAACTTATTTCCTATAATTTTTCGAAACACAGCGTTACTCCCCATTTTTTTAAAAAAATTATTCCAGGTTAATAACTTTATGTTACGATAGTACTCCAGATACTAATACAATTCTGAATAACATCAAGTAAAAGGGTAGGTAGAAAAGGTGGAAGGAGGGGCCAAAAGACCGTGGAATGTCTGCGTCCGAGGTTTATCTTGTAAAAATAGTATCAGCTCTATAGGTTGGAAATATAAACGGACCGACGGATATGGTTTATTTTTATTATTTAATTTTTACATCAAAAGGTGTACAGAAGTGATTGTTATTAGGAAGTAGGAAAAGCATTGTAGGAAACATGGCAGTACAAATTGATAAGGAGTTGTTGGGAAAGTTATTAAGGAGTCCAAGATATTAGCAAGACTAAGAGAAGGAGATAATTAGGGACAAATAATCTTGCATTATCCCACTCCGAGCAGCTGAGAGCTAAAGAGGAGGAGAAAATACGGGAAATATGGAAAGAAGTAATTTGGTGATTTTAGTGTTTACAGGGAACCACGACAAGATTTTACCACATGATTATTTGCACGGGTTGCGAAATTATTAGAATGTTATGGAAATTTCGGATGTCTTTGTTGAGAAAATTCTTGTTGTTTCCCTCAGGCATTCTGCAGGTGGTTTAATTCGATTTTGTACGTCCGTTTGAAGATTATTTCCCATGCTTTTTTTTATTTCTTTATTTCTTATTTAAGGAGAATACTATTCCTTGGATTGTAATAACGAAATACTGAGGCTGATATAGAATAGATTGCAAATGAAGGAAGTGCACTAAGTTCTGTACAATCGTCGTAGAAGGAAACTTTGTTCTATGAAGGGACTCCCCGATGGTACAGTGGTAGCATCGTCGCCTTGTAATCAAGGGGTCCAGGGTTCGATACCCGGTGAAGGCACATTGTGATTTGAACCCCACTTTAAACTGTGGGTCTAGTCCCGATTAGCCTTTCTGTAAATCAGATGAAGGAATGTTGTAGCTGTTCTTTTTATTCTGTAAATTTAGCCTTCAAGTTTATGAGCAAAGTACATGTAGTATCTACTGTCTACATTTTCACTCGTTATTAAACACATTTCACCAAGTAGTTTTATCGAACTTCAGAGGGAAGCTGACAGCAATGTCAGGGTGGTGGGAGCTTGTTTACGACCAGGGTGTATTCCGAGACTATTTTTCGCCGTTCCCCACTGACAAAGGTTTCGCTTTGAACAATGGACACCGTTGCTTCAGGGGGCAAACACCACACATAAAGGCGAGGTTGACCTGCAGTAGCGGGTACGTGTCATAAATCCAGGCCTAAAGTAGGAATGAAAGTTGATGCAAGGGAGGGGCAATAAAAATTCTGTAATTTGGTTTGCTTGCTGACAGGAAGTTTTGCAGGAAAAGCTGAAAAGGAAAACGGCAGACTTTGAATGAAAGAGGGACAGTGAACACAAGTTCTTTGTATTATTCGCCGACACACAAGATTCCATTTCGAAGGTGAGGCTATCAGCAGCGAAGTTCTTAGAGGGTTGGGAGCAGTGACGACGCCAGAGGGGCAGGGGGACGCCCCATGTCAGACACTTCGCCCCCCCCACCCGGGCCCCCCAACTGAAGTTAATTAAATATCGAATAATAAGAGAGTTCATTTATAAAAGTATGACGATTTTCACTTTTTCAAAGTGGTGTATTCTGCATGATATCACTTTCCTGCTTATAATACCAACTTGATTAACAAATATTAATTTGTTTCGTCCAAGATTCGAGCGCCGACCTGGGCATAGGTGATTTCTCATTCATTTATGTCCTGTAATAGCCGAGATTAACTTAAGTTTTAGCCAGTCTTAAGAACTGGGAAAAAGTGTTGAATGTGGATGGTTTTAAAACATCACGAATATTTTGAGGACCACAAGACATCATCTGTAGTACGGGCAAATTATTCTAATCGTGCTCGTTAGTGACAACGCTAATTATTAAAAGACATTCAAAGTTGATTCAAGAATTGGTTGGTTGGTTGATTTGGTGTCTGAAGTCCACTTTATGCACAGTAAGGCTAATCGGGACTGGACTTATAGATTAAAGTGCCTCCACTGGGTATCGAACCCAGGACCAAAGGTGATTGAAGAAAACCCGTCACTACATGTCAGTTGTGGATTCATCGCGGTTTCTTACTATTCAGGGACTTGAATTTCGAGATGATGAGTCTGAGGAAACCTTAACAAAGGGGATTTCTTCGATACTCTTGAAGCTAATAAGGGGATATTATTTGGTAATGTATTGAACGTGAACCTTAAAATGCAAATTACACTTAAAATTCGATTCAAAACATATCGCGGGCAGGTAAAAGAACGCTTATTAGGATTTGCGACTCTTCAATCATTAGATGCAGGTTCGCTCTTTCTCGTACATATCAAAATCGAAGAACTTCTTCCCACGAACTCCATAGCTGCCTGTAATTGGGTAGCACAGACATACGTTGGAGTGGTAGAGTAAGAGTAAGTATTGCCAGGGTCAGAATATTTCTTGAACTATGAGATAACTGTAACCTTTGTCTGATTTTTTATCCTGTGATAACATTTCCCTGAAAGGTGAAACACAAATCTTGCCCTAAACTCTTCAGCGTTACGAAGATGATTGTCCTTAAAATCTTTGAAAAGGCTTGCTCGAAACAGGATGCTGGATGCAAACTGCCTCATTTGGCTGTTCTTGCCATTGAGAAGAAATGTCAAGTCCTGGATGTACCAAAGGTGCGCAATGTGTTCTCCAAAGCACATAGAGCAGAATTCTCCTGCAGGAGAATTGCACTTCACTAAGTGCCTCACATTGTTTCTAATACTTAAGAAGATTCATTTCTTCCAACGTCACGTTTATTTTGCAAGAAAATTAAACTCTTAGAAGCATTATTTTCATCATTTATATTATTATCTTATAACTTAAATATTTATATCAGTAGTTTCATCTCAAGTTTCATCTCATAATTATAAAATTATGAATGTCTTTCAATACTGAAATAGGCCACTAGAGACAACGCAACTTACCAATAAAAAAGAATTAATGTCTTTATTAAAACGAATCATGCGGAGATAAACTCGTAATCAAGAAGTAAATTTTGGCAGTAAACGTCCACTCTAAATAAAAGACACACACAAAACACCATACATGAATATAATAATAATTATAATAATAATAATAATTATTATATAAGTATATATATGTGTAGTGTTTTCGAGCGTTTTAATGTGACTGCTCCCTTACAATATTTTGTTGCCCCCCTTCCGACCCCCGTCACATTTCCCGGGCGCCGTCACTGGTTGGAAGTAAATTTATTAGGACGAGTAAAGTAACATTAGCTGTTGACAGTGTTGCACCAAAGGACGTGATATGTGCTACTGTTTGTATAAATGATAGGAAATTTAAGCAAAAATGTATAATTGTTGAGACTTGAGAGTTGTTTCCTTCATTTGATCGTAGGAAGAGGTTTTCTGAGACAGAGTGGTTGAGACAAGTTGGGAAAGGGTGGTTGTTTAAAGATAGAGACGTATTTTGCACATTTTTTAAAAGTTCAGATAAAACGAGAATTTAGCCTTACTGTTATGAAAAGAAATAACGCAGTACGGGGAAATAATAACTTCACATTTTTCGCACCTGGTGGGTTGCAACACAAGAGTATTGCAGGAAGTCTATGAACGAGGATGAAGAAGGATATGTGAAATTTGATTTACCTGCGGGTGAATTAGTTTATTCTAATATTCTTAAGGTTGATATTGTTTTTTTTTGTTTTTTTTTAAGTCCACTTGATTCGCAAATAGGCTAAATCGCGAACCGACCTACAGTTTAAAGTGCGATCCGATCCACTTTGTGCCTCCATTGAGTATCGTCGCGAGGACCCTTCATTACAAGACCTCGACGTTATTACTACGCCATCGGGGAGGCACCCAATTTACACAAATATGTTGATTCCAATAACACGTTATATGCATAATCTGATAATGATGCACTTTTGGTGCATCTAAACATATTTTTTTCAACTATAGCATGTCTAAAAGAATAATTGAAGTTTGAATTTTTATAACTTCAGGAGGCACGGCTCTGTAAACATGCGATATAAAATTAATGCAGGTTTGCCTTCCATACGTGGTGGTTTTGTCACGTTTCTTCGCTTCGTAAAACATACACTTTTGCAGGAAAGGCTTCTTGCATCCTCCTGGGGCCTTGCTCTAGCTAAACAAAAATATATTTGTTTAGCATCATCGAGAGTTACATATTCCTGCCGAACTTACTAGAAAACAAGGATTCTATTGGGATCATACTGCTTTGAATGACAGTATCAATGAAGTTTTATGTACGCTACTACTTATAATAATGAGCATAAAATATTAATCAGGAACTTCATTTTTCGTCAACTGGATGTAACATCTTTTTTTATTATTCAGCAAATATTCAATTCAATCACCTTTTTTAACATTAATTTTCTTGCCAGGACAGCTGTTTTTATGCAGATTTTGACGATCTTAACTACACGTAAGCTAGATATTAGCTAATATTCGTGCTGTTATATTACTATTCTTCTACCATCTTTGTAACATGTCATGCAAAAACAATAATAGAATTGATTAATTTACATATTCAAGTGAATAGACCTATGAATTATATTAATGCATTAATTTAAACATTTGCTTAATTGTTGTCGTTAATGTTATTATTATCATTTTTTCTGAAACACTTGGCTCAGACACCCTCTCCCGACATATATTTCTAGATGCGTGCCTGCCGAAGGATAAATTAGATCAAGCGGTGGTGGTACCGGACTTAGAGGCTAAAGGAAAAAAAAAATTGGGGTGTCATAAGCTGAGCATAAGAAACAGCACAATATCACAAAGAAACACTTTTTGAAACTTATGTCATAGAAGATGTTTAATAATATTAAGAACAATAAATGCTTTCTATTTGTAATATACTAAATATTGAAAGAAAAAATGTACATTTTCATAGTGCACGGAAGTTCGACATTCAGAAAGAAAGCAGGTCTATTGGAAAACATTTCAAGACTTCCAAAAGGTATAGCAGTAATGAAAAAGAGCACTCACTTATACCGTGTTTGTTACAACCTGTCCGGCTTCCCGCGGTAGCTGATCGCTGGCTTTTCTAGCATAAACCAAGCGGTGTTGCTGCTGAAGACCGCCTGAACTTTGTGCTGGGGAAAGCCAAAGCCAGGCAGCAAATCAAAATACGCAACTTGGCAACAACGTCTACGTAAGCTCCTCTCTTCTGGCTTCCATTCGCTCCTCGCTGCCCAGCAGACGACTTTTTTCTCGTTTCTCATTAGCACCAAAACTGTCGAGCGATCGCTAGCGCGGGAAACGGGACAGGTTCTAACAATGTACGATGGATAGACAGTTGTATGAAGCGAGAAAAACCACAAGGTAGATTTCATAAGATACCTAGCAATCAGTAACCAACAAACTGCATTTTTAATATTAATGTCCTCATGATTAACGAACCTTATTTATTCTCACCACGCAATGGGTAAAATATTTGGAGCTTTATCCACTTTCCGGAAAAATATTTCGTGTTTCTGCTACTTTTGACTTTTGTTGGCATGATATCCCGGATCACTTTTACGAGACGAGACGGGACAAAACGAGACGGGACGAGACGAGACGAGACAGAACCCTTCGAGACGGGACACGAGACGGGACAAACGAATATTTTCGAGACGAGACACGAGACGAGACAGCATTTTCACGAGACGGGACGGGACAGACAAAAGTCTCGTCTCGTCTCGTCTCGTCTCGTGGGCAACACTACTTCCAGATTACAGTAATGCGTTTGATACTTGCAAAATTGTATTAAAATGGCGTTCCAAATAAATGAATGTGTGCTTGCTGTAACAAATTTATTTAACCAAACAATACAATACATGAAATGTACACCATGCATAAGTTGCTTTTTGCCAATCCTAGTAATTTGTAATCTTTAAAATTAAAACACGTGTAATATAATAAAAAAATAAGAAGAAGAAGTCGTATTTGCATCATTTTGGGTAATTTTACACATGTATTTGTCCATATTTAGCGAAGTTTTAGTCCATATGTATGTACGTACATATAAAGCCACTTGTTAGCACGTATTAATCCCAGGCCTGGTTATAGAGCATGGCGTTTAGAACTCAACGTTAGATAGAGCTGAGTTCTCTAACTTCCTTGTTCTACGACCAGCTGTGCCTCGGCGCACTGTAGCGATTTTTCTATCGAACAGATTAGCAACACTGATTCTCGTGTTCTGCTGCTCCGATCGCGGCAGATATGTGTGTGTTGGCCTCTAAACCCTAAAGGTTTATTTTTTCATTCATATACAATATATGTACATGATCTTGAATGTGATTTTACAAAATAACTGGCCGAAAAAGGACAACAGCTTGTACGTATGTACAAGATTTTCCGGGTCGGTATTAGTGTATTTTGTTAACAAATATATACACTCTTGCACTGCACTAGCATATAGCTTTGCACGAAACTACATATCTGAAAGTATATACAGCCTAGAGTTGTTTCTTTTTTTAAAAAAAATAAGAATGAAACATGCGTATATACTACGGTTCTTTCTATTACTATTTGATTATTCCTTTTGTGCTAAGATGATAGTAATTCCCATAATGTACCTTGTACATAGAACCATTGATTAACGAATAATTATTTGCTATTTTATTGTGCTCTCCGAATTTGTTTTGAATACAAATATTTAAATTTCATTTGCATCGTTATTTCTCAGCAAACTTTCAGTATTAACCTTGCACAAATACTGCATTATAATAAAGAAGAAATCTATAAGATGGTCAACGTTGAAAATACTGATATCCGCTATTCGCTGAAGAAGGGGTTACAGATTGATAAATAATTAACAAAAACGAATTATAAATTAGTAAGAACAGAATAGAAGATTGCGCTTCTCATTCCGTATATTTACACAAACTCAATGTGTCACACTCGCCTTACAAATTTTAAAAATGTGACTTACATTTGTTACGACTTCGTCAAATTTAGTATTAAAAAAAAGTGACGTGTTTCTAACTAGAACAAAAGATCATGATTCACTAAATGCCAAATTTAGCTCACAACAATCGCCCTTCCAAAAAGCAAGTCGAAGTAAAACAATTGATCTTGCATTTGTTGCTTCATATCAAAGCTCAGAACCAACAGCAAGAAACCTATTGTTGGAAAGAAACAATAAAAGCTTATTTTCAGCTTTCTTGCTCCTTTTTTCCTTTTAACAGAAAGACAGGAAGTGTGTTGATTAAGAACAATAAAATAACGCCAAATAAAAAAAATATTACACAGCTTTATAGTATTACCCTAAATTCTTACCCTAGATTCAGCATCATTAGAAGGCATCCCTAAATTAATGTCTTTCAAACGTCTCGTTATGGATTCCACTTCTTCTGCCTCTATTAACACGTCGTTTATCCGTCTCTGAATGATAATACGCGTATGGTCACTGGTTAGAGCTCGTAGTTTGTGGGCTACATGTTTTCCAAATACATCGAATGAGTCACAGGAAGTAAATGATTCAGGAGTTTCGAAATTTCCATCATTACAGAAGCCTTCATCTGCGTCATCTTCAGGCTGAAAGAGTAATAAGTAATGTACACACACAAACTCATTTATCTTTGATTTGATTTTCATTAGATTTATTTTACTTAGTTTCTTGTGCCGCTTTTGGCTAATTTGCGAAGATGGGGATGTAATGATATAATGAAATTGGTGAATGGACACTCACAAACATTCATGTCCAGGCCAGGATTCGAAACCGAGACCCCTGGCGTCGTACCGCGATGTGCTAACCACTCCGCCACGGAGGCCGGCTACACTTATTTATCGAAATACGCGTAGTTTATGTTATTATTATCGAAATAGTTTATGTTAGTATTGCCATATTAATTGTTTTATTTATTGTTGGTATTTAATAATATATTGCTATTTTGTTTCACTTTCCTAAAACTGAAGAGGACAAATTCCAGCTGATTTCGAAAGGAAGTAACAGTTGCCTCACTGCGTAGACACTATTTTCGGTATAAATGACAGAATTGTACAGTGGGATCCATGAGTATTACAGTGCAAATTGCGCACTACTATTTTCATTAATTTTTCTCCTACATCCCATGCGTTTTTAAGCGATGGATGTTTGCTGGTGCAGAAGTTGTCAACAGCTTGTTTTGACCTTTCTTTTACTTCTTGAAGCTCTTATTAAAGTGCACGAACATAGTGATGGACAATATGCACGATAATACTCATGGATCACACTGTACCGCCTAAGGGAAGTGGGTCTTTTATTTAATTACAAGAAAAAAGATTGTTGTTCTTCTGTCAAATATCTAATGCCAACTCTGTTACGTACCCATAGGCCTAACACTTGTACATAGTTGCTAAAGTGAAACAGAGATGGCAGCACGAGGCGTGTAAACAAGAAGATCGCTATATTATAAACAAATGATAGTGTAAATACACGTAAAAGTTAATTAGAAAGATAAACAATAATAAAATAAAATGTAAGAAAAAAGAAAAGATATAAAGCTGACTAATTAATAAAGATCCTTGTGAAATTAACAATGTAGTCATATGTAAATAGATAAGAAATTTAAAGAAGTGAAAATACCAATATAAATGTGTGTCTGCTAATAGATCCCTAATCTGTTTGATTATTACGATCCCCTTGGTGGAATTTTTGGCTGCGCGTCACGATCGCTGCACCAAGTTTACACTTGTGGTCGAAAACAGTATAGTTGGTGGCGCGTTCTAATCGACGCCCCAAGGTGGGTTACTAGATTGGACTTGATACTAGTATTGGGAAAAGGTAAAACTTTCTGGGATTTAGTCGACTCGAATAGGGCAATTAATAAAGCAAAGGATCTGTGATATAAGAAGGAAGTCCAGATCCAGAATGAAGTTCCAGCTCGAGTCCAGAAACAAGTCCAAGTCAAGACCCAGATCCCGTAGGAAGCCCACACAAGTGAATGTGAATGTGAAAGCGATGACAAGCAAATAAGATCTATATAGCAAAGGACATTTCTCTAAAAGTCAGATTACTTCTATGTGAATATATTCTCATGTGTTCTCAACTATAATCTTCATGTACAAAGAAAGATATAATATAATCGATTAACTGTCTCCATTGGTAGGCTTACTGTCTGATTTCATTTCTAACAAGAACCCTACCCTGTATTTATTTATTTACATTTTACTTGGGATTACCGCTAAGCAGTTTTTCCCATATCTATATATGTACTGTACAGTGTCTCTCAAATATTTTAGGACAACGACATTTTAAACTAGGCAACCCAATTTACGTAAAACGCTGGTGGGTTGCGTGTAGAGTTAGGCTGAATTTCAGGGTTGCCACATGCACATTAGATACTTATAAAATACGCGAAAGAAAGATATCCCAATATTATTGCATAAAAGTAGAAAAAAATCAGTATTACATTTGTTGCAATACTCTCAGAAAGAAACAAGGTCGATTTTCTAGTATTTCATTGTTGATGAGTCTACAAAAAGGAAAAGTGGAGAGAGGAAACGAAAGGGAACAAAGGAGAGGAGAATAGAGAAAGGAGAAGAGGGAAAGTAAAGAAGGGAAGAAAATAGAGGACAGAGGAAGTGGATAGGAGAAGTAATGAAGAGAAAGGAAAAAGATGCGAGGAGAGATGAGGAAAATGGAGCAAAGAGGAGAGAAGAGAGGAAGGAAAGCGAGGTGATAGAAGAGGAGGAAAGGAGTTTGGAGAGGAGAGGAGGAGACGAGAAGAGGGGAGTGGAGAGTAGAGTAAAAGAGAGAAAGAGAGAACAACAAAAAGATAAGGAGAACAGTGCCGCGGAGTCGGAAATATAAAACAGGAGAGTAGATAAGAGGAGTGGAATGGAGACAAGAGGCGAGAAAAGTAGGGAAGGCGGTATGAGATAAAAATAGAGGAGAAGGACGGGAGAGAAGAAGGAGAAGGAGAAGTTAAGAACAGAAGGGACTGGAGACGAGAGGAGAGAAGGGGTAGTTGCAGAAAATACGTCTCGTTGTCAAGAACTGATGCATTGATAAAATTATCGACATGAAACATTCATTAACATTTTATAATGTATTGGAGAATGTATTAGATCGGTGCGAAATTCCTTTTGACCGAGTTCAGAGCAAGATAAACTCTTCCACGTAACATCTTTGATTTTACCTGCGATTATACCACTAAAAACATGAATGTAATTTTCATATTTATAAGAATTATCCAATTTTTGTCCTCTTCTCGGTTCGTTGAAATTGAGATTTTTTATTCAACATTTCCCCTCCCCCCCATCGTCAATTCCAAACTGAATCATTCCGTTTCATACGGCGTGGACAATGAATGCAAAGGGATGTGTTTAAAACATACGAAAAGTTTCTGCCAGCGGAGGGGTTTGAACCTACGACCATCAGATTATCAATCCTTAACGGTAACCACTACCCCACAAGCTTTCGCTCCTTAACACAGTAGAATGAGCTGACCAATGTGAAATGTAGATCCAACACCCCCTCCTACATGTCATGTGAAAAGAATACTTGTTTGTAACAAAGAAAAAAAAGGTAATAGGACTGGGTGAAAACATTTAATGGAGAATTGCACATGATGGAAACTTTTCAGTCGATATTTGTGAAGGTATCATTGCATTGAACTCGAGTGGAAAAAAGGGTAATATTAGTGTGTCCTGAATTGCCACAAATATAAATGGTTATTTCATTAATATTTGTCAATGTCTTTGAAGCAGAACACAATTATCGTTAGAGTATCATAATTCAAGATCTGATAAATATCCCTTTGAATATGTGTCAATTCATTTATTTGTTTATATTTTTTTAGCAAATTCCAGATGTAGAACAATGTAACCACTTACACTACTACTACAAATAATGTCACCTTGCTCTTCTTTAATAGAAGGAGAATTAACTAAAAGAGAACACCTCGTAAGGAGGATCGAACCTGGGACCGCTAGCAACCCATATCATTTCATTCAATTCTCAATTTCAGGACAGACTATCACAAACATCCATGCCCGAGCCGGGATTCGAATCCGGGACCCGCGGCGTCGTAGCGCGAGGTGCTAGCCAATCCACCACGGGGGCCGACACCACTACACCATGCCCTTACCTTCCGTTGAATCAACAGTGTTTAAGTATTCTGTTCCTCCAATATTGTAAATGTCCTTGGATATACATGTAGTTGAATTTTACTTTAATTATGAATTTTCTTGTAGTATACCAGCTATCTTCGAGAATATATTTTAGAAGTGATGAAGAAAAACAAGAATATTGGTAGTTGTGAAAATGCTAGTTACTTCTTCTAACTTATTATGTTGATTAGACATTATGAATGAAAAATATCTTCAGTCTTGAACATTGCAGGGCGATGTTCTCTTCTTGTGATACTGCAACATACGAAATACTTGTTTTCTGACGCAAGTCTCGTGTCCGGAACAGTCTTATGAAATGTATTTGCTGTTACGTATGGTAACACGAAATAATTACAGCGTTTTCAAAAACGTTTGCAAACTGCCAAATGTGCGAGACGTTATACGTAAACACGCGGAAAATTGTATTCATAAAATCACATCACATTTAACAGTGTTAGTCAATAGAGAGTCGTGGAACAGTGTGTGTTAAGGTGTTGGATTAAATCCTTCTTATTTTACTATTTCGAAGAACAACAATTTTTAAGGTAGAACAACAGTCGTTCCGTTCCGCTCTTTATTTCTTATAAATTCTTACACATTCCTTTAATTGATTTAAAGAATAAATAAAAGTATTGCTTGCTTTTCTGTCATTGGCCTAGACAGTGGAATTATGCGTGAAAAGTTCCTGAAAACTCAGATTGGTTAAACCGTTTATTAACAATCGTGAACATTTCGTTTAATAGATAATATTTGGTTTTATACGACGGGAGAACATTCGTCGAATTTCCTTTCTTGCTCTTTTGATAGAATATATACTTCTACAGTAGCAATCGCGTTCGGGAAAGGTTAAAAAAAATGACTTGGTGTTCAAAGGCAGATAAGCTTGGTAGCCTAGCTTGTTCGCGTTCATGAGTCACGCTTCACAAGGCCGCTTCTTATCGCAAAACAGTGTGCATCGATGCACAGCGTCTACACCCAGCAAATTACAAGTGACCGGAGTCGAATTTTAAAGAAAATCTGAAGAATAATAGATTTCATCAGAGGCGGCTAGGTGGGCACTAGCTCAACATCAATAAGTAATGATTCCTGGCAAACAAAAATGCTTATTGAATGAGTATTCGGATAGTAATATGTGCTTTATCGTGTAACATGTAAGATACTTATTGGGATTACCGCGTAGTATGGCAACCGATCCATGGAAAACAAATAAAATTGAATGGTTGGTTTAATATAGATAAATATTTTTTTTTATTAATTTTCCTCATTCCCTTGTTTTTTTTTATTTTAATAATAACAATAACGCATGGCTCAACAATCCTTCCTAGTGTCCTTCAACCAAATGGGGTGACGTGGATCAGCACGTCGAACCCTCAACCATTATGGTGGTTATTCACCTGATGTTTAAATTTTCGTTCCTGTTCTTCACGGTCGGGATCCTACTTCTGGTTTTGAAAGAGTAACATGGATTATAAAGATGTAAGGGAAATATCTTGCAGAAAAGACGACAATCATTGCGTGGCTCTTGGTTGCAATATGAGGTCCAGAACGAATAATTTTTCTCAAGTATCTGTGAATCTTTTTTCTACAGACCAGATACGAAAACTCAGTGGATTCAGGCAGTAATGCAAAAAGACTGAGAACCACGACATGAGAAAGTAGGCCCTAGACACGTCACTTCATCGCCGTTAAATAAACCCAATGAAATATTTAAGTGTTTTTAAATTATAATTTTCTAACGCACATATGTTGGCATAACAAATTTAAAAGATGTAAATTTTTACAACCATGCATGTTATTATCTGTGGAAGAAAGAACAATTAAGAGAGCTGTGTTCTAGTAGATACACAATGTCGAAAAATTATCCATTCTGATATAATAAGAGTACATTTCAGTTTTTTTGTTTTAAGAACACTTTATGCACAGTAAGGCTATTCGGGACTCAACCTAGAGTTTAAGCCACATTGTGCCTCCACCAGATATCGAATCCTGGGACACCTTGATTACACGGCAGCAACGTTATAGCTACGCCATCGGGAGGCAACGAAGTATTTGAATGGTTATAAATAATGTAAGCTTTATTTCAACCTGCCGAATTCTCCAACTTCCTGCATATTCGTATCATGTGTGGAATTGCCTGTTTTTTTTTCGTTTTCGTGGAATTAAAAATCAACTGGCATAGCTATATATGTTAATGATTAATTAGAATGATAATTATAAAGAATGAGAAGTGGCCAAACTTAAATTGGAACCAACGTAAAATACACGTTTATGTAAAAATTGATCTGTGGTTTTATTAACGAGAAATAAAATGTGCACTTTATAACTATTAGGCTAAGTACAATATCTTTGTTTTTCATCGGTGTATTTAATCTTCCTTTTACCTTTAAGAATTTATTATTATTTATTTATTTTTTAATATAAAAAATCTGTAGCTTAATATATAAGCAAATGAACTTTCTTGTTTAATGTATATACCAACGAAACCATTGGGTTCGATACCCGGTGGAGGCACATAGTGGTTCGGATTCCACTTTAAACTGTAGATCCAGTCCCGATTAGCCTTACTGTGCACAAAGTGAACTTAAAACATCAACTCAAAACAAAAAAAAAACAAAAAAAAAACGAAACCATTGCTAGAGGATCAACATTGTCTCAGTAAAGATTTCTATTGTTCCATAAATCTTCATCCAATGGCTCCAGGAACCTTTAATTCTCTGTAACTTAAAAATTTCAAGTGATCCATTTTAAACCGCTCCTTTTTAAGAAAGTATGCTCGAAGACAATCTGTATCCCACTAGCTTATATTGGAAACTTGGTCAAACCGGAAGTTCTTTTATCGCCTTCGATAATCGAATTATCTGATCGACTATTTTTTGTTTACCCAGGAACATCCCCCATAGGAGATTTACGAGACCGGGTTACACTACTCAATCGTAGCTCTCCAATTTCCTCACGATGGTGGGTTGACACCGGTTCTATATACAGGCCGAGAACCCAGAGACTGAACCCAGGCGGACTCGAACACATGCCGTCCCGCAGTCGGAGTCCAAAGCACACCGCCTTAGACCGCACAAGCACGGAGGAGGACTTTTCTTATTTTACTTTTGGCTAATCGTGAGGATGAGGATGAATAATGAATAGAAAAAGTAATGAAGGTCACGCACAAAGAACAGGGGGTCTTCAACCTCTTAGGTGACGAGTTCAAGCCCTAAATATGAGGATTTCAACCATAGACCTCAATTTTTTTTAAAAAATATAAACAAAATTACTATTTACACTAAACTTCTTATCAAGGCCAAAATAGTTTGTAACTGTGAAACTAGCCCCTGAATGCAAATTGACATTTTTTTTTCTTCATATGAGTAAGAATTAAATGTGTGGCACACAGAGATACTTCTTGCGAAAACAATTAACTATGCCCTGTCCCAGCATCTCTGGAGCAAAGCCGCGCATAGCGGAAGAGAAGGGGAAAGAGGGGAAGGGGGATCGAGTGGACAGAGCGAGGCAGTACACGCTGCTGGAAAGGCTGGTAACTGCAGTGGATCTCCTCCCTCCACGCAATTCCGTTCCTCTCATGTGTTCATCGCTGCTCAGATACTTGTTTTGTTCACCTGCTCCAGAGATAAGTGGGACAGAGTGTAGTTCTCATACATGTAGCAAGTAAGGCAATTTATCTCAGAATCAAAATTCCACAGAGTTTTCAAACGTTTGTTTCAGCAATGATGACTGGACACGGATCACACATAATCCCTTGCCAAAATCTAATGGTCTAAAATCATTTGAAAACTTGAATGTATCTCTTTACAGATACCAAGTTATAAGAAACTATTTCGTAGATGTTCAAGTAACCGTTATAAAAAAAATATTCACAACCTTAGATATACTAATACGAAGAAAGAAATTCAGAGTAAGATTTCAAATGCATGTGTATAAAGTAATTATAGAAGTACAGAGCAATATGAGAGTATTGAACTTTTTTCTCTTTTTTTCAGGATAACGTTTACAATATGGAGGCGACATAATAATTAAGGACGTAGTGTATTGGTTAGAGTTCTTGAGAGCATTGTAAGCGGTCCGAGGTTCGATCCTCCATACGAGGCGTTCTTTCTTTTTCTTTTTAAAAATATTTCACCTTGTATTAAACAAGAGCATGGCAACATTATTTGTAATAATAGTGTATAGTGGCTAGATTGTCCTAAAACTGGAATTTACTAAAAAAAGAAGAAATAAATGAATTGACACACGATCAAAGGGATATTTTCACGTATCAGATCTTGAATTATGATACTCTAACGATAATTGTGTTCTGCTTCAAAGACATTGACAAATATTAATGAAATAACCATTTATATTTGTGGCAATTCAGGACACACTAATATTACCCCTTTTTCCACTCGAGTTCAATGCAATGATACCTTCACAAATATCGACTGAAAAGTTTCCATCATGTGCAATTCTCCATTAAATGTTTTCACCCAGTCCTATTACCTTTTTTTCTTTGTTACAAACAAGTATTCTTTTCACATGACATGTAGGAGGGGGGGTTGGATCTACATTTCACATTGGTCAGCTCATTCTACCTGTAGCTTGTGGGGTAGTGGTTACCGTTAAGGATTGATAATCTGATGGTCGTAGGTTCAAACCCCTCCGCTGGCAGAAACTTTTCGTATGTTTTAAACACATCCCTTTGCATTCATTGTCCACGCCGTATGAAACGGAATGATTCAGTTTGGAATTGACGATGGGGGGGGGGAGGGGAAATGTTGAATAAAAAAATCTCAATTTCAACGAACCGAGAAGAGGACAAAAATTGGATAATTCTTATAAATATGAAAATTACATTCATGTTTTTAGTGGTATAATCGCAGGTAAAATCAAAGATGTTACGTGGAAGATTTTATCTTGCTCTGAACTCGGCCAAAAGGAATTTCGCACCGATCTAATACATTCTCCAATACATTATAAAATGTTAATGAATGTTTCATGTCGATAATTTTATCAATGCATCAGTTCTTGACAACGAGACGTATTTTCTGCAACTACCCCTTCTCTCCTCTCGTCTCCAGTCCCTTCTGTTCTTAACTTCTCCTTCTCCTTCTTCTCTCCCGTCCTTCTCCTCTATTTTTATCTCATACCGCCTTCCCTACTTTTCTCGCCTCTTGTCTCCATTCCACTCCTCTTATCTACTCTCCTGTTTTATATTTCCGACTCCGCGGCACTGTTCTCCTTATCTTTTTGTTGTTCTCTCTTTCTCTCTTTTACTCTACTCTCCACTCCCCTCTTCTCGTCTCCTCCTCTCCTCTCCAAACTCCTTTCCTCCTCTTCTATCACCTCGCTTTCCTTCCTCTCTTCTCTCCTCTTTGCTCCATTTTCCTCATCTCTCCTCGCATCTTTTTCCTTTCTCTTCATTACTTCTCCTATCCACTTCCTCTGTCCTCTATTTTCTTCCCTTCTTTACTTTCCCTCTTCTCCTTTCTCTATTCTCCTCTCCTTTGTTCCCTTTCGTTTCCTCTCTCCACTTTTCCTTTTTGTAGACTCATCAACAATGAAATACTAGAAAATCGACCTTGTTTCTTTCTGAGAGTATTGCAACAAATGTAATACTGATTTTTTTCTACTTTTATGCAATAATATTTGGATATCTTTCTTTCGCGTATTTTATAAGTATCTAATGTGCATGTGGCAACCCTGAAATTCAGCCTAACTCTACACGCAACCCACCAGCGCTTTACGTAAATTGGGTTGCCTAGTTTAAAATGTCGTTGTCCTAAAACTTTTGAGAGACACTGTACATAAACTTACATTTTTTAGAACATTATTATTAAAAGATACTATCAACAATTTTTTTCTACTAAATAGTTAAGCCACATTTTCTTAAAAAAAAAAGATAACAAATATATATCCAACTGTAAGGTTAGGTTGACAAATCAAAGATTCCAAACACTAAGGAAAAGGAATTTCACAGTTTATAAGAGTTTTATAAAATGTCTCTCTTTCTTGTGTGTATCTATTACACTCAAATATGATATGGTGTATATCTTCCTTGTTGCCACATGTACAGTTTGGGTTTTGTACAATCCGGATCTTTTGTAAATGACTTTTAGTAGTTGTGTGTCCTGACCTAATACGATTTAGTAATACGTGAGTAGTGTAATTTACGGTAGGACTGGATTGATAAATGAAGAGGTGTTTTGACTGAATAGAAATACTTAAAACTAAGGCAAAATGTCTATAAAATTTTATTGTTACTGTGTAAAACCTACGATTTTTGTAAAAAAAAAGCTTCCGAGAAAAGAAGACCCCCTCAAATTGATGTGGCTAAACCTGAATTTGCTAAAATTGCTGTTTATAAATTTGTTAAAAATATGGCTTTTCTCAATATTGTTTTAACTACCTTAAAACTAATCCAAGATGCTCTTAAGAACTACACCTATACCTATACTTATACATATTTATTTTTGATCTATTTCTGGTTTATTTCTGGTTAAAAATATGCCTGATATTGCCCTATTTTGTTAGGTATAAGTTGTATTTATACTTTTACTTATTACCGAGTGGATATTAGAAAAAACGGCAAACAGAATTTGTTGTTTTAGAAATATTCAACAGAGCCATCTATGTGCAAATGTCTGAACTCGGTGAACAGACCCGGGTCGACAAGTCAACTTTTTTCAATACGTCAATATTTTGAACTCTCTCTGCCAGCAATAGGGAATGGTAGTAAGCGTTAGACAAAGTACTTTGGAGCCGAATATACCTTTCATAAGACGTCGTATATTGCTAAAATATATTTAATTCACATATTGCTCATACCGCCGTATTTTGTTCTATTAGACCTCTTCAAAAAAATTGCCAATTAGTGAAAACTAATTGAGCACAACAGCAAAAGAGGATCCTAATAGGGCAAGCATACAGTGATATGGGGATATGTGAATTGTCGGTTTCTTCGATTCAGATAAATGGATCGAATTGAAACTGGGATATTTTGCATTTTTTTTAAATATGATAGCTAATTGAACCGAGGGATGGAACATAGCTCTGCCGGGATCTGCTAAAATATTGATTCACAGAAAAACAGTGGCCTACAGAAGCGATACATAGCACACGCTATCAGATCATTGCTACATTACGACGTGCCTGTACTAACACGCAATTGAGGCAGGTTAGTGTTTCAGTAGGCCACTGTTTTTCTGTGAATCAATACTTATTCCACCTTCGTGCATGTAAGCTATATTGGCATTACAATTTGTCATAGTTTTATTAAGTATAAAATTTTGATTTGAAACCCAAGAATTCTGATATAATAAACCTAGGATAAAAATTAATAATATTAACATATTAAATATATACAATAATTATACAAAGTACACTGCTGAACCCAATTCATATTTTATATTAAATATAGAGTTTTAATTTAAACCCCAAGAAATTTTATAACTAATAACAAAAATGCCAAATCAAAAATATTGTGATCAATGCAATAAAAATATATTTAGCTCTAATTGGGCTAGGCACCAAAAGAATTGTGATCCAGACAAATATAGAACTCCCACAAAAATATGCCCAAAATGTCATAGAAAATATAGTCTGGAATATTTCTTATATAAACATAAAAATAATTGTTCTGCACAGTTTTCTACTTTATCACAACTATCTACATCTTCATCTGGTCTAAAAAGAAAACTTGAAACCCCTATTAATTATAAACCAGCAAAACAGCTCCGCTATGCACCTATCTATAGTAGTTTTAATGGTCAACTAAGTGCTTACCGTTTTATATCAGACCCAAAATGTGATATTAAGATTTTTTTGAATAATATCAATTCTGATGTGCAAGATATTCTAAATAAACAAAATAGCTCTTATAAATTATCTTTCAAATTATTTACACAATATAAGAAACCGAATGGAACAAAATTTACACACACCCACATAACAGAAACTGTAGCTGTTTATTCAAATAGAAATTTAGACAAAATAATAGGCAGTTTGATAGAGCAATTGAATATTAAACACACTGAATTTGCAGCAAAAGAATCAGGATGGAGTTTAAGTTGAAGTCCACACAAGTTATATATTAATATTTCTAAATTTAACCCACTACAAGGTTCGACATATGTGCCATTACCTGCTAATATTAAAAATAAAAAAGCTGTGGTTAACATAGAAAATAATGATCAGAAATGCTTTTTGTGGTGTATTTTAGATGCTTTGTATCCAGTTTTAAATAATTCAAAGAGAATAAGTTATTATAAAAAATATGAACACGATTTTAATGACGCAATGGAGGGCTTAGAATATCCAATGTCTATTCAAAATATTGATAAATTTGAAAAAAAAAGGCCAGAGATATCAATGGTAAACCATTATCTATTAATGTATTTATTTGTTCCACTGGTGCTGGGAATTGCTTGATAGAACCTCTCAGAATTAGTACAGTTGATGATGATTTTGCTGTTCCGATTGATTTGCTTTTAATTGAGGGGGATAGCACATACCATTATACTTTGATACATAATCTTGAAGCTTTAGTAAGAAAACAAATAAATAAATCTAATACAATATACAAGTTGTGCCGAAGATGTTTAACTGTATTTGATGGTCAATAAATAATAAATGGTGTTCGTAAAGAGAATGCTGAAATTGCTAAAAACAAGTTACTTGAACATTTAAAATATTGTGGGAATCATAAGCCTGTTCATATGGTGATGCCTATGCCAAGTGAAAATGCCAAATTCAAAAAATTTGAAGCTTTGTTGGAACACCCAGCATATATAGTTTGTGATTTTGAATCAAACCTCAAACCCCTTGCATTCTGCAGTCCAGATCCTGATGAATCTTCAATTACATCATACCAGTTACATGAACCTTCTAGTTTTTGTTATATAGTTATACGGGATGGTGTTGCTAGTGAACCACAATTATACATGGGACCAAATGCTATCAAAGAATTTGCACATAGAATAGAAAATGAGTGCCATGATATAGCATCTAATATTTTATTAAAATCAAGACCTATGATGCCTTTAACAGAAGAACAAATTGAAAATTTTAAAAATACAAAAAAATGTCTGGTATGTGATTGTGAATTTTCAGATACAAATATCAAGGTGAAACACCATTCCCATACAAGTGGTAAATTCTTAATGGCTCTGTGTAATAACTGTAATATTAAGATCCAGAGACCAAAATTTGTCCCGATATTTTACCATGGTGCATCTAATTATGATTTTCATCATCTGATCAGGTACGAGGGCTTTGACAAGCAGAATTTAAATATTTTAGCAGAAAATAATGAGAAATATATAGCTATTAGCAAGATAATTAAAGTTAATGGTCTTCCTATTCACTTAAGATTTCTTGATTCATACAGAAATTTGTCGGCTAGCTTGGCTACTCTGGCCAGTCAATTATCTGATGATCAATTTAAAATTACTTGTGACATGTTTCCAAATCAGGACTTGAAATTAATTAGGCGAAAAGGTGTATATCCATATGACTATGTTACTAATTTTTCTAAATTTGATGAGTGTTCTCTGCCACCACAAAAAGCATTCTATAGTAAACTCAGGGCATCCGAAATTACTGATGAAGATTATCACCATGCTCAGTTGATGTGGACCAATTTAAAATGCCAGACATTTGGTGATTATCATATGGCATATTTAAAACTTGATGTAACTCTTTTAGCCGATATACTTCAGGCATTTAGAAAATCTTCAATAAAAAATTATAAGTTGGATCCAATTTATTTCTATAGTCCTCCAGGCCTAGCATGGTCGGCAATGTTTTTGAATACTAAAATGGAGTTAAATTTAATCCAAGATCAAGATATGTATCTGTTTATGGAGCAATGTATAAGAGGAGGCATGGTGCAATGTTCTCAGAGATATGCCAGAGCTAATAATAAATATATTTCTAATTATGATCCAGAATTGCCATCAAATTATATTTTTTATGTGGATGCCAATAATTTGTATGGTCATGCTATGATGGGTAAATTGCCATATGCAGTGCTTGAGTGGGTTGAAAATTTTAGTATTGGGGATCTTCAGGATTTTGATGACAGTAACTATGGCCTGTTCTTAGAAGTTGATCTGATAATTCCTGAAGATTTACACAATAAGTTTTCTGATTTGCCCCCAATTTCTGAGGTTGAGTGTTCACCTAATTTTAAACAAAAAAAGCTAATGATGACTTTGGAATCAAAACAGGATTATGTAATATATTACAAAAACCTTCAATTTTTGATGCATCACGGTGTTAAAGTAACTAAGGTTGGCAAAGTTTTGAGGTTCAGGCACTCAAGATGGTTGAAACCATATATTGATACGAACACCGAGCTTCGAACATCTGCAGTGAGCCAATTTGATAAAATTTTGTTTAAATTAATGGTAAATTCAGTATATGGCAAAACTATAGAAAATGTTAGAAAGCATAGTGATGTTAAATTAGTTACCGACCCCAGCCGGAGCAAAAAATTAGTGGCAAAGCCGAATTTTAATTATAGAAGAATTTATGATGACAATATGGCACTTTTTAACATGAAAAAAACAAAAATTAAGTTTGATAAACCTATTTATGTAGGGGCGGTGGTATTAGAATTGGCAAAATTACATATGTTAAAACTATATTATGATGTGTTGAAACCTTTTTATGGTAATAGTATAAAATTAATGTACATGGACACAGATAGTTTTATTTTTGATATTCAAACAGAAGATGTTTATAAAGATATATCACATCCTGAATTATTTAAATATTTTGATACCAGTGAACATTCAAAAATTCAACCCCACAACAAAAAGGTACCTGGTAAGTTAAAAGATGAGACCCTTGGCGATGTTATTGTAGGATTTGCTGGGTTAAGAGCTAAAATGTATAGTTTTAAAACATGTAGTGGTGCTGTTGCCAAAAAAGCTAAGGGCATTGGTAGAGATACTGTAGATAAAGAGCTTGAATTTGAAGATTATAAAAATTGTCTCATGTCACAGAGGTTAATCAAAACATCGGAATGTAGAATTCAGAATGTGGATCACTTGTTAACTAGCAATATTGTAAGAAAAGTAGCTCTAGACCCACATGACGATAAGAGAAGTATTTTATCATGTGGCATACATACTTTACCGTGGGGCCATTGTGACTTGAGAAATGGTAATCAATGCCCAATTACAGAGCATGATTTAAAATAAATAAAACATGCCAATGAATTTATTTGGATTTAAAAAAGCTATTATGGACTTGCCGACATCAGCACCCTCTCCTGATATAATATCTAAACTAAGTGGTTTGCTAATTATTCATCTCAATAGCATACTTACAGATGTTGATGATAAAACAGGTAAAATATTATACATATTTAACAATAATTTAAATTATTACCAATTACCTATAGGTGGACAATTACAATTTATTACAACTCCCGAGGGTGATGTCAAGATTTCAGTAGGGAGAAATATTTACAGAATTAAGCACTCAAACATGATTTCTGGTACTGTATATACCATCTCTGCCGGTGACTGTTTATATATTGAGGTCCCGGGATATTATGACAAGCTTATACCTTTTTTATATAGAATTAAGAATTAGATATTTTATAATAAATAACCTCTAAATCAAAAAAATAAAAATACCTAATGATATATTTGGCCATACAAGACATGAAGATCACAGTGATGAGATTCTGATGCTTGACGTCAGAGTGAAAAAATTAAGAAGTGATTTACAAGTTTTACAAACCACACTTAATGCCAGTCTTCAACTAGAAATTACAAATTTACAATCACAATGCATGGACCCTCTTCTTAAAATTGACTCAGAACTTAAATTATTGCTTCAAAAATATACTGATTTGGCAACATTGGATAATTTTCAAAATTTAGAGGAAGCTGTAGCAACTCTTCAAGCCAAATTAAAAACTCAGAATACCAACTCTGAACAATTGAAACAACAACAAGAAGAGCAGATTAGTAGTGTCCAGGCACAGCTCCAAACAATTGTCAAAAGCATAAAATCACAAGAAGATTTTGATCTAGTAATTTCCACTCTAAAAGAACAGATTCAGTCACTGGAAATACCTAATCTGGACCCTCTGAACAATGCCATAGCCGAGGTTAAAGAAAAAATTGAGACACTTGAAAATTTTATGAACAACTTGCCATCTTCTGATGCTTTGAATGCAATAACTCGGAGTGTAGCAAATATTAAGCTGCAACTTGAAACATATGAAGATTTTGGAAAAATTCAGAGTACCATAACCCATCTTGAGGGTACCATAGCAGCAGTACAAAGTGATCTGACAAATGTACAAGAAACTCTAGAATCCCGCTTGCCTGGTATTGTAAATACTCTTGTTAGTGTCCAGCAACAAATCACAAAACTTGAAAACCTCAACACCGAATCTGAGCTATCTCATTTTCATCACTTGATCGATGATATCCAAACAAAACTTGAAATTTTACAACAATCGACACCTACTCAGGCAGACATAACCCTGCTCCAAGATGCTATGCGTAGTGTGGCTGACGCTAGTGAATTAAATGATGTGAAATTAGCATTTGAATCTTTGCAGAATACTGTAGCAAATCTGCCTACATCTCAGGAACTTAAAAATATTAAGAGAGCTGTGAATCGCATATTGAAATCAGAAGATATCAAGAATATCCAGACAGAGATCAAACAACTTACTCAGACAGTGGCCACTCTACCAAATGATCAACATATTAATGAACTTTATGCTTTGTTTGAGGATATCAGAAGACAAGTCCATGATCTTACTGCTCAAAATTCAAAATTGGCAATTGTTGAAAATCTATAGCAAATTGTAGCTAATATCAAGCAACAGCTAGGGACCATCGAATCCAACCAAGCAAATGCTCTGTCTGTTTTTGCCACCCAGCTTCAAGAAATTGTGCAACAATACAAAAAACTTGCTGTGGACATAAAAATCAAGCCAGGCCACGACGATGTTGTTAGGACTATCAATGAGCATCTTGAATCTGTAACAAGTAGATTGTTTACAGCAGAAAAAGAAATAACTGGCCTAATCGAGAATCCTAAGCATACAATAATCCTTGAATTGTACAGTATCCCCAACAAATAATATGATTCACCATTTACACTAGGTGGCAAACTGTATAAACTATTCCCTGCACAATTTTATTACCAGTTTTTTGTTGGGGGCACACTTAGACCAATCAAGATTAAATATTGGTTACAACCACAGGCACACCACTACCCTACCTTATCAATAACTAATGCTGAAAACAAACAAAAAATCACCAGTGTAGAGTTAGAGGATTTTACAGATCCCAATACATTAGAAACATCTTATACTGAAGATGTTGGATCTCTCGAATTTAATATACATATAGGAGACAAATTATATTTAGAAAATCCTGTAGTATCAGCTGCTGAACACCCTATAGTTGCAATATTCTTGTTTACATACTATGTCTAGACAAATTATTGTTGATGAATTACACAAACCAGCCAGACATAACTATAAGCGACTACCAGTAGTCACAAAAGGCATAGATGATTTATGGCAGTCTGACTTGGTTGAGATGGCACCTCATGAGGGACAGCTGAAAATCTTAGACAAGGTCAACAAAGGATACAAGTATATACTTACTGTCATAGATACATTTTCAAAATTTGCCTGGGCATTGCCGCTCAAATCTAAGACTGGAAAATGTGTTACAGAAGCTTTTAGGACAATTATTAATCAGAGTGGAAGATCACCACGCTATCTACAAACAGATAATGGCAAAGAATTCTATAATTTGGTGTTCCAACAATTTATTAAAAACCATTCAATAAAACATTACTCGAGTTACAGTGATCTCAAGGCCTCTATTGTAGAAAGATGCAACAGAACTTTAAAAAATCATATGTATAAACAATTTACTCTTCAAGGTAATTATAAATGGCTTACTATCCTACCAGAACTTTTAGATAGATATAATAATTCAGTTCACACCACAATTAACATGAAACCCTCTGAGGTAACTTCATCTGATGAGCAGAAATTGATCAGTACTGTTTACTATCCTAGATACCAACCAACAACAAAAAAGCTAAATACAAGGTTGGTGATCAAGTAAGAATTAGCAAATATAAGCACTTATTCAAAAGAGGTTTTACCAGAAATTGGAGTACTGAATTATTTACAGTGGTTCAAGTTAAACTTGGGGCTCGTAATACATATATAATAAAAGATCACCGAGGTGAAATTCTCAAAGGCAGGTTTTATGAAGAAGAACTTAACAAAATTAAACAGCCAGACACATATCTTATAGAAAAAGTTATTCGCATAAAAGGCAATAAAATACTGGTCAAATGGCTAGGTCTCCCAGAACACAGCTGGATCGAGGCAGACAAAGTGATACTATGAACACCTGGGATGTTATAAAAAGACTACCAGATCCTGAACAGCAGAATAAGAGAAATGGAAAACTGCTGCCTGATAATATTAGAAGTCTTATTGTTGGACCATCGGCTTGTGGTAAAACTACACTAATGATTGATAATTTTTTATTGGTACCTAACTGGCTAGATTGGAAAAATAGGCACTTGTATGTCTTCTCTAAGAGTTTAGAACAATTAAAATATCAGCAACTGATGAAGATATATGATGGACTGGATATAGCCACTTTTGAATCAGATGTTAAACCACTTCATGAATGTCTCGATAACTCTGTTGTTGTATTTGATGATATTATATTGGAAAACCAAAACAAGGTTAGAAATTTTTTTACACAGGGCCGACACAAAAACATAGATTGCTTCTACCTAACACAAACTTTTTCTAAAATACCAAAACAGCTGATAAGAGACAACAGCAATTTTATATGTGTGTTTCATCAAGACTATACCAACCTGAAACACATACATGATGAATATGTAGGTGGTAACTTGAGCTACAATAATTTTTCTAAGTTTTGCAGTAGGTGCTGGAACCAGGACAGTTATGGGTTTGTCACAATTGATATGACAAGAAAACCTAATAGTGGTAAATATAGAAATAAAATTAACAATTTTCTAGATATTGAAACATATATAAATAACCATGAAAAGACCAATTATTGATGATCTTAAATTAAGAGACTATCTTGTAAAAAGATTTAAGGGATGGAAATCAGAGAACCGAGGTATCTATGAACAACACAAGCGTACAGAACAACCTATTATTGATGCTATTAGTGAACTAGGTAAAATATCAAAACTGTTACAGAGCAAAATCAAAATTTGATCACAGAGCTTGTACCTGTACCTGCTAGGAACATATTAGATTATCCAATCACCCCACTTTCTAGTATTCATACACCTAGTCCTGTTGCTCCTCGAAGAATTGAAGCTACTCAGGATCCTATTGAATTGGGTCTTCTTGCTCAAAAATATTTAACCACACCTAAAGACAACAAAGATGAGGTTTTTTGTTTATATGCCGACACAGAACATGATGGTAGCATCATACATAGAATTGGCAATTTCAGAGTAACATTTATGGGAGATGATCTCATTGTATATTCAGAATCTCATCTTGGAGAAAGAGGTGGTTTTGTTAAGTATCCTGGCACACCTGGATTATGGGAATTGATGACTCGTAAGAGACCTGCTAGCTATACAGATCAAGATTATGAGCACTACAAAGAAATATTAATAAAATCAGATGCTCTATACCAGAACAATGATCCCACACAAAAAAGAGTCAAGTCTAGCAGTGGAGCAAAATACAACAACTTAATCAAGCCCATATGGTCACAAATCAAAACAGGTAGTGGGATCAAACAGTACAACACATTGCCTAAAGAATTTGTCTGGGTTGACGATGTCAGGAAACTTGTAGATAGATTGCTAGTAATAGCTGGGGAAGAAAATGCCGGTAACCACAATTTTTACAATGAAAAGGTTGGAATTATGGACATGATAAACACCAAATTGTCTAATTTTATAGTGAATGACACTAAGGGCATTGGATATCTTATAAAAATTATTAATACTCTACCACCTAAATTTCGGAATATCTCTGAGGGTCGGGGGCTAGTTAATGACATCATAAACAAGTTGCCATTTGAACTACACATACCAGGCTATCAATATTGTGGTCCCGGTACCAAACTAGATCATAGATTAAACAGAGGTGACCCTGGTGTTAATACCCTAGATGCTGCTTGCAGAGACCATGACATAGCATACAACACACATACCGATCTTGACAAGCGGCATGTGGCAGACAAAAAATTAGAAGAAGCTGCTTTTGGTAGATTTGTAAGCAAAAATGCTTCTTTGGGTGAGAGAATAGCAGCATTGGGAACCACCATAGCTATGAACACCAAACAAAAACTGGGGTGGGGGTTGTAATAAATTAACTAAATTAGCTACAATTTAATTGTGATAGTTAATCCCAAAATATGTATATAATAAACCAAAAATGAAGGCCAAGGGTGTTATGTATCAAATACCTTATGCAGGTCTTAAATCTCTTAAAACTATTGATAGTCTTCTAACCAAAAAGCAGCGCAAGAAGAAAAGTTCTTGTCTTGCCAAGGGACATGGTATGAAATTATTACTTGGTACCCCACAATTAAAAAAATTACAGCAATCTAGAAAAAAATCACATATAGGTGGATTCATATTTAGTATCCCAGCTATTTTAGCAGCTCTCGGCGCAGTTGGCAGCTTGGCTGGGGGATCAGCTGCTATAGCAAAAACAGTAATAGATACCAAGAAAAATAAGGCAGAATTAGATGAACAAAAGCGCCATAATCTGGCTATGGAAAAACAAGGCAAAGGTGTTAAGAAAGTTATGAATAAGTTAAAAAAAAACAAGAGCCGCTTACCAACCAAGATATTGAAGCTTTAATCAAACCACTGGGCATCAAACATTTTAGAGGAGTATACATGTCCGATTCTTTACCAGAACAACCACTTAAAAAAGAGTGTGGCATAGTTAATTTGGATAAGTATGAAAATCAGGGCACTCACTGGATCTGTTATCTTTAATATTTAAACAATGAGGCATTTGTGTTTGATTCATTTGGAGGTGTTCCACCTGAGAATTTAGTAAAATATCTAAAATCAACTAATCTTTATTATAATAATACCCGTATTCAAAATTTCAAAGATATTAATTGTGGACATCTATGTTTATCTGTTCTTAGATATCTATCTCAAATAAATAAACCCTCAATTGAAAATTTTCAAAAAGCTTTGTGGTTTCTAAAACATCATGGGAGTATTCCATCTCACCAGCCAAAATTCAATATTGAAACTCAAACTACATGATGATATAGTTTATCCCAAAACAATAGCTCTTAGAGCATTCTATGGCATGTACTTGATACCTAATATTACACACCACAACAACACAATCACAGTTGGTGACCAAAAAATTTTCATCACTCCAGGGCAGTATAATTTGTCTACTTTAAATGCTCAGTTACCTAGAGGTATATTGTTAACTAAAAATTCTGTCACTCACAGAGTAGAAATTGTGTCTGCTACAGAAACAGTAGATCTGGGTACTATAGGAGAGCTATTAGAAATTCGAGAACAACACAAAACTTGAACCAGCTATTAAACACACTGCTATTAATATACCTAAATTCTTAGCTATAGAAACTCTAAATATTCACTGTAATGTGGCCGAGGGTATGATCACCAAATCAAATGGCATAGGCACTCACAAACAAACTGGCATCATTGCAACATTCAAACCTAACTCTGAATTTATGGAACCGATCATCTATACTCCATCACCAACATTATATTTTTCTGTGTGCCATAATAGAATAGATTATATTGAGTTGATGGTCACTAATGAAAAAGAAGAATTAGTTGATTTTGCTGGAGCCACAACAACTGCTATCATAGAAATTAATATTTAAATAAAAATACATACAAAAAATAAATAAATAAATAAATAAATAAAATGGAAAATATTGAGAGTTATGAGCTACAATCATTCCCCCCAAACCGGAGGACCTTTGCAAATTTAAATCAAGCCAACACAGAGATTGAGGTTGAACTTGATGTAGGAGATGGATTTATACACCCTAACAGAGCAGACCTATATATTAAATTTGATGTTGTCAAGCTCGATGGTACAGATTATCCGGCTAACTCAAATATAAGATTGGTAGACAATTTTGTGCCACATCTGTTCTCTGAAATTGAGATCAGAAAACATGGTGTTGTTATAAACAGAGTAGACTACCCTGGTATTACCTCTACAGCTTTAGCCACGCTAAAATTATCCAAAACCGAGGCACCATACTACAAAATAGATGGATTTGAGGCTGGTGATAAAATAATATCTAAGAGTCACACAGTACTGTTTCCTATGCGCCTGTTGCCAGGATTCTTCTCAGATTACAAAGATATTATGTGGAAAGGTGGTTTAAGAATTACATTTAGAAGAGCTGCTAATGATAATAATGCTTTGATGAGGTACAGTTCATTAAATTCTACTGGGGCAGCTCTGCCTAATACTCTACCTGATGAGGGCAAATGCCTTATTCAGACTATGGAGCTAAGAATTCCAGTAGTTGAGTATGAAACCAGTTATGCTCTTAAATACAAAGCAGATATACTAAAAAATCCACAGGTGCCTTTACAATTTTATACATATCAATGTGTGCAGAAGCCTGCCACTGGTAGCTATTATGAATTTGATGCTACAAACTCATTCTCCAGTATACAATATGACATGCCAGATTTTGTGGTGGTACTGTTTCAGACTGGAAGACACAATAATCAAGAAAAAAATTCAAGTAAGTTTGATAGCTGCAACATCAAAAACATATATCTTAAAAATGGCAGAAATGAGGTGTTTCCTAGAGAAAGTTATAATTTAAACATATCCAAGGATGATTTCCTCAAATTATATGAGGCATTTACAGCATTCAAAAGGGTTACAATTGGGAATACTGACATGTATTACTCACCAGATGAATTCAAAACACAGAGACCCATGTTTGTCATCAACACCTCAAAAAGGAAACAAGTTGTGGTTAATGACAGGACAAACATTAAAATTATCTGTGAATTCCATGAAACACTCCCTGATGACACCATATGTAGTGTTATTCTTATAGGTGAAAAATCATATGTTTATGATGTAAGAAATGAGAGAGTCACAGAGCAATTCTAGAAGAGTTTTGCATATTACATTGTCTTAGTATTAGATAAACAAGTTGTGCCTGGTCTTGAATTAAAATATTCCAGGTTAACATATTAGCATAATAGTACAAAAATATTTTGAATAAATATTTAAAATTATATTACAGTGTACTACTGTATAATCAAAAAACTCTTAAGAGCATCTTGGATTAGTTTTAAGTGTATTCAAAACAATATTGAGAAAAGCCATATTTTTAACAAATTTATAAACAGCAATTTTAGCAAATTCAGGTTTAGCCACATCAATTTGAGAGGGTCTTCTTTTCTCGGAAGCTTTTTTTTACAAAAATCGTAGGTTTTACACAGTAACAATAAAATGTTATAGACATTTTGCCTTAGTTTTAAGTATTTCTATTCAGTCGAAACACCTCTTCATTTATCGATCCAGTCCTACCGTAAATTACGCTTCTTACGTACTATCACATTCCGTGAACCTTGAACTTTTGTAAACCAAGGCCTCATTCTATTGAAATTAGCTATCCTCTGTTAAAAGTTGCCTGCATTTTGAAATTCACCTTTGCACCATTCCGTCCAGTTTTCCTTCAACTTTTTCTTCACCCTCGGTAGAAGGTCTGTATACCAGGTTTTCAGCTCCAGTACAGGTTGAATTACCCTAGCTTGTTTTGCATACACATCTGCCATATCATTTCCTAAATTTTGACAATGTGCTTTAACCCAGGTTAAATGAATTATCTTTCCCCTGCTCCTTAAATTTTGTAAAGTTTTTACACAGTTTATAATGTATGGGGAGCATTTAAATAATAAATCATAATTGGACTGAATTGAATATGATACACTTTAGGAATCCGTTAATATTAATATATTTTCTTCTTGCAATTTATATGTATAAATTAGTGCTTGGTAAATTGCATAAGCTTCAGCTGAAAAATTTTAAAAATCTTCTGGTAAATGTATCATAATTGATTCCTTCTTCTGTACATCATAAACAGAACATCCTATATTTTGACTACTTTTTGAACCGTTTGTATATATAAAATAATAATCTTTCCATCTTTCCATGTAATCATATGTTGTATATTGTTCAGGAAAATAAATATATCTATATTCACAAACGGGAAAATATAGAGTATATATGGGCTTACTCCTTACTTTCAATAATTTTTGATGATCCTCATAGTACTCATTATACAGGGTGTCCGGCTTAAAAGTATAATAAAAGAAAAATTAATAACTTGAGAAGTAATTGAGATATTTATTGGCGGTTTGATTCTACAAGTATGTTAACTCAAATTTTTTTTTACGTATGCTTGCGGCAGTTGGTACCGCGTGCGCATGCGCGTAACTGCACGTAACTGCTTTGTTCACGTAAACGCGCGCGTCAGTAGCCATGTGTTCCGTGTGCTTTCTCTCGCGGAACTAAAGTCTGTTACACTGGTACAACGTCGTTTTCGGCGTGAATATGGACTGCGACCAACCGACGATGTTCCCAGTTACATTTCAATCAAGAAGTGGGACAAGCAGATTCGGGAAACTGGAAGTTTGCTTTCGATGTCGGGCCGCCATGCCAAGCACGCAGTTCCAGAGGCTACTGTTGAATTAATCCGAGCGTCCTTCCAGCAGAGCCCTCGTAAGTCAATCCGACAAGCAAGTAGGCAGTTACAGTTACCTCGTTCGACAGTACACGATGTCGTCCATAAAAGGTTGCGCCTACGGGCGTACAAAATGCAGCTTCGTCACAAAATCAAGCCCGAGGACAGGCCACGACGGAAGAACTTCGCGGAGACAATTCTGGCAAAAATTGATGAAAACGAGGTATTCCTCGATTTCATCTGTTTCTCGGACGAGGCTACATTTCACATTTCCGGCAAGGTAAACACGCACAATTGCCGCATGTGGGGAAGTGAACCCCCCACGTAGTGATGGAGTGGGAACGTGACTCTCCGAAAGTGACTGTGTGGTGTGGATTGTTGAAGGACAGGGTTATAGGCCCATTCTGCTTCGCGGAGCCTACAGTTAATGCAAGAACGTACATCGACATGTTGGAGCTGTATGTTGTGCCACAACTTCCTCGTGAAGTGATCTTTCAACAAGATGGTGCACCATGCCATTTTGCGAACATTGTAAGCGATTTCTTGGATAATAAGTTCCCAGAGCGCTGGATAGGGAGAGGTAGTCCATGGATTGCTTGGCCCCCTAGAAGCCCAGACATTTCGCCACTTGATTTTTTCTGTGGGGGTTTATCAAGAATCAAGTGTACCAGACACCAGTTCGTGATCTACCAGATCTACACCATCGCATTCGTGCAGCTATCGCTAATGTTACGCCTGCAAGCTGCAAAACACTTGGGAGAGAAGTGGAATACAGATTAGATGTCTGTCGCGCCACTAATGGTGCACATATCGAGGTGTATTAGGTATGTAAAAAAACATTTTCAGTTAACATACTTGTAGAAGCAAACCGCCAATAAATATCTTAATTACTTCTCAAGTTATTAATTTTTCTTTTATTATACTTTTAAGCCGGACACCCTGTATAATTGCGCCCATCCTATATCTTCGCAGTTATTAATTTTGCCTGTATCATATAATTCAACCAAGTCGAATAGAATGTCGTTAAACGGATGATTAACTTCTGACATTGTTTTTAACAGATATTTAATAGACATTTCTCTTTTCCTATAACTTAAGTTCCATTCGCATGCTTCCATGTATACAGCAAGATTGGGAGTACTCTTCATCAGTCCTAGACACTTTCGAAGAACTTTCCTCTGCATTACTTCCAAAGGTCGAAATACACGTTCCGAAATTATATTAATGACTATAATCCCGTTTTCTATTGTTGGTTTGTAATAGTTTTTGTAAAAATTCATCATGGTACTACGATGACTTCCCCATTTTGTTGTAGCCATAGAACGAAATACATTGTAAATTACTTCTGCCTTTTTCACTAACATTTTTACATGAGGTTTCCATGTTAATTTAGTATCAAATGTAAAGCCTAAATATTTTACTGAATTTTCTATGGGAATGTGTAACTTTTTTGTGTATTGATTCACATTTTTCAGCTTTGATTTTTCTGACGATATATTCATAAACCTATTCTCAAGATTTTTCTTTATCTCTATTATTTTCGCTTCCATGTTGGTGACTCCTTTATCTACTTGCTTGACACTCTTATATATACATAAATCATCTGCATATTGTATAAGTCCAAATGGCTCAGGACATATTCCTTGAACATCCATTAAATATATATTAAAAAGTAAAGGACTTAAAGGGCTTCCCTGTGGAAGTCCCCTTGTTATCTATCTAGGACCCTCAACTTTATTGTGAAAGTAAAAATATAAACAACGATTTTTTAATAGATTCAAAATTATTTTTAGATGCATATAAGGTATTTTCAGATTTTGTAGAATGTTTAATAATTTATTTATATTTACATTATCATATGCCCCTTTAATATCTAAGAAATCAGCAATAAGAATACTTGTCCTTTTCATTGTATCATAAATTTTTGATGATAACATTGCCAAGGCATCTGTACACCCCATACCCTTCTAAAATCCAACTTGAAGCCTTGAAAATAATCCCTGTCCCTCTATATGCCAACTTATTCTCTTTAGAATTAATTTTTCAAAACTTTTCCCCAGTACTGAAGACAAAGCTATCGGTCTATAAGATTCTCCCTTATATGGACTTTTGCCAGGTTTCAATATTGGTAAAATCATTTGAGTGTACCACGATTGCGGTACATTTCCTGAATTCATTATATAATTGTAGTTGTTACAAAGATATATTATACCACATTCCGGTAAATTTCGAATCATCGAGTATGTTATTCCATCTTTTCCTGGAGTTGTGTCCTTGGCTCTAATTATTATGTCTCTTATTTCATCGATCATGATATGGGTGTATAATCCTTGTGAATGTCTATCTTTAGGACTGAAACAGATAATTTCATCAGGGGCATCTGCAGGTTCGTGTTTATTATTACATGTTAACTTCATAATAAATTCATCTTTCCGGGTTTCTTTGAGTGGTATTAATCGAGGGGTATGTGGTTTGCGGATTGATTTAAATTTAGCCCACACGGTACTGATACTCTCCTTGTTATTTATGTCTTCACAATACTTTGCGCACGATTGTCTTTTTGCACTGATATAACTTTTCTTGGCCTGCGCTATTGCTTTCTTATAATTAATCCAAGTTTCCTGATTTGGTATTGTTTTATAAATTTTAGTAGCTTCAATTCTCTGTATTTTAAAATGTTGGCGATCTTTATTCCACCAGTGTACTATTGGATACTTTTTTACAACTTCCTCTTTTGCCCTTGTACATGATCTGTCCATAACAATACTAACAGAATCTACAAAATAATCATATGTACTCTTATCAATATTATTTAAATCTGTATTTTTAAATAAGATTGTAAGTAATTTAGAATATTTATTCCAATCAGCTTCGTTAACTTTCCATTTTCTGAGCGGAATAGTGAAAGATCTCACTGAATTAGTATCAGTATAAAAGAAACATGGATAATGGTCACTGGTTCTTTGATCACTGTCTGTTTCCCACTGAAATTGACCACATATATCATCTGACATTAACGTTGAATCTATAGCTGTTGGCCGAGTACCTAATCTTCCTATATACGTAACAGACCCGTCATTAATTACAGTAAAGTTGTACAAATCCATACATTCTACTAACACTTTCCCCAACTTATCTTCATCCTGATCTCCCCATATTGTGTGATGGCATTGAAATCCCCTGCTTTAATAAAAGGCTTTTCTATGCCTTAAAACATTTGCGATAATGTATTTGTCGTTACTTTCTGTGACTCTGCACCTGTAGGAATATAGATATAATATTAACTTTTTGATTCATAAAAGCAATTTTAATTGTCGTATATAGACAATGTATAATCAAAAGACATAGGTTCAAATGGAATGCTTTCATGAATTATAATTGCAACTCCTCTACTATCATCTTTAATCTTTTCCTAAATTATGTGATAATGATTTACTTTAAAATAATTTATGTTTGATGGTTTCACAGAGATTTCCGATAAACATAAAAGTTCTGGTCTATATTCATCTATTAATTTTACCAGATTTTGTTTTCTTGCTTTCAGTGATCTTACATTCCAATGTACCCCCACGAATGTTTTCCATTATTTTTTCTTCCACACCCTAAGGTGTCTCTCCAAAAATTTCCAAATCCTCAATAATTTTCTGCACCTGGCCATTTATTTGTGAGCATTCTGTTAGTATTTCTTTTATGCTTAAGAAGTCAGAATTTTTAGTTAATGTCGCCATAAGTTTCGCCATTAATTGTAACAAATTATACATAAGATCCTTCTGAGATGTTATATGAGGAAAGTACACGATTTTTTCTGTTCTTCATTGTTGTAGATTCCGATGTTCACCTCCTGTATGCTTCTATTTGTACTATCCACATCTTCCTCATTATTCCTTGTCTTAATTACAGTTTCTGTAGACTTTCCATTTAATTGTTTTTGATTACTTTGTAATTTCTTTAGAGAACCTTTACTTGATTCTCCTTGAGAATTTACATTATAATTCTTTGTTTGTGAATAGGAATTTAGTCTGAGATTTTTTCCAAATTTATTTTCAAATTTGGAATAGTCTCTATGATCTTCTGGAGGAACTCTTTTCCATGAAATATTTTCCAAGTATGTATCCGATTTTCTTTCACCCCAATCACTTAAGACTTCAAATCTGTTTTGTATTGTTAAGCTATTACCTAGAACACCAGTCTTTCTTGTGTTAATTTCACTTACTTGACTTGTTTATATGTTTTTTTTTATTTGATCAGCATATGAGTTGCCTTGAACAACATAATTGCTTGGAACATTACCTTTTATTACTTTATCTCTTGCTTCTTGCCGGGATAAATTATCATATGCCATAACTCTCATGATTTCTCTTTCCATTTCCCATTTTACACATGACTTATCAGTAGCAAACATGTTCTCCTCCGCAATTTAAACACTTCGGAGTTTCATTACAATTTTCATGTTCCTCTCTTCCACATCTAGCACACTTAGCTTTATCCTTGCATATGGCTGCTGAATGTGCGAATCTGTAACATTTCTTACATTGCATCACATTTCTAACTTTAGGAGTAACATCGAAAATGTGACTAACCACTATAATCCGTTTAGGCATTTCTTGAGATCTAAACGTGATTGATATTAGCTTAGTAGGAACAAAATAATATGAACCATCATCTTTTCGAATTCTCTTTTTCATTCATTCCACTGATATTCAATACTTTCCTTAATTTCCTCCTCTTCAAATTCAGTGGGCACACCATATATCAATCCTTCCCTCATCAATAAGGATTCTGGGATGAACACATCAATATTATTTTCTTTATGAAAATGCATATTTTTCATGAAATTGTTAGCTTCATTCCTGGTGTAAAAATAAATCTTTGCTCTATATAAACCACTTGGTTGGATATATCTGACCCTTATATCTTTCTTTCGCAATTCATTTCCTATTTTCATAGAGTTAAATTTCTTTTCTGCACCTTTTGTACTAGTCATTATTACTAAATATGGTCCATTATGTGTATCATAATACATTTTACACTTGTCTACATTATTTTCTCTTCGACCTTCTCCAAACTTGTTTACTTTATCTCTATTATCTAACCTGTCCATCCTTACCGCTTTTGCTGGAACTTGATCATCTTCAGGAGATCTGACTCTTTAAGCTTCTTTTCTAGATGTTTCTTCTATAATGTTATCTTCTATAACAATTTCATTATCTTCTACCAAGTTCGTTATAATTTCTACTTGATTATTAAGTTCCATATAACCTATGGCATCCGCCATGACGTTAACAAGAACTGCCTTACGCAAATCACATTAATGAGTATATTTCCTTTTACCGTAGTTTTAAACTTCAACTTAAATAAGTATATTGGTTTAACTCAATTCCAGTCACAAAATTTTATCTTTATAAACAGTGTTCACTGAATTAACAACTATTAATATTACCACAATATTACACAAACAGCTCAGTTTCCATCAACCACAGGCTATCTCCTTCAATCACCCTACCCTGTAGATACTAGCCGTGACATAAATATAAAGGATTGCACTCAAGGGATGTTGCATATTCAAGTTGCGCTCACAACGAGGGGTCTTACACACGAATAGAATTATTATAACACCATTAAGCCTTGTTTCCATGATAGACACAAACTCAATATGCTGACCAAGGCAGAATTTATTTTATTTAATATATATATATATATATATATATATATATATATATATATAAACTAAAAGTTACGTTGCAACCTTCTAGCAAGGTCTTCTTCAGACTCTGTACTTGGTACTATAACTAGCTTTATTTGCATATGGAATATTATTCCTTCAGGTTTCCTGTCGCTTCTGTTAATTCAGCCGTGTGTTGAGCAGGCACCATTGCTTCCTAAATCTTATTTATTTATTTATTTATGTTTTGCACTTCTACAGAGGATTGAACCTCCAATTACAGAAGGCGTACACTGTGTTTGATTAATACAATAGAAATTACATGGAAATATACAAGCACATATTCATTCATTCACGTACAATACATATAACATACAACATACGTAACGCATGAGATACGTATATATACACTTATCTACATACATTTAGGCAAAAGGTTTATACGTAATTCACAAATATTGCACACTGTAAATGGTAACATTTATATTAAACAATCTATATTCTTTCAGAGTTTCGTTTTCTATAGCACTGAATCTATTATTCTTTTATATCTGTTAAATGGAAGTGAAAAATCTACACATTGGTTGTTTGCAACAAGGATATTGTAATTGTGACAAATTCTATTTATTGGTGAGTTTCTATATTTCTGAGTTTTTGAAATTTTAGAAGTTAGAATATTTCTATTACGCAGATTATTTTTTTCTTATATTGAATTGTATTTGACCGAGAGAGGGGCTGTTGTCTAAGACACCATTAATTGTTTTATACAAGTACAACTGTTCTAATATTTTCCTCCTATTACCAAGACTCTTAAAACTAAATATGTCAAGCAGATTATTTTAATTCACGTTATTTTGTCGTGGGGACATATCATATTTTTTTGTAAAAGAGATACCTTAGGAACCTTTTCTGAATTCTTTCTATGCTATTTTCGTACGATCTATACATTGGAGACCAAATAACGGATGCGTATTCAAGTCTACTTCTTACTATGCTATTATATAGAGTTGTAATACAATGTATACTATTAAAATCTCTAGAATTCCTTATAACAAAACCTAATGATCTGTAGGCCTTATTTACCATGTATGATGTGTGTTCTTTGAAGGTCAAAGCAGAATCAATGAAAACACCAAGATCTTTGATTAGATTCACCTCTGGAAGTAATTTACCACAAATTGAATATGTACACCTCAAATTATTTCTTTTATTCGTTAGTTGCATAAAGTAGCATTTATTTGTATTAAATGTGAGATCACTTAAGCAGCTCCAATCATATAGTTTCTCTATATCTTCTTTGAGATCTATTGTATCGTCTAGACCATTAATTACTTTGTACAATTTAATATCATCAGCATATAAAAGAATTTATGAGTTCTTAACACAAGTTGGTAGATTGTTTACATACAAAATAAATAAGAGAGGTCCTAGATTAGATCCTTGTGGGACACCGGAGTTTACAGTATATTCACATGATTTTGATTCTTTGTAAGTTACATATTGTCTTCTACCCTGAAGATATGATTTCAGTAAATTTAACATATTATTTGTCAAACCAAAGCCTGATAGTTTATGCAGAAGAATATCATGGTTGATTTTATCAAAATCTTTTGCACAGTCAATATAGATTGTATGTACAACAGATCTACAATAGAATGCATTATATACATCTTGCACAAGATTGTTAAATTGGTTGTAGTAGATCTACCTGAAAAAAAAAACATGTTGGCAATCGCTTATGTAGTTTTTGATATGTTTGAATATTCTTGCATATAAAATTTGTTCTAACACTTTAGCAATTGGTCTATAATTTTCAATTCTTGTACTTTCACCTGATTTTAAGATTGGGCAGACTTTAGTTAATTTCCAAATCATGGGGAAACATTGTGTCTTCAATATTAAATTATAAATAAAACATAATGGTTTCTGAAGCACTTCGGCGCAAGCCTTAATTACATATGGAGGAATTCCATTTGGTCCACTGGATTTTTTCGGTTTTAATTTTTTTACTGTATGCCAATATTCCTTGTCAGTGATCCCATCATTAGTGAGTGGACTAGATACCTTTAATTCAACTTCATCGGTAATTTCGTATCTGCTAGGATATTCAGCATAAACAGATTGAAAGTATGAAGCAAAGATGTCAGCTATACTTTGATTTGTTTGTAAAGTTCTGCTGTCATGTATCATAGTTTGATTTGAATACGCGTTTCTACCTTTCTTATTATGTATATAGTTCCAAAAAGATTTTATATTATTGTTAATGCTTTCCTCAGTTTCTTTGATGCACATACGATATGCTTTGTTTATAATTGCCTTTGCCTTTTTGCGAGTTTCTCTATATTTTGTTTTACTATCATCAGCGTATTTCATGCGTTTTCTATGATATTCCTTAAGTTTTAAAGTTTTAATAATTTCTCCAGTAAACCACTGAGGGTATTTGTATTTTCTGTGGACCTTCTTTTTTGGTACAGTGTTATGAAATACAGAGTTCACATTTTCATAAAAATAGTTTACAGTCTCTTCCACTTCACCCATGCTAGTAATGGGAGCCCAGTTTATGTCTCGTAACATTTCGTAAAAAGTTTGCCCTCTTAAAATCTAATATTTCGACTGGATTTTGTTTCAACACATTTGTTGATATTTTAAAATGCACATGTAATATTAAAGCCGGATGGTGGAGATCTTCCTTGACAAGAGGCATCTCATCCCTATTTACAATGATATTGTTATGTACATTTGTTAGAATTAAATCTAGGGTTCTACTATTGTGATTTTTAATATTGTTAATAGAATGTAAGTTATAAAGATTCAAGAAATTGTCCAAACTTCTGTAACAAGTTCCACCTGTTTGAAGGTTATAGTTGGAATCTACAATTTTCGGCAGATTAAAATCACCAATTACAATAATGTTATTGTTTTGCAATTCTTCGTAGTCTTCAAACAGATCATGGAACGATATATAATCATTCAGAGTTGAAGAAGGGGTGAAGTATACAGCAATTACATAATATATTATATTATTTAAGTTTACTTTTACACATAAAATATCCCTATTATTTTCTAGAATAATATTATCAGATCTTATATTATGCTTAAAGCAATTAATACGCCTCCTCCTCTCTTATTTTCTACCTGTCATGTCGGAACACATTATAGTTATCATCAAACAATTCATTACTGTATACACCACTATTTAACCAACTTTCAGTAATAACAATTATATCGTAACTATTCACAATATTATTTACATAAAACTCTTGTGTTTTTGTATTTAGACATCTAGCATTTTGATAGTAAATGGAAATGTCATTTGGGGAAGCTATTTAGAGTCATGCCAATTTAGTAATATCTTCAATTGTCTTTAAAACAAAAACATTCCTGTCGCCTTCTCTTTTTCTTAGTTTAATCGTACCTGAACTGTCAACCCACAAAAATTCATAATTTTTCTCTCGTTTTATTTTGCTTGCTTGACCATATATGGTCTTACGAAGAGGTGTTAAGCTTTCGTTAATATATACACTGTCATTACCAGAAAATCCTACATGGGTACAATTAAGATTCCTTTTAACCTCTCGTTTTTTGTACAATTTTCTCTTTATCTGCCCGCCTTACAAACTTGACAATAACACCTGCTGATTTTTGATGGGGAAGTTTTCTTAACCTATGGCAAGTGTCTATCATTTCATTTTCCACTTGCATATCTAGAGTCCGTCCTACATTTTTCACAATTTCATAAGGATCTTCATTTGGGTTTTCGGGAATGCCGAAAATTTCCACTGTATTTCTTCACCCGTATTGTTCAAGTTCATCAAGCTGCAACTGCGTCTCCTGAAGTTGTTTCTTGAGTTGAGTGTTCTCCTCATGCAGCCGTTCCACCTGTCCAAGACATGTGGCGATGGTCTCGGATTGCTTTTTTATTAAATCAACATTTTCATCCAGTTTTTGATGAGCATAATCCAATGATTTGCTCAATTTCCGCTCTGTCTCTTTATTTTGCTTCCTCAGTTCCTCCACTTCCTTTGATAGCGTTTGCAATAGTTTGTATACATCCATCATAGACGGCTGACTCATTTCACTTGGTTCCGAAACACTTTCAAGAGATATACTACTGCGTCTATCCTTTACACAATTTTTACAGCGCCATACTTGTTTCGTAGAATTTATAAATTCTACATCTGCGTCTTTCAGCTGAACATATTTCGTATGAAACCAATTAACACAGTTGCTACACTGTATTTTTGATAAAAGTTCTTGCCTCGAAACAGGTTTCGAACACACCGCACACGCATTCATGCCGAACGATTGTGCTCCAATCGTGCTGTATAAACTGTGTGACTACACTTGTTGAAACTGCTGTTCTTTGTTAACATTGTATTGAGCGACGAAAAATTATTAAATATATTACTTTACATTACTAGTTTCGATTGATTTATGTATGTATATAATCTCAGTACTTACTGCATTTGTTTTATAACAGGAATATCCAGTATAGACACAAAAACTGAGTAAATTTAACAAATTTGCGGAGCACAAACAAACGTTCGTTACTGCATCTTCTTCTTCTTTTTCTTCTTATTCAAAAGTACACAAAATTACATGCTTTCTTACGGCGTCTTCGAATGTTTTGGTCGAACTTCTCCAGTCCTTTCACGTTACCCGGCTTCAGAAACAGCGCGCAGTGCTTACTCCTCCCTTTCTTACCTCCATGATGAAAACATTGACTACTGTTCTGTTCTGGGAGAAAGATGTAATCCCGAGTTAATGCATGACCTTCAACGTTGAACAAGAGGACAAATTTTGAACAGTGCTAAAATTGTTAGAGATCAGTTCAAACAATATTTCAACAATGGGTGTTCCATATCATGGCAGGATAAATTTGTAATTTTATCTTCGTTAGTTCGTAGCTTTTGTAAGAGCAAGTGAGAAACATTGTGCTTTTTTACTCATTACTTATGTTCTCTTAGAAACATGTGAATAAATAAATATTCATTATAAACGTCTAATATTATATTAGTGCTACCTAAACAATAGTTGACTAAGATTATTATTCTTAATAACCATAACATTGGCTTGTGGACATAATCATCCCTTGACTTGTTCACTTTGGCCAACTCTTTTCGGTAAACAGACCTCAAAGAATTATTTCTTCATACTACCATATCTCCGTTTGCCGCAGTCTCATCCTCTGTATTCGTGTATTATGGTCTCATAGACCTGATCCCTCTTGTTCCGGTCACTGTATACCATTTATTTTGCTCGTCACAAACACAGAAAGCTCTTGTAGAGCTATAACTCCGTTAGAAACTCGCGTGAGTACTGACGAAGAGCAGTCATCGTTGTATACAAGAACGAGTTTATCAAGGGAAAAAAAAAGTTTTAAAACTCAGCTGAAAGTGTTCCAGCACTTGAGTCGAACGGGAACTGAGAACAGGTCCACAAAAACTGAACACGGGAGCGTCCACACCCATCCACTTGCCTGCGGAGTCCCTTGAAAACTAAGCATACATCTATTCTCTCGGACTCAGTCTTTTTAGTATATTTTTCGTCTCTACTCAGTTCAAAAATTTGCACCGTCTTTCGGCCAAGACAACAACAACAACAACAACAACAACAACAACAACAACAACAAAAAGAATAAAAAATAAATAAAACCGACAGAGGATTATAGTGGCTGTGGGCTCAGACACCACTCCTTGGGTTCAGCTCACTCCTTGCAGCCATCCTAAATTTTAACTGTTATTAGTGGTTCACTGCGATACCCCAAACTCACGTTTTTCGTGTTCGTATATAACAATAAGTTATACGGTATTCATAGCGATGTTGGTTTTAGAATAGAATTTTACTTGAAAAATTTATGTTATTGAACTCGCTATTCCTGATGGCGGCTCTCAGCGTGATATTAAGGGAATTTAACTCAAATAAACCCTCTGCTAAACTTATCGTTCGTGTAGTTTATGCAGAATTGAACCTGACACCATTTATTTCAAGGCGATCGTTTTATCCCCTACTCTTAAGGGAAGTCCCTGTTTCCTATAGCCACTGATTGTGGACTTCAAGAATGATGACGTTGGATAAGCATTTTATGCACATGTATTGTCTACTAACTTAAAAATAAAATCTTCTTTGTGTGTACAAAACAATATTTAATTGCACTGGATAAACAGATATTCCGCGCGGGTAAATAATAAATGCTCTCGCCTTTCGTGCGAGCGGTCTCGTGCTCGATCCCTGATGATAACTCCAAAAGTTTGGTGTTGACCCAGCATCGGGAGGAAAATTAGGGAGCTACTTGGCAAGAAAATAGAATATTTAGTTTATTTTAAAAATGCCTTGTCTATTTTAATAAGCCTCTTTCATGCCAATTATGGGTTTATCATTAGTACTCTAACTTGAATGGTATTTTAACCGGCCGCCGTGGCGGAGTAGTTAGCACATCGCGCTAAGACGCCAGGGGTCCCGGGTTCGAATCCCGGCCTGTGCATGGATATTTTTGAGTGTCCATTCATCCATTGCATCATATCATCACTCATTCCCATCTTCGCAAATTAGCCAAAAGTAACACAAAAGCAAAGTAAAGCAAATATATAAAAAAAATTAATGACATTTTTTCTAAAGTTAATTGATTTCATCCGTATATTTAATGCAAACATAATCCAAACTTAATGGAAAAATTGTCTGCATTTAACGTTTTACAAAACAGCTGTATACTGGAACTACAGCACTGTTGAGTTGGTAGGAGTACTGATAGATTCCAGCAATGTTGGCAGTTCCCTGGACGCCATTACTGTGAACGATTTATTCTAGACCGCTGTTTTATCTGGAGACAATGAAAGCAAGATCTCTTGTCTAGTTGAATGGAAGTGTGAGTTGTAATTAATTGACAATATTTCGAAAAGATTAAGTGTTTCTTGTAGTTTAGCACTTTATTAGTAAGTCTCAATAAATGTTTGTGTTTTTCCTACCGACTCAATTTAAATCAGGGACGGTGCTACAGGGAGCTAGGAGGGTACTGGGACCCCTAAACGGATCTCAACCCTAGTCCCCCCCCTCAGATTTTTAATTATAAAACTTCCACCGGAACATGACTTAAAATTTTCAAGTAGCCTCCATTTCCTACTGTAGTAATATCGCTAGATTACTTTATTACGGTGTGTTCTAAAATCGTATGGGGCTTCCCCCACTAGAATAATTTTCGCAAACAGCCCCCACCCCAGCTGTCTCACTGTTAACATGTTAAACCATAGGAGCATCCCCCCCAGCTAGCCCCAAGTCACAACCAAACATCCCCCGAGCTAGCAATTTCCACTTCAAGCGGTCGGTGTGTGTGTGTGCAAATTTGAGCTATAATTTGCAACAAGAGGAGGTATTGACACTCATCCCGCTTTCAAATAGCTTCATTTCTGGCTATAATCATGTATTATATATCATGTGTTCAACATTTCTTTCTTTTCTTTTAAGGTACCTGGTTCAACCATAAAAATCTCTAAAGAGATAGACTGGTGACGTGACTCATTTCGACAGCATCTATAGGCGATTAGAAGAGTGAGAATTGTGTTTTAAGAAGTTAAGTGAAGTGTGGTTTGTTGCATATAATAATGCAGTGTTGAGCTTAAAGTGAAGTTTACATATCTGTTAGTGTAACGGAAATATGGTGTACACAAACACACACACACACATACTCATACAAGTGCTGTTCTCAAAAGAAAATTGGATGAGACCAACTCCACGTGCACCGAAGAATACAGGGTAAGTGTCACAGCTTTACTATTTATTATTAACTGAGACAAGTGGTTTCGTTTCGGTATACCTATATATTGAATTTGCGCAACCAAAGTTTTGGACTGAGCACGAGTGTTCTTAATGAATGTCTCTTAATCAATTTCATTCCTCATCGTCGCGATTAGTCAAAAGTGGCAGAAAAGCGATGGGAAGTTACAAAAATCATACCATTGCTAATGATGCATCAAAATAAACAGATAAATGCATCACGGGGCACTTTTATTACTTGCTCTCTGTTGTGATGCACAAAAAATGCCTCATCAGATAAAACATGATGATTTCAGAGAAACTAAAATTACACATTTAAAGTCCATTATTTTCCACTACGAAGTGGATGTAAACAAAAGCACTTGTTCTAGAGAAAGCCAGTGCAGCGCTATTGGTAGATTCTGGCAAACTCTGGACTCCTAGCGTCGTAGTGCGCAGTGGTAACCACTCCGCTACAACGGCTATGGTGAAATTTGGAACAGTTCTTTTCTATCACTGTTCATATGTATATTTCATTTTTAATTAATTTATCATATCATTTAAGAATTCTATCATTTCTTCTTATTTCTAGATTTTTCCAGTATTTCTCTGATTTTGCAGCAACTTCCTGCCAGTATTGCTGTAAGATTCACCCTTGCAAACCCTAATTCGCCACACATGGTCCATAACGGTTTCGCCCCGAGTCTAGCCTCGCATCACAGTGACCTTTACTTCTGAAATCCCGATGTCTTTATACTAAATTTTCTTGGAAATATCTTAAATCTGGCAACTATCTGCTAATCCTAGCTCTCTCTTCTATTCATCTTTCCACTAATGACCCAGAGGCAGCCACTGCTATTGTCAACTATGTGTCTTTCTCCAGGTATTCTGGCGACACAAGTCGTAAAACTCATTTCCTCACAATAACCCCTTTTATAAGTCCCGATCATCTGGTCTGCATCCTTCTGTACTGGTTGCAAACTCCAAAGATTTGGCACTAGAAATAAAGTAATATCAGAATATGGTTGGATACTTTGCTTTGGTGTAACGGGAATATATTGCCTGAAGTCATAGGAGGTTTGATATTACTCTAAACTGTTCTTTGCTGCTTGTAACGTTTTCCTCCAAATTTCCACAAATGGAATTCAAAACGTCAATTCAATTTCGGCATAATCTTAACCTTCTAAATTTTGTGGAAACAGTTTTGACTCGATTACTGATGTGAGACGGACGTGTCGAGCACCATCGAGATTGGTCGGTAATCAGTTTGTTCACAGTCCCGTGATATGCGTGTGATGTGCATATGGCAACGGCCGAATGTACTAAGTATTGTTGCGCACAGTCCTGTCCCATATACGTGTGTCTGATAGGAACATGGCCAAGAGTAATGCAAAACAGTGTTCCAACCATGTTCCAACTCTTGGCCATGTTCCTATCAGACACACGTATATACCACAAGACCGTGCACAACAATACTTAGTACGTTTGGTCGTAGTCATATACATATCACACGCATGTACACACAGGACTGTGCACAACAATACTTAGTACATTCGGTCGTTGTCATATGCATATCACACGCATATATATATATATATATATATATATATATATATATATATATATATATATATATATATATATATATATATCACGGGACTGTGAACAAACTGATTACCGACCGATCTCGATGGTGCTCGACACGTCCGTCTCACATCAGTAATCGAGTCAAAACTGTTTCCACAAAATTTAGAAGGTTAAGATTATGCCGAAATTGAATTGACGTTTTGAATTCTATTTAATTCTAACAGTGATAGAAAAGAACTGTTCCACATGACACTCTTTGAATTGTATGGTCACATTGAAAAGAACATCTGACATATGCATGGTAGAATGGAGTAAAAGTACTTACCTCTTCCAACCTTCTCCTCTTTGAAGAAGACTCGTCCTGCGGCAAACTTCTCTTCATTGCAACTGCAAAATAGATTGACACAAGGCATGGTTGATATCTTACATAACTTTTTGAAAATCACAATTACAGTAAAAGAAATAAAATATATGTAATTATAATATAAACAATCTACAATCAATAGGGCCTCCCCGATGGCGCAGTGGGAGCGTCGTCGCCTTGTAATCAAGGGGTCCCGGGTTCGATATCCGGTGGAGGCACATAAAGATTGGGATCCCACTTTAAACTGTAGGCCCAGTCTAGATTATCCTTACTGTGCATAAAGTAGACTTAAAACACCAATTCAATCAATCAAATCTACAATCAATCAAAGATGATAAGTAAACTGTCTATTACCATAATTTTATGTTTGGTTTTTAAGAAATGAGAAGTTCAAGAACAAAAGACTACGATCAATTACTGTCAGACGCTAAGAAAATATGAAAATCTGTACGTAAAATATGGGGTGTCAGAATAATGCCTTCACTACAGCGATATCTATTGAACCGTGGAAACTGGAGGCTGTAACTGCATGTGGTGTTGGCAAGTTCAACATACATGTTTACTCTGTTGAAAAAATCCATATAAAATTGGATTTGCAGTGTGAATCAGGGGTGCCTACAGGGGGAATACATGGCGCGCCTGCGTGATGGGAATTTTTTTTGGGGGGACAAAATTTTATAGTTTAGCTACTAATTCTATATATTTTTCACACAAAAATATAGGATTCGTTTCGTTTGATTGACTTGTTATTGATTTTTAGTTATGGTTATTAGTTTTTCTTCCTACCTGTGGGTGATCGCGGCGATGGGACTGAAATGAAACACCACTTCTTATGCCTTTAGAATCGGTTTGAAAGGGGGAGTGTTTTGTTCGCATTAATACAAGGTTAATCAAGCAGACAAACTATTAAGAATAAGGTTGATCCAGTACGCTAACAATGGCAGTGGGCCTGAGCAGTTTTGCACGTTTTATGATAGCAAACAAAAGTGAGCCGTGCTTTTTCTTTTTCAGTTTTTTAATTACAACTGCAATGAAAGGATTCGAATTCCATGTGCATTCAATTGATGGTATCTCCGCCAGTGGTAAACTGTCCGGTGTTTCTTTGTGGTAGTTCCGAGTCGGCTCGGAGTCAAAACTTTCGACGTGCGGATTTCCGTTTTAGTGTTGGAAGATTTCAGGCTCGATTTGTTTCGCTTGTATGTGTTCCTGTTCTACGACTGACTGGATAATTGTAACATGCTGTCAGCTTTCGTTGTCTTAAAGTTTCGTATATCGAAAATTTAATTTTTTACAAAAATGAAATAAAATAATAGACATTCAAACAAAAATCAATTACTGCATGTGTATCCAATATATACAGGGTGTCATTTTAATGGCGCCCACGGACCACAGATTCGTATAGAGGACATCAAAACAAACAACTTTTCTCAGTAACATTTTTCTCGTTGGTGCGTCGATTCGACGCTACAGCCGTTCAAAAAAGACCGTTTCGCCGCCTGGATGCTGACAACCCAACACAACATTTGATCGTATCTGTGACGTCCTATCCTGCGGCGAAACAGCGCACGGCAGGGTTGCAAGGAACACACAATATTAGCTGTAAAACGAAGCGAGAAACGCGTCCAGCAGACTGAACATCATAACCAGCCAGAAGATCAGCAGTCATCTCACACTGTAAAAAGTTGACAGTAAAAAAAACGGTCTAAGACCGTCAATTCTCGCTGCCATCCAGATACCGTAAAAATTACGGTGACCGTAAATTTCTTTTTACGGATACCTGTATATTAAACGGTAATATACCGTAATTTTAACATGTTTGTTTTTTAAAAAATACGGCATAATGCCGTAATTTAAACAATAATTGGCTGTATTTAGATGGAATACTTTTTTGCATAATGTAAAAAATTATACTTTTTGGCCAGACTTAATGTCAAAAAGTTATTTTACATTACATATTGATGATTGATTTTGTTCTGCCATAGGTATAAAATTTCCAATTTCACTGCCAATGTATGTGCTTAAAACACTCCTTGGCAGCACAGTTCATAGTTTTCCACGATACTAAGGCATTTAGAGAGAATTTTACATTTGCACAACACACAATTGATTTACATACCCTTGCAGAGGTCGACAGTAGTTAGAAAGTAAAAATTACCTGTTTAACTAGAGGGAAATACTGACCTACGAATTACGTATTTGAGCCCCCTTCTGGCTTCTGTAGTGGACTGGTGAGCTAACTCCCATAAAGCTAGATGTGCCAGGTATGAAACCCAGTTCATACAGGAGTATCATTGTATTTATTATACCCATTCCATCATTTATAATCAATATCACATTTAACCCAATAATAACCAAAATAATAATTACAACTTATTAATTAAATAGCATTTCTATGGCATCCACCAACTCCATAACCAGCAATGACATACATTTTCATTGGACAAAATTAACATGTTCTTGAAGGCAATGTTTTAATTATTTTATTAGATACTTCCAGGCCCTCTGATGGCACAATTAAATTATTCTTACCTTGTGATCGAGTCCTGAGTTCAATACCCTGGTGGAGGCATAATGCAATGGTTTGGATTCCACTTCAAAACTGTAGGTCCAGCCCCAATTAGCCTATCTGAACATAAAGTGGACTTGAAACTATACCTCTCCCTTTACTACAATATGTATGTGTGCCCTAATGCATTGTAAGGATATGATACATTCACAAAGAAAAACAGTTATGAGGAAAAGGTGAAATATGTTTAAAATCCTTCCAAGCAAAAAACAAATTCTCAGTGTTTTCAGATATTCAGGAACCCTGTGAATAACATAATAGAAAGCAGAAAGGAAAACGTAGCCCTCAAACCTTAAAATTTCAATGTTTTAGCATTTATGGAAATACATTTCCATAATGAGACTACTTTGTTAGTACAATAATTATTATTACTTAAATTAGGAAATATTACAAAAATATCTGTAATTGAACTGAAAAAATTAATTTCACTTCAAGTTCCTCACAATGCAACAAGTAAATCACAAATTGCACTCATAAACACACACAATACTATAATAAGCCGAAGTTTTTCTGTAGGCAAATGATGAACAGATTCTCTCTCTCTTTGACCACATGAATTCTACAAAAGTCTGAGAAGTTCCTAGATCTGACTTTATTCTCATCTTCAGGGTAAAGGTAAAGAAGTAATTCTAGCCTGAAGATAGTGGCATTAGTCTCAAAAGCTCAGAAACAGTTGCAAAACCCACTTGATCGATAGCCCATGAGAATCAATTCAACATAAAAATTAGTAAATAAATAAGTAAAATAAGATAAAAAAAACTGGCTTTTACTGGCATTACTACCAATCTTCCATCCCTGCTAGTGGTGCAATCCTCTGAAATACTTTTCAGTTTTAAAAATGGAATTTTCAAATGAGATGTAATAATTCAAATAATATAAATAATTTATTCAAATCAACCAAGTACATAATTATAATTTACTTTTTATTTATTTTCACTTTACACTTGTTTCTTTGCATTTTGTCAAATAATTACTACATTGCACTTGTGCTTTTTTCTTCTTAACTTAGGACCCTTCTGCTGGATTAAATCACCTGGGAAGAAGAAATATACCATTAAGGAATTTGATACAAAACCAAATGCAATTGCAACAGCATAAATTTAAAATTTCATTAATTCTCAAGTAACAGAATAACATTGTCAAAGGTGTTCAGTGGTGCGTAAGTTCAGTAGTGGTTTCCCACTGATACAGTTCCCTCAAAAAATAAATACATATGTGGATTGTCACCATTCCATGAAGGCACATGGTTCCACATTCTCTACTGGCTACAGTGGAGATGATGTGATCAATACCATGTTTCAGCTGTCTCACCCCCTCCCTTCCCAGTTACCCATAGAGTAACTAATTTGAAAAAGTAACTATACTAACTTATCTACTAAGCCAGCCCTGGTTTATTTCAGTCCGTAGAGCAATGACATGGTATGCCAAAGAACTTGGTTTGTGTCCTGGTCAAGCCTGAATTTTCTTTGCAAAAATTTCTACGCAGTACACCACCTATGTGAACCATGACAATCCAGTTAGTTGGATGTCTTTACTGCCAAGAGACAATTGAAGTCTGCATTATGTCAGTTCAAAACAAGAAGAGAACTTCTTATGTACGTTTTTGCAAGTTTTCATTTTCAGTGTCATTACGAGTATTATTAAAGTGGTTAACAGAAAACAAAACTAAAATTCAAAAAAGCAATGAAACAAGAAATGGAGATACAATAACATGCTGTACTGTAGCCTGCATGTTGAAATGCAATCATGAAAATATGTATTCCATATTTGTTTTTATTTGTAAAATGCCACATATCATCATCATCATCAGCATTCCACCACGTTTTCCACATTTTTAGAGAAGTTTGCAGATTTCATCCATATATTTAATAGAAATATAATCCATAGTTAATGGAAACATGGTCTCCACTTAACGTTTCATGAAATTTAGTGTATAGCTGTGGTAAATTATGGTATCACAGCACTGGTGGGGCCCAACTTCCACATTGCGCTGTGCCTTCATGTCATGGTGCATGAGGGGCTTTACCTTACTTCCGTTCCGTGTGTGCCAAATCATATGGTAAACCCAGTACTGCATTCAGTGATTAAACCATTCATCTTTTAGATCTAAGATACAATACTAACATGAGAAATGACCAATATTATAATTAAATAATAAATGGTACTGTGGGATGCACAAGTATTGGGTCAGCAAATTGTCCATAACAATTTTCATTCATATTTCTCTTGCTTCTTTCGTGTTTTTAGGGACTGACCTTTTATGTATGCAAGTGCTGGTGTAGAAATTTTCAGCAGCTTGTTTGAAATTTTGTTTCATTTTTTAGGCTCTCATTTCGTAAAACAAGGGCAATAAACATGGCAATGGACAATTTACTTTGCAATTCTTATGCATCTCATTGTACAACAAACCACATCCATGCTGACAAGAAGACTCAAACTCTGAATGTTTGGTGATTAAAGTATGGGTCTAGCACTAAAACCACATTGCTCCTGACCCAACCACCTGTTTTATGCACTGAATTGATGTGAATATTTCAGGAGAATTAAAAATATTTTAACTACAAACTTGGAGCTTTTTAATTATTATGTGAAAGTTTGTGCAGTGTTCCATTCACACATGATACAACATACCTTTTGCCAAACTCCAATGTGTTGCATGCTTGAAATGGATACTGATATAGCATTCAGGAAGCCAAGCATTCTATCAATTCTTGCTCAATTGAAAGCATAATTTCCATGCATTCTATTAGGGACGATCCTGTAATAACAATAATAAATGTAAGAATCTCATTCAAAATAACAAATATATGAACAAACAACAAATAAAAAAACAACAACTTGCATTCAGTACACGGAAGGGTTATTTCAAAGAATGTCAGTTGGCCCACTTTTAAGGAAAGCCCACTCTGACCTTAAATAGTTACAGGAGTTTGTATTATAAATTGGCAGAATTTTTTTTTAAAAAAAGTAGGCCCTATGTGTTACTATCAATTCAAGTAATTGTTCAATTCCATGACCCACTCTCTCCACATACAGCCATTCGCATGGAAAGTAAAGGTAAGGGGATTGAATGATAGTTGCCAGAACACAAGATTGAAAACTTTCAATAACCTTTACCATGATTTATTTTATTTATCTTTCAAGCTAACTTCCAACCATTGAGTAAGTAACATTTCAAATTTCTTATAAAAAACTTATTGGATCCATTTCTAATGGGAGGAGGGGTGGGTATTTTGTTGCTTCAGGTTCTAGTTGAAAACATGAAAAGCAACTTACTTGTGGATCTTGTTCGAAAGAGGTTTCAATGCAGTTTCTAGGACCTCCACAGAAATTTCACAGCTCACTACCCATTGGCACAATTCTTGGCATATCTTTTACTTTCCAGACTTAAAATCAGAATTTCTCATAAAAACCTGTAATTAAATGAATTTTGAGCATGAAAACCATAAATTATTAACAATTTTGTACAGTTTTAAACTTAATGATAACAATTAAACCATAAATTACCTAAATCTAGTGTATTAAACTTATATTGTGTCATTGTTTTGATTACTGGAACTTTAAATCCAAATTTTGTCCAAAATTGTAATTCTTGCGAGAGAAAAAGGATTTTAAATCAGTCATAAGATACCTAATTACAGTTAAATTTGCATGAATGCTAATTGTTGCAGTCATGAACAGCTTAAACTTGAAGGGAAATACAAAATGACACCAAGAACTAACATCTTTCATGTCAGTACCACTCAGTTTTTATGTAAAAGTGTCATTCTTGGAAAATGCCGCAAAACCGAAGGAATTTTGAATTATTACAAAAATTTTGCTTTTACTTCACATTATTTGCTTAGAACTAGCAGAAGGATTTTAAGTGGATGCTCAATATGTTATGGAACATCCAAGTAGTCAATATTAGTGAAAATCAGTGTTGCCATCTTATTTTTTTAGAAAATTCCTCAGTGTTCCACAGATAAAAATTTATTTCTAAGTTTCAATTTTGTTTTCACATACAAAGTTAAATATAACACCTCCAACTTGTGTAAATGTACACTATTATAATTACTTATAAATGTGTATTTTTAACCATTCACTTGACTTTTGTCAAAGCTATGTAATTCTACTTACCTAAATACAAAATTATGAATAAAATTAACAATATTGGGAGACCAGTTCTTCATTTATAAATCTCCCATGGGATTAAATACTTCTCAACAGATAACCTTAGCTAGATCAAAATATCTTTACTCTGATGGGGTCTAGAACCCAATATTGAATTTTACTATAATTTTGGGACTTTCAGATAAATTTCGGCTAATTTGCATGATTTGTTTTTCAGTGTACAGGATAGGTGAAGGAAGGGGACAATTGAAGCACACCGTGTCATTTTTTCCCGTAAAGCTTTTAAACCCTTCCCTGGAATTATTTATGTGTGGAGGTTCAGGATTAGCAGTATCATTCAGTCACTACTGATGAAATCCATACAATTTCAGCCAGTACTTTTAGGCTGTTATGCCAGATGAATAGTTAGGTACCCTTGACTTTCTGTACCACCAAGTGAAAGTGTTTGCATTTTTTATAAAGATTAAGTTGTTTATGTAGCTTTTCTGCTGTTTTTAGCTCAGGGAAATGAGTTATGGTGAAGTAAAGTACCTAGTTTCCTTAGCCTGAAGCAGGAAAGCTCGAAGGCTTCGTGCAAGTGCACCCAAAATATTAATAATAAAAGTCAATAATTGAAAATAAATATTAATTTTACATTTTAAATGTATTATAAAATAAGGTAAATCAAACACGAAGGACTGAAAACTCACAAAACCAAAATAGAAGTGTAACTATTGTTAGTAGTGCTAAGTTTGGTGACGTTATCATTTGCACGTATTTTAAGCTATTTGAATATGCATACACCAATTTTGACCAATAAAAAGTTGCGAAAGTACTCCGAGATAGGAGGTTTTTAATTTACGTGAGCTGTGGTTTGGAATCAAATATCGCGGTTGTTTGTGCTTTCCGCGCTTTGAAGCACATTCTATGTTACATAAAACATCAAAACCTGTCAAGTAAGAAAAAATTGTACCTCAGAGTCTGTGTTACTAAACATTTCTACCATCCGTAACTCGGCTATTGCAAGTTTCTGCTTTCAAAAATTTCTGAGTACTACTTGTAAACAACAGACACGCACTTCATATATCGTTTGTATACTACCTAATGAAAGTGACCGGTATTTGCAATGTGGTACATGTGATAAAGACATCGATGAATTTATATCTTCCACTAAACAGGCAAATTGAATAAATGCACGTGGTTATTGGCTTCGTTGCATAGTACAGCTACAGCGCTGTAGTACAGCAGTATAATAATAATAATATAGCACTAATAAACTGTGTTACAATGAATTTTCATTCCATTATGTTAAAAAATAAAAACATTATACGTACCTTGAGTTATGTAGATTTACTTTCCACGCAGGCATTCGAAGCACAACCATCGATAAAGAAGCACAACACAGCAACAAAAACATACGCTTCGGCCATGTTGGCCTGTGAAAGTTGACGAGCGACACAAATGCGCATGCGCGGCTTGGTCTAAAACGGTATGGAAGTATTTTCGAATCCACGGTCGTGTCCGTAAAATTTTTACGGTAGGATGTAGTAAATTTCACGGTAACTTCTAACAGTGCAGGAAAAGGGCAAAGTGAACCAACGATATGAGAAATTTAAAAAAAAACGTATTCAAAATGTCACTGTCGGATTTTGTCTCAGCCTACATATCAAATATCAACAACAATAAATTTTATTGGTCTTACAGCTTACACGTGGCTGTTGACACCCAACTACAATACATGTCAAATATTTGCAAATCTCGTTGCAAGGTTGATATCTACAGGTTTGTGACCAGATGCCTTGCGGTACTTTTGAGCTGATAACAGAAGCAGAGCGTATAGAAGGAATAGTGTGTGCACTCCCTGAGTTGCCGTGGTCCACCGCCTAGATGGCAGTGGTGACGTTTGAGACTGCGCGGAAGATGCTCGCGTTGCTTACATAGCTAACTACATAAGAAACAAAAATGCATGTTACTTACGTTTGGAGAAGAGCTCAGCAGCTGGATAGTTTGAAGAATTTCGGAGATGATTTTGCTGTGTTCGAGGCACTTAATTCCTTTCTTATCTCCTTGGTGCGGAAGAAAAATCGACATTTCAGATAGTGAAATACGAGTTTAGATAGCGTACGCAGCACATGATCTTCACAGCATCCTAATTGCGAAGTTTTTACAGCAATTATATTTAAATTGTCCAAACACTCAAAAAATATATCACCCCATAAACTATTAGCACATGATAATTTCTCTGCAACAACATCTTCCACTCGTAACAGCACATCATAAACACTTTTCGATGCATAGGTAAGGTATTTACAGCCGTCACCCGAACCATAGTCTTGGACAGGGTCGCCGACTTGTCAAAATTATTGGGGGGGGGGGGGGGGGGCTCTGATCACTGAAATAAATGAATGAATGAATCACTCTCCCTTTTTTAAGTTTTGGCCTCAGTGTTCGGAATCTCATAAAAGCCCATGAATTTCTCAAAAATATCAATTTTAACAATACTCATAATTACATACTTAGTATATAATAATAAGTCATGTGTTTTGCTGTCTCTGGTCATAGCCCCCCCCCCCCCCAAAGTTGATGGTTTAGCGGTCTCAGCCTCCCAAAGTTGATGGTCTAGAACATTTCAAATGTGAATTTAAAGTTAAGTTCATGGGGCACAATTAAGCCCCATGGAGTCGGCGCCTATGGTCTTGGATTAGCGTAAGTGAGGCAGGTACGTTAGTTGGTTCCCCGTGCAGAAAAGTTGTACACAGTTTACAATGCGTCACTTTTGAAATATACCGCACTGTGTATCCTGCCAAATGATACACCAAGTATTCTTTACCAACACTTTGTTCATTTAAGTACGGTATGTTGCTTTCCCAGTCCGGTATTTGAATTTCACCTTCAACAATGGAAATTTTTCCCCTTATTTTATTTTCAGGTTGCTTCTTCACCGAAAGATTTTTATTTTCGGTTGCTCTTGCCAGAGTTCGCATTTCATTAACAAAAGACGTCAGAGGACACTGTATTCACAGTTTCCGCCCGAAAATAAAGCAATTTTTGCTGGTACGTAAATTGATTGCACATATGTAAGTGCAGAAAATCCACAGTGGAGGGATGATCACCACAAGTGAACGACCGCAATATACCAAAATGGTGTTCTAGAGGATCTTGATTAAATTTTCCTGTCAAAACGTACTTGTAATTGTTCTTCCACAAATATTCGGACACTTCTAAAGTACTTTCTAAAGTCACTCTTAAGGACTCTAGCGTTTTTTTTCTGAAGCGAAGGAATTTCGATTATCTCTAAGGACAGCATTCCATTTTATTAAAGTTGTATGTGCTTCTGATCCTTTATATATTGCCTGTGCAGGAGTCATATCCAGATCTACAGCCGGGTACGAAACACGTAGGCATCTTGTAGTTTTCGCTCGCTGCTGTCTCAAACACAATAATGCGTTGAACACAACACAAACTAGTCACAACGGATCAATCACAAATCTAACGACACTAAACTGAATAACGTAACAACGTTGTCATTAATAAAAGGACACAATGTTATTCTAGCACAACACAACACAACGCTCTACATAATGCGCGGCCGCACTGCAAGCAGAAGACGCTCGTCGCAAGCGAAGGTGATGCCAGTGTTTCGGTGGGGCACCGCTCTATTCACTTGGCTTACGGGAAGAAACCGAAGTGCGCACACTTCCTCTTCTATACGCTCTGACAGAAGTATCCGAATTTCACGTTGTTACATTACGGCTAAAACAAGTACAACCACAGTAACAATTTAATGATGAATCAGTAGCGAATATACTGTCCATTTCACAGTTGCAAACTATTACATGTGTATCCGGTGCATAGATAAACACAGTCGTCGGAGAGCTTGTATTACTACTGCTTATATCCCTGTATTTTCAGCCAATTTTGCCACTTGCGTCATAATGCTCTGAATATACATTATATTATGTATTGCTTACCTTTGGAATTTTGAGTTCTTTCATTCTATTTTGTCATCTGTTCAATGTGTCACAGACAAATAGTATCAGAAGGGCGAAGTGGATAGACTAAATTGTAAATGCTAACTTGGTAACTACATTTGCAAATATTTGACATGTAAGCTGAGATAAAATTCGATATGACCACTTCCACTTGAATTCTATTATCTTTCTACTATTTTTCGTATCGTTTGTTGACTTCCTGTTATGTTACAGAACGTGCTTTCTCGTTTTGTTTTACAGTACATAATGTGGCTGATTGTAGCTATGGCATTTTCCACAGAATATGTGTGTTCCTGGCAACCCTGGAACGCATCGCTTCACGACGGGATATGACGTCACAAATGCAATCAAATGATGTGTGTGGTTGCCAGCATTCTGGCGGCAAAATGGGCTATTTTGAACGACTGGTGCTCCGAAATGAAGCACTGACGAGAAAAATGTTACGGAGAAAAGTTGTTTGTTTTGATGTCCCCTATACGTTTCCGTGGTCCGTGGGCGCCATTAGAATGAGATCCTGTATATAGCCCCAATCCCACCACTCACTCACTCACTGACATAAATATCCTCACTGAAGGAAACCCCGAAGGCGAAAAATGACCGATTACGACCATCCATGAAATTGTCCCAAAAGCCAGAGAAAATTCAAAAATCTGTCATTTGGCCCTTCTTTAAGGTGAAATGCCCTTCTTTCATGTCCTTAGCAACCGTTTCAGGGCATTTTTTGCCGCACACATTGTTTCCTTCAATTCTTAATTGTCTAGCTACATTATGTTTCTCACAGATCACACACAGATGAATGAACACCTGGTTTTGAAAAGGTGCCTGAAACAAGGGTGATATCTAGATGAGAAGAAGATTCAGTCCAGATACAATTACGTATATATTGATATACTCAATGCGAAAATATCTACATCGTGGTTGTTTCAACTAAATGTTTAGAGGTATAATTACAAACAATTCTTTAGAGCTTGCCGTGCTTGTTGTTGACCATAGAAACTTACGTTGCTAGGGAACTTAAATAAATTTTATTTTCAACCCGAAAACTACTGTAAGTGAATTATGCTAGACTTTTCGAATTTCAAAATATAAGCGTCAGAATTTATTACAGAGGAGAGGTAGAAATTTGAAGGGAATGACGGAAAACAATTATTTTTCAATTACGTTTAAAAATGCGAAAATGACAAGAGACATAAAATATTGCTATTCCGATTTAGTGTCGCTATTAAATTCGTTTATACAAAACATCCAACTATCTTGAAATTGTTATTACTTACTTAGTTTATTATTAAGAAAATAGACAATATTTGTACCATATTAGAGCCCATACACACATAATATTACGTTGAAAACTTTTCAAATAAGCGAACCAAGTCGGCGAGAACACGAGACGCTCGCTTAGCCTTTTTCAAAGGGTGAAAAAACCCGTTTCATACTCCCTATCAACGTCTGTTTCCGTCCAGGGGCTAGAAATCCTCCATTTTTCCCTCATGGCTTTTACAACTTCTACATACAATAATTAAATTTGAAATGTATATACCTTCTTCAAATATTTTTTTCTAATTGCAAACGAAATTAGAAAATAGTTAATCTTGATATTTAAAATATCAACAAATCTCCTGCATAGGTTTCGATTTTTTTGACTCGCACTGATTAATGTACGCGCGGATGTTGCAATGCTAGATTAAAAATGTACACGGTCATATTCGAATAAGGCGACACATGGTGCCCAAGAAAATAATAACAATTAAAATAACTTGCACTTTGTATCTTTCGGTGTTTACTTGAGAGTTTTTAGTGCCTTCGAACATTTTTATTATCCTCGAGATAATCACCACCACATATGATTAAATTCCTAGTTAGAAAACATGCATCAGACAAGAGTGACATCTACATAAGAAGATTTAGTCCAGAGACAACATAAACAGTCCTGTATAACTTTCTTAATTAGTACTCAAAATTCGATACATCATGGTTATTTTAATGAAATGTTTTAGACATGTAACACTGTCGTGTTAGCCATGCCTGTAATTGAACATGGAAACAGACGTTGAAAATGGTACCTTAATGTCATATTTTTCCAAGTGACGTCACGTAAAATATGACTCGTATCAACTATCCATACCTTACCGAAAATAAATAAATCTGGGGAATTGACTAACTAACTAACTAACTAACTCCCTAGCCTTCTTAAACCCGAAGATTCATGTCTGCAGCAACACAGGCCTTCCATCTTTCCCTATCTTGAGCAAGTTCTATATACTCTTTTCCATCCCTACCGATTTCCCTTAGGTCCATCTCAACGTTGTCCCTCCATCTTCGTCTTGGCCTTCCTACAGGTCTCTTACCATCAGGTTTCCCAACAAGAATCCTGTAAACTCCTCTTTCCTCTCCCATTCGTGCCACATGGCCTGCCCACCTAAGTCTTCTTGATTTAATTATTCTAATAATATCTGGACATGAATACAAATTATGTAGTTCTAAATTATGTAACCTTCTCCACTCACCTGTGTCCTCATCCCTTTTAGGTCCAAATATTTTCCTACGGATCTTATTTTCAAATACTCTCAATTTATGTTCCTCTTTCAATGTAAGGGACCAAGTTTCACATCCATATAATACTACAGGCAAAATTACTGTTTTGTATATTTTAACTTTTAGTTTCTTAGATATTAAACGAGAAGACAAAAGTTTATGAAGAGAGAAGTAACATGCATTTCCTGAATTAAGCCTACTTTTTATTTCCTCTTTAATATAATTTTCATTTGTTAATATTACTCCTAAGTATTTGAATTTGGAAACTGGTTCAAACGAGTTGTTATCAATAATTAGATTTTGATTATTACCTAACACTTGGTTTCGGCCTGTAAGCATATATTTAGTTTTCTCTTTGTTAACTTCCAAACCTATCTCTTTAGCAGTTTTGAAAAATAGTTTAGCATTATTCTTAATTGTATTCACATCATCCCCCAGTAAGTCTACATCATCTGCATATGCTAACAACTGAGTCATACCATTTAATTTTAGTCCTTCTTTAGTTTCTTTTACCTTCCTAACAGCATATTCTAAGGAAAAATTAAAGAGCAATGGAGATAATGCATCTCCTTGTTTTAAGCCATCATGAATTGTAAATTTGTCAGACATATTAATACCCACACGAATTTTACTTTCTGTTTCACTGGTGCATATTTTTATCATACTAACAAGCTTCTTAGGTATTCCAAACTCTACTAATATATTATATAATTTATCTCTTTTGACCGAATCATATGCTTTTTTTTAAATCAATGAATAGCTGATGGACATTTTGATTATAATTCCACTTTTTTTCAAGTGTCTGTCTGATGTGAAAAATTTGATCTGTAGTTGATCTGTTGCGTTTAAATCCACATTGATAATCACCTATAATTTCATTAGCATATGGGGTTAGTCTTGTTAAAAGAATGTTAGATAATATTTTATATGTTGTTGAGAGTAGAGAAATTCCACGGTAATTATTGCAGTTCATTTTATCACCTTTCTTAAACACAGGAACAATTATGGATTCTTTCCACTGTTAAGGGATTTCTTCTTTATTCCCTATTAAACAAATTAATTTATGAATTTGACATATTAATGAATTTCCACCATATTTAATTAACTCAGCTGGTATTAAATCAATGGCAGGTGCTTTGTTATTCTTTAGCCTTTTAATAGCATCTTTAACTTCAGTCAAGTTAGGTTCTGGAACTAAAGGTTCTGCTGTGTGGACTTCATTTACTTCTGATTTATCTCCTACATGGACATTTAAAAGGTCATTAAAGTAGTTCTTCCATCTATTTAGAATATCGCTTGGGTCAGCTAGAAAATCACCGTCTTTATCTTTTATCAAGTTTACTTTAGGTTGCCACCCGTTTCTAAACTCATTTACACCTTTATATAAATCTCTGATATTTTTATTTTTGCTGTTTGTTTCAATTTCGTTAATTTTGCTTTTCAAGTAATCTCTTTTTTTACTTCTAAACGTGCGGTTAACTTCTCGCTTTATTCTATTATAATTGTTTCGACTTGTATCATCAGAGTTATTTAACCACCTAAGTCTAGCCTGATTTCTTATTTCTATTAGATTATGACATTCATTATCAAACCATGGCTTACTTTTTCTCGGTTTATGGTATCCTATACTTTCTTTAGCTGCTGATTCTATTGCATTACGTATGTGCTCCCAATTCTTATTTACGTCTGTTTCATTTATATTTTCATCATCATTTAAATCCTCCAAAACATCAAATCTATTTGACAGTTTAATTTGGTAATCTTTCTTAATTCTTTCATCAGTAAACTTTCCTGTATCAAATTTTAGAACTTTTAGATTTTGTTGCTTATGATTTATCACTGAGAGTCTTTCTCTTAATTTAGCAATTACTAAATAATGGTCATTGGCACAGTCAGCACCTCTATGTGTACGAACGTCAATTATGCTAGTATGCCTTCTCTTATCAATGAGAATATGATCTATCTGATTATGAGTTTTACCATCTGGAGAAGAAAAGGTATATTTATGGATATCTTTATGTTTAAAAGTGGTACTTTTCACAATTAAATTCTTTGAGGTTGCAAAAGTAATCAATCTTATACCATTATCATTACTTAATTCATGAAGACTTTCTTTACCAATCGTGGGTTTAAATGTCTCTTCTTTGCCAATCTGTGCATTACAGTCACCTAACAGAATTTTCATATCATACTGAGAAAATTTATCAAAGACCTGTTCTAACTCTGTATAAAAATCATCTTTAGTATTATCATCTTTATCTTCCGTTGGTGCATGTATGTTTATTAAAATAATTTTACACCACCTACCCTGTAAAACTGCATATGATATCCTATCATTAATAAATTCTACTGTTTTAAGAGCTGAGATAATTCTATTATTTATGAAAAAGCCTGTTCCAAAATTATGATTTTCAGTACCACCATAGAAAAAAGCATAATTTTTAGTTTTACAATTCCCTTCTCCTGGCCACCTAACTTCCTGGACAGCTACTACATCTAATTTATACTTAACTATCTCATTAACTGTACACTGAAATGCCCCAGGCCGGTAAAGGCTCAGAACATTCCAGGTGCCTAATTTAATATCCTTATTCCTAACGTAGATCTTATCCTTAGTCCAGGGACCTCCCAAAGTAGTCCCCACCCGGAGATCCGAACGGGGGACTATTTTACCTCCGGAATATTTTACCTTGGGAACATCCATGACCTTATATTGCTGTTTCTTGACATTTTTTTTTTTACAGTGCAGAGTTGTCAGCTCTACGCCTAACCCCCAATATGAATGGAGGAACTACTACACAAGACAAACACAAACACATTAGACAGCACAATTACTACACAAGACGAACACAAACACATTAGACAGCACAACTACTACACAAGACACACACAAACACATCACAACTATAACACAATATAAACACAAACAAACCACAACTACTACACAATATAAACATAAACTACACACCACAACTACTACACAAGATAAACACAAACACACTAGACAGCACAACTACTACACAAGACAATCCCAACCACACTAGACAGCACACCTACTACACAAGACAAACCCACATACAAGCACACCACAACTACTACAAAAGACAACTTACTTAACCAAACAATAGACATATCGCTTATTGGTACGGGAATTTACTAATTTACTGCATGAAAGAGTATTCTTGAGATTAGAGTACTACAAGCAACATTAGCATTTCTAAACAAAGAACCAACCTCGAAACTTCTTGATGTGTAATGAATTAGTGTTGAATCAATTAATAAGATATTGCACAATACATTCTCGAAACTACAAAAATTCATTCCATAAACCAGGCAGGGAAAGGAAATTAACCCATTTCATTAACCGAACATAAGCATCTACAAGTGATATGCTTGCTGCTCCTTCACGCGAAATACGCATTCGCCTTTATTGCACAGCAATACACTATTTTCTACAGGACAATATATCTCCAGCTCTAAGTAAATTTTGGACAGGTCAACACAATTCATTGTACAAATATTTTTCCTGTAGCATTTAAGGTTTTTTAAATAGCAAATTCAATACAGTAATTAATATTTTATTTGAAGTATTATATTATCAATATTTTAGCCACAAAACATGTATTTCTACTTTTATTGGTTGTGGATAGGTCACTGTAATAAAGACTGTTTTTCAATTGTTCTTGACTGTCACAGACAGACAGACAGATAATCAGATTGGGGTCCTTTAGATCATGTTAGGTTAGTATTAGGTAGATGTTCCTGTTTCTATCTTCAGTTGTTTCTGAGAAATAGAAATAGATATGTATACTTTGGCTTTGATTGTTGACTAGGACAGGTTTGGCTATGCAAGGTTTTTGATTTCAACTTTGACAGAACTGGAGGCATTGTGGAATTTAACGTTCATTAACAAACACACACTTTCACATACACACACGCAATTAACGCACACAACGTCAAACCGATCAAATACTTAGTATGAAATAAAAAATATATATATTTTTTTGCATTATGTTTCGTAGAGGCATATTTCACCATAGTACAAAATCTATGTGGTGTATTCCATTCCTTCACACTGACATTAGGCTATAGACAACAAATAATACCTTAAAGTATTATTAATCCTAGAACACTAGCACGTTCCCATACTACAGTGTAACCTAGAACACTAGCATGTTCCCATATTACAGTGTAACTAGCACTACATAAATTTTACTTACATGAAGCAATCTATTTTCAACACAACCTCTACATCATGAAAACAAAGTGACGATTCCTTTTGAACATCAACTTGTGTATATTCCTTATATTGAGGTTATATTCTTTATTTTTAAACTGTGGATAAAGTGCCGATTAGTCCATCTGTGCATAAAATGAATTTAAAACTAACTTTGTTTCATGAAAATGATCGGTCAAAGATAATTTCAGGAAAAGTAAAGTTGTGCACTTTCTTTTAAATGTAGTACCATATCGTTCACGTGTATTGAGATAAGCACGATAAGTTGAAAATATGTTGAAAACTGTTACAAATGTGTGCATAGTGCAAACGCATACGTTGACTGATAAACATACCTTCATTTTCTTTGTGAACTTACTTTGAGATGGTACATCAACCGCACAAGTTACATTATGTAAAGACACTGTGCGAATTAAGATTTTTGCTTGGGGGGGGGGGGAGGTGGATGCCCACTCGTAGCGTATTGGATATTTCTTTTTGCGAAGTAGTTTTTTTTTTCGGTATGTTACCAGTCAGTAAACTAATTTATTGCCTTGCTTGTATATATACATTCTAAGGAAACCCAAACTTGTACACTCCGACCCCCATGGCGGAGTGGTTAGAACATCGTGCTACAACTCCAGGGGTCCCAGGTTCGAATCCTGGCCTGGGCATGGATATTTGACCCCCTCCCCCCGGACACAGTGTTTTCACCCAATCACAGCTTGGGGACTTGATTCTACACATGTAGCTATGCCTTGACGAGTTACAGAATTACGACCCGCCTATTATGAGGATAATAACGTTTTTGATACTATTACTACTACCACCACCACTATAATAATAATAATTATTATTATTATTATTATTATTATTGGCACGTTTATCCTGGTCCTCTCCCCCCTCCTCTGGTTGAGCCTCTGATCGGTGGCGCTGCTTATTGAGTTGATTGTCAACAAGGTGCCAATCAAATTTCCTTCCTGGCAAGGGTCGTTCCTGCCTGGCAAGGGGCGTTCCTTCCTGCAAGTGTTGCCATATATGAATCGAAACTTTGTTAGCATAATTAGATTCTTCAGCCTGAGTGCCAACAGACATATTGTACGGAAGAAAGTTGCAGTGGAAAATTACCTTCTTACATACGAAGAAACCTGTAAAACATCCACAAATATTTACGCGGAGGTGGTCCCTCTGATAAAACATCAAAGTTATTCGAACGAACTGTGTAAAACATTGGTATACTGTACTCCAAAAACTAAACCAGTTCTGCAAACACAAGAAAAATGCCTCGTTAAGCAAAGTAATCAATGTGCCTTTGTTAAGTTGGTAAGTTCAGCATGGCACTATATTTTCAATAATTCTCATGGAATTTTGTTGAATGTCAACGACTCCTTACCATAAGAACATTATAATTCTTTAGATGTTGAACTACAGAAATCTGTGCAATCATACAAATCTTTCCAGCGGCTTATCGAGAGTGTTGACTATCGTTCTTGCCTCAATAAAGTAAACATGTTGCGCGAGACAAATTCATATCAACCAAAAATGGCTATAAATAAATAAATTTATCTTAAAATGGCAAAAAATATGCATTTACTTGTGTTTCAATTTTCGATTTTTCGAAACGTTTGTTAAGAAGAATTCTAAAAATCGGTCATCACGAAGTCGAGAAAAATAACATACGTTTGTATGACAAGAAATCATATCGTACAAATAATTACTATAACATGTTGCGTGTTTTATGCTAGCTCAATAGTAGAATATCTACATAGGCATACCGGCATCATTATACTCATTTCAGTGTGTGTTGCGCTCTGATTCGGGACTGCTTGTAACTGTTTGCATATACAGTCATTCTGCAATCTGGTCACAAACTACTCGAGTTGGAAACATTGTTTGGACGCAACGGCGACACCCAACCCAGCCTGTTGATGATCTGCGAGGGGTGGATGGAAAGGCCACTTCCTGAAATTTCCTAGAAACATCGAAGTCTCGGTTACTACGTTGACATCCACTAAAGCTTTGAGACGCGGAGAAACGAGGCAACAGAACTTATGTTGTCTGCTTCTACTAAATCCAATGGAGTAACGCTGATTTGGGAGGGTACGATATCCACTCCCTTCTCGCCGCTTAGCTACGTCACGGCAAATCACGTCACATCTGTTCCGTACTCATCCGCGAGTCAAACCATTCATGTTGTTTTCTCGCTGTGGTTGAAGTGCAGTCAGTGGTGATAGAGTTATCCAAAGCAGTGTTGCCAACCTCCCGATAAGAAAAAACTCTGTTTAATCTGTGAAATTATGCCATTCTGAAACCGCGCTAAATCCGGACGCGGGGAACTCCTTTATGGTGGTGATCCGCTGTTGCCGCGTTTCCCTACGAAGGAACTCTCGGTCAAAAAACCAATTAGGACTAGTGGTTTTAAAAGAACCAATAACGTTAAAAATTCCCCTCCCCAAAGCAGCCAGTAGGAAAACAGGACTTTGACAAAATAACCGTTCTGCCCTGTGATTGCACACCGGTTGCTACGCCATCCCGGGAATAAATGCTGATAAATTGTGCTAGAATCTATACAATTATAATAATGAATTACTCCCTCTGTCCCATAATTATAGTCCGGTATGCCAAAATGGTAGTACAGGAATTGCAGACGAAGAGGCAGATGGAAAGCACATGGATGAGGAGAGGCACAGTACATCAGTCTTCAAGATTGTGAAGAGGAACAACGTGACCTTATCACAACGAGCAAGAAATACCGCCCAGACGATTACCAAAAGGAGGCGTTGGGTTGCAACACACCGGTGTGGCACTGTATGGCAACCGGTCTACCAAGGCACGCTGCAAATCGTTAGTAGAGCACTCCTTCAGTGAGTACGTGTGAGAAGAACAGCCATGAAAACACAACCCATGATAGGAAGCGACAGGGGTAGCAAGAACCTCACGGACAGTAAACGACAAGCAGTGTACGATTTTTTCTTTGAAAACAGTACGGCTGGGGTAGTGAAGAATGGTCACCAAACCATTAACTGTTACCAAAGATGTTTACCGGGACATGCTCATCAACAAGTTAATCCCAGCAATAGATGCACAATGGCCTCGTGGACTGCGCGCAGGGAGAATCCAGGTGTCCGTTCAGCAGGACAATGCGCGTCCGCATATCGTTCCCAATGACCGCGCCTGGATGGATGCTGCAGCGACCAGTGGAATCACTTTGGATCTCCTATGCCAACCGCCAAACAGTCCGAACATGAATGTTTTAGATCTGGGGTACTTCCGGGCAATTCAGTTTCTCCAGCATCAGGCAGCTCCACAAACTATTGATGAGTTGATCACCGCAGTTGAAAAATATTTCTATGATCTGACACGCGACAAGCTCAACAACATATTTTTCACTTTGCAGTCCTGTCTCATTGAAATTATGCGCCTCCAAAGGTGGGGACAACTACAGGATTCCCCATATGCAAAAAGCACACTTGAACCGACGAAACGTCCTGCCACCTCGCTTGGAGTGTCCTCGAAACATTTACGACGAGGCTAGAACAGCACTGCAGCACTAGATCTAGCTCGTTGAGGGGATGACAACCTTCCTGGACCAACAATATCTTTCGTTTTGATGTTTTATTTTGTCGAACTTCTTGGTCACTTTTTATTGATCCTGGATTGATTACTTTTTATTTAGGTTCTTTTGGATACTTGATTGGCCAATTTGTACTGATCCTTGAGTTATAAAGTTGTATGACTCATTCCCGTGTTTCATGTTCTTCTTCTGTATACACCAATGTCACAGTTTGAATATCGGACAATTATTATGGGACAACAAACAAAGGTGTACCGGACAATAATTATGGGACAGAGGGAGTATTACTATTTTTGATAATTAGTAGTAATATTAATTTATTATTATTTGTCGGAAGATTGTTATTTTAAGTTTTGCATCATCTTTCCGAGATGATTGATTTGCTGTTTTAAGTCCACTTTTATGCACAGTAAGGCTAATCGAGACTGGACCTACATTTTAAAGTGGAATCCGAACCATTATGTGCCTCCATCGGGTATTGAACCTGGGAGTCTTTGACTACAAGGTAACGACACGCTACCACTGCGCCATCGGGAAAGCACTTTGCGAGATGAGTTCAACATTGAACTAGACAAAGTTTTAGATGATTCGTCGACTACAAAGCGGAACGTTTGTTTCATTTGTGCCCCACAACTTTCTACCGATTCTTGTCATGAAATGTTCCTCGCGAGGTAAACTGAGGAGAATACAGAAAAGATGACGAGAAGAGGGTGATTGGACCGGAAATAAAATCTGGATGTAATTTTACTTTTAATTTCTCAAATTCTCGTCTTTCGAAGTGAATTTCTCCCTCCCAGACAAGCAAGTTTGCAAATTATGCTAGATTTTGCCAATATGTAAATGCAGGGTGCTAAACTGGGTGTCAGGGTAGGAACAGAGCACTTCGATGTTTCTCGGAAATTTTAAGGAGTGGCCTTTCCCCCCCCCCCTCGTAAGTCGTCAACATGTGGGTCGGGTGTCATATGAGGATAATAATGGCGGGGAAGCCTGTGCAGATTATCATATCTCCGAGCAAGTAGTAATATTCGCACCAAATAACCATTGATTGATTGATTGGCTTTTATTTTGAATTCGTTTTTTATGCTATTTTTGGCTAATTTGCGAAGATGGGATGAGTGATGATATGATGAAATTGATAAATGGACACTCACAAACATCCATCCCCATGCCGGGATTTGAACCCGGTCCCTGGTGTCGTAGCGCGATGTGCTAACCACTCCGCCACGGGAGCCGGCACCAAATAACCAAATAGAAATAGGAACGTACCACTATAGAACTCGCAACATGTTAATAGTAATTATCTTCATAAATTTTACAAAATGATTTCTTAAGTTCAGAGTCATTTTATCCGATTTCGTGAAGACCAACCATAAAAAAATTAGCTAAATTGAATTAAATTCTGAACATAATCACAGTTTTTATAATTTTTTTGTTATTGTTGAAATACGTCACTGGAAAGGCGTGTGTGGTTGCACATATATTCGAGCATCTAAAGAATAATTATGTTCTTATAGCATGGAGTCGTTGTTATTTAAAGTCAGTGGCGTGTCCAAGGGAGGTAGGATTGGTGGGGGTTATAACTCCCTCCCCCATTAGTCCACTATTTCTTAAAGGAACGTCGGAGGCGGGAAAAGTCGGCAAAATGAGGGCTGAATACTAAACAAAGTATATCCCCCCAACACACACACACACTTTAAGAAAATAATGGACACGACACTGTTTAAAGTATCATTAATTTTATTCATTTAAGATAGGAAGAAAAATATTATTATATTATAATAGAATTATTGAAAAACTAGCGCTTATAAACTTAACAAACAGGCCCGTAGACAGGAATTCTTTGTAAAGGGGGGGGGGGGCGAAATCAATCCTAGAGGGGGCAATTTCTTAATATATTGTGTCGCATTGGCATATATTGCAGGGTACACAGAGGCACTTGCCCCCTCCCCCAGAAGAGATAAGTGGATGATATCTTGAAACTGCAACGAACAATAAAAACTTCGAGCAACATCAAATAGCAATATTTCGATAATGATCTTTCCAGATTGCCAAAGAATCAGTGGCAAGGGGGGACTAGTGGGGAATATACCCGCCCCCCCTTTTGGTCCAATATTTTTAAAAAACGACGTCAAAGGCAGGAAAATATGGCAAAATGAGGTATGACTACTTAAAAATGTAGACATAACCCCTCCCTTTCAAAAATCCTGGGCACGCCACTACCAAGAATATAAAGATTAACATAAATAAGCTAATAGGGACTGCATCTACGTGATATTTAAAGGTCGATAATGTTAATAGATGATTAATATGTACCAACAGCTTTGGGCCTCTCTGCAAAACTGATTAAGGGAGCCCTTTATAAATCATGCTTCATAATGATTCCCTCTGGTTTCCAGTAGCTATGCAAGATTTTTACGCACAAAGGTATCTAACGTGAATCCAACACCACCATTGTGTTGTGTTATGCAAGAAAAATCGAATTAATTAAATAATAGTGGTTACATATTATCTACACTTTGATGAATTGCGTAAAAATTTGTAATACTTTTTTTGTTCTTGCTAAAACATTAAAGCATGGGTCCATTAGTCCACCACGGACTCTATTTCCTTCAAAGGGGAGACTCTTGCATCACTACAGACAATGTTTGCCTACTGGTTACGTTGACCATTTTGCAAAATATTGTGTGAATTGTATTATATTATAGTTGAAATACATTTTTTGACACCTGATTAACAAATAGGAATCCCTTCACTGATCAATGACTTCTTGGATTACAGTGTCATCTTTAATATTTAATATTAAGTTTCATAGAAAGAAATTGTTTTAATAGAGCACAAATAACTTAACGGGGCGCCATGGCATTCTCTTTAACATTTTTTTTTACTATAGATCATTTGGCTCCCAGGGCCGACTCCCGCCGCCCCACAGCTATGGCTCTGAATTTGGACTATAAGAATAGCAGAGATTGCGAGCGAAGCCAGCAAGAAAATTTTACGAAATGTATTTTTATTTGTATAAAATTTGAAATGGGGGGCAATTGCCCCTTGCAAGTCCCCTTAGCCGTCTGGAAGAAAAATGCAAGGAACACGTAAAAACTAATTCCATCATGAGTATCCAATTGTCCTGCTATTCTTAGATTCTCCTAGTCTTGTTATTTTTACTTCAATGTTTACTTCCCCTAGAATGGACTTCCGTCCAAGGTCGGGATGGACAATGCCCCCTGCCTCCCTGTGGTTGCGGCACTGTTTATGAGTGTCTCTTCATCAATTTCACGTCATCAGTCATTGTTGCGATTAGCTAGAAGTGGCAGCAAAGCAACGATAAGTAACAAAAATCGAATATCCGCTCCCTCTCTGTACTACATGAACGAAAAAATTAAACAGTTCCAAGTTCATAGCAACACATCCAAGAAAAACATCAGACACCTTTAGGCACCTTTAATACAAGACTACTCAAAATGTCACAACTGTTCTAGATACTGAAAATTGCGAAATCATTTTCCGAAGTCTGAGTCTGGAAGGGAATTCCCTCTTCCCCCCCCCCCCACATCATGATAAGACATTATACAGAATCCCATACACCCTAATAAATAACAAAATCAATAATTGTCTTTGTTATGTTGTTAGAGTAACACATGATATAATTGTAAAGATTATTGAGAATTTCAGGTAGGAATGTGTTCTGTATTTTTCACAGGGGGGGTAGAGCAGGCTCTCAGGGGGGGCAGTTGCCCCCCCTCTAGCTACGGGCCTGTTAACAAAAGTACACTGATTACTTTCCTTAATTTAGCGAGGCATATGCGTATTATCTTTGTTGCAGAGCACTTTCAGCTTTTGGAGTATTCTAATGTTTTACACAGTGTAGTCGAAGAAACTTGAGAATAGTGATGTTTATCATGGGGCGTCACACTCCGAATAAACATCTGTGGATGTTTTACAGTGAATATATTGGATATACTGCAAGTTTCTTCGTACTTGCGATGGTTATTGTCCTCCGTATAATGTGTCAGTTGCTATTTACTGACGAGTATTTGATGATGGCGACAAAACTCCGTTCCAGAGGTGGCAATACTTGCAGGAAGGAACGAACCTTCCGCAGAGCTCTACAGAGTTGCCAATTGTCTTAAGTAGCTTCGCCCATCGGTAGTCAGATTGCGTTTTCGTGTAAAAATATTGGCAAAGTAGTGGGAAAGTATATAGGGAGAGCACAACTTACAAGTGTAGAAAAGGCGAGGCTATTTGATTGAACAATCAGATTTGCTTACACTTAAAACAAAGCCAAGAGGGGCCTATACCCCAATTTTTCAGGTGTGATATGCTCTGATTTTTAAGAAATTCTGAATTTCTAGTGTAGAAAAGGCGAGGGCTCAACAGATAGATTTACCCATACTTAAAACAATGGCAAGAGGGGCTTATACCCTAATTCTTCAGGTATGGAGGTTCGGGTTTAAGTCCTCATAAAATGTGAAGCCTCCCCTGATGGCAAAATGTTAATATTGTTGTCTTGTAAACAAGGGGCTTTGGGTTCGAGTCCTGATAAAATATTTAAGATTGAAAACATGTGGCAAAATAATATGTCCACAAGTGAGATTTTGAGAATAATTACTGCTAGTTGATAGCCCCCAGATCTGAAACTCTCCTCCCTCCTCTGCTCAGACAGATTCGGCCATGTGTGTAAAAGCTATAACTGTGTGATTGTTGTTTATAAACTTGTCAAAAATATGGCTTTTTTGTATGAAAACATGCAATCCTGAATACAATTCTGGTTTTGTCTTGTTCTGTTAATATAAACACAAGTGAGACTTACAGAATATTTATTGCACAGTTCAAAATCCAATTTTGAATTGTATTTAGTTGATATAGAGATGAGGTTTTAAACCTGGTGAAGTGTGTTGCACATCAACATAATAGAGCAAAACTATCACCAAAACCTAGTTACTGCTGTTGTTTGGGTATAAAAGCACCAGCTCAGCCACTAACTGCTGAACCCAACTGATATTTTTTATTAAGCATAGAATTTTGATTTGAACCCCAAGAAATTTTATATAATAAACAACAACAACAAAAATGCCAAAACAAAAATATTGCAATCAGTGTAATAAAAATATATCTAGTTCTCATTGGGCTAGGCATTGCCGTATTTGTAACTCTAAGAAATGCAGAAAGGCCACAAAAATATGTCCAAGATGCCATAAAATATTAAGCAAGGCATATTACAAATGGCACAAGTGTAATTCTTATGTACAGTCATCAACATTGCCCCCACAACCATCTACATCTGGTCTGAAAAGAAAGCATGAAGCACCTGTTAATGCTGGACCTGCAAAGCAGCCACGCTATGAACCACCTATCCATAGCAGTTTTAATGGCCAATTAAGGGATTATCGGTTTGTATCAGAGCCAAGATGTGGTATTAACAATTTTTTGAACAGTGTAAATCCTGATGTGCAGGCAATTCTAAATGCACAAAATGGCTCTTATAAGCTCTCCCTCAAATTGTTTACACAATATAAGAAACCAAATGGCACAAAATTTACACAGCCCCACATAACAGAAACTTTACCGGTATATTCAAATGCAAATTCAGACAAAATAATAAGCAGTTTGATGGATCAATTGAATATTAAACACTCTGAATTTGCAGCAAAAGAGTCTGGATGGAGCCTATGCGGATCTCCACACAAGTTATATGTTAATATTTCTGAATTCAGCCAATTGCAAGGATCTACATATCTGCCATTACCTGACAATATTAAAAACAGAAGAGCCGTAGTTAATATAGAAAATACCGACCAGAAATGCTTTTTGTGGTGTATTTTAGCTGCTTTGTATCCAGTTTCAAGAAATCCTCAGAGAATAAATTATTACAAACAGCATGAACATGATTTTGATGAAGCAATGGAGGGTTTGGAATATCCAATGTCTGTTCAGAATATTGATAAATTTGAAAAAAAGGCCAGGCATATCAATGGCAAACAATTATCTATTAATGTATTTATTTGTTCCACTGGCCGTGGCAATTGCTTGATAGAACCTCTCAGAATCAGTACATTTGATGATGAATCTGCTGTTCCGATTGATTTGCTCTTAATTGAAGGGGATGGCACATATCATTACACTCTGATACACAGTCTTGAAGCTTTAGTGAGAAAGCAAATAGACAAATCCAATACAATATTCAAGTTGTGCAGAAGATGTTTAAGTGTATTTGATGGTAAAAAAATAATAAAAGGGGTTTGTAAAGTGAATGCAGAAATTGCTAAAAACAAGTTAATTGAGCATCTGAAATATTGTGGCAACCATAAACCTGTTCATATGGTGATGCCCAATCCAAGTGAAAATTGCAAATTCAAAAAATTTGAAGCCTTGTTGGAACACCCAGTATATATTGTCTGTGATTTTGAATCAATCCTCAAACATCTTGCATTCTGCAATCTAGATCCTGAAGAATCTTCAATTACACCATACCAGCTACATGAACCTTCCAGCTTTTATTATGTGGTTGTACAGGATGGTGTTGTTACCCAAAAAGATTCATACATGGGAGCAGATGCCATCAAAATATTTGCACATAGAATAGAAAATGAGTGCCATAACATAGCATCTAATATTTTATTAAAATCAAAACCCATGTTGCCTTTAACAGAGAAACAGATTGAAGATTTCAACAATGCAGAAAAATGCCCGGTATGTGATTCTGAATTTTCAGATACAAATATCAAGGTGAAACACCATTCTCATACAGATGGTAAATTCTTAATGGCCCTGTGTAATAGCTGTAATATTAAGATCAAGAGACCAAAATTTGTCCCCATATTTTGCCATGGAGCATCCAATTATGATTTCCATCATCTGATCAGATATGAGGGGTTTGACAAGCAGAATTTAAATATTTTAGCTGAAAATGATGAGAAATATATATCTATTAGCAAAATAATTAAAGTTAATGGTGTTCCTATTCACATAAGATTTCTTGATTCTTACAGAATTTTATCTGCTAGCCTGGCTACACTGGCCACTCAATTATCTGATGATCAATTCAAAATCACATGTGCATTGTTTCCAAATCAGGACCTGAAATTAATTAGGCGGAAGGGTGTATATCCATATGATTATGTTACAGATTTTTCTAAATTTGATGAATGTTCTTTGCCACCACAAGAAGAGTTTTACAGCAAAATCAGAGGATCTGGAATCACTGATGATGATTATCACCATGCCCAATTGATGTGGAACAATTTAAAATGCCAGACATTTGGTGATTATCACATGGCATATTTGAAACTTGATGTGACCCTCTTAGCTGATATAATGCAGGCATTCAGAAAATCTTCTATGCAAAATTATGGACTGGACCCAGTGTATTTTTTCAGTGCCCCGGGCCTAGCATGGTCTGCAATGTTTTTCAACACTAAAAAGCAATTGGATCTGATCCCAGATCAAAATATGTATCTGTTTATGGAGCAAGGTATAAGAGGAGGGACGGTGCAATGTTCCCAGAGATATGCCAGAGCAAATAACAAATATATGCCTGATTATAATCCAGCACGGCCATCAAATTATATACTGTATGTAGATGCAAATAGCCTCTATGGTCATGCCATGATGCAAAAACTGCCATATGCAGGGCTTGAGTGGGTTGAAGATTTTAATATTGAGGATCTTAAGGATTTTGATGACAGTGACTATGGCCTATTCTTAGAGGTTGATCTGACAATTCCTGATGATTTACACAACAAATTTTCTGATCTGCCCCCAATTCCTGAGGTTCAGTGCTCACCTGGCTCTAAACAGAAGAAGCTCATGATGACACTGGAGCCAAAACAGGGTTATGTCATATATTACAAAAACCTCCAGTTCCTGATGAAACATGGTGTTCAAGTGACCAAAGTTGGAAAAGTTTTGAGGTTCAGGCACTCAGAATGGTTGAAATCATACATTGATACAAACACAGAGCTTCGAGCATCTGCAAAGAGCCAATTTGATAAGGCCTTGTTTAAATTGATGGTTAATTCTGTGTATGGCAAAACTATTGAAAATGTCAGAAAACATACTGATGTTAAAATAATTACTGACCCCAGCCTGAGCAAAAAATTGGTTGCAAAGCCTAATTTCAATTATAGAAGAATTTATGATGAAAATATGGCACTTTTCAACATGAAAAAACAAAGATTAAGTTTGATAAACCTATTTATGTAGGGGCTGCAATATTGGAATTGGCCAAATCACATATGTTAACATTGTATTATGATGTGTTGAAACCTTTTTATAAGGATCGTGTAAAATTGATGTACATGGACACGGATAGTTTTATTCTTGATATTCAGACAGAATATGTTTATAAAGATATGACCCAGCCTGAATTGTTTAAATATTTTGATACCAGTGAACATACAAAGATTCAACACCACCACAACAAAAAGGTGCCTGGCAAGTTAAAAGATGAGACACTTGGTGATGTTATTGTGGAATTTGCTGGGTTAAGTGCCAAGATGTACAGTTTTAAAACATGTAGTGCTGTTGTCAAAAAAGCCAAGGGCATTGGCAGAGTAACTGTTGAAAAAGAGCTTGAATTTGAGGATTACAAAAATTGCCTCAAATCATGTAGCACAATCAGAACATCAGAATCCAGAATTCAGAGTGTGGATCACTTATTGACTTCAAATGTTGTAAGAAAAGTGGCTCTGGACCCACATGATGATAAGAGATATATTTTATCATGTGGCATACATACTTTGCCATGGGGTCATTGTAATTTGAAAAATGGGGATAAATGCCCAATTACAGAGCATGATTTGAAATAAATAAACATGCCTATGAACTTATTTGGGTTTAAAAAACAAGGTATTATGGACCTGCCAACACCACAAGCCTCTCCTGATATGCTGTCTAAACTGAGTGCTTTGTTAATTATTCATCTGAACAGCATATTTACAGATGTTGATGATGAAACAGGCAAAATATTGTACATATTTAACAATAATTTAAATCATTACCAATTACCTGTAGGTGGGCAATTACAATTTATTACAACCCCTGAGGGTGATGTTAAAATTTCAGTAGGGAGAAATATTTATAGAATTAAGCACTCAAACATGGTTTCTGGCACTGTTTATACTGTTTCTGCTGGTGACTGCTTATATATTGAGGTCCCTGGATCTTATGATAAGCTTATACCCTTTTTTATAGAATTAAGAATCAGATACTCTATAATAAATAACCACTAAACAAAATGCCTAATGATATTTTTGGCCATACAAGACATGAAGATCACAGTGATGAGATTCTGATGCTTGATGTCAGAGTCAAGAAATTAAGAAGTGATTTACAAGCTTTACAAACCACACTCAATGCCAGTCTTCAACCAGAAATTACAAATTTGCAATCACAATGCATGGACCCTCTTCTTAAAATTGATTCTGAACTCAAATTGCTGCTTCAGAAATATACTGACCTGGCCACATTAGATAATTTTCAAAGTTTAGAAGAGGCTGTAGCAGCTCTTCAAGTCAAATTTAAGACCCAAGCCACCAATTCTGAGCAATTGAAACAACAATTGGAAGAGCAAATAAATAATGTCCAGGCACAGCTCCAAACAATTGTCAAAAGCATAAAATCACAAGAAGATTTTGATCTAGTGATTTCCACTCTAAAAGAACAGATTCAGTCACTCCAAATACCTAATCTGGACCCTCTGAACAATGCCATAGCTGAGGTTAAAGAAAAAATTGAGACACTTGAAAATTTTATGAACAACTTGCCATCTTCTGATGCTTTGAGTGCAATAACTCGGAGTGTTGCCAATATTAAGCTGCAACTTGAAACATATGAAGATTTTGGGAAAATTCAAAGTTCCATAACCCATCTTGAAGGTACAATAGCAGCAGTGCAAAGTGATTTGACAAATGTACTAGAATCCAGATTGCCTGGGATTGTAGATACCCTTGTTAGTGTCCAGCAACAAATCACAAAGCTTGAAAACCTCAACACTGAATCTGAACTATCTCATTTTCATCACTTGATTGATGATATCCAAACAACACTTGAAATTTTACAACAATCCACACCCACTCAGGCAGATATAGCCCTGCTCCAAAATGCTATGCAAAATGTGGCTGATGCTTCTGAATTAAACAATGTGAAATTGGCACTTGAATTTTTGCAAAATACTGTGTCAAATCTGCCTACATCACAGGAACTTAAAAATATAAAGAGGGCAGTGAATAGGATATTGAAATCAGAAGATATCAAGAATATCCAAGCAGAGATCAAACAACTCACTCAGACAGTTGCCACTCTACCAACCAATCAACATATTAATGAATTGCATGCCCTGTTTGAGGATATCAGAAGACAGGTCCATGATCTTACTGCTCAAAATTCAAAATTGGCAATTGTTGAAAATTTGCAACAAATTGTAGCTAATATCAAGCAACAGCTAGGGACCAAGGAATCCAATCAAGCAAATGCTCTGTCTGTTTTTGCCACCCAGCTACAAGAAATTGTGCAACAATACAAGAAACTTGTTGTGGACATAAAAATCAAGCCAGGCCATGATGATGTTGTTAGAACTATCAATGAGCACCTTGAATCTGTAACAAGCAGATTGCTCACAGCAGAAAAAGAAATAACAGGCATAATCGAGAATCCAAAACATTCAGTAATTCTTGAATTGAACAGCATCCCCAACAAAGAATATGATTCTCCATTTACACCAGGTGGCAAAATATATATGCTGTCCCCTGCACAATTTTATTACCAATTTTTTGTTGGGGGCACATTGAGACTAATCAAGATCAAATATTGGCTTCAACCACAGGCACACCACTACCCCACCTTATCAATAACAAATGCTGACAACAAACCAAAAATCACCAGTGTGGAATTGGAGGATTTTACAGATCCCAATACATTAGAAACAGCCTATACTGAAGATGATGGCTCTCTGGAATTTAAAATACAAATAGGGGACAAATTATATTTAGAAAATCCTGTAGTATCAGCTGCTGAACACCCTATAATTGCAATATTCTTGTTTACATATTATGTCTAGAAAAATTATTGTTGATGAATTACACAGACAGGCCAGACATAATTTTAAGAGACTGCCAGTAGTCACAAAGGGCATAGATGATTTATGGCAGAGCGACTTGATTGAAATGGCAAGTGGACAGTTGAAAAACTTAGACAAAATCAACAAGGGCTACAAGTATCTACTCACTGTAATAGACACATTTTCAAAATTTGCCTGGGCTGTGCCACTCAAATCCAAGACTGGAAAATGTGTTACAGAAGCCATCAGGACAATCATCAATCAGAGTGGAAGATCCCCGCGCTATTTGCAAACAGATAATGGCAAAGAATTTTATAATTCAGTGTTTCAACAATTTATTAAAAGCCAGGCAATACAACATTATTCGAGTTACAGTGATCTCAAAGCCTCAATTGTAGAGAGATTCAACAGAACCTTAAAAAATCTTATGTATAAACAATTCACACTTCAAGGTAATTATAAATGGATTAATATTCTTCCAGAACTTCTACATAAATATAACAACTCGGTCCATTCCACAATCAACATGAAACCCTCTGAAGTAACTTCATCTGATGAGCAAAAATTGATCAGCACTGTTTATTATCCTAAATATCAGCCAACAACAAGAAAGGCCAAATACAAGATTGGTGATCAAGTAAGAATCAGCAAATATAAGCACTTATTCAAGAGAGGCTTTACAAGAAACTGGAGCACTGAATTATTTACAGTGGTTCAGGTTAAACCCGGGACTCTTAACACATATATAATAAAGGATCACCGAGGAGAAATTCTCAAAGGCAGGTTCTATGAACAAGAGCTCAGCAAAACTAAACAGCCTGACACATATCTCATAGAAAAAATCATCCGCAGAAAAGGCAAAAAGTTACTTGTCAAATGGCTAGGACTTCCAGAACACAGCTGGATCGATGCAAACAAAGTGATAATATGAGCACCTGGGATGTTATAAAAAGGCTGCCAGAACCTGAACAACAAAATAAGAGAAATGGAAAATTGCTGCCTGAAAATATTAGGTGTCTTATTGTTGGGCCATCTGCTTGTGGTAAAACTACACTAATGGTTGATAATTTTTTATTGGCACCCAACTGGTTAGACTGGAAAAACAGGCACTTGTATATCTTCTCTAAGAGCTTGGAACAATTAAAATATCAGCAGCTGATAAAGCTATATGATGGATTGGATATAGCCACTTTTGAACCAGATGTTAAGCCACTCCATGAATGTCTCGATAATTCTGTTGTTGTGTTTGATGACATTATACTGGATAATCAAAACAAGGTTAGGAATTTCTTTACACAGGGCCGGTACAAAAACATTGATTGCTTCTACCTGGCACAGACTTTTTCAAAAATACCCAAGCAACTGATCCGGGACAACAGCAATTTTATATGTGTGTTTCATCAAGACCATACCAACCTCAAACACATACATGATGAATATGTAGGTGGGGACCTGAGCTACAATGATTTTTCTAAGTTTTGCAGCAGGTGCTGGAACCAGGACAGTTATGGGTTTGTCACAATTGATATGACAAGAACACCCAATAGTGGCAAATACAGAAATAAAATCAACAATTTTCTAGACATTGAAACATATATAAATAACCATGAAAAGGCCAATTATTGATGATCTTAAATTAAGAGATTATCTTGTAAAAAGATTTAAGGGATGGAAATCAGAGAACCGAGGAATTTATGAAAAACACAAGCAAACAGAACAGCCTGTAATTGATGCTATTAATAATTTAGGTAAGAATATCAAAACTGTTACAGAGCAAAATCAAAATTTGATCACAGAGCTTGTACCTGTAGCTGCAAGAAACAGATTATCCATTCACCCCACTTTCCAGTATTCATACACCTAGTCCTATTGCTCCTAGAAGAATTGAAGCTACTCAGGATCCTATTGAATTGGGTCTTCTTGCTCAAAAATATTTAACCACACCTAAAGACAATAAAGATGAGGTTTTTGGCTTATATGCTGACACAGAGCTTGATGGGAGCATCATACATAGAATTGGCAATTTCAAAGTAACATTTATGGGGGATGATCTGATTGTATATTCAGAATCTCGTCTCGGAGAAAAAGGTGCTTTTGTTAAGTACCCCGGCACACCTGGATTGTGGGAATTGATGACTAGGAAAAGACCTGGCAGCTATACAGATCAAGATTATGAATATTACAAAGAAATATTAATAAAATCAGATGCTCTATACCAGAACAATGATCCCACACAAAAAAGAGTCAAGTCGAGCAGTGGAGCAAAATACAATAATTTAATCAAGCCCATATGGTCACAGATCAAGACTGGCAGTGGAATCAAACAATACAACACCCTGCCTAAAGAATTTGTGTGGGTTGATGATGTCAGGAAACTTGTAGATAGGTTATTGGTGATAGCTGGGGAGGAAAATGCAGGGAACCACAATTTTTACAATGAAAAAGTTGGAATTATGGACATGATAAGCACAAAATTGTCTAATTTTATAGTAAATGACACTAAGGGGATTGGATATCTCATAAAAATTATTAATACTCTACCACCTAAATTTTGGAATATTTCTGAGGGTCGGGGCCTTGTTAATGACATTATAAACAAGCTGCCATTTGAACTACACATTCCAGGCTATCAGTATTGTGGTCCCGGTACAAAACTAGATCATAGATTAAACAGAGGTGATCCTGGTGTTAATCCCCTAGATGCTGCTTGTAGAGACCATGACATAGCATACAACACACATTCTGATCTTGACAAGAGACATGTTGCAGACAAGAAATTAGAAGAGGCTGCATTTGGCAGATTTGTAAGCAAAGATGCTTCTTTGAGTGAAAAAATAGCAGCATTGGGAACCACCATAGCTATGAGCACCAAACAAAAATTGGGGTGGGGGTTGTGAATATGTATATAATAAACCTACAATGAAGGCCAAGGGTGTTATGTATCAGATACCTTATGCAGGTCTTAAATCTCTTAAAACTATTGACAGTCTTTTAACCAAAAAGCAGCGCAAGAAAAAAAAATCTTGTATTGCAAAGGGCCATGGTATGAAATTATTACTTAGCACCCCCCAATTAAAAAAATTACAGCAATCAAGAAAAAAATCACATGTGGGGGGATTCATATTTACCATCCCTACCATCTTAGCTGCCCTCGGGGCTGTGGGGAGCTTGCCTGGGGGATCAGCCGCCATAGCAAAAACAGTAATAGATGCCAAGAAGAATAGGGCAGAATTAGATGAATTGAAGCGCCATAACCTGGCCATTGAGAAACAAGGCAAAGGTGTTAAGAGAGCCATGAATAAGTTTAAAAAAAACAAGAGCCGCTTACAAACCAAGATATTGAAGCTTTAATCAAGCCACTGGGCATCAAAAATTTTAGAGGTGTGTACATGTCTGATTCTTTACCAGAACAACCACTCAACAAAGAGTGTGGCATTGTTAATTTGGATAAGTACAAAAATCAGGGCACTCACTGGATCTGTTATCTTAAATATTTAAAAGATGAGGCATTTGTGTTTGATTCATTTGGAGGTGTTCCACCTGAAAATTTAATAAAATATTTAAATTCAGCTAATCTTTATTACAATAATGCCCGTGTTCAAAACTTCAAAGATGTTAATTGCGGACATTTGTGTTTATCTGTTCTTAGATACATGTCTCAAATAAATAAACCATCAATTGAAAATTTTCAAAAAGCCTTGTGGTATCTGAAACATCATGGGGGTATTTCATCTCACCAGCCAAAATTCAATATTGAAACTCAAATTGCATGATGACATAGTGTATCCCAAAACAATAGCTCTCAGAGAGCATTTTATGGCATGTACCTAATCCCCAATATTACACACCACAACAACACAATTGCAGTTGGGGATGAAAAAATTGTCATCACTCCAGGGCAATATAATCTCTCCACTCTAAATGCTCAATTACCCAGAGGTGTAGTGTTAAGTCAAAATTCTGTCACTCACAGAGTAGAAATTGTATCTGCCACAGAAACAGTGGATCTGGCTACTATAGGAGAGCTGTTAGGCTTTGAGAACAACACAAAACTTGAAGCAGGCATCAAACACACTGCTATGAATATACCCAAATTCTTAGCCATAGAGACTCTAAATATTCACTGTAATGTGGCTGAGGGTATGATCACCAAATCAAATGGCATAGGCACTCACAAACAAACAGGCATTATTGCAACATTCAAACCTAATTCTGAATTCATGGAGCCAATCATCTACAATCCATCCCCAACATTATATTTTCCTGTGTGCCATAATAGAAGAGACTACATTGAGTTGATGGTCACTAATGAAAAAGAAGAATTAGTTGATTTTGCTGGAGCCACAACAACTGCAATCATAGAGATTAATATTTAAATAAAAATACATACAAGAAGAAAATGGAAAATATTGAGAGTTATGAGTTACAATCATTCCCCCCAAACAGGAGGACATTTGCAAATTTAAATCAACCCAACACAGAGATTGAGGTTGATCTTGATGTAGGGGATGGATTTATACACCCCCACAGAGCAGATCTATACATCAAATTTGATGTTGTAAAGCTCGATGGAACAGATTATCCGGCAAATTCTAATATAAGACTTGTAGATAATTTTGTGCCACATCTATTCTCTGAAATTGAGATCAGAAAGCATGGTGTTGTTATAAACAGAGTGGATTATCCCGGAATTACCTCCACAGCTTTGGCCACATTAAAATTATCCAAAACCGAGGCTTCATACTACAAAATCGGTGGATTTGAGGCTGGTGATAAGATATTATCTAAGAACCACACTGTACTGTTCCCCATGCGCCTGTTGCCAGGATTCTTCTCGGATTTCAAAGATATTATGTGGAAGGGTGGGTTAAGAATCACATTTAGAAGAGCTGCAAATGATAATAATGCTTTGATGATGTACAGTGCAATAAACTCTACAGGGGAAGCTCTGCCCAATACCCTACCAGATGCAGGCAAATGCATTATTCAGACTATGGGGTTAAGAATCCCTGTTGTTGAGTATGAAGCCAGTTATGCTCTTAAATACAAAGCTGATATAATAAAAAATCCACAGGTTCCTCTGCAATTTTATACATATCAATGTGTACAGAAGCCCGCAACTGGTTCTTATTATGAATTTGATGCTACAAATTCATTCTCCAGCATACAATTTGACATGCCTGATTTTGTAGTGGTATTGTTTCAGACTGGGAGACACAACAATCAGGAAAAAAATTCAAGTAAATTTGATAACTGCAACATCAAGAACATATATCTTAAAAATGGCAGAAATGAGGTCTTTCCCAGAGAAAATTACAATTTAGACATGTCCAAGAATGATTTCCTCAAATTATATGAGGCCTTTTCGGCTTTCAAGAGGGTCACTACTGGCAATACTGACATGTATTACACACCAGATGAATTCAAAGCACAGAGACCCATGTTTGTAATTAACACTTCAAAAAGGAAACAAGTTGTGGTGAATGACAGGACAAACATTAAAATTATCTGTGAATTCCATGAGGCATTACCTGATGACACCATATGTAGTGTTATTCTCATAGGAGAAAAATCATATGTTTATGATGTAAGAAATGAGAGGGTCACAGAGCAATTCTAGAAGATATTTGCTCTATTATCCTGTTGTACAACACACAAACCTCAACTGTTTATCAGCTAGCAGTTAATATCTTATGTGTGGGCAGTTGTATATATTTCAATCTTATACAGAACTCAAACCCAAAGCCCCTGATTACAATGCCACAATATTAACACGTCTCCAAATGGAATATGCCCACATTTTACTGGGTTCTGAAGACCTTGATACAGACAAAATTGGATTTTGTTTCTGTCATAATATTTTCCAAGTCTTTGCCTAGGCTTATATTATCAGAATAGAATTGCTTTCAGCATGAAGAGGGGCAGTTCATTGCCACTGTGTGAAAATATGTATTTTTATCTCAATAATCTTTGCTACACTTTTACATGTTGCAGACATGTTACACTTTTCCCCCTGTCGCACAGAAAGATTAATGGCCCCTTCAGTGAATCGCACAGAAAAATCATTAATGCTCCCTTCTAGCGTGTAGATTTTATCTCTTGCGTGCCGGCAGGACATGCAGGCAATTAATTATGCCTACCTGCTCTTCTTCTATTGGTTATAAAACATGAGAAAATAAGAAAATTGAGAAATTCAGTTTTTGTACAATATATTGTTGTAAAACATTTTTTACCAGGTTTTCAGATCTGGGGGCTATCAACTAGCAGTAATTATTCTCAAAATCTCACTTGTGGACATATTATTTTGCCACATGTTTTCAATCTTAAATATTTTATCAGGACTCGAACCCAAAGCCCCTTGTTTACAAGACAACAATATTAACATTTTGCCATCAGGGGAGGCTTCACATTTTATGAGGACTTAAACCCGAACCTCCATACCTGAAGAATTAGGGTATAAGCCCCTCTTGCCATTGTTTTAAGTATGGGTAAATCTATCTGTTGAGCCCTCGCCTTTTCTACACTAGAAATTCAGAATTTCTTAAAAATCAGAGCATATCACACCTGAAAAATTGGGGTATAGGCCCCTCTTGGCTTTGTTTTAAGTGTAAGCAAATCTGATTGTTCAATCAAATAGCCTCGCCTTTTCTACACTTGTAAGTTGTGCTCTCCCTATATACTTTCCCACTACTTGGCAATTATTAAGTGCTGCTTGTTATAGCTAATTCTTGTGTTATTTTTCTGCAGAATATTTTGGTGAAGGTGATATGCAATAAGAGGAACCGGCACATTTTTATTATTTGAGTGCGCGTGTTTGTTTGATTGTTTATGTTTGTGTTTGTGTACTGTGGCCTGGACTGAAATTTGTGTTTTCGTGTAATATAATATAGGCAATGGAGCCAACATCACCTGAGTGCTATAAAGAGGGGACGAGGAAACGTGTGGTAAAGGGCGGGGAAAGAAACATAATCTTTAATAGTCTATATATTCTTATTTTCGCTCACAAATAACAAACAATTCACCTACTTCCGTAAGAACTGCAGTAAAAATGACAGCTGATGCAACTGGTGTTAGCCCTTCCACAGTATTTCAAATAAAAAAGGAATTTGTCGATAAGGAAGGCAAATTAGACACCCCTAACAAGAAAAGACCAAGAGACCAGCGTAAAACACGACTGGACAATTACGACAGTTTTGCTCGCGGAGCAATAAGAAGACATGTGCACGCTTTTTTCAAAGAAAATAAACTGCCAACACTGAATAAAATTCTCCATGTCCTAAAAAAAGACGACCAACTTCCGTCGATATCGAGAAGTACACTATATCGTCTCTTAAAAGACGTTGGCTTCAAATTTGTTAAGCACAAAAGGGAGTCAATGCTAATTGACAGGGAAGATATTATAGCGTGGAGGCACAGATATCTTCGTGCAATTAGGCGTTTCAGAAACGAAGGTAGAAAGATCATATACACCGATGAAACTTGGGCAAAGGCCATACCAAATCCAAGAGGTGGGTGGACTCCAAAGTTACGTCTGCGGCCCAAGCATGGCGTGAAGGTCTCTCGGTAGGAGCAAAAGCGCCCACGGGGAAGGGCGAGAGGGTGGTATTGGTCCATGCTGGATCCGAAGATGGTTTTGTTCCAGGGCCAAAGTTGATTTTCCGGGGGAAAAGGGGGAACAAGAACAGCGATTATCATTCCGAAATGGATTCGCATGTGTTCGAACATTATTTCACGGAAAGGCTGTTACCTAATATCCCCCCTAATTCTGTAATAGTGATGGATAATGCGCCGTATCATAGCGTCAGGGCGGAGAAAATTCCCACAAAGAGCAGCACCAAAAAGACATTCAAAATTGGTTTACCGAGAAAGGGATTTCGTGGGAAGCACACATGAACAAATTTGAATTGTGCGAAATTTTAGACAACGAGAAAATTAAATACATGAACAATTATAAATTGGACTTATTAGCTAAAGCTGCTGGTCACGAAGTTCTTCGCTTGCCCCCATACCACTGCGAGCTCAATCCTATAGAATACGTTTGGTGTTCCGTGAAGAACCACGTCGCCATGGAAAATGCTAAATTCAGATTGGACGAAGTAGAGCAGTTAATGGAAGAAGGAATAGAAAAAGTGAGCATTGAACAGTGGCGAAGAGATGTGGAGAAAGTAAAGCAAACATAGGAAAGAATGTGGGAAGCTGATGGGCTGATTGAGTGTGTGCATGATACAGTTATCATTAATTTGGATACAGATAACGAAAGTAGTGAAGGAAGTGACAGCGACGTCTTGAGAGTGTCAACATTAGCAGACGACGATTAAGAACTTCATTTCGGTGAGTACAATGTAGCTATTTATTTCTATTCTCCACATTTCATAATATACGTATAAATAATTATGTCAACCGATACTCTCGCTAATAATACGTGCTGCCGGACACTAAATTAATGCAAGCTATAAAAATTTACAAAACTCTCCCACATCGACAATATCGCAAATTTTTGGCTCAAATCAATAGACGTAATAACAAAAAACGAGGGAGGGTGAGGCACAAGTTATGAGTCGAAGCAATAGGTTGAGTCTGCTTTAACTATTTATCGTCGTCGATACGTATATCTGTTTTAACAAAGATTTTTGTTTGTCGATGTTATTATAACGCTATGCTGATAATGATGAAATAGACAATAGGAAAGCATGAAAGTACTATTCACTGTTCTGTACACATCAGGGCAGGACCGAGGTGGGTGCGAGACCCAGGGCATGCAATATACGCAGGGCCTATAACCAAAATTTTCCAGGTCTGAGAAAATCAAACATTTTTTTCTTTCTAGCATGAAGTACAGGTGTCCTACATAATCGCAATAGAAAAATTATCATAATTAATACAAAATTTATATATATTTCGTATTATTACCTAAGCTGCAATAAAGATGGATTCAGCTTTCGCTACCACCAAGAAGTACGTGCAGATAAGAATCGCATCCAAGTCTCCGCAAATCAAGTGTAAGGTAGAATTATCCCCTTAGGATTTCGCCGCTTCGGTTTCCAGTTTTCTTTTGAATCTGCCAGGTATTGTACGTACTGGTGCGGTAGGTGTGAAACAATTAACCCAGCATACCCCGATGGGAAGGGGGCAGAGAGCAGCTTCATTTTAAATCTATTCTTTTCCATCTACAACTATATTATACGGATGCAAGGACTCCGAACCAGGGGGGCAGGTGAGTGCCCGAGTTGCCCCTCCCAAGGCGGTACATGAAGGGGTGTTGAAACTCTGCATTATAATCCTTAGACTCATTCTATTTATTATTATTTTACATTGTAATACCGCTTGATTTGAAAATGTGTTAATTACACTCTTATAAACAACAGGTTGGGAGTTACACAAGATTACCATAAGTTGGCATTGGTATTTAAACAAAATAAAGACGAGACTTTGAATGTTAGCAACTTTACTCGGTACTTGACGGCGGAATATAATCTTTCAAAAACTAATCAAGACATCAATTGACACTATAAAAATTTACCGTTAACCTTCAGGAACTTTTTTTTCGTGTTGTATGCATGTGTGTGCGCTCGCGCGCGCGAGAGAGACAGAGATGTACTGAGTATAACTGATCTGTACTTAGCCAACTCTGAACGAGCTGAGTTAGCAGTTAAAATTACTGTCTTAATCAAAGTTATAAATAAAGAAAAAATGTAAACAAAGTACACGTGTCTTCTTTTTTTCTTCTTTCGGAGTATTGACGGTAGAAGTAACCGCGCTGCGGCAAAGCGGTAGGCGATGACGGCAACGTCGCAACTCTGATTGGCACCGTGTTCACAACTCCCCTCCAAGAAGCAGGATGCACGACGGAACTCGAAGTGCTCGGTTCCTACGCTGACACCAACTTTAGGTGGCAACGAAGCTGAAATTGTGCTAAAGTCCATTTTTTCCCACTACGAAGTGGATTTAAACAAAAGCACGTGTTCTAAAGAAAGCCAGTGCAGCCCTATTGGTGGATTCTGGCAGTAGTCCCTCCGCAGACCTTTTGCACCCTGATAAATAGTCCATTCAATGCCGTCTTGAAACTAGAGTAATACAGCATTGTATATTGTTCAAAGCATTTACTAGCCTTATCCTTGCTTATGAATTCATAATCATTCTTTAGTAAAGCACCTACGGTGACATTCACTCATTCAAATTAACGAAATTCCCGCTACTTGTCCGTCACTCTGTGTTGTGCAGTGTTGCAAATTCGCAATATTAAGTAAAGTCTATAATCTTGAAACACCGGACTAGACAGAATCAGAAAACATGATTTAGACTGACAGTGACTGACATGGGAATCTCTAGATTACACACGTGTTGATGTATATACCACAAACACGCACACGCTACTTTCAACTTCATGCGTTTTATCTAGAATGGTAAAATCAACACACTGCAAAAGATTGTAGGTAAACCTTTGAGAAAGCCAAAGTGCTTGGTGCAAATACAACCAGTGATGCTTAAAATCGTACGGAATGTTACTTTAGCATTTATTAAATGATCCACCTTGATCTTTTAGAATGAATTGAATCCATTAAAGGAAATTCGCAGAAGGAACTCAGGTTTCTGCGTTTGAAAAGTGTTTTGAAAACTGGGCTAAGCGTTAGCACAGAGCCGATGGAGCGCGAGGCTCTGTGCGAACTATACCCGCGAGGCCCTTATATTTTGAAAAATGAAAATGTATACACCTTCATTTCCTCGTAAAATTCTACACTAAAACCAACACGGTTATTAATATTGCATAATTATTACCCAACCTTCAACAAGGATTTTCCTTGAGCTACCAATGAAATTTGGCAACGTGTTGAGGACATGAAGACAAATAACTTTCTGTAATTAATCACTTTTTGCTACTTCAGGACCTTTTTCGGCTTTCTATCAGCCCTCGAAAAAACACATTTTATCCTTTATGTATGTAGTCATGCACTACAGATTCATCGTTGCGTTGCAAATATACATAAGAGCCGCTTTAGTCTAGTAAAAGGCAAAACAAGACTGGCCGGTATTCCAAAAAATGATAGCACATATAAGTCGATCATCAGTTCAGTGTATTACTCCGAAATTAATAATTTTTCCGGAATTTATTTTTTCCCTGATACAAAGCATCGAGCGATACAGTGGATTATAGGTACGTACATGATATATATTTTTTCAATGGACAAACAGGAAACAATATGAGGGACTATTACCGAAGTGAATATGGGAAAATTTTACCTAGTAAAAAAAAAAGGTTATATGCAAACTATATTCAACACACACTGTATGACTCAACAATAATGTAATATTGGTGAATGTAACTACAAATGAAGTATGTTTAAACCTTGTTAAAAAGTAGTAGTATGTATATTGTAAATAAAAAATAAAAAGTCGGTATAGCGTCTGACTGCCACGCGAGAGACCCGGGTTTGATTCCCGGGGTGGGGTGATCTAAGGTTGGAATTTTTCTGGCCTTGTCCCTTGACCCCTCCCAGTCTGAAATAAATGGGCACCTGGGGGCACCTCTGGGGCAACCCCGGAGGTAAAGGCAGCCGGAGCATTGTGCTGATCACATCAACTCCAAAATGGCTGAGATCGAGAATGTGTAAGAGCCTACCCTCACATGTCCTAAATGTGCCTTCATGACAAGGTACTCGCAAGGGGAACTATACCTTTACCAACATAGAGACATTAGTACTCTATGGAAGCGAGATTGTGCTGGCAGAAATACATTCCTGATTTTAACTTTCGCTCAATTCATGAACTGTTGCTTAGCGTTCTTTAGTAATTCGCTAAGTTATATTAATATCCTGAAGGCGACCCTTTCCTGTCTATCCGTAGCATACTAAAGATTTCGTAGTTATCCGGTAGAAAAATGTGAATCGTGACTGCAAACAAATAGGATAAAAATGCCGATTTTTGAGGAGTCGTAAAGTCGAAATGAAACCTCATCGACTTTACATCAACAGAATGTTATTAAGAAATCGTTCACATTGATGTCCTCTTCATGCTGTGAAAGGTTGTCGGTGGTTCGCAGCAACAGCCTGTGTACGTACGTATATATTCACACACGAATATAAATATTTGTGATACTTAAAATCTTTACCAATGCTCTAGGTGCCGTGGGGAGGGGGGTGCGAGAGAATGGTATAAGTCCCTTTGCTTATGTAAAACCCCATCCCCCAACTACCCCCAAGACTGGAAGAAAATCCCCCACCTAACACTTTCTACTACAAACGCTATTCTTTACACATGCGTTGTGGAAGTGAAAATATTTGGTACGATATAATTGAGTTAAATTCTTTTAAAGAGCACAATGTAGATTACCTCTCAGATGAAATGTATCCCTCACGTCGTCAATCCCAGGGGTCGCCATCACCTCCCACCCAAGGCCAATGGCGTTCACCACATCATGCCATAATCCTCATAAAGCATTTAATTAAGACAGCGTAACTATTTCATAACTGAAATCACTTACCTTCACACTTTAATTGATATGCTTTCCCCCGAAATTCATCATTCCGTCGTTCACCTAACGAACTAAATATGTTTGCACCTGGTAGGGTAGTAAAAATGACTTGAAACCAGCCAAAGTAAATGGATTATTAAGGATATACATTCTGATTCCCCTCTCCCCCACCTCATTGCACATATTCAGCATGGTGCCAACTTGTAAACTTTTTTCACATATTACAATATTAGTCTACATATATTTAAGAAAAATGTATACTGCTGAATTTTATATTATTTTAAGAGAAAAAATCACCCCCAAATACGCGTATTTGATAATGCGGTCCTCGCCATTATCAACCCACTACTGCGTGGCCCTGGTCAATTCCATAATTGAAGCCAAATTTTGACGCCACATAAGTTTCTGTCAATAATCTGGCGAGGGAGGAGAGATCATTGTGCTATTTGAAAAATGTCCAATGTGAGGAATTTCAGTTAACTGCTCCTGAAGCATTAGGACATTATAAAAATTAGAGCATACATTTTCTCCCCTAAGAGCAAAACATTAGCAACCACAGGACAAGGTAAAGGTTTCTCGGCCTCTACTTTCCCCAGAAGCGGGCGGAAATCAGGTCAACTTTGAGTACAGGGGGATAGAGAAACGAGAGGGGAAATTCACCTTATGGGGAATCAACTTCAACATCAAGTTACGGCTAATCAAATGGGAGTTTCAACTTATCCGTAGGACAGTCAAAGCAACCTGTCCTCTTTCCGTTGATATCATTTTCTGTTTCATCGGAAGTTTGATATTCTCAAGATAACAAATCAAAAAATACTCCCATATGCCCAATGCATTTCTCCTTGCCTCCTGGCTGTGTTGCCAAACCTGGTGCGCATAAAAGAGCTAAACTTCACCTTAAATGGACTTAAAACTGACTTTCAAGGAGCTAGATTTACGAAGTGCTTCCTATAGGAATGTTAGTTGTCAAAGGGGCGGAGCTCTGCTATTACCGTTAACTCTAAATTGATAACAATTTATTCTTAGTTCTCACCATCTAGATCCTGCGGCATCACCCATCTCATGGTCGTACTAAATCGAAAATAAAGGATTCCCTGATAATGTCCATTTCACGTCAACACGGCGCTATAGAAAAAAATAGCGGGGGATATAAGAGGGGATGGGGCGACGCAGCCAATATATATAACAATACCACGTCACGTGCAAAATGTATAATCATGGCAAAAGTTGGTATATGTGGGCCGCAACCAGTGATGGCATCATAGTTCACAGGCAAACAAGTGCACCAAAGAGCCAGATCTGGCTCCAAGAGAGCTAAGTTGGCAGCACTGACTCGGAGCGAAAAGCCTGGCGGAGACTGTCTCTCATGCCCTGAACGCAATAGTTCCTCCCCTCTACGTCGTAACTCTCAGCGCCACCTTTGTTGTCTGGCTGGTCTTCTGCTTATTCCCCTCTCTCAACTTCTCTCGCCGTTAAGAATAGACGATCCAATGTTTTCCTATATCTTTCCCACACTGGCAATCCTGCAGATTCCCCCCTAACCGTTGCTGTGAGCAACGTACAGTGGTATATAGTATTGTTGGGAGGCAAGGATATGCAGCTCCCTTCTCGCCGCTTAGCCACGTCACGGCAAATTACGTCACATCTGTTTCGTACGCAACCGCGAGTCAAACCATTCATGTTTTCTCTCTTTGCTTGAAGTGCAGTGAGTGGCGTGATCGAAGCAGTGCTGCCAACCTCCCGATAAGAAAAAACGCTGTTTAATCTGTGAAATTATGCCATTCTGAGACCGCGTGGGGAAGGTCTTTATGGCAGTGACCCTCTCTTGCCGTGTTTCCCTACGAAGGAAGTCTCGGTCAAACAAGCAATTAGGCCTAGTTCTTTTACCAAAAACCGACAACGTTAAAAAAAAATCCTCCCCAAAGCAGCCAGTAGGGAAACAGGACTTTGACAAAATAACCGTTCTGCGATGTGATTGCGCACCGGTTGCTACGCCATCCCGGGAATAAATGCTGATAAATTGTGCTAGGATCTATACAATAATAATAATGAATTATTACTATGATTGATAATTAATAATACTAATTTATTATTATTTGTGGGAAGATTGTTTTAAGTTTTGCATCTTCTTTCCGAGATGATTGATCGATTGATTTGCTGTTTTAATTCCACTTTTATGCACAGTAAGGCTAATCGGGACTGGACCAACAGTTTAAAGTGGAATCCGAACCACTATGTGCCTCCACAGGGTATCGAACCCCGGACCCCTTGATTACAAGGCAACGACACGCTACCACTGCGCCATCGGGGAAGCACTTTGCGAGATGAGTTCAACATTGATTTAAAGAAAGTTTGATATGATTCGTCGACTACAAAGCGGAACGTTTGTTTCATTTGTGCCCCACAACTTTCTACCGATTCTTGTCATGAAATGTTCCTCGCGAGGTAAACTGGGGAGAATACAGAAAAGATGACGAGAAGAGGGTGATTGGACCGGAAATAAGATCTGGATGTAATTTTATTTTTAATTTCTCAAATTCTCGTATTTCGAAGTGAATTTCTCCCTCCCAGAGAAGCAAGTTTGCAAATTATGCTAGATTTTCCCATTATGCAAACGCAGGGTGCTAGGTGGCAACGATGCTCAAATTGTGCTAGGTTTAGCATCATTATGCCAGGGCGTTGCCACTTGGCGGCGGGGGATGGGGTAGAGCACAATAAAATAGCCGTAGCCATCCCACGGTTTTCGATGGCATCTTGAGAAATATAAGCTCGTGGTTAGAGATCGGTTGTGTAATGATCTTCAATTAGGCAAAACGTTAACGAACAAAACAACATTTATTTAACTTATAACTTCATGTTACAAAAAACCACATGAAAGACATTCAACAAAGACAAAAGACAATCTCTTTTCAACACGACTAGTTTACAGTATCTCTTCTAAAATCTTTTATCTTTTTCTTAACTTCTATCAATTCTCCCCCTTTAACAAAAAAAAATCATTCATAGGTCTTGTTACCAAAGGTAAGCTGTAGTGTATCCGGCTCCTTCTTAGATCTAGAAGATCTTCGAAATTCTCGGTTTTCTATGTTCCTCGCTTCTGCAGGTACAGCTGCCTCTGGTTCCCCATGTCCTGGTGTTGCCTCTGTATACCTTGGAAACGTCCAAAAATCATCCAACTCCTCTTCTTTCTTTTCAACCTCCCGTCTCTGAACTTTATAGTTGATCTTAAGCTTTCCCACCTGATGTCTGTGCACGCTTTTTGTCAATCCATTTCCGAGTTTCACTTCAAAAAGCCTTGCTCCTACTCTCTTAATCACCTGAGCTTTTATAAATTTAGGCACTAAGGATGGAAAAATTTTTATCCAAACTATTTCACCTGATTTAGGCATCCAAGTTTCAATCTCACATTTATTATTATCTATATTTTCATCTATTTGGCAATTTGGTAAGTTGAATATACTTCTTGGCTGATAACTCATAACTCTTTCTGCTGGAGACATTGCTAATCGTTGCCACTTTGAAAATCTTAGATAGTATAAAATACTATCTATAATTTTTGTCCAGTCAATTCTACGTCCCTCATTTCTACTTTGAAAATATTTCTTTCTTAATAAGCCTTTAACAGTTTGCACCCACCTTTCCGCTAAACCATTACTTTCCGGATTCCAAGGCGGTGAATGTAGCAATCTTATTCCATGCTTTTCACAAAATTTCTCAAATTGATTACTCCTGAAAGGCGGTCCATTATCTGACACAATAACAGAAGGATAACCAAATATCTGGAAATTTCTGTTTAAACATTCTATAGTTTCTTCTCCATTTGTCGATCGCACCTGCCATATTTCTGTCCATCTAGAGCAACTATCAATGAATAGCAAAACTTTCCTTCCTCCGTATTCAAAAAAATCAACATGTATTCTTTCAAAAGGAATATCTGTTTGTTTCCATCCGACATATTTGTTTTTGGATGTACTTCTTTGAAAGCTATTGCATTCTACACATTGATTTCCCAACCTTTCAAGATCCTCGTCTATTAAAGGCTACCAGTAGAATTCTCTAGCCATCAACTTCATTTTAGGTGTACCTACATGTTCTGCATGTAACAGCTTCAACACTGTTTCCCTGCATTCTTTCGGAATTATTATACGTCTTCCCCACATAAGGCATCCTTTGTTCATGGTTATTTCATTCTTCCTTCTATAATAATGTAAGATCACAGTATTTTGAAACTCTTTTGGAAGTGAATTAGGCCACCCAACATCAACCCATTGTACAACTTTTTGTAAAATGTCAGCTTCTTTCGTCTTCTTTACTATGTTATCTAACAATAGAGGTTCAATTTCGAAGGTGTCAATATAATTTAAAGATTCCTCAGCATCCTCTGTGTCTTCCTCTATTGGCAATCTAGATAAAAAATCTGCTACATCTACACGTTTTGTGTAAACAATTGTGTATGAGTATTGTGATAATAACAAGGCCCATCTCTGTAAACGTGAACATGCTAACGATGGAATTGCTGTTGCCTCGCCAAAAATATATTTTACAGGTAAAGAATCACTATAGACTATGAAATGCTTTCCATAAAGATATTTATGAAATTTCCTTATGCCCGTCACTAAAGCTAACGCTTCCCTTTCAAATTGACTGTAATTTCCAAGGTTATTAGAAGTATAGGTTGGGCCAATCCGTTGTTTACTCGTGATGACGAAACGACGGTAAGAGGTGAATTTATCCATGAAATGAATTCCAAATTTATGCGCTAGTGTTGCACTATGCAGATAGGAAACCATGCCAGAAACTGAACACACGTAATCGAGTACACAAATGAGCATTTCCACCCATTTACATTTTGTGGCTTCAGACAAATTGAAAATAAATATAGATAGTTATTTATTGTTATGCGAGACAGAATATTATTGATCGGAACGGGAATTTTTTTAAAATCCCGACATTCGGGACGGGAAATATTCGCAATTTCTCGACTAGTCGAGAAATCTCAAATTCTCATTTTCACCTTAAGTGATTTTCTTTGCATTTCTGGAATGAAAACTAACAATTTCCGATAAGTTCCAGACACTTGTAATGCAGAAAACGTCAAGAATTAATACCGTTTTAAAATGACCATTCGGTATTTCCCGACTGCTCGGGATCCAGAAAAGTAGGGAAGTCATTTGCTGAAGTCGGGATAGGGACGGAATTTTTCTTTCCGATCCCGGTCCCGACTTTTCGAGATACCGCATACCACTTGTTATTATTATTTATTTTAGTTCAGCACAAGGGCGCCGACTTTCCAAAATTTCTGTGGGTGCATATCAATGGCGGTTAGATCTGCAATTATCAAGTATTTTATACTTGAAACAACTTACATGCACAATGATTGCAAGATGCAATGATATTATCAACACGTTACTAAAAGAAAATACCACATTCATACAAATTAAAATGGAAAAACTTCATAAATGCAAATAATTTTAATTGTATTGCAGAAAGAACTATGCAAGGATTTTGTTGTGAACAGAAACTACAAAATGACTAATTTTATGTACAAAATAATAATAATAATAATAATGACATGTTAACTTTCAATATAAAACACATTCCTTCTTACGTCATTTGCATTTATGAATTTGCAATTTTGGTAATGTCAATATTTTTAGTCATTTCTTTATGAACTTGCAAAATTGCCAAATCATTCAATCTTTTTTGGGTCATTGTTGACCGCAAAAACGTTTTCAATCGTCTAAGTGCTGAAAATGACCGATTAGAAGTACAAGAAGTAACAGGTATAGTTAAAATCACCCGTACAAACTTAAAAAATTCTGTGAGCTTTTCACGCATACGACCACTGTTTTCTCTACTTAAAATATTTGTAATGTCTGACAAGTTGGCCACTTTTTCTTTGTTCGTTCTGCACACATCTAGAAACATGTCCCTGTGCAATGTTAGCTTGTCTTTATCAGAGTCTGTCCCATAGACCTGCAGAATTCGATCAGCACCAATTTGACCGATAGCAAAAGGTTCAAGTTGTGAAATAAGTTCCAAAACCTTTGTTTGAAATCTACGATTTAGCGAATCCACAGCCACATCAATTATTTCAAAAAATATTTGTCTGTACATTTTGTCCGGCGTTTGATACGTATAAGGATCACTACCTTCGTCGTAGCGTTCTAGCATCTTGCTTTTTCTAGGCAAAACTGGTTTATCAATGTTCAATTCCTTCCCTTTCTTCATGGTTTATTGGTTTCATTCCACAACTCAAAAAATATATCCCTTTGTGAAGCTAAACTTGAAGACAAAGTTTCCACCAAAAGTTTTGATTTCTCGGTATGACAATGAATCTTCTGAAAAGAAGAATGAAGTTGTTCAATCCTGCCGAAAACTGAAATTAACATTTTCAGGAAAATAAGAAATCTGAATTGATGTAGGTTTGAAAAATATCCACTAACATTCCCACCGACTTCACTTTTTTCTTCTGACAGATCTTCCAAAAATTTCAAGAGAACGTCACAATTACTTTCCAACGATTGTAGTGATTTTACCCTCACACACCACCTTGTGGGACCGAATGGTCGCAAAGTCAGTCTGGGAATGTTTTTTTACAACACCATCTTCGTTGTCTTCTTGTAGCGATTGAAACACTGCTAGCCTCTTTGGCGAATGTCTTACAAATTATATTAATTCACGAAGAATCACCATTCGGTTTATTCTTTATTAGTGCTCAATATCAGCAAGTAGTTATTTTAAAACAATTGTTGACGAATGGAGTGGGCGTATTGTAGTGTGTCACTTGTAAGGAAACATCAAAGCAAGCCGAGAAGACGGGATTCTATTCACAATACAATACACTTCCATTGTTATTGTGGCGACTGCCTTTGACTTGGCCAGAGACAGGCAAGGAAGGGGGGAATGTGTTGCTTGGTTGTCTTTGCACAAACACATTTAAAACAATAATGTTTTAGAGGTTAGAAATTTTAACTTCCATCTCAATGTTTAATTGCTTATTATTTTTTGATAATGGCAAGTGAGAAATATTTATTTTATTTTGTTTTTACCAATCTAAAAATCTTGTGGGTACGGCGCACCCACAAGATTATTTATGTGGGTGCTCGAGCCCCGGAGCACCCACGTAGTCGGCGCGCATGGTTCAGCACAATATACATCTTCCAAGTACGTTGAACGTAATATATACGTTATATAAGTTTTTTAAAAGGATTCTTCGGTCACCGAGCTTTGGATTCGTGTGGGAACGCTAACGTGAATCATGCTAATGATAGAATCTGCAGTGCGCATTTCTGCCCAGAAGATTATGTACGTAATCTGAAAAGTCAACTTTTAGGTTTACATCGAAGAAAGATCCTTAAGCAAGATACCTTCGACTCCTTATTATGAGCAGGAATGTAGGGAGTATAATCCTGGTAAATACTTCGCCTACCATTTCTTTGCCATTGCTGTACAATTCTCTCTCGCTTTTTCCCTACATATTCACATAAAGCAATAAAAATACAAACTGCTAACTTTTCATTCCATTTTGGTTATTTATTAAACGGTACGTGTTTGTATTTATATTTGATAAATTTACTTTGCTCTTCCGGCCATTTAAGTCAATTGAGATGATGAAGAAGTGATAAAATAGATGAATGAAAAATCACAGTTCCCCTTACTTACAAGAGCGACCACAAGAAAAAGAACCTTCCTCCTCTTCTGTTCAACTCGGACTATAAGTGAGCATGCTCCATTCTCCCCCTCCCCTCCACACTGGAGTACGGTACACAGGAGTCGCGAGTCTGCGCAGGTTTCTTTGCTTGTGGTTCCACTATAATAGTAATATAAAATTGTACACTCACCTCAGTTAGTTCTCCGGCAGTTTGTTTCTTTATACATCATATTTGGAGAAGATACAATCATATACAATTCAATCTATAGTTGTACGTACACTGTATATAACACACCTGGATGTACAGGGTCAAGGAAAACAAAGAAATGAGCATAATTTTCTCTTCGGTGAAGATGTTGAACCTAAACCAAAAAAACTCAAATAATGAATTCGACAATGTAAATTGATGAGATTTAGTAAATCATTTGATGAAGTGAACTAATTCTGAGTGGACTAATCGCAAAGGACATAATCAGCTCAGACTTTATTATTTCTTCATGGTATGTGACGTAAAGTTCCCGCCCAACCGTTTGACGGCGTTAGTGGTTATCGCATCTCCTTTACCACAACCTGTAGTACACATCCTCATCTAGACATTGTTCTTGTTCTGGTGTTTAATATCTGCATTCTTCAACACTGTCGTTTTGTCATTTCACGTGACTTCACATTGAAGTGATGCATTCACTTGGCCGGTCACACGTCATCGCACGCAAAAATTTCAACCGTTACCATGGTTTTGGGCCAGGGCTGGTAATTTCTCTCTGAAGACGCTAGTGTCGCCGAAGTGCAGGCAATTGTTTTCAATTCACCCTCAATCTTATTACACAACTGAGCCCCAACTCCTACACCACTTCCATCTACAATCAATACAATATCTTGATCTGGATTGTATGGAGTTAATATCTCAGCTTTTCGCAATGCTTCTTTGGATTCAAGAAATTCCGCTTTATGTCGATCTGTCCACGACCACACTGCTCCTTTCTTTAGCAATTCATAAAGATGTGTTATCTTCATAGCGAACTTTGGCATGCTCCTATGATAAAATGAAATCATTCCTAAATATGACTTCAATTCTTTAACGTTTGTTGGCTCTGGACAATTCAATATTGCTGTCTTATTCTTGATTAAAGGTTGAAAACCATTACTAGATATCCTGTAACCTAAATAGTCTATCTCTTTCTTGAAGAACTGACATTTCTCGAGATTAACTTTTATATTGTAATATGTCAATCTATCCAAAACTAGTTGTGTGTTATTGAAACATTCTTTTTCTCCACGGCCTGTTATAATTAAATCATCCAGGTAGCATTTTGCAAATGTATAATCTAACAGTACTTGATCCATTGTTCTTTGGAAAATCTGTGCACTGCAGCTTAAACCCATTGGTAACCTGTTATAAGTGAACAATCCCCATTTAGTATTGAGCACCAATAACTTTTTAGCACTCTCATCGAGTAATAGTTGAAGATATGCTTTGGTCAGGTCCAACACTACATCTGTGTCTGCATTCACTAAAGAATTAAGTAAATCATCCACTCGTGGCAAAGGATAAGTTACTTTTTCTACCACTTTATTGACAGTTACCTTAAAATCAGAACACAGCCTTAGAGCACCATTATTTTTCTTTACTACCACTAAAGGTGTACCCCAATCAGAATACAGAATAGGTGACAAAACTCCCAATTGAACTAAATTATCCAATTCAGCCTTTACTTTCGGTTGTAAACTGTATGGAACTTCGTATGCTTTCTTGAATATTGGAACTGCTCCCTCCTTGATTGGTATTGTAGCTTTAAATTGCTTAATAGGCTCACAAATATTACCAGAAAAAACTTCTTTGTACTTATTTATTAAGTAGTCAACTTTCTGATTATTGAAAGTTAGTTGCTTAGATACTGTTAACAAACAACTGTCCCTAGAAATCCTTAACTGACACCAAGATTTCCAATCTGGCCATAATTCATCCAACCAGGTCCTTCCTAAAATAGGTGTTTTCAATTTATTTCGGGAAATGTACAAGGGCATTTTTAATCCTCCATTTTCTAACTGCACATCCAGCATAACTCTCCCTACTATTGGTAGTGGTCTCCCATCTGCATTCCGTAAAGTGAGAACACTCTTTATAACTGGAATGTTCCTAAAATTCGTTGTATGGAATTCCTCATCCCAAACAGATACTGCTGCACCCGTATCCACTTCGAATTGGACCTGTTTGCCATTGCACATCAACCTAACTAAACAATTATCAGCTTTACTTCTAGAGCTACTCATTTCAACATCCGATTTTTGTACATATAATTGATTCTTATGTACATTATTCTCATGTGAAGGTTCACTTGAATTATCATTAAGACTCATTAAGTCTAACCTACTTTTCTTATTACCGTACACTGGTTGTTTAACTTCCACATGTACGTCGTTTAACCACAAAGGCTTCATAGATGTATCAACATCATGTCTCACCTTAGTTGAAGCTTCCTTCCTAAAAACATTGCTATTTATATTCTTACAGCACTGCTGAAAATGACCTTTTAATCCACATTTAAAACAATGTACATTCCAAGCTGGACATTTGTACTTTTCGTGTACATTATTACACCTTGAACATTTAAAAGCACTTTTCTTAGTTTGCTGATTAACTGTCCTATCTTTTTGTACATGATGTACATTACTAAATACAGTCTTATCTTTCTGATAAAATAACCTTACATCTTGTTCTACCATTTCCATGGTTGATGATAAGGATACTGCTTTCATAAAATCAAGCTCTGGTTCAGCTAATCATTTCTTTCTTGTTACTTCGCTACGTATGCCAAAAACTAATTGGTCTCTCATCATTTCATTAAGAAACGTACCAAATGAACAATTAGCTGCTTGATGCTTCAAACATATTACAAATTCAGATAACGTTTGCCCTTCCTCTTGTCTCAACAAATGAAACTTATACCTTTCAGCTATGACATTTCTTTTAGGCCTGAAATGGGTTAGCAATAGAGAACATAAATCTTCATATGACTTTTGTGAAACTTTTGCTGGTGCCACTAAATCGCTTAGTATATCGTACACTCTTTCGCCAGCTACGGAAATTAATGTACAAACTCTTTTATCTGCTGCAATATTATTTGCCAAACAGAATTGGTCAAACCTTTCAATGTATGTTTGAATATTGCCACGTTCCACATCGAACTGTTCAAAAAACTGTTCATGATTACTAACCTCCATTATTCATAGCTTCTTATTCATAATAAGACTAATCTTCTTATACATATTATTCTTGGTACCTTCGTTCCATTTTTATCCTCGTCGCCAATTGTAATGATCTTCAATTAGGCAAAACGTTAACGAACAAAACAACATTTATTTAACTTATAACTTCATGTTATAAAAAAACCAGCCCTGGCCCAAAACCATGGTAACGGTTGAAGTTTTTGCGTGCGATGACGTGTAACCGGCCAAGTGAATGCATCACTTCAATGTGAAGTCACGTGAAATGACAGAACGACAGTGCTGCAGTATGCAGATATTAAACACCAGAACAAGAGCAATGTCTAGATGAGGATGTGTACTACAGGCTGTGGAAAAGGAGATGCGATAGCCACTAACGCCGTCAAACGGTTGGGCGGGAACTTTACGTCACATACCATGAAGAAGTAATAGGATCTGAGATGATTATGTCCTTTGCGATTAGTCCACTCAGAATTAGTTCACTTCATCAAATGATTTACTAAATCTCATCAATTTACATTGTCGAGTTCATTATTTGTGTTATATTTGGTTTAGATTGATTGATTGATTGATTTAGTTTATTTTACTTCGCGTTTTGTGCCTCTTGGCTAATTTGCGAAGATGGGGATGAGTGATGAAATGATGAAATTGATGAATGGACATTCACAAACAACCAAGCCCGACCAGGATTCGAACCCGGGACCCTTGGCGTTGCAGCGCGATGTGCTAACCACTCGGCCACAGGGTCGGGCATATTTGGTTTAGGTTCAACATCTTCTCCGAAGAGAAAATTATTCTCTCTTCTTTGTTTTCCTTGTCCCTGTACATCCAGGGTCAAGGAAGTCAGTAATAAGGTGTATTATATACAGTGTACACCTATAGATTGAATTGTATCTTCTCCAAATATGATGTATAAAGAAAAAAACTGCCGGATAACTAAGTGAGGTGAGTGTACATTTTTATATTACTATTATAGTTAGTGGAACCACAAGCAAAGAAACCTGTGCAGACTCGCGACTCCTGTGCACCGTACTCCAGTGTGGAGGGGAGGGGAGGGGAGAGTGGGCAGCTCTCTTATAGCCCGAGTTGAACGGAAGAGGAGGAACGTGCGCGGGGACTTTTCGACGAAGGTTCTTTTTCTTGTAGTCGCTCTTATAAGGAAGGGGAACTGTGATTGGACATTCATCTATTTTATCACTTCTTCATCATCTCAATTGACTTAATGGCCGGAAGAGCAAAGTAAATTTATCAAATATAAATGCAAACACGTACAGTTTAATAAATAACCAAAATAGAATGAAAAATAAGCAGTTTGTATTTTTATTGCTTTATGTGAATATGTAGAGAAAAACGAGAGAGAATTGTACACCAATGGCAAAAGAAATGGTAGGCGAATTGCCCATCAACATTTTCTTCCAGTCTGTTTTCCCCAATCTGGTGATCACAAATTGAAATAAGCAGAGGACAACATCTGCTTTCCATTATTTAAAACAACACAGGATGTAGAAAAAAAATGAAAATAACGATGGACAATTTACCTACTATTATCTATCTCTTCAAGAATAAAAATACATCTAAATTTAGAACCACACTAAGGAGCTTGCTAATGTAATGTTTGTTATATAGATTATTTGTGTCATAGTTTCCATTAATGGACATTAACTTTAAAACTTTTTCTTATTATTACAAAATACACTACATTACTTCTTAACTTTCTTAAAGTATTATTGTTTTTACTAACTTAATAGATAAAACTAGACTATAGGTTAATTTTCTTGTATTCAAAATTAGACATTAATATTATTGACATATATCATAGTGAAACTTATACTTGTATGATCAAGTGAATGGAACTCAATGAATTAATCTTTGTAGTTGGCTGTACGACTTTAATCTTGTTTTAAATTAATGTTTCAAGAAAACTATATTTCTGCCCTGAAGAAAAAAGTATTGACGGATTGAAAGTATTCCAATCAAAATTTATGTGTCTTTACTCTTTACAATTCGTTTAACTCCATTACATGCCCGACCATGAGTAATTATCCTTAGGAGCGCACAATTCATTCACCTTTCTCCAATTCATATTTCATATCCTTGTTAAGGACCGCTGCTGCGAGACTTCATATCGCTAATTATTCACGCTATCTATTGTCACGATTAATACTACTATTCATTTTCATTAATTTGTACATAATTCCCACATAGGTATGAGGATGAGTTTAAATAAATATACCTTGTATCATCTTAAACCAGGGTTGGCATGTTTAAAACAAAAGTGTTTTAAACACTTTGTTTTAAACGTTTAAAACACACGGCTTTGTTTTTTTACAAATGTTTTAAACGTTTAAAACAATGTGTTTTAAACATGTTTTTTTAGAAGTGTTTAAAACACATTTTGGTACTTGATATTTGATAGTCTGTGATAATTTTTTTCTTTGGCAACCCTGTCATGCACAAGGTAGCAAAACTGTTGTGCGACAAGAAAGACCCTCGCTCTACTGGAGAAATCGAAACTTCTCAGTTCTTTGTTTCCTACCGTCCTGTAAGTTTGAGACTGGTGGAAGCTGGAAACTAATATCTGAATACACAATGCGTGATTTTGATCATGACGTGATTTTCTTTTCTCTTTCGATACGATTCATTGGCTTGTATAACTGAATGAACCGCAGATGCTTACTTTTGGTAATATTTTTTTTTGGCCAAGTCTGCTGCCATGCACGTGTCAGCAGTAAGAATAAGCTTCCAATTTGCTCCTGTCACGTAATTCGTCTGCTAAGAGGATGTTACAAATCTTAAGAACAGATTGAGACGAGAGATATGCAAGTTTATGATTAGTGGGAATTAATGTACAGGTAATTTAGAATATTTTTCTTTAGAAAGCATTTAGCGATATTATTTTAATGCTAACAGAACCTAACCTAACTACGAAAGCATTTAGATTTATTATTAGAAGAATGCCAAGGGACATAATCTTAAAACATTTTTGTGAAAGTAATCGCTACAACTTCACAGTATGTGTTACAGACTTAATTGCATACATAGCATGATGAAATCACGATAAAACAAAGACCGAGTTTGCTGCCACGCGCATCTTTTTTGAGGTTCCAGCAGAAAAAGAACGTGACAGCAGACACTACCTATTTTTTTACTTGGAAAGATAAATTGATCTGGAGAATCTATTATGACACTGTAGGTTGTTTTCTGCTTTATAAACTGTTCAGGCAGCAGGAAATATTTCACCCTGATTTTTCCAGGACGAGAATAGTAATTCTATAATATTTAGTTTCTTGAAATTTAGATTAATATGAATCCTAACCTACTTCAGCAGTGGGGGAAAAGGGGGGCTGTTACCCCCAACTTTTGTCCCTGCAGTAGAGGTGTGCGGGATCCCAAAAAGTCGGAACCGGGATCGGGGGAGGGGGAATTCCCGTCCCAATCCTGACTTCGGAAAATGACTTCCCGACTTTTCGGGATCCCAAGCAGTCGGGAAATACCGAATGGTCATTTTAAAAAGTCGTCAATTCTCGACGTTTTCTGCATTGAAAATGTCTGGAACTTATCGGAAATTGTTAGTTTTTGTACCAGAAGTGCAAAAACAAGCACTTAAGATAGAAATTACGTGTAGAATTATAGATTTCAAGAGCTTTGGGAAATTTCGAACATATCCCGTCCCGAAAATTTCTCGACTTTTTCGGGAAATTGAGAATCTTCCCCGTCCCGAATGTCGGGATTTAAATATTTTCCCGCCCCGACCCAAAAAATTCTGTCCCGCACACCGCTACCCTGCTGTATGGTAAACCTTATCTCCAAAGGTAAATAAACTGTCCTTGCCGTCACTGTACTCATAAAAATGAGTATTTTTTTCTATAACGACTTTAACTATAATTTACAGGGAAATGTTGACTTTCTTTTGTTTAAAACATATTTGAAACATGTTTTTTTTAACTCATGTTTAAAACTATGTTTAAAACAAAAAAACATGTTTTAAACAAAAAAAAACAGTTTGTTTTGTTCTTTTTAAAAAACATAAATTTTGCCAACCCTGTCTTAAACTTAACTTCTGACATGCAAAAGAATGATACTATCATTGCTTCAAATGTTCAAGTTATGAAATATCAAATTTATTGCTTATTTGCACGGCATAAATATATGATTAGAGGATGAGAATGTGAATAGCTATATTTTACATTTTATAACAATTAAAAGTTTGTCAGAATCATAAGTGGAATGCAAGTATCATCATTTGTTAAAATATAAACATGCACAAACATGTTGTGCACTGAGGAAAAAATACAAGTGCATAGCCTAGTGTAAATATAGCGTACATAAATGCTCATTTGAACTTTTCTTTTTGGTATGCATAGCATATTATGTTCAACGTACTTGGAAGATGTATCTTGTGCTGAACTAAAATAAATAATAATAACAAGTGGTGTGCGGTATCTCGAAAAGTCGGGACCGGGATCGGAAAGAAAAATTCCGTCCCGATCCCGACTTCAGCAAATGACTTCCCTACTTTTCTGGATCCCGAGCAGTCGAGAAATACCCTAACTCCTCTATGGAAATACCGAATGGTCATTTTAAAACGATATTAATTCTTGACGTTTTCTACATTGTAAATGTCTGGAACTTATGGGAAATTGTTAGTTTTCATTCCAGATATGCAAAGACAATCACTTAAGGTGAAAATGACGTGTAGAATTTGAGATTTCCAGAGCCTCTGGAAATTTCGGAAATTTCCCGTCCCGAATGTCGGAATTTAAAAACAATTACCGTTCTGATCAATAATATTCTGTCCCGCATAACAATAAGTAGCCATCGATATTTATTTTCAATTTGTCTGAAGCCACAAAATGTAAATGGGTGGAAATGCACATTTGTGAACTCTATTTCGTGTGTCCAGTTTCTGGCATGGTTTCCTATCTGCATAGTGCAACACTAGCGCATAGATTTGGAATTCATTTCATGGATAAATTCACCTCTTACCGTCGTTTCGTCATCACGAGTAAACAACGGATTGGCCCAACCTATACTTCTAATAACCTTGAAAAAAACTACATGAAAGACATTCAACAAAGACAAAAGACAATCTCTTTTCAACACGACTAGTTCACAGTATCTCTTCTAAAATCTTTTATCTTTTTCTTAACTTCTATCAGGTTGGTTCATTGGACTCTCCAGCCAAACTATTGCCTATTTTTGTGAGAGCAGGAAAAGGTTTATATTAACCGGTCTCTGCTGGCGCGTGATGTCACGTATTGATTGTGGCCAGTTTGCGATATTCCAGAGCGAAAAAAGCCAGCGCCCGTGGCGAAGTGTTTATCACAGCGCAACGACGTTAGGGGTCCCGGCTTGGAATCCCGGCCTGGGCATGATGTTCTTTATGAGTATCCTTTCATCAAATCATCACTTATCCTCCCTCATCTTCACGATTAGCCAAACGTGACAGAAATGCGAAGCAAAGTAAACCAAATCAATCAACAAAGCGGGAAATCTATTACGCCTGAGCCACGGTAAGTCCCCTGCCCCCGGCCCCCGTTCACAACGTAGAACGGTTATGCCAACAAAATCCTGTTTTCCTGCTGGCCGCTTCGAGGTTGGCCAGACAACGAGTAGCGGTAGGTCTAATTGGCTGTTTGGTCGCAAGTTTTTTCTTCTTAGGTAAACGCGGCAACAGCGGGACACTGCCAGAAAGGCTGTTCACGTGCCGGTTCTTAGCTTGGCTTGTCTTTAACAAGAGACATCACAAAATATAATTACCGAAAGTGAGGTTCATTGTAGTGAGGAAAATTAAGGTTCGTTAGTCAGAAGGATATTAATTGATTACTGATAGCTAGGCAGTTTATGAAATCTGCCTTGTTGTTTTTCTGGCTTCCATCCACTCTTTATTCATCGTACACTTTCAGGACAAAGCAACACGCGACAGACATGGTGTTTGCACCAAAGTGAGAAGCGACATGATCCCCTTCCATCTATAAGCAAGTATTCACCGCCCATGCGCTTCCAAGAGACCGAGGTGACACAATGTCCGATATGAAATAGATAGACGAATGAGTCCGAGCGACAAAAACAGCGACAAGCGACACGTGCAGCTTGTTGTGTGACTTCTGTTCGAAAGATTTCACGTAAGGGAGCTTTCAGCCCGAAACGTCAAGAAATTTTTCTAACCGAAGTGACAAGAGACACAAGCCCCTTCAGGATACATTCAAACCGAAGCGACACGGGAATTGAGTTGCGTTGGAAAGAACCAATCCACCACGCACCGCAGCTGTATGACAGGCCGCACAAGCTTGCGTTCGATTGGTGAAATCCTCAAGTGGCATGTGTCGCTTCTCGCTTCTGTGTGAAATCCTTTAGACTAGGAAGTTGTTTTGAAGCAAGCTTTGTCCGTCACTTTGTGCGCTTCCTCCAAGCTATTGGCGAGAACGCCGATTTTATCGACGTGTGTGCAAAATTCGGTGTCACCACCCATAACGACTCCGACAAAAGATCGCCACATGTGCAAGCGCTTTTAATGGCACAGTCACACAAGTGGCCCTGATACAGTTTCCGGAACGAACACCGACAGATGGTGTGCAATTGGAGCTCCCATCGACAATCTCTGCACCTCAGATTATGAAATTTATGACATCCAGTCATAAATTTTAGCTATGTCAAGGAAGAAGTCGATCTTAGGATCGATGTGTTTATTTGAATTTATTTTTGTTAATTATTATTTATTGGGAGAAGAAAAAGAAGAAAAAGTTTTAAAAACTTTTCTATATTTATGATTTTACCCCAGAGGAGGAGGAAATTATTGTAACTGTCCAAAATTGACATTCACAATTATTGAAGAATTAAATTTAAATTATGCAACATTAATACAGTATTTATTGTGTTCAAAAATTTGTTAATAAAAATTAAACATCTACGAATGTCTGGTAAAATTAATGCTATCTTAGTGATTGTAGTACAAATGAGTCAATGTAGTTACATACTCAAAGTTATAATGTGTTATTTTTGTTTTTATTTGTGCAATCTGTGAAGTTAACTAAAAGGTAATTTGGGAGTAGGTGAAAGCCAGGGTCTCACAGGGGTTCGACCCACGGTGGAGATACATAGTGGTTCGGATCCAACTCTAAACTGTAGGTCCAGTCCCGATTATCCTTTCTGTGCATAATGAATTTAAACAGAAAAATCAAACTCCGATATAAGTCAAGAAAGTACAGTAGGTCTATTATTTCCTTAGGAGTAGATCGTGTTGAAGAAAATAATTCCTGATGTTTTCTGCTGTAGGCCTTGTAGGACCTAGTGGTGTCTCTGTCGGTTCGATTCATGCTATCAACGTTCCATCTTTGCTCATAGCCCTGGACACTAAGCAAAACTAAGCGACAAGTTTTGCAATATGAGTTGCATAAACAACAGGCTTTAAGACATTACGAAATCCGAATTTACATGGTCCATGTATATTCTTCCCTGACGTAGGTATTCGGCTTTGAATTAGCGAAATATTGTTTTACAAACTTCATAAAAATCAATATAACTTTCAGACTGAAAAAGGTCAACACAGTTCCGCCATAACAGTGGAAGCAGCAGCGTCATCTGATGTGACATTAAAGTACAGATAAGGGTATATAAGCAGATCTGGAACGAAGGCATGAAACCGGTACACTGACGTCCTGCTGAGAATCCCCATTCGGAAGAAGTTTTGTATTAATCCGCTAAGAGGTGCTGAGAGTTACCACTCGCAATCGTGCTTCCACTTAGTCAGACAAACAGAACAAGAGATGGCACTGCTGAATTTCAACAGATATCAAGCCTGACGTCACAGCCGGAACCATTGCCCTGAATCGATGGATTTCCAGAAAACCTTCACCTGCGAAGCCTCCTCAGTGCTTCGGCATTGAAAACTGACTCCGAAGGCGTGAATTTTACTAACGGTGAGGAAACAATAGAATGATCTACAGCGTCTGTCAAAAGTCTTAGGACAACGACATTTTAAACTAGGCAACCCAACTTACACAAGGCATTGGTGGGTTGCGTGTAGAGTTAGGCTCAGTTTCAGGGTTGCCACATGCATAATAGATATTTATGAAATACGCGAAAGGAATTAAACCAAGTATTATTGTATAAATTATTAAAAATACCAGCTAAGCATTATATCACAAATGACAAACTTCTTTCTAAAAGAAAGAAAATAGATTTTCTAATATTTAATTGCTGATGAGTCTACACAAAGGAAAAGAGGAGAGGTGAAAGGAAAGGACAAAAGTGAGGAGAAAAGAGAAAGCGAAAGGAGACGAGGAAAAGTAGAGGAGGGAAGAAAAGAGAGGATAAAAGAGGTTACAGGAAGTAGTGAGAAGAAAGGAGAAAGATGCGAGGAGAGTTGAGGAGCAAAGAGGAGAAGACAGGAGGAAAACGAGATGAGAGGAGAGGAGAAGAGGAGTTTGGATAGGAGAGAAGAGGAGAGGAGAGGAAGAGACGAGAAGAGGGGAGTGGAGAGTAGAGTAAAAGAGAGAAAAAGAGAAGAACGAAGAGGAAAGGAGAAGAATGAAGTGGAGTCGGAAATCGAAGACAGGAGAGGAGATAAGAGGAGTGGGGAAGAGTGTGATGGAGACAAGTGACGAGAACAAGAGGGGAGGCGATATGAGATAGAAGCAGATGAGATGGAGGGGTGAGAAGAAGGAGATGAACAGAAGAGACTGGGAACGAGAGGAAAGAAGATGTATTTGCAAAAAAGTATGGTCTCAGAGTCAAGAATTGATGCATTGATCAAATTATGGATATGAAAGATTCAATAATATTTTAAAATGTATTAGATTGGTTCGAAATGCCTTTGGACTGAGTTCAGAGCAAGATAAAATCTTCCACGTAAGATGAATATATTTTTTTAAATTTATAAGAATTATCCAATTTTTCTCCACTTCTCAGTTCGTTGAAATGGAGATTTTATTATTTCATATTTCCCCATCGTCAATTCTAAACAGAATCATCATTCCATTTCTCACGGCGTGGACAATGAACACAACGGGATATGTCTAAAACTTATGAAGAGTTTCTGCGACCGGAGGGGTTTGAACTTACGGCCATCAGGACAATCCTTAATGATAACCACTACCCTACAAGCCTTCTTTTCCGAAAGTATGCGTAGAAGGATCTGATAAGTGTGAAATGTAGATGCAAGTCGCCTCCTGCATGTAATGTTCAAAGAATGCTTGATTGTGACAAAAACGAAGGACGTATACATTTAATTGGAATTTGCACATGATGAAAACTGTTCATTCGATATTTGAGCAGGTAGTATAGCCTTGCATTTAACTCGAGTGGAGAAAGGAATGTGTTGAATTACCACAAATATAGCTCGTATTTTATTAATTTTTGTCAATGTATTTGAATCCGTATACAATTATCGTCAGATTATCATAATTTACGATCTTGTAACCTTTATTTTCTATGTGAAAATATCCCTTTGAACGTGTGACAATATTATTTGTTTATTTTTTTTAGTTAATTCCAGATGCAGAACAATGTGGACACTTTACACTGCTATCACAAATAATGTTACAATGCTATTGTTTAATAATAGAGGATTAAAAAAAGAACATCGAGCAAGGAGGATTGAACCTGGAACCGCTAGCAGCCTAGTCGAGAACTCTAACCACTACACAACGTCCTTACCTTCTGTTGAAACAACAATTCTCAAGTATTCTGTCGCCCCAATATTGTAAATATCGTTGGATATACACGTAGTTGAACTGTTTATAGTATAAGAGCTATCTTCGAGAAATATTTTTCGAAGTGATGAAAAAGCGAAAATATGGGTAACTCTTGTGAAAATTGCGATTTATCTCTTCAAACTTATTTTTGTGATTAGACATTATTAAAGGAAAATATCTAGAGGCTTCAACACTACAGGACGTTGGTCTCTTCCTGTGATACTGCAAGAGACGAAATGCTTGTGTACTGACGAAAGTCTCGTGTCCTGGACAGTCTTATGATATGTATTTGCTGTTGAGTGAGGTAACACGAAATAATTACACCGTTTGCAAACTGCCAAATATGCGAAACGTTATACGTAAATAGGCGGAAAACTGTGCCTGTATATTCATAAAATCACATCATATCTGACTGTGCTAGTCAAGAGAGACTCGTGGAACAGTGTGCTAAGGTGGTGAATTAAATCCTTCTTATTTTTCTTACCCCAAAAAACCACAATTTTTAAGGCAGAACAACAGTCGTTCCGCTCTTTCATATTTCATTAAAATTCTTACACATTCTTTTAATTGAGTTAAAAATAAATTTAAATATTGCTTGCTTTTCTGCAGTGGAAGAAAGCATGGGAAAGTTCCTCAAATTTTGGATAATCTTAATATTTACATCCACCTTATGCTCAGATAGGTTAATCGTGTTACTGACAATCGTGAACTTTTGATTGAAAATTTTTGGTTTTAAACGACAGGAGAAAATTGGTCGTATTTCCTTTCTTACTCTTTTTAGAGAATATATACTTCTACGATAGCAATCGAGTTCGGAAACATTGAACAAAATGACTTGCTTTAAAAAGGCAGACAAGCTTGAAAGCGTATAACCTGCTCACGTTCAAACGTCGCAAGCACAGCCAGCCTGCACCCAGCAAGTTTCAAGTGACCAGAACCAATTTTTTAAAAAGGATCTGAAGAAGTAGATTTCATCAGAGGCAGCGAAGGTGATTTCTAGCTCAACATGCAATAGTTCAAGTGTTAATTCCTCACAAACAAAAAAGCTTATTCAATAAGTATTCAGATAGTAATACGTGTTTTATCGTGTAACATGTAAGATACTTATTGGGATTACAGCGTAGTAGTGGCAGCAGATCGATGAAAAGCAAAATAAAACTGAAGGGTTGCTTATTATAGACAAATATTTCAACTTTTTTCTTTATTTCCTTCTTTTTTTTCTTATTTACTTTTGGCTAATCGCGAGGATGAGGGAAAAAAAAATAATAAATAAAATTGATGAAGGGACACTCACAAAGAACACCAAAACAGTTTGAAACTGTGAAAGCCCCTGAATGTAAATTAACAACATAATTTTTGTTTCATGTGAGTAAGAATTAAATGGGTGGTCGCTTTCTTCCCTCCACGCAATCCCGTTCAACTCATGTGTTCAGCACTAGTTGCGCAGACTTCTCTCCGTTCTCCTACTCCGAGATAGCTGGGACATAGTGTAATTCGCGTACATGCATCAAGTAAAGAAACTTATCTCATAAAACTTATCCATAAAAATGGCGATTTAAAGTTTAAGTAAGTATTTCGTAGATGTTCACGTAACCTCGCGTAGCGTCGCTACAAAATTCCAAATAAAATATCTACAGGCTCAGAAATGCTAATACGAAGAAAGAAAATTTCAAATACATGTGTATAAAGTAACTCTAGAAGTTCAGAGTTAGCTATATGAACATTCTGGACTCTTTTGCAGGATAACATTTACAATATTGAGGCGACAGAATACTTAAGAATTGTTGTTCCAACGGAAGGTAAGGGCGTGGTGTAGTGGTTAGAGTTCTCGAGTAGGCTGCTAGTAGTGTTGCCCACGGGACGAGACGGGACAGGCTTTTAAAAATTCGAGACGAGACGAGATTGACCATGTGTCATTAGACAAACGAATATTTTCGAGACGAGACAGCATTTCCACGAGACTCCACGAGACGAGACAGGCCAAAGTCTCGTCTCGTGGGCAACACTAGCTGCTAGTGGTTCCAGGTTCAATCCTCTTTGCGCGGTGTTCTATTTTTTTATCCTCTATTATTAAACAATAGCATTGTAACATTATTTGTGATAGCAGTGTAAAGTGTCCACATTGTTCTACATCTGGAATTTACTAAAATAAAATAAACAAATAATATTGTCACACGTTCAAAGGGATATTTTCACATAGAAAATAAAGGTTACAAGATCGTAAATTATGATAATCTGACGATAATTGTATACGGATTCAAATACATTGACAAAAATTAATAAAATACGAGCTATATCTGTGGTAATTCAACACATTCCTTTCTCCACTCGAGTTAAATGCAAGGCTATACTACCTGCTCAAATATCGAATGAACAGTGTTCATCATGTGCAAATTCCAATTAAATGTATACGTTAGCACCAGTAATGTAAATAACAATAAAAAAGGCCTACTTACGTAAATTTGGTAATCCGGAAGTCACACCGACACAGGCTACAGAACCGTCTTGACACACACACCGGCGACAACTGAAGAGACCGATAACAACTTCCTCTAGCTTCAGATCCCGGGAACTGTCAAGTCATGCCGATGATGGGACAGGGAAGGGAATTGTACCGCGTGCTAACACACTCCACTCGTGTGCGAAATGCGTAAAGGTAACACGTCTCATTGTTGATTTGCTCATCGTAGGCAAGATCGAAAGTCGACTACGTAATGCCTTCGGCTGTCGAAAGGAAGTGCATACTTCTCAGTGAATATCCGCAAATCTTAACACCCCTCCCCCTTCCTCCTGTGGGTTGTGTCGATCGAATTCATTCAAGGTCTTGTTTGAATCTTGTTCAAGCGATAAGCAGGTGGCCAGTGTGGCGGAAATGAGGCCTCGGACATGTTTTCTTACTATACTATCTGGCCTGGTCCACCCAATCGCCGCCACTGTCTCTAAGGATATAATTATAATTAATAATTAAATTGAAGATAAAATCTGTTTCTTAGATGGTAATATTTACTAGCATAGTAAGAATCACAACCATGACAATAGATTTTATTGTTATTAATTATTTAAATCGGGAATCGTCACGAACGCTATCCATACTTCTTCAACCACTGACCGCGCCACCCTGAACGTCGCGTTTTGCGGCAGGTCCGCCAGAATTCCATCTGTCAGAGAACAGCTGTGACGAGGCATCGTGGCAACAGGGTGCCATTTGAGAGCAGAGGAAAAGAAGAATTTTCCCCATATTCTCGTCTGCTGCCGTTCACCGCGACAGAAACAAGTGGGGGTGGATTTTTGTTCGCATATTTTCCGGTTTTTTTTTCTTCTTTGCTGAGCAGTTATAATTTTAACTTTGACTTGTAACAAAATAATCGTGCCGAATACTCTACATTTCAACAAGTTTTTAAGTATCTAATATTTTTAACACATTTATATGCTCTGTATACGCTGTAACGTGTTTTCATTAAGGAACTATATTTTTGTGCTCAAGCCCCGCGAACTTTCCGTTCAAAGGCGCGTTGCCATCTCGTATTCATTATCCGATTCCGTTCATTTTCTTGTATTTACACATCGTGCTCGTTTTAATTGCTCTTTATTTTACATGATTCCATTCTAAAAGAAACCTCGCATTGCGACATGTTGGACTTCCTTCCCTTGCATTTCAAACTATTGAAATTCTTTCCCTTGTTTGTCTTTTTTCTTAGTGCAGACAGTGAAAGTATCAACGATGGAAGTTTGCAATGCTGTTACTACGTCACTGTAAGTAACTAAGTATTTATTGCTTATCTCATGTGCGAGCCATCGGCTGTGCGCACTACATCTATTTGTATTACACAACTATGATTTTCCTTACAGACTACACTATCCATTACATTCCGTATATGTGTTAAATAGCAGTTCTGGTCGTTTTAACTGTTCTCACTTAAACTAACACTATTCTTCTTCCTTATCCCGTCTCTGTGCAACACTTCTTTTCCCCCTAACTGTTTGTAAATATACCCCCACTTTTTCCAATAGTTCCATGTTTCTTTGCACTACGATTGATTCGAACACAGTTTCTAAGCTGATGTTGCGTAGCTTCTCCTCCTGCAGAACGCGCGTGTCCTGACATAGGAATAAATGTTCTGTCCCATCATCACCATTGCATAATACGCATTTATATATCCCTTCCTCATTTTTTACTGTGTTGTGTCTCCATCCCCCTAGCCTCATCCATGCCAACCCCTTTCTTGCCACCATGCTCACCTTCTTGATGTACGGTACTTGTCCCCATTCCCGCGGTCCCCTTCTTTGGAGTTCGAGCGATCTCTTGGTTTCGCATTCCGCTATTATTTCCTGCCTATCTATATCCTCTAATCTTTGTTTCACTAATTGCAATGTCCCCTGGTCGACGTGTTCCCCTTCCCAGATCCATCTCAGTCCAATTTCGTATAGTTTACCTCTGATCTCTTTCGCCCATGTTCCCATTTCCTCCCCTTGTACCTGTTGCATCAGCGCTTGCCCTTTTACCGAGTTCTCCCTTCTCGATATTAATGTCGCCCAGTATTTAACCCTTCTCAACATACCCCATGTTTTCTCCCTTACCAATCCAAGTTCCCGTAGTACGCCGCAGTTTGCAGTGCCCATGCTGATATGCAAAGCCCTCTTGTAAAATGTGCATTGGATTCTGTTTAGTGCATCACCCCCCTTTGCTCCCCATATCTCCCTCCCGTACCCTATTGACCCTATTAATAATGTACGATACAGTTTTTCCACAAAATGTATATCGTATTTCTCCAATTTCCATACTGTCCGCATTATTTCATTTGTTATTGTCCCAGCCTTTCCTTGTACCGTTTGCATATGTCTTGTCCATGTCCCTGCCATAGTGAGAACTAATCCCAAGTATTTTATTCTTTTTACCCTTTCTAATTCTTGCCCTCTCAAAGTCCACCTTTCGTCTTTTCCATATACATATCCGTTCTTGAACACCATATTTTTTTTTTTTTGTGAGATTTACTTGCAGTTTGGATTTTCTGCTGTATCTTTCCAACCCGTCCAGAGCCCTTTGTAGGCCGCCATTTGTCTCTGAGATCAGAACCACATCATCTGCGAACAAGAGCGCCGGTACCCTTGTCATCCCGATCACTGTCAAGATAGGTTGCACCAGAGGATAGGATTGACACGATACTCTCGCTAAACTGGGTGTCAGTGTAGGATCCGAGCACTTCGATGTTTCTCGGAATTTTGAGGGAGCGACCTTTCCACCCCTCGCAGGCCATCAACCGGCAGGGTTGGGTATCGCCGTTGCGTCCAAACAATGTTTCCAGCTCGAGTAGTTTGTGACCAGAATGAAGAATGACCGCTTGTATGGCGGTAAACAGTTGTATTGTATTGTATTGTATTTATTTACATTTTCCTTGTGCGAGCTGTACGCTGTACGCACTACATTAATTTTACATTACACACACTTTCTCTTCCCTCAAAGTCATGTATTAATATTGTACCTTCTTTACGTTAGTATACAAATAACTCTTAGCAGTTGATCAGATACAAAAGAAAAAATTAAACATAATTAGTATATTTTAACAATCGAAATATTGCACATGCAAATAAAGTTGTGTGTCCGGTTCATTCGGCCTCCTGTCTGGAGACTTACTTGAATTTGAATTTCTTTGTTGAATAATGTGAAAAACAAAACAGAACAGAACAAAACAAAACACATATACATTGCACACTGCTAGACCCACAGTACACGTATTACACGCTCGGTTCACTTTGTGCGGTTTCTTCGTTCTTATCGCTGTCCGCTAACGCCTTTCCTCGCCGCTCCCTCACTTCCCACAAATATCTCCCCACTCGTTGCACTATCTCACTTATGATTCCTCTTCTGTCTTCTACCACTTCCATTATTTCCCTCTCTGTTACGTTCTCAACCCACTTGTCTCGTAAATCACGCGTAGAGGGGCAGGCAGAGAGCAGATGCTCGCCCGTCTCTCCCTCCCCGCACAAAGAGCATATAGTTTCCCCTGCTTCATTCTTAATTTTTACTTGTTTCCAACCCCCCAGTCTGAACCATGCTATCCCTCCCCTTTCTTTTTTGCCTACCAAGTTTATGTATCTTGCTTTCCCCCAATCCCTTGATTTCAAATGATCTCTTAGTGAAGTCTTCGTCTGACAGTCGGCTAGTATTTCTTGTCTGTCTATGTCCAAAAGTCTCCCTCTAATTTGATTTTCAACTGATGTATCTACCCTCCCTCCTGCTTCCCAAACCCACCCCATCCCAATAGAGTTCAACATGTTTTTTATATCCCTCGCCCAGTTCCGTGTATTTTCTTCTCTTACTTGCATTATCAGACATTGGCCCTTAAGTGTCGTGTTACCCTCCCTTGCTAGCTGAAGCCAATACTTTAAAGTTCTCATCCTAGCTTGTACTGTCTCTTTGCTTAGACCTAATTCTTTAAGTACCCCACAATTGGCAGTACTTCTACTTACACACAACACTTTTTTGTAGTATTCTGTTTGAATGCTTGCGACTGTGCTCCCTCCTCTTGCCCCCCACAGTTCAACCCCATAGTTCAAAGTTCCTGTTATTATTGACTTGTACAAACCCTGAATCACTGAGAACGGCATTTGCGGAACTTTACTTATGGTACGTATTACTTGGTCTATTGCGAGCTTTGCTTTGCTTTTTCGTGTCTGTATATGTTGCGTCCAACTTCCAGTCATAGATAATGTTACTCCTAAGTACGTGAAACGCTTGACAGGCTCAATTACTTCCCCCCCGTAATTCCATTTTTCTTGTTTGCTGAAAGTATACCCATTTTTGAAAGCCATGATTTTAGTTTTTTTAATGTTAACTGTCATTTTGTATTTTTGGCACCCCTCGTATATGCTATTTAGTCCCCTTTGTAGCCCCTCTATTGTCTCCGACATGATGACTATATCGTCCGCATACAAGAGTACAGGTATCTCTTGCTCCCCTATAGATGGGGTTGCGCCCTGCTCCCATGATACTTCGTTCGCCACCCAATCAATGAAGAGAGAAAATAAAATTGGCGACAGTATACATCCTTGTTTTAACCCGGAATGCGAGGGTTGTAATGATGATACTCTGTGGCCATCGCATCTCACACAAAATTGTACGTTTTCATAAATAGCTTGTAGCGCCCTTATCATGCGCGCCGACATTCCTTTTTCTTGCAGTTTCCCCCACAAAATACCCCTGTGAACTTTGTCAAACGCCTTCTCGTAATCAATGAAGCACGCGTACAACTTTTTTCGTTTCTCTTTAATTCGCTCAAGTACTAATGTGTGCAATATGAATATATTATCTAGGGTACTATGCCCTTTCCTGAATCCTGCTTGTAAAGGGGAGATTTTATCAAATATTTCTGACCACTTTTGTATTCTACGGTTTAAAATATGCGTATATATTTTGCTCCATATTGGAAGCAAAGAGATACCCCTAAAATTGCCCGCGTCGCTCCTATCCCCCTTGCCTTTATATATAGGGCAAATTATTGATGTGGCCCAGTCCTTCGGGAAATGTCCCTCTTTGAAAATCTTATCTAGTAGTCTACGGATATTTTCTAACATATTAATGTCTTCCCCAATTGCTTTAAAGAAGTCCGTTCCGATATTATCCAATCCAGTCGCTTTCCCTCTTTTCAATTTCCCAATCGCCATTCTTAGCTCATCCACTCGTATATCCTCATCAAGTATCGGTATGTAGTCCCCTAGGAAGTAACGTTCCCGTGCAATTTCTGTTCGAGATGTCTCCCCCTCCCCTCCAAGTAAAGAACGACAGTGAGATTCCCAAATATGTGGCTCAATATGCACCCAGTTGTTTTTCTGACCCCTCAATGTGCGTAGAACTCCCCATAATGCCGAAATATTCCTCTCCGAGATTGCCTTTCTAATTTCTTCGAATTTTTCAACTTGCCATTTTTCTTTTTCTTGCTCTAAAATGTTGTTATACGCTCTTCTGACCATGAGGTAGTTATTTCTGCCCTCTTCGCTATTTGTGTTTCTGTAGAGTTTCAAAGCTCGGTCCAACCTTTTCTTCATTATTTTGCATCTCTCGTTGTACCACCCCCCCTTAACATGTTTGCCCCCCTTCCCCTCTCCCTTTATCATATGACTTCCGGCCCTTTCGAGAATATGATATCCTAATCCCACTGCTTCCTGTATATTATTTCCCTCGATGGCTGTTTTAAAACGCTCTTGCAACATTTTTGTTACGTCATCGGTCATAATTATCTTGTATTGTTCCTCCCCCTCTTTAGTCCACACGTATTTGCGTAATATTTTCTCGGGCTCCAACGCGAGTTTGGGAGTGTCTACGTTACTATGAGTATCCCACTGAACGTCGATTTCAAGTGGCATATGATGCGATTGCGTTTGCGCCTGGACGTGAAAACCCTTGATTCTTTGTAACAGTTCGAGGGAGCCAATAGCATAATCAATAGTACTACTACCCCCCGCCCCCACGTATGTGAAGTGCCCCGGACAGTCTGTGAAAAATTTTCCATTTAATATTTGGAGCTTATGTAACCCGCATAGTTCTAGGAGCTGCCTCCCTCCCGCGTTTACTATTTTATCCCTGCTTTGTCTAGGTTGTCCTAAGTACATGCCGTCATGAGTCGTTTGGTCACTATCTTGCCCCCCATAGTCGTCCCAGGATACCTCCTCCTCCCCAATTCTGCCGTTTAGGTCACCAGTCACCAAGAAATTGGCCCCAGGATGTTCTTCCGCCAGTTGTTGAATAGTTGCCCCTAAATTGTCAAAATGTTGCTCTGAATAGAACTTGGAGCTTGGGGGTTGTCTGTAAACTGCCAGCACGATTAAGTTCAGGGACCCCGCTGCAAAATGGATCCCCAGGATTCCCTCCTTATCTATACATATCTGTTTTATAAACTTTTTCCATTTTTGTTTGAAAATGATTGCCAAGCCCCCCGGGTACCGCCCTCTGCTGGCCCTTCTACGCGTGATTTTTGAGAACCCCTCCCCCCATGACTCTGGCATGTTATTAGAGCTTCCCCACGTTTCTACGTAACACCGTATATCAAATTGCTCCACATACTCCCTAAAATTCTCGTCACAAAATCTTTTTGCTAGCCCTTCTACATTCCATACAACCACCCGTAGCCTGGGATCATCGTTCGGGTAAATTTCCTTGGGACCCTCCCCTTGAGACCCGAATAAACTGTTCCTGCACAAACTTTCCCCCTCTTTAGAGACATTGACCCTCTTACCTTCTCTGTCGGTTTGGTCACTCTCTCCTGCCGCCTGCAAGTTTCCAAAATTAGACGCCCCCTCCTCCTCTTCTTCTACGTCCGGCGATGGCCATCATATGTGCAACCCTCCGCGCCCCCTGCGGGTGGCGGGTGGGATCCTTTCTCCGTCATCCTGTCTTCGTTCCCTGAGGCGAGGGTCTCTTTGCGAGGCACTCCTTCTTTGACCCTCCTGCTGTGAGGTAAACTGTCCACTTGATGTCGATCTCCCGTCCTGGTTGCTCGGCGTTGCCACATTGCAGCCCAGCGTCGTCTCCTCTTGCCTCTTTCGTAGCTCCTCCAGAGTCCATGGCCGGCCGTTTATATATAATGTCCTGTATTTGAGTTGCACTTTGCTGCCTTCCTCGCGAGCTTGGGTCATGAATGTCTTGAGTTCCCTTCTGTGCTGGCGCGTGTCATACGAGAAGTCCTCTGCCACGCTCACTCCCGCCTCCCGGATATCCTTCGCTTTTCGTAGCACCGACGTCCGGTCCTTGAAATGTCCGAATCTCGCGATTACGGGCCGCGGTTTGTCCTTCTCTCTTCTCCATCCCAGCCTGTGGACACGTTCGAAGACCCTGTCGTCCATGGCGATGCCCAGACTGTCATTTAGTACTTTTTTCAGGGTTTCTTCGGACTCCTCCCATGTTTCATTTTCCTTCTCCGGCACGCCATAGAACACAAGGTTCGATCGTCTGCTCTGGTTCTCCAGAGCATCCAATTTCCCCTCCATCTCGTGGACTTTGTCGAACAGCCATTCTGTTTGCCTCTGTGAAACCGCGAGTTGCTTTTCTAGTTCACTATTCCTGTCCGTCAGTGCCTGCACGCTCTCCCTCAGCTTCTGAATTTCCGATTTTAGGCTTTCTTGACCCGATTGGACAAGGTTGTAAATGTCGTCCAACGACCTCTCCGGGCCCGGATTGGGTTCCACGCCTGCACACAGTAAGAGCACAAGAACCACCACGCCATACGCTAGAAAACAGTTCACTTCCTTTTGTCCCTCTTTCTGTCGGCCCTTTCGCCCGAAGCCGCATAGACCGATTCGCATCCTCCAAGTGTTGAGGTCCACCCCCATCACGAAAAACTGGCAACGTCGCACTCAGGAGCACTTTTCGAAACGTCCTTCTCCTTCCACCGCTAACACTGAAGTCCCGGTAAACAGTTACAAGTGGTTTCGAATCAGAGGGCAACACACGCTAAAATAAGTATAATGGTGGCAGGATGCCTATGTATGTTATCATAGTAGTAGTAGTAGTATTCGCACCAAATAGGTAACTATTCTACTATTGAAAGAGCCTAAAACACGGAACGTGTTAAAAATCTTCACAAACTGTGCGATTTCTTGAGTAGCACATTATTTCTCTCGATTTCTTGAAGTGCCATTTTGAGAATCCTCCTTAGCAAACGATACCTCCGCGATGGTAGGTTCGATACCGGTGAAGGCACATATTGATTCGGATCCCACTTTAAACCGTATATCTAGTCCCAATTAGCATTACTGTGCATAAAGTGGACGTAAATCTTGTCTCAAACTTTTAACAAACCTTTCGAAGAATCAAGAATTTAAACAGGTAAATACATTTTTGTCATTTTGAGGAAAATTATCATTTTTGGCTATTTTTGGTTCATATGAATCTGCCTCCTCCACCTGGGTTGACTCTGGGTTCTCGGCCCCAGGCACGTATCTAGAAATATGTTTGGGGGGGGGAGGGTCCGAACCAAGTGTCTCAGGAATAATAATAATTAAATTAAAATAATTATATTAAATCAAATTAATGCTAATTAAAATACATACATTAATATTAAATTATTACATGAATAGGTAAAAAGACTGTATAAGAATAGAGATATAACAGCGCATATTCATTACATAGCTTACCTGTAGTTAAGATCAGAATAATTTACATAAAAACAAATGCGTGGCAATGAAATTAATGTCAAATAAATGAATAATTTAATATTTATAGAATAACAAAAAATGACGTTACATGTAGTTAGAGAAAGTAATTTTTATTTAATATTTTATGTATATTATTTTGAGTAGTAGTGTACATAAATCTTATTTGTAATGTCACTCAAAGCCGTATGATTCCAATATAATACTTGTCTTCTAAAAGTTCAGAGGAAATTCATAACCATCGATTATGCAACAAATGTTAATATTTTCATTACTTAATTGTAGTACTTGGTAAGTCTTTCGGGTAGTCCGAACCCCTGCCCCCCACTAAATACGTCCTTCCTGTCCTTCAAAGCAGTATGATCCCAATATAACCCTTGTCTTCCAATAAGTTCAGAGAAAATTATACGACAAAGGCAAACGAATACATTTATTATTATTTAATTTTAGTACTTGATAAGTCTTTCGGGGGGGGTTCGAACCCCCTGAACCCCCTAAATACGTCCTTGCTCGGCCTCTATATGGGCCGGTGGCAACCCCCGATCTTGAGGAAATTGGGGAGCTACAATTGAGTAACGTTAACCGGACATAAAAATCTGCTATAACGACGGGGGGATTCGACGTACTGACCCCACGTCACCCCATTACCGGTTGAATATCTCCACACCTCTGGGTAGGATTGTAGGAGGGAGACTGATAGTCGGGAGATAGGCCAAGGGCCTTACGGCCTCAAGGGCTGTCGAGCCACGGGTTATTATTATTATTATTTTATTATTATTATGAATCTGCCTCGCTCAATAAGTTTATTTTATTGAACCAAGCGCAATACCCAACTCTTACAATGAGTCACTGGAAAGACATGCGTGTGGTTATACATATATTTAAGCATCTAAAGAATAATTATATTCTTGTGGTAAGGAGTCGTTATCATTTAACGAACTTTATTGATTTATTCTATAAGCATTATTGAAAATATTGTGCCATGCTGAACTTAACCACTTAACAAAGGCACATTGATTGCTTAATGAGGCAATTTTCTTGTTCAATTTTTACAGTATAACAATGCTTTACACAATTTGTTCGAAGAATTTTGAGAATATTGTATGTTTTATCAAAGGGACCACAACCGATGAAATATCTGTGGATGTTTTACAGGTTTCATCGTATTTAAAATGGTAATTTTCCGGTGCAACATGTCTGTTGCCACTCAGGCTGAAGAGACTGATGACGTGGACAAAGTTCCGATTCATAGGTTGCAACACTTACAGGCAGGAATGACCTTGGCAGGAAGGAGCTCTGATTGGCACTCTGTTCACAACTGACTCGACAAGCCCCGCGACCGACAAAACTCGAAGTGCTCGGATGCTACCCTGACATCAACTTTAGTCACGGCAGCCTTGGCGGTAGCTTGTGGTGACGCATGCGCAGGAAGGTTTCTGTACTGGACGGGCGAAGTTGAGCGTCGTTGTGAACGTGGAACAAAACATATAACGTTTCCACCTTATTTATCGGGAAAATATGCCTACTGTTGATGAAATCATGCACATAAAATCACACTTCCTATTATTACATTGTAATAACAAATTATAACACGTACCTGTGAATGGTGCCGTATCATTCAATGTGGGGTCCAACTGTTCATAAGTAATCTTTCAAGTGAACCACTGCATCCAACACACGGTTAATTTGAAGTTATATACACACAAATTCACTGTTTTTCACTCTCGTATCTATAAAATTTTATAATTATTATTCCATAAAGATTTGTTTCGGAAAAAGTGACCTGACCAGGATTCGAACCTGGGACCTTCGGCATTCCGTGCCGAATTATGTACAATGTCCCGGTATTTTATGATAAAAACATATAGAGAGTATAACACATTATTTACAATTTCACACACCTCGAGGCACATTATTCTATGTTCAGTGATGATAACATTGTTGCTTTTACGGCAAGTTTCGTCACTTCCTATTCAAAGAAAAAATCTCTCTCAATAACATACAAATCATGTTTTGTAATCAGGTGTTTTCGCTTCAGTTCGTCTTTGCTCACGGAAGACCGCACATTTGCTAAAATGTCGTCATATGGCACTTTCATTGCAAATTTCGTGGCAATTTCTTTTCGTTCATCTAAATTTAAATATAAGTGAGCTAACTCATTTTTGTGGCCTACATGTGTTGCATCAATTGACACAGCTAAATGTGTAATTTTGTTATCTTCGAAATGATCTTGTCTGATCTTCCAAATTGATGTATTTTAGTGCATTACACGGGACTTCATCTCATGAAAATACCATTTAATACATTCATATGTGTATTTTGACACACTAAAAGGTGCATCATTTGCAGTTTATGCACGTTAACGTGTTATCAAAATACATGTGTCAATTGACACGTTTTGGGTTCTTGCGGTCAAACAGCTGTATCGCTGTCCACCTGTTTGGGCAAAAGTGGCAACTTTAGAATCCTTCCTCCCCGAAGCAGTCAGCAGGGAAACAGGATTTTGTCAAAACAACCGTTGTGCTCCGTGAATGGAGGCCGGTTGTTACGGTGGTCATACTTTAGTAACACAGAGAAAGCTTGGCCAAATTTCCATATCCATAGCCCGTTCGACTACAGGCTTTCGTGTAGTTTATTTAACAATGGACAGAGCAACGGTGCTAAGACTAGGAGGTTTTTGTAAAACATCTGTACCTGGCGAAAATGTAAATAAACAGAGAAAAGAGAAGAACAGATATATTCTGTGCAAAAGACTTCCAGGATTATTTAAAGGAACCAGGACATAAGCTCATACTCTCGAATCCATATGCTGGTGGAGGCGGGCGTATTTCGGGGGTTGTCCCGTTTAGTACAATGTAAGCAAGTAATTGATTGATTGACGGATTTGGTTTATTTCCCTTCGCATTTCTGCCACGTGGCTAGTCGCGAATGTGAGGATGATTGATGATATGATGAAATTGATGAAGAGACTCACAAAGAACAGCCATGCCCAGGCCGGGATTCGAACCCGGGACACCTAGTGTCCTAGCGCGGTGTGTTAACCACATCGCCACGAGGTCGAAGTAAACAAGTTAACAATGGGCTATTTAAAATAGATCTTCAGACGCAAAGTAGGATGCAATTGTTTTATAGATTAAATAACTGATTTCCAGAATGATTTTTCAGTAGTATTTGCTCCAAAGTTATGAAGTGGTAATTCCATTTTCATGTTGGGGATAAAAAAAATTCCTGACAGGGATTTAAAAAAATATTCTACTGCCGGGGATAGAATTTACTGTGTGTGGCAGTGAGGAAATCCAAGGCATCTCCCCGTTAATTCGCACACTGGTAAAAAATCAATATTTTACCACATAGAGTCAGTCCGTCGCAGTCATAGATCCAGGGACTCTATTACCACCATGAAAACAGAGCCATCTATTGGATAATAATGGAACTACTTATTTTATTATGAAATTAAGGCAGTTAATATTGCTGTTTTCTGAAAAGAACTAAACGTGATGGGTAAAAGTGGATTTCATTTCTGTAACCAGCATACCAAAATTATTCAGAGACAACAGTCACCTGCGAGGCAACCGAACCCATGTCAACCAATGTAGTTTGTACTTTTACGTTGTTTGTAAACTATATGCCTACAGTTATTTTAGTTTTATTATTTTCTATGTTTCAAGCGTCATTGATTTTTTTCCACGAGCTTTTCCCTAGGAGAAATAGCAGCACAATTTTTTTTTTTTGCTTCAATTTTATTTCGGTAGACTTCAAAAGTTGCAAATGACATTTAGTGTTGCCCACGAGACGGGACAGCCTTTCTAAAATTCGAGACGGGAGAGACGGCTCCTGAAAAGTCTCGTCTAGTCTCGAAAGTCACGAAAAAATATAAACAAAATAACTAATCAATTGCAAATATTTATTTATTCGGAATAAAGCTTTTTCTTTGGAAACCCAAAACAGCTTCTATTACATGAATAAAGATCTGCAAGATTCTCCCCTCGAAAAATCCTAATTCGTCACACGTTGTCCGTAACGAATTTGCCCAGACTTTAGCCTCGCATCCCAACTATCTTCACTTGCAAAATCCCTGTATCTTCCTACTGAAATTTCCTCAGAATACCTTAAATCTGGCAACTATCTGCTACCCCAAGAGCTCTCTTCCATTCATTCTTGCGCAAAACGATCCGGAGGTAGTCACTGCCATTGTTTACTACGGCCCTGTTCCAGCCATAGGCTACTGGCGACAATCGTCATAAAATTTCTCGCCGAAACAGACCCTTCTTTCATTTGCGACCCTCTTCTCAAAATTCACAGCAGCCTCTAGTGCTGGTTTCAAACTCCAAAGATTTCGCACAAAAAACCTAGGTAGAGGTAAAGTTCCAAGTGCCATGAAGGCACATTTACGCGATGTGGGGGAAAGGTTATTTTGGAGGCGAAGTGATCAGCATCACACTCCGGCCGCTTTTGCTCTCCAGGATTGCCCCCATGGACCCATTGATATGAGGCTGTTGAGCCCCGGAGCTGCTTTATGCGGGGACAATGCGGAATAATTCCGACCTTTATTCACCCACTTCGGGAATCAAACCCGGGTCTCCCGCCTGGCAGTCAGACGCCCTAACGACTACACCACCGCGGCTCTAAAAACCTAGTAAAAGCTAGATCAATTAGATACTCTGCTTTGACGTAACGAACATAAAATTGCCTGAAGTCATAGGAGTAATAAGCGACATGCGACAGCAACAAGTGTCGCTTGGAAATGAACCCACAGTAATAAATGCAGCCTTCCGAACGGAAGCGACTAGACCGGCAAGAGGCACGTGTTGCTTTGTCGCTTGCGTGTCGTTTGAACTGGGCCGTTTTTTAATAGCGTGTATTGTGTCGCCTCTGTCTGTTGGTAGTGAATTCACAGTGAAAGCTTGCGTATAGACTAAGGGAGATTTCACATCGAAGCGACACGCGACCCGTAACACGTGTCGTTTCAGGATTTCACCAATCGAATGCAGGTTTGTGCGGCCTGCCATGCTCCTACGCTGTGAAACGTTGCTGTTGATTGGCTCGTTCCAAAGCAACATCGGTCGCGTGTCGCTTGTCGCTCCGGTCTGAAATCGCCCTAAAGGAGCGTGTCGCTTGTTGCTTTGGTGCGAAAAACCATGTGTCGCTTGTCGCCTGACGCTTCAACCTGAAAGCTATCTTGTGGAAATTTCGCACCGAAGCGACAAGCGACAGGTATAATTCACACCCAATCGACACAATCCCCTTCAGTCTGAAGGAAAACATTCACCCCGCATCCGTGAACAACGGACCGAGGCGAGAAGACATCTGTTCGAAAGGTTGCATTGACTACTGAAAGTTCGCTTCCAAGCGACTCCTGTCGCTTGTCGCCTGTAACTTTGGTGTGAAGAAATCTTCCTCACAGGAAACTCTTCGAACCGAAGCTCCACGTCTCGCTTGTCGCTTGCTTGTTGTTCTGCTTAGGTCGTTTTCTGGATACCGTGTATATAATCGCGAGGGTTGTTATCCGCGCATGCGCGATGAATGCTTGCTTATAAACTGAAGTGTCCCTGTCGTTCGTTGCTTCAGTGTGATACTTCCGTGTCGTTTGTCACATTGAACAAGCCACAGGAGAGAAGCGACAAGCAAGAAACATGTTTCGCTTGGATACGAACCCTCAGTAAACGTAACCTTCCGAATCGAAACACCACGTGTCTCTTGTCGCTCCCGTGTCGCTCAAATTGGGTCGTTTTCTTAATATCGAGCGTAGAATCGCCTCGATCTGTTGGTACTGCCCGTGCGGTGAATACTTTTATCATAGACGGAACGGAAGGGGATCCTGTCGCTTGTCACTTCAGTGTAAACCCCCGTGTGTCTTGTCGCCTGTCGCGTGTTCCTTCCGTCTGAAAGCTCCCTGCGTGTACGATGGATAAAGAGTGGATGGGAGCTAGAAAAGCAAGGCAGATTCTATAGCTACATTATCTAGCTATTGATAATCAACAAACTTTATTTCATATACTCATGTTCTTATGATTAAGGAATGATATTTATTCTCACTATAGCTACAGTGAACAAAGTGATTACAGGTTTAACCCATTTTCGAGAATAATATTTTGTGATGTCTCCCAGTTATAACTTTTGTTTGTATAATATCCTGCATTACTTTTACGAGACGAGACGAGACAAAACGAGACGGGACGAGACAGAACCCTTCGAGACGAGACACGAGACGGGACAAACGAATATTTTCGAAACGAGACACGAGACGAAACAGCATTTCCACGAGACGAGACGAGACAGACCAAAGTCTCGTCTCGTCTCGTAAGCAACACTAGTGACATTCGAAAATTCTTGAAAAAATTGCATTTGTTGTCTACTAGACGAGGGTACGTACAAGGCATATAAATCGTCTCCTGTTTTCAAGCTTACATTAATTGGATGGACCCAAAGACGTTTCCGTTTTCGTAATTCTATTTCTTTTCTGTAATTTTCTTCTAATGCCAATGCTATAACGGCCGTTGAAAACATTGTAGTTATCACAATAGACAGGCTCTTCAGTCTCGTAATGGCAACGACGTCTCGGTTGTCTGGGCAACAAATGTAACACAGCTACTTTTGTGTGCATAGATATCGCTTCCTCAGCACTTATGATGGTTGTCTGCGGTAAAAGCTGTTTGCCGAGAGTGAGTGTTTCGTAACAGAATACAGTGCACAAGTACGTTTCCTATAATGCTAATATAGCCTACGTTATAAGGATGATTTAATCAATTTTTACATTAATATATAGTGAGCCTTGCGCCTACTTCACCTGAATAGCCGCCGCCACTGCACTAAATATATACCTAGGTAGTATATAGACGACAAGCCCGTGCCACTGATTGTGGATCAGGTTATTTTACTTGAACTTTTCCTGGCAACACTGACTTGGGAGGGACCGACAAACCACTCCCTTCTCGCTCCTTACGGCAAATGACGTCACATCTGTTCCGAACGCATCCATGAGGCAAGCCAATCACATTGTATTCACGACGTGCTTGAAGTTCAGTGGTTTTATCAAGAGCGGGATATTCAAGGGCGTTCGTTGCCACTTGGCAGTGGGGGACGACCCTAGCAGGGACGTATCTAGAAATTTATTTCGGGAGGTGGTCCGAACCAAGTCTCAATAATAATAATAATAATAATAATAATAATAATGACAATAATAATAAATTAAAATAATTATAATTATATTAAATTAAGATAATAATAATATGTAAATTAATTTATATCGTATTATTATTACATCAATAGGTAAGGCTGTTTAGGAATAGAGATATAACCGCACGTATTCATTATCATAGCTTACGTGTAGTTAATATCGTTAAAATTTGTATAAAGACAACTGATTGCCAAGCAAATTAGTTAAATAGATAGAACATTGAATATTTATTCAATAACAAAAAAATGATGTTAGATCCAGTTGACGAAAAGTAAAGTTACTGATATTTTATACATATTATAAGTAGTAGTAGTAGGCTATGCATAAATTTTCTTTGGTACTTTCATTCAAAGCCATATGATCCCAATCTAATCCTGCCCTTCCAATAAGTTCGGTGGTAATATAATCCACGATTGTACAAAACGCTAACAAGTATATTTCTATAATTTAATTTTAGCACTTTTTAGTCTTTCGGGGGGAGTACGAACCCCCTGGACCACCACCCTTAAATACGTCATTGGACCCTAGTGACCTTACACGGATCGATGGTTTCAACTACACGTTCTGCTGTTCATTCGTAGCCCAGTATACGATATTCCACAGCGGGAAAACTATTACCGGTAATACTATTATATAGACGAAATATATATAAATGGCTCATTGCAGAAAGGGACCTGAGTCACATTTTTGAGGTATCGGAGTTAATGGTATTTTTGATTTTATTAGTTACAGACACATCTTTTAGTGCAGAAAGGACGTCAGTCACACGAGGCTATAGCCAAGAAAATGCACAGTGAAAAGTGTACTTTAATGCAGAAAGGTACAGTCATGTTCAAAAAATCTGTCACATGGATTTTTTCTAAGGCCAACGTCTTACGAAATTATGTTGGTAGCTCTGAAACAAGGAAGTGTTGTGAAATATACGATCCTCCAATCAGAGTGAAGTTCGATTCGGAGGAGCAGGAGGCGTGACTCACGGTCTTGTCCACAGGAAGTTCAACCAATGCAGCATTTCCAAATATGAGATAACGTCCCCATTGGTTAAATATTGTTTCAATAATGCGAATCGGCAGAAAGATTGCGCAAAAGTTTACTTTGTCGTTTTAATGCCTTTAATCGTTTGAAATTAGTATTAAATTGTCCCAATTATAGTTCACGAGCTTAATATAATGTATTCATGTATGTGTTTGACAATCATATATCACTCATTAGAACAATTTTCACATTGTTTTCACTACGTGAGATGACATTTCATTTACATTTACGATAAAATAGTGGTTTGGGTGTAATAACAGTTTTCATTAATTAATTTAGAGATGCATTTTTATTTGTTAAGTTAATGATTAGGTTAATTCGTTATTTCTCGCGAAAAGAGGGAACCACATCTGAAAGAAAATTCGTTATATCTCGCGAAAAGAGGGAACGGAACCACATCTGAAAGAAAATACACAACTTGTATTATTGAGATCAAGAGTTCGTTTTAACATCACTTTTTGCACACATAGGCTAATCACGCCTCGGGATACATTTAAATTGGAATCTGAAACATTATGCGACCTGACTGGAACTCGGAAAAGGACACACTGATTACAAGACGTCCATACATTACCACTTGGTCTGGCGAACGCCAATAATAATGAGGGGTTGTGGGAGTGGGAGAGGGATGACGGAAAGTAGAAAATAAATAGTATTTTTGGGGGTATTTAGTGTTATATTTATACACATACAAACCTAAGAAAATATTTATTTAGATACATGTGTGTGGGGGGTGGGGAAGGGTGAAAAGAGAGGGTCAGAAAGATATTGGGAGAGATGGGACGAAGAGGTGATTGTGGAAAATGTTTTATTTGACGTTCAGTAATAAAAACAATCAAATCAATGATGATTATCTTATAAATACCATATTTAATGTAAATTTGTTTTAAAAATGGGGGCGAGGAACTGTTTGTTTTACGTTCAGTGCAGGATAACAAGTGGAGACACATAGTGGTTCGTATCTCACTTTAAACTGTAGGTCAAGGCCCCATTAGCCAATCTGTGTATAACGTGGATTTAGAATTCAGTAGAAAATAACGTCGATCTAGTATTTTGGATTTTAGATGCGTTGAGACCACTAAAATTTCCAATTCTTATAATAAGAAACCTGTCCTCATATTACCATTTTGAAAGAGAGAGAGTTAATTGTATAATCTTTCGTTGTTAGTTTCAAAGAAGACTAATTCAAATAGTAACAATGGGAACGAATAAAGCTTACGAAAAATTTTTGCCACAGTGCGGATTTGAACCTACGACCATTAGAGTGACAACCCAGTGCGATAACCACTACCCCACGAGTTCGTTCCTTCTTACGGCATGATTATACCTAGGTAAGTTAAGACCAATTCGTTCAATGTGCATTGGAAATATAATCCCCACCCGCCTCTTTATAAACAACACACCCAAACGCTCCTTTGTAGCAAATGAAATAAAGGTGGTATGAATGTCACAAAACATTTAAGCAAAATCTACTATATTTACGACTCAATCGTTTTACATGGAGAGGCTACAGCTTCGAGAATTGAGGTTGTGGTTTGACTGTAATTGTAGGATACCCCATAGGTATCGATAAGCCAAGGCTCTAGTGTGCACTAGATTGGTTCATTTGTAGTGACGTGCTCAGGAATTTGTAAAGAGGTATGTGAATATAAAAATGTGTTAATGCTAATTTTTTAAACAGTGAACTCATAATTTAATATCTCTCTGTCCATCTCATTATCCTACTTAGGAACTAATTAGTATTGCAGGAGTCATACTGAAAAGAAATCTCACGTGACAATGACGAGAAGTTAGATTTACGGAAGGAATAGTTTTCATATTTTAAAACCTCGAAGGCCCTTGGGCTATCTCCCGACTGTCAGTCTCCCTTCCACAATCCTAAATACTGACACTGAAGCTAACACGTGCGTTGGGAGGGAAGGGCAAGTGCTGGCGAATAGAAAGCGGCACCGCGCGCATTAATACAAATTTCGGTAACTTATTGGCCACACCTACTTCGTTTTAAAGCTGGAAACAGAATAGAGTTATCTTCAACTGGCAACGAGGTGACGTTGGTCAGCACGTCGAACCCTCAGCCGTTATAGAAGATATCTGAAACCAGGTTACACCAGTCACTCGTAGCTCCCCAATTTCCTCACGATGGTGGGTTGCCACCGGTCCTATACAGATAACAGGCCGAGAACCCAGGACGACTCGAATCCATGCCGTCCCGCTGCAGTCGGAGTCCAAAGCACAGAGTCTTAGACCGCACCGTTACGGAGGAGGAGAGTTTTCATATTTTGTTTCTTATAAATGTCGACAATACATTAATTATATTACGCACCAAAAATTAGTGTAAAAAAATAGCCGGTTCTATAAGAGATTCGAACCTTCGATCTTCACTCAACTAGGCCGCTATTTTTAACAATTTCCCATTTTCTCACTCAATAACCTTCGTTGAACGTTTGTCTTAAGAGTCGTTAGCAATCTTGTAAACCTTATTAACCTATCTGATGTCTATCACAAATGTATTTTACAACCTGGAGTAGATTTTGATGTCTGCAATTTAGAACTTGACTTTCGTGGTAAGTAATTCTCTACCGTCTACTATAATAAATAAATCAAAGTCTACATATCTCATATTTTGTAAATGCGAAATGTCATTGTTAAATGTTACAAACTATTTCTTATTCTACCGTTAGTTCCAGATTTAGCCACAGCATTCTGGAAACCAGCGTGAAACGTGTTTCCCACACTTCCAAGGTCAGGTGAACCCTTATCAATTGTATTGGATGCCTGTGAACATGTTACTTCATACGTCATGGTACTGTGGTGGATTTCTTCCCCTTCCCCTTTTACCTTGAACGGAAGTAATCCCCGACTGGGCACGACGAATCAATCACAGAAAAGCAGACTGTCTAGTAAATCGCATGCCATGTATTATTTTGAGTTCCTAGGTTTTGGAAAGTGAAATAAAGAAAAGAATGTAACATTAATTCATAATGGTTGACTTCTTTGGGTATTATTTCATGACTCTTTTCTACTTACTCCAATGAAACTTTTGTCTACTGTTTTCAGTAGATCAATAGGTGTTTTGAAGCATCTACTTCTATTTATATCTTTTCAAAAAGATATAAATACAAAAAAAATAATATGGGGATATGAAATTAATATTTACAGCCAAAATATTAAACTTAACATATTATACACTATACTGAAAAAATTAATTTCACTTGCAGTTTCTCTTCTGTACTGGTTTCAGTAGATCAATAGGTGTTTTGAAACATCTATGTTAAGATTTTTTAAATTTGAATTACAATTTGTGTGCCTGAAAACTTAGGGTATTTTACACCCGTCACGCTATACGAGGTCCAGCCCCTTATCATGACAAAAATAAAAGCGTGTCTGAAAACTAAAATATCCTTACCTGGGTTAAAAGCTGAGCCTGTAAACCGATAGACAGTCAGCACAAACAAGGACAACACACACGCAGTCCTACAAAGATTATACTAGCTCTTTTCAGTTGTTAAGAGTGGCCTGGAGGTTGGCATGAAAAGAGTTTTCCTGTCCTGGCGCGATACAGAGACACCTAGCGACATATCAGTGAACTAGCAATTTTTCTCTGTTGTGTCCTAAACTAGATGAAGAGCACAGGCCGGAGGGCAGAGGACCTCCCCCCCATGGTGGAAAGACTTGCCACCATGTTTCCCCCCTGTCTTCACCACCCCCTCCCCTTCGTGACCGCTGCGAAAGGGCACCACCTGTTTCATTTCATTCTGGTTTCGGCTTCTTTCAAGATTTCTCCACTGGCAAAATATTCACTGCTGGCTGGCCACAGCAGACAGTCAGAACCTTCACAAATGAGATTTGGACTGAATAAATTTTGTTGATTACAGTGGTTGCTATAATTATGTAGAATTTCTCTTTGTGCGGTTGAGATTATAAATTGAGAGTAAAGAAGGAGGTAGAGATTATGAGTTGAAAGTAACGACGAATCAAGTAAGAATAACTAATTGAAAGTACGCTGTGTAAATGTATAGCATACCAGTGGCAGTGATAACAAGGCAGAGGCATACTAGTCGCCATTTACTTTCTTTTTTTGTAGGGGGTTTCGTTTTGATACAAAATTTGTATCTAATAGTGATAAGCACAAACAATAGTAACAGTTATTATTTTAACTACTACGAACAGTGCTGATAATAATTCGAGATGGACGGGAGCGAGACTATTTCGAATTTAATGGAAAAAGTCTCGGATATGTGGAATGACCTAGGGATAATCAGAAGAGGCGAAAGACAAATCAATGGAACAAAATGTACAACTACAGTAGTAGCAATGATGTAAGGTAACGAATAGGTAAACATTGAACTTACACTTTATGTATTACCCATCTTAAAAACAGCTCAAACGTATTTGAAACTTTCTACATGTTATCATTTTGTATCATTATGACACGTGCTTCCCCTCGAACTAATATTTATTGTTGTTAATTTCCTTTCTCGTTGCACAAATGTTTATTGCTCTTTCCAATTCTAGAAATATTTTTAATGTTATTCGTAATACCTTTAATTTGCTGCGTGATTTTTGTGTTATTTAATATTAAGACCTATTACTGATGATGTGACAGAATAGTGACTCACCTGTATGTATATATCTTGTAAGACCTGATGCTATGGTAATTATGGACTGTGTTTAGTTTTTAGCTTTGGCTTTCGCACCCCTCAGGATAAGTCACGTATCATATCTGGTCATCTTGCTCCGAAATAACTACAAGTATTACGGTCACAATGGCAGTCTTACGGATGACGTCAAGATGGAATGTTTACTGGAAACCGAACAATTGAAATGTAACACCACCGAGAGTGTAGATACGTTGATTGATTGGTTGATTATTTTTCGTCGCTTTCTGTCACTTTTGGCTAATCACGACATAAAATGTTGATTACATGGAATTGATGAAGGGATACCCGCAAAGAACATCCGTGCCCTGGCAACTTATAATCCCCACCCTACCATTACTTTCAATTGATAATACGCACCTCCCCCATTTCTTTCAATTGATAATACCCACCTCCCCATTACTTTCAATTGATAATACGCACCTCCCCATTACTTTCAATTGATAATACGCACCTCTCCATTACTTTCAATTGATAATACGCACCTCCCCATTACTTTCAATTGATAATACCCACCTCCCCATTACTTTCAATTGATAATACGCACCTCTCCATTACTTTCAATTGATAATACCCACCTCCCCATTATTTCAATTGATAATACCCACCTCCCCATTATTTCAATTGATAATACCCACCTCCCCATTACTTTCAATTGATAATCCCCACCTCCCCAATAATTTCAATTGATAATCCCCACCTCCCAATTAATTTCAATTGATAATACGCACCTCTCCATTACTTTCAATTGATAATACCCACCTCCCCATTACTTTCAATTGATAATACCCACCTCCCCATTAATTTCAATTGATAATACCCACCTCCCCATTAATTTCAATTGATAATACGCACCTCCCCATTAATTTCAATTGACAATACGCACCTCCCATTATTTTACCGGTGGCCGCGGTGGCTCAGTCGGTAACGCGTCTGACTACCATGCTAAAGGTCCCGGGTTCGATCCCCGGCCGGTTCAGATCCGGGAACTTTTCTACCCAGCGCCTACCCAGCGTCGAATAACATGGGTACCTGGGGGAAACCGTGGGGGGTAAAGGCGGTCAGGGGCGTGATGCTGATCACATCACCCCCACTCACGACCGGATCAAGAAAGTGTGGTGCGTTACCCCCACACCCCCTATACGCCTTCATGGCGTGGTGCTATGCACAGGGGAGCACTTTACCTTTTTTACTTTTTACCATTACTTTCATGATTATAGTATTTTACATGTTACTTTCGAGTATAAATTGTTACAATTGTGAAAAACGTTTTGCAAGAAACTGTTTGTGTGCAATTATAGTTTCGTTTCGCACAGATTTGACAGATTTTTTAACAAGCTTCTCAAAAGTCTGCAATAAGTTTTTTTGTGAGCATGAAACTCTTAATGCAGACAACAAATATTTTGTCAGTCATTCTTGATCATTCGGCTCGGCTGTTTCATTAATCTTCATTATGGAAAACAACTTTTCACCAAGGCAAGTGAAAGCAAAATTAATAAAATTTCTACAGCAAAATAGCTTATTCGAGGGTACTGCTATGGGAGATATGAGAAAAATCAAGGATAACCCACCTCGCGACATTTATTTTTCAATACGAGTTGCACTGCAATTCAATAAGTTCCATTCGAACGCAGGACTTGCACACACATCATCAAAAGAAAAGGGAGCAGAGCAGAACAAGAATATTGCCCTTCGCACCCTCTGAAGTCTTGAAACCTGTTTCCAAATTCATCACGTAGTATTTTTACTGTGGACAAATATTCCTGCCATTCCTGGTATTCCTGAGAAGTTGATTGATTGATTGATTGATTGATTGATTGATTGATTTAGTTTATTTTACTTCGCGTTTTGTGCCTCTTGGCTAATTTGCGAAGATGGGGATGAGTGATGAAATGATGAAATTGATGAATGGACATTCACAAACAACCAAGCCCGACCAGGATTCGAACCCGGGACCCTTAGCGTCGCAGCGCGATGTGCCTGAGAAGTTGAGAAGGACAAATTATAACTTTATTTAAAAAGTTTTAATATAACGGAAGACTGTAACTTTGCAAAATGACCTCCACTTCCTTCAAAATATCAGCCCTTGTGTCACGGGGAGGAATCATTCAAGTAGTTTTACTGTCATATCGAGATAAGAATCGCATCCACGAATGAAGGGAGCTAAGCGAGCTAGCTCGCAGACGTTCGTAATTTCACATATTGTGAGCGAAAAGGCAACAACACGAACAATTTTTGTTTTCAATTGTTCGTTGACTAAGTCATCAATCCTCTCCTCAACTGTATTTCTGATTTTTTTATATTTTTTTTATTAGCGTTGCTTTTCTGCCACGTTTGGTTAATGGCGAAGATGAGGATGAGTAATTGTATGATGAAATTTATGAAGAGACACATACAAAGAACACCATGCTCAGGCCAGGATACGAACTCGCAACCTCTGGTGTCGCAACGGGCTGTGCTAACCACTCCGCCACAGAGGTTGGCAAATTTATTTCGTGAAATAGAAATACTTCTGAATGAAAAAACTTTATCAGGGTACAAATTTTCTACGCTTTTCACTATTCACTTCACAACAAAAGTAAGCATTTCACTTGAAAAATCTACATTCCTCTTCTATAGTCCTTTTCTTACTCCCACGAAGTTTGGGCAGCCATATGGTTCTCTGAACCACCAGGTACCAAACTCGGGACCTTTTGACATTACGAGGGTCATCTTTACCATTGCGCTATAGGGGAGGCAAAAATATCTGAAACTAAGAAGACATTTTGAATGGACATGTAGAATGTAGGAGGCAGGGTTCGCGCTGAAGAGGAAGAAGACGGAATTCTCCCTCCGCTTTCCTAACCTGTACATCTCTAATGTAATTCTCAATCAAGCCAGGAGTCTTGTCCTTCTACATTTTATGTCGCTTTTGTTATTGTTAATGAAGAATTCAAATTAATAATTTGTCTTTAAATCTCAAGTTAGCAAGTCAGCCAAAATTATGTTCTTATACTAAATTTTACATTAATTGAAGATTTTCAAAGAAACGGTAGACCTTTTCATGATCCTTCCACTCCAAAAACAAATGTTTTGTAAGAGTCACATCAAGTTTATGTTTGGAAATAGTGAAGTTCTAGGAACCACACACACACACACATATATGTAAGCAACAACGATAGTAGGCTATTGTAATTTGGAGAGGATGTGATTTGTGAGCGGAACAAGCATGGGAATTTAACGAAGTTCCTTTGCTTGATTGATTGATTTAGTTTATTTTACTTCGCGTTTTGTGCCTCTAGGCTAATTTGCGAAGATGGGGATGAGTGATGAAATGATGAAATTGATGAATGGACATTCACAAACAACCAAGCCCGACCGGGATTCGAACTCGGGACCCTTGAAGTTCCTTTGCGAATCATCAATTATGTGTGTGTGTGTACACGTATTTCCTATCTGCACCGTTGACTCACAAAGTACTACATGTGAGGTAAAACTATCGAAATGTAAAAAGAGGAAGCGCTACCACCCTCCCCGCCTTTTCTACATTTTATTCAAATCGAACACCAGGCACGTATCTAGATATATACGTAATGTCTCAAAATAATAATATTAATAATGTTAAATTAAAATAAGTATAATTATATTAAATTAATTAATATATTTTATTACATTAATAGATAAGAAGGCGATAAACAACAGTGATACAGTATAACATCACGTATTCACTATCTAGCTTACGTGTAGTTAAGGTCGGCAAAATTTGTAAATAAATAGAAACTGCCCTGGCAAGGAAATTAATGTCAAATAGATAAAGAATATAATATTTATTGAGTATGAAAAAGTGATGTTAGATCCAGTTGACGAAAGTAAAATGCCTGGTAATATTTTGCATGTTATTATAAGTAGTAATAATTCTTGCATAAATCTTCTTTGGTACTGTAATTCAAAGTCGTATTGCTTTCCAATATTTTTGCGGAAATAAACAAATTGCGATTAAACAATAATCTTATTTTCATTACTTAATTGAAGTTATTTTATGATCTCATTATTTAATTTTTGTACTTGGTAAGTCTTTCGGGGGGAGTTTGGGACTCCTGGACCCCCCTGAATACGTCCTTCGCGGTAGGGATCGAGATAAAGTTACTGTGTCACTGGTTCCAATTCACGGTAAAAATGCTCTGCTTCTCTACACTCAAACATACACAAACTCATGGCCTTCCTGCTTTCTTGGTTTCTTGCCTGGGAAAGAGGCAATAAATCAAGCTGTGACTGCTACGGGACCTTCTGATGAGGGGACGGAAGCCAGCTGTGCAGAGGATTCAAACACCCGCGCGACTAGCCCTCCCGGCATCCTGGGTCAATTTTCGAACAGAGACATCTAGTGGCCAAGTGGCGAACTATGATGAATGAAATTCGGCTGAAGCGGCCGTATCTTTCGCCGTCGATAATACATGACATTTTTAAACAATCATTTTGGGCTGTGCAAGTGACTTTTAAAAGAAAAGCCCTCCCTAGCTTAGTCATAAAAGGATTGAGCATTACGTTAGTATGCATCATAATGGCCATTTTCATTGGTGCTACCCACAAATCCTATAACCATTCTGTGCTTATTTACGTATTTCCTTATGGGAAATTGAAAAATAATAATGGAATTTGTGCACATTTATCGAACTGAAATTGCATAAATGTGCCATGTACTTAAAGTTTCATAAAGTAAGTTCACATCCACTGCGTGTTTTCCGGCAAATTTTTGTCCTAAAACGTTATATTCAACAAAATGCAAAAAAGCCCATGTTAAATTTAAGCGCTTTCCACGGCGACCTTCGTCAAACTCCACCTCCCTCTAAGCTGGCAGGGGAAGTGAAGAGCGGGGAAACGACCTTTCCAGCGCGCCGAGACAGGCCGGTTAGAGAGAGAGACTGCAGCGTTGCCAGAGTAACGGGAAAGAGGAGTTGAAATCGAAAGAACCATGAAATAAAGACGTCCCATTGTTCGCGTATGACTGAGGATACGTATTATCCCCATCTTGTGGTCAGTAGAATACCGATAAGTGTATGATATCAAGTGTATACGTTGTAGGAATTCTTTCCAACTGTACCGAATATTAGCTAGCATTGTCCATTACAATCACTGCGTGTTTGATGTTCCTTTCGTCAAGTGTATCTAAAAACTGCAAAAACCACTGAAAACTAATTTACATTCCTGTAGAAAACCAGTGTGACTGGAACCTACGTGACAAATTGAGTTTAGATCTCACGTGATATGAGTCGAAACTATTGTTGCACATTGAACTGTGAAGTGAATCAATATTCAATTCGATTAACTAGTGAATGGTGATGTGCTGAGATTTTGTAACGAGATGTGCCAAATGGCTGACAGTATAATAACTTATGGACACATTGATTTAATATATTTGAACAATCTTATAACGTGCGATTTTGCATGAAATTTTATTACTTGAATCTACATCACTTCATTGCAAAGGCTTCAAGGCATTTTATGGGTTGTAAAATTCTGTGTTCGATTCACCGTTCGGTTAACTCTGCGATTTTTATTTCTTATTAAACCGAAAAATTATTTATTGCATTTTACTTATTACGAAAATTCGTATATTATTTGCTTTGCGAAATGTAGAGAATATATTGTTTTTCATGCTTTTTACAAGAATACAACTATGCATGGTGAACAAAAAATAATGTAAAATAAATACTATTCACAAAAGGATGTCAATAGTATTTATTTGTTTTGTTTTTTCATAATTTTCCCTAAAATAAAAATATGTAACTTTCGCTGTACATGACATTTCGTCGAATATGACACATGGATCATTTTTATGCAAATCCTAGTAAAATGATGAGAAATTCAAAAACATATTCTGAAAAATTATTTTCAAAAATAACATTGAAAAATCATTAGAAAGGAGTGTTATTTTTTAAAAAAATATATAACATTTTTATTTCTTTAAATTATTAATTAAATACAATACTTAGTTGCTATATATAATAATAATAGGGATAATCGAACAGAAGTCAAACCTATAATCTTCGGCGTGTAATACTGATAGCCTATCACCGAACCACTTTACCATCATAAAAAAAAAAATTCTCGGAAATTACTGGCTAGTGCACGCTGGAACCTTGCCATACGAATATCTATCCTACCACTTCAAGAAGTCACGTCACAACCTCAATTTTCGAAGCTGTAGCCTCTCCATGTAAAACAATTGCGTCGTAAATATAGTAGATTTTGCTTAAATGTTTTGTGACATTCATACCACCTTTATTTCATTTGCTACAAAGGAGCGTTTGGGTGTGTTGTTTATAAAGAGGCGGGTGGGGATTATATTTCCAATGCACATTGAACGAATTGGTCTTAACTTACCTAGGTATAATCATGCCGTAAGAAGGAACGAACTCGTGGGGTAGTGGTTATCGCACTGGGTTGTCACTCTAATGGTCGTAGGTTCAAATCCGCACGGTGGCAAAAACTTATCGTGAGCTTTATTCGTTCCCATTGTTACTATTTGAATGAGTCTTCTTTAGTGTTGCCCACGAGACGAGACTTTGGTCTGTCCCGTCCCGTCTCGTGAAAATGCTGTCTCGTCTCGAAAATATTCGTTTGTCTCGCCTCGTGTCCCGTCTCGAAGGGTTCTGTCCCGTCTCGTCTCGTCTCGTAAAAGTGATCCGGGATATCATGCCAACAAAAGTCAAAAGTAGCAGAAACACGAAATATTTTTTCCGGAAAGTTGGATAAAGCTCCAAATATTTTACCCATTGTATGGTGAGAATAAATAAGGTTCGTTAATCATGCAGTTTGTTGGTTACTGATTACTAGGTATCTTATGAAATTTATCTTGTGGTTTTTCTGGCTTCCATACAAGAGTGCTCTTTTCATTACTGCTATACCTTTTGGAAGTTTTGAAATGTTTTCCACTAGACCTTCTTTCTTTCTGAATGTCGAACTTCCGTGCACTATGAAAATGAACATTTCTTCTTTAAATTCTAGGCTTGGCGCTCGGGAGCAACAAAAAAGTTTTTAAATGTGTAGTAAGAACACAAAAGACTATTTAAAATTTCAAGACTTAGTATATTACAAAGAGAAAGCATTTATTGTTTTTAATATTGTTAAACATCTTCTATGACATAAGTTTCAAAAAGTGTTTCTTTGTGATATTGTGCTGTTTCTTATGCTCAGCTTATGACGCACATACTTCTTTGTTTTCTCTTTAGCCTCTAAGTCAGATACCACCACCGCTTGATCTAATTTATCCTTCGGCAGGCACGCATGTAGAAATATATGTCGGGGGAGGGTGTCCGAGCCAAGTGTTTCAGAAAAATGATAATAATAACATTAACGACAACAATTAAGCAAATGTTTAAATTAATACATTAACATAATTCATAGGTCTATTCACTTGAATATGTAAATTAATCAATTCTATTATTGTTATTACATGAAATGTTAGAAAAATTGTAGAAGAATAGTAATATAACAGCACGAATATTAGCTAATATCTAGCTTACGTGTAGTTAAGATCGCCTAAATTTGCATAAAAACAACTTTCCTGGCAAGAAGTTTTATGTCAAAAAAGATGATGAATTGAATATTTGCTAAATAACAAAAAAGGATGTGAAGTCCACTTGACGAAAAATAAAATTCCTGATTAATATTTTATTCTCATTATTATAAGTAGTAGTGTACATAAATCTTCATTGATACTGTCATTCAAAGCCGTATGATCGCAATAAAATCCTTGTTCGGCATAAAAAAGTAACCCTCGATTATGCTAAAGAAATATATTTTTCTTTAGCTAGAGCAAGGCCCCAGGAGGATGCAAGAAGCCGTTCCTGCAAAATTGTATGTTGTACGAAGCGAAGAAACGTGACAAAACCACCACGTATGGAAGGCAAACCTGCATATATTTTATATCGCACATTTACAGAGCCGTGCCTCCTGAAGTTATAAAAATCCCAACTTCAATGATTCTTTTAGACATGCTATAGTTGAAAAAAATATGTTTAGATGCACCAAAAGTGCATCATTATCAGATTATACATATAACGTGTTATTGGAATCAACATATTTGTGTAAATTGGGTGCCTCCCCGATTACGTAGTAATAACGTCGAGGTCTTGTAATCATGGGTCCCCGCGTTCGATACCCAATGGAGGCACAAAGTGGATCGGATCGCACTTTAAACTGTAGGTCGGTTCGCGATTTAGCCTATTTGTGAATCAAGTGGACTTGAAACCCAATATCAACCTTAAGAATATTAGAACCCACTAATTCACCCGCAGCTAAGTCAAATTTCACATATCCCTCTTCATCCTCGTTCATAGACTTCCTGCAATACTCTTGTGCATGTGTTGTATCCCACCAGGTGCGAGAAATGTGAAGAGTTATTCTTTCCCTGTACTGCGTTATTTCTTTCATAAGAGTAAGGCTAAATTCTCGTTTTATCTGAACTTTCAAAAAATGTGCAAAATACGTCTCTATCTTTAAACAACCACCCTTTCTCATGTATGTGTAAAATAATCCCACTCTGTCTCAGAAAACCTCTTCCTACGATCAAATGAAGGAAACAACTCTCAGGTCTCAAGAATTATAATTTTTTGCTTAAATTTCCTATAAAATAATACAAACAGTAGCACACATCACGTCCTTTGGTGCAACACTGTCAACAGCTAATGTTACTTTCCTCGTCCTAATAATTTTACTTCCAACCAGTGACCGCGCAAGGGAAATGTGACTGGGGGGGGGGGCGGAAGGCTGGCAACAAAATATTGTAAGGGGGCAGTCACATTAAAACGCCCGAAAACACTGCACATATATATACATATATAATAATACTTATAATAATAATTATTATTATAATTATAATTATATTCATGTATGGTGTTTTGTGTTTGTCTTTTATTTAGAGTGGACGTTTACTGCCTAAATTTACTTCTTGATTACGAGTATATCTCCACATGATTCGTTTTAATAAAGACATTAATTCTTTTTTATTGATAAATTGCGTTGTCTCTAGTGGCCTATTTCAGTTTTGGAAGATATTCATAATTTTATAATTCATCGTCTTTCTTGAGATGAAACTACTGATATAAATATTTTAGTTATAAGACAATAATATAAATGACGAAAAAATGCTTCGAAGAGTTTAATTTTCTTGCAAAATAAACGTGACGTTGGAAGAAATGAATCTTCTTAAGTATTAGAAACAATGTGAGGCACTTCTCCTGTAGCAGAATTCTGCTCTATGTGCATTGGAGAACACATTGCCCACATTTGGTACGTCCAGGACTTAACATTTCTTCTCAATGGCAAGATCAGCCAAATGAGGCAGTTTGCATCCAGCATCCTGTTTCGAGCAAGCCTTTTCAAAGGTTTTAAGGACAACCATCTTCGTAATGCTGAAGAGTTTTGGGCAAAATTTGTGTTTCACCTTTCAGGGAAATGTTATCACAGGATAAAAAAATCAGACAAAGGTTACATTTATCTCATAATTCAAGAAATATTCTGACCCTGGCATTACTTACTCTTACTCTACCACTCCAACGTATGTCTGTGCTACACAATTACAGGCACCTATGGGGTTCGTGGGAAGAAGTTCTTCGATTTTGATATGTACGAGAAAGAGCGAACTTGCATCCAATGATTGAAGAGTGGCAAATCCTAATAAGCATTCTTTTACCTGCCCGCGATATGTTTTGAATCGAATTTTAAGTGTAATTTGCATTTTAAGGTTCACGTTCAATACATTTCCAAATAATATCCCCTCATTAACTTCAAGAGTATCGAAGAAATCCCCTTTGTTAAGGTTTCCTCAGACTTATCATCTCGAAATTCAAGTCCCTGAATAGTAAGAAACCGCGATGAATCCACAACAACTGACATGTAGTGACGGGTTTTCTTCGATCACCTTTGGTCCTGGGTTCGATACCCAGTGGAGGCACTTTAAACTATAAGTCCAGTCCCGATTAGCCTTACTGTGCATAAAGTGGACTTAAAACATCAAATCAATCAACCAACCAAATAAAATCTTGAATCAACTTTGAATGTCTTTTAATAATTAGCGTTGTCACTAACGACCACGATTAGAATAATTTGCCCATTCTACAGATGATGTCTTGTGGTCCTGAAAATATTCGTGATGTTTTAAAAGCATCCACATTCAACACTTTTTCCCTGTTCTTAAGACTGGTTAAAACTTAGGTTAATCTCGGCTATTACAGGACATAAATGAATGAGAAATCACCTATGCCCAGATCGGCGCTCGAATCTTGAACGAAAGTCACATACACATAGCTATATATATACTAAACAAATTAATATTTGTTAATCAAGTTGGTATTATAAGCAGGAAAGTGATATCATGCAAAATACACCACTTTGAAAAGGTGAAAATCGTCATATTCTTATAAATAAACTCTCTTATTATTCGATATTTCATTAACTTCAGTTGGAGGGCCCGAGAGGGGGGGGTGGCGAAGTGTCTGACATGGGGCGTCCCCCGGCATCCTCTGGCGTCGTCACTGCTTCCAAACCCTCTAATAACTTCGCTGCTGATAGCCTCACTCTCGAAATGGAAGCTTGTGTGTCGGCGAATAATACAAAGCACTTGTGTTCACTGTCCCTCTTTCATTCAAAGTCTGCCGTTTTCCTTTTCAGCTTTTCCTGCAAAACTTCCTGTCAGCAAGCAAAGCAAATTACAGAATTTTTATTGCCCCTCCCTTGCATAAACCTTCATTCCTACTTTAGGCCTGGATTTATGGCACTTGCCCGCTACTGCAGGTCAACCTCGCCCCTATGTTTGGTGTTTACCCCCTGAAGCAACGGTGTCCATTGTTCAAAGCGAAACCTCTGTCAGTGAGGAACGGCGAAAAATAGTCTCGGAATCCACCCTGGCCGTAAACAGGCTTTCGCCACCCTGACATTGGTGTCAGCTTCCCTCTGAAGTTTGATAAAACTACTTTGTGAAATTTGTTTAGTAACGATTGAAAATGTAGACAGTAGATACTACATGTATTTTGCTCATAAACTTGAAGGCTAAATTCACAGAATAAAAAGAAGAGCTACAACATTCCTTCATCTGATTTACAGAAAGGCTAATCGGGACTGGACCCACACTTTAAAGTGGGATTCAAATCACTATGTTCCTTCACCGGGTATCGAACCCGGCACCCCTTGATTACAAGGCGACGATGCTACCACTGTAACATCGGGGAGTCCCCATAGAACAACGTTTCCTTCTACGACGATTATACAGAACTTAGTGCACTTCCTTCATTTGAAATCTATTCTATATCAGCCTCAGTATTTCGTTATTACAATCCAAGGAATAGTATTCTCCTTAAATAAGAAATAAATAAATAAAAAAAAGCATTGGAAATAATCTTCAAACGGACGTAAAAAAATCGAATCCAACCACCTGTAGAATGCCTGAGAGAAACAACAAGAATTTTCTCAACAAAGACATTTCCGAAATTTCCATAACATTCTAAAAATTTCTCAAACCGTGCAAATAATCATGTGTTAAAATCTTGTCATGGTTCCCTGTAAACACTAAAATCACCAAATTAGTTCTTTCCAAATTTCCCGTATTTTCTCCTCCTCTTTAGCTCTCAGCTGCTCGGAGTGGGATAATGCAAGATTATTTGTCCCTAATTATCACCTTCTCTTAGTCTTGCTAATATCTTGGACTCCTTAATAACTTTCCCAACAACTCCTTATCAATTTGTATTGCCATGTTTCCCACAATGTTTTTCCTACTTCCTAATAACATTCACTTCTGTACACCCTTTGATGTAAAAATTAAATAATTATAATAATAAACCCTATCCGTCGGTCCGTTTATCTTTCCAACCTATAGAGCTGAGACTATGTTTACAAGATAAATCTCGGACTCAGATACTCCACGATCTTTTGGCCCCTCCTTCCACCTTCTCTACCTGCCCTTTTACTTGATGTTATTCAGAATTGTATTAGTATCTGGAGTACTATCGTAACATAAAATTATTAACCTGGAATGAATTGAAAAATAAAAATGGGGAGTAACCCTGTGTTTCGAAAGAGTATAGAAAATAAGTTTAGGTATTCATTCATTCATTCCTCTCTCTAGAATAGTCTTCTTTTGACTTAACACGCGCTTATCAACGTTTCTAATTGAAAAACTTTTGCCAAGCAAACAAGTATTTGCAACTGATTAAATATTTTGCTTTTATTTTTTCGAGACATTCGAGACGAGACGAGACTTTTCAAAAGCCGTCCCGTCCCGTCTCGTGTCTCGTCTCGAAAACGAGACGAGAAAGGCATTCCGTCTCGTCCCGTCTCGAATTTCAAAAGGCTTGTCCCGTCTCGTGTCTCGTCTCGAAAACGAGACGAGACACGAGACGAGACGGGACATGTCCTGTCCCGTGAACAACACTAGTCTTCTTTGAAACTAACAACGAAAGATTATACAATTAACTCTCTCTCTTTCAAAATGGTAATATGAGGACAGGTTTCTTATTATAAGAATTGGAAATTTTAGTGGTCTCCACGCATCTAAAATCCAAAATACTAGATCGACGTTATTTTCTACTGAATTCTAAATCCACGTTATACACAGATTGGCTAATGGGGCCTGGACTTACGGTTTAAAGTGAGATACGAACCACTATGTGTCTCCACTTGTTATCCTGCACTGAACGTAAAACAAATTCACATTAAATATGGTATTTATAAAATAATCATCATTGATATGATTGTTTTTATTACTGAACGTCAAATAAAACATTTTCCACAATCACCTCTTCGTCCCATCTCTCCCAATATCTTTCTGACCCTCTCTTTTCACCCTTCCCCACCCCACACACACATGTATCAAAATAAATATTTTCTTAGGTTTGTATGTGTATAAATATAACATTAAATACCCCCAAAAATACTATTTATTTTCTACCTTCCGTCACCCCTCTCCCACTCCCACAACCCCTCATTATTATTGGCGTTCGCCAGACCAAGTGGTAATGTATCGACGTCTTGTAATCAGTGTGTCCTTTTCCGAGTTCCAGTCAGGTCGCATAATGTTTCAGATTCCAATTTAAATGTATCCCGAGGCGTGATTAGCCTATGTGTGCAAAAAGTGATGTTAAAACGAACTCTTGACCTCAATAATACAAGTTGTGTATTTTCTTTCAGCTGTGGTTCCCTCTTTTCGCGAGAAATAACGAATTAACCTAATCATTAACTTAACAAATAAAAATGCATCTCTAAATTAATTAATGAAAACTGTTATTACACCCAAACCACTATTTTATCGTAAATGTAAATGAAATGTCATCTCACGTAGTGAAAACAATGTGAAAATTGTTCTAATGAGTGATATATGATTGTCAAACACATACATGAATACATTATATTAAGTTCGTGAACTATAATTGGGACAATTTAATACTAATTTCAAACGATTAAAGGCATTAAAACGACAAAGTAAACTTTTGCGCAATCTTTCTGCCGATTCGCATTATTGAAACAATATTTAACCAATGGGGACGTTATCTCATATTTGGAAATGCTGCATTGGTTGAACTTCCTGTGGACAAGACCGTGAGTCACGCCTCCTGCTCCTCCGAATCGAACTTCACTCTGATTGGAGGATCGTATATTTCACAACACTTCCTTGTTTCAGAGCTACCAACATAATTTCGTAAGACGTTGGCCTTAGAAAAAATCCATACGACAGATTTTTTGAACATGACTGTACCTGAGTCACTGACTCGGGTCCTTTTCTGTAATAAACTTGGCCGCATTTATACGTTGTACGAACTGTGTACGCTAATCTGTAATATAGCTCGGGCGGTAAAAATACTGTCAAACTTATTGACACCAGTAACATTATTGGTTTCGCAACGTGGTGACCACATGTCTACAAAAAAAAATTAAAAATGTGGCATCTGTGAAAACTACCATGTGTTCCTACAAGAATAGGCAGTATTTTCAGATTTCCAAGTATCATTACTTTGAATACTATGTTGAACATAAGGGTACTGTCAAGGTTTCCAAATTCATCAAAGCTTTGACGTCTTACACCTTCTATCTGTCCAAAGATGCAAGAATTGTAATTCCTACGCCACGTACGTTCCCAGTTGCACGTATGACAATCAAGCTTACTAAATTAAAGGACATACGAACTGCCTTGTCGTATGTACCAGACGACGTCAAAGGATTTTATGAAGATATTCTGGCCCACTACACACGGCAATGAAACAGACTCAGATGTAGAATAACACATGCATGTATGAGCTCGTACATTATTGTACTTCAAACAACGACAATAAAGTCCAGAAAGTGCAGTACACTGTCATTTATTGCTGAATCTATAATTTTCTGTGGCATATATAACATAACATAACCTAACCTAGCTTATGTGGCAATGACAAACGGGCGTTTGTAGGATATTTCTCGTCTTATTTCTCAAAGTTTCCACTTTTATTGCAGAAACGTACCAGAGTCACAACCTTTTCATCTCCACTGTCTCTAGCAGCATGCTGCGGGGGGCCGCATTGAGGGTTGCAAAATTAACTATTCATTATGCTGAAGGAGTGGCCGCGGTGGCTCAGTCGGTAACGCGTCTGACTACCAAGGTCCCGGGTTCGATCCCCGGCCGGTTCAAATACGGGAACTTTTCTAACGTTGGAAGCGGCCCCGGCGCCAACCCAACGTCGAATGACATGGGTACCTGGGGGAAACCCTGGGGGGTAAAGGCGGTCAGGGGTGTGATGCTGATCACATCACCCCCACTCACGACCGGATCAAGAAAGTGTGGGGCGTTACCCCCACACCCCCTATACGCCTTCATGGCGTGGTGCTAAGCACAGGGGAGCACTTTACCTTTTTATTATGCTGAATATTGGAGCCAACAGCGGTGCATCTCTTTCTTACACTATCAATATTATATGATTTTCTTGTTTTTCTCAGAATTGTGCAAAAGTGACTCAGGTCCCTTTCTGCAATATCCTAAGCCATTCATATACAGTGTGTCCGTAAAGTCATGGTGCAATTTTGACCGGTCACAGGAAAGCAACAAAACAAAATAGAAATGTAAAATCTTCACCAAATAAAAGGAAAACTCTCCAAGTTTCCGTACTATGATGCGCAATCGTGTGCGCACACAGGTGATGACGCAACACCATGAAATGAGCATCAGCGGATCAGCCCTCGCCCACGCCAGTCTAGATGTGGACTGTACAGAATCGCTTCGTTGTACACGCAACGATATTCACGTTGCACTTTGCTCACGGATTCGAACCTCGCAAGCTACAGAACACACTAGACTTTCCTCTGTACCGTCCACATCTCGACTGGCGTGGGCGAGGGCTGATCCGATGCTGCGCAGTTCATGGTGTTGCGTCATCACCTGTGTGCGCACACACTTGCGCATCATAGTACGGAAACTTGGAGAGTTTTCCTTTTATCTGGTGAAGATTTCACATTTCTATCTTGTTTTGTTGCTTTCCTGTGACCGGTCAAAAGTGCACCATGACTTTACGGACACACTGTATATAAAAATTTATTTTTACTGCCTCACTGTGGACTAACAGCTCACCAATAAAGTCATTAGTATATGCTTCAACGTTCCAATCCACATTTTCCTAATGTCTCGTAAGATTTATTGTACGTACATACCTGTCTAGATCCGAATCACCGGATATCCTATCCGTTCCGTTTGGCTCCCTTGAACTCCAGACAACACGTCTTGTAGGTCAAAAGTGTGAAATTTCGTGAAAATAGAGGGTGGACCAAAGTATCATGCCTCTGTGTTATGATTGTTTACCTTCCATTTCCCATTCCCATGTTCTTTCGATCTTCTTTCCTCTTCTGTCTCTTCCATTTCGCATGTTCTTTCACCTTCTGTCTCTTCCATTTCCCATGTTCTTTCACCTTCTGTCTCTTCCATTTTCCATGTTCTTTCTATCTTCTTTCCCCTTCTGTCTCTTCCATTTTCCCATCTTCTTTCCCCTTCTGTCTCTTCCATTTCCCATGTTCTTTCACCTTCTGTCTTTTCCATTTCTCATGTTCTTTCTATCTTCTTTCCCCTTCGGTCTCTTCCATTTCCCATGTTATTTCTATTTTCTTTCCCCTTCTGACTCTTCCATTTCCCATGTTCTTTCTGTCTTCTTTCCCCTTCTGTCTCTTCCATTTCCCAAGTTATTTCTATCCTCTTTCCCCTTCTGACTCTTCCATTTCCCATGTTCTTTCTATCTTCTTTCCCCTTCTGTCTCCTCCATTTTCCCTTGTTCTTTCTACTTTCCCCTTCTGTCTCTTCCATTTCCCATATTCTTTCTATCTTCTTTCTCCTTCTGTCTCTTCCATTTTCCCTTGTTGTTTCTACTTTCCCCTTCTGTCTCTTCCACTTCCCATATTCTTTCTATCTTCTTTCCCCTTCTGACTCTTCCATTTACCATGTTCTTTCTATCTTCTTTCTCATTCTGTCTCTTCCATTTTCCCTTGTTCTTTCTACTTTCCCTTTCTGTCTCTTCCATTTTCCATATTCTTTCTACCTTCTTTCCCCTTCTGTCCCTTCCATTTTCCCTTGTTCTTTCTACTTTCCCCTTCTGTCTCTTTCATTTCCCATATTCTTTCTATGTTCTTTCCCCTCCTGTCTCTTCCATTTCCCATGTTCTTTCTAACTTCTTTCTCCTTCTGTCTCTTCCATTTTCCCTTGTTGTTTCTACTTTCCCCTTCTGTCTCTTCCATTTCCCATATTCTTTCTATCTTCTTTCCCCTTCTGACTCATCCATTTCCCATGTTCTTTCTATCTTCTTTCTCATTCTGTCTCTTCCATTTTCCCTTGTTCTTTCTACTTTTCCCTTCTGTCTCTTCCATTTCCCATATTCTTTCTATCTTCTTTCCCCTTCTGTCTGTTCCATTTTCCCATGTTCTTTCTACTTTCCTCTTCTGTCTCTTCCATTTCCCATGTTCTTTCTATCGTCTTTCCCCTTCTGACTCTTCCATTTCATCCCGTGTCTGCTCCCTCTGTTTTCTTTCTTCTTCTTCCGAGAGAGAGAGGGAGAGGATAGGGGAGAAAAGAGAGAGAGCTGTCCTTTTCGGTATCGGTATCGGTATGGGCTAAATGTGGTATCGGCTCAGCCCTAATTATGATTTGTGCACATAGCAAGTACTATAGGCGTATTTTACACCGGAAATTTAGATTGGGGAAACATATCCGCTGAATATCAGTCTGCGGTTTGACACGAAACCATATTTTGCCAACACGTCATCAGTAAAGACCGGATTTTAAAGGGGAAAATTGAACTCTGAGAAGGACAAAAGAAGGAAATGAAAAAGGACCACAGTTAAGTTTTTGCACTCCTCTAAAAATATTATTTTAAATGAAAATACAATATGCAGGGTGACTGGTAATTAGATGTATTCCCTGAAAGGGGTTAAAGTAGAGACAATTTGCAATAAATTTGACCATATGATACCCCGTCCGAAAATTAGTAGTTTTCGAGATAATCGAATTTCTATTGTTTTTTTAAAAAAATGACAATTTTCCACATAAAAAGATGAATTGAGGAAAAACTGCTCATTGTATGGAACTTATTTCAGCATTTTCTGATAGCTAACAAATAAGTGGTTCGTTGGAAAGAATGTTTTTCCCAAATAACAATCACATGTAAGTAACGGGTGGGTCTAAACTTACAAGTGATGATAAAAAAATGCACTCTTAGTTTACTTGGCAACGTATTAATGACAAAAATGGTATGACACGAAGCGTACAAATTACTTAAATTACTTCCTTGTGTCATCAGCTATCCAACAAGGTACAACTGTTGCTAACATTCACAATTTGTGTACAAGAAATAATACTTCATTCATCTTCATGTGAATGGAATCAATGAAACTACAATTAATGAACATTACATGTCTTGTTCAAAGTAGGCACCTCCGTTACAAATGAAGGCACGCAGGTTTTTACGGACATTTGGTCTCTTAACTCGTGATGTGATGGTGTCCTTGATGTGTTGACCAGCTGTTAAGATCCTCTCCCTTTGTTAGCTATCAGAAAACGCTGAAATATGTTCCATACAATGAGCAGTTTTTCCTCAATTCATCTTTTTATGTGGAAAATTGTCATTTTTAAAAAAAACAATAGAAATTCGATTATCTCGAAAACTACTAATTTTCGGACGGGGTATCATATGGTCAAATTTATTGCAAATTGTCTCTACTTTAACCCCTTTCAGGGAATACATCTAATTACCAGTCACCCTGTATACCATTCATATATAAAAGGGATACATTAAATTTCGTATGAAGCAAAGTAAAAAATGCAAGAAATTTAATGCATTTGTTATTGCTCAAGCCCAGTTCCCATTGTTGCAACATGATCCCAACACTCATGGAGGGAAGGGAAAGTAGAAGACACTTGTTCTTTCTTTTCTCGGAGCTGCACCAAATACACAATTCTCAAATGTTTTGTTCAAGGAAAATACAGTCGTACAAAATATTTGATATATTGTCAATAAAGAGCCCAATGTATTTTTTTAAAAAAAAATTGGAAAAAGGGAATGTAGGCTGAAAGGGATACAAAGAACTTGTAATCTTGTTGGTGGAAGATAAGTTATCAACACTGTGTTGAAAACAAACAAATTCCCTTTAAAATCCGGTCTCTAGTTATCATATTTCATGTAATCGTCACTATCCTCAGCGGTAAAAGTAAAGTGCTCCCCTGTGCTTAGCACCACGCCATGAAGGCGTATAGGGGGTGTGGGGGTAACGCCCTACACTTTCTTGATCCGGTCGTGAGTGGGGGTGATGTGATAAGCATCACGCCCCTGACCGCCTTTACCCCCCAGGTATTTATGTCATTCGACGCTGGGTGAGCGCCGGGCCCGCTTCCAACGTTAGAAAAGTTCCCGGATTTGAACCGGCCGGGGATCGAACACGGAACCTTCATGGTAGTCAGACGCGTTACCGACTGAGCTACCACGATATCCAAAAGTATCGGAAAACGATTCGTAATAGTCTGGTCACGGCACTGCCTTTGCTTTTTAACATTTGCAGCGTCAAGTAGTGTTGCTCGTGGAAATGCTGTGAAATGCTGTCTCGTCTCGAAAATATTCGTTTGTCTCGGGACACATGATCAATCTCGTCTCGTCTCGAATTTTTAAAAGCCTGTCCCGTCTCGTCCCGTGGGCAACACTAGCGTCAAGTAATGAAATAATAACCGTGGTATCACTTTTCCAGTATGGATCCATCGAAGTCTAGAAACAAAGGGCGAAAATTTCCAGGTGATACGTGGCTAACGAGTGGCGAGCGTGTGTGTGGGTGAGCTTGTCCCTGCATACCCCACTTCCCCCCCCCCCCCCTGGTCCCGCGCGCATAGGAGATATTACTAATGCAAATTGTGTTGCTATTGAGTGAGGGGAGAGAGGGAAGATCGTTACGGAGTCTTCCGCCGCGAAAATTCTCCCGGGGCGTGGGAAAATTTCCCGTAGACGTGGCAACGTCGCGTAACGTCCTTCGTGTGCTGGGGCCATACCTGATCACGTGGTCCTTGACGTCAGGCGTGACGTCACGGGCGGACAGATCGCTCCGCGCCACGGTTTCGCAGCGGAATCAATGCAGAAATTATGAACAAAAAAGAGCCGTCATTATGCCCAGAAGCTAGCTGGGACTGAATATACAGGTTCACTTAGGATCCGAGATAATGTATGTCTTCAGAATTGGATTATACGTATTGAATCGGTAGTTTTTAGGTAGTCACATTTCTCTCTGAAACCTAAAGTTTCATGTAAAATTGAAGTTAATATGCCTGGTTATGCGTTTTGTTAAATAAAGAAAGGCAAAAAGTAAAGTAAAGTGCTCCCCTGTGCTTAGCACCACGCCATGAAGGCGTATAGGGGGTGTGGAGCCAAAATTAGGGTTAAGTTGAATATGTAAAAGGAAACAACCTCATCTATTGCTCTCTTTTAGGAGTGAGAGAGGAGCTGTTTTCACTTAACTTCTTCAAATTTGGTAACTTTGCTTCGACTATTGATATTTATTTCATCATTAATTTTCCTTATTCAGATTACAGTTGTGAGTCTTATGAATCTTTGAACTACACAGGGAGGAATGTGAGGAAGTTCCGTGTATATTATGTCACAAACACTTTAAACAACTTTCGACTGAACGAAAACTTGAGACATAGAACTGAAGAAAGTCGAGGCTCACTTTATATATATATATATATATATATATATAATCAGTGGGATGTCGAACGGGGGTGCCCACAGGCGGGTATGTGAAAGCTGGTTGCGTCCACTTAACTTTGGGGGGGGGGGCGATTGTGATGAAAATTTGACTGAATAAATAATAGAACAATGGAGGACGGAAGTTGAACTACGTTGTCATTTAAGCATCACTCGTTTATAAATAGCAAGTTGTGTATTTCCAAGAGAATTATAACAGTTACTATGTATTATTAGTGTTGTTAACGAGACTAGACACGAGAAGAGATGGAATTTTCACGCGACGAGACATACCAGTGTCGCCTCTCGGCAACACGGTATATCTATTTGAGGTGCACAATCTCCAGCTATTACATATTAAACCTTAAATTTTTATCATGAATTCTGATGTGGAATTACCCTTGGTTGGGGAAGTTTCCAACTCTGTAGTAAGGAAATTGAGCACTAGGATGGGAGATAGCCAAGTCTTGAGTATTAATTACTGTTGCGCTTAGACTGTTGTGGGAATTTTGGTGTGGCGATTGAGAATTAAATTATTTGGAGGAGGTCGAGATTTAACTCTTCAATACCAACAGTGAACCTAAAATTGACATAGGAATTTTGGTGGGGCAGGATATTAAATTGGGGGTATATGCTTGCAGTTTTTATTACTATACCCGTGAGAGCCTTTATTATAAATTACAATATTATTATTTTTTATTCTAATAATTCTAACCCAATTGAAGTGTATGGTAACCTGATGTTGTGTAATGAGACTACTGGTATCGCAATCCACTAACAAGCCTCGTTAGATGCGATGTGTTCAGTTATATATTGTCACCCGCTGTTTTTATTTTTTCATCGGAGATTACGACACGTCGCAACACCTCACTGAAGGCATTGTAAACTGCAGCACCCCACAACCCACCAGGGTGCGGAATCATTGAAAACTGGTGAGGGGGAGAAACTTTTTAACCTAAAACCCCCCTCCCCACAAACATATGTGTGAATTATACGATGTACATATTTTTCAATGTTATTAAAAGTAAAAATAAATTACCCAATTAAAATAATTATTATGATTATTAATTAGAAATTAATTTGATACTTTCATACATATCAGATAGTGTAAAGCAGCTAACTAATTCCATTAGTAACCGGTTAAAGATGTTAATAAATTATGACATAGTTGAAGTGGTTTTATTATGTGTAAGTTTTTGTTTAGTTTGTGCTTTATGTTAATATAAATCAATTAGATTTCATAGTTATTATTGTTTTGCATTCTTGTTTTACTTTTATTGTGCGTATTGATGTAGATTTGTTAGTGATCTCTTGAGAGAGAAAGCATTCAACACTCACAGCCACACTAATTTGTGTGTGTTTTCGATATTATTCTTAGTAAAGTATATTTGAAATTATAAGTAATTGCTTATCTTTTCTTTGTTATAACAAAAACTGTCCTCCCGGGAAATTTTTGGTGGGGGGATTTTTGAGGCCAAGATTATTGGTGGGGCGAAATCCCCCTCGTCCACTCCAGGATTTCGCACCCTGAACCCAACAATCCAGAAATACAAGAAAAAAGGAGCGAAAAGAACAAAACAGATCAGCCCTTCCACGTTTCTTTCCGTATGGGGTAAAGACTCAGCTGGGGGTTTGTCCGCCCATGACGTCACACCCGCGGCAGTCGCGAAAAGAGGCGTGTCTGACCCCAGCCTTTCCTTCTAGTAGTCTTGCTTCGTGTGTACGCGCGAGCACGTGTGGTGTTGTTCCATTGACTGAGCCTGCAGCCAGGGGTGTCCAAAGATCTTTTCACGGCGGCCCAAGCTGTTCCCCGATACCTTTAAAATCGCTCCGGCTAGAGTTTGGACTTGAGGAAACCCTGACTTTTCGTCTTCAGTTGTGCTAGTGGGAAGGCGGGAAAAGCGGTGTTGCCAAACGTCTGAGACTGAATTTTTTTTTTGTCCAGTCCTACAGGACATCTTTTCCTGTCAACATGCACCCTTCGCTCGCTCGCATTTCAGGCAGAGGCAGGGAGGTGGAGACCCACGCCTTCGCTTGCTACACCGCGGCAACCGGCTTCGCCGTGCTTGGCCCTTTTGGGGGTGCTCGTGGAAAGTAGAGGGGGAAGGGGGACGAGTTAAAAACTCGAAATTATTTTGGAAGGTCAGAATTCTTTCTAGGGTATTGTGGATACTGTTCGTATGAATTATATCTCACTGCAATCAAGGTTTAGGGTCCAGTTACTTGTGGTGGCATATTTCGCTTCGCTCCCAAGTTAAAATTGCACATGAGTTCCGATTACTCAACATTATCCATCCTTTATAGTTTATATTAATTTCATTGTTGTCTACACAGCGATATCAAATAATGAATTGTAAATTGATTGGACGTGAACGAACATTGTGTTTTACTGATATTCCCACAAGAGTAACTACAGCATGTTTAGTAACATCCTTAAATTTAGGTTGAATTCAGAATTTACGAAATATAGAATGGGTGGTCGGGTCGGGAGGGGGGGGTCCCATGGGGCTGCAGTTCCCTCCCGAAATTTTGAGAACTTCGAAACTTTCAACTAAAAGCATAAAAAAGACGTTATAACATTCGAGATATTACACGTTCTTTATAATCGAATATTTCATTTATGTAGCATTATTTAACAAAAGGAGTAAAGAATGTAAATTTTGCTCAAAATCCTTTTCCAAAGGAGAAGGCGTTAATAGCTTCATATTTCTTATAAATCGAACAAAATCACACACATACAAATATCAATCACTATGAAAATATGAAACGTACCTTATTTGTTCTCAAGGGGAAATACTCCACAGTCTTCCATCATTTCGACGAAATTGTATTGATCAGATTCCTCATCTTCATCTTCGTCTCCGCCAAGACTTATTATAAGTTTGTCCACATTTTCCTCAAGAAGCCCTTCCTTTAATCACGCGTCATTTATGACTTTTCTGGTATGTTGGACGGCTTTCTTCCAGTCATCTGCGGACACATTGACAAGAGCTGCCTGTGTGAGAATTGTCACCTCATTGATTTTAAAAGTTTTGTTTTTTCTGGCCACATGTCCTTTCACTTGCGCCCAAATGAGTTCGATCGCATTAAAGTGGCAATGATAGGGTGGCAGTCTTAACACTTGGTGACCACTTCTTTTCTCAAGCTCATCCACGTAATATTGCGGGAACCGTGGCTTGTTTATGTTAACAAGCTCGATCAGTTCCGCTTTCTTCAATTCGTGGGAAGCCGGGATGTCATGGCGCAAAAGCCACTGAATAATTTCATCTTTTTTTGTGGCCATTGTTGGAGGTTTATCTATTTTCACCGTATGGTACGGAGCATTATCCATCACGATGACACACGGCCTTACTAAGTTAGGGATGAGCGATTCCTCGAACCACTTGAAAAACCGAGCGTGGTCCATGTCTTCGTGATAATCGCCCGATTTCTTAGATCTAAACAATAATGTAGAATTGGGAATGAACCCCTCGCAAGTGCCAGCATGACACAAAATCAGTCTTTCCCCTTTTCCAGTAGGAGCTGGCATCGTGCCTTTCGTGGTGTCGTCAGTCCTGCGTTAACCCAGGTTTCATCCACCCACACAATGTCTTCCCTCTCCATCAAAATAGTTCGTCCGGTGTACTTCCCCCAGCGAAACCCTAAGTTATCCAGCACCACCCCCAATGAAGTTTTACCGCCACTGAACAACTCCTCCTCTCTTAACGATTTCACTAGTTTCCCAAGGGTAGGGCGCTCTTTCCTGGCGTAATACCGATAAATATGCTGCCGGATTGCGTCCTCCTGAAACACGTCCAGTTTGGTGACAGGTTTGTCCCGTGGTCGTTTCTTACCTGGAGTGGACATTGTGGCTGCCACGTCTGTCTCCATTAAGCGGGATTTTTCCTTCCCGATGGACATCACGGTAGTTCTGCTAATTCCCAGAGCCGCTGCTGTTCTCCCAATCACTTTTTTAAAGGGAAGCAAAGGGCCATTATTTTCTCTTTCTTTTTCAAAATAATCTCGCACTGCACATACTAATTCACGGGTCTGGCCACGCAGAGGAATACCACGCCCGACAACTTTTTTTTCTTCCGATTTCGCCGGTGTATTTGCGATAGGCTCATCCATTGCAATTCAGTATAAAAATCACAGATACAAAAAAAAAAAGCACAAACAAACCGTACACTAACCCCGAACTTTTGCTGTCAGGCATACACTTGGCAACGCAGAATACCACGAGAACTTCCCCTCACCAAGGCAACTGGTCAAAGCCGATTGGTTCAGCGGCTCACGTGACATCCCTGACTTTCGACAGAAAAGACAAAAATAGAATTTCCCAAGTCCATTCTTTGGGCGGAAGCATTTTAGCTTCCTCGGGAGGCGAGCAGGAAAGGCAGTGACGAAGGGAATTTTTTTATTCCTGGTTTTCTTTTTCGGGAACTGAGAATGTGGGACGGGTAGAAAGCGCCAGCAATCAGCTCACGACAGTGTGACGGTATTCTGGATAATCGGAGGTTAACAATTTCTGGATTCGGCTGTGGGATAAAGACTTCTGTATTCTTCAATTGATTAAAGAAATCTGGATTCGGCAGCTGGGCAACGAATTCTGGGTTCTTCAATACGCTATCGAACTTTATTGGGTGCACGAATTCTAGATTCGGCAGTTGGATATTGATTTCTGGATTCTTCATTCGATTAACGAATTCTGGATTTGGCATTTGAATAACGCATTCTGGATTCGGCAATCAGTTAACCAATTCTACATTCTTCATTTGGCTAACGAATTCTGGATTCGACAGTGGGATAGCGAATTCTGAATTAGCCAATCGGCTAGTGTTGCCCACGAGACGAGACTTTGACCTGTCTCGTCTCGTGGAGTCTCGTGGAAATGCTGTCTCGTCTCGAAAATATTCGTTTGTCTTATGACACATGGTCAATCTCGTCTCGTCTCGAATTTTTAAAAGCGTGTCCCGTCTCGTCCCGTGGGCAACACTACAATCGGCTAAGGAATCCTGGATTCGACAGTGGGATAGTGAATTCTGAATTCGCCAATCAGCTAAGGAATTCTGGATTCGACAGTGAATTAGCCAAATATAGCCAATCGGCTAACGAATTATGGCTTCCTCGTGGCTATCTTTGCGCTGGAAATGTCCACCCCTACTTGAGCGGCAAATGTAATTCGCAATAACTTACTTACTTACTTATTCCGATCCTCTTCTACCGAATTGGTGTCGAGGTTTTGTAGAGAGCTCGCCATCTGTCACGATCTTCTGCCAACTTCCTTCCTTCACTCCACGAGATGTTCCTCCTGCTCAGGATATCCTTCATTCCCTCATTCCATGTCCTACGTGGTCTTCCTTTCGATCTCTTTGCACCCAATCCTCCCATTCTTGCTTTCCATACCTGTTTAGGTATTCGATGTTCAGGCATTCTGCTGAGGTGTCCAAACCATCTGAGTTGTGCTTGCTCAACATCCTGATATATTGGTTTTGTTTTTAATGTTATTCTGATTGTTTGATTTCTGATTTTGTCCCTTCTGGTCTTTCTCACTGTTCTCCTCAAATATTTCATTTCTACTGTTTGTAAGTTTTGTTTTTGTTTTTCATTAATTATCCAGGATTCACTTCCATATATCAATGTTGGTACATAAGTTGATTTGTACACAATCATTTTTGTTTTTTGGCTTATTTCCTTTTTCCCTAAAAATCCTCTGTTTATGGCATAATATAATCTGTTCGTATTCTTTATTCGAGTGTTTAATTCTTCATTTATTTTTCCATTACTATTGATTGTAACACCTAGATACTTAAAACTTTGTACTTGTTCTAGCTCTGAATCTTCAAGGCTTATTATGCAGGGTTTTTCTATTCTCCCTATCCTTAACACAGTTGCTTTATCTTTGTTTATTTTCATATATTTCTTTGACATATTACCATTTATTATTTCTAAATTTCTTTGTAGGTTTGCTTGTGAATTTGCAAACAATACAATATCATCTGCATATAAAAGTTCAGATACAATTACAGTTTTCAATTTCCAATTTCCTACTTTGAATTTTCTCATCTTTGGTTTTATTTCTTTCAAAACATCATCCATTAGAATGATAAACAAGTATGGCCGTAAACCCTGTGGCCGAGTGGTTAGCACATCGCTCTGCGACGCCAAGGGTCCCGGATCGAATCCCGGTCGGGCTTGGTTGTTTGTGAATGTCCATTCATCAATTTCATCATTTCATCACTCATCCCCATCTTCGCAAATTAGCCAAGAGGCACAAAACGCGAAGTAAAATAAACTAAATCAAATCAAATCAAAGTATGGGGATAAAATATCACCTTGTCTTACTCCTGTTGATGTTATGAATTCCTCTGATCTGTTATTGCCAGTTCTGACATAGCATCTATTTGTTCTGTAGAAACTTTGTATTGCTTCTACTAATTGTTTGTTTACATTGTTTTTCTTTAGGGTCTTCCATAGCTCTTGCCATGGCACCCTATCGAAAGCCTTTTCCAAATCTATAAAGCATAGGTATAATTCTCTATTGTATTCTATAACTTTCTATATTATTTGCCTTATTGTAAATATGTGATCTTGGACACCTCTACCTGGTCTGAATCCACTTTGTGTCTCCTCTAATTTATCCTCGATTTCTTGTCTTAGTCTAGTTTCCAAAATTCTTGAATAGACTTTGCCAGGTACACTGAGTAGTGAAATACCTCTGTGATTTCCGCATTCCCTGTTATCTCCTTTCTTATAAATTGGTATTTATTGATATTTTCCAATCCTTTACTATCTTCTTTTTCTTCCATGCCACATTTATTATTCTGAGAAACAGATCTTCTACTTCCTTTCCCATATACTTGATCATTTCTGGTGCAATGCCATCATGACCAGCTGCCTCTCCTAGTTTCATTCTACTAATAGCTTTCTTTAACTCTTCCCATGTAATTACTTCTTGTTCTACATCTAGTATATCTGGTTCTTCAGGTCTTCTCTCCTCCTCCTCCTCTTCATTTGGTACGTTTCTTTCGTTTTCACTTAATAATTTTTGGAAGTAGTTTTTCCATCTTTTCATTATTTCTTCAGAATTTGTTAATAATTTCTTATTTTCATCATATATAAATTTTAAAGGGCAATCTTTTTGTTTCCTCATGTTCTTCAAAACTTTGTAAAAAAGTTTTTGATTTTCCTTACGATTTTGCTCCATATTTCTTCCAAATTGCTCCCACATTTCTTTCTTTGCCTCTTGAACCACTTTCTTCACTTTATCCCCCTGCTTTCTATATTCTTCAAATGCCTCCAGAGTACCCACTGACAGGTATTTCTTCCATTTTTCTTTCTTATCTTTTACCTCTCCTTCTATTTCTGGATTACACCAATTTGTTGTCTTCTTCTTGCTTCCTACTCTAGATGTTGCACATACTTGTTCAGCTGCAGATATTATTGCCCCTTTCCATTTACTCCAGATTTTTTCTAAGTTATCTTCTCTTTCTTCTACTTGCTCATTCGCTAGTTCTTCTTTCACTTTCTTTCTAAATTCTTCTTGAACAATTTTCTCCTTAAACTTGTATACCTTTATCTTCTCTCATATGTTGTAATTTATCGTTTTCTTCCTTCTATTCATCCTTGATGTCTTACTTTTAACCCCGATGGTCATATCTAATATGAGAAGTTTATGATCAGTGTTTACTTCTGGCCCTCTTTTAACTCTTGCATCTCTTATGAACTTTTTCATATCTCTCCGCACAATGATGTAATCTATTATAGATTTTCATTTCTACTTGGTTCTTCTCTAGTATATTTGTGTATGTCTTTATGTATATACATAGTGTTAGTGATAATCAGATCATTTATTATGCAGAGTTCCAATAGTCTCTCTCCATTTGTTATTTATAACTTCTTTTCCATACTTTCCTATTACTTTTCCCCATCGATCAGTTTTATTTCCCACTCTGGCATTCATATCTCCTAGGATAATAACTTCTTTATCTATGTCTTCAATAGTTCTTTGTAGTATTTCATAAAACTGATCTTTGTTGTTTGAAGTTTCATTCTCGTTAGGGGCATATACAATCACTAGAGTTAATTCTTTCTGCTCTAAAATGTCTACTGTCATTATTCTCTCATTTATAAATTTCCATCCCTTGACATTTTCCTTTCTATCTTTATCTATCATACATGCCACTCCTGATCTTGCTCTTTCTTGTTTTGGTACTCCACTGTAGAATAGAAGAAAGTTTTCATCAAGTTCTTCAATTCCATTACCTTTCTTCTTTGTTTCTGTAACTGCAAGGTATTTCACTTTTGTTTCCTTTATCTCTCTTACTAATTCACATTCTTTCCCATTTAGACCCCTTACATTCCATGTTCCAACATTCACTGAGCCATTTCCTCGCCAATTCGTCGTCGTCGTGATCTGTCCGGCTTGCTCTCTTGTTCTTCTTTTAATCATTGTAGGTTCAAATGTGCAGAGGATTGGCCTACAGCATTTTAGCCCAGTGGAGGGGCTGCCTCCTTTCTGCCTCTGGGCTTGCAGTGAGCATAGCTTAGCTGTTCTTAGCTGTTCTGCTCTACGTTTTACGGGTAGACTTAAAGTCTCTCACTCCAACCCCCAACCTGGGGGACCAGGATTTTCTTTCGTGGTTTACTCCCTTAGCCTTTGAAGTTCCCCTTCTTCACAAGGCAGTGGTTTCCCTCTTCTCCCAAGAGGGTGGGTTGCCTCTTCCGCCATCTCTGCCATCCCGAAGGTCTCCTTCTCCGCCACAGATGTCGTTGAGGTCTTCACCGTAACCCTGGCAAGGGGCCCTTACAAGGTGCTACCATCCGGAGCCAGATGGACCAAGGTTTTTTATAGAGATATTACTCCTCTAGGTTCCTCAGCCGTTGAGATGACCATCCATATTTAATGTGTACTTTAATGCAGAAAGGTACAGTCATGTTCAAAAAATCTGTCACATGGATTTTTTCTAAGGCCAACGTCTTACGAAATTATGTTGGTAGCTCTGAAACAAGGAAGTGTTGTGAAATATACGATCCTCCAATCAGAGTGAAGTTCGATTCGGAGGAGCAGGAGGCGTGACTCACGGTCTTGTCCACAGGAAGTTCAACCAATGCAGCATTTCCAAATATGAGATAACGTCCCCATTGGTTAAATATTGTTTCAATAATGCGAATCGGCAGAAAGATTGCGCAAAAGTTTACTTTGTCGTTTTAATGCCTTTAATCGTTTGAAATTAGTATTAAATTGTCCCAATTATAGTTCACGAGCTTAATATAATGTATTCATGTATGTGTTTGACAATCATATATCACTCATTAGAACAATTTTCACATTGTTTTCACTACGTGAGATGACATTTCATTTACATTTACGATAAAATAGTGGTTTGGGTGTAATAACAGTTTTCATTAATTAATTTAGAGATGCATTTTTATTTGTTAAGTTAATGATTAGGTTAATTCGTTATTTCTCGCGAAAAGAGGGAACCACATCTGAAAGAAAATTCGTTATTTCTCGCGAAAAGAGGGAACGGAACCACATCTGAAAGAAAATACACAACTTGTATTATTGAGATCAAGAGTTCGTTTTAACATCACTTTTTGCACACATAGGCTAATCACGCCTCGGGATACATTTAAATTGGAATCTGAAACATTATGCGACCTGACTGGAACTCGGAAAAGGACACACTGATTACAAGACGTCCATACATTACCACTTGGTCTGGCGAACGCCAATAATAATGAGGGGTTGTGGGAGTGGGAGAGGGATGACGGAAAGTAGAAAATAAATAGTATTTTTGGGGGTATTTAGTGTTATATTTATACACATACAAACCTAAGAAAATATTTATTTAGATACATGTGTGTGTGGGGTGGGGAAGGGTGAAAAGAGAGGGTCAGAAAGATATTGGGAGAGATGGGACGAAGAGGTGATTGTGGAAAATGTTTTATTTGACGTTCAGTAATAAAAACAATCAAATCAATGATGATTATCTTATAAATACCATATTTAATGTAAATTTGTTTTAAAAATGGGGGCGAGGAACTGTTTGTTTTACGTTCAGTGCAGGATAACAAGTGGAGACACATAGTGGTTCGCATCTCACTTTAAACTGTAGGTCAAGGCCCCATTAGCCAATCTGTGTATAACGTGGATTTAGAATTCAGTAGAAAATAACGTCGATCTAGTATTTTGGATTTTAGATGCGTTGAGACCACTAAAATTTCCAATTCTTATAATAAGAAACCTGTCCTCATATTACCATTTTGAAAGAGAGAGAGTTAATTGTATAATCTTTCGTTGTTAGTTTCAAAGAAGACTAATTCAAATAGTAACAATGGGAACGAATAAAGCTTACGAAAAATTTTTGCCACAGTGCGGATTTGAACCTACGACCATTAGAGTGACAACCCAGTGCGATAACCACTACCCCACGAGTTCGTTCCTTCTTACGGCATGATTATACCTAGGTAAGTTAAGACCAATTCGTTCAATGTGCATTGGAAATATAATCCCCACCCGCCTCTTTATAAACAACACACCCAAACGCTCCTTTGTAGCAAATGAAATAAAGGTGGTATGAATGTCACAAAACATTTAAGCAAAATCTACTATATTTACGACGCAATTGTTTTACATGGAGAGGCTACAGCTTCGAAAATTGAGGTTGTGACGTGACTTCTTGAAGTGGTAGGATAGATATTCGTATGGCAAGGTTCCAGCGTGCACTAGCCAGTAATTTCCGAGAAATGTTTTTTTATGATGGTAAAGTGGTTCGGTGATAGGCTATCAGTATTACACGCCGAAGATTATAGGTTTGACTTCTGTTCGATTATCCCTATTATTATTATATATAGCAACTAAGTATTGTATTTAATTAATAATTTAAAGAAATAAAAATGTTATATATTTCTTTAAAAAATAACACTCCTTTCTAATGATTTTTCAATGTTATTTTTGAAAATAATTTTTCAGAATATGTTTTTGAATTTCTCATCATTTTACTAGGATTGGCATAAAAATGATCCATGTGTCATATTCGACGAAATGTCATGTACAGCGAAAGTTACATATTTTTATTTTAGGGAAAATTATCAAGAAACAAAACAAATAAATACTATTGACATCCTTTTGTGAATAGTATTTATTTTACATTATTTTTTGTTCACCATGCATAGTTGTATTCTTGTAAAAAGCATGAAAAACAATATATTCTCTACATTTCGCAAAGCAAATAATATACGAATTTTCGTAATAAGTAAAATGCAATAAATAATTTTTCGGTTTAATAAGAAATAAAAATCGCAGAGTTAACCGAACGGTGAATCGAACACAGAATTTTACAACCCATAAAATGCCTTGTAGCCTTTGCAATGAAGTGATGTAGATTCAAGTAATAAAATTTCATGCAAAATCGCACGTTATAAGATTGTTCAAATATATTAAATCAATGTGTCCATAAGTTATTATACTGTCAGCCATTTGGCACATCTCGTTACAAAATCTCAGCACATCACCATTCACTAGTTAATCGAATTGAATATTGATTCACTTCACAGTTCAATGTGCAACAATAGTTTCGACTCATATCACGTGAGATCTAAACTCAATTTGTCACGTAGGTTCCAGTCACACTGGTTTTCTACAGGAATGTAAATTAGTTTTCAGTGGTTTTTGCAGTTTTTAGATACACTTGACGAAAGGAACATCAAACACGCAGTGATTGTAATGGACAATGCTAGCTAATATTCGGTACAGTTGGAAAGAATTCCTACAACGTATACACTTGATATCATACACTTATCGGTATTCTACTGACCACAAGATGGGGATAATACGTATCCTCAGTCATACGCGAACAATGGGACGTCTGTATTTCATGGTTCTTTCGATTTCAACTCCTCTTTCCCGTTACTCTGGCAACGCTGCAGTCTCTCTCTCTAACCGGCCTGTCTCGGCGCGCTGGAAAGGTCGTTTCCCCGCTCTCCACTTCCCCTGCCAGCTTCCAGAGCGCACGCCTTAACAACTGCAAAGAGCTAGTATAATCTTTGTAGGACTGCGTGTGTGTTGTCCTTGTTTGTGCTGACTGTCTGTCGGTTTACAGGCTCAGCTTTTAACCCAGGTAAGGATATTTTAGTTTTCAGACACGCTTTTATTTTTGTCATGATAAGGGGCTGGACCTCGTATAGCGTGACGGGTGTAAAATACCCTAAGTTTTCAGGCACACAAATTGTAATTCAAATTTAAAAAATCTTAACATAGATGTTTCAAAACACCTATTGATCTACTGAAACCAGTACAGAAGAAACTGCAAGTGAAATTAATTTATTCGGTATAGTGTATAATATGTTAAGTTTAATATTTTGGCTGTAAATATTAATTTCATACCCCCTTATTATTCTTTTGTATTTATATCTTTTTGAAAATCTGAACACAGTAGACTTTTCAAAACACCTATTGATCTACTGAAAACAGTAGACAAAAGTTTCATTGGAGTAAGTAGAAAAGAGTCATGAAATAATACCCAAAGAAGTCAACCATTATGAATTAATGTTACATACTTTTCTTTATTTCACTTTCCAAAACCTAGGAGCTCAAAATAATACATGGCATGCGATTTACTAGACAGTCTGCTTTTCTGTGATTGATTCGTCGTGCCTAGTCGGGGATTACTTCCGTTCAAGGTAAAAGGGGAAGGGGAAGAAATCCACCACAGTACCATGACGTATGAAGTAACATGTTCACAGGCATCCAATACAATTGATAAGGGTTCACCTGACCTTGGAAGTGTGGGAAACACGTTTCACGCTGGTTTCCAGAATGCTGTGGCTAAATCTGGAACTAACGGTAGAATAAGAAATAGTTTGTAACATTTAACAATGACATTTCGCATTTACAAAATATGAGATATGTAGACTTTGATTTATTTATTATAGTAGACGGTAGAGAATTACTTACCACGAAAGTCAAGTTCTAAATTGCAGACATCAAAATCTACTCCAGGTTGTAAAATACATTTGTGATAGACATCAGATAGGTTAATAAGGTTTACAAGATTGCTAACGACTCTTAAGACAAACGTTCAACGAAGGTTATTGAGTGAGAAAATGGGAAATTGTTAAAAATAGCGGCCTAGTTGAGTGAAGATCGAAGGTTCGAATCTCTTATAGAACCGGCTATTTTTTTACACTAATTTTTGGTGCGTAATATATTTAATGTATTGTCGACATTTATAAGAAACAAAATATGAAAACTCTCCTCCTCTGTAACGGTGAGGTCTAAGACTCTGTGCTTTGGACTCCGACTGCAGCGGGACGGCATGGATTCGAGTCGTCCTGGGTTCTCGGCCTGTTATCTGTATAGGACCGGTGGCAACCCACCATCGTGAGGAAATTGGGGAGCTACGAGTGACTGGTGTAACCTGGTTTCAGATATCTTCTATAACGGCTGAGTGTTCGACGTGCTGACGTCACCTCGTTGCCAGTTGAAGATAACTCTAAGTAGGATTGTGGAAGGGAGACTGACAGTCGGGAGATAGCCCAAGGTCCTTCGAGGTTTTAAAATATGAAAACCATTCCTTCCGTAAATCTAACTTCTCGTCATTGTCACGTGAGATTTCTTTTCAGTATGACTCCTGCAATACTAATTAGTTCCTAACTAGGATAATGAGATGGACAGAGAGATATCAATTTATGAGTTCACTGTTTAAAAAATTAGCATTAACACATTTTTATATTCACATACCTCTTTACAAATTCCTGAGCACGTCACTACAAATGAACCAATCTAGTGCACACTAGAGCCTTGGCTTATCGATACCTATGGGGTATCCTACAATTACAGTCAAACCACAACCTCAATTCTCGAAGCTGTAGCCTCTCCATGTAAAACGATTGAGTCGTAAATATAGTAGATTTTGCTTAAGAAGGAACGAACTCGTGGGGTAGTGGTTATCGCACTGGGTTGTCACTCTAATGGTCGTAGGTTCAAATCCGCACGGTGGCAAAAACTTTTCGTAAGCTTTATTCGTTCCCATTGTTACTATTTGAATTAGTCTTCTTTGAAACTAACAACGAAAGATTATACAATTAACTCTCTCTCTTTCAAAATGGTAATATGAGGACAGGTTTCTTATTATAAGAATTGGAAATTTTAGTGGTCTCAACGCATCTAAAATCCAAAATACTAGATCGACGTTATTTTCTACTGAATTCTAAATCCACGTTATACACAGATTGGCTAATGGGGCCTGGACCTACAGTTTAAAGTGAGATGCGAACCACTATGTGTCTCCACTTGTTATCCTGCACTGAACGTAAAACAAACAGCTCCTCGCCAACATTTTTAAAACAAATTTACATTAAATATGGTATTTATAAGATAATCATCATTGATTTGATTGTTTTTATTACTGAACGTCAAATAAAACATTTTCCACAATCACCTCTTCGTCCCATCTCTCCCAATATCTTTCTGACCCTCTCTTTTCACCCTTCCCCACCCCACACACACATGTATCAAAATAAATATTTTCTTAGGTTTGTATGTGTATAAATATAACATTAAATACCCCCAAAAATACTATTTATTTTCTACCTTCCGTCACCCCTCTCCCACTCCCACAACCCCTCATTATTATTGGCGTTCGCCAGACCAAGTGGTAATGTATCGACGTCTTGTAATCAGTGTGTCCTTTTCCGAGTTCCAGTCAGGTCGCATAATGTTTCAGATTCCAATTTAAATGTATCCCGAGGCGTGATTAGCCTATGTGTGCAAAAAGTGATGTTAAAACGAACTCTTGACCTCAATAATACAAGTTGTGTATTTTCTTTCAGCTGTGGTTCCCTCTTTTCGCGAGAAATAACGAATTAATCATTAACTTAACAAATAAAAATGCATCTCTAAATTAATTAATGAAAACTGTTATTACACCCAAACCACTATTTTATCGTAAATGTAAATGAAATGTCATCTCACTTAGTGCAAACAATGTGAAAATTGTTCTAATGAGTGATATATGATTGTCAAACACATACATGAATACATTATATTAAGCTCGTGAACTATAATTTGGACAATTTAATACTAATTTGAAACGATTAAAGGCATTAAAACGACAAAGTAAACTTTTGCGCAATCTTTCTGCCGATTCGCATTATTGAAACAATATTTAACCAATGGGGACGTTATCTCATATTTGGAAATGCTGCATTGGTTGAACTTCCTGTGGACAAGACCGTGAGTCACGCCTCCTGCTCCTCCGAATCGAACTTCACTCTGATTGGAGGATCGTATATTTCACAACACTTCCTTGTTTCAGAGCTACCAACATAATTTCGTAAGACGTTGGCCTTAGAAAAAATCCATGCGACAGATTTTTTGAACATGACTGTACAATAGAAGTGAAACAAGAATGCAAGACAAATATAAATATGATGTTAATAGAAAAACTATTGCATAATAAAACGTTTCCAACTATTTTTGTAATTTATTGAATTAATTGTAATTAATTTATTCTTTAACCCGTTAGTAAATGAATTTGTTTGCTACTTTATAAATATCTCATGTTTATAAAAGTAACAAATTGATTTCTTTTTATGTATTTATTAATAATGCATTTTTAAATATTTAGAAATTCATTATTTTTTTATATGGAATGACATTATAAATATGTATATCATAATTATATTATGTGTATATGTAATATATGCGCGCGTGTGTGTGTAGATTGAGATATCTCCCCACCCCACCACCACCAATATGATGTTGCACCTTTATGTGGGGCACAATGTAACGCCCATTTACATAACTTTGCAACGTAAGGGAGCGGGGTTACATTCGAATCCCATAGTAAGCAATGTGTTTATGTTTTTTCTTTCGTTCATTTATATCGTCGGGTCAACAGTCAACACCCATCCTTATCATAAGCTGAAATGCAAAGTGACACGAATACAATTTTGATCTCTAGAATGAGAAAGACAGATACTGAGAATGGTGTGAAACATGCAAATTGTCCATATAATTTCCCTCTGACACATTGACATGACGACGCCGAAAAGGGTTTCAGGTAAAACGCAATACTCAGTCGATCACTCCATTTCCCTCACCTCCCGATAAACATTTTCTTGCCTTCCGCTCCGATTTCTATGTCAGTAATCAATTTTTATAACGCATTTTTATTGCAACCAAATCACAGGGATTAATTTATCTAAGCGTGTCTGTCCAATGTTAGTAAACTAAACATTCGAGAAAAAATATATGTTGACTACTACCAACACTGCAGACGCTGCCAAAATCTTGGGTACCCTGGCTTCTTAGAATCATGTGCTTTGAACAGGAAAATGCACCGTGGGATGAGCGCGGGAAGACCCAAACATATGGTGGGGGTTGATCGGAGCCAATGGGGATTGCCCTCCGAATTTCTAGGGTACCCAACAGAGGCAGCAGCTTTTGCTCGTGGAAATCGGCAGAAGCCACGGTGGATGGGGTGGGTGCGGGCAACACCGAAGGCACAATCGGGATCATTCGGGCAGACGTTCGGGACTGCCTGGAGGGCCAGGCTACTCGGGCAAGGCAACAGCGTTCTCGGACGGAAGATAGAATTTCTGGCAGTGGAAGGGGGTTTCGGAGAGACGATAGTTGAATTTTCATGCTCCGAGAAGGTGGGGAAAATTATTATTTTTTCTTACGGTGTTGTGGCTACGCAGTGAGTACCTTGCGTACCCAGAATGCACGCCGCTGGTAAATGTGAATTTAGAACAAAATTATCATAAATTGAGCCTTCGTGACCAATTTTAAGGACGTGTTGAGGAAATTTTGTGAGGGAGTGTGGGGAAATCAGTACTATAAAATAATGATACAATGGAACTCATGAATGCAAGGAATGACTCAAGTACCTAAACAGCATGGCAGTGTGTCTTCCAGTGGTGTACCCAAGGGGGGTTGGTAGGGGTCATAACCCACCCTCCCTTTGGTAAAGTATTCCTAAAAAAAATAGAACGTCAAACTCAAAAAAAGATGGCAAAATGAGGACTAACTACTTAAAAAAGTATGCCTAACCCCCCCCTCAACTTTCGACACTCCTGGGCACGCCACTGGTCTCTTCATGCATGTTAACACTTCATTCTTCTCTTGATGCATTAAAAATGCATAGGAAGTTTTCATCAACGACGAACCAAGAAACCAATAATGGCATGCATGGATGCATATGAAATGCATATTAAAAGAAATGCATTTATACTGTTCTGTGCCTTCTCTCTCTCTCTTTCTGTTTCCCCCTCTATCTCTCCGCCTTACTTCTCTTTTTTCTCTAAAAAAGAGAGAGAGAAATAAAGAATGGAGAAAGAGAAAGGAAGAAGCACTGTAGAAAGGAGGAATTCTCTTTTATCTCTCCCTCTCTCTATCCCTCCCTCCTCCTCCTCTCTCTCTCTCTCAATCTATCTATCCCTCCGCAGAGAGAGAGAGAGAGAGGGGGGAGAGAGAGTGAGAGAGAGAAAGGAAAGGGAGAGAAAGAGAGAGAGAGAGAGTGAGAGAGAGAAAGGAAAGGGAGAGAAAGAGAGAGAGAGAGAGAGTGAGAGAGAGAAAGGAAAGGGAGAGAAAGAGAGAGAGAGAGAGAGAGAGAGAGAGAGATATGTAGTCTTCTTTCGTTGCTGTGAGGTTTCCCCACTTGCAGAGTTTTTGGCGAGGCTGTTCGTGCTCTTGGTGTACGACAGGGCGCCATTGTCCTTCTCGCTTTTCCATTGCACGACACTAAAAAAAGTTTATATCAAGGTAGGATCCGAGCTCTTCGAGTTCTGTCGGTCGCGGGGCTTCTAGAGTCAGCTGTGAACAGGGTGCCAATCAGAGCTCCTTCCTGCCAAGGTCATTCCTACCTGTAACTGTTGCAACCTATGAATCGGAACTTTGTCCACGTCATCAGGCTCTTCAGCCCGAGTGGCAACAGACATGTTGCACCGAAAAATTACCATCTTATATGCGATGAAACCTGTAAAACATCGACAGATATTTTATCGGGTGTGGTCCCTCTGATAAAACATCCAATGTTCTCAAAATTCTTCGAACGAATTGTGTAAAGCATTATAATACTCTAGAAACGGAACCTGTTCTGCAACACAAGAAAAATGCCTCATTAAGCAATCAATGTGCCATTGTTAAGTGGTTAAGTTCAGCATGGCACAATATTTACAATAATGCTGATAGAATAAATCAATAAAGTTTGTTAAATGACAACGACTCCTTACCACAAGAATATAATTATTCTTTAGATGCTTAAATATATGTACAACCACACGCATGTCTTTCCAGTGACTCATTGCAAGAGTTGACAATTGGGCCTGATTCAATTAAATAAACTTATTGATCGAGGCAGATTCATAATAATAATAAATAATAATGATAATAATAACCCGTGGCTCGACAGCCCTTGAGGCCGTAAACCCGTAAGGCCCTTGGCCTATCTCCCGACTGTCAGTCTTCCTCCTACAATCCTACCCAGAGGTGTGGAGATATTCAACCGGTAATGGGGTGACGTGGGGTCAGCACGTCGAATCCCCCCGTCGTTATAGGAGATTTTATGACCGGTTAACGTTACTCAATTGTAGCTCCCCAATTTCCTCAAGATCGTGGATCAGTCCGTATAGAGGCCGAGCAAGGATGTATTTAGGGGGGTCCAGGGGGTTCGGACCCCCCCGAAAGACATATCAAATACTAAAATTAAATAATAATAATAAATGTATTCGTTTAGTCTTTGTTGTATACTTTCCTCTGAACTTATTGGAAGACAAGGGTTATATTGGGATCATACGGCTTTGAAGGACAGGAAGGGTGTACTTAGCGGGGGCAGGAGTTCGGACCCCCCGAAAGACTGATCAAGTACTAAAATTAAGTAATGAAAATATTAGCATATGTTGCATATTCTAGGGCTATTAATTTCCTCTGAATTTTTTAGAAGGCAAGGATTATGTTGGTATCATACAGCTTTGAATGACGTTACAAAGAAGATTTATGTACACTACTACTCAAAATAATATACATAAATTATTAAATAGAAATTACTTTTCTCCAAATACATGTAACATCATTTTTGTTATTCTATAAATATTCAATTATTTATTTATTTGACATTAATTTAATTGCCACGGCATTTGTTTTTATGTAAATTATTCCGATCTTAACTACAGGTTAATGAATATGCTTGCTCTGTTATATCTCTATTCTTATACGTAGCTACAGTATTTTTACCTATTCGTATAATAATATAATATTAATTTATGTATTTTAATTAGTATGAATTTGATTTAATATAATTATTTTAATTTAATTATTATTATTATTATTCCTGAGACCCTTGGTTCGAACCCCCCCCCCCCGAAACATATTTCTAGATACGTGCCTGAGGCCGAGAACCCAGAGACAACCCAGGCGGACACGAACCCATGCCGTCCCACAGTCGGGCCCAAAGCACAGCGCCTTAGACCGCATGGTCACGGAGGAGGACGAGGCAGATTCATATGAACCAAAAATAGCCAAAAATTATAATTTTCCTCAAAATGACAAAAATGTATTTACCTGTTTAAATTTTTGATTCTTCGAAAGGGTTGTTAAGGAGCTGAGACAGGATTTAAGTCCACTTTATGCACAGTAATACTAATCGGGACTGGATCTACGGTTTAAAGTGGGATCCGAAGCACAATGTGCCTTCACCGGTATCGAACCCGCCATCGCGGAGGCGTCGTTCGCTAAGGAGGATTCTCAAAATTGGTCTTCACGAAATCGAGAAAAATAATGTGCTACTCAAGAAATCGCACAGTTTGTGAAGATTTATAACACGTTCCGTGTTTTAGGCTGTTTCAATAGTAGAATAGTTATTTGGTGCGAATACTACTACTACTACTACTACTATGATAATCTACATAGGCATCCTGCCACCATTATACTTATTTTAGCGTGTGTTGCCCTCTGATTCGAGACCACTTGTAAATGTTTGCATATATGCGGTTTACCGCCGCACAAGCGGCCATTCTTCAATCTGGTCACAAACTACTCGGGCTGGAAACATTGTTTGGACGCATAGGCGATACCCAACCCTGCCGGTTGATGACCTGCGAGGGGTGGAAACAAAGTAAGTATATAATATAGTTGAGAAAGTAGCGCAGTCTTCCCTCCCGAAGCTGAAAAAAGAGGGTCGTGGGCGTTCCCAACCCTGACGTCACTCACGGGACAGTCACTGACCTTTCTGCTTGTTATAGGATCTTCATTTGTGTGAGGGAACGTTGCCTTGTTTCCTTTTTCTGTAGCTCTTGTGTGATAGTGGAGAATTTTTTCCAACAACAATAACATTTCAGGAAATGTGCTGTTGCTTTGTGCCCGAACAACGCAAGAAATACAGTAGGACAGGCACGTATCCAAGCAAAAGTTTTCGGTTTAAACTAGATAAAATGAGTGATTTTGGTTTCTTGTGGTGTGGAATAAGATAATGTGACGGTAATTTAAGGAGAGAAATAATTATCAAGGCAAGACGGAGAATGTTCTGTAAACCTGTTATTGATAATAGCACGCATCCAAAGTGGGGTATAGGGGGCTTTTCAGTTTACATTAGATAAAATTAGGCTTTCGGCTTCGTCAATAATATAACAATAATTTAAGTAGAGAAATAATTACCGAGAAAAGACTGAGAATGTTCTATAACCCTGTTATTGTTACTAGCTCATATCCAAGATGGGGATCTGGTGGCTCGAGTTCCATCAGGTAATTTTTCAGTTTACACTACATAAAATTAGGTTTTTATCTTCTTGAATAATATGACGATAATTTAAGGAGACAAATACTTATGAAAGCAAGACGGAGAATTACCCTGTTGTCAGTGGCGGTCCCTCCATGGAACAAAGGGAACAGGCTGTTCCCTTCTACTTATCGCCCTTTTTAGCTATTTAAATTATCTATGATTACATAATAAGAACACTTCTTTCTTCCGAAATCAACACGCCGAAGAAAAACTTTCACCGATACTTGACGATTGTTTACTTCATCTACCCTCGTCGTCCCACCCTCTGCAGTCTGATGCCGAGTATTTCCGACCACGTTCGAAGGTAAACGATCCTCATGGTGCCACCGCCCACCACGGAAGCTGAACTCTCTAGCTGTTCCCTACGAGAGACATAGCGAATTCGTTTTCCTTCGAGTTTTTGGAATGTGCTAAAGTTTAATTGCGTCGTAGTGATGGTTTTGAGTGTAGTAAGTCTATAGTTTCCTAATCTCATTGCAGAATTGCGTCTGCCAGTCATAACAAACTGGAAAAATCTTCTACAGCCTAAGCGTCTGTTAATGCCTTGGCTAAATGCTGCGAAATAGCTTCCGAGGGAACAGCTCGCATCCTCCTGTTCCAACAGCCCCAAGACGCACGCAGCGGCAGGACAAAAAAGCGAATGTTGCGAGCATAGGGTTGTGAATGTTGTACAGTGGAATCCATGAGTATTACCGTGCAAATTGTCCATGACTATTTTCATTAATCTTTCTCTTACATTCTATGTGTTTTTAAGCGCTGGATTTTTATCTATGCTGGTGCAGAAGTTGCCAACAGCTTGTTTTGAGTTTTCTTTTAATTCTTGAAGCTCTTATTGGGTCAAACAAAGTGCACGAACATGGTGATGGACAATTTGCACGGTAATACTCATGGATCCCACTGTACATGATCGACCGGCTGGAGACGAAAGCTTTTAGTTAATTGAACTTTACAGAAAAGACAACAAACCAACACCTATCCTAACCGAATTAAAAACTAAAACGAAATCGTACACAAGGCATTTTCAAACAAGTTACTACAACTCTGTAAAATGATTAACTGGATACTCTCTTCCAGTGGCAAATTATTGTTGTCCTTGTTTGTTCCCGAGAAGGGAGTTCGGAACAGTTCGGGTTTTGTCACAATTTCTACAAATCTAGCGGACGTCACTCATAAATTGATTTTATTAATTTTTTTCTTTGTTGCGCATCAACAATTTTGTTTTTAATGTTTTCTTTACATTATATCATATTTGCTTTAACATTGGTATTGTTATAATTTTAACGTGCTTCATGTATGTCACTTCTGACAATTTGTAACATATGTATCGTATGTTTATTTGGTTCATTTCAACAAGGGTTGAATTTTACTTGGTCTACTGTATTATATTACGACAGGTATGGGAGGGGAGGGGACAAGTGCAGGTCACCTGTTCCCCTACCTGATTTAGCACCGCAACCCACTGCCTGTTGTTGATAATATTGCACGTAAACTTTACTTGAGCTTTCAGTGTTGTCGCAGTGAACTTGAGCACTATGTAGAGACTTGTCAGTATTTGGAAGCTGCACAACAAAGGTAGCTCCACACGAAGGGCGATTCGTTGTAATTTCTAATCTCTGGAAGACGCAAGAGGGAATGTTCTTGAACAAGAGGAGTCGAAGTACTGGCAATATCTATGAATCGTTTATCTGCGGAACATTCTAGAATATAATGAGGATATAAATATGCGTTAATTAGAACCATTCCTAAATAGATATTCTTTGACAGGACCTTGGATCCAATGAGAAAAATGGCGTTGTTTCTGACTTCATTTCCTTTTAAGCGTTCAATTCAAGGACTTGTTCATGATTTATTTGATCATGTACAAGGCGCTTTACTTCAGTCTCCAATACGAAATCATAAAAACTTCTGGTGACTTGATTTCAAAAGATGTGTCCGAGATAACGAGGGGCGTTCCCAGGATTTTCGGAAGGGAGAGTGGTTACGTATACTATTTTTGGTGGTCAGTCCTCATTTTGCCATCTTTTCCTGTCTTTGACGTTCAAATGAGGCTATGACCCCACCAACCTTCCCTTCGGCACATCACTGGAGATAAATAAGTAAGCATTTAACCATATTGGGAGACGAAACACTAGATGTGTTGAGAACGGAAGGATTTTCACTGTGCATTACTTGTTTCGCGATCCAGCTGTATTCTAGAAGACTTCCTTTGTTTCGTGCCGATGTGTGAGAAGACTGCGAAAGCTGTGACAGACAATTTTGAACATTTGCGAGTGCTTAGGCCTGAATATGAACAATTTGGTGGGTTTCTGCTTTTATAAGAGCTGCAAACATGGGAGGACAAGACACATTAGTAGTGTTCAGGCTCGAATCAGAGAGAAATATTCGAGAACTGTCTGTGTCCAGTTCGCAGCCCACAGCTTGAATCTCGCGTTGTCGAGTGGATTGTCCATCTCGTGTATGTGTAACAGCTTCGTAAAAGCACTTCTGGTACACAGATGGCTTGATCCTGATCAGATGAAATTGACAAACTCACATACTGAGATGGTTCCAGCACACAAAGTTATAGCATGGAAACAGAGGAGTCGAGTGGTAAAAAATGTCCCGATATCACGTTCTCATTAAAATGAGAGCCTTAAACAGTGGCGACGATTTAGGGGATAGTTGCTCCCCATTTTTTTGCCTCCACACTATGTCCTCTTAATGCTAAGCCTTGTCTGCCAAGATAAAGTAAACTTTCCTTGCAACCCGCCCCCCCCCCCTTCCCCCGTTTTAGAACCAAATTACCACCACTGGCCTTAAACATACAATACCCCTTAAAAATAATGTTCACCCATCTCCCCGAAAGGAATTCCTGGATACGTGCCTGGGTGTAAGCTCATTTTCGTTCCTAAAGGATCCGATTACGTGCAAGATGTGGGTTTCAAAGTGAAGAGATTAGATCCTGTTAAAACCAAAACAGCGACAGTGTGCTCATCGCATTTTCTGGATGCCGATTACGAACGGAACTTAAAAGCAGAACTGCTGAGTATTATTACCTGTAGACCGCAGCTTAATAGAAACGCTGTACCATGTTTAAATTTGCATGGTTGTGTGGTGAATTGTAGTAGTGTTCAATAGCCAAATGGCATAATTGATCGGAGTTTACGTGCCAATAAACGCCAGATTCGAAAGCGAGCAGTGGACACACTTGAAGAGTTGTCTCCTCGCAAAGGAATTTGCATGGCACATAATTCAGAGACTTTGAGTACTGGAAATATACCCAATATACCCAATCTCCAACAAGATAGTGTGTTGGAAACTCTGAAAAAGAAATTAAAATGTGCTGAAGAACAAATAAAGAAACTGCAAACACTGCAGGATGAAAGTGCTAAAAAAGTAACTTTTGGATTATAAACATGGAAGTTGTAATGTCTCGGCCCCAGTGATTTATCCAACAACTTCCCCCTAACACCCCACACAATGTTTTAAAAAGGACAACTTGGTGGTCATTTTGGCTCTAAGTATTACTTTTCACCCCCATAAACACGAATTTACACACTCAAACAGAACATTCTGAACAAACCTCTGCTCCACCTCCGAGCCGGCTTTCCCGCTTTTCATTACATGTTAATTCTATTGATAATTCGACCTTCAGCGACACAGTTTACTAGATATAGTCTGCTCTATACATATACATTTACTTATACACACACACTAGAACATTCATTCGATTTTTAAAACAAATTTATTTCCGAAAACACGGAAGAAGTGTGAGTAGTTGTATTGATGATATTATAAGGACAACAAGTGATGAGCCCCCCTCAGGCAGATTTGGCTACACTTAAACCTAGCTCAACATGCCCATATGAGTTTTTTGCTCAAGTGTAGCACCCCGTCTAACCCAAGATTTTTGTAAAAATGCCCTCGGGAATTTCCCGAAGCTACAGTGTACAAATGATGAGCCCCCTCAGATTGATTTGTCCATACTTACAAAAGTTGCATCAGCCAGATTTTTGTCCATAAGCTTGTTAAAAATATGCCTTTTTTTGATTTTGTTTTGGATACACTTGAAATTAAGTCAAAATCCCACACCACCTACACATATTTACTTCCGGTTTAAGTTCAATTGGATACCAGGTTCAATTTGTTTATCTAATATTAAAACAATGTAATATGCAGAGATTTTCTAGAATTGCTCTGTAACTCTCTCATTTCTTACATCATAAACATATGATTTTTCCCCTATAAGAATAACACTACATATGGTGTCATCGGGGAGTGTTTCGTGGAATTCACAGATAATTTTAATAAAAACTCTCTGGCTGATGCAACTTTTGTAAGTATGGACAAATCAATCTGAGGGGGCTCATCATTTGTACACTGTAGCTTCGGGAAATTCCCGAGGGCATTTTTACAAAAATCTTGGGTTAGACGGGGTGCTACACTTGAGCAAAAAACTCATATGGGCATGTTGAGCTAGGTTTAAGTGTAGCCAAATCTGCCTGAGGGGGGCTCATCACTTGTTGTCCTTATAATATCATCAATACAACTACTTGTGCGAATTTCTATGCCGTTGCTGGTGCTCGTGGTTTACGAATGGTTCCGAAGTTTTCCGAACGCCAGACTGCACTTCCCTGTGGAAAGGCCTCTCCCGAGAAACATCGAAGTGATCGGATCCTACCATCCTACGCTGACACCCAGGCGGGCCTCATGGTGGAATGGGCGGGTCTCATGCGTTGCGTACAATGCAATCGCGTGTTGGAGGTCACCGCTGAGACGGCAGCGGTAGTAAGAAACATTGACAAATGCTCGCAGACACACTGTTGCACTAAGCATTTCCATACATGCATGTCATTCCCAAAGTACCCATCCTCCCCCCCTAAATAACCCTTCGACTGTTCCGATTTACGGGGCGCAGTGATGGCGTCGTCGACTTGTAATCAACGGTGGAGGCACATAGTGGTTCAGATCCATCTTGAAAACTGTAGGTCCAGTCCCGATTAGCCTTACTGAGCATAAAGTGGACTTACAAAATAAAATCAATCAATGTTCCACGCTACAACACCAGGGTTCTTGGTTTCGAATCCAGAAATGGGCGTTGTTTGTGCTTCATCGATTTCGCAGTTAGCCGAAAGTGGGCAGAAAGTGACGCTAAATAATAAATACCAAGTCAAATCTTATCTCGTCAATGCAATCATATTTCAAAATACCCGTTCGTTGTAGAATTAGAAATTCACAGTTTTTTAAGGGGGTTAGTTTCTCGAGTCATGGCGTGTGTTCCCATTCATCAGGTGATACCTTAACTGAGGCGGCGCCAAAGGGGGCCCCTAGGCGGTCACGGCCACAAAATCAGCGGGCCCAAACTGTTAATATGTAATTCGCAAATTTTGCTATAAAAATAAAACGAAAATGCATAGATAGTGACCTATATATATTTGATGATGCATCCCACCTAAATGTTTGACACCCCCACCCACAACGGAAAGTGTGGTGCTGCCACTGTAAATTTTGATGTGAAATAGAGAAACAAATATTTGCAGGAAACCCACGAGTTTTGTCGTGTTTCTTTGCATCCTGTGCATATATGCTGTATAATTACAGATTAAGCTTTACTTGAAATGAACTTATAGAATGGAATACTTGATCGCTTGATATTAATAAGAAAAGAGATTAGTGTATAACACTCGAAAGGAAAGTGGAATGATTTTCTATCAATGTCTTAGTTTTCCCTCTATTCTCTTGTGCTGTCACCCTGTAATCATGAACCTGGGGTTGGATTCCCAGCGGCGCATTCTCCTCTACTTTTCCTTCATCTTCGCTTTTCTTCCTCTTCTCTTTCGCTTTATTATTCTTGCTCTTCTCTCCTCTATTTTCTTGTCACGCTTTTTTCCATCTTTTTGCTCTGCTCCTCTTATTTGTGCTTTTCTTCGCTCTTCTGCTTCATTTTTCTACTTCTGTCTTTAATTTACTTCGTTCGTTTTTCTTTCTCTCTCTCTCGTTCTTTTTTTGCTTCATTTTTCTCCTACCTCGTTCTTTTTTTTGCAGACTAACGAGCTTCTGGCGTGTGAACTCACAGTCAGTAGAATCATCTGTTGGACACTTGTGCTGTCCTTTCCTTGTGTGTTTGTAGTTATCCTTACATCCATTTCATCTTACGACCAAAGATCCTCATCTTCGCGATTACCCAAAAGTGGCAGAAAGGCGAAAACTTCGATCTTTTCATGTACCTCGTTATTTTTTCCTATCACGTCCTTTCCTTCTACCTCGCTCTTTTCTTATAATTCGTTCTTTTCTTCTAGCCTACTTCGTTCTTCTGCCTCGATCTCTTTCTTCTACTTCGTTCTTCTGCCTCGATCTTTTCTTCTACTTCGTTCTTCTGTCTCGCTCTTTTCTTCTACTTCGTTCTTTTGTCTCGATCTTTTCTTCTACTTCGTTCTTCTGTCTCGCTCTTTTCTTCTACTTCGTTCTTCTGTCTCGCTCTTTTCTTCTACTTCGTTCTTCTGCCTCGATCTTTTCTTCTACTTCGTTCTTCTGTCTCGCTCTTTTCTTCTACTTCGTTCTTTTGTCTCGATCTTTTCTTCTACTTCGTTCTTCTGCCTCGCTCTTTTCTTCTACTTCGTTCTTCTGCCTCGATCTTTTCTTCTACTTCGTTCTTCTGTCTCGCTCTTTTCTTCTACTTCGTTCTTCTGTCTCGCTCTTTTCTTCTACTTCGTTCTTCTGCCTCGATCTTTTCTTCTACTTCGTTCTTCTGTCTCGCTCTTTTCTTCTACTTCGTTCTTCTGCCTCGATCTTTTCTTCTACTTCGTTCTTCTGTCTCGCTCTTTTCTTCTACTTCGTTCTTTTGTCTCGATCTTTTCTTCTACTTCGTTCTTCTGTCTCGCTCTTTTCTTCTACTTCGTTCTTCTGTCTCGCTCTTTTCTTCTACTTCGTTCTTCTGCCTCGATCTTTTCTTCTACTTCGTTCTTCTGTCTCGCTCTTTTCTTCTACTTCGTTCTTTTGTCTCGATCTTTTCTTCTACTTCGTTCTTCTGCCTCGATCTTTTCTTCTACTTCGTTCTTCTGTCTCGCTCTTTTCTTCTACTTCGTTCTTCTGTCTCGCTCTTTTCTTCTACTTCGTTCTTCTGCCTCGATCTTTTCTTCTACTTCGTTCTTCTGTCTCGCTCTTTTCTTCTACTTCGTTCTTTTGTCTCGATCTTTTCTTCTACTTCGTTCTTCTGTCTCGATCTTTTCTTCTACTTCGTTCTTCTCCTAATAGCGCATTTAGCTTTTCTTGCTCATTTTCTCCATTTCTCAGGAGTCGGTTTGTTTATTTGATTTGGTGTTTTAAGCAGGGGCGGCCGGCGGCAACTATGATGGGTAGTGCCAACGTGATCAAGTAAATAGAAAAAAAAAACTCCGCAATGCCCCCCCGCCCCCTCCTTGAGGTTGCGCCACTGGCTAAGATGTTTATCCTCGTTTGGTAAAGTGGAAAACAACGTGTGTTTAAGTAATAACGTACTAATCCGATTCATCTTCACTCACTAACCTATCTTTATACACTACAGGACACTTCCCTAAAAATATAACAATTACAAGAGGAAAGGAAAAACAAATCCTATCACCTTCTCCTCCCCCATGCACACGTATTCTAACTGGATGTCGAAAATATCTTTGTTATGAAAAGAAGTTGTCGAAATGCCAAAGGAAACTCGCATCATCATAGGATTTTTTACTTTTATATTTTAAAAAAGTCTGGATGGCCCTCTTGGTGCATTTATCTATTATCAAGAATGTTCATTTAACTTTGGAAAAATATTAGGTTCGTTTCTCCAAAAGTAGGCAGAAATTACTTCCCCAACGGGTCTTACAAACCAGTCGTATTTAGCGACTTTTTTTTTCTGAAGGTGGCAACTGTGTCGTGTCAACACTGCGAACGTTCCCTCGCCAGTCCAGGCGAAGACGGGCACGGTTTCTTATGGGCTAACCCCGCCCCCTGTCACTTTGTTCTCGGCTCATGGTGGAAATCCAAACAGCTGGTGATGCAGTGAGGAGGTTGGGGCGGTCGTCACGTCAGCTTGACCGATCAGGGAGGTGCAGTCTGGCGTTCGGAAAAGTTCGGAACCATTCGTAAACCTCCACGGATGACGTCAGCCACGGGACATGTCAAAGACGAGCACCAGCAACTTCATAGGAATTCACACTTCTTCCGTGTTTTCGGAAATAAATTTGTTATAAAATCGAATGAATGTTCTAGCGTGTGTATATAAATAAATGTATATGTATAGAGCAGACTATATCTAGTAAACTGTGTCGCTGAAGGTCGAATTATCAATAGAATTAACATGTAATGAAAAGCGGGAAAGCCGGCTCGGAGGTGGAGCAGAGAGGTTTGTTCAGAATTTTCTATTTGAGTGGTGTAAATTCGTGTTTATGGGGGTGAAAAGTTATACTTAGAGCCAAAATGACCACAAAGTTGTCCTTTTTAAAACATTGCGTGGGGTGTTAGGGCGAAGATGTTGGATAAATCACTGGGGCCGAGATATTACAACTTCATGTTTATAATCCAAAAGTTACTTTTTTAGCACTTTCATCCTGCAGTGTTTGCAGTTTCTTTATTTGTTCTTCAGCACATTTTAATTTCTTTTTCAGAGTTTCCAACACACTATCTTGTTGGAGATTGGGTATATTGGGTATATTTCCAGTACTCAAAGTCTCTGAATTATGTGCCATGCAAATTCTTTTGCGAGGAGACAACTCTTCAAGTGTGTCCACTGCTCGCTTTCGAATCTGACGTTTATTGGCACGTAAACTCCGATCAATTATGCCATTTGGCTATTGAACACTACTACAATTCACCACACAACCACGCAAATTTAAACATGATACAGCGTTTCTATTAAGCTGCGGTCTACAGGTAATAATACTCAGCAGTTCTGCTTTTAAGTTCCATTCGTAATCGCTTACAGAAAATGCGATGAGCACACTGTCGCTGTTTTGGTGTTAACAGGATCTAATCTCTTCACTTTGAAACCCACATCTTGCATGTAATCGGATCCTTTAGGAACGAAAAATAGCTTACACCCAGGCACGTATCCAGGAATTCCTTTCGGCGAGGTGGGTGAACACCATTTTTTTAAGGGGTATTTTATGTTTAAGGCCAGTGGTGGCAATTTGGTTCTAAAACTGGGGGGTTTGCAAGGAAAGTTTACTTTCTCTTGGTAGACAAGGCTTAGCATTAGGAGGACATAGTGTGGAGACAAGAAAATGGGGAGCAACTATCCCCTAAATCGTCTTCTAGAATACAGTTGGATCGCGAAACAATTAATTGAAAACCCTTCCGTTCCCAACACATCTAATGTTTCGTCTCCCAGTATGGTTAAATGCTTACTTATTTATCTCCAGTGATGTGCCCAAGAGAGGGTTGGTGGGGTCATAGCCCCATTTGAACGTCAAAGACAGGAAAAGATGGCTAAATGAGAACTGACCACCAAAAATAGTATACGTAACCACTTTCCCTTCCGAAAATTCTGGGAACGCCACTCGTTATCTCGGACAGATTTTTTGAAATCAAGTCCCCAGAAGTTTTTTCGATTTCGTATTGGAGACCAGTAGTGGTATTGACTGTATTATAAACCCGAGAAAGTATGAACCCCCCTCAAGCAGATTTACCTACACTTAAAACAAGCTCAACATGAGCATATGAGCTTTTTGCTCAAGTGTGGAACCCCCTCTAATCCAAGATTTTTGTAAAAAATGCCCTCGGGAATTTCTCAGAAAGTATGAACCCCCTCAGATTGATTTGCTCATACTTACAAAAGTTGCATCAGCTTGATTGTTGTCCATAAACTTGTCAAAAATATGCCCCTCTTGATATTATATGATATCTTAAGTGTAGTAACTGATACAGTGCCCTAGCAGGTATAGATTTCAAAATTCTGCCCGGGGCAGTTCTCAACTTGTCTGCATCGGTGCTGGAAAATCAATTGCCCGTGCAGTTCCTTGCACGGTGCTGGGAAATATTATTGACCGGGCAGACGGTGCGAGGAAATATTATTGACCGGGCAGACGGTGCTAGGAAATATTAACCAGGCAATTCCTCGCACGGTGCTGGAAAATCAATTGCCCGGGCAGTTCCTCGCACGGTGCTGGGAAATATTATTGACCGGGCTTCCTCGCACGGTGGTACGCGCGAGATGTGCGCACGGCTCGTTGGCTGCCTGTAGGAAGCCCCAGCCTGGGGAATCAATTGCCGGTACTTGGATATAGCTATCAGCCACTATATTTTTATTTTGAACACAGCACTTAAAACTAAGCCAAGATGCACCCCCACCACCCCCACCCACACCCCCACATACCCCCACCCCCACACCCCCACCCCCACCCACACCTACACACCCACACCCACCCACATCCATACATATTTACTTCCCGGCACACTTCTATTGCATCATGTTGTGCAATATTAATTGATTAAATGGTTATGACATAATGTGCTAATGTGGTGTTTTCTAATTAGCTAAAGCAAGCAAGGTATTGATTGGTCCGACAAAACTATATAAGCCAGGGCACAGTGCAGATTCTTCACCATTGCTGGATCGGCAGTGGAACCCACATCGCGGGGGATAGAACCTGAACAGGCTCCACCAAAGTATAGGAGACTTGAAGCATATAATTTGGCGGAATAACCCAAGTAAGGTCATAGAAACAATATACACTAATACAATAAAAGCCAATTTTTGGCAGGGGGGGAAAGCCCAAAGTGGTTCCTAAATACAAAATAATTAATATCTCAAGAACTAATTGACATAGAGCTATGCAGTTTTTTTGTCTGTACTAAACCCAACTAATATTTTTTATTAAGCATAGAATTTTGATCATAGAAACAATATACACTGATACAATAAAAGCCAATTTTTGGCAGGGGGTCAAAGTGGTTCCTAAATACAAAATCTCAAGAACTAATTGACATAGAGCTATGCAGTTTTTTTGTCTGCACTGAACCCAACTGATATTTTTTATCCAGTATAGAGTTTTGGTTTGATTCCCAAGAAATTGTATATAAATACCAAAGCCAAAAATATTAAGTGTATACACACATATACACATACACATACAGACAGTATAGTGCTGAACCCAACTGATATATTTTATCCAGCATAGAATTTTGAATTCCCAGGAAATTGTATATAATAAACAACAACAAAAATGCCGAATCAAAAATATTGCAATCAGTGTAATAAAAATATATCCAGCCCCAATTGGGCTAAGCACCAAAAGATTTGTAATCCGGACAAATACAGAACTCCCACAAAAATATGCCCCAAATGCAATAGAAAATATAACATGGAATATTTCACATATAAACATAAAGATACTTGCTCTGCACAGTCATCAACATTGCCCCCACAACCATCCACATCTGGTCTGAAAAGAAAGCATGAAGCACCTCTTAATGCTGGACCTGCAAAGCAGCCACGCCATGCACCCATCCATAGCAGTTTTAATGCCCAACTTAGGGATTATCGGTTTGTATCAGAGCCAAGATGTGGCATTGAGAATTTTTTGAACAGTATAAATTCTGATCTGCAGGCAATTCTAAATGCACAAAATGGCTCTTATAAGCTGTCCCTCAAATTGTATACTCAATATAAGAAACCAAACGGCACAAAATTTACACAGCCCCACATAACAGAAACTGTACCGGTATATTCAAATGCAAATTCAGACAGAATAATAAGCAGGTTGATAGATCAATTGAATATTAAACACTCTGAATTTGCGGCAAAAGAGTCTGGATGGAGCCTATGCGGCTCTCCACACAGGCTCTATGTTAATATTTCTGAATTCAGCCCATTACAAGGATCTACATATCTGCCATTACCTGATAATATTAAAAACAGAAGAGCCGTGGTTAATATAGAAAATACCGACCAGAAATGCTTTTTGTGGTGTATTTTAGCTGCTTTGTTTCTAGTTTCAAGGCATCCTGAGAGAATAACTTATTACAAACAACATGAACATCTTTTTGACGATGCAATGGAGGGTTTGGAATATCCAATGTTAGTTCAGAATATTGATAAATTTGAAAAAAGGGCCCGGGATATCAATGGCAAACAATTATCTATTAATGTATTTATTTGTTCCACTGGCAATTGCTTGATAGCACCTCTCAGAATCAGTACATTTGATGATGATTCTGCTGTTCCGATTGATCTGCTCTTAATTGAAGGGGATAGCACATATCATTACACTCTGATACATAATCTTGAAGCCTTAGTCAGAACACAATTAGACAAATCCAATACAATATTCAAGTTGTGCAGAAGATGTTTAACTGTATTTTATGGTCAAAAAATGGTGAATGGGGTTCGGGAAGAGAGTGCAGAAATTGCAAAAAACAAGTTAATTGAGCATCTGAAATACTGTGGGAACCATAAACCTGTTCATATGGTGATGCCCAATCCAAGTGAAAAAGCAAAATTCAATAAGTTTGATGCCTTGTTGGAACACCCAGCATATATTGTCTGTGATTTTGAATCGAACCTCAAACCTCTTGCATTCTGCAATCCAGACCCTGAAGAATCTTCATTTACACCATACCAGCTACATGAACCTTCCAGCTTTTGTTATGTGATTGTACAGGATGGTGTTGTTACTAAAAAAGATTCATACATGGGACCAGATGCCATCAAAATATTTGCACATAGAATAGAAAATGAGTGCTGTGACATAGCATCTAACATCTTATTAAAATCAAAACCTATGTTGCCTTTAACAGAGAAACAGATTGAAGATTTCAACAATGCAGAAAAATGCCCGGTATGTGATTCTGAATTTTCAGATACAAATATCAAGGTGAAACACCATTCTCATACAGATGGTAAATTCTTAATGGCCCTGTGTAATAGCTGTAATATTAAGATCAAGAGACCAAAATTTGTCCCCATATTTTGCCATGGAGCATCCAATTATGATTTCCATCATTTGATCAGGTACGAGGGGTTCGACAAGCAGAATTTAAATATTTTAGCTGAAAATGATGAGAAATATATATCTATTAGCAAGATAATTAAAGTTAATGGTGTTTCTATTCACATAAGATTTCTTGATTCTTACAGAATTTTATCTGCTAGCCTGGCTACACTGGCCACTCAATTATCTGATGATCAATTCAAAATCACATGTGCCTTGTTTCCAAATCAGGACCTGAAATTAATTAGGCGGAAGGGTGTATATCCATATGACTATGTTACAGATTTTTCTAAATTTGATGAGTGTTCTCTGCCACCACAAGAAGAGTTTTACAGCAAAATCAGAGGATCTGGAATCACTGATGAAGATTATCACCATGCTCAGTTGATGTGGAACAATTTAAAATGCCAGACATTTGGTGATTATCACATGGCATATTTGAAACTTGATGTCACTCTCTTAGCTGATATATTGCAGGCATTCAGAAAATCTTCTATGCAAAATTATGGACTGGACCCAGTGTATTTTTTCAGTGCCCCGGGCCTAGCATGGGATGCAATGTTTTTAAACACCAAAAAGCAATTGGATCTGATCCAAGATCACGATATGTACTTGTTTATGGAACAATGTATAAGGGGAGGCATGGTGCAATGTTCTCAGAGATATGCCAGAGCAAATAACAAATATATGCCTGATTATAATCCAGAATTGCCATCAAATTATATAGTGTATGTGGATGCAAACAGCCTCTATGGTTCTGCTATGATGCAAAAACTGCCATATGCAGGGCTTGAATGGCTCGAAGATTTCAATATTGAAGGTTTTAAGAATTTTGATGACAGTAATTATGGCCTTTTCTTAGAGGTTGATGTGAGAATTCCTGATGATTTGCACAACAAATTTTCTGATCTGCCCCCAATTCCTGAGGTTCAGTGCTCACCTGGCTCTAAACAGAAGAAGCTCATGATGACACTGGAGCCAAAACAAGGCTATGTCACATATTACAAAAACCTCCAGTTCCTGATGAAACATGGTGTTCAAGTAACCAAAGTTAGAAAAGTTTTGAGGTTCAGGCACTCAGAATGGTTGAAACCATATATTAATACAAACACGGAGCTTCGAACATCTGCAAAGAGCCAATTTGATAAGGGCTTGTTTAAATTGATGGTCAATTCTGTATATGGCAAAACAATTGAAAATGTCAGAAAACATACCGATGTTAAAATAATTACTGACCCCAGTCTGAGCAAAAAATTGGTTGCAAAGCCTAATTTCAATTACAGAAGAATTTATGATGAGCACATGGCACTTTTCAACATGAAAAAAACAAAGATCAAGTTTGATAAACCTATTTATGTAGGGGCTGCGATATTGGAATTGGCCAAATTACATATGTTAAAGCTCTATTATGATGTGTTGAAACCTTTTTATAAGGATCGTGTAAAATTGATGTACATGGACACGGATAGTTTTATTCTTGATATTAAAACAGAAGATGTTTATCAAGATATGACCCAGCCTGAATTGTTTAAATATTTTGACACCAGTGAACATACAAAGATTCAACACCACCACAACAAAAAAGTGCCTGGCAAGTTAAAAGATGAGACACTTGGTGATGTTATTGTGGAATTTGCTGGGTTAAGTGCCAAGATGTACAGTTTTAAAACATGTAGTGCTGTTGTCAAAAAGGCCAAGGGCATTGGCAAAGTAACTGTGGAAAAAGAGCTCCAATTTGAAGATTATAAAAATTGCCTCAAATCATGTAGCACAACCAAAACATCAGAATCCAGAATTCAGAGTGTGGATCACTTGCTGACTAGCAATATTGTAAGAAAAGTGGCTCTGGACCCACATGATGATAAGAGATGCATTTTATCATGTAGCATACATACTTTACCATGGGGTCATTGTGATTTGAAAAATGGGAATCAATGCCCAATTACAGAGCATGATTTGGAATAAATAAACATGCCTATGAACTTATTTGGGTTCAAAAAACAGGCTATTATGGAGCTGCCAACACCACAAGCCTCTCCTGATATGCTGTCTAAGCTGAGTGGCTTGTTAATTATTCATCTGAACAGCATACTTACAGATATTGATGATGAAACAGGCAAAACATTGTACATATTTAACAATAATTTAAATCATTACCAATTACCTGTAGGTGGGCAATTGCAATTTATTACAACTCCTGAGGGTGATGTTAAAATTTCAGTAGGGAGAAATATTTACAGAATTAAGCACTCAAACATGGTTTCTGGCACTGTTTATACTGTTTCTGCTGGTGACTGCTTATATATTGAGGTCCCGGGATCATATGATAAGCTTATACCCTTTTTTATAGAATTAAGAATCAGATACTCTATAATAAATAACCAATAAATCAAAATGCCTAATGATATTTTTGGCCATACAAGACATGAAGATCACAGTGATGAGATTCTGATGCTTGATGTCAGAGTCAAGAAATTAAGAAGTGATTTACAAGCTTTACAAACCACACTGAATGCCAGTCTTCAATTAGAAATTACAAATTTGCAATCACAATGCATGGACCCTCTTCTTAAAATTGATTCTGAACTCAAATTGCTGCTTCAGAAATATACTGACCTGGCCACATTGGATAATTTTCAAAGTTTAGAAGAGGCTGTAGCAGCTCTTCAAGCCAAATTTAAGACCCAGGCCACCAACTCTGAGCAATTGAAACAACAATTGGAAGAGCAGATAAATAATGTCCAGACACAGCTCCAAACAATTGTCAAAAGCATAAAATCACAAGAAGATTTTGATCTAGTGATTTCCACTCTAAAGGAACAGATTCAGTCACTCCAGATACCTAATCTGGACCCTCTGAACAATGCCATAGCCGAGGTTAAAGAAAAAATTGAGACACTTGAAAATTTTATGAACAACTTGCCATCTTCTGATGCTTTGAATGCAATAACTCGGAGTGTTGCAAATATTAAGCTGCAACTTGAAACATATGAAGATTTTGGAAAAATTCAAAGTTCCATAACCCATCTTGAAGGTACAATAGCAGCAGTGCAAAGTGATTTGGCAAATGTACTAGAATCTCACCTGCCCGGTATTGTAGATACCCTTGTTAGTGTCCAGCAACAAATCACAAAGCTTGAAAACCTCAACACTGAATCTGAGCTATCTCATTTTCATCACTTGATAGATGATATCCAAACAAAACTTGAAATTTTACAACAATCAACACCCTCTCAGGCAGATATAGCCCTGCTCCAAAATGCTATGCAAAATGTGGCTGATGCTTCTGAATTAAACAATGTGAAATTGGCACTTGAATTTTTGCAAAATACAGTATCAAATCTTCCTACATCACAGGAACTTAAAAATATTAAGAGGGCAGTGAATAGGATATTGAAATCAGAAGATATCAAGAATATCCAGGCAGAGATCAAACATCTCACTCAGACAGTGGCTACTCTTCCAACAAATCAACATATTAATGAACTGCATGCCCTGTTTGAGGATATCAGAAGACAGGTCCATGATCTTACTGCTCAAAATTCAAAATTGGCAATTGTTGAAAATTTGCAACAAATTGTAGCTAATATCAAGCAACAGCTAGGGACCATGGAATCCAATCAAGCAAATGCTCTGTCTGTTTTTGCCACCCAGCTCCAAGAAATTGTGCAACAATACAAGAAACTTGCTGTGGACATAAAAATTAAGCCAGGCCATGATGATGTTGTTAGAACTATTAATGAGCACCTTGAATCTGTAACAAGCAGATTGCTTACAGCAGAAAAAGAAATAACAGGCATAATCGAGAATCCTAAGCACACAGTAATTCTTGAATTGAACAGCATCCCCAACAGAGAATATGATTCTCCATTTACACCAGGTGGCAAAATATATATGCTGTCCCCTGCACAATTTTATTACCAGTTTTTTGTTGGGGGCACATTGAGACCAATCAAGATCAAATATTGGCATCAGCCACAGGCACACCACTACCCTACATTATCAATAACAAATGCTGATAACAAAGTGAAAGTCACCAGTGTAGAATTAGAGGATTTTACAGACCCCAATACATTAGAAACAGCCTATACCGAAGATGATGGCACTTTGGAATTTAAAATACATATTGGAGACAAATTATATTTAGAAAATCCTGCAGTATCAGCTGCTGAACACCCTATAATTGCAATATTCTTGTTTACATATTATGTCTAGAAAAATTATTGTTGATGAATTACACAGACAGGCCAGACATAATTTTAAGAGACTGCCAGTAGTCACAAAAGGCATAGATGATTTATGGCAGAGCGACTTGATTGAAATGGCAAGTGGCCAGTTGAAAAACTTAGACAAAATCAACAAGGGCTACAAGTATCTACTTACTGTGATAGACACATTTTCAAAATTTGCCTGGGCTGTGCCACTCAAATCCAAGACTGGAAAATGTGTTACAGAAGCTTTTAGGACAATCATCAATCAGAGTGGAAGATCACCGCGCTATTTGCAAACAGATAATGGCAAAGAATTTTATAATTCAGTGTTTCAACAATTTATTAAAAGCCAGGCAATAAAACATTATTCGAGTTACAGTGATCTCAAGGCCTCAATTGTAGAGAGATTCAACAGAACCTTAAAAAATCTTATGTATAAACAATTTACACTTCAAGGTAATTATAAATGGATTAATATTCTTCCAGAACTTCTACATAAATATAACAACTCGGTCCATTCCACAATCAACATGAAACCCTCTGAAGTAACTTCATCTGATGAGCAAAAATTGATCAGCACTGTTTATTATCCTAGATATCAGCCAACAACAAGAAAGGCCAAATACAAGGTGGGTGATCAAGTAAGAATAAGCAAATATAAGCACTTATTCAAGAGAGGCTTTACAAGAAACTGGAGCACAGAATTATTTACAGTGGTTCAAGTTAAACCTGGGACCCTTAACACATATATAATAAAAGACCACCGAGGAGAAATTCTCAAAGGCAGGTTCTATGAACAAGAGCTCAGCAAAACTAAACAGCCTGACACATATCTCATAGAAAAAATCATCCGCAGAAAAGGCAACAAGTTATTTGTCAAATGGCTGGGTCATCCGGAAAACAGCTGGATCGATGCAAACAAAGTGATAATATGAACACCTGGGATGTTATAAAAAGGCTGCCAGAACCTGAACAACAGAATAAGAGAAATGGCAACTTGCTGCCTGATAATATTAGGTGTCTTATTGTTGGGCCATCTGCTTGTGGTAAAACTACACTAATGGTTGATAATTTTTTATTGGCCCCCAACTGGTTAGACTGGAAAAACAGGCACTTGTATATCTTCTCTAAGAGCTTGGAACAATTAAAATATCAGCAGTTAATGAAGCTATATGATGGATTGAATATTGCCACTTTTGAACCAGATGTTAAGCCACTTGATGAATGTCTCGATAATTCTGTTGTTGTGTTTGATGATATTATACTGGATAATCAAAACAAGGTTAGGAATTTCTTTACACAGGGCCGGCACAAAAATATTGATTGCTTCTACCTGGCACAGACTTTTTCAAAAATACCGAAGCAACTGATCCGAGACAACAGCAATTTTATATGTGTGTTTCATCAAGATCATACCAACCTCAAACATATACATGATGAATATGTAGGTGGGGACTTGAGCTACAATGATTTTTCTAAGTTTTGCAGCAGGTGCTGGAACCAGGACAGTTATGGGTTTGTCACAATTGATATGACAAGAACACCCAATAGTGGCAAATACAGAAATAAAATCAACAATTTTCTAGACGTTGAAACGTATATAAATAACCATGAAAAGACCAATTATTGATGATCTTAAATTAAGAGATTATCTTGTAAAAAGATTTAAGGGATGGAAATCAGAGAACCGTGGAATTTATGAAAAACACAAACAAAAAGAACAGCCCATAATTGATGCTATTAATAATTTAGGTAAAAATATCAAAACTGTTACAGAACAAAATCAAAACTTGATCACAGAGCTTGTACCTGTAGCTGCAAGGAACATATTAGATTATCCATTCACCCCACTTTCCAGTATTCATACACCTAGTCCTATTGCTCCTAGAAGAATTGAAGCTACTCAGGATCCTATTGAATTGGGTCTTCTTGCTCAAAAATATTTAACCACACCTAAAGACAACAAAGATGAGGTGTTTGGCTTATATGCTGCCACAGAGCGTGATGGGAGCATCATACATAGAATTGGCAATTTCAGAGTGACATTTATGGGAGATGATATAATTGTATATTCAGAATCTCGTCTCGGAGAAAAAGGTGCTTTTGTTAAGTATCCTGGAACACCTGGATTGTGGGAATTGATGACTAGGAAAAGACCTGGCAGCTATACAGATCAAGATTATGAGGATTACAAAGAAATATTAATAAAATCAGATGCTCTATACCAGAACAATGATCCCACACAAAAAAGAGTCAAGTCGAGCAGTGGAGCAAAATACAATAATTTAATCAAGCCCATATGGTCACAGATCAAGACTGGCAGTGGAATCAGACAATACAACACCCTGCCTAAAGAATTTGTGTGGGTTGATGATGTCAGGAAACTTGTAGATAGGTTGCTGGTCATAGCTGGGGAGGAAAATGCTGGGAACCACAATTTTTACAATGAAAAGGTTGGAATTATGGACATGATAAGCACAAAATTGTCTAATTTTATAGTGAATGACACTAAGGGGATTGGATATCTCATAAAAATTATTAATACTCTACCACCTAAATTTTGGAATATCTCTGAGGGTCGGGGGCTTGTTAATGACATTATAAACAAGCTGCCATTTGAACTACATATTCCAGGTTATCAGTATTGTGGTCCAGGCACAAAATTGGACCATAGATTAAACAGATGTGATCCTGGTGTTAATCCTTCAGATGCTGCTTGTAGAGACCATGACATAGCATACAACACACATTCTGATCTTGACAAAAGACATGTTGCAGACAAGAAATTAGAAGAGGCTGCATTTGGCAGATTTGTAAGCAAAGATGCTTCTTTAAGTGAAAAAATAGCAGCATTGGGAACCACCATAGCTATGAGCACCAAACAAAAACTGGGGTGGGGGTTGTGATTATGTATATAATAAACCTACAATGAAGGCCAAGGGTGTTATGTATCAAATACCTTATGCAGGTCTCAAATCTCTTAAAACTATTGACAGTCTTTTAACCAAAAAGCAGCGCAAGAAAAAAAATTCTTGTATTGCAAAGGGGCATGGTATGAAATTGTTGCTTAGCACCCCCCAATTAAAAAAATTACAACAATCTAGAAAAAAAATCACATGTGGGGGGATTCATATTTACCATCCCTGCCATCTTAGCTGCTCTCGGGGCTGTTGGGAGCTTGGCCGGGGGATCAGCTGCCATAGCAAAAACAGTAATAGATGCCAAGAAGAATAAAGCAGAATTAGATGAGTAGAAGCGCCATAACCTGGCCATTGAGAAACAAGGCAAAGGTGTTAAGAGAGCCATGAATAAGTTTAAAAAAAACAAGAGCCGCTTACAAACCAAGATATTGAAGCTTTAATCAAGCCACTGGGCATCAAACATTTTAGAGGTGTGTACATGTCTGATTCTTTGCCGGAGCAACCACTTAACAAGGAGTGTGGCATTGTTAATTTGGATGAGTACAAAAATCAGGGCACTCACTGGATTTGTTATCTTAAATATTTAAAAAATGAGGCATTTGTGTTTGATTCATTTGGAGGTGTTCCACCTGAAAATTTAATAAAATATCTAAATTCAGCTAATCTTTATTACAATAATGCCCGTGTTCAAAATTTCAAAGATGTTAATTGTGGACATTTGTGTTTATCTGTTCTTAGATATATGTCTCAAATAAATAAACCATCAATTGAAGATTTTCAAAAAGCCTTGTGGTATTTAAAACATCATGGGGGTATTCCATCTCACCAGCCAAAATTCAATATTGAAACTCAAATTACATGATGACATAGTGTATCCCAAAACAATAGCTCTCAGAGCATTTTATGGTATGTACTTGATCCCTAATATTACACACCACAACAACACAATTGCAGTAGGGGATCAAAAAATTGTCATCACTCCAGGGCAGTATAATCTGTCCACTCTAAATGCTCAATTACCCAGAGGTGTAGTGTTAAGTCAAAATTCTGTCACTCACAGAGTAGAAATTGTATCTGCCACAGAGACAGTGGATCTGGGTACTATAGGAGAGCTGTTAGGCTTTGAGAACAACACAAAACTTGAAGCAGGCATCAAACACACTGCTATTAATATACCTAAATTCTTAGCCATAGAGACTCTGAATATTCACTGTAATGTGGCTGAGGGTATGATCACCAAATCAAATGGCATAGGCACTCACAAACAAACAGGCATCATTGCAACATTCAAACCTAATTCTGAATTTATGGAGCCAATCATCTACAATCCATCCCCAACATTATATTTTCCTGTGTGTCATAATAGAATAGATTATATTGAATTGATGGTCACTAATGAAAAAGAAGAATTAGTTGATTTTGCTGGAGCCACAACAACTGCAATCATAGAGATTAATATTTAAATAAAAATACATACAAGAAGAAAATGGAAAATATTGAGAGTTATGAGCTACAATCATTCCCTCCAAACAGGAGGACATTTGCAAATTTAAATCAACCCAACACAGAGATTGAGGTTGATCTTGATGTAGGGGATGGATTTATACACCCCCACAGAGCAGATCTATACATCAAGTTTGATGTTGTAAAGCTCGATGGAACAGATTATCCGGCAAATTCAAATATAAGACTTGTAGATAATTTTGTGCCACATCTATTCTCTGAAATTGAGATCAGAAAGCATGGCGTTGTCATAAACAGAGTGGATTATCCCGGCATTACCTCCACAGCTTTGGCCACATTAAAATTATCCAAAACCGAGGCTTCATACTACAAAATAGGTGGATTTGAGGCTGGTGATAAGATATTATCTAAGAACCACACAGTGCTGTTCCCAATGCGCCTGTTGCCAGGATTCTTCTCAGATTACAAAGATATTATGTGGAAGGGTGGTTTAAGAATCACATTTAGAAGAGCTGCAAATGATAATAATGCTTTGATGAGGTACAGTACAATAAACCCTACAGGAGAAGCTCTGCCCAATACCCTACCTGATGCAGGCAAATGCATTATTCAGACTATGGAGTTAAGAATCCCTGTTGTTGAGTATGAGGCCAGTTATGCTCTTAAATACAAAGCTGATATAATAAAAAATCCACAGGTTCCTCTGCAATTTTATACATATCAATGTGTACAGAAGCCCGCATCTGGTACATATTATGAGTTTGATGCTACAAATTCATTCTCCAGCATACAATACGACATGCCTGATTTTGTAGTGGTGTTGTTTCAGACTGGAAGGCACAATAATCAGGAAAAAAATTCAAGTAAATTTGATAACTGCAACATCAAGAACATATATCTTAAAAATGGCAGAAATGAGGTCTTTCCTAGAGAAAATTACAATTTAGACATGTCCAAGGATGATTTCCTCAAATTATATGAGGTATTTTCGGCTTTCAAGAGGGTCACTACAGGCAATACTGACATGTATTACACACCAGATGAATTCAAAGCACAGAGACCCATGTTTGTAATTAACACTTCAAAAAGGAAACAAGTTGTGGTGAATGACAGGACAAACATTAAAATTATCTGTGAATTCCATGAGGCATTACCTGATGACACCATATGTAGTGTTATTCTCATAGGGGAAAAATCATATGTTTATGATGTAAGAAATGAGAGGGTTACAGAGCAATTCTAGAGGGTCTCTGCATATAATATTTTAATATTTTAGATAAACAAATTGAAGCTGGGGTCCAATTAAACTTAAACTGGAAGTAAATATGTGTGTGTGTGTGTATGTAGCTTTTTGGCTTAATTTCTGGTGTAGCCAAAAAATTGACAAGTTTATGGACAACAATCTTACAGAAGTGCCTTTTATAAGTGTAGGCACATCAATCTGAGGGGGTTCATACTTTCTGAGAAATTCCCGAGGGCATTTTTTACAAAAATCTTGGATTAGAGGGGGTTCCACACTTGAGCAAAAAGCTCATATGCTCATGTTGAGCTTGTTTTAAGTGTAGGTAAATCTGCTTGAGGGGGGTTCATACTTTCTCGGGTTTATAATACAGTCAATACCACTACTGAGACCGAAGTAAAGCGCCTTGTACACGATCAAATAAATCATGAACAAGTCCTTGAATTGAACCCTTAAAAGTCAATGAAGTCAGAAACAACGCAATCTTTCTCATTGGATCCAAGATCCGGTCAAAGTATATCTATTTAGGAATGGTTCTAATTAACGCATATTTATCCTCATTATATTCTAGAATGTTCCGCAGATAAACGATTCATAGATATTGCCAGAAGCTCGACTCCTCTTATTCAAGAACATTCCCTCTCGCGTCTTCCAGATACAGTATGTAACATTGTTATTCGTACACATAGAATTTCCGAGGAAAAAATGTCATATCTACTAGTAAATATAATCATTTTCATATGTACCTTGAAATTAATGTTAATGAAGGTTTCACCAACAAATGTCAATAAAAATGTATGTTCAAAGTGTATAAACAAAGCATATAATTTATGTGAAAAGAGAAAAACACGCTGTTTCATGCAACATTGTTATTCGTACAGGCAAGAGTTTCAATCTTCCTCGAATACAGCGCCACCGCTATTCGGACGATTTCGTGCAGTTTGCAACTTCGTAACAAGTTTGAACATGCAGGCGCGCTCCCCGTCAAGCGGAATGCTGGCGTAGGTATTGTTGAAGGCCTATCGTCCATCTATCAGCGTGTTCGAAATGGGCAAGGTAAAGGAACTTAGTTCGATCTGAAGGATGTTATTATAAATTTGGTTGATTGATTGATTGATTTAGTTATTATAAATTTGGCCCTTAGAGGTTATTCGTTAAGACAAATTGGACAAACAGTCAATAAATCACACTCCACAGTTCAATACATAGTAAACAAATTTAGAGAGGAAGGTTCAACACAGAATGTGCCTAGAAAACCAAAAGAGAGACGGTTGAATAAACGTGATGAACGCTTTATTTTAAAAAGAGTGCGAGAAAACCCCCGACTAAGTGTTCCTCAGTTACGACCGTTAGTAGAAAATGTTGCTAGCAAGATGATGTCCGATCAAACTGTCCGACGTGCCTTGTGGAAGCATGGATATCATGACAGAATACCACGAAAGAGGCCGTATGTAAATAAGGTGAATCGCAGGAATAGACTATCGTTCGCGAAAGAGCACACCCAGAGTGCCCAAAAAATGGACATGTCGCCTATCTACAGATTCCAACAAGACAATGACATTAAGCATAAGGCGCGAGTTAACATGAATTGGCTAATATGGAATGTGCCCAAACTACTACAAACACCATCTCAAAGTCCAGGCTTAAATCTCATTGAGCATTTATGGGCAATTTTGAAGCGGCGAGTCCATAAAGCAGGCGTCAAGTCCAAACAAGAGTTGTGCAAGCCGAGTGGAAGAAAATAAGCTCTGAAACATGTCGGAAACTGGTTAATTCTATGAAGAGCAGGTGTCAAGTAGTAATTAAAGCCAAAGGATACGCATCAAAGTATTAGAACTGTCAGTCAATTTGCTCCGAATATACTTTTTCTTTTATATTATTAAGTGTACGAATAGAAAAGTTGTACAAAAAATGGCATGTTTCTCTTTCAGTTTCATTTAATTTATTATTGTCATTGGTTATACAGAATTTGGGTAAGATTTTATGTTCCTAATGATATTAGTTATTGAATTGTAAAGAAACAATTTCAAAAGAGTGTATTTCCTTTCAGATATTAAAGCATTTTCTTTGAATATCCGTGTGTACGAATAAGAATGTTACATACTGTATTAGAAATTACAACGAATCGCCCTACGTGTTGTTTACAGCTGCCAAATACTAACAATTCTCTACATAGTGCTAAAGTTCACTGCGACGACACTGAAAGCTCAAGTAAAGTTTACGTGCAATATTATCAACAACAGGGTAATTCTCCGTCTTGCTTTCATAAGTATTTATCTCCTTAAATTATCGTCACATTATTCAAGAAGATAAAAACCTAATTTTATGTAGTGTAAACTGAAAAATTACCTGAGGGGACTCGAGCCACCTGATCCCCATCTTGGATACGCGCTAGTAACAATAACAGGGTTATAGAACATTCTCAGTCATATTATTGACGAAGCCGAAAGCCTAATTTTATCTAATGTAAACTGAAAAATTTCCTGGAGAGAGGGGGGGGGGGGTCAAGCCCCCGAAACCCTACTTTGGATGCGTGCTATTATCAATAACAGGGTTACAGAACATTCTCCGTCTTGCCTTGATAATTATTTCTCTCCTTAAATTATCGTCACATTATCTTATTTCACACAACAAGAAACCAAAATCCTCATTTTATCTAGTTTAAACCGAAAACTTTTGCTTAGATATGTGCCTGTCCTACTGTATTTCTTGAATTGTTCGGGCACAAAGCAACAGCACAATTGCGCGGCATTTTCCTGAAATGTTATTGTTGTTGAAAAAAATCTCCACTATCACACGAGAGCTACAGAAAAAGAAAACACAAGGCACTTTCACACAAATGCAGATCCTATAACAAGCGGAAAGGTCTGTGACAGCGTCAGTTCTGTCCCGTGAGTGACGTCAGGGTTGGGAACGCCCACGACCCTCTTTTTTCAGCTTCGGGAGGGAAGACTGCGCTACTTTCTCAACTATATTATATACTTACTTTGTGACCGATTGCAAGATTCGAATCTCCTTGTCTCTAAACTATCAATGTATTCATTTAACTTTACTTAGCGACGTATGCGTTCCTCCTGATGGTAGTGCCATGGCACGGCGGCTCTACCCCTCGAGCCGCCGCTAGTTTTAAGTCCATCTTATGCACAGTAAGGCTAATCGGGACTGGACCTACAGTTAACAGTTGAATCCGAACAACTATGTGCCTCCACCCGGTACCGAACCCCTGACCTTCATTTCTCGGGAGTTAAGAATTTTCCCCCGATTTCACGAAATTCCGTTTTAATCATTTTAACAGTAGTCAGCTGCTCTCTTTTGGGTTTGCTTCAATTGCATCGTTGGTTTTGAATTGATTGGTTTGATTTACTTCACTTTCTGCCACTTTTGGCTAATCGCGAAGATGAGGATGATTGATTATATTGATGTATGAAGGGACACAATAAAATTACCATCCACAGGCCGGGATTCGAACCCAGGACTCCTGGCATCGTAGCGCACTGTGATAACCACTCCGCCACGGAGGTCGGCGGGTATCTTTGGAAACGGGGCTTGTGCTTTTCTTCCCACATTTCTTGCCTGGATTCGCAATTATGCAAAAATACATCTAAACTGGGTGACCAGATATTGTTCACAACTGTAGGTTGCAACATTGGAATTTTGTTGCACAAACTTGCATTTTTTTTTTTTGACAAAACCCACATGGTCCCCTCCAATTTTCACTTTCCCCAGAGCTCAAGTTGTCGCGCGAGACCTATAGTGCGTAATTAGAATCCGGCCGTCGTACAGTGGGATCCATTAGTATTACCGTACAAATTGTCCATGACTATTTTTATTAATTTTTTTCTTATATCCTTTTAAGCGATGGATTTTTATGTATGTTGGTGCAGAAGTTGTCAACAGCTTGTTTTGAGTTATATTTTAATTCTTGAAGGTCTTATTGGATCAAATAAAGTGCACGAACATGGTGATGGACAATTTGCGCGGTAATACTCATGGATCCCACTGTACTAACCGGTGTGCAATCACAGCGCAGAACGGTTATTATTATGACAAAATCCTCTTTCCCTGTTGGCTGCTTCGGGGGGGAGGACTTTTATTCCTGTCGCTTCTTGCCCAAGCACCAGGCCTAATTGGATGTTTGAGCACGATTCCTTCGTAGGTAAACGCAGCAACAAAGGGTCACTGTTATAAAGACGGTCTCCGCGCCGAATCCTATACGCCGTCCCGGGAATAGAGATCGGTTAGTTCATCGAACTCTTCAGCCTAACTATTGCCTATTTTTGGGGAGCAGGAAAAGGTTTTATAAGTTCTTACCTTGAGCTGTGCTGTCGTAGGGACCGGTCCTCAATCACAGCGCAGAACGGCTATTTTGTCAATATCCTGTTTCCCTGCTGGCTGCTTCGGTAGGAGTGTCTGAAAGGTTGCCGCTTGTTGCCCAAAGAGGTGGTCAGCAGTAGGTGTAATTGGCTCTTTGACCGCAAGTTTGTTCGTACGTAAACACTGTGACAGATGGTAACTGCCATAAAGGCTTGTCCCCGCGCCGGCTATAAGGGTGGCGAGTCTGTAAAGACACGTTTTCCTAGAACTGTCGCCCGACGCAGCATACTGCGGCCGCGCACCGTGCCGAATGACCTTGACACATCTACAGAGACGTAACCACGAATTTGTGTCTGGGGGGCAAGTACCAGGATAAACGTAGGGACGACAACAACAACGTTATTATTATTATTATTATAGTAGTAGTAGTTTCTCCTAATACTACTGGTATATATTATGTAGTCTATTATGCTTTTAGCATTTCTTCCTTCAGCCTGGAAGGTTATTTTATGTGCCTCCTTATGTGGGACGAAGGAGTTTCCAAGAAGCAACTGATTTTCTACACAAAACTCCAGTAAACTCTTGCTATTCTCATTCAATGTCTTTTCTCCCCCGTAGCTTCCCATACTACCATGGGCTACCTTCTTATCTTTACCTATTCTTGCATTCAAGTCTCCCACTATCATTACATACCGTCCCTCCATTACTTCTTTATCTACTGTCCTCTGGAGTTGTGCATAAAATTCTTCCTTATCAAGCACAGAAGCATCTTCTGTTGGTACGTATACTTGAATTTATGATATTTTATACTCTATATCGAATTTAACTACAATTATTCTTGAGTTAACTGGTTCCCAGTCACTGACCTTCGTTTCATATTGCGGACTTGTTACAATTCCTACCCCTTCTCTCGCTCTTCTGGTGTATCCTTCCTCATGTCTTTATATACCATTTCCTTTCATTCTTACTTCACTAATTCCCATTACGTCTGTCTATCTTACTTCGATTCCAGTACTAATTCAACTTCTTCTCCTAATATAGTTTTAATGTTCCATGTTCTCATTCTCGTTTTCTTTTTCCAGTCCGGTCGTAGTTGTGTTGATATTTCCATTCTGAGGCTCCTGTTTTCTCTCTGAATCCGTTAATACCCTTCCGTGAGGGATTGACCCAACACAGGGTGGATTTATTTAGGGTTTACTCCCCTAGGACAGTTGGCTTTACCATGCCTTTTGAGTCTGCCCCACCCTTCGTTTTTTGTCAGGGTATCCTTCCCTTAGCCTTTGGGGATCCCTCCCCTCCCTGCAAGGCAGCAGCATTGAAACAAGAAATGAAGCCAAGAAAATATTGAAGGAAGCGAAAATGACATCCTGGGAAAAATTTGGAAATATGGTTGAAGAGAAAGCTAGAGAAAAGAATACAAGGCAATTCTGGAAAGTTGTAAAGAACTTGAGAGGAAAATATGGAAAAAACAATAAGAACTGTTAAAGATGGGGATAAATTGATCACAGATAAAAAGTATGTGTTGGAGGTATGGCGAAAACACTATGGTGAAAAATTCCAGAAAGAAAACAGGGGTAATACATGGACCATACATGGAGGTTCAAGACCCAGATATAGAAGGAGAAATAAAGGAAGATGAACTAACTAACTAACTACCTCTCTAGCCTTCTTAAACCCGAAGGTTCATGGCTGCAGCAACACAGGCCTTCCATGTTTCCCTATCTTGAGCAAGATCTATATACTCTTTTCCATCCCTACCGATTTCCCTTAGGTCCATCTCGACGTTGTCCCTCCATCTTCGTCTTGGCCTTCCTACTGGTCTCTTACCATCAGGTTTCCCAACAAGAATCCTGTAAATTCCTCTTTCCTCTCCCATTCGTGCCACATGGCCTGCCCACCTAAGTCTTCTTGATTTAATTATTCTAATAATATCTGGACATGAATACAAATTATGTAGTTCTAAATTATGTAACCTTCTCCACTCACCTGTCTCCTCATCCCTTTTAGGTCCAAATATTTTCCTAAGGATCCTATTTTCAAATACTCTCAATTTATGTTCCTCTTTCAATGTAAGGGACCAAGTTTCACACCCATATAATACTACAGGCAAAATTACGGTTTTGTATATTTTAACTTTTAGTTTCTTAGATATTAAACGAGAAGACAAAAGTTTATGAAGAGAGAAGTAACATGCATTTCCTGAATTAAGCCTACTTTTTATTTCCTCTTTAATATAATTTTCATTTGTTAATATTACTCCTAAGTATTTGAATTTGGAAACTGGTTCAAACGAGTTGTTATCAATAATTAGATTTTGATTATTACCTAACACTTGGTTTCGGCCTGTAAGCATATATTTAGTTTTCTCTTTGTTAACTTCCAAACCTATCTCTTTAGCAGTTTTGAAAAATATTTTAGCATTATTCTTAATTGTATTCACATCATCCCCCAGTAAGTCTACATCATCTGCATATGCTAACAAATGAGTCACATAAAGGAAGATGAAGACAGGAAAATCAGCAGGATCAGATGGAATAAATCCAGAATTAATAAAATATGGAGGTGTGGAAGTATTTAAGAATTTAACCAAGATGTTTCAAAGAATATGGAAGGAAAACCAAATACCAATTGAGTGCATAAAAAATATCATTATCCCACTACATAAAAAGTGCAGTAGTTATGACTGTAATAACTACAGAGCAAAATGCCTCTCATCAGTCGCTTATAAATTATACACAAGGATACTAGAAAGACGTCTCAGGAAAGTGGTGGATTAAGATATGGAGGAGGAGCAGGCAGCTTTCCGCCCTAAAAGTGTATATAATATATATGTGAATACTGGAGGTCAAATAAACATTAGAGTTCAAGAATTTTCAGGAAGCAAATCAATTTATGAAAGTACTACTATTAAACTATTACTTTACAGTTTTCTTAATGTATTTTACTTTCTGCCTGTCTCAATGACAACCTCTTCTTTTTTATCGAAACTACTGTGGAAGTGCTAAGCTGATTTCTTGACATCTGATAAATTATTCTGTGCTGGATTTTTCCTATTTAGCTATTCTGGAGAATCCTCCTGTGGATTGCATTATTGTCTGTCAAGATATTTGATATTAAGTTTCCGGAAAGACAAAACTACTACATTTATTTTCAACACAGCTACAAATGCAACCATCATGAGGATTCTTCCAAACCTACAGGTGAAAGGGCCTCGCCGATGGTGTAGTGGTAAGGTCGTCGCCTTGTAATCAAGGGGTCCCGGGTTCGATATCCGGTGGAGATAATGGCACAGTGGTTCGGATCCCACTTTAAACTGTAGGTCCAGTCCTGATTAGCCTTTCTGTGCATAAAGTGAAGACAACAATCAAACAAACAAACCTACAGATGAAATCTTACACATATTCATTTTTCAGAATTTACGAAATCTGCTTAGCACTTTCAGAGGAGAGATGTTTTTGAAAATTCCTCTCTGCTGAGACATGCAAAAATCAGTACAACGAAGCTTGTAAACACAGTTTTAAACTATATACAGGAGTCGCAGCTGTGGACTGTCGACACATTTGTGTTCGTGCTTACTTACGTAGCAATTGCTAATCTTGAGACCGAGGCCATTACCGGAAGTTACATTCTTGGAACTATCAAAGAATGACGTCGCTTCGTTTGTAATGCAAACGAGTCTATGACACGATCAACATTTAATGACGTTGAAATTTCTTGTTCTATGTTTATGGTTGCCAAAGCAGATGTTCTCTCTTGGTTTGATTTGTTTCTGAGGTAAGATTTTAATCTCTTGTGCACGCTAAAAGATCGTTCACACGCACAAGATGATACTGGTAACGTTAATGCTACTTGTAACAGCTCTGCTGTAATTGGAAAAATTGTTTCCGGCAAAGCTGAATGCAGGTCAGAAATGCTGTTTAGTGTGGTTGTTTGTTTTATATTACGAACATAGTTTTGTAGTACCTCAATCTCATGTTGGTTATATTTGATATCAAACTTCTGTGCGAAGGCTTCAAGCATGCCTCTATCTAAGAAGTTGGAAGATTGGGGATGGCAGGCTTGCACTCCAGCAACTACACATTTACTCTCAACCGAGAAGCGTCTATTGAATTCATTTGTTACATCGTCCAGTACAGGAAAGAGCACTCTTCGACGAAAAAATACTTCATCAAAATGCATTCCGACTTTCTTCGGGATACTTGAGGTGATGAAAAAATTTGAAAGCTGGGAGTTGGCTGAAGAACTCGCTTTCCTGGTACCTCGCTGAGGAACCTGAACTTCATTATCTTCAGCAAATTTCATTATCCTATTAAACATGTCACGTGACTTTTCTTCGTTTCTTAAATCTTGGAGTGTCTTCTGAACAGACGAAATAAATGCATGCGCATCTGCCAGAGTTACATCTTCTCCTTGCAGAAAGTCGTTTAATCCTCTTGTAATTCCTAATATGTGCTGGAATACAAACAAGAATGCTACGTTGAAAATGGACTTCAGGCTCTTCAGAAGTCCTTCAGCAGATGCTTGTCCGTGCTCTTCCTCCAAAGCTAAGCAAATTACCTTATAGTTTTTAGCAACAGCATCCACAGCACGGCTGTGTGATGCCCACCGTGTTGCAGACAGGCCAGGTATGGTCGAAGGTTCAATGTCTAGAGCTTTCTGAATGTCTTGAAGGCGTCCATGTGGCAACACTGAACCAAAATAATTGTGGAGTGATTGTAAAAAATCAAAGAATTTTTTCGCCTCCTCAGATGAACAAACATGCACTATTTGTAGGTTCTACTGGTGTGCATAACAATGCACGTAAATTGCAAGAGGATGCAATTCTCTAAACATTTTTTGGACACCACCTACGTGACCACGCATGACATTGGCTCCATCGTAAGATTGTCCAACACACACTACTTTTGGTTTCACTCCTGATAATTTTAAAACTTCGTTCATTGCCTGTACTATCGATTTTGCATTTAAGTCTTTGAGTTTTACAAATGCCAAAAAATGTTCAACGGGTTTAGAATTGTTCACATAACGCACACATACGCTGAGTTGCTCGCTCACACTGATGTCACGAGTTTCGTCAGCTATAATGCTGTATTTTCCTGCTGCGTTCATTTCCTGCACAATAACATTCTTAATTTCTTCACCACAACATACTATCAGTTGATTCTGCGACTCCGGCGACATATAGCAGGCATTCCCAGGAGCCTTGAAGTCTTTAAGAAATGGATCGTACTCCTGCAACAGGTTGAATATTTCCAAAAAATTCCCTCTATTCAGGCTATCTTCATGTTCATTGTTGCCTCTAAAAGCTAAACCCTGTCTCCCCAGCAGAAGAACAACAGAAACCACGCGGTGCAAGTATTTGCGACGTGCGTGAATTTCGGCTTCTGACGCACGAATCTGTTGTTCCAATACGTCTCCCGTTTCCATTGAAGTCTGCAAAGAAGAGGGTCATATTTAGTTCTAGTTCATAATGTTGTTTCTCCAGCATCTTCTTACTCCCCCTCCCCCTTTACTGTACCACCTGGACATGCGTGTTCTTTATAAGTGTCCTTTCATCAATTTTATCTGATCATTGTTCATCCTCATCGTCGCGATTAACCAAAAATGGAATAAAAGCGACTTAAATAACAAAAATACAGTATATGCTAAATAATACCTAATCACTGGTTAATCATGAGAATCGTTACCTATCAGTTGCTGGGGTGACATGCTGTACCGTAATTTCTTACACATGATATACACATTACAATTTTCTGAGTTATTAGGGTGATTCCTGCTACTTTACCAAAAATTAAATCGCAATATTTTGTGATATATTTCCGAGAAGAATCGAGGCTTGCCCCATAAATACACCTACAATACATTTTAGAACAATTCAAAACACCTATAAGAGAATAACAGCTTCTAAATTGTTATTAAACTTGTTTCCAATTATGGTTCTTTGTGGAAATCAAAAATTATTAAAAAATAAAAAAAATTAAGAAGTAATTTGTTTGATATCTCACTATGAATTTGAGGCAAATACAATTCCACAACGAAATATTTTCATAATTACCATTATTAATTACAACTGAGAATAATTTCTATGTATCAATAAGCACAACACATTTTCAGATTTTAACTATTTAGTATTTTCAGAGCACTCCCGCATATAGTTTTAGTCATTATTTGGTGTCCTAGAACTCAATCGTTAGGGCGTCTGACTACCATGAGAAAGACCCGGGTTCGATCCCCGGCGGAGGTGAACCGGGACTTTTTCCCATCTGTTCAAGCGGCACGGGCGCCCACCCAGCGTCGTATAAAGTGGGTACATGGAGGGAACTCTGGCGGGTAAAGGCGGCCACCTTCGGCCGTGATCAAGAAAGTATGGAGCCCAAACTCCACACTCTCTATACGCCTACATGGCGTGGTGAAAAGCACAGGGGAGCACTTTACTTTTTACATTATTTGATATCCAGTATGTCATCATTAACAAAACATATTACATACACGCACACACACATACACAGTTTTTTGGGATAACAATTATAATTTGTTGCTCTGGTCGGAATTTATTCGGCCTACGTATAGGACGGTGGCAACCCACCATCGTGAGGAAATTGGGGAGCTCCGAGTGAGTGAGCGTAATCCGGTCGAGAAGACCTACTATAACGGCTGGGGATACGTCGGGCTGACCCCCCGACTATTCCACTACTGGTTGAAGATCTCCACGCTTAGAGGTGACGAAGGAAAGCGTGGGAGGGAGACTGGCAGTCGGTAGGTACGCCTAGGCCCTTCATGGGCTGTTGCGCGAAGGATTATTATTATTATTATTATTAATTATAATTTGTTACTTATTAGAAAGGCTTATATTGAGAGCGAAGCAAACTAGAAAAAATATTACTAATTTTATATCTTTCATTCTTTCAAGCAAGCAATAACAATTTTACTTTCACGAGTCATCATGTAAGTAAACTGCTACATTTTCTTCATCCTCTTGCATCTGCCCCGCCTCCATCCCCCAAAGCCCTCCTGCCTCCTCACTCAAGTTATTCCTTGCTCGAGGGCACCGAGGTCATTGGACTGTTCTGGTACTTGGCACCCTGGATAGAAGCAAAATATAGCAGAATTAACAAAATGAATCGGAAACAAAGATTTACTGGGGAAGGGAAAATTTAACCATATTTGCGTATTGCCTTTCAGAAACTGTGCTATCAAACAGCTGGGGTACAACGCAGGGATAAGTCTTCTCTACCATTTGATTGTCATTTCCTTCCCTTTATCTTCTCCATCTTTCCCTTGTTCCCTTAAAGCAAGAAAGACCGCTCCTTGCAATTTGTCAGGTTCGACAGGTGACGACTGTCCTCTCCCAGGAATATTTTATGACAGGCAGTTCAGAGAGTATTTGGGACGCAGTGCCGCCTTTGGTTATCCGCAACCTTCGCGCCAACATTTGTTGAACAAGCTTGTTGCATTGTCTCCATTCAAGCATTGTGCTGGTCTTAGGACCGCCTTTTGCCTTGTCAAGACGTTGCTTTCCTGAAGATAGAAGATCGCGTTTTATTCGTATTTCTGGGCCTCCTCGATGGCGCAGTGGTAGCGTCGTTGCCTTGTAATTAAGGGGTCCCGGGTTCGATACCCGGTGGAGGCACATAGTGGTTCGGACCCCACTTTAAACTGTAGGTCCAGTCCCCATTAGCCTTACTGTGCATAAAGTGGACTTAAAACAATAACTCAATCAATCAATCGTATTTCTGGCTGCGAATTTAGGCAGGGACGTAATGATAACAATAATAGGACGTTACAGAATCATATTAATAATAGTAATAATGATGACGCCTTTAACATTGAAATTATTTTCAAATTTAAATTCTAGCAGTATTCCAGCACTTTACTGATTTGTAACTCTCCTCCAGACACAAACGTACGCAGGATTTTCTTTCGGAGGGGAGGTGGAGAGAGACAATATAAAATATTTGGTAATTATCACTTTTGGGATTCCTTTTTAAAGTTGTTCAAAGAGAGAAATGGTATCTAGGGTCATTTTAGGGGGTGTGGGGGTTGCACTTACCAATTTGTTTTATTTCCCCGAGTTCTTTACAGATTTCATTTCAAAATTTTGTTTTTCTCAAAGTTTCGGGAGAGTTGTAGCCTCATCAGCTCCCCCATGTGTACACCAAGGCCTCGAGATGTAATAGGAAAAATAGGACGCGTGCCACTTTTCTTTCGAAAATTGTGCACCTCTAAACTTGCACCCTGCATTATCGCAAAACGACGTTGGTGGTTTGTACAAGTGTCATGAAGACACTGACTTAGGTATTTTCACACTTTGTTTATTTCTGTCTCAGTTCGTGTTATCAGTAGGGAGCGCTTTTATAATAGCCACAAACCATGCTAAATAGACAGGTAAATTGGCGCCAAAAATGACAACTTCAAAAAGCCCAAAAGTAGGTAGTAAATATCAACTTGTTATTACCTTTCTTTTCAGTTCATTTGTGAGTTTTCCTTCATTAATTGCCATTTACTTTTATTCTATGTATATTTTATTTTTCAAATTTTGTACCGCTTTTTTGTTACTTTTAGTTAATCGCAATGTTGACGATTATGAATGGCAATTAATGAAGGAAAACTCGCAACCGGCCATCACAATTATATGTAATATGCAGAATATTATTAGCGACTCAAATATTCTGTTTTTTCTTGTTGTTTTTTAACATTCTCAAGAATAAATTCACATTTTTGCTTTATATTGCATATTTCTTATAACGACACGTTCACCACGGCGGGCCTCCCAGGTGTGGTTTACCACGTTCCCTTATAACCAAAGAGTGCCAGGTTCAAGTCCCGATGGAGGCACATTACACAATGGGTCGGAGTCCAATTGACATTATAAATCCAGTTCCAATTAATATATTTGAGCATAAAATGGGCTTTAAACTATTTTTGATTACGATGACAAGTTATTGTAATGATGAAAGAAAATAATATCTCCTTCAGGATTCAAACCTAGGACTCAGTTTTACAGAAATTGTAATCTCTAGACCAGTGGTTCCCAAAGTGTGCGCCGCGGCGCCCTGGTAGGCTTACGGGGCCGCCGCGTGATGTTCCAATATTTTCAATGAAATTCAGTCATCGATATGATTGTTCCAAATACATGTTCTTATTTTGTACTTGTTACATAAAAAATATTTCTGAATTTTAAATATGTTTATTTTTTAACTTAAGGCAAGCAACATAAACACACTAACAGAGCGTTACAAGTGTTAGATAGGGCCTCCCCGGTGGCGCAGTGTTAGAGTTCGCCACCTTGTAATTAAGGGGTCCCGGGTTCGTTACCCGGTGGAGTCACATAGTGGTTCGGATCCCACTTTAAACTGTAGGTCCAGTCCCAATTAGCCTTACTATGCATGGACTTAAAACATCAATTCAGTCAATCAAAGCAAGTACAAGATAGGCCTACATTCATGACGTAGACGCTGTGGAAAAATCTTGAAACACGAAGGGCGCCGTGAAACGAAAATGTTTGGGAACCCCTGCTCTAGACAGTGGAGATTAGCTTTGTTCCTTCGTTCGTCAGTGCTGTATATATTTTTTTAAACAATGCAAATATAGGTAAAAATTATTTCTCCGTTCTGCGAGGTATCGGTAGACCGTTAACATCTGCTAGCAATGCCAACAATGCATTAGTGTACATGTTATTATCTCGGCTTCCACTCTCTCCGACATTCATTCTAAACCATGGCATTACTTATTTAATTTATTCCAGTGTTCGTGGCGGAGTGGTAAGCGTAAAGGGCTACGAAATCAGAGATCCCATGTTCAAACCTCCACCAGCCATTGGTGACTCATTCTGTTTGTCTATGCTCCCATCACTTTTCCATCCGTCCATCATTCATCAATCCACATCGACTTGTCGTAAAAATTAACCTACGAGGTAGGAAAAAAGGTAAAATAGCCAAAATGGAAACCTATTGAATTTTAGCCGCGTCAGTGGCTGAGCACGTTAGCTCCCGAATTACGATTTTGTCCCCAAATGTTCTATGTCCTCTTCATGCACAAATAGGAGGCCAATCGGGACTGGACGTACAGTTTAAAGTTTGATCAGAACCACTATGTGCGTCCACTAGATATCGAACCAAGGATATATATGGAATTATATGGTGACGACATTACCACTACGCGATGTCCTCCCCTGGACAGGCAGGCGTGTCTTTTGTTACTGTCCATTCATTAATTTCTTGTATCACCGTTGCATATCTTTGACGAAAATCAAAGTACATCCAGTGTTCGAATTAAAATGGGGGGGGGGGGAGTTTTTAATTTAACTCCTGACCATGTAAAGAATTTACCCTCATAAGTATATTCTAGATCATATTTTGCCATTGCTCAGAATTTGACGCAATCATTTCTTTCAATTTCAAGTAAATGTTACATTAATATCAACATATATATTGTCAGTTTCTGAACTAAATTTTACATTAAAATTAATACTGTTGTTGGTTTGCAAATTCCAATATATATTTAATGAGAAAATATTTCCTGATTAATTTGCCTTCCTCTAAGAAAAATAATTCTGATATTAAATAAAAGTCCACTGAGACGAGAACAGTGATTACTGAAACGTTGTACACTAATTGGAAAATTTGTGTTATTTACTTTGAACCCAAGAAATTTATATAAATCAGTCCGTATGTTTTAGATACGGGATTCTTGAAACCCCTCCCCTAGAGAAATTTCTGCCCAACGCAGTTGGCTTACTATCAGGTACAATTCTCAAAATTAGAATATGGAAGCTGTGAAATTTTTCCCTCACCATTTTTTCAATTTGAACACTGGATACAGACATACACATATTTCATTTTTTAAATTTAATCTACGAACATACATACACACACACACACACATATATATATATATATATATATATATATATAATTGTTTTACAAAACTAATTGGTACTCACTTTGTAATTCGCCCACAGTTCCATGCATTTTAGATGGTATGACGTTCCTTTGTGTTCCTTGATTTTTTCACATGCTTTCTTCCAGTTGCGCATCCCTATTTTCCTGAAATTTGGTTCTGCATATCCTGAATCTGTGCCAAATTTACGGCATGGAAAACAAAAGCATGCGTCAAGTTCCACACTATATTCTAGCCACGGCGCAGATGCAAACCAGTGTTTTTGAAATGGCCGCTTTCGCTTTCCGAACGTAGTATTTGGATAGTTTTGCAAAAGTGGTTGCCTAGGATCAGTAATTGTTTTCACATTAGTACATTCACTTGTTTTGTCTAACTTTGGAACGTCAGAACTTGGACCAACACCCTCTTCATTGCCGTCATCTTCCACATGTTTTGAGATAGTTTTAAAATATCCGGTTTTGATAAATTTATCCATTCAAGATGGAAATGCACAACAACGCTAGAACTCTTCCCACACACGAACAAATACACAGTGACCGTAGGAACCCAATAGCAGACCTTCCTCGCAAGCAAGAACACAAAGCTAATCTGTGGCTCTGAAGCTGAAGCATAGAGCAATTTTAAATCTCAGAACAATGTCAGTACTGGAGAACTCTCTCCATAGCCTATGTCGCTCGACCACCTACTGTTGACCGCTCGGCCACGGCGGAGTCTTTGATTTCATCTGTATTGGAAGGGTCATTTGCAAAAAAAGGGTCGAATTTCTGGTTTCCAGGAACTTAGGGCAAGGGTAATAACCTCTAAGCAGGCAGATTTTATGACCTTGGTTATAATCTGGTAAGCAAGGAAAGGGTGGAATTTTGCTGTCCTACATTTGCTTCCGAAGATTTTCTTCGGAACAGTGTTTCCAACTCTGCTACAAATTTACCAGAAAATAATATGTAATATTAATTTAGGATAACTTTTAATCGATCAAAATTTTGTTTGCGGGGGCCAGAGTTACAACTGCCGGGGCCAAAGCCCCCCAGGCCCCCCCTAACGACGTCCCTGTTGAGAACCATAGTTAGGAGACGGTGGGAGTCAGCCCTAGGCGCCGAACGATCTAAATGAAAATGTAAAATGTAAAATTGATTGATTGATTGTGGTTTTAAGTTCACTTTACGCATAGAAAGGCTAATCGGGACTGGACCTACAGTTTAAAGTGGGATCCGAACCACTGTGCCATGTGCCTCCACTGGGTATGCAACCCAGGACCCCTTGATCACAAGGTGACGATGTTACCACTACACCATGGGGGAGGCACAAAAGTTGTAAAAGAGAGAATGCATTGGTGTCCCGTGAAATTACTAGCGCCCTATTAAGTCAACATTGATTTCAGCCTGCAAAAGAATTGGATCCAAAAATTTTCTTGCTCGCTTCGCTAGCAATACATATATCATTGTTCTTTGTAATGCATTGTAATTTACCAGACAGACAGATAAGACTTGTCTTAATTGATTTTGTTTTAAATGCATTAACAATTGTTTTAAGGAAAGGGAGTGTGCACATTTGAGAGACAATTTATGTAATTTTTGCTGTTGGTTTATTGTGAGATGGTTGAATTGGTCGTGTAATGTATTTAAATACAATACAAATGAGCGGTGGCTCAGTCGGTAACGCGTCTGGCTACCAAGCTAAAGGTCCCGGGTACGATCCCCGGACGGTTCAAATCCGGGAACTTTTCTACCGTTGGAAGCTGCCCCGGCACGCATAACATGGGTACCTGGGGGAAACCCTGATCACATCACCCCCACTCACGACCGGATCAAGAAAGTGTGGGTCGTTACCCCCACACCCCGTTACCCCACAGCATTGTGCTATGCACAGGGGAGCACTTTACCTTTTTTATTTAAATAATATATGTTGTATATAGCTACATGTATTATAGAAACTTTGAATACGTACACAATTTAGTGTCCACGTCGCTCCATGTTTCATAATGTGAAACATATATAACACCCCGTTACCCCACAGCATTGTGCTATGCACAGGGGAGCACTTTACCTTTTTTATTTAAATAATATATGTTGTATATAGCTACATGTATTATAGAAACTTTGAATACGTACACAATTTAGTGTCCACGTCGCTCCATGTTTCATAATGTGAAACATATATCGTAATGTAAAAAAGAATTATATTTGGAATGCATTTATCGAGCATTTTCTGTCTTTAAAAAAAATGTCTGTGTGCTTGTTTTCCGTTATTAATGTGAAATTAAACGTGTTGAAAAAGTAATTCAAATCGTTTGTTCGAACACAAATTCTTTAGCACCAACTTCTAACCCCTTTTGCATAATATACGAAGGTAATAATGTCTTTGATACTAGTACTAATAATAATAATAATAATATGGTCCCGAGTTTGAATCCCGGCTTGGGCATGGATGTTTGTGTCCATTCATCAATTTCATCATGTCATCACTCATACCCATCTTCGGAAATAGCAAAAAGTGGCGCAATAAGCGAAGTAAAATATAGCAAATCGATAATAACAATAATAATATTAATATTATAATAACATTATTATTATCATTATTGTATTATTAAAATTATTATTATTATTATTATTATTATTCGTACGTTTATCCTGGTACTTGCCCCCCCCCAGACAAAAATTCGTGGTTGCGCTTCTGCACTGTCCAAAGGGACGACAATGTGTTTAATAACACAACGGAGGGGAGGGATTACAGGGCAATCAATCGATTGTATCAGCCACGCTCGCGTGCTTACGTTTGAAATTGCAACACAGCGACATCATGTTTATCTTTTCCAACATGAGGAATAGACTACGAAAAAAAGGGATAAAGAAACAGGAGGAAGGGGAAAGAGGCATATAGGCGTGCACAGATCCTCTGATTAAGGGGGAGGGCAAAGCCTTGATGGAAGTTCAATTGGAGAAAGGAAAACCTCATTTCATATCACTGTTGTAGTCATAATAGCCGATTTCTTCTGACATTTGGCGGGGGGGGGGGGGGCAAAGCATAAATACCGACTTATTTCTTTTTGCGGGGGGGGGGAGGGTGGAAAGTTTTTCTTCCGGTAATGCTAATCTAACAACAAAAATCTTGAATGAAAAACATTTGAAAACTTCTAACTACAATTACAATCTGAAAACACAAACATATATATCAGGGTACCCTTTCCCCCGGTTTCGGCGTCCCTACTTGTAGTATGTTGATGAAAGAACCCGTGGTTGTAACTATCGTTCTTTGTCCCCCTCCTGATTTTCAATGTATACATATATAGACAATTTATTGCGCAACTGCAAACGTGCGAGTGTGTTAATAACAAGAAATGTGCTAGAGAATGAAGTTCAATTACATAGGAAGTAATGCACCTTCTCCGTGGTTGCTTGGAACTTTCGTCGGCCTGAAAATACTTAATTTTTGAACAGCTTAATATTGTTCAATATCGGTGATAAGATTCCTACGGGGGACTGTCCCCTCTTGCCCCCCTCCCCTGTGCGCACGCATATAGGAAGAGAGGACGAAACAGGAAGAAACAGAATATCATTGGGCGGGCTTTCCATTCCAGTCCTCTGGAAGCTTGTTTGTCTGATTACCACGCCGACGACTGAGGTTCGATTCCCGAGGTGGGCTCTCAGGTTCACTCAGCCTCTAAAACTAATGGGTATCTGCTGGTAACCCTGGTGAGTAAAGGCGACCGGAGCATATTGCTGATCACATCACCTCCACATATGTTAGAGATTGTGAATGTGTTTGGGGCTAATCTCCCCATCCCAAAATCCACCCCCCCCCCCGTATGTAATTTTATGTATGTCTGATTTCAAAACAAAAACTCCGTACCACCTTAACTGCGCAGTTTAAAATGAGCCATTAATAAATAAAACATTTATTTATCCGCATTAAAAATTTGTTAGATGCAGATAAATCTCAAAGCTCCAAAGATTACCACCAAAAGAAATATGCTTATGTATCCAAGAAAATCTGAAATAATGTGTCACCACAGATAAATGTATTATAGGTTAATGCGTTTATCTGTGGTGTCACACTCTTCCCAAGGTCAGAGCAACGAATTTTTATAATGCAAAACAATATGCAGACTGTCAAATGGGTGAAAGCTGGTACCTTGTTACATTTCTATGTTATTGTGTACTACCAGAATTGCTTTTTCTCAACATTTATTGTTTCCAGAATGCACGTCAAGTTAAAATTGTGTTACATTCTTCTTTGATGCATCTTTTCTGCCTGTGTAGGATACTGAAGCTACTTGCACAGCACGCTAGGACGCCGGGGGTCCCGGGTTTGAATCCCGGCCTTGGTGCTCTTTGTGAGTCTCGCTTCATTAATTCCATCACATCACTCAGGATGAGTGTCGCGATTAGTCAAAAGTAGAAGGAAAGCGACACTAAATAAAGCAAATCAATGCATCTTTAGGCTAATCCCGAATGATGAATGATTTATTAGATGAAATATGACACGTACATTTATTTTCATCAATATATTTGGTGTCTCATGCATTAAAATACCTTCTACTTCTATTAGCATTCTTTGCTTACATATGTTAATCATATCTACGAAAACAAATCTGATCAAATTTTGTAATTTAACCCTCCTTCGCCCCATTACTCCAAATATCTACGAACTAGTGATAATAATTATTTGTGTCAGTCCTTGGATATCCTCTGTGTGTGTGTGTGTGTGTGTGTGTGTGTGTGTGTGAGAGAGAGAGAGAGAGAGAGAGAGAGAGAGAGAGAGAGAGAGGTTCTCCCTAGGTTACTTAATTTCTCCAAATATTGTTTCATACCTTTTTATGAAACATGTTGCAAAAATAAATGCAAATCAAATTTATCTTCAAAGGGAAAAGTAGTTCACTACTAGGTGGACTTCGAACCTATCCTTCATTTTTACATAATGAAACACATAATTTAATATTAAGTAGAGGATGATACGCCCCTTCCGTAACATATCCCCGCCATAGTGACGTTATTGTGAAAAAAAATATTCGTTTTCATGTGAAAGTAAAGTAAACTCATTTTATATTAATTCCCTTTTTTTTTTTTAAATCTCGATATATCAAGCTCCCAATTCTTCCACCGTGGACGATACTGTTTGTTGCACCATTTCAAGTGCTCAACGGACGTTTTTTTTAATGATGAGCTTATCTGCAAATTATTATAAAAGTTTCAAATTGCAAACCAAATAAAGGATATAAATTAGCCTAGACCCTTCTCACTGCATTCTGTAATTCTGTGTAGCGTCTCCTTTCTCTTTCAAGTTCCTTATCCTCCGATAGTCTAATCGCTATTCGGCCAACAGGACACTTGATTCAAATGCTATAACATCATTCTCCAAACTAACGGAATTTTTCATTCGAATACAAGATGTGCACTTTGATTCCGTCTTAAAAGCAACTACTGTATATTAGCTTCCGAACAAGTCATGACTAAGAATAAATGTATGGACAAGTCCTAAAAACAAAATAACAAACATTGTGTGCAATTATTGTGAACGATCTTATGACGAAACAAGAGTTGCCCCTCCCTTCTACGTCAAGATACAAAACTGCTTCAATGTAAGAAATAATATAAATAAAAACTTCCATTTCTTAAATAGCTTAAATTATTTAAAATATTTACTGAACGTTTAAATATAATGCACATGTAGTAATATTTTGCTATTGTGTACATAGGGTTGCCTAGTAGGAAATATTGACGCTCTACCTCAGGACATGTGCGAGAAGTTTGCTGTAAGCTATGCTCAGATAGGACTGGGCCTAACCTTATAAAGTGGGATCCGGACTGCTGTGCAATGTGCCTTGCCAAGGATCTAACTTGGGACTACTTGAACACATTTTTAATATGTGGGTAGAACTTTTCGAAAGAAGGATTTATAAAACAGGAAATTATGATAACCATGGGTAATTTGTTCGATGTAATTTCTTGGAGATAGGTGGGGCCTGCCCGATGGTGCAGGGGTAGCTTCCCAGGCCGGGATTCGAACCCGAGATCCTGGCGTCTTAGCGCGATGTACACTTCTGTTCACAAAAAGTGGCACACACATTTCAGTTGAAGTCCAGCTTCGTGGCCGGAAGTACAGCCGAAGTAAGTGTTCAGAAAGCAGCAGTGTTGCTTACTATCAATCAATTTAACCATATGGAGGGAATTATCGGTGTCTCAGACTCAAAGAAAAAGGCTAACGGAAAGATCGCACCATAAATATTAATTAACTGGAATTTCCACGTCTACAAAGTAATGTAAATGTGAAATATTCCTGAAATTTATTTGAAAAAGAAACGCGTTTTTGATGTTCGTTACGCAGTAGTTATCACAATTCGTTAGAATGAGAGGGCCCGGGTTCGAATTTGGCCTGAGCATAGGTGTTCTTTCTCAGCCTCTCTTCATCGTCGCGAGTAGCCGAAAATGGAAGAAAAGCAACACTAAATAACGAAAAGGAAAAAAACGCAATAACAATAACCGAGACAGAAATAGTACTGTTGCAATTTCTGAAAATGATGCAAAAAAAATATTTCGGAAATAGTGTTTACTAGTGTTTACCAGTCCTAGTCCAGGAGAAGGCTTGAGGAAGAAATAAACTCCTTCCCAACACACTTTGGCAAAGAGAGTCGCAAAGTTGGCACTGATTATGGGATGGGAAAAATAATAGAAATCCTAAAGGAAGAAGAGTTTATGTCACAGCGGGGGGGGGGGGGGGGCACATGAGAGGAGATAAACCCTCCATCCCATCAGTCATCCAGGCTAGTAAAAATAAGTCAATGGTTGTCCTCTCATTTAACTTTAACAGTAAATTGAATTTTTGTAAAATAAAAATTGTCGGGCTTTACTTTTTTACACGTGCACGTTGGTTTCGTAATGGAGCACAAAAATAGAATTGTGACTCTCGTAAAATTTTTACCAAATGAATTAATGAATTAATCCATATATTCCAGAATAATGACTCTTCATTTTGAAATAAAGAGTTTAAAATAAAAAAATATTATGTGCCGTTGGTTAATGAGATTCGTCATCACATAGCAGAATCCGCTATATTGACGGAACTAGAGAACGGTTATCATTTAAGGTTGGAAACACTAACCTTCCACAAAAGCATGACTTCCCAAAGTCTTCATTAATTTTCATGCACAAGCTTCACTTGTATTTTATCAGCAATGTGTACAGCATATGAACCCTATCTGATGAAGCGTATTGCTTTCAAACTAATGTAATTAGCGAGAAGCGACATCAAAATTTTGAGCTGGACAGAAAAAGATGCAATCTTATGGATAAATTACTCGAATAGCTTGGTTTCTTCACCGTGGCTTGTGGCCATGTCTGTTAAAGGCCAGCTTTGTAAGCTGAAACACTAGGTTCGAATCCCTGTGTCTCCAAAATATTTATTCTTACCAAATGGGTGCTACATAATGTATTTTATTCTCGGCACACCAATTGCAGCCTGAAACTTTGTTATTGTTTGCGTGTCAATAAGAAAATATGTATTGAAACTATTACTTGTTCAGAGAACGTGACCGTTACTCAAGACTACTTGAAATTGAGATTTTTTAGTTGCTGCTAAGCCTCGATAATTGAAAATTGTTGTGTGATAAAACACACCGTTAATATTCTCAAGAAGAAAACCACTGAAATTAAATGATTTAGTTGTGAAGATCATCAGCAGATGTATTTTAAGATTTTCCGTCATTCACGTGTCACTCTCCTCGTTTTATACAGAGATAGATATTTACAAGTGACCCACTCGATGAATGCTCGCACCTTAAGAGTAATTTTCAGACGGGAAAGAAAAAAGCTTGGTGCAAATGTAAAGTCAAGACGTGCGAAGATTGTAGATGTTATTATCAGAAACAAACAGTATTAATCAGTAACTACAATCATTTACCTAAACATCACTCATATGGCACTTAGAATAGAGCAGTAAAATATGTATTTTGGATAATTAGCGGTTTGAATTATTATTCTTATATTATACTATACAAGCATTGCAGTATAGAGATATGAAAGGGACAAATATGTCGTTTCCATTCACATTATACTACGCAGGTAGTGTGCGTCAAATCTCCTGCATATGGCGATATACAATAGCAGTGCACTGCAGCGGTGCCATGTCGAGATCTCACACGGAAAAGAGACAGCGTGGTTGAGCGAAACGCATTGTCACGGAAAGCACGGAACATTAGATACGACGGAATTTTACCCTTGACGTAACAATGTCACTTCTCTCCATCAGAAATTTACGACCGTCGTTGGTTTCCCTGTACTTGAAGCCTCATTGTTTTAATATTCTCAAGGTGGAAGTTGTAGAGCCTTTGTAAGATATTTTGTCCCGTAAAGAGTACGTTATATTTTTGGCAGTAGGAAATTCGCCACGATCGTAAAATTCAAAGACTTACCTTAATCCTAGGAATCCCTTTCTCCTGCCTGGTGCACTCTAATACAGTCTTTATGGTGTCAGATCACTTTTCACTTTGATGTATTATGAGCTGACATGCAAGCGACAGCGACGAAAATTACGAACTCCCGTCATCCATGAACAAGCAGTACCTGTACAGAACCGCATCGCGCAGGCGCGTGTGGGAATTGGCAGCGACGCAGTGTTGCCAGGCCTATTGATTTCTCGGGAGAATTCTTTTATAAACTATTGCTATGGAACCTCCAACGGCCTCCTCAAAAACACGTTTCCTGCTCATTTTACTTGTACATGGAAGGGAGAGGTAGAGTGGAACTCCACTCAGCCGTGAAAAGTGCTGTTTGAACTGTGAAATTATGCCAAACGCTACTCAATTGTGCTAGGACATAATCATTATTATTATTTCATTACTATTACTACATTACTATTTGTAGTATTTTACGTCGCTTTTGTGCCTCTACGGGTAAGTACGACAATAAGGATGAATGAAAAACTGATGAAATGGATGAAGTGACACAAACACAGTGAAACGTTCATGCCTTACTAGGTAGAACCTCTGACTTCGTAGCGTGGGCAAATCATTTTATACATATATATATATATATATGTTTGTTTGTGTGTGTGTGTGTGTGTGTGTGTGTGTGTGTGTGTGTATTTCTAGCAGATGGGGAGGATAGGTGACACGCTAGCATAAGCGTTGTTATCTTCAATTATTGAGGAAGACATGCTGTATAATTCACCAATATATTTCACATACGTAATGCATTTTCTCATTATGGTGCAGGACGCGTGCCCACCCCTGAAACCTGTTCACCAGCAGAAGGCAAATTGATTTGTTTGTTAGCATTCGACTTGAAAGATTGTGCAAAATCGCCGACAACGAAAGGCGGCAGGTTAACTTCATTTGTGAACACAACTTTCTACGATTTCTTGTCATAAATATTCTTCGCGAAAATAGAGACATCGCCAGGCCCGTAGCCAGGAATTCTTTGTAGGGAGGCGAAGTCAATCCTAGAGGGGGCAATTTTTATATATATATTGTGTCGCATTGGCAGATATAGCAGGGTACACAGAGGCACTTACCCCCTTCAACAAAATAGATAAGTAACAGAAAAGGGATGATATCTTGAAACTGCAACGAAAAAAAAAAACTTCAAGCAACATCAAATAGCAATATTTCGATAATGACCTTTCCAGATTGGCAAAGAATATAAAGTTTAACATACGTAAATAGGCTAATAGGGACTGTATCTACTTGATATTTACAGGTCGATAATGTTAATAGACGATTAATATGTACCAACAGCTTTGGGCCTCTCTGCAGAACTGATTAAGGGAGCCCTTTATAAATCATGCTTCATAATGATTCCCTCTAGGTTCCAGTATGCAAGATTTTTACGCACAAAGGAATCTAACGAGAATCCAACAACACCATTGTGTTGTGTTATGCAAGAAAAATAGAATTAATTAAATAATAATGGTTACATATTATCTACACTTTGATGAATTGTGTAACAATTTGTAAGTAATACATTTTTTGTACTTTCTAAAACATTAAAACATGGGTCCTTTAGTCCACCACCGACTCTATTTCCTTCAAAGGGGAGACTCTTGCATCAACAGACAATGTTTGCCTACTGGTTACGTTAACCATTTTGCAAAATATTGTGTGAATTGTATTATTTTATTGTTGAAATACATGTTTTGACACCTGACAAACAAGTAGGAATCCCTTGATTGATCAATGGTTTCTTGGATTACAGTGTCATCATTAATATTTCAGATTAAATTTCATAGAAAGAATTTTTTTTAATAGGGCGCAAATAATTTTATGGAGCGCCATGGCATTATCTTTGACATTTTTTCATAGATCGTTTGGCTCCCAGGGTTGACTCCCGCCGCCCCATAGCTATGACTCTGAACTTGGACTATAAGAATAGCAGACATTGCGAGCGAAACAAGCAAGAAAATTTTACGAAATGTATTTTTATTTGTATAAAATTTGAAATCGAGGGGGGGGGGGGTAATTGTCCCTCTGCGCCCCTTACAAGTGCTCTTGGCCGTCTGGAAGAAAAATGCAAGGAACACGTAAAAACTAATTCCATCATGAGTATCCAATTGCTTCCCCTGAATGGACTTCCGTCCAGGGTCTGGTGGGAGACAGGGACAATGCCCCTGCCCCCTGTGGTTGCGGCACTGTTTATGAGTGTATCTTCATCAATTTCACATCATCACTCATTGTTGCGATTAGCTAGAAGTGACAGAAAAGCAATGCCAAGTAACAAAAATCAAATATCCACTCCCTCTCTCTACCACATGAATCACTATTGCCAAAAGGTAGACTTGGGAAACAATAATTTAAGCAGTTCCAAGTTCATACCAAAACATCCAAGAGAAACATCCGAACACATTAGGCACCTTTAATACGACTACTCAAAATGTCACAACTGTTCTAGATTCTGAAAATTGCGAAATCATTTCCCGAAGTCTGAATCTGGAAGGGATTTTTTTTTCCTCCCAATCCTAGTACGTGTCTTTGTTATGTTGCTAGAGTAACACATGATATAATTGTAAAGATTAGTGAGAATTCCAAGTAGGAATGTGTTCTGTATTTTCACAGGGGGAGCAAAGCAGGCTCTCGGGGGGGGGGGGGCACTTGTCCCCCTGCTCCCCCTCTAGCTACGGGCCTGGACATCGCAAACCCCTTGCGTCGGTGCTGAGAAAGGGCAAACTTGAAGGTGTTTTCCACGCACCCTCACCATCGGAAGATGCGGAAGAGATGAAAGACGTTGGTCGGGTCCCTCGGGCGGTTTACTATCTTTTGTTTGAAACACGACCACTCCTGAAATGGAGATGTTCGGTTTCTTTTCGCCAAACACAGGGTGCTGGGTTTAGCACCATTGTTACAAAAGTATCTGTGACGTTTACACCGTAAACAACACACACCACTGCAGCAGGAGGGTTTTATTGTGACCCTTTGCTTGGCGACTCTAGGTTATTCGCAATCTATCTCGTCCTCTCCCCTTCTAGAAAATGAATGTTGACATAAAAGTACCTATTATTTCAGGCATGATTTGATTTCAGTTACAGTAATTTACATCCATTATTATAATAGGGACGTAGGAACGTGATAATTTCAAACGCAAGTGGTGTTTTCTGAGAGGGCAACGCTATTACGGGGTAATATGCCTCGTTTACCCGCCTGATAAAAACACATTGTTTCCCTCTCGCTGGAAAATATCTGCGGATGCCAACTTGCCCCCCCCCCTCACCCAGTGCGCACGCCAATGCCGCCCCTCCCCTCCTTCGTTTAACCGCTACTATTAGATCATCGGATTTTGTAGCAGTTCTGGTTTCCCAAGGAACAATCTCCCGATTTTTTCAAGTCTGACTTGGCAACACCGCCCCGAGCACCGATAACGAACGATTTTCACCGATTTTTTTTTCCTTTTGGTCGAAATGTGACGACAGATTCGATTGGTGTTTGCGGCGAAGTTGCGTGTCGTCTGCAAGGAAATACCCACCACGTAGCATTCGTTACACCTGTGCGAACTGTACGTTTGTTAGTACTGTGTAAAATGTCGGTAACATTGCATAAAATTAATGACAATGTCGTGTTATCTGGGAATAGCGTTAATTTCTCATATGTTCAAACTCTTTGCGCAATCGACAGAAAAATATATGGAGAAAAAGCGAAGTTTTGTGGTGTAGGACAATAACAAAATGAAAAGGGGCATAAACCTTTGCCCAACTCTAGTACACGTGTGTTTATTTACTTGACCCAGCTACCTGGAATCAATTTGTTTCCGTATTTATTAGTGGTTAGGATTCTCATTGAAACATTTACATCCAGTAAAGATTAACTGTAAATTCCAAGGCTCCGCCATTATCGTCTCTGTTTCCTTTTAAGGTTTGTTGAAGCAATGTAATGTAAAATGTTGAGGTGCTCGAAAACAGTAATTTCACTCCTTGCTTTAACAATTTCAGATATAAAATACCGACCTCCGTGGCAGAGTGGTTAACACAGCGCGCTACGATGCGAGGGGTCCCGGGTTCGAATCCCAGCCTGAGCATGGTTGATCTTTTGTAAGTTTCGCTTTATCAGTTTCAACATATCATCACTCAGCCTCGTCTTCACGATTAGCCAAAACTTTCATAAAAGCGAAGTGAAATGAACTAAACGAATCAATCGATTTGGGATATCATAGACGGAACTGAATGAATCCCGTCGCTTGTCACTTCTGTGTAAACCCCCGTGTGACTTGTCGCCTGTCGCGTGTTCCTTCTGTCTGAAAGCTCCCTGCGTGTACGATGGATAAAGAGTGGATGGGAGCTAGAAAAGCAAGGCAGATTCTATACATTATCTAGCTATTGATAATCAACAAACCTTATTTCATATACTCATGTTCTTATGATTAAGGAATCATATTTATTCTCACTATAACTACAGTGAGCAAAGTGATTACAGGTGTAACCCATTTTCGAGAATAATATTTTGTGATGTGTCCCAGTTATAACTTTTGTTGGCATAATATCCTGCATTACTTTTACGAGACGAGACGGGACAAACGAATAGTTTCGAGACGAGACAACATTTCCACGAGACGAGACGAGACAGACCAAAGTCTCGTCTCGTCTCGTCTCGTGGGCAACACTAAGCATTCGTCGCTGAACTTTAGCTTACACTTTGTTTGTTGATAATGGAAAATGCCCGTACACATTTGACACGCTGCTCAATACTTAGGCGACTTGCTGTCATTCTAAACAACATACACTTCTTCCGATATGTCTGTTAGATTTTACATACGTGTAAAGAAAGATAAAAATGAAAGAAAAATACTAGCTCAATTAATGTAAATGTTACAGAAGATCCCCCCTTAATATGTGGCCACCCTCTACAATATTTGTGATTTGTATTTGGGTTTTGGAATGTGTTTTTTGCTCATCTGGGTTTTGCAAATATTCCGATCGTGAAAGAAGTTCACATGAGCGTGAAACGGGTTTGATGAATTGCGTGAGAAAAGTCAAGTCAAGGACAATTTGAACAACCTGCAACAAAAGGTGATACAAATGTCCATTATCACCCTCCAGGACCCTCCTTCTGTCAGATACAGAAATGCTAATTCCTAACGCCCCTAATCTAACAGAAGCGTCAACGTAACTAACAACATGGGCGTCTCCCGAAATTTCTGAAAAGGTGGGATCAAACCATCCATAAAATAATAATAATCATCATCATTATTATTATTATTATTATACAAGAATAACTATTATAAACTGTCAGGATTGAGGTAAGGTAAAGTTCCCCGTGCAAATAGCACCGTGCCATGAAGGCACATTTAGGAGATTGGGGGTAGGGCCAGATACGTACTCGATCTCGGCCATTTTGGTGGTGATGTGATCAGCACCATGCTCCAGCCACCCTTACCTCCCATCCCCTCAGGGTTTCCCCCTAAGTTTCCATTGATTTGAGGCTGGGTAAGCCCAAGAGCCTCTTTATTCCGGGACAAGGCCGGGATAATTCCGATTTTAAATCACGCAGCCCGAGAATCGAACCCGAGTCTCCCGCGTGACAGTCAGACGCCCACCCTGTCAGGATTACAAATCGATAGGGACATTGAATTTTCGCGATGCGCGAAATCGCGAAATGTGAAAAAAAGATGCAATCTTGAACATTCTGCACGTAACCACACCCCCAATGATGGAATATGCATGAGTTTTATTCGCAAAGTAATGCGAAATGTGTTCTTTTCCACGAAATGAACGCTTTTTCGCGAAATAACCGTGAAATATCATCAAATTAAGTAGAAAACACGCAAAAACCGGCAATCGAGGTTGTGCGCGCAAACTGTCGATTTGTAACGAAACGTTTGCCTAAAGTTTCCTACCACTTGCACCTGAAGAACGTTTTATCTTCGATCACATCAGGAAGACGCTGCAAATTGGGATTTCCCATGCACATAATCTCAGTTCGAAAACTTCGCTCCCTGTCAAGATGCCTTCCTTTCTTCCCCCGAATATGCAATTTAGAAATGAAGTGATTTTGTGTTGATGTTTTATTTTTGGTCGACAGCTAAGTACTTGTGTATGTGTACAGTAAATAAAAATTAAGTAGTTTATCAATTTATATCTCTTTTGTATGTTGTTTCCTCTCATGATGAAAAAGTGTGTGCCAATTTTTTTTTCCATCGCTGGTATATACCGCTGATCTAACATTTTATTTACCGCTCTCCTCAGTTTGATTTACCATAAATTTGTCTCCCTACAAATCGATAAATGTTCTAGGCCAGATTTGACCTAACTGGCTTATGTACATTCCGTGGCTTTCTCGTTATGTATTTTGTGTAGTGTTGCCCACGGGACGAGACGGGACAGGCTTTTAAAAATTCGAGACGAGACGAGATTGATCATGTGTCCCTTTGACAAACGAATATTTTCGAGACGAGACAGCATTTCACAGCATTTCCACGAGACGAGACAGGCCAAAGTCTCGTCTCGTGGGCAACACTAATTTTGTGAATCAGGCCACCACCTCCAACATCCAATATATAAAACCTGACACATATCTGCTCTTCAACCCCTGAGGATGAGAGTTACGTTAGCTCTCAAAAGTTCGGAACCCTATCCGGAAATCACTTGGTTGATATCCTGAGATAACCTCTTCACCATTTATTATTTGCAATAAATTGCAGGATATGGAAAACGTAAATGGGTTCCTGAATTCTACACTCAATTTTTCCGACTTAACGTAGCTTTTACTTTGGTTCTTCTGTTCGAATACTAACTGAACTTTAGGGCCTCTCCGGTGACGTAGTGGCATCGTCGTCGCCTGGTTATCAAGATGGCCTGGGGTTTCGATTAGTGTTGCCCACGAGACGAGACTTTGGCCTGTCTCGTCTCGTGGAAATGCTGTCTCGTCTCGAAAATATTCGTTTGTCTCGGGACACATGGTCAATCTCGTCTCGTCTCGAATTTTTAACAGCCTATCCCGTCTCGTCCCGTGGACAACACTAGTTTCGATATCCGGTGGAGGCACATAGCGATTCGGATACCACTTCAAACTGTAGGTCCAGTCCCTATTAACCTTACTGTGCATAAAGTGAACTTAAAACACCAACTCAATAACTGAACTTTATTTCTGTTTGAACCTGCTAATAACAGTTTCTTCTTCTTCCTGCTTTTTGTATATTGCAATGAATAGAATGATGCCAATTTCCGACGCATATGTTAGAAGAGAGGTGTGGAAAACCTTGTTCTTCCCCAGCCTAAAAGATTGATTGATTGATTGATTGATTTAGTTTATTTTACTTCGCGTTTTGTGCCTCTTGGCTAATTTGCGAAGATGGGGATGAGTGATGAAATTGATGAATGGACATTCACAAACAACCAAACCCGACCGGGATTCGAACCCGGGACCCTTGGCGTCGCAGCGCGATGTGCTAACCGCTCGGCCACAGGGTCGGGCACCCAGCCTAAAAGAAAAAGTACATAAATCAAGATTCTTTTAGCCAAAATATGTATTTTTATGCCATTTAGTAGCATGTTAATTGTGATTGGCACGCCAGGGAATAATGCAACGCCCCTTTTCCCTCCCCATTCCCTTCATTTTCTGCTGTAAATCAATGCCAGGGACGGCGCCAGGGGTGGGCACGGGTGGGCAAGCGCCCACCCAAAAATTCCTGTGCCCACCCGATTGCCCACCCAATCAAATTCAATAAGTACATATACTTGGATATATATTAATAATTCGATAAATAAGTGTATTCTGGTGTTCATAACATATATATTTTACTTGTGAATATTATCTATGCTAGAAATATTCACATATTATCAACCCATAAAAAGCCAATTTTGTCATTAGAAAGTGAAAGTAAATACTAGAGCTATTGAAACAAAAACTGTGATCAAATGAATATTTCCATGATTAAAAGCAGCTAGTAGGCTTAGGAGGCTCAAAATTATGCAGGGTATGATCAAGATTAAATCAGAATTGAGGGTGAACTTGAGGGCTGTAGCTCCGGGCCTCCACATACGTATATAAATCCCGGCCTGGGTATGGTTAAAATAATCTCTAAATAAATAAATAAAATCATCATCTTAGCATTACTTCCACCGGCAACACAATACATTATATTGACTTTTTAATTATTATTATTAGAATAATTTAATCAAGAAGACTTAGATGGGCAGGCCATGTGACACGAATGGCAGACGGAAAAAATAGTTTACAGGATTCTTGTTGAGAAACCTGATGGTAAGAGACCAGTAGGAAGGCCGAGACGAGGATGGAGGGATAACGTTGAGATGGACATAAAAGAAATCGGCAAGGATCGAAAAGATTGGATTGATCTTGCCCCTAATAGGGACAGATGGAAGGCTTCTGTTGCTGAAGCCATAAACCTAGAGAGTATAATATAGTTTTAATTAGCTCTGCATTAAAATTCCAGAAGTGTCCCTTTTTTATTTCATTACAATTTTTATATACTTCTTATCTTCAAATATCAATATGGTATGCGAAATATCAACTTTATATTCATTTTACTAATAAGAAGGAATCACAATAATCAGTGAATAAATTTTAATAAACCAGTTATGTATGGAAAAAGCTACAGAATTATTCAATTGCTAATGAGTGGCTTATCCTATTTAGAAATCCTTGTTCAATACATAAATTTTGCCACATGAATCAGCCGAAAATGGCAACAGAATCTGTAGATGCAGCTGAAGTAAAGAAAAAAAAGTTATGTCACGAAGTATCTAGAAGACGATTTTGTTAGTTTGTTTCTAAGCCCACTTTTATGCTCAGATATGCTAATCGGGACTAAACATACAGTTTAACGTGGAACCAGTGTGCATTGTGCTTCCACCAGAGGCGGGGGGGGGGGGGAGTCGAACACAGGACCTCTTCATTATAATGCGACAGCGTTATGCCTTTGTGGGAAAATATACAGAAAGAACTCGCACCAAACGTGGCATTTTATCACCACAGAAGATGCGTCCATTTTAGGAGGGTGATTGCCTGAGACAAATATTTGAGACTTTCGGAAAACAACATCATTGTTCACGGAATTAGCTGCCTTCATCCACTAACGAAACGCTGTGCAATTGAAACTACCATCTCAACTTTCTAAGAGGTATGCACTAATGCAACTCCATTTTTGGAAGAGTAAGTTGTGGTTGATTTGTTATATTTAACCTTTAACAGCCGAGCCGGTTTTCGAAAGTAACCCCTCTCTCGACGCGGCCTTTGCGCGCGATTTTTAAATTTTTACACTTATTTCAGAAAAACGTTATATCTCTGAGACTATTTGAGCAAACTACTTCGGATAACTTTTGTTTGAAAGCAAAAACATCAGAGCACGCGACCGTGTACAATTCAGAAAGCCCAAGTGAGAAAAACTGGGTTGGGAGGGGCCAAGTCCCAAAATTTCAATGAAAAAAAAATCTGGCGTTCGCACCCTCTTCTCCCGTTATTTTGGAAAAAGGTCGCAAACATTTCCATTGTTTTCAAAGAGTAGACCTTTTTCAACAAAGCGAAACTTGTTTCAAGTTCTAGTTCTCATACAAGCTGAAATATGAAGCAATATGTACAATTTGCATTTTGGCTAAAAATAGCTAATTTGCATATTAGAGAAAGGGGGAGGGGGGGTTTCTTCCACATGACATTTCAATGTCTTGTCTCAACATCTATCAGCGTTTACAACCTCACATACAAGTATGAAGGTCCTAAAAGCACGTGAATGTTGTAATCTGCACCATGGGTCATATATGACCCATTGGCTGTTTAAAGGTTAAGTCATTTTTCTGCTAATTTTGATAATGACGACGATAAGGTTCAATGGGGATTAGATGAAAGTTACGAAGGGGTGAAAACAAACACAAGCTGACACTCAAAATACAAACCCTCATAAATTATTACTTTCACAGTGGTTCCAAGCACCAGGGACTCGTTGCCTGAAAAATCAAGTTTCCAGGGTGTGCTGCACAGGATAGAGGTTGACATTCTAGTGTGTTCGAAATGGTCACGCCATGCAACCCAAGTCATTATGAAAAATAGATGAATTATTACTGGCACGGTGATCAACTTCGATGAATTCCTTGTGTCCTAAATCATTTTGTTACCTCAAAAAATATGTTCATGTAACCAACCATACGTGTATTGCTTCTCCCGCATTAGTAACATGACAGTTCAGAAAATGAATAACAACTTAGCTAATAATCTCTTCAATTCTGAACAGATTTTTCGATCTTACTTGTTTGTGAGTGATATTCTGTCAAAATAGCCTATCAGTAGCCTAGGAATACTTCATGGACAATGAATAAAGAATTTGATTTCGGTGTGTGGTTTAAATCATTCCTAATAAGACGTTCATTTTAATCCAAACATTCAGTGGCGGCGATTAGGAGAACCGGGAAGTGGGGGATGCGATTCCCTCGCCAAATTTTGCCACTTTTTGCCCCTGCACTATGGCCTTTTTATGCTAAGCGTTTTCTACCAAGAAAGAGTATATTGTTTTTGCTCCTCAAATGTTGGCACCCAATCGCCGCTACTACAAACATTCAGATAGATTTGTCAGTTGTACAAACCTTGTAAGCTAAGAAAAGTTACCCCCAAGGAGTAAGAAAACTCTTTCAGTTAAAAACTCATACGATGAAAATACTATGCTCACGAACATGCATTTAAATTACGAGAAACTGCACGATTGTCTACCATCGCACTTTCTATCATTGTCGCCGAATACATAAAATCAAGTATGTGCCTTGTATTTGCAACACAAGCTTAAATCCAATTCAAATTTATTTCACTGTATTAACATGCATACATTAGAATGTATGGCTGGGGTATGGCTGCGCATGTGTAAACACTTCCTTGTGTCCATCAGAGACAAAACGAAAGGAAATGGAACAAGATGCGAGAATAGATTAGAAAAGAATAAAGAGGAACACAAGGAAAGGAAAAAGAAGTAGGAGGAAAATCGGGAGTGTAAGAGAGAGGGGGATACATACGTACACATACATGGTCTTACATTTATACTGCCCACCCTAATCTATCAATAAGGAGCTTCTGCCCACCCGGTCGAAAATTTCTGGCGCCGTCCCTGATCAATGCAACACGCCTAACAAAGGCAGTTCAATTCTAACACAAAACATAGTGAAGAAATAGGTCATACATTCATACTTTGAAAATAGATACGTCATTTCCACAACGTTATTGTAAGAGACAAGGGAAAATTTGAAGTTGATTCGATTGTCCTGGCGCCATGTTGAGAAGCCAGCGGTAGACTCGTCATGAAGAAGCTGGCTTGCTATTGGTTAGCTGGAGGAGCATCGTTAGCTCCTCCCCTCATACCCACAGGTTGCCAACCTGGCTCCCCTACTGCTCTAAGGGACCGTACCAAGACCTCGATTCGAAAACCGAGGCGAGAACGAGACTTAATGCCCGAGAGCCTCGTCTCGTTGAAGACTTTAGTTAAATACACTGTGAATTTATGTGAAAATTTTGCCTAAAATTGCTTTACCGTGCGACTTCCTCACTCACACTAAAGGGTGCTAAATGGGTGGCTGCATATTTGTAGGTTATGCATATGTTCTTCAATGTACACATAGCCACTAATGTTTATAGTTACTGTAATATATATTTGAACAGTTTTGTATCCGCTACATTTCAAGACTATTTTAACTTCAGTCGAGACCGGGAATGAAGCAGATAGGGACATAGAAACATACCCCCGATATTCATGAAAAAGGCTTGCTGATTAACATCAAATAATAATAAAAAAAATCTATATTAACGAATGGAAGGTAGTTCGCATTTAATAGTTAAATACATTTTCACATTAATTTTGCTAAATTAAATACTGATGAAATCATACATTTGTATCTATCAATTTAACATGTTCGCACGATGCTTCAGAGACAAATATATTTTTTGAAGTTCGTCAATTTTGTGTGAAAATCGTAATATTGGGCAGCAGGCAGTAAACCGTACGCTTTTAACGAGTCTAATGTTAAATAAAAACCAGTGGCGTAGCATGGACATTTCGGGTGGGAACGCCAAGTCCGAAGGAAGGGTCGGCTCTTTCCACAGGTATTGTTTATTTGCCTGAAGTCAGCTGGGTTTTCAATAAAACATCATCCATGCATGTTTTAGCTAGAAAATTAGATGCCTCACTATGCCACAAATGTTTTGAACTCTGGTGTTTTACACCTTTTCTATATACCTTTCTGCATGACGCAAGTCATTAAAAACCTACCTGAATCACAAGCGTCTCTTAGTGTTGCCCACGGGACGAGACGGGACAGGCTTTTAAAAATTCGAGACGAGACGAGATTGATCATGTGTCCCGAGACAAACGAATATTTTCGAGACGAACAGCATTTCACAGCATTTCCACGAGACGAGACAGGCCAAAGTCTCGTCTCGTGGGCAACACTAGCTTCTCTGCACAACAGTAGACGTCATTGTTGTGGATGATCCAACTACTGATTGATTTGGTTTATTTTACTTCGCTTTTCTATCACGTTTGGTTAATTGCGAATATGAATATGAGTGATGTTATTGATGAAGGGACACTGACAAAGAACACCCGTGCTCACGCCGGGATTCGAACCAGGGACCTCTGTCGTCTTGGCGCACTGTGCAAATCACTCTGACACGGAGGTGGGTGGATGATCCAAATATCGTACACTCTACTGACGTAACAATGCCGATTAGTAATTCAGACCACTGTTTATTACATCTTGAAAATGCTGATAAACATTTTAATATAATTTTGTCCAGAGACAATTTGTTGTTAGTTTTCAAATGAATGCTAAACATTTCCATTGACACAATTTTAAGCAGTTAGATAATAACGAAAAAAAATAACAATAAAAAAATGATAGTTTTGCGGGTTAAGTGGTAGAGCAGCCACAGGCTGAACTTCTACCACGAGGACTTCACCAACTTATTTGACAAAAACTGTGTTGATCTTTTAGTTTCTAATGCACATCGCTGTTCGTTCGTTAAATTATACAATGCAGTTGTCATTAAGAAGCGGTATATTTGAGATTGGTAAAGTTACGTCAGTCAATATTGCGTATTGTAGCATCACATAGCACGAGTTGCATGAGCGCGAAGAACCAGGTAGGAATTCTACCGCTGTCGTCTGTTTCAGAAGGCAGGAAGGGTCACATGAACCAATCACGGTAGACCTCTGCTGCTCCGTAAGCTGGCGTATGAGAGAGCATTTACGCGCGTGCTGTAGAAATCGAAGCTTTTTCCTCCAGAAAGGCAGCAAGGAATATAGAATTCTTTACGCCGAACCTGCTCGGCGTCCGGCCAGGAAAGGCATTGAAAAGAGATGCTAGAACACCAAATGTTAAATAAGTGTATTTTCACTATTTAATTTCAGTAGTTTGTAAATCGTGTGGTCCGGACCCCTGGAGCCCCCCCCCCCCCTTAAATACGTCCTTGGCCACAGCGCTGGCACAGGAGAATGACCTCACTAAAATGGAGCTAATTTTGCTTGCTTTGACTTCCTCCTTTGTGTGCCACTGAAGGTCGCGTAACATCCTCTGATAGGGAAGAAGGCTATTGATCTGTCATGACGACACGATGTGACGTCACGAGCATAGCGTGCACACGGGGGGAAAGGATACAACAACGCATACACTGAAAATTAATTATATTGAAGAAGTGACAAACAACCTACTTTTCCAAAGCAAAACGACATATTGCCTCAACAATAAAAGTGTAACCCGCCCAGGGGGGTTAGGGGGAGGTTGGAAACCCCCAAAACGGATCTCAGCCCACCAGATTCTTATGGCAGAACTAGAAGTTTTCTTACATAATATTTTTTCATTATAAAAGTTCCATTCGGTCAAAGATGTTAAAGTACATTTCCTGCTTTAGTAAAATCTAAAGATTACTTTATTACGGTGGGTTTTCAAATTGTAGGGGTGTGACTGGATCAACAATGGCAGCTGATTATTTGATATTAAGTAACTGGCCAACCATAAGTTGCAAACATGTCACTAATTTGACATTATACTCTGCTGCCTACATGGTATGTGGATGTATTCAGCGACTGGTTGTTGGAGGTTCAAACAGTGACCATGAATATATGCATATACAGCTCCATTATAAATCAAATCACTGTTTTTAGGAATAGATCTAGCAGGTGTGAAAAAATGAATTTTTATAAGTAGGAGGACGTTCAACATAAGTTTCATTTCTGTTTGTTAGTTCCTTATTTGAGTAATCTGTAATTTGACAGCTGTCACAACCAACCCCTTACTTTTGTCACAACTACATATGTACTTTTTCACTTCTGTCCCTTCAATCTCAACTTCAAGTTTAAATTTACTTGAATCAAAACCTCTCACATAATACTGACTATAAATAATATAATTCTCAGGATATATCACTGCTGTTTGAGGCTATATTGAAAACTGTAGAGAAGAAATAATATTTACCACAGAAATTAGACAAAAACCCACAAAAAGAAAACACCCATCTAACTCTTCTCTGGGGAGAAGCACACAAATGTGTGTGCCAATGAGCCATCAGTGTCAACAACAAACGAATATCACTAATAGTTTCCATGGAACAGTGCTTGTCACAACCAACCCCCGTCTCCTCTAACTCACACATCTCTCTCCCTCCAGATGGAAAATTCTACCCGATGATCCCTGGGAATTTCAAATTGAAAGTGAAGCCTGAAGGAATGAAGTAATCGAGCCAAGGTATTTTTTGTGTAGTAGGGGAGTGAAAACCATATTTTGAGCACTGAAATTGATGCGATGTACCAACTGAGCCAGCTCTGGTTTCTTCACTTCTGTGATTTTTACTTCTTGCTTTTTGAATGGCCGCGGTAGCTCAGTCGTTATGGCGCCTGACTACCATGCGAGAGACCCAAGTTCGATCCTCGGCGAGGGAGAACAGGGATTTTTTCCACCTGTTGAAGCGGCGCCCACCTGGGTACCTGGAGGAAACTCTGGGGGTTAAAGGCAGCCAGGGGCGTGGTATTGATCACATCACCTCCACCTTCGGCCGTACTCAAGAAAGTGTAGGGCCCCTAACCCAACACCCCCTATAAGCCTTCACGGTGTGGTGCATAGCACTTTACCTTTACCTCTTTTGAAGTGAGAAATCAGGGGAAACCAGAGCTTACTCAGTTGGTAGAGCAATGGCATGGTATAGTAGAGATCAGGGTTTGAGTCCTGGTCAAGCCTGATTTTCTTATTTAACCTTCTATATAGTAGCTACATCTCCTGTGCTTGCCAAATTATAAGGCAATGCCATGCTCATGTACTTTTAAACTAATCTCAGGCAGTGGTATTAATGACTGTACCCCACATACTCAATCTAAACAACATATATCATATATCTATCATGTACAGGTACATACAATATTTCCTATCATTGCAGGAAAGAGCTAGATTTCCTTCAAGCACACTAGATGGTTCTTCTGCATTTCCATGAAGCAAATGTTGCTGACACATGAAAAGATGTCACTGACGGATGTGATGGGAAAACCAGTTTCACAAATTAATGTCTTATCAAATAAAACTGTCTACTTAAAGTAACATTGTAATAAAGTTATAAAAATAAACATATGGATTGTTATTAAGTTCTTGACGGACCCATGCTTTTATTTGAGTTATTTTATGATCCTTTTCTATCATTCTATACAGCTCGCCAGATACGATGGCCAATGAACCTGTAGGTGTAGTACACAGTGGAGAATCATGTGACTACATTTCTTGCATTATAGCTCCTTCTGGCAAAGGCATGATTACCAGAAATTGTGTCAACTTCGTTGCCCTGTCTTTCACAGCAGGGTACGAAATCCTGGGGGGATGGGGGGATTTCCCCCCACCAACAATCTTCGCCTCAACCACCCCCCACTAAAAATTTCAGGGGGGAGGGGTTTTGTTATAACAAACAAAAGATAAGCATTTACTTTTAATTTCAAATATAGCTACGTTACTAAGAATAATATCGAAAACAAAGTTCAAGATGGCTGTCAGGAGTAGAAAGCTGTCAGATCGCGCTCTGAAAATGACCGGCTTTTCGGCGATCGTTGTTTATTTCTGTGTTATTTTACTGTGCACGAGTGTCAGGCTATTACTTCTGAACAGTGTCCACGGCAAAAACAATAGCCTTAGTGAATGGAAATGCAGTGAGAGAAGTTTTGTTTTTCAGCGGCAGGCGTCTTCCCGGCGCGCTTCCCAGCCTCGCCGATGGAGACACGTTGTACGGACAGCGGCCAAGGTAAGCCCTCGCCTCACCGGCTGTTGAACTTTCTCTTCCAATGTGACAATGGGCGCCTCCAGGATCACTCAGCAACCCAACATTGTTGAGTAGCAAGAATCCTGGAGGCGCTTGCTACCTGGTTGTTGAGACGGAGCGACCGCGGCTTCACTCAACATAAAAATCTCTCGCTACCTGTGGTCAACATATTCGTCTGACGTCTGCTAGTTTCAAGTAAGATGGCGGAAATGAGGTGCGTGGAATATGAATTCAATGGATTGAGGTATTCAGTAACGGAGTCGGAAGATATTCACGACCGATTGCAAAAAGGTAAGTAAAGTATATATCTCTAAGTGTAATAATTTTTAAATAATTTGGCCCAAGTGCACCTTCAGGCTGCGCATACGGTATACTTAAATAGTAGCATCTTTCCCGCCACTTTATTCTGAGTTATCACCAACCAAATACTGCAGTTAAATAATTTATGAACCCGGCACTGTTCACAACATTAAGTTTTTACGAAACTGTTAAGCATGCTCATGCAAATACGTGTCCATATTGTGGCCGAGCGTATTAAGTGGTCAGTGGTAGGATTTTGGAAACCATTGTCACACAAAATTTGAACCTTCCTTAAAGTAATGAGCAATGTTTGGACTCGAAAAAAGTTATTTATCAGAAGTGATTTTGGAAACAGTAAATTTGAAGAACCTGTGTGGGCCCAAGTTCCTTTTGTTTTATTGCGATTTCATCATTCTATGAATGCAATTTTTACATGGTTCGATTTCGATGTACGTCTGTTAACACATACTGCGGAGTTTTAGCGATTACTTAAGGTTTTGTTCAATATATGCTTTCGTGGTTAGGTTTGGTTCCCTTAGCATTAAAATAAAGTCCCTAAATGCATTCTACTAAGGTTCTGATTTACATCTACATTCATTCCCACGCTTCTACGATATTTACTGTCGCTTGTCGACTGAGAATATCTTGTCCATGAGAAGTGCATAAGGTAATTATCAATTTTGTTTTTGAACATAAATAACTTTTTTCGAGTCCAAACATTGCTCATTACTTTAAGGAAGGTTCAAATTTTGTGTGACAATGGTTTCCAAAATCCTATGATAATTAGTCTTTGTGCTAGGAGAAATCATAAAACAATTTGAACTGTTACCGTGTCAGAACTAGGGCTGAGCCAATACCGATCTATCCGTTGACATTTTCCACTGATACCATTTTTTTTTGAGTCATTAGCAGCTTGTCCAAGAGCAACATGCTCCTTTTCAAAGGTTCATTCACCCTTCCTTGTGACATGTGGGAAATGCTGAACAAATCCCCACCCTTGTGGGAACCAGATGATTGACAAGATCAAAAGCTGCAACCAAACTTCTTTTGGACATGTAAAGGTTATGTGCAAATGAAATAAAGCATTCATTTCCAATTCCTGCTTGCACACTCTTGCAGTAGGAAAGGTGAAAGTTTCTGATACCAGCATTACTCTCATGCTGGGTTGTTTCCGGGCCAGATGATTGCAGGGCCGTGTTCGAATTGACAAGCGCTCCTTCCCATTTAGTCCTTCGAATCTACATGTCCCCTTGAAGTACGGTTGCCACTTTCCCCACCAGGTGTCAGCTCTATCATCACCTACAGCGATCTGGGGTGCAGGCTCATTACAAATGTGGCATGTGATTTATTATTTTACAGTTTTTCTACGTACAGTGTTATTGATAAAATGTCCAAGTAGCACAGAGTTTTACATAGTCTATTCAGTAAATGTTGTTTCATCAAAGTAAACATTGCAAGTGCAGGGCAACAGCAAGTTGAAGCATGCACCAGTAGTTATGGTACCGCCTTGAGGTCGATAAATCAATTGATTGGAAAAGATCGATCAAAGATCAATTGATGACGCAGCAGTTCTTTTTTTTTTTTTTTTGGTGACGTCATAAAAGGGGCGGGGCTTATTTTGTAAGGATGAATTTGATTGGTCGTGACGTCATAAATGGGCGGGGCTTATTTTGTAAGGAGCGTTTTGATTGGTTGGAGGAATTCGGGTTTTTCCCGCGGGAGTTTCCGGCGTCTGAAAACAGATGGCGTTGATGTGTCAGAAAGTCTGGAGGAGGAAAAGTACGGGGTGACGGTTGGTTTTCTCGGAATTGGAGTACGTGTTTTCGAGGTCTGAAAACAGATGGCGTTGATGAGTCACGGGTTTTTCCAGTGACGGTTGGTCGGTAGTTTCCGGTGTCTGAAAACAGATGGCGTTGATGAGTCAGAAAGTCTGGGGTGGGGAGGAGGAAAAGTAGGCGACGCGGTGACGGTTGGTTTTCTCGGAATTGGAGTACGTGTTTTCGGGGTCTGAAAACAGATGGCGTTGATGAGTCACGGGTTTTTCCAGTGACGGTTGGTCGGTAGTTTCCGGTGTCTGAAAACAGATGGCGTTGATGAGTCAGAAAGTCTGGGGTGGGGAGGAGGAAAAGTAGGCGACGCGGTGACGGTTGGTTTTCTCGGAATTGGAGTACGTGTTTTCGGGGTCTGAAAACAGATGGCGTTGATGAGTCACGGGTTTTTCCAGTGACGGTTGGTCGGTAGTTTCCGGTGTCTGAAAACAGATGGCGTTGATGAGTCAGAAAGTCTGGGGTGGGGAGGAGGAAAAGTAGGCGACGCGGTGACGGTTGGTTTTCTCGGAATTGGAGTACGTGTTTTCGGGGTCTGAAAACAGATGGCGTTGATGAGTCACGGGTTTTTCCAGTGACGGTTGGTCGGTAGTTTCCGGTGTCTGAAAACAGATGGCGTTGATGAGTCAGAAAGTCTGGGGTGGGGAGGAGGAAAAGTAGGCGACGCGGTGACGGTTGGTTTTCTCGGAATTGGAGTACGTGTTTTCGGGGTCTGAAAACAGATGGCGTTGATGAGTCACGGGTTTTTCCAGTGACGGTTGGTCGGTAGTTTCCGGTGTCTGAAAACAGATGGCGTTGATGTGTCAGAAAGTCTGGGTTGGGAGGAGGAAAAGTTTTTGTTATGTTATTTTGGCATGTGACGTCATATATAAATTGGAGTACGTGTTTCCGGTGTTTGAAAACAGATGGCGTTGATGAGTCATTCTAGGGAATTCCAGGAATTGGGCGTGTCTGTTTTCTGTCTGAAAGGAACATGTTCGAACATGTTTTAGGTTGATGAGCCATTCTTGGAAATTCTTGGAATCGGGTGTGGTTATTTTCTGTCTGAAAGGAACATGTTCGAACATGTTTTAGGCTCGGTCTTCTAGAGGACTATTTGAAGTATGTTTAACGGAAATTTGACGTAGAAAAAAGGAAGGTATAAATAGAAGGGATACATGGTAATAGCGTCATGCGAGGATGGATGTGTGCGGTACAAGACTGTCTGATAATGGCGTGAATTTCTACGAGGTTAGCTACGAGGAGTTCTGGGAACTTGTTCGATCTTGCGGCGACCTGGACAACGATCGAACGGCCCTGCATCGGGTGCTGAGTTATTTCCCGTTTATGTATGTAGCGATACCTGAAACTCCCTGGTGTGGATGTTACCTGTTCAACGGATTAGGAAAAGGAGTCCATCATCACTGCGAGACGTTGAAGGAGATAGAAGAGAGGAAAAGAAGAGCGGACGAGAGAACAGGATTTCCAAGTCACAGGTGTATGTGCGAACTACGTCGCAGGAAGGAAGAGGATAAGATCGGTGAAGCTTTGAAGGAGAGAGTGAAAGAGTGGCTGTCTTTGTTGGCGAACAGAAATTCCTTGTGGTGTTCTGGCTGTGATCGTCCTTTGTTACGTAAATTAGAAGGACATCCCTGTTTCCCTGTGGTTCCTGCAGAAGGTTTCGGTGTCCGCAGACGTCTGTTCCCCGACGATCCTCTGGCTGTTCCTTTATCGCCGATACCTGGGACGCCGTCACCTACAGTATCCGATTACTTCACCTTTTATGACGTATGAGAGTGTTTACTTATCACGTCTGCAGGACTCACGCCGAGCCGTATGTTATCAATTACTTATCAGTGAATTCGAGATACAGAACATACAGAAAGTGGCCTATAGGATTACGTCAGACTCCGGAAGAATTAGTGACTGCAGGATTTTACTATTCAGGCTTTAGCGACAGAGTATTATGTTTTCATTGTTCGTACGGACTTTGCGATTGGACATCCAAAGATTGTCCGATTCTAGGACATTACATGTTGGTACCCCAGTGTCCTTTTATACAGAGTGTTGCGGCGTTACATCGTAACTCCAAGAGCTGCAAGTATTGCGACAGTATAGAGACTCTTGAGAAAACGTCCGATAAACCTAGTGTGGATTCTGTGTGCAAAATATGTTTTGAGAATCCTAGCAGTGTTGTAATTCTCCCGTGTCGACATTTTGTTTCCTGCGGATCCTGTGCTTCCCAATTGGACAAGTGCGCCGTATGCCGGGGTAGCATTGAAGATACGTTGACAGTTTTCACCTGATGAACAAAATGGATGTCTGTTTTTTGGACGTTCAAGGTCTTCGAGGAGCAGGAGGAGAATTTGTGTGGAAAGAAGTCGGAATTTTAAAATTTCCTTTTGACAATGCATTTGATTGTTTAGTGAAATCTCCATATGGTTTACACTGTTTGAGTGAAAAGTATCGCCGAGTGAATTACTGGCTCCGTGCCAACAAACACGGTCTCAACTGGGGAGATGGATGGCTGCCGTATGAGAAATTAGGAGATCTGTTATATGTTGTGCTTGTGAATCAAATAGTGTACGTTAAAGGTACGGAGAAAGTGAAATGGTTTGAAAAATTACTTGGAAAAAAAGGTAAAAATAAAATATCCGTACGTAACATCGAAGAACTTGAATGTCCAAAATTGAATAGTGTGAAAAACACTTCAGGAAGATGCAAAGAACATAGCAAATGTGAAAATGTAAAAAAAACCTGTGCAGTTGAAAATGTCTGGAAGATGTACAGTTTCTATTGTAATAAGTACAAGAAATAAAAGAGTTTTGTAAAATATACAAATGTTTTATTTACAATCGATAATATGGATATAGGTTTAAATACATAGAATAACACAATTGAATATGAAAGGTTTACAATACCTGAAGGGTTATATTACAATACATAAAATAACAGTGGTTGATGTACAATACATAAAAGAACAATGATTAATTTACAATGGCTATTTACAACATCAGATACATGAAAGTAACAGAACTTATTTACAATGTCAATGTCTGCCCAAGATTATTCTCAAGATATATTTCAATCATCAGTTCGTTGTACCAAAGAATATAAAAATAGTTCATTAAATTGGGCACTTCTTTTTTTTCTGAAACCATATTTTTCTTGATACAATATACAAAAGCCTCCATTTCGGGTTGCAATTTATGATAACGTTCGTTCTTTAATTTCTGAAGAGGCCAAAAAAGGTTACACAAAAATAAGTGTAGTTCAGAGGCTGTGAAAATAAAAGCATCGGCTGAATGATGCTGATACATCGAGATACAACGTTTCCCGAAAAAATTTACACCACTGACGGTGATATTTCCCGTAACCAAGTAATTGAATCGGTGACCTGTTTCGACGTAATTCAGTAAGTCAGATTTCAAAGCCCACAGTTCTCTAATCTGCTTAGAATCGATGCGTACGGGTGATCTCCCCTGTTGCGAAAACTCCCACACCAAATTGAAAGGGGAACGCTTTTCGAATCCTATTGCCACGAACTTGTTTTTTTCCTTGTTCAGAAAATATGTGTTAGCAAGATAGAGATCTAGACATGCCTCTACGTTGTGTAGTCCAGGACATTCGATTGTATCTGGGGAAAAGCCGATCTCCCTACGCCGTTTGATGAAATCACAGTCTGTAGTCACATCTATTCCCTCGTCCATCGGTTCGTTCTTGATAGGGACAGTTTCGATTTTGAGGGGTTGCACACGTTTGCGAGTTTTACGTTTGGAAGCATCATCCTGACGGGTCATGCGTTTCACTAGTTTGTCGTGTTTTTCCATTGTAGAATCCCTAACAGCCTCCATGATGTTTTCACTGGAGCTGTCTCGACGGCACTGAGAGAAAGATGCAGCAGCACACATTTATATAGCTTTTTGCATAACACGACACCGGATCGCGTGGATAGAGCAACACGATTGATCCCCTCTCGGGCACTTGCAATGGGGTAAACATTTGAAGATCTGACGAAAACGGTGTAGGATATATCCATCTTTACTGACACCGGGCGGAAATGCTTGAATAAAATCCTTGGTCGTAACATGGCGTGCTTTGTAATAAGCATACACGCAACAGTAATGTCCGCACGTCGTGGCCAACACCCCCTGTAAAGGAATGTTGTTGTAAGTCCAGACCGAGGAATGACGGTTCAGGAAACTTACGAATTCTGGATAGAAAGGATGAAATCCGTATGAATCGAAATATTCAGCCATATTGTTTTTGCCAAAATAGAAGGCCACCCAGTGTGTACCCTGAAAGTTGGAAGTATCGGTGTTTGCGATTATCAAGGCAGGGGTAGGAAACGTCCGAGGTAAAAGATCTCTCGAGTAAACACCGTAGAAAATGTTCTTGGTGGAACAGTTTCGAGATAGAATCTCCCTGATCTGCGATGTGTTCATGCTGCCTATGTTTTCGAAAACGGAAAATGAGAGTACAGCGTTCTGTTATTTCTATACTCTCAAGATGATATTCTTCTAATATTTGGAGGGACGGTTGCGTGTCAACAGGTTTGGTAGACAGTACTTCCAAAGAATCACTATTATCAATATCATCACAGGTGATCAGTTCGATGAGTTTACCCATCTCACGTTACATATGTTTTCATATGTTTATAATAATATTTCTGTCTTTGGTTATTTCTATGCTCCCAGGGCTGTTGTCAAGCAGTTCGGGAAACGATTGTATGTTCACAGGTTTTGAAGTTGTCACTTTCGAAGAAACACTACTATGCTTAATAGTACGGATTATCACTTTGGTAGGTTTTTCCATCACAGGTAGTATAATGTCTACATCAGAACTGTCTCGATAACACTGCGAGCCAGAAACACGAGCACACATATTTATAGACAAGTCGGTCTCACTGATGGAGGATAACACTTCTGTCTTTTGTTATATCTACTGCACATTCGAATTCAGCATACAGAAGGCATGTTATATTTTCCGGCAGCTGGGGAGAAAATTGCATCTCGGCACCGATGATACCTTGTTCCTGGAGACTGGTGTGCGTGTCGTTTCCTGAAGAGTCAGGCGTTATGTCGAAAATCAGGAAAAAGGATCCGTTCTCGAACATTTTCCTTGTGATCTGGTGTCCGTAATTGGCGTGGTGAATGCCTGTACCAGAAAATAGAGTTTGATAGGCACGTGTTATCAATCCGCCGTTCCCTCCTGTGGTGACCCGCAAGGGTTCGTAAGGTACGAGTTCTCCATTTTTCACAAGATGGAAAGAAGATAGATTGAAACTTCTAAAGTCGAACGGATTTTTCTTACTGTCTCCGAGAAAGCTGGCGGTGGATACCATAGCAAAAAGAACAACATTCGGAAAAGCACCTTGAAAAGCATTATCGATCGAAATCTGCTGCGTTCCGGCAACGTAAGAATAAGCTTTGATGACGCTTCTGGTGAACGGATAATGGGCTGGAGCGTAAGAGAGTGCTCTGTCTATGGCCAAACTGGTGGTAGGAGTAGGAATGATGTGATTTATTTCGAGAACAGCCTTTAAAATTTTTATTCTGGTGGTTGGTGAAGTCTGATCTCCCCAGATGTAAAAAGCATCACGTGACCTGGCTAGATCGATACGTACTTCAACACCGTTGACCAGGTATTTAGGCTGGTGGAAAAAATCAATGTGCAGTTTTCCCATAAGTTCGACTACGGCAGACACTTCCGTAGGATTTCCGGTTGTCGGAACGTGCTGGAAAAAGTCTTTTCTGGCGGTAAAACCTTTGTTGTCGGCGGTGATTTGATCTTGATGTCCAGGTGTGTCCAAGTACCACAAGGCATTTGTAAGATGCGTGTTCGCAGCATCGCTGCCGTAATTGATTTCTGCTTCGAAGATTGATTTATATGCGTAATTGTTATCGGCAACTGTTACAGCGATACCGTTGAGAGCCACAGTAACTTGGGAAAAAAGTGAATGGAGAGGATAATTTACGACCCCGCAGTTTTTTGTGAGGGCGTTGGAAGGTTCGGAAGCACTCATGGGAGACCCATCTTGATTGACCATCTGCGTTAGCAGACGAAGATAGGCAGATGAAAGATCTAGAAAATCTGTTCCTGCCGGCGGAACGGCAAACTGAAGTATGTTCTGATTATCGATGGAAGCGATAGGCTTGTAGGCGACCGTGTAAGTTTTTTCGACATTTTGCTGAATAGGTTTTTTACTGAAAAGATCGAACTGCGAGATCATGCAAGTGTTATTCTCCATCATTATCCAAAAATATCTTTTCCTGCCGCCTTCTGTTTAATTTTCCTTTTGCGTGTCGTCCTAGATTTTGTGGATGTTTTTCTCCGCTTTTCGGATGCGCTATTTTTACGGATCGTAGATGTTCTAATACGGGTGGCTGAACGTTTTAACATCGACTGAGCAATTTTTGTTGCAGGTTTTGTTCTTATACCAGAACCTACCAGAGAGTCGATTTTGCGTTGTGCTTTACTTTGAAGATTTTGACCCGCTTCGCGTACACGTTGACGAACGATAGTTCTCGGAGTTTGCTGGCTTGTTGCAATGTCGGTGAAAATGTTAGCGCCTGTTTTCAAGGCTTCTTTTCCGATCGCTTTTGCACCACTCCAGAGTAGAGGTTTCACCATTCTAAAGAGTCCTGCGAAGAGAGACCCCAATCCTCTCCCTTTTTGAATTCTAGTTGAACGATAGATGGGTCCAATTCCCCCACGGATCTGATTACTGTAATATTCGGTCTGCGAATTCATGGTGATTCATCAGCTTTTCGACATAGACTGAGCAAAATGATTCCTTACTGTTTTTTAAAAGGACTTTACTTTCCTACGAAAATGTAAAACAGCTATTGTAGGTACGGAGCCGTTTCTCAAAGGCAGAAAATATCCTTTTCTATCATACATCGCAATTTCTATTGTTTCGAAAGAACCTTTATCCAGAGAAACGTAATGAATCGGATTAAATGTATGATGGGCTACGGGTACTGTGCAAGATGATTCTGTTTCCGAATACTGTTTTCGGGCAAGACGTAAAAGACGTAGCATTTCTCCTCCGACCAATTGCTGTTTCACGAGATCGGAATAAATGAATATGTAGGGGCTTCTATCCACGACGTTATTGGATACTACGTGCGTAGAATAAATAGATTTCAATACGTCATATCGAAATTTAGCGTAGTCATCAGTTTCGTCTATGGGTGTAACAGTATTTGTTGGAACACCTTCCGATTCAGGATCGGGAACCCCTATCACGGACAGATGTTTGTTCACAGCCTCTTTAAAGAAAAATCTGAGATGAGTAGGAACAACGGCGTTAGCAGGGTTTGTTTTCAGGAACTGAATGAACTCCTCTATTGTATATGTTGCTGCAGGAAAATAAAATGGCTGCTCGTTAATATAGAGTGTATTATCCGTAGAAACAGAAGATCCCGACGCGTCCCATTGCGCTTCCAACAGAAAATGCCAGAATTGCTTAAGAACGTTTCTCCGTATTTCCAGGTCGTTGGGGAGGGATTCTTCGATGGTAGAGATCAGGTCCTCAGCACTTGCATACGTCCGAACAGGAAAGGTCACCGTTCCGTAATCTGTTTCCAAAACATTGTCGTATAGAGTTGAATAATGCAGTTCTGCTAATCCGACTTCCCACAATTCTGGAGACAGATCGATCCGTTTTGCAAGTTTTACGTTGAAATGGGTCAGCGTGTTGTTCGGAAAATAATTCTCCGATGCAGATGACGGAAGGTAAACATAGAAATTATCGTCCATTCTCGTCGAACACAAAGAATTCACTGGATCGTGGTGACGATATATTTTGATATAAATATGTTTTGGAAATTATTTTTCTGATAACTGTTTTACGGAAGATGCCTTGATCCACGAATCGAAACTAGGTGGATATCCGAGCCAGCGAACCAGGTATTCCAAATTTTTACCTTTTCCCCGGCTGTTCACAATCTTATCAATTTTATACTCTTCGTCAGGATCCGAATAAACTTTTTGCAGTTCATGTTTGTAAAATGTGCCTTTTACAGGTTCTCCATTTAAATCGTCTAATATGTATACAGGTACAGGTGATCGCTGAACAAGGGAGTGGATTTTGAAAAGTTCTCGTGACCACGATTGTTCGTATCCCTTCTCGAAATGTCCTTTGACGACAGAGATTCGTACGAAATCACCAACATTCAGATCTGAAGACGGTTGTGAAATATGTCTGTCAGGTTTGTTGAGACGTTTCCACACGATGTAAACGTTAGACTCGTTCACATCTCGAGGAGCCATTCCTATGGAACTGTGGATAGTTGTATTGTAACCTTCGAGAAGTTGCGGTAAAATGTCTACGTAACGTCTTGTTTGTTTCGATGTGAAATATTTCCACATTCGTTCTTTCAATGTTCTGTTGAAACGTTCCACTACACTTGCTTTCACAGGATAATTTGAAGCGATCGAAAAATTTACATTTTCATTTTTTAAAAACTTTTGGAATGTAGAATTTGTGAACTCCGTTCCTTGGTCGGTCTGTAGTGTGACAGGTTTTCGTCTGCTTTGTCCGAAAATATTTTTGAAAGCTTCGGTTACCGAATTGCTTGTTTTATTTCTTAGTGGTAATGCAAAGGCATATTTTGAGAATACATCGATCACTGTCAGAAGATATCTGTATCCATCGTTATGTTTTTGTATCGATGTCATGTCGTTGAGATCAGCTTCCCAAAGCATGTCTATGTTCCACACATTGTAATGATTTCGGGGGAACCTTTTCCTTGCAGGTTTGTGGAGAGTGTACGTTTCCTGGTGCATCAACCATTTTTTCACCGTATTGCGGGATATATTTTTATCCCGTACCGCGTTCCATAAACGATCTACAGATGAGAATGAAGCACGGTGTCGGGGATCATAATATATTTTGGTGAGGATTTTATCGTGTTTTAACTTAGGGACTCCCATGACTGATCTCTCTGTCTACGGCTTTTTCTCAGAGGAACCAGCTTGTATGCGTCAGGTGTTCTCAGAAACGGTGTAGTTTTTCTGGAAACACGGACAGCCGCTTTCTTCTTCTTTTTCTGTTTCTGTCGATGAGACGGTCCAGGGCTTTCCGTTGACGACGCTGAGAAGTTCAACGTCTTCGGATCAGGAAGTGTTTTCTCCTGACGTTCGTCTATCAAATGTTGAGCCGTAGATTGGTACTCGTTGATGATATTTTGTAACTGATGACGTGTATTACGGGGTAACGTCTCTGCTAGGTTCGGAGGAAAATACGTCGATCCTGGCGAAATAGTAGATGAACCGTCGTTATCTTGAACAATAGGAATTTGTAATGGTTCTTTGGATTGTCGACTCAGCCATAAATACTCGTCCAGTTCCTTTCTGTAAAGACGCCATTTCTGATCGTCTGATATATTTTTCATTTTCAGAATATCATTCATTTTTTTATCCAGAACGGATAATTTCTGAGTTACAGACGAATCGGAACCACGAATACGTGCTAGCTGTTCCGGTGAAAGGACGATCATCTTTTTGTAGGAAGATGTCATTTCTCAATGAGGAATGAGAGTACCGAGAAGACCCGATAACAAAGAACCTAGAAGTAAGGGTAGAAATCCACCTTTTTGCACAAGTAGTTTTCTTCGTTTTTCGATGTTCACTTTCGGTTTCACGAGATTGCGTAAGACCGACTTGTAAGGTGTCAGACGACGTTTTGTGGACGGTTTAATTTTCACGTTTCCTTTTAAAACGTTCAGGCAGCATTCGCTGATGAAACGAATTGTCTTTTTCGGAGCACTTTTCAATAATGATTTACGGATTTTGGTCGGCGAATTTTTCAACACGTGCAAGAAAGGTGAATGTTTCTTGAAAGAAGACGAATGTCTATTCCTGTTAGAACGTGATTTGGTACGTGTCTTCCTCGTTCTCCTCATCTCGATGTTTTAAACATTCCTGAGGAAGATATGCAGTTGAGTAATTCTGGTTAAAAATGTCTGTCTGATAACGTAAAGGATCCGGTGTTGACTGTGAAAGATCAATATACAAATAACTGAAAGGTTGAGCGGTAGCATCTATATATACTTTTTCGAGTTCCTTCATACGGTGAGGATGAAGTTGTCCTGCAAACACAGTGAATTGGTTCATATCTCGAGGATTTTTAAAAATAACGAAATGCTTCACGTTCAACGAGATGTCTCTGCAATTTTTCCCTTGATGAAAAAGATTCTGTGTTATGAACACCACCGAAATGTTTTTGTGATGACTGCCTTTTGTGAAAAGGTCGGCGACTTTTTCTCCTTGAGCAACCATCATAAGATCATCCAGGATTATGAGAGTAGGGGTTTTTCCGTTCCACGACTGCCAATCGACGATCCCTTTATGATATTGCACATCTCGAAGATTTTGCGGAATACTGTTTTCCTGATCGTAACACCATACGATTTTCTTGACGGGTCCTTCGACAAGATGAACGATGGAGTCGACCATATTTGTCACAAAAGTAGTTTTTCCACTTCCTGATGCTCCGCAGACCATCATGGTGAAAGGGTGGGAAAGTTTAGGAAACATGTTTTATACTGGAGATTTGAAGAAAAATGAAGATCTGGCACATTGTAAACACATTTTATACACCGACTGTCCGAAGAAGGGTTCAAACTCTGGACCGCTACAGACATATTTTAGTCAGCACAGTATCCGAAGGGATACGATAAATGTTCATCGTCGAAACGTCGTTTCAACAGTACCGGCTGAAACAGCTTTTTTTCATATGTACTGATTACTTGGAACTGTTTTGTTCTTCTGATCCTGAAAATATTTTCGACCATAACTTCAGGTTTTTCATCGTTTATCATATCGCACATGGTATCGAAATTGACCAATTCCGATGTGGAGGTATTCAATGTGATTCCTTTCACTTTACAGATATACTGCGGTTCGGAGAACGGTTTTGTTATTTTCATGCTGTAACTTTTCGGTCCCGTTGAGACAAACTGTTCACAAACTGCATCGGGTCCGAAATCTGCCAATTCATCGGTGAGTTCTCCTAGTGCGTCACCTGTCTGTGGGTGATACTCCATTTCAGGACTATCTACGTAAATTACAGAGTCTGTATCACAATAACATATCCTATCACCCAACTTTTCGAGAAGTTCGTACAGTTTCAGACGAGCATGGCATGTTGTGAAGGCTCCGATAGGAACATTTACTTTCCTGTTCAGACTGACAGCCTCTTCAACATATTTCCAGTTCACTAAAACGGTGTCCTGATTGATGAATACGACTCCTCCGATCATTATATTTGGATCAGTCATTTTATCGAGAAAATCTTTCGATTCCTTGATGATGGTCGTCTGGGAAAGGTTGTCCCGTTGGCAGAACTTGCCCCATAAAGAATTAAGGCAAAGTTTAGCCAGAGTACGTTTACCAGGATTGACTTCGATACTGTTTTCTTCCAATAGAATACCCTCCTTATCGAAATATTTCTGTATGTACTTCTTTTTATCCTCGTCGTTCTGACACCATGAAGGCCAGCCGCTTGCTTCCTGTTTTATTTTCAAGAAGGTGTTGACATAACCGGCAAAAAGTCCTCCAGTTTTTGTGACAGGGTCGTACATCGATGTTTCATACTTCCACACTTCCGACACTGACAGTACTCTGTAGCCTAAACTGTAAGCTTTACGCACCTCGGCGATGACCCAAGTCCCCGAAAATGTGCGTTGTTCATCGGAATGGTTGCATGTACCTTCACATTTTAATCTGATAGCACATTCGTTACACAAGACAAACATCAGTTTTCCATGCATTTTTGTAGGTAGAACAGGATGTAAAAGGGCTTTTGGTGGCAGAATAGTACATTTTATGAGCCCCTCCATGTTCAGAACCTCATTTACCGAAGGAATAGAAGTTCCTAGAAATATGGTAGGATGTCCGACAGGATAGGCACAGTATTTGTTCACATAAGGGTACAAACTTGTAAAATCATAGTACTGTAATTTTTCATTTTCCTTGATTTTGTAATACGTCCTGACTGTTTCAACTCTTCCTCCATATAAGGCGTCTCGTGGATTTAAAGGAATGCAGCAAACGATAGGATGCGTCGATAGATGTCTATCGAGTTCAGGATCGGCTTTCAATGTTTTGTTAAAATCACATTCCCACATTGTAACGACACGGTATCCTTCAGAACGTAGAGCCTCAAGTTTACGGCATGTTGTCTCGTATCTGAAGGCTGCTGTGTTCAACATGTCGTTATATTTCTGACTGTTACTATCCTGACCTGTTTCTTCTTCGTCGTCGTTTTTCGGATACATATCTCTGTTAATTGATATGCAGCGTTGACAACCATGCCAGTAGCATCCAAGCGCCTCGTACACTGTCTGCGTCTCCTCGTGATAGCCGTCCACTTTGTAACGTCCTCCTATGACATATTTTTCACGAGTACGTCCACCGTGAAGAAGTATTAGATGATTCTGTTCTTCCACGTAGGTTAACCATTTCAATGCGAACTTGGACATCTGATCTGCATGATGGTAACCTCCTTTAGGGATTATTCCAATAGTGTTAGACGGCATAAATTTCTGCCTGTAAATTAGTGAACAGGCAGATGCTATTGTGAGGCAATCCTTGAAAATGTCGATCTTGCATATGTCTAGGAAATTCTGTCTCAGCTTCAAACATCCTTGTCTCAACAGGGTAACATCCTTGATGCAGTATTGGAGTAGTTGGTTTTTGTTGTTGAAAGGTACATTTTTGCTGCATTCAATGTCATACCAAGACATAAAACGGTGCTGATCTTCAACTGTTTTCATATATTCATAGCCGTATGCAGAAGGAGGAGGCATCGGTCCTATGTAATTTCTATTCTTGTAGGTGTTCCACAGATGCGGATAATAGCCTTTCTGAACAGGCAAACCGAAAAGTTTGGAAAATCCAGCAAGATTTGTCTGAACATAGTTGAGACTGTCCACAAAATGAAGATTTTGGTATGACATACTGATGATTTTGGTACCGTCTAAGATCACACGAGGTTTCATTTCTCTTTCCAGCATTCTTCGTAATAGAAAAGTGCAATCGTAACCTCGTGCATTGTGTGCACAAATGGTTATGTTTGAAAACTTATGTTGCAATTCCAGGTAGGACAGGAATGTGTCTACAGGGTCATCCCAGAATATAAACTCTCTTGTTCCACAAACAGAACATGGAACCGTTAGATCCTCTTTCTTGTAACATGCGTGACAGGCCGTCTGCACCACAATAAGATTAGGAACATGAAGAAAAGTTTTCTCTTTCTCGGAGTGAGGAATATCTGTGTAACATTCAAAATCGTAAAATATATATAGAAATTTTGAATTCTGTTTTGGTTTTGGTATAGCCATGTAGCAGAAATGATTTATAGGTTTCACGCAGTTGCATACAGTACAGTATTTCATGTTACATTTATGCACTTTTTCATATGTATTGTGTGTTACAATAATTCTGAAACATCGGGGACACTGCTGGATTTCACTACAGACTGTACCGTTTCGGAATGGTGTAGAAACATGATTTGTGAAGCAGTTCTCATTTTTGAAAATTCTGTGACATGTCTGACATATTCTGCGAACACCCTGTTCAGGCACACATGGTGGAGTTGAACGGCACATAGAACATAATTGTTTACACAGATGGTTATGAGCTGTTCGAAATATGAGTTCGTTACACCCGCGACATTCTTGTTTTGCCGCAAATGCTCCAACACGGTTTACTATCACATCATAATGCTGTCGAGTGTTATCATAGAGAAGGTATATATATTTGGAAGCATTTTCAACCTGTCCTTCAAACAAAACATCTTTCACATCACGAAGATTGTTGTATACAACAATTTTATATTCTGTAAGCACTTGCTGAAATTTTCTCAGTTCAGGAATTCCACTTCCTGCACACGCATTGTCTGTGAGATCTACATCTGCTTTGCGCATAAGTTCGAAAACAGGTTTGAGAAGATTTCTATTTCTTCGATACTGTGAATAGAACGGATCATTATCAGCATGGGATTTTCCTATGATCAAAGCTTCAGCTAAACAGAGTGGTTTCTTTCTATTCGGCACACCGACGACACTTCTTTTTCGCGTGCTTAGCATGTAATTAGGTAAACAATATGTTTTTTTACCTCCGCCACCTCCGACAGGTATGTCGACATGGTCGGCGCGCAAAATTAAACGGTCTGTAGCCGTGAATGTTTTCGCGCTCTGCAATATTTTATACATAATGTTCCACACCATATCACTGTGTAACTGATCACATCTGTGCCACCCGACATAAATATCTTTCACCGTGGGGTCAGATATGTTAGAGAGAGTTAAACCTATCTTGTCTTCATCCTTGGTGTCTTTCTTAACATAGGTGAGAAGATTTTCGACACCTTCACGGATCCATGTGTGAGGATCGACATTTTCTGGAGGGTGCGAGAAACTGAATTCCACACGACGTCCTTTGGAACGGAATTTGGGATATTCACGTTCTTGAATGTTATGTAATATTATGTTCCCTATTTGTTCACGAGGCACTGTATCACGTTTTCTTTTCTTACCTCTTCTATCTGATACAGAAGCACTTTGGGATGACGGTTCTGCTGAGGGTAAGGGATCCGGTCTCCATGACGGTCCTGGTAAAGGTTCCGGGTCTGATCCGGATGCGGTGTTTCTGGAAGTTCCTGGTGATGTGACGGCAATCTGCTTCTCCTCGGCAACTCTGGATACAGGATCGGGTGTCGATGACGGGCCTGGCGACTCTTCGGAAATATCTCTCCATCCTTCTCCGGTAAGATCGGGTACGAATGATGTCACGGTCTGAAGTAGACGGTCATATTCCTCTACTAGGGAGATACTTTCTCCCGCGATGATTTTTTGCGCGACGATCGTCAACACTTCCCGCAACTGTCCATGTGTTGTGTAATATCCATCACGATAACGTGCTAACAGATTGTCAGCGGATAACTGTACATCCATGATCGTACGATGACTGTTTCACGAACACTGTGTTGTCGAGGGAACGCCTTTCTTTATATACGCAAGCATGACAAAGCAGTTATTTCCGTTCCTAACGGTTCTACTGCGGCTAGTTAACCGTCTTCACCAGATGTTTTCCTGGCAGATATGACAACTCATATAAAATTCTCAGAAATCGTCAAACGTCTTCAGCAGATGTTTTTCTGACTGATACGAAGGCTCATGTAAATTCTCGGAATCAATTAACCGTCTTTACAAGATGGTTTTTAGCAGTGACACATTCTGTTATTCAACGCAGATGTCTTCCTGACTCATATGAGTTGCAAAAATCAAAATTTTCAAATCGCTCTAGCTCCTCCCTTAATTGACGTAGAGCGAATCTGATTATATATTCGTAATCTGCACGTCGAGACCTTTCGTTAGAGTGGTTGGAAGGTGGGTCTACGATTGCAAATAAAGAAAGTAGGAAACCACTGGCCCTAGAACAATGAAACCTGGTTCACCGGAAAGAGGACTTCACTCCGAGTACGACAAGTTATCGATCATCCTCCTAGCTCAATTAGGAGCCGAGATAATGCGATTTTAAGTTTTCGCAAAAAAACAAAAAAAAACAAAAAAATCGAAATCTTCAAATCGCTCTAGCTCCTCCCCTAATTGACGTACAGCGGATCTGATTACATATTCGTAATCTGCACGTCGAGACCTTTCGTTAGAGTGGTTGGAAGGTGGGTCTACGATTGCAAATAAAGAAAGTAGGAAACCACTGGCCCTAGAACAATGAAACCTGGTTCACCGGAAAGAGGACTTCACTCCGAGTCCGACAAGCTATCGATCACCCTCCTAGCTCAATTAGGAGCCGAGCTACAGCGATTTTAAATTTTCGCAAAAAAAAAAAAAAAAAAAAAAAAAAAAAATCGAAATCTTCAAATTGCTCTAGCTCCTCCCCTAATTGACGTACAGCGGATCTGATTACATATTCGTAATCTACACGTCGAGACCTTTCAGTAGAGTGGTCGGAAGGTGGGTCTACGATTGCAAATAAAGAAATTAGGAAACCGCGTTGCAAAAAATGATACCAGATGTCCGTCTCTATAAGGAAGTCTTGTTCGTAGAACATGTGCTGACACGGAACAAGGAACTTCTGTGAAATTCATCAAGGAACTGTTGTGCCTCACAAAAACGTCGTGATCTCATATGCAGACTTCTAACGTACGTTGCAAAAAATAATTGCAGATGTGTGTCTCTATAAGGAAGTGGATAGAATTCCTTCTGCAGGCATCCTTCCCTCCAGTTCATCTCCTTTTCATCTGGGCCGCGTTGCAAAAAATGATACCAGATGTCCGTCTCTATAAGGAAGTCTTGTTCGAAGAACATGTGCTGACACGGAACAAGGAACTTCTGTGAAAATTATCAAGGAACTGTTGTGCCTCACAAAAACGTCGTGATCTCATATGCAGACTTCTAACGTACGTTGCAAAAAATAATTGCAGATGTGTGTCTCTATAAGGAAGTGGATAGAATTCCTTCTGTAGGCATCCTTCCCTCCAGTTCATCTCCTTTTCATCTGGGCAGCAACATGGATGGCCAAGATTTATTACATGTTGTAAGTACTCTTTTACATTTCACAACCATACCTGAGCAGAATCAAACATGTTTTTAGGGAACCTTAGTTAATTGCAGGATTCGAATCCAGGGTCTCCGTCGAAATTCGCAACCATGCCTGAGTGGGATTCGAATCCGGGTTTTCTTTATGCAAACATTGGCAATTCCAGGATTCGAACCATGTCCGGAGAGTTTCGAATCCGGTACCTCTTTTATCAAAACATAGTTAATTTCAGGATTCGTGGTACTTTTTTCATTAAACTTTTAGAGTTTGTATCCTGTCTTAGGTATTCTAATATAATACTATTTATATACAAAAACAATATTGTTCTGTACAAAATCTTTTATTAACACATTGAACTTCTACAGAAAATTACAAGTTTTCTACATATACAAACTTTTTATTTCAACTCGTACTACAGGTTATTAGATATTTTTACATATTTTGTTACACTACTGGTAGATGTTAGTGTATTAGTATGTGTTTGTTACTCGTTCAGTTTTCTTTTTTTCAACATCTCCATCATTCGTTCATGTATATTTTCCCCTGTTTCCCCTGTCTTCTTATTTTCACCCTTCTCATTTCTCACACCTTTAAACACCTCCATCAATTCGAAACATATTCTTAAAGATAGATGGGAAGGTACATATTGCGCTCTTTGTATATTCTCTACAAAATCGCCAAACACTGGCGCATCTCGTTTCTTGTCAACAATGTAAGTAAATATTTTGACCAAACAGTCCACCGATACCTCGATATCTTTACATGTCTCTTCTAATTTTGCCAATAACTCTTCCGCCAGTCCATTTTCTTCACAGAAATTCACATAATTGCCGATGTGTTTTTCAACCTGTCTTGCATGTGTTTTGCTCCATAAGTTCCTTCGTTCTGTCGGACTTGCTGTCGTCTCCTTGACATCGCCGTACACCAAACTGAATCCAAGGGGAAGTGTCGACATCTGAAATTAGACAGAAAATATGTTAATTATGTTTTACACAAATTAATCACTTTCATATATTAATTCACACATATTTTCAGGAACACATAATCCATCACGGGGAGGCTCTGCGAAATGCATATTATCGACATCAGGTAGGCACTGAAGGCGCTGCGCATTTCGCAGAGGCTACGAGGTACATTGAGCGGTACCTGGAGGAAGAAAATAGAATTGAGGAGGCCCAACAGCGTGCCTCCGCTATTTTCCGGGATCGACGTACCCGGAACAGGGAAAGGTTCCACGCCAATCTCCGTCGGTATAGAGCCAGGTAATTATTTTTTCAGTTTATTTCTGATAACATCGTTTATTCTAGCATGCTGTTTTTCCGATTATATATGTTACATATCTGATAACTTTTCTTTCTAGCCGATATCTACATGGAACGGAATATATTTTAATTCTTATATTTTGTTTTTCAGAATGCGTAACCGAAATGACGCTAGAGCCAATCGGCAGCGTCAACTGGTGCCTCCTGTTTCTCCTTCTATTTCTCCTCCTGTTTCTCCTGTTTTGTCAGAGCAGGAAGAAGAGGACGACGTCACCGATGTGGTTGAAGAAGAGGAGGAGGATGGACGCTATACGCCCCCTCTCCCACCCCCAGCAGAAGAGGACCGGGAGCCGACCCCGCCACCATCGATCACTGTTAAACGTCATCCTCTTCTGCATTAAACTGTTGATGACACAGGTACCGTTTTTATTTTCACACCTTTCAAGCTGTCTGCTTCAAAAGAAAGATGTATTTATGTTTACGATTCTCACTGTGTGAAGGTGATGATAGTCTTTGACCAGCGATTTGCATTGTTCTAGGTAGAACATTAAAACTAAATATTTGTCTCTTACCTTTTCAATTTTCTTCACTCTCGCAACAGATGTGCCAGTCTCGGTTATGATCTCCGGTCGGTAGACTTCGATCAACAGTTCTGTGGTACGGTACACAATTTTTCTTTTTTATATAGTACTGTCTCCGTGACGTATTTTCGAATTATATTCGGTACGCATCGTTTTGCGCAGAGCATCCAACGCCCACGTGCCTCTCCTATCTTCTTCCTGCCCTGGTACACTATGCACAGTCACCCCCTCCGTGAAACCTACTTTTTTTACTCTATTTATTTTCTTTACATCTAGACGCTCTCTCTCCTTTTTCTCTTTTTGCCGTTTCTCCATCACTCAAATTCATCAACGACCGCCCGAGAAAAACATCTCCTCCCCAGAATGACTCATCAATCTAAAACATGTTCGGGCATGTTTCAGACCACACCCAATTCCTGGAATTTCAAACTCATCAACGCCATCTGTTTTCAGACACCGGAAACACGTACTCCAATTACGAGAAAACCAACCGTCACCGCGTCGCCTACTTTTCCTCCTCCAGACTTTCTGACTCATCAACGCCATCTGTTTTCACACACCGGAAACACGTACTCCAATTCCGAGAAAACCAACCGTCACCCCGTACTTTTCCTCCTCCAGACTTTCTGACACATCAACGCCATCTGTTTTCAGACGCCGGAAACTCCCGCGGGAAAAACCCGAATTCCTCCAACCAATCAAAACGCTCCTTACAAAATAAGCCCCGCCCATTTATGACGTCACGACCAATCAAATTCATCCTTACAAAATAAGCCCCGCCCCTTTTATGACGTCACCAAAAAAAAAAAAAAAAAAAAAAAAAACTGCTGCGTCATCAATTGATCTTTGATCGATCTTTTCCAATCAATTGATTTATCGACCTCAAGGCGGTACCATAACTACTGCACCTTCCAGCTCTTCCCTCCAAGTTCATGTATTTTGCCAATTTAAACAACGGTGGTAGGCAGATTCCACTGGTGGAACAATGCTCTAGGTGGCATCTGCTGCCAATTCGGACGCTGCCCAGAGTTCTTCAGACAGATGAAGAATTAGTGTTTACATGAAATTGAAGGAGGCACACATTTCACCGATTTTTTATGTGACTACAACACTTTTAAAATTCTTGCAACATTTCAAAAACTTTTCTTTGCATCCTCTGGGTCTAGAGAGAAGTCCACATAAAATAAAACACGAAGTGTCACAAGACATTTTAAGGTTGTGTAATGCTATATGAGAATAACTTGGGAGTTACTTAATGTCCATAAAGGAATGTGATGTGATCAGTTAGTATGACTGTCGATAACAAACCTTTGTTATTTTAAATCGGTATCGGTGGGAATCAGAATGTCAGCATTGGTTGAAAGTGGTGTCAGCTCAGCCCTAATCAGAACTGTTTAAAGTGACAGTTTCACTTTCAAACATCACATACCTTTGTTTTTTTTTTTTTTCTGGCAGGTTCAGCTGGTGGCAGAAGCTTGGAGCTGTCAAGCTTGGAGGAAAATGCAATGGAGGAAATGCAGTGTAAGTGATCATAGCGAGTAAAAACTTGCATTTGCATCTAACAAAAATTGCATATCAAATGAACATGTGGTTTCACAAGAAAGTTCAGGTCTAGTAGATTCATTACAAAGAGATTGTGTAAACTTCGGTGAAGGTATGTGTTTTGCAAACACAAAAGAAAAGTACAATGTAATGAATGCAATAAGCATAAAAGTTGATTCACAGCATATTGTTTAGAGTGACCATGCATATATTTTAATTGGCCAAAGGTCATATCATGTGAAAGTAGTTCATTGCCACAGAACAAAAAAAAATCGGCCATCCCTTTCTTACATATTGAATTTTCTGAATAAAATATTTCCTTGTAAATAAGACCTTGTCCAATGTCAGTGTTAAGAGACTTGATGCACTTTCAATGTTGAACAATAGCTTGTTTTAAAAGACGTAAATAACTACCCCCCTTTTATTTGTAGCACTAACTGCTATGTCAAATCAAAATTTATTTAATAAACTAGAGAGTAATGGTAATTTTTTTTTCTAGGCACGTTTACATGGAAGCAGGAGTCAACGAAGCTGCTTCTGGAGGAGTACAGGAAGAGGGTACGTAAGTTCAGAGACCCCAAGGTAAAAAAGAATTTGTTGTGGAGGGAAATGCGGGATGTCTTCTGTAGCAAAGATTACGATGTTACAGAAGACATGCTGAACCGCAAATTTCGGAATATGAAGAAGACCTTCACTACAATTTTAGATAATAAGAAGGCTTCAGGGAGAGGAAATGTAAGCTGGGAATTTTTCAGCACATTCCTGGAACTGTTCGATACAGATCGAACAGTAAATTTCGGTCCTACGTTGGCCTCTTCCTGTGGCCTTCCTATGTCTACTTGTTCCTTGGGGTCATTGCCAGTGCCTTCCTCTTCCTCCTCCGGATTATTGGTGCCAGTGCCTTCCTCCTCTTCTTCTTCCTCCTCCTCCGGATTATTGGTGCCAGTGCCTTCCTCCTCTTCTTCCTCCTCCTCCTCCACTCCCCCCTCCAGCAGCAATAGCTCCACTTCACATGGACATATATCGACAAGACGGAAACTTGATGTCCATCGGAAAAAAAATGGAGGAGCTAGCAGCAGCAAGAGGGCAGGAGATTCAAAAGTTAAGGCTGGCCATCCAGGAGAACAATGCTCTCAAAAAGGAGAGCAACGAGATCCAGAAGTGCAGGAATGACTTGTTCAATCAAATGCTTCAGAAACTTAGCAAATAAAGTTAGATACATCTAAATTTTTCCAATCAGTCTTTTGCAGTTGTTTCCATGCCCTGTAATGATTTGATCTTCATTTTAATGTACCTGTTTCCAAGTTATTGACAAAAGCCGTAATGAGCAATGTTCAGTAGTTCCCACAAAGCATGCCTATAATTAGGGACTGATTTTTCAGTGTTATTGTTTCGTCAGTGAATTTTTATTTTAGCACATTTCCCTGCAAATATATGTCTAAAGTTATAGCTTTATGTATCTTAAACAAGTATGTATTTGAAATTGTGTCTGTTTGTGACAGTCTGATACATTGAAACTGATTTTTGAGGAAGCTATTTTCCATTTGTTCCGCAGTGACGAATAGGCATATGATCCACAAATACGATCGCATGAGGCCACTGGCTCCTGCCAAAATCACGCCACTAAGCTTGTCAACGCTAAATGCTTCTGTGACATACACCGATGGTCTTCCATCAGAATCCCCAACTTTGCTCTGTGATGCAAAGCATTCTGATAGAAAGTAAAAAAAACAACTTTGGGAAGACAAAAATTTACATGTGATTTTATGGCGCTGAATTATTTCATGTATTAAATGCATTATAGTTTTCTGTTGGATAAGATGTTACAAAACATGCACATTATACATGCATAATGTTGTACATTTTGTACTTTCAAACCTAAAACACAAGAGTTGTAATAATGCAAAAAGGCCACAATTCGCAATTTTATGGAAAATATGCATTATTCAATGGCTTCAAATATGCACATTCATAAACACTATGGCAGCTATCATTATTTTTGGTGTTACCTTGCAAAAAATCGAAGTCACTGCGTATAGTATAGGGTTCATAAATATGTGTATGTAAAACAAGGAACATAGTAATTTATCTAGTACTACAGACATAAATAAGGAAAGACCGCTGAAATATAACTGTAAAAGGATTAATTATTTTTAACTTGGCTAACAGGAATAGTTTTTCGGTTTGAGATTTCTACTTAACATTCCATAACACACACTAAACATTTTGTTTCTAACCATGTTCTTTCTTCACTATCTGTGTGGTGAGACGAGTTGAGACTATACGTGCAGTCAGACACTTCAGCTTTGTAATGATCCCATTGTCATTGACTACACAGAAGTTGAGGTGAAACTAGTCTTACCAGAAGTCCAGCATGCTGGAGCACTAGAAGAAACGTTCATAACATTAATTTGCTTACCTAACCATCATTCGCAGGTGACACATGTTGCTTGGGAATGAGCCAAACAGCAGCATCTTAGCATGACAGGCTGCACAATACAGCTTCTGATTGGTGAAATCCTCAAACCACACAGTGTTACATGTGGTCCAACACCATGCTCATTCAGATTGCTGTATGTAAAGTGAGGTTTAATATTCAAAACAAATTCCTACCTGGCAGTTGAGATCTGCATTAGAAATTTGCCAGATAATATTTAAACATCCCTCTCTGAAGTATTTATAAGACGTGGTGATATATGGACACCAGCAGTATGTGTATTTCGTATCATGCCACAGACGTGAATCGAACCTAGGACCCGGGCATCATAAATAAGCTAATCACGTTATAAAAAGGGTCCCGCTGAAGCATTGAAAAAGAGCTTCTTAAAAAGCTCATTGTGACAGCGACCTTCAGCGGAGTTGGAAAAACTCCGCTGGCATTAAATTAAATCAGGAATCAGCATTTTTTTTCCTCAGAATTGCCGTTGCCAAAGGACGCGATCAATTAACGTCAATTCACTTATCGCGAGAGAGCTCCTGAGTTATTGTTAATTAAGAAGGAGGAACGAACAATCGGAAAGTTGAAGAATATTATTTAGAACCTCGGTATACGTGAGTTTAAAGTTTAGGATCCCCGAGAAGCGCTCCTTCGTCAGTCTTTATTACAGGGTAAGACCACATCGAAGCAAGAACTTCCAAGGAACTTCAGGTAACGAACATTCCTTATGTCCTTTTGCACCCTGCCTGTTCAGTCTTGCTAGTTTTTTTAAATATATGTCCGAGTTCTTATTTCACGGGGCTAGTCCCCTTGCAGTTTGAGTGTCGACGTTGCTCTTCAGAGCTATCCCCTTTCTCTTAAAGCGAGTGGCTAAAGGCGGTCATAGCCTATCAATGATCCCCAAATATTTAGACTTTATACGATTTAAACTCCCTACTCAATTTAAGGATACTTGCCTTTTTGTTTCTAAATCTTAACACTTGATAATCATCAAAGCAGCTACTCACAAAGAGAGTGGATGCTTCCTGCATGAGGAAGTTTCAACCTTTTGAGTTATATGAAAATGGGTTGAAAGCATTGAAAAATTTTCTTTTCCTTTAATCTCCATGCAAAAACCTTTCTGCTTTGTAATTTTTTATTTAAGTTCACTTCATGCTGAAATAGCCTATTCAGGACTGGACCAACAGTTTTAAGTGGAATCTAAACCAGTGTGTAAAACAAAATATCCAAATTCTTTGCATAAAAGCATATTTTGGAGCTATTGACTAGCCCATGCGGGACTCCACAACACACCGGTCACTCCTGCTACAGTGGCACCGTACTACTCACCTCCAGTAAACAGTAATCCAAACAACTATCTGCCTCCACTGGGTTATCAAACACCTTGATTAAAAGTGAAATTGATGGCATAATTGTGCATAACATCCTGCACCTCAAGTAGTATGTCGGAATACGCGAGATGTGGAAAATGTTGCTAATTTCAATCAACAGAATGCAAGAAGCGACTAATGTCCTGCTGTCACTGGCGAGTATTTATCTATCTATTTGATTGAATTTCGAATGAACACTCCCTAATAATTACCTGACAACACTAAAGGCTGCCATGTGAAAACATTGCCAGTTTTTTTTTGTCTTATGTTCAAGGGCATGAAGCCATTATCTCTGAATAAATATTGTTTTTAAAAAATATTGTACAGCTTAACTATAACACAATTAAGATAAGTAGTAATAAGAATCGACCACAAGATATTGAATTGAACTTAGCAAGGTGAGCAATGTTGAGTGCAAGTATTTTTTCATAATGTGTAGAAAGATGAATTGTGTTAGTCTTATGCACTTGAAGTTTGTCCATCCTATGACTCTGGATATTTGTAAAGTCAAAACTCAATTGCTGTCAGGAGACACCTATGTACACTTCCTTAAAAATGGCTGTCATATTTTACTTTTTTCCCCCTTTCTTACAAGCACCCAGATAAAGCAATGAAGTGCCATAAGTTATCACTACATTTTCTGGTCTATTCATTTTGACCACTTTATACATTTATACACTTGAATATAACCATGTAATGAAGTATTATCTTTATCGTATGTTCAACATTATTAATACAAAGGATAATGTTTTGTGTCTTGCAATACTGCTTTCTTAAACGAACCAGTGCCACAAGCAACCACTCACAACACAAGTGTAAGTTGTTCCAAATAGCATCTCATTGTAGAAACATTTCCACCTATTGATAAGGCATAACTTATACCTGGAGGTGTGCATATTTGGTTTTTGACAAAAACTACCTTGTTTTGTCACAAAATCAACTGCAAAATAAGACTTTCTAAACGTGAAATCTGGAGTTTATTTACAGACACTTTCTGAAGTTTGGATTATCCTGCAAGTTATGCAATTCACTAAAAATTGATTAATTCTGCTGTAAATATTTAACAAAAATGGACCCCTGCATAAGGAACAAACTTAATATTCTGGTAATGACATAAATGTGCTATGAGAAGGATTATGTTTATTTTGTGTAATAAGTGCAGTTTTTAAACCAAATTTAATATAATAGTCACAATTTTATATACCACTTTAGATCTGATATTTCACTGCTATAACACAAACCTTTTAACTTTATTTACCACTTTTGACTTGTTTTTTAACTGAAATTTTGCTTTTTTATTCATCAAAAATATGTGTCTACTTGTGCCACATGCCATCTTTTCACTGCATAGTGAAGTCCAGTTTTGGGATGTACGTACTGTTTTCCTCTAGCTTTCACCACATCACGTGGCTTCACCAGGAGATAGGACAAGAATAGCCTAAGTTTAAAACATGGGGAGGTAAGTTAGGTTAAAAAGGTAAAAGTGCCCTGCCACTCCTTCCTACTCCCAACTCTCGGTGGCAACTGGTTGGAGGAAAACAGTAAGTATATGCCAAAAAAACTGGACTTCACTACCAGGGTGGCCACTCTAGGACCATGTTCCCGGTTTTCAAGGCAAACTTTCCAAAAATTCAAGGCTACAAGCAGAAGTTTTCTCTATTTGAACCATATGTATTACCACCTTTCATTATCCACACACAAAAATATATTAACAACGTAAAATAAAACGTCTGTGTTATTCTAATGTATCCAGAAATTCTAATTCCATTCAATTAAATGGTACATGTATTTAAAATATTTAAGGTGTGGAGTTTACATTTGCCACTCCACATACTTGTATGCAGACTCGAAACACATCTCAAACACAAGTAACAATTGTTAAGGGATATATTAATCTAAGAGAAATTGTTAATTTTGTAAGAATTTCAAACTCACATTTACTTTATACTTCACAATAGCTTATCTTTCATCTGCCAGACAGATTGTTCTGCAAAGGACAGAACTGATTGAAAGAATTATGTTTTATTTTTCATGCAGATTTTGTTTCTTTCCAACATAAAAATAAAGACTAAACTGAAAAACTTCCCTGATGGCATTTATAAATATGTATAAATTCAATGGCATTCTGGATAAATGTAAGTTGCAATTTTTCATGTCTACGGAGAAAAATTCATGCAGAATTCACGTATAATTCCTGGAGCCATTAATTCACGCATAATTCCTGGAATTCCCGGTGAGTAGCCATCCTGACTACTAAGTAATTTCCACCTTTATTCACTACTTTTTTATTTTCTTCAAAGCCTCTAAATCTACTTCACAAGTAATTAGAACAAATATTTTCATCCATTACTACTGAAAACACTTTATTCATTCATGTAATAGATATGATACAACATATAAAAGTTCATGGATTATGACTGATGACGACGTAGATATGGATACCGTTTTAAATGTAGCTATAGAACTTACAGAAACAATAGAAGATGAAAATATTACAGGACCAGGAAGACTGACTCACAGATACCAAAATTTCTTCAAAGTAACAGTTCCTTTTTCACAATGTTGTTGACTTCACTCAAAACATACACTAACACTAATTATGATACTATATACAATGTTGTTGACTTCACTCATAACATACACTAACAATGATACTATAACAATGATTGAAAAAGTAATTTTAAGAAATATGAGAATTGAACTACCTTCACTGCTTAACAAAAAAAAATATTTCAGGGTGATTACAAATAAAATTCCCTGACCCTTCCAGGTTTTCCAGTACAAGAGCAAATAAATTTCCTGACCAAACTCAGGGCAATTAGTGAACATGTGTGGAAGAAAGTTGCTATATTTCGGATAAACGATTACACTTAGAATCCAATTTTTAGAATATCAACTTCACATGTAAAAGCGAGGAGAAACAGAATAGTAATTGAATATTGGGTAGAGGAATATAGTTGCTACGTAATGTAGTACTTGAATTATATAAACTAATGATTAATGAAGAATTATTTTCCTTTTAATAAATAACAATTGTAGGGGTAGACAAATCTGAAACAAATTTGGGCTCCACCCTGTTTTCAAGGAACCATGATACTTTATTGGTGCAAATACGGGCTAAGAAGCACCATGAATATCACAAAGATAAACTTCACATTTGTAATGAGACCTTGAATACATAAATTAATGATTTATTTAAGACTGTATTAAAAGTAATTCACTTTTTAAGAGACTAATCAAAATTGCCATCAGTCAACTTCCAGTCATCCTTAAAAAATTGCATTTTCTGTGTATTAGATTCCCAACAAAAAAAAAGGTCCTTTCTGAGTGCCTTTTCATCGTATCACTCACTCATCCTCTCTTCGCAACTAGCCAAAAATGGCAGAAATGCAAAGTAAAATAAAGCAAATAAATAAGTTTGCACTTGTCACTTAAAGAAAAGAGTACTCAAAACTCCTATGAGCGAACTTTAAATATTAAGAAAATGTTTTTTTTAGAACTTAATTTGAAAAATCAGGTAAAACATTTCAGGCACCATGATGACCAGGTGGCCTCTATTTGTATTATATGTAACGATAAACACCCCTAACCGAAAAACAAATTGCAACAGAAAAGTAGTAAATACCTAATCCAAATTAATGTAGTATGTACAAGTCAAGGAGTTCAAAACATGACCTCTTTTCCCAGAATATTTAATAAACAATTTCTACTGTAACTATAGTTTGTGCACAACAAACTGAAAATTGCTTGCTTGTCCTAGTGCTGCAATTTTCATCACTTTTCCAGGTTTTCCAGACTGTAACCACCCTTCATATTTTAAATTTACAGTAGAGTAACAATGTAATTACGCTTTTGCTCACCTAAATTTCCATGCTGCACTTCCCCTGCTGCAAATTCAGGCCCATCTACAACCAACTCATCGTTTGCCTCATCCACAACAACTGGTGCAGTGTCATTCAAAAGGATGAAGTTGTGGAGCATACATGCTGCCCCTATTACCTTATTGGCAAACTCGATGCTGTTAACATCCAACATTTTTAATCTTCTAAATTTTCCCTTCAGTAATCCAAATGCACGCTCTATTGTCGACCTTACGCTCGACAATTTATTATTGTACCTCTGCTGTTCTTCCAAGAGGTGGCCATTGTCTCGGAATGGTGTGATAATGAACTGCAGCAGAGGATATGCAGCATCTCCTATTAGGTGATGGTTTGGTTGAATGTTGTGAGTCATCAACTTTTCATAAATGGGACTGTTTCTGAACACTCTGGCATCGTGCATCCGTCCTGGCATCCCAACAAAAATGTCTCTAAATTTTAAACTGTTATCGCATATACCCTGTAAAATCACAGAATGGAACCCCTTTCTATTGTAGAAGTCAACACTATTACCCGGAGGTTGTTTAATTGGGATGTGTGTCCCATCAATGGCCCCAATAATTCCTGGGATGCCTCCAGATTTGTTTTCAAAGACCTGAAAAGATGAATGCAAAATGAATATAGGGGCATATCAGGGTTACATTTCACATATAAAATGTATGGTTCTAGACATGAGATGGATTAAAATGTCCATAATGAATCAATTTCATAGAATTATAAAAGTAAAGTTTTCCCCTGTGCATAGCACCACGCCATGAAGGCATATAGGGGGTGTGGGGGTAACGCCCGACACATATAATTATGAAGTACTTTATGGTGTCAACAAAAAAAACTTAATTGTGATGACAGCTTGAAAACATGAAAAGCATTAACAAAAATGTATTACGTATGTGACATTTTAAAAATTTGGCAATGTTTGACCACTCGTCTGTGAAGCATATAAGCTACAGATGCTAATAATTTTTGTTTGTGAAATATGCAAATTATATGCCTTCAACATTCAAACTTTATTGAGATTTCATCATTCTATGAATGCAATTTTTACATGATTTGATTTTGATTTATGTCTGTTAACACATACTGTGGAGTTTTAGCGATTACTTAAGATTTTGTTCAATATATGCTTTCATGGTTAGGTTAGGCAAGTCAGGTTTGGTTCTCTTAGCATGAAAATAAAGTCCCTAAATGCATTCTACCTACTAAGGTTCCAATTTACTTCTATATTTATTCCCACTAGTCTACCATACTTACTGTCGCTTGTCAACGAAGATTACCTTGTCCATGGGAAGTGGGCATGCTTGCGAAAGGTAATTTTTAAGTTTTACTTTCAACATAAATAGCTTTTTTCGAACCCAAACAGTGCTCATTACTTTAAGGAAGATTCAAATTTCGTGTGACAATGGTTTTCAAAATTCTACGATAATTAGTCTTTTTGCTATGAGAATTTGAAAAAAAAAATCATAAAAATATATTACCAAAATATATTTTTTCTTAAAAAAAATATAATTACTGAATTAAATTATGCACATCTGAACTTACTGTGGCTATTTCCTGCGACTGTGCTGCATCTGGCCATGTGATGTATTCGTTCATGCTATCACACATAGCTCCAACCACTTCATTAAATATATAGTGGGCTGTGCTATGTGACAGGCCAAAACGGTCTCCTGCAGCAAGGAAACTCTCTTGCTTAGCCAGCAGCCAAACAGTCATCATCACCTTCTTGTCCACTGGCACAGCATGTATTTTCTCCTCTCCAACCTTCCTAGCCAGTGATGTTATCAAGGACTGCAAAGAGAAGCAAAATTTGAACAATGGGAGATTGAATCAAACATTATTACTGAAAACAACATGATTACTTATAAACATAACACTGTTTACAATTTTGCAACTTCTGCTCAATGACCAACAATTCTGTTCTTAAATCTCATATATTATTCTCAAATGTAATAATTGCATTACACTATTTACGAATAATGATCCAATTCCAAAAGCACATTTTCAAAACTAAATTTTCTATCAGTTTTAGAGTATCGTATGACATACCTCAGGTTTACAACCGATAAGGTCACATGCATTCCAACAAAAGTTCAGTGTTGTGTTGAGCTTGTACTCCTATACACACATAAATACTAGTTTAAAATCATAATATAGATGCGTAAATAAAATTAGCCACAACCTTTTTACCCTCAATGGCACTCCTCCATGATTATTATTGTTTTGGAGAAAAAAGGTAAAGTGCTCCCCTGTGCTTAGCACCACACAATGAAGGCATATAGGGGGTGTGGGGGTAACGCCCCACACGTTCTTCATCTGGTCGTGAGTGGGGGTGATGTGATCAGCATTCCCCAGGTACCCATGTTATTTGACGCTGGGTGGAGAAAGACTTGTCAAATTAGGAATATGACATTTTACCCCATTGTATGTTTCGTTAGATCTGCACATGTTCTACATTGAACTTTACCACATACTTTTATTTGGAAAGGATTCTATCTGTAAGTAGGCAAAATCAACTGTGCAATATATGTCAAACGGGAATCATACTCGGGATCGGGCTACACTCTAATTTATGTCCTTATTGCCTTTTGGTGGTAACCGATGGAAGTTAACAACACTGCAGGCTCGTCTTTGTGTCCACGTTGTAAATGCATGTGCTTTGCTCGTTTGCATTCTGCATGGTGATTGCTTCTTTGTGTTCGCGGTGCGTTGTGCGTGTGTATGGTGTGTGAAGAAGAACAGGTTCCAAAAACTTGTAGAAACTAACCTAACCACGTGCCAATGGTTCGCAATTTCTAGACGTGACCGACAAATTTTAACTTCAGATTCGTGATTAGGAGGCCTCAATTAGTGAGTATGTCAAATATGAATAAAATCGGAGAGGGGTCCGGTCATCTCAAGTTATACCAATAAGTGTTAGTGTAACAACCACGCGGTAGTTTTACAACATGACGTGTGAGCGGTTTTTTTTTTTCTTTCAATGAATTTTCTGTTTGCCTAACCTAACTGAACCTAACCTAACCTTCCGTGAATGGTTTGTGGATCAATTTTCGCTTAAAAACCTTTTGTGAATAGTTTGTGCAGCATTTATCGGTTCATAAGTTTGGAAACACTGCACATCAGCTGACGATAGACAACGTGAGTCAAGATTTGCCCGCCGAATTAGCAACGACCAATAAATAATTATGATGTTAAAAATAACGCTTTTTTGTAAAAAAAAATAAAAAAAAAAAAAGTGATCCAAAGTTGAAAAATGTTCCGCTATGCATATGAGGTAAGTAGAAATGAATTTTATTTGAAAATAAACGAGTTAAATGTGTCTTCGGCATATCTAACTGGTACCAATCTTTCCAACGATATATGACACGTATTCCTTAGGAAAAGGACGTAAAGTAGTCTTACCCACAGTTAGGTTAATCGGAATTCGACCTACAGTTTAAAGTGGAATCCGAACCACTATTTGCCTCCACCGGGTATCGATTACAAGGCGCGTCATTAATACCGAGCCATCGAGGAGGCGTTAGTCTTTACTTTTCCAATGATCACTAACGTAGTGAGGTTACAAAATGTGACGCAAAAATTATTATGTAATACTAATTATTATCAATTAAAATAATAATAAAATGTACAACTTACCTCCATGGTTTGTCTAGTCATTCTAAAATGGCTTGTGAACTCATCCACGTTGTACAAAGGAACAGTTTCTTCGAAGAAGTTTTGATTTCTAGGAGGCTGTCTTCTTGGTCCTGCAATAATTTCACCTTCTACTGGTTCTGTAAGTTCAACAGCTGCATTTAAAACGGCATCCATATCTATATCGTCATCAGATTCATAATCCATGAACAGTGGGATCATATCGAACAAGATATCACGCTCTGCCATTTTTGCTGACACGTAATGTGATGTTCAATTGTTATCAGCTGTGTAAGTCGCTACCTCGCTACTTCTCAACACTTGCATCCAGGAATAGCCATAAAACAGTGTGACGTAGCAGGTCAACATTTGCTACTATGTTGAGCGATCCTGGAGGCGCCCATTAATACCGAGCCATCGAGGAGGCGTTAGTCTTTACTTTTCCAATGATCACTAACGTAGTGAGGTTACAAAATGTGACGCAAAAATTATTATGTAATACTAATTATTATCAATTAAAATAATAATAAAATGTACAACTTACCTCCATGGTTTGTCTAGTCATTCTAAAATGGCTTGTGAACTCATCCACGTTGTACAAAGGAACAGTTTCTTCGAAGAAGTTTTGATTTCTAGGAGGCTGTCTTCTTGGTCCTGCAATAATTTCACCTTCTACTGGTTCTGTAAGTTCAACAGCTGCATTTAAAACGGCATCCATATCTATATCGTCATCAGATTCATAATCCATGAACAGTGGGATCATATCGAACAAGATATCACGCTCTGCCATTTTTGCTGACACGTAATGTGATGTTCAATTGTTATCAGCTGTGTAAGTCGCTACCTCGCTACTTCTCAACACTTGCATCCAGGAATAGCCATAAAACAGTGTGACGTAGCAGGTCAACATTTGCTACTATGTTGAGCGATCCTGGAGGCGCCCAATGTGACAACACTTGCTGATACGGTAGGCAGCGCCGGCGGTTGACGGCGGTTGGCGGCGGCAACAGCGGCAGCGGCAACAGGGCCCCTAAACAGGCATATGAATAACTCCGTAGCACACTTGCCGCTAAGTCTTTCCCCGCTGTTGCCTTGCATTCAGTGTTGCCAGGTCTACTAATTTCGCAGGAGATTTCCTGATTTTCAGCACGATCTACTGATCTCCTGACAAGTTTCAGGAAAATGTGGAAATCTCCTGATTTCTTGCTTCCTTAAATATTTATAATGAACAATTATTTTAAAAAATCGAAAGTTGATTTAAAATTTACATATTCAGCTGATGGAATGCAAAGACCCATGAATATTCCGCAGAGAGAGAGAGAGAGAGAGAGAGAGAGAGAGAGAGAGAGAGGTGGGATAGGAGTGTCATACCAGGTTTGATGACACTGGGAAACACGCGCGGCTTCTTGAGCCCTTTGTGCATTGGGAAATATGATCTGTGATTGGGAACTCTAAGGCTGGTGTCCTAACTTACCCCATTTGGTGAGGATTTGTCAAAGGGGAGGTAACTGGAAACTGGTTACAACCAGGCCCGTACCTAGAGGGGGGCAGGGGGGGCAACTGCCCCCCTGAGAGCTTGCTTTGCCCCCCTGTGAAAAATACAGAACACATTCCTACCTGGAATTCTCACTGATCTTTACAATTATATCCTCTATTACTCTAGCAACATAACAAAGACACTTATTGATTTTGTAATTTATTGAGGTGTGTGGGATTCCGAATAATATCGTACTAGGATTAGGGGAGAAATCCCTTCCTGATTCAGACTTCGGGAAATGATTTAATAACTTTCAATATCTAGCGAATGATTTGATTTGATTTGGTGTTTTAAGTCCACTTTGTGCACAGTAAGGCTAATCGGGACTGGACCTACAGTTTAAAGTGGGATCCGAACCACTTGTGCCTCCATCGGGTATCGAACCCGGGACCCCTTGATTACAAGGCGACGACGCTACCACTGCGCCATCGGGGAGGCCCTAATTTTCAATATCTAGAACAGTTGTGACATTTTGAGAAGTCTTGTATTAAAGGTGCCTAATGTGTTTGGATGTTTTTCTTGGATGTGTTGCTGTGAAGTTTGAACTCTTAATCTTTTGTTTCCCAAGTGATTCATGCAATAGAGATTTTTAATTTTCTGCCACTTCTAGCTAATCGCGACAATGAGTGATGACGTGAAATTGATGGAGGCACTCACAAACAGTGATGCAACCACAGCGGGTCAGGGGGTATTGTCCCCCTCAACCTTCAAAGGAAGTCCATTCTGGGTGGGGGCAAACATTTCAGTAAAAAAAAAAAAAAAAACATGTCTAGCTGAATCTAAGAATAGCACGACAAATGGATACTAAAGGTGGAAATAGTTTTTCTTCCGAACGGCCATGGGAACTTGCAGGAGGGGTGCCACAGAGGGTCAATTGCCCCCCTTGATTTCAAATTTTCGTAAAATTTTCTTGCTCGCTTCGCTCGCAATTAATGTTGCCCACGACACGGGACAAGCGTTTCAAAATTCGAGGAGACGAGACTGACCACCTGTGTCGTCTCGTTTTCTAGACGAGACACGGGACGGGACGAGACGGCTCGTGAAAAGTCTCGTCTCGTCTCGAATGTCTCGAAAAAATACAAACAAAATAATTAATCAGTTGCGAATATTTATTTACTCGGAGTAAAGGATATTCTTTAGAAGCCCAAATCAGCGTATATTACATAAAAAAAAGGCTGGCTACCTTATTTAGTTTTTATACTCTTCCGAAATCCAGTATTACTTCCATTTTTCAATGTATTCAAGCTTAGTAATTTTAAGCTGTAATAGTACTCCAGATAGAAGTACTTTGCTAAAATACAGATTCAGATATCTATCTGTATAAAAATATTGTGAGAGATCAGTATTCTCGATAATTTCTTTGAATGGAAAATTGATGAAAAATATTGTAAACCTTACGAAAATTACGAAAATTGCTGGCTTTGTTTGCTTTTCCATAGTAACGAAATTTATTATTTGTTTATCCTTAAAACAGCTTAAATATATTTAATGCCTTTAAAGTAAAAACTACTGCTATAACGCGCAGAGTGGTATTTGTAGGGGAGGATGGGGGATTTCACCCCCTCTGGGTACTTGTATCCCCATCTGCTTGATAAATTTTATCCATGTGGGGGAAATGTTATGGCATAAAATCATTATCTCATGCTGTCCCTAGACAGTCAGTAGAATTTCCCCCCACTAGAAAATTCTTAAATACCGTGCTCTTAGTAAACTGTCGATGGATTTATTTATTTTACTTCGCATTTCTGCCACTTTTGGCTAATCGCGAGGACTAGGATGAATGATGATATGATGAAATTGATGAAGGGACAACCATGCCCAGGCCGAGATTCGATCCCGAGACGGGATCCCTGATCTCATAGCGCTGTGCTAACCACTCAGCCACGGAGGTCGTCTTAGTAAACTGCTGTTGCAGACTTATACCACAGTTATACGTCACAGTTTTATTTTTTCTTAATCATCTCTTAACTTAGAAATAATAGTTCATGTTTTTATTTAAGCCATTTCTGAGCGAAACTGCTACTACAATTGGTTTTATGTCCCTTTCTACTCAATCAATACTGTGGCGCTAGAAATTCTCTTTCCCGATTTTGGCCTCCGCGATGGCGCAGTGGTAGCGTCGTCGCCTTGTAATCAAGGGGTCCCGGGTTCGATTCCCGGTGCAGGCACATAGTGGTTCGGATCCCACTTTAAACTGTAGGTCCAGTCCCGATTAGCCGTACTGTGCAAAAAGTGGACTTAAAACAACAAATCAATCCAATCCAATCTTTCCCGATTTTATACCAGGTAATCCTCGAATGCAAAAAGCTGATTTAATTAACATTTACATTGTCTGGAGTGACTGGGAAAAAAGTCGAAGAAAAAACCTGCGACTTGTCTGATACTGGGTCCCGGGTTCGAATCCCAGACTGGGCATGGGTGCTCTTTGTGAGTGTTCCTTCGTCAATTTCAAATCTTTACGATTAGACAAATATGGCAGATGCGAAGTAAAATCAAATCAAATCAATCAATCTGTCTAATACTGGTTGGTTACCTTCCGTGATTGAAAAAAAAAAAAAGTTTTAATTCAAGGATATTTCGTGGGTTAAGGCATTATAGCCCTTCTTGATTACCATTAGGCTAATGCGAGTATGCTTTGAACGTGTTGTTAGAAAAAGTTTGGGTTTTCTTACATCCTGTAACTTTGGCTAGAAGCTATCTAAGGTGTTATCAGGTAGAGCATTTACAAAATATATCCTCGAATGCGTAGTGGCTTTCCATAAACTTTTAAACGCCAAGTACATAAATCCACGCACAGTCACAATTTATTTTAGAACATTTGTGAGAGATGAACAGAAAATCAAGGTCGGATTTTCTTCAGTAATGTCACTGCTTTTTGCAATGTGTAGGGGCAGTGCCGGCGATTAGGGGAGGCAATCCTTGCACCCCCTCAGTTTTGGCACCCGATCATCGCCACTGGTTTGGGGAAACTGTACCTTTACCTTAGGTGAATTAAGGGAATGGGGTTATCGTACCCTTGAAGTGCAAATTCATAATAAAATTTGTATTAACATAACAGTAATAAATTTATCTTTTGACTTTCAAAAATTAATAATTAACGTTCAATAATGATAGTGGAAAGCTTTTATTAGTGGTTCTGATTTTTTTAAGCAGAGCTCCTGATTTTTCAGGTGCCAATCTCCCGATTTTTAAAAATCTGACCTGGCAACGCTGCTTGCATTGGCGGGTACCCTTTCCTCTTGTTGCCTCTGTCGGCTGCAGAAAAAAATGTCCTCTGCAATATACACTCAACTGCAACGCTGTCGGTTAACGTATTTAACAATGTTGTTATTTTATTGAAAAAACTTTTTAATTTCTTTACATTTTGCTGTTACCTGCGGTAACACCGGTTACATGCACGCCGCGCCTCTGAATCAACCAAAATCAGTTTCTCAAACATGTTGATAGCATGGAACTCAAGGCCATGGGCGTCGGCAGGGGGTGGGGGGGGGGGTCGAACTGGTCCACCTCCCTGGAAATTTCCATCTACTTTTTTTTTTCAATTCATGGCAATTTATAAAAGCACTTTATGTCACCTCATTTTGCGTCATTGTTTAAAAATGGTCTTGAGATATCGAATTTGGTATTAAACTTTCATAATTTGCAACACTGTATCTCTGTTAATTTGTAACTTTCACACGTTTTGAAGCTTCTTATAGCTACTACTGCGTTTGCTGCTGCTGCTGCTACAAATGTTAGAAGTAACTATTATGTAATCTTGGTTGTAACAAGTATATTATTCATATAATAAACTTATTGGATGCTAAAATAAACTAAACTAAAACTGCTGCTACTACTACTACTTCTGCAATAATTTTAAAAATGAACCCCTCCTTGACAAACTTCTGCATATGCTACTGGTCTGTATCACAATATTTTTGAGGGGAGCGGGTGTCCTCTACACAGGCGTGTCGCCTGATAATGTTCGCATGAGCACGTGAACACTCATGTATATGTCTTAAATTACGTACATATTAAATGCACACACACACACACACACACATACGAATATTTATTCGAAAAAATACTATGTTTGAAGAACGAGTATATAAACACAATTTACTCTGACACGACTTCTTTCACGTCTGATAACTTTTTTTAAAGATAGTTGGTAACACTGACTCCCACGGTGTTCTACGGAGGGGGTGGAACACAATTGCTGTGCGTGTTCCATAGAGCTGACAGCTAAGAAGCTGTTGGCCACTATACCCCGACGATGTTCACTTCGCTGTGCGAACACTGATGCAAGCGACAATACTTCTTACATTCGGCACAAGAGTGCAGCATATACAAGGCATGTATGGGGGGCCTCGAAAAGGTCTGTGCTACATAGTGGCAAACTTTAGCGACAATTCTCTAAACCTGGCGGATTTTAAGGGGGACAGGGACAATTTCTCCTAGGCCCTTCTTGTATTACTTTAAATATAGCGTGATTTTGGGGAGAAATTGTTGGAAATAAATTGAACTGTTATTCTCACTTTTTCAATTGAATATGAAGTTACAAGGGAGAGAAGTAAATCTGAATTCAGTACAAAAACATTATTGTGAACAATTGTATATGAACCGCACGCGACGCCACTGCCTCTACATCTTCGATTCGACCCCCCCTAGGAATATTTCTGGCGACGCTCATGCTCAAGCCCCCTAACCAACTTACATGCATTATTTTCACAATTACAATTCTAATAATGCCTATGTTGTTAGATTAGGAAACCAGGTGCAGAGTGTCGCTCAGTGCTGGATCTACAAGCCCCAAAACCTCGCAGTCCAGGGGGTCCCGGAGACAATTAAGCCTTTAGGGGGGCCCTCAGGCATTGACATAGCAGAGGGTTCGTATATGCGTATGTAAAATTTATACTTAGTTACTCAGGGGTACAGAAACGAATACAATACGCAGATACAGGTAATGTTAAAAGTTCCTGCATAAGCACCGTGCCATGAAGGCACATTTAGGCAGTGGTCAGAAGTAGCGAGCTACTTGTAGCGTCGCTACTGTAGCTAGCTACAAAATTTGTAGCTGTAGCTGTAGCGACGCTACATTTTGAAAATTGTAGTTGTAGCGGTAGCGAAGCTACAAAATTCCTGTAGTTGTAGCGAAAATTTCGCTACAGCTACATTTTTCTCAGCATTTTGAGATGAATTTTGAATGTGGCAACAGCGTCAGAAAAAATCGACAATAACCCTTAATTTTGCAGGAGGTTCATAAAGACAGTCTATTACATGGAGATACAGATTATCTAGACTGTAGAATATATATATCTGCGTAATTTATTTAATTAGTATCTGAATAATTCAGATATCCAGATAACTAACTGACATATATGAATATATTCCTGCTAACATCTACGTTTTTTTTAGCTGCATCGCTATTTTGGGGAGAAACATGCCTCGTTTGCTGCACCACTGGAAAAAAGTGCCTCGTTTGCGTCACCCCCGGAACAAATCCTGTGGATATCCATGGTGTATGAGACACCAAAATGTCATTAATTGCTGTGTAAGACGGAACTTGCAGTGCAAAAACGAGCGATGGATTTTCCACTGCACTGACAAGGGAATAGTACCAGCAATAAATGGCTCAGTACGTTAACAGCATTGATCATCATCAGTATATAGGATCTCGCCAGCAATAAATTATTGTTACAAGAATGATAAGAGTTTCTGGAATTACAATTATTTTCGCGATAGTATTTGTTCACAAATTTTAAAATTACAATACGTTTAGAACACTCAGGTTTACACGACAGTTTCCTCAATAATTTTATCATATTGAAAAAAGTATGTATGTTTCCTGCAGAAACAACAATTTTCTTTAGTTAATTGATTGATTGATTGATTTGGTGTTTTAAATCCACTTTATGCACGGTAAGGTTAATCGGACTGGACCTACAGTTTAAAGTGGGATCCGAACCACTATGTGCCTCCACCCGGTATCGAACCCAGGACCCCTTGAATACAAGGCGATGACGCAACCACTGCTCCATTGGGGAGGTCTTTCTTTAGTTAATATACATAGTTTTCAAATTTATATATTTCTCCCACTTTTGCGTCACTTTTCTGTAACTTTTGCTAATCATGACATCATCATCCTTCGCCGTTTCCTGCCTCTGGCTGGGTCGGCATAGAAGTCAAGCCTCTACATTTTTCTGGTCTCCCACCACTCCTCTCTTTCCACAGTGTTCCAATCTTGTTCTCTTCTCCTAACACTCTCCACTCTTCACTGACATTTTGGTCTCCCCCTTGGCCTTATTCCCACTACTTGTGCATGGTAAGCTCTTACTGGTAGTCTTTCTGCATCCATCCTCTTCATGTGTCCGAACCACCTTATCTGTGCCTGATCTATCCTGTCATGAAGCTTCACCACACCCACTGTCTGTCGGATCTCCTCATTCCTTATTCTATTCCTTCTAGTCTTCCTCAAAAAACTCCTTAAAAATTTAATCTTCACTGCCTGCATCTTTTCTTTGCCTCTCTATGGCATTGTCCAAGTCTCTGCTCCATATGTAATTATTGGCACATAGTATGTGTTATATGTTACCTTCTTGCATTTCATAGGTACATCCCTGTTCCATATTAATCTTCGAACGCTTTGATATAGTCCACCATCCATTTATCCTCTTCTGTTTACCTCCTCATCTATTCTTCCACTTCTCTGAATTACAAGTATGACAATGAAGGATGAATCGTTTATTTAATTATTCTCTTATCTATAGTCGCTTTCTGCCACTTTCGGCTAATTGTGAGAACGAGGAAGAATGATGAATGATGAGCAGTGTGGGGAATGGAGAATCTCATCCTCCCAACTTGGCGTTTTTCCTAGTTTTCGTTTTGAGTCCATTTTATGCATAGATAAGCTGTTCGAGACTGGATCTCGTTGACCGTACTCTGCACATGTGTTCGAAGTCCCAAAATTTCACTTGACAATCGACCACTGAGTCCCGTCACTTCCCTAATCACTATGTGCCTCCGCTGGGTATCGAACCTGGGGCCCTTTTGTAGTCAAAGGGCTCCAGGTACTTTTCATTCAAAATGCTGACTTCATATCAGTCTATAAAAAATGAAATATTTATTCTAAAGAAAAATATGTTGATGTGAACATAAATACGTAATCCTACCAAATTTTATTTGTGTATAGTTGTAATCATTAATTTGGGTAACACCCTAATTGCAATATTCATATATCAAATTTGAATTGATATGCCACTTGCATAGGTATGGTATTCTCAAAAACTATAGTAAAAGTAAGTAACTGAAGTAACACTGCTATCAAAATTATCGAATGACTGGAATCATGATAATAAATAACTTTTTTAATATCCATATTGTTGTTTTCATTTTTTTTATGCAGAAGTAGCGCATAAAGTAGCGAAGTAGCGAGTAGCGCACAGGAGTAGCGTAGCGAGCTACTTTTTGGTAAATGTAGTTGTAGCTGTAGCGAAGCTACATTTTGGAAGAGTAGCTGTAGCTGTAGCGAAGCTACTTTTAAAATCTAGCGTTCTGATCACTGTATTTAGGGTATGTGGGAGTAGGGCTCCACATATTTTCGATGTTGGCCTCTTGGAGGTGATGTGATCAGAACCATTCTGCAGCCACCTTTACCTCCCCCCTCCCCAATGGTACCATTTGATTTGAGGCTGGGTGGGCCCTAGATCCACTTTATGCAAGGACAAAGCCGGAAAAATTCCGACTTTAGATCACCCACCCCAGGTTTCCCATGTGGCAGTCAGAATCAAATCAGGCTAAAATTTCAGGAGAAATGGAGTGGTGGAGGTTTCTTCAGCCTTTCTTTAGTCAGGAAAACGTAAGGACTGCATGATTGTAACAAATGTATCATTTACCAGATGTGAGAAAACAGTGTCATCTTATCACATCACCCCCTTCCCATTAAAAATAATTGAGTTAAATTCAATATGGCAGCCACCAATATGGTTCCCCTAAGCCTAACCTGTTTCTATCATGACCAATTGTACCCAGCCTAACTGCTTTACTTCTTATAAGGTGTGTTAAGGGACTTTTGAATCATCCTCTAGGCCCTTACTAAACGTGACTTTGTCAACATGAGATCATGAATTACACACACACACATACATTATATATGTGTAACATAAATAAATACAGTAGGCAGAGAGGACCTTTGGTAATATTTTGTTGGGGGCCTAAGATCTGTAGATCCGGCACTGCTGTCACCATGGACATCCACAGCATTTTTCCAGGGAGGGGCAAGGAAGGTATTTTCTTCCAGGGAGAAAGGACAAACAAGACACATTTTCCCCAAGTGTTGTTCCCTCAAAAAACATTTGCTTAAATTTGAATTTATCATATTCATGCAATAATTAACACATATTATTGTGGCTGAAATGAAATTATATGTGTGAAATATATAATTTTTGGTTGACCTTCATTTTCCAGGGGGGGGGTCACAGCCCCCCTTCTGGATGCCCATGGATGTCGCTCCAAGTAACCATTGATGAGAGGCTGGTTTAGCCTAAGACCTGCTTGTGCAAGGAAATTTATGTAAAATTTCCTGAGATCACCACTCGAGATTGCATACATTTCAGTGAGATTTCCTACTAATCAACTAACCAACCGACTAACTTATAATGTACCCTCTAAATATATAATGGTAGTGTAAGTCAGGTAAAGATGGCACTATTTTCTAAATGGCCTCTGCCAAACACATCTTGCAAAATACCACAGTTGTAACACGTAATGTTTTAGCATAAAATTGATACATATTTTTTTAACTATTAAGAATAACATGAATTTATAAGGCACTAACCATTAAACCATGAAGGTTGGTACCAAATATTAAAATGGAAATAAATCATTCTTAACGAAAACTGCATTACGGACACAATTTTTCATGGTATTATTTATTTTTGTCAATTTTCTCCGGCTACAGGATGCACGGAGTTTTTTTATTATCCTGGGGGGAAGAGTAACCACTTTTCTCTTGAGATTTCGGCCAGTGTAAAGGACCGGTTGCCACCCACCACCATGAGGAAATTGAAGAGCTACGAATAAGTAGTGTAACCTGGTCATGGAAAACCTACAACAATGACTGGGGGTTCATGGTGCTGACCACACATCACCCAACTCTGCTGAAGCACAGTCGATATGTAAGCCTTGGCTCTCAAGGGTTGTGTGTATACTCCACAATATATTCTCCCTCTGATATGGCATTGGTTGCATAAGTATGAAGTCAGTCCTTTTTCCAATCATTGTCTTAGGCAGCTTCAGTGACACCTTCTACAGTCATGGACATTTCTGCATTGTAATGATTTCATTGAAAGCTATAATGCGATTGTTACAACCCATAAGTGTCCGTAACTGTACATGGCATACCATACCACTTGAAAACAACCTTTAAAAAAATGCATTACTTCACACTCTAGTACCATGACGCTCTGGATATGCCTGCATTACTATCTTAACACGTTCACTGCTGATCTAAATTTGAATACTCACCCCAGGTGCTGAATTTTTTGTTTTCCACATTATGTACTTTTATGGTTCCTTGTAGTTACTAGACAACATAAAACACGTTTTTTTTTGTTATGGAAGTCATCATGAACAAATATGGCGGTGGACGCCTTTCGGCGCCATTAGCACACAGCATCAAATTTCCTTGCTCTGTGCTGAGGACGCCGAAAGGCACCCACTGATACTTTTGCTTTTATCTACATTCACAACATTCAATTCTGAGGTAGTTGTTAAAAAATATTATTTATTATGTTATACAATGTTATACAAATAATTGCTTTCGTTTTTAGAGATAAAAATTTTACATACTTATTACTTGTACATACAGCAAACAAAATATTGATACATCAAAACTTCTACATGTTCTTTACATGACATACAGACATTATTTTCAAATCATTAATTTACTTGTTTGTGATAATTATAAAAACATGGATGCAAACACAGTCCAGGAGTACCAGGACAGAGTACACAGTTGTAAATAGTGTCGGTTCTCTTTCCATTTTTCTTGCATTCCCGACATTTCTTCCGCAGTGTTCTTCCCTTTGGTCCTTGCTGACACTTTGTTGGTAGATGATCTGATTTTCTTGAAGGAGTTGGAAGAACTTCCGGTCTGGCTGATTTGAAGGACAGCAAGTGTCTAATTATAACCAATCTGAAATCATATAGGTTCATTGTTTTGTTTACAGTGTATTTGTTGTGGAGGTGGAAAGCATTTAGAACCATAAGCTGTACGTAGTGGACAAACAGTTTTTTATACCACCTTATTGTCTTGCGATCACTTGGGTAGTAAGCCATCATTTGGTCCTGTCTGTCTACTCCCGACATGTAGCAATTGTACTGTACAATCGGAAGTGGTTTCATGTGTTTTTCATTTCTTTTATTTATGATCTCAACTAATTCATTTGGAAATTCTATAGATATATAAAGCACTCTCTTTTATCGCGCCACTTGCCGATCATGATGCCTCCATCAGAGTATTTCCCTGTGCTTTCCCCATTTTTGAGTTTTGCTCGTGTGACTGCCTGTGGGTTGTTTTTTCTGTTAATAAGTTTTTTTTCTCCAGGAGAACCTGGGATAGTTCATGACTGTTGTAGAAGTTGTCCATGTAGAGGGAATGTCCATTGTATAATTTTCCCTCCATGAGATGCAGGACTACTTTACTGGAGTGACCCTTTCCACCTAGTTCATCATATGCACCACTGTATACAAAAGTCTTTAGTACAAGGCCATCAGGTTCTGTTAGTACATATATTTTAATACCATATTTGTCTTTTACCTTTTATGTACTGCCTAAAGAAAAGCCTACCCCGCCACAGAAGCATTGCTTCATCTAAGCTGAGCTCCTTTCCTGGATAGTATACTGAGTGCATCTTATTGTTAAAATGGTCTAACACTGATCTTATTTTGTATAAACAATCATCAGGTTCAGGCTCATCAGAATGAGGATTTCTGCAGAAATGTAAACAGCGCAGTATGATCAAAAATCTGTCTCTGCTCATAAATTGAGGGAAACAACTCAAGAATAAGGTATCAACTTTCCAATAGTCCTGTAAACGAGGCATAGCGACTGTCCCAGTATGTAGAAGAAGATCTAGAAAGACTTTTAGTTCTTCCACAGTCAAGTCCCTCCACATTGAAATCCGTGAATTAACCTTCATACCTTCTGAAAGAAATATCTCTTCAGCGTAGTTGTTTGTATATCTGACAATTTCCTCAAGAAACAAATCATCAAGCAATAATTGGAAATAATCACATGGGCTATTGTTACCAGGCAGAGGAACTAGAAGCACATTACCTTTAGTAAAATGAATTAGCCTTAGACGTGAAGGATCATCAGTCCAAATGGTCGTGTCTGCTTCGTTTGAATAGGCATCACTGGCACCTTCTGTTAGAGATTCACTTTCTGATGAGCCATGCTCACTATCAACACAAAAAACACCATCATTTTCAGTCATTTCACTTTCATCACCAGAATGTTCAAATAAATCACTCGAACCTACAGATATATTATCCAGTTCACTAATCGTCATGCTCTCGATATCAATATTTTTAGCCCTTGATGAAGTAATAGGCCTATTCATTTCCCCGCATCTTTCACGATTCATTTTCTGCAGTACTTCGCAATGAATGCAAAAATGAACTAAATCTAAACTTCATCTACAGCCACATTCAGTACGACAATGGCTGCAGTAAAACTGGCGGGCTCCCGCCAAAATCAACTCTGCACGAAGCGAACGCGAAGCGCCAATCGGCGTCCAATGCATATCGGGAGAAATAACCCAGACGCCGATCGGCGCTTTCAGCAGTAAACGTGTTAAGATGCATTTTGATGTGGAATGTCTTGCAGTATGCCATGTGCAGCAAGTTACTCTATCAGGCATTTAACCTCTGCATACTGCATCATTATTGTTTTATCATTTTACATTCCAGCAATAAATTACTTTACTAGAGTGCATGTCAAATCTCCTGCATATGGCCTTGAACGGCTGAACAGCACCAGGGAATCACAAACGTGCGGCATTACCTAGTTCCGTGACAAGGCATTTCGCTCAAACACGCTGTATCTTTTCCGTGTGTGATTTTGACATGGCACCGCTGCAGTGCGCTGCCATTTGCTATCGCTATATGCAGGAAATTTGACGTGCACTCTACCATTATAGCACCCCTACTGGAAATTCCTACTGTTTACAGTAGTAGAGTAAAGACGCCTAATATGAGGATGGTCCCTAATATGAGATAGCGGCCGATCTCGCATATGTGACGCCACAGGCAATCAATGACACATCAGATACATAGCACTTGGCAACTCTGTTATTCTCTGAGAAAATGTGCTGTGGTCGTTGAACAGTGTAGATGTGGGACGTGTTGGAAGCATTTTGTCAAGGCAGAATATTTTGCAGAGGTGGAAAACATTGCGGGTTTCGCAGGTAAGTTAATTGGGAGACATAAAATCATTGATGTACAGTTAAAGGTAATGAACCAAGCAGTATGCTGTCAGTTTTTGAAGATTCGTGATGGCAAATTTAAATGAAAACATGGCGGTTGTTTATTCGTGTACCAATGCTCCAAATATGAGACAGTGAGTGGTTCCCAATACGAGATATGTCTCATATTAAGGTAGCTTAGGTTTATAATGTCTCAGCACATCGAGATTAAGTGAATGTTCTGATTTAGTCAAAAGTATTTTTATGTTATTAACAATTATTTCTATTGTTGCAGATGGCACCGCGTCGAAGAAAAGCATGGTCCAGGGAGAATATGATAATGGCAGTGCATGCTGTTAGGAACAAGGAAATGGGTCACCTGAAGGCATCCAAGCAATATGCTGTACCAAAGAAACACTCGAACGATATGTAAAGGACCCGAGACCACCTGAACAACTAGTGTTACTCACCTTAGGCAGAAAACCAGTTCTTCCACCAGAAATTGAAGATGCATTGGAGTCATATCCATATTGCATAGAAATGGATAAAAGATACTTTGGACACTTCATGTGCATGCAGGTGAAGTGACCAGGTGCCAAGACTAGTGTGCTTCATGTGTTTGTCATGTGCGTTATGTATCGTATGAATTGAAGTAACCAGTGCTTACTTCAGTGATGACTTACTTGCAAGTGAATGTAGTATCTCATATTAGGACCCCATTTTCTCAAACCTCATTTTTACATAGTTTTGTATTTTGTATCACTATGTTTTTCAAGAAAATTCTAGGGCAATTTTAGTTATTGAATTTCAACAACAACATGTCTGGTCATTGTATGCATTTGTCACATTCACATTGTTACATCATTGTTGGCTGTAATTGTCACATAAAAAATTTCATCTCATATTAGGCGTCTTTACTCTAGTTTGAATACATTATCATATCAGTTAATTTTTTTTGCAGCATGGAATTATCCATGGTTATTTTATATCTGTGTAATGTAATTGCAGAAAGGAACAATCTTTTGATCAATGTAGTCAACAATGTTTGCTTGTTTTGGTTTTTCAAGCATTGAGGGTCACGTCTTCGTTTAAACTAATTTTTTGCTGTTTTCGTGTGAATATAGGAAGAACAATATGTCAATTTATTTATAACACAGTTTGCTTTTCAATCTTTTACAAGTGTGTTAACCACGATGAAGCTACACACTTAAAAACATGTTCTCTATATTTGTTTTTTTGTTGTGTGAATGCATTCCTAAGTAGCAAGATCCACATGCTTTACCATACATTTATTTTAGTTGTTTATATGATTTTTCCATAGATAAAAAAAAATTATAACTGCTCAAAACAGTACAATTCAGCTACTTAAGATAGGAGAAACAGTTGAACTACTAAAACCGTAGAAGACAGTACCAGTACAGTTCAGCTACTGAAAACGTGTTTCAAAACACCCATTGATCTACTGAAAACAGTTGACAGAATTTTCAGTAGGGATTACACACAATGAAATAAATTGTTGCAGACTAGGTGGCCAAGATTGTCAAGTGGACGACTTTTGATCTCCCCACTCAAGTTTCCAGGTTTGAGTAACAGCCTGGGCATGTGTGCTCTTTGTGAGTGTTCCATCATCAATTTCATCAGTAGCGCAGGAATGGGGGGGGGGGGGTACAGGGGTACATTGTACCCCCTCAACTTTTTGAAGGGGAGTACTGTACCTCCCTAAATCGTAGATTTGAGTTGTATTCCTTGTACCCCCCTCAGATAATTTGACAGACGCGAGGTGCTACTGTTAAAAGAACCTAGTATTTTCTATTCGCTCAATACAAAAAGTGTATATTGTTCATAAGCATTATAATTCCTTACCACAGGAATTCAAGCCATTGTAAACTTAATCTACTACATTGTGGTACTAATTAGTCCATTGACCTGTGTTCTTGGAAATCTTTCTAAGATGAAAATTGTTTAAAATGTGTCTGAAACCATGGAATCAGTTAAAGTTTACTTTCATAAAATCATGCTGTAGACGAATGCCCCTTCGTGTAAGGGGAGTACACGTGTGTAAAGAAGTGGTCACATCGATTCGAAGATATAAATCTGCATCAGAAGAGTATATGACTGAGTTTCTTTCCTTTTGAATTTTTCAAATGGAATTTTCCGAAACGTAATACTTTCACAATTACTGCCTCGTCTTGTTTCCGAGATGCGACACGACAGACCAATTTGGGGGGGGGGTTACAATGTACTCCTGTGACTCACCGATTATTTTCTTTTATTATTAACTTTGTCAGGGGATGTTCGGGAAACTTTTTTTTTCTTTTGAAGATAGATATGGTACGGAGACAAAAGAAGTCTCAAATTTCGAGAAGAGACTGAAATAAATCTCTGCAAAATTAAAACGAGACGATCTCTTTCGCATGATATTTGAGGAATTTACTTAAAATAAATTGTGCCTTATTCAGATATACCAAGCGTATGTCTTGTTCATATTTCAAATAAGTCATATATTTTGTTTATTGTAATTGCAAAGTTAATCCATTAGTGACAATTGTGAACCTATGCTGCACGATTTCATCTAGTCGGGATAAAATTCCGTATTTCGACTGTTTGCAGCATCGAACAAAATGTAAAGCCGAAAAAACATTATTAGGGTCTTTTTTTTTGCTTTAATGACATATGTACGTTGTGGAAGTTTGAGTGGTGACACATTCTTCTCACCTCGATACCATTCCTAGTTTAAATGAAGCAGCGATGTTTCCTAGACATTAAAGCATGGTGCGATTTGTGATTTTATCAGAATGGGGAGGACTTATTTTACCTATGCATTGGGTATGCTTAGAATTGCACATAAATTGCTAAGAATCTAATTCAAGTTCTAAGGTCTCCTATTTTTTCTTCAATAATAGAAGCAGTTATAAACGTGAGAGTTGTTTGAGAAGAAGCATCCATTCTTGAAGGTTGATGAGGCCAGATAACAGCACGATACGACCCATAGGAAGTTAGTGGTGCTATCTAACGAGTGACATGTTTTTGATACTGCGAATGACATCATTTACATCGAAAGAACAGTGTGTTATTATCCATTTTCTTCACCTGCGTGGAGTAACACCCATCGATATTCATCTTAAATTGACTCCGACATGCTGTGGTGGTGTCATGGATGTGACCAATGTGTGTTTGTGGGTCCCATAGTTCAAGGAATGTCGAACGTCGTATGAAAACAAACCAAAGGAGCCTCGCCCACGAACCAGCCGCCAGTTACTCCATTGCAGAGAAAAGGGATGTTTTGGGACAGCGAAGGCGTTATACTCACGTATTGCTATCCGAAGGGTACCACAATGATGGGTACAAGCTATGGAACTGATTTGAGGACCAAGTTGCTTCCAGCATTGCGAAAGAAACCACCGAAAATGGCTGCAGCTGTGTTCTTTCTTTCATCAGGACAACGCACCTCCTCATTGGGCGACCATTGTTCAGACGCTCTTCATGGGAAACAAATTTGAAGTGAATCACATGCTCCGTCCAATACTCATCTGACCTCGCACATAGCAATTTTTGGCTATCTTTAACCCTCAAGGACAGTCTCCGTGGTCGCAAATTTTCCAGCTGTTCCCCTCTGGCATCAGCGATTATTCAGTATATGGTACAAAACAGACTTTTAAAAAAGCGTTTGCAGAGGCCATGCTATGGTGACGTCAGCATTGTGGAAAATGTGTACGTCTAGACAGTGATTATGTTGAGAATTGATGGCAGTTTCAGCTTTCTGAGGTGAGTAAATTTTTCAAAATAAATTAGGAGACCTTAGAACTTGAATGCACCTCATATTGAGTACAACACAAACATAACACCATTTATGGTTAAATTCTGAAGTCAAATTGTAAGAAAGTTACATTAGTCAGTTGAATACACGAAATAAATGACTCACTGCAGGTTCGATGATTTGCCAGTTTGTTTGTCAAGGAGACTGTAATGCTTAGTCTTGATCAAATTTGTTACAAATTTTTCTGCATCAAAGCAATGCACTGGGGGTCATTTGAAATTAAAAGCAGATTTAAAACTTCTAAATGATTTCTCTAATCTGTTAGGGTAAGGTTCTTGGTATTGAACTAGTTTTCAGATTCAACTGTAGATATTGGTACAATTTGGATTGGATTTACAAAGTCTTTGAGTGAGGTGGGAATGCGTTTTGGATTTTCTTTGTAGATACTGATGATGCGCACATGCTTTCTCTTATATTAAAGTTCACATTTTCATATAAACGAGAAATTAACATGTCACCACAAAACACATGTCTGTATCTGAATTTAATGTGACAACAACCGAAAAATAATCTAAACTTTTCAAACCAGCTCTTCATATTGTCCACCAAAGATTGAAACATAATATTTCGAATGTGTGATTTTAAACTTTGCTTGCTATGAGATCTGAAGGATTTCGGATTTGCATGTGCAATGGTAGTACTTTCAGTGTTTGAAGAGCATCATAAGGTACAACTTATTACATTACAAATAATTACTGTCAAATGTTTTACAAATACTTCAAAATTAGATCTCTTGAGAGTTGATCGGGTATCATCTCGACTCAGTATTTTTTTTAAAAAGACAACACAACGCTATAGATGTCAACAAAGGTTTGATAAGTGTTAAGGACGAAGTGGCCAAATATACGTCAAAGACAGGGGACAGTTTTTGTTTGATAGAAAGTACTTTTGAAACACCCTTTAGAAGTCTGAGAAAATACCAAATACATTGCTTATAAAAAGGCACTGTCCAGGGTTCATATCTGCAATAAATTAGTTTAATGATATTTTATATATAGCTATGGGGTTCTAAAATGAACTGAACTGAAGTGAAATTCTATAAGTATGATATATTTTATAATATGATTTTCATATTCAGTGGGTGGGAAATGATTATACCTGATTTGGAATTGCACAGGTTAGAGAAAAGGGAATCCTCCCCACCCCCTTTAAATCGCAACATGCATTAAAATGAATAGATGTATCTTTGTTCGCAATTTTCACATTACAAAATCCTAATTTTTCCATTCCATTAAATTCAGAATGAGCTCAGAACAAGGTCTTGAAATCTGTTTTTAAGACAGCCATCAATTATTTTTTTTTTTAAAAAAAAAGAAGAAAAAAAGAAAATTGTATTTAAAGTATTAATGCAAATTTTGAATTAAAAACTGGATATTCGCGTCTGAAATGGAATTTCCCATGCCCCCCATTTTACTCAGATATACATATGTGTGTGAAGTACACACACACACACACAATATACATATATGGAAGGTTGAAATTTTGTACCCCCCAAATGAAAAACGTTCATGCGCCACTGAATTTCACCATATCATCACTCATCCTCATCATCACAATTAGCCAAGAGTGGAAGAAAAGTGACATAAAATAACAAAATTATAAGCTAAAACGTCACTAATTCTTGAAGCTTTCCTGGTGGCGAATACTTAAAAGGTTTTCTCGGGCAATTAGCCAGGTGATTTCCAGATAGGCTTCCGAGCTTTTGAGAGCTAACGTCACTCTCATCTTGTGCAGAGATATGTCAGGGTGAAGTTATATTGGTGTGGGAGGGGTGCAGTGTAGGCAGTCGGCTGCACCCCTCCCACACCAAATACATATAACTTCACCCTGACATACCAGGTCAGACAATTAAGTAATGAGACAGATTTTATATTGTGAAAAGGAAACAAAAAAAATTGAACATTGCTTGTTTATTACTAAAAGTACATCCCTCCTGCACCAATACAGCAATTGGCACGGTTGGCCAACGATCGATACGACATCTGCAAGTATTCATGTGGTATGACTTGAAGATTGGACGTCACAACCTGTTGGCTGGTCCTGTGTTCATCAAAAGTGTGTAATTTCAGCAGCAGCTTCACTTTCTCGAACAGGAAATAATCACAGGGGGATAAATCTGGGGAGTAGAGACAATGATTCAACACATTCACTTGTTTTTGGACTAGGAATGTATAGACAACCACTGCCTTGTGGGACCGTGCATTATCGTGGAGCAGGAACCAACTGCCCGGTTCAGTATACTGAGGTCTGATATGGTCAGTTCTCTTCCATAATCATTCAGAGCACTACGATAGCAACAACCAATTACACTTTCACCCTCTGGAACAATTTCATGATGAATAATGTATTTGCTATCATTAAAAAACACAACATTGTCTTCACCCTTGGCTTTTAGAACTGCATTTTCTTGCCTCTTGGTAAATTTAGTGACTTCCATTCAGAGATTTGTTAGTTCGTACAAGGACCGTAGTAAAAATGCTATGTTTTGTCCTCCACAACAATAGGATTCAAGAAATGTTTATTCCCGTAAGCAGTTTTCAAAATGTCCATCATGAAACTTGATTTTCACTCGCTGCTCCATAGCTATTATGTGACGACACCCTTGAGGCTCCTTCACGACATGGCGGCATAATTCCCAGCATGCCTATCGCAAGTTCATGAGGTGTTGCCAGGTTGTGGATTATGGACCACACTACACCAGGAACGTGTTACTTCAGAGATAGAATGCACATGTGGGACAATATAAAATCAGTCTCATTACTTAATTGTCAGACCTCATATCTCTGCACTTCAATCCCTGAAGATGAGAGTTAAGTTAGCTCTTGAAAGCTCAGAAGCCTATCAGGAAATCACCTGGCTGATTGTCCGAGAAAACCTTTTAAGTCGAGCATCACTGTTTGCTACTCAGTAGTAGGCCATGGTCATTAAAGAGCTCTTGCAATTGACATGAAGATAGTCTTAATTCTCTAAAAGGAATTCTAAACATATCTATTCCTTTTTAGAATTTATATCTATTTACTAGGGCTGAGTCGATACCACTTTGAACCGATACCGATGCCGATACTCTCACCGATTCCCACCAATACCGATGCTTGAAAAATGTAATAATTAAGTTGCTCAAAATATATTTTAATGTTAGTGATTAAGTATTTCACTCTAAAAATAATTATATACATCCATTTTCCAAGATTTTTGCTTAAAAATATTTTAGAGTTCCATTAGAATATTAATTTACATGTTATGTTATCACAAAATTAAGTTTTTTGACACAAAACTTGCGAAAATTTTTGAAAAAACAAACAAACGAATTTTGCATAATTTCCAGGATAATTACACTCCGCAAAAGTGTTGCACAGCATTTTGATCTTTCACAGAGTCGTTAAAAATGCCGGAAAAGTATCGGCAGGTTTCAACAAATAAATTCCAGCCGATACTTTCTGATACCAATACCACTGGTATTGGCTGATACCGATACATCGGCATCGGTATCGCCTCAGCCCTACTATTTACTATTCTCATAAAGAAATGTCTGGGGGAAAAAAGCATTGCAGATACACATCTAAGTCCAGCTAAGTCTTAGCATTGTAGTTGTACCTTCACATTAACTAAAATAAAAATGCCTTTTCTTTTTGAAATAATATATTCTCAACGGAAACAAATTAGCAACGTAGCTTAAGAAATTCACATAGAAATACAGGTTGGACATTAAAAGATGCATAATGAAAAATATAGCCTTTCACAGTGCTCTTACAGGGTAAGAGCCCTGGAACAACATAAATAATCTACAACAATTCATAATCATCTTACTGCATACCTAACAACTATATACAGCTCACAACAATATGAAATAAGAAAAATCTGAAATACTCAAGAAACAGCAACATTTTTACAAACTTTTCGCTTTCTAAGCTGCAATTAAATACAAATATTTATCTAAAAACTACCGCACAGCAATAAGATACTTGAAAAGCATTACATCACAGTCTTATATGAAATTATTCTTGGAAAATGTACTTTTGTTTAGTGAAAAAATATTTCAATTCGATAATATCTTTCAGTCAAACTCGTACATTAAAAATTACACTATTGAAATTCCTGACTTGCAAGTTTGTAGAAATACGACTCCTTTTGTTGCAGTAGAACATCGGGAGATTCGAACTCCAAGACCTCTCCGTCTCCCATGACTAGAACCCTATGAAAGTGCAATAGAAAAGGATACATTACATACATGCATTTAACTTGCTCACATAATATTATTATTATGGTATTATCGAGAAGACTATCGCTAAAAAACTGATAAGGGTCACCCAAATGAAAGCAAGACTTCCGTTTTTCTTGTTTTGGCATAGTTTATGGGTTATAATATGTGAACATACAGGAAGTTCGAATTACCACTTTTATGAGACACTTTCACAGAGTCTGAAAATTCTGGAAATTATGCATTACAGGGTAGTTATGATTCTTTGATTATGAAATTCCCTGACATTTCCAGATTTTCCAGTCCAAAAATAAAATTTTTCCACACATGTTAATCATCATGATTTTTGCTTTTGAACCTTGTGTTTTTCAATTAAATATATAATCCATTAATTATTATGAATATTCACTTTCACAACTTTTTTTTAGCAAATTTCATTCTACATCCACAAAAACACGTGAAAATTCGAAGAATAAAATGTAAAATTACAATCGACATCAAATGTATTGGGTGCTACAATCACGTGCATCTAGCCTTCAGGCTAAGGTAACAGAGGTACATTATTTCAACATAATAGATCTCCATAATATAAAAACAACAGAAAAAGTTCCTAAACAATATAATCTTCGTAAACCATACACAATTTTTCATTTTCTAGCGGATTTATAGTGTTGTAGAAAATGCTGCTTTTTTGCTTACATTTATTTATAAGTACACAGCATCTGGACAAAGTTTTGTTGCATATAGGAATTCTATAGGAAGTGCCAACAAATCTACAGGGTGGTGCACAAACAGTTGACACATTTGAAATCTAAATATCAAAGAAAATAAACTGTGGTTGGAGCTGAACAATACACAAGCACATTCGGTAGTCCTTGGAAATACCAGTAGGCGGCCTATTGCTGGGCACGCTGGGCATGGTCTAGTAAACACATCCATTTCCCGCCAGTCAGTGAGTAGCCATGGCTGAGCACGGACGTTTGTCTTCAGTGCAGCGTGCCAAAACAGTCCTGTTGTATTCAGAAACGTAGAGCGTTACAAGTACGCAACAAAAATTTCGAGCTCATTTCAAAACACGATGGGCTCCAGCAAGAAACACTATTCTTCGTTTGTACCGTACGTTCGAGGAAGAAGCCACCGTGAAAGAAGAAAGACGACCTCGAGTTGCTCCAGTTCAGACCTCTGAAAATATTGAGGTTGTTTGAGTTGCCATGACACGTAGCCCGGGAAAGTCTACACGGCGTGCTTCACAAGAAATGGGCATTTCTCGCCGTTCAGTTCAAAGAATTCTTCACAGTGATCTCAAGCTGTATGCGTACAAAATTACTGTATTGCAAAAACTATTCGAACTTGACAAAGGAAAAGGAACTTGATAAAGGAAAAAGAATGGAATTTGCACAGTGGTCTGAAGGAAAAGATCATGCTCTTTACAATACATGGTTTTCAGACGAGGCCTATTTTCATATGGATGGGACTTTCAACAAACAAAATATCCGGTTTTGGGCTAGAGATGCACCACATATTGTGCACGAAAAGAAACAGCATGGAGATAAGTGATCGTATGGGTAGCTTTGTCCAGTCACGGATTGTTAGGGCCAGTCTTTTTTGACAATACAGTCAACTCACAGCAATATTTGAATATGCTGTGCAATGATTTCGTACCACAGCTACTCGCAACTAATCTTCCGATGGGCACTCAGTGATTCATGCAAGATGGGGGTAACCCATGGTGTAAAGACTAAAGAGGTGGATGCAAGCCGATCCTGAAAACTCTCCCTTCCGGCGCATGATGTCATCATCGTTGCAGGAGAGGACTGCAGGGAGTGGGTTCGCTTTACAGTGAAGCGTTCTTCGTGAAACAAATTACAACTACAGACTCAATATAACTTCAAAACACGCGGAATAACCATAACCATGATGTACTGAGCCAGGCACGTATCCAAGGAGAGGTCTTAGTGGGCTCGAGATCCCCGAAAGTTTTGGGTTTACACTAGATAAAATGAGGTTTTTGGTTTCTTGTGGTGTGAAATAAGATAATGTGACGATAATTTAAGGAGAGAAATAATTATCGAGGCAATACGGAGAACGTTTTATACCCTTGTTATTGTTAATAGTGCGTATCCAATGTGGAAATCAAGGGGCTCAAGCCCCCCCCTGTAGGATTTTTTTCTGTTTATACTACATAAAATTAGGATTTAGGCTTCTTGAATAATGTGATGATAATTTGAGAGAAATATTTATCGAGAAAAGATTCTATAACCCTGTTATTGTTACTAGCGCATATCCAAGGTGGGGATGAAGTGGCTCGACCCCCCCCCCCCAGGAAATGTTTCAGTTTACACTAGATAAAATTAGGTATTTGTCTTCTTGAATAATAGACCTATGATGATAATTTAAGGAGAAATTATTGTCGAGGCAAGACGAAGAATGTTCTATAACCCTCTTATTAATAATAGCGCGTATCCAAGGTGGGAATCAGGGGGCTCGAGCCCCCCCCCCCCCACCTTCAGGATTTTTCTCTGTTTACATTAAATAAAATTAGGATTTTGTGATGATAATTTGAGAGAAATAATTATCAAGAAAAGACGGAGAATGTTCTATAACCCTGTTATTGTTACTAGCACGTCTCCAAGGAGGGAATCAGGTGGCTCGAGCCCCCCTCCCCAGGAAAGGAAATATTTTAGTTTACACTAGATAAAATTAGGTTCTTGTCTTCTTGAATAATGTGATGATAATTTAAAGAGATACAATTATCGAGGCAAGACGAAGAATGTTCTATAATCCTGTTATTGTTAATAGCGCGGATCCAAGGTGGGAATCAGGGGACTTGAGCCCCCCCCCCCCCCCACACACACACCTTCAGGAAATATATCTGTTTACATTAGATAAAATTAGGATTTTTGCTTTTTGAATAATGTGACGATAATTTAAGGGGAGAAATACTTATCAAGGCAAGACGGAGAATGTTCTATAACCCTGTTGTCTATAATATTGCACGTAAACGTTTCTTGAGCTTTCAGTATTGTCGCAGCAAACTTGAGCACTATGTAGAGACTTGTCAGCATTTGGAAACTGCACAGCAAAGGTATCGTCACACGCAGAGCGATTCGTTGTAATTTTTAATCTCTGGAAGGCGCGAGAGGGAATGTTCTTCAATAAGTGGGGTCGAACTACTGGCAATATTTATAAATCATTTATGTGCGCAACGTTCTAGAATATACTGAGGATATAAATGCGCGTTAATTAGAACCATTCCTAAATATAAATTCTTTGACCGAACCTTGGATCCAAGACAAAAATGGCGTTGTCTCTGACATCATTTCCTTTTAAGCGTTCAATTCAAGGACTTGTTCATGATTCATTTGATCGTGTTAAAGGTGCTTTACTTCAGTCTGTAATACGAAATTATAAAAACTTCTGGTGAGTTGTTTTTAAAAATGTGTCGGAGATAAAGAGTGGCGTGCCAACGATTTTCGGCAGGGAGAGGGGTTACGCATACTATTTTTGGTGGTCAGTCCTCACTTTGCCATATTTTCCTGTTTTTGACGTTCTTTTTTTTTAAGGACTGTGTCAAATGGGGTAATGACCCCACCCACCCTCCCTTGGGCACGTCACTGGAGATACCTAAATGAGTAAGCATTTGATCATATTGGGAGAAGAAACATTAGATGTGTTGGGAACGGAAGGGTTTTCACTGGGCAATAATTGTTTCGCGATCCAGCTGTATTCTATAGAAGACTTCCTTCCACGGGGGAGGGGGGAAGGCTGCCGGAGCGTGGTACGGATTACATCACCTCCTAAATGGCCTAGATATAGAATGTGTGGGTCCCTACACCTAAAACCTCTAAAATGTGCCTTCATGGTACGGTACAATATGCACGGGGAACGTAGAAACAAATTTGAGGCACGAAAGAGCATATAACACAGACTGCATTAATAACCCTATATATACACATATGTATAGTACGTATACATACATATACGTAAATATACACACACCTAAGACTGCATATATACGTGAGTCGCTTCGGTGACTGAGGGCGCCGGGTTCTTGACTCGCGATATTGCCACGGAAGTTACCGGGTTCGAATCCTGAACTGGATAAGAGTATTTGTGTTGGGCAATCAGCCCAAGTAGGCAGAAAAGCAACGTAAAATGTGATACTTGAAAGCACACAATATATGCACATATATATTATATGTATGTGTGTGTGTGTGTGTGTGTGTGTATATATATATATGTAAAGAGAGAGATATAAAATTGTTTATTTTGTTCTTCCGCCTGCAAGCCAATACCCATTCGTAACAAAATTCTTATTTTTTTAACAGGAAACCCAAAATACTTGATATTCGTTCCTTTCGTCTTTTTGTAATGATTGCTACAGCCGTAAAAGGCACAGTTAGGCATATTTTCTTTCGCAATGCACTTAGATTCTTCTCACTAGAAGTGAAACGAAGACAACAAAAAAGAAACACCAGTTCAATGGTCTACAGAAAAGAACAAACCCGGAAACTCCACTTCTTACCCTCTGAAAAGTACCAGAAAAGCACCCCCTCTCCTGGCTGCGGCCACTATGTTGACGTCAGAGCTGTGACGTATGGCTGAGAGCCATGCGCGTGCATCCACCTGTTTGTCATTCCACCATGGGGGTAACCCTCACACCGCTAATGTTGTGTTGGACTTTTTGAACACAGTTTTTGGTGAAAGAATTTTTTTTTCCAATCGATATCCTGATCGACACAATGGAGGTTTCTTCTGGCTGCCTTCAAGCCCAGAATTAAATCCCTGTGACTTTTTCTGCGGGAATTTTTAAAGGAACAACTCTTCCCGTTAAAGCCAGCAAACATTATGGAAATGCGAGGTCGGATAGTTCAGCTGTGTGGTGATATTCACGAAGACATGTGCCGTACAGTGGTAAGAAATATGCGCACCCACCTTGAAGAGGTTGTTCGGCAAAACGGGGGCCATACTGAACAAGTGTACAGTGAGAAAACATTCCACAGACAGACTATTCTGTATGTCATAATATGCACATGTAATATTTAAAAATAAATTTGCAATCTAAATTTCAAATGTGTCAATTATTTGTGCACCACCCTGTATAAAATAATAGACAATTACCTGATCTTCACCAACCTTTCCGATAATTATGATCATTATTGTGAATGTACTTTAGTTATCAATCAGATATCTGGACTGCAAATTTTACTTTGATATTCTTTCTAAAATTAGTGAATTATAAAAGTGAAAATTTATTACAGAAATTCGAAGGAACCATAATTTTTCATATAAACGAAAGAAACAGGTTTCAGAACTGAATATTTTTTGGGACTGGAATCACAAGAACAGAATCCAGAAGTGGAAGAGAACTGCTTGTTCATTTTGCAACTTTTTTTATTGCAAATTCCAAAGTGAACGTAAATTCCAGACGATCTGCAAAATTCCCTGACATTTTCCTGATTTTCCTCTGATAAGCAAAATTCCCTGACATTTCCCTGTTTTCCATTAGTTTTTTTGCAACAGCAAGAATTAATTGTGATTAAATTATCATCTTTTGTGAAATTCAGGATGTCTACAATCTTTGTGAAAACAAAATTCCCGGACTTTTCCAGACCAAAAATCACATTTTCCCATAACAAGTCATTAGGGCAATTCACGTATTTAAACATGTGTGTTATGAGGTCACTACATTAACACCACATTTAGAATCTCACTTAACCAAACTTTTACAATACTCACTTTGTATGTTAAAATTAATAAGAATGGATATTGAACAGACACTGACTGTTCAATAGGATATCACAGGTGTGTTTTTACGTAATACTTCTAACATAAACAAAGATTTCTTTTTCATAAAAAGTATAACAATTATAGCATAAATACATAATAATAACAAAATTTAGTAACATATGCATTAATCCTAATATCCACCAAACAAACGAACATTGCAACAAGGAAGTAGTAAATGCCACTAGCCCCAAACTGTAGTACATTTCTACCTGAAAATAGTTCAAAACATGAGCCATTTTCCTAGGGTATTTAATTAAAAAGTTCTACTGTAACTACCAGTAATAATGAATATTGCAAACTGAAGTGTAATTTGTCCACAACACATTTAAAATTGCATGCTTGTTTTTTTTATTCTTTGTTCAAAAACCTACTTTTACAGCACAACTACAAAAATGTTGGATTTTTCCACAAACAGTAAATTTCCCTGACATTTCCAATACTTTTCTAGAAAAAGTAAATTCCATGACTTTCCCAGGATTTCCAGATTGGTAGATACAGTGACGATGTCAGAGGGGGGGGGGCAGGGGGGTGCCCCCGCAGTCAGATACTTCGCCTCCCGTCCACCACCCCCCAAATGAAGTTAATGAAATATCGAATAATAAGAGAGTTCATTTCTAAGAGTATGATGATTTTTCACTATTTCTAAGTGGTGTATTCTGCATGATATCACTTTTCCTGCTTATAATACTAACTTGACTAACAAATATTAATTTGTTTTAGTATATATATATATATGGGTGTGTGTGTGTTTGGACTTTCATTCAAGATTCGAGCGCCGACCTGGCTGTAGGACATTTCTCATTCATTTATGTCCTGTAATCGTCGCGATTAACCTAAGTTTTAACCAGTTTTAAGAACTGGAAAAAAGCGTTGAATGTGGATGGTTTTAAAACCATTCAAGATTTGGTTGGTTGGTTGATTTGGTGTTTTGAGTTCACTTTATGCACATTACAGCTAATTGGGACTGGACCTACAGTTTAAAGTGCCTCCACCGGGTATGAAACGTGGGACCAAAAATGACCCAAGAAAGCCAACACTACATGTCAGTTGTGGATGCCTCGCGGTTTCTTACTATTCAGGGACTTGATTTTCAAGATGATGAGTCTAAGGCAAACCTTACCAAAGGGAATTTCTTCGTTACTCTTGAAGTTAATTTCAAAATAAGGGGATATTATTTGGAAATGTATTGAACTTGAAACTTAAAATGCAAATTACACTCAAAATTATATTCAAAACAAATAAATCTGCGTAATGTCCACATTTATTCTCAGCAAAATAAGCCAGGAAGTGGATGAGGTCAGAGTATTCGCACAGATGTCAGATGAAACAAAATACATTGCGAGAAAGGAACAAGAAAGATATTTGTATCACGGGCAGGTAAAATAACGCTTTTTAGGATTTGCCACTCTTCAATCATTAGAAGGAGGTTCGCTTTTTCTCGTACATATCAAAATCGAAGAACTTCTTCCCCAAGAACTCCATAGGTGCATGTAATTGTGTAGCACAAACATACGTTGGAGTGGTAGTGAGAGGTGCACCAGGGTCAGAATATTTCTTGAATTATGAGATAACTGTAAACCTTTTGAGATTTTTATTCCTGTGATAACATTTCCCTGAAAGATGAAACACAGATTTTGCCCAAAACTCTTCAGCGTTACAAAGATGGAACGAAAGTACTCCACTTAATGGATTTAGATTTCTTCGAAATCCTAAGAAAGTAAAAATTGGCATTTCACAAGGCTCACACTCTAGTTGTATGCTCTCCAATGCAGCATGTGAAAGAACCTTTTTGTGTTTGAATCTTTGAAATGCGTTGCTTGAAACAGGATGCCGGATGCCTCATTTGGCTGTCCTTGCTATTGAGAAGAAATGTCAAGTCCTGGACGTACCGAAGGTGGGCAATGTGTTCTCCATAGCACATACAGCAGAATTCTCCTATGGGAGAATTGCACTTCACTAAGTGACTTTCGTTGTTTAAATACTTAAGATTAGTTTCTTCCAACGTTATGTTTATTTTGGAAGAAAATTAAACTCTTCGAAGCACATTTTTTCATCATTTATATTATTACCTATCTTATAACATGAATATTTATCAGTAGTTTCATCTCAAGAAAGACGATGAATTATAAAATTATAAATGTCTTTCAATAGTGAAACAGGCCATTAGAAACAACGCAACTTGTGGCAGTTCCCACGAATAAAAAAAAAGAATTAATGTCTTTATTAAAGCGAATCATATGGAGATAAACTCGTAATCAAGAATTTATTTAGGCAGTAAACGTCCACTCTGAATAAAGGACAATCACAAACACCATAATGAATATAGCTAATAATAATAATAATAATAATAATAATAATAATAATAATAATTATTATTATTATTATTAGATATTAATAATTATATAAGTATTATATATATATATATATATATATATATATATATATATATATATATATATATATATATATATATATATATATATATATATATATATATATATACACACACACAGGGTGTCGCAAAACTCTTTCAACAACGCTTGGGTGCTGGTAGATAACATAAAAACAAGTAACTTTTCCCCTATAAAGTTTACCTCGAAACCGCTTAGTTTCTGCGCTATAAGCACTTAAAATCTATCCTGTACGTATGCAACCCAACACAGCAAACGCTTGCTCTGACATAACTACCAGGGGCACGTGGCAGGGTTGCCACTAGTGTTCCTCGCTAAGGGAGACGACTTGAAAATAACAACTTGGGAGTCTTGCCTGAGCAAAATCCAAAACTTTAATGATACTTGAGATGTTGTAAGAAGCATTGACAGTATTTATAAACTGACCAAGAAAAGTAATGGGCAGACTGAAATTCAAGATTACTCATTCTAAAATATTTGCATGTCTAATTGATTGATTTGGTTTATTTTAATTCGCTTTTCTGCCACCTTTGGCTTATCGCGAAGATGAAGATGATATGATGAAATAACAAATTACACCAATGTCTAGACCAGGATTGAAATCTGGGACACCTGGCACCGTAGCGAGCTGAGCTAACCACGTTACCACGGAGTGTTTCGTGTATCATGCAATATCAACAATTGCAAGGGACACGTAAGGTAGGGGAAATCCACGAAACAACTGACAGGTTAAGGAGTTAACATGTAAGTACTGCATTGTGACTATACCATATCAATATACCAGACTGATTTGATTCAAATTTTCTCTGATTCACATACAAAATACATGTAATTAGAATGTTCAAACATTTGTCATCTAATCAAAAAATCCAATTTTGTGGTGGTGAAGAATTAAATGCTGGGGTATTTTGCATAATGTCCAGAATATTCAAACTTGCAAAAATGTTGCTGATTAATGAATGAATGAAATAATAAAATTGTTCACGTGTCGGCACATGTGGTTAGTTTGCACCCTTCAATGTATCCTGTTATCTAAAATCCTTACCCAAGAGTAAATCCCTAGAGAAAGGTTAAGGTTGTAAACACAACACATTCAAAGGTAAGAATATACTAAAAGCTTCCTTAGAGACAGTGGAAGATATCAACTCTTCTCAAAAAGCTGAAAACGTTTGTTAAAACACTGTTGGCACCTTCCAACAGGGAGGATAAACAGTTGGAAAGATTACAAGTATGCCTGAGGAAAGTTAAATCGGCACATTCGATAAGAACAGGCCGAACATTGAAAATAATATTACATACACAGCACATTGGAGGGTCCAGTCCTTGTAGGGAGAGATGATTGTGTCCGATTCGAAGTCAAGTTAAAATGACCTCTCTCGACTGGGGGGATGGTACATGAAATGTCATGCACCAATGGTAGGCTTGACAGCACGAAGCTTGTTCCCCATTGCCTCACCTCACTTTACCTGTCACGTGTGTCAACAAGGGAGCAACGAAACACATGCTTCAGGTCTGTGACTGGTAGAAGGTGGACAAGAACATTGCAGACTTGGTGGCAGCATCAGCTACTCACTAGGGACCCTACAGAAGTGAACTTCAGCTCTGGTAGATAAGGACAAGAGCTGTCGAAGAATGAATTTCTGATACTGATACCATTTGTATTGGACAATCAATTTAGCCCAATTTCATACAATTGGGTACGTTTCTACATGTTAATTTTATGACTTACCTGTCGGAATCCATGACAGTTTGAATCCTATGAGCAATTGTGAGAACAGTACTCTGACGAAACGAAGAACGAATTGTTCGTTGAATGTGTCGATCAGTTTCTTGATCAACATTAGCAGTCGCTTCATCGATGCATAGAATCTATAAAATCGAGAGAATGAAGGAAATGTTTAACTACTCCATAAATTAACAGGTTAGGTTCTTACAATGTTCAAACAAGATTTCAAGTTACTTTTCACAAATTATAAAATGCGCACAGGACAAGTTAGTAAGAACGTTAACAAATTTCCATATTCAGCATAAATTAACTACAAATGACAGAAGAAAGTGTAAGGTATCAGTTGACTAAAAATCTCTAAACTGTATTCGGACTTGATGGGCTCTGCCAGAGGCCACCCAGGTCACCTGATCTTACTCCTGGTGATAATTTTCATGAGTTAGGCTATTGTCGATAAAACTACAGACATGAACAAGTAACTTGTATGGTATGAAGTTAAATATCTCCTGAATACATTCCACATGATTTTTGAGTCTGCTTGCTTGCCAACTGAGTCTTACACATTCTTGCTCTATGATGAACTAATGCAAAACTTTTTTTTTAAAAAAAAATTACTTTCTATGTAATGTAATAATAATTGTTAAAAACAATAACCAATTTAATTATTCAATTAATGAAAAATGTTCACTAAGGCAATGAGAGGGAGCATACATACGGCAATAAGTATGATACTGATTACATTATTCCACTGTCTGTGATCAAAACTGATAGTGGCCTCCAATGTGCTTGCATTTATTTTATTTTTTGTCTTCTTTCTAGTTTAACCAGGATGTACAAATTTCATATTCATAAAAATAACAACATGCAATCAGTTAAATTATCAACAATTTACCAATAAATACATCACCTAACATGACCTAAGTTGGGTAAATTACAAAATAAATAAAATAATGTGTTAATGTTATTTTGCTTCCAAAAGTAATGTGTCACTATTACTTTCTCATACTACACCGACATTTAACTGTTTACACATCTGCCCTCCATAGTGTACATTTCCCCCAGAGTAATTTTTACATGCACAAGTTTAGAACACAACAAAGTATGGTTCAACCTGGAAAATAAATCCATCAGTTCTGAATTTATGAAGAAAATGCAAGTAAATTACTGCTACATTTATTTCTGTAATTTCCTTAACTCATTACCAGGGACCTTGAGTTCTTGCATATTGAATTCAACTCATATTTTTTAAAGGGAAGGGGCTGATGTGATATATCAAATCAGGTTAGAATTTCACGAGAAATGTAATGGTGAAGGTTTTTTCAACATATCTTTAATCAGGAAAAAGTTATGACTGTAACAAATATCTCATTTTCCAGGTGTGAGAAAACGGTGCCAGAATGCTCCTAGCGTGTATGAAATGCATCAAGATCGTACTGCTGTCTGGGGAGAGAAGTTCACATGCCATTGCAAATTATTTTAATTAACAACACCCCCAACGAGATCCAGTGACACATGTGGCAGTTGAACAATACTCCAAAAGTTCCAGGAGACAGGATCAGTCAACAACAGACAACAATTAGGACATCCCAGAACTTTCACCGATGAAGAAACAGCCACAGTAGCTTCATTTACAAAGTTGACATGTCCTTTCCTATTGCACTAATATTTATTGTTATTAATTACCTTTTCTCTCGTACAAATGTTTATTGTTCTTTAATCTTAATTTCTGTAATTCACCTATCACTGATAATGTCAGGATAGTGACTGACCTGTAGATACTTATCTTGTTAAGAGCTGTTACCATGGAAATTACGATTGTGTTTTGTCTTGTTTTTAGAGTTTGGGCTTGGAGATTTTTTGAATGGAGGTATCAAGTTGAATTAAAAGAAGTTTAATTTCTTGGAGTGAAATGGATTTTATGTTAGGCACATAAGTATTTAGTTTGCCAAGAAGAAAAAATATACTTTTTGTTTTAGTGAAAACATGACTTTGATTTGGTTTGAACAACGAAGAGAGATATTACCGAATACCCTGAGAGGCATCACGTGAATGCTTTCAAGTCTTCATGTGAACTTATTATTTGGACTTTTAGTTAATCCGTGTTCTTGTGACTAAGAGAATGTGTCAAAGTCCCCCAACCATAGCACACACCGATTATCACAAGAATGTGGTGTTAATCAACCATCAATTGTTTGGATCTTGCAAATGCACAAATGGCACCCCTATAAACTACAGCTTCAATATCATCTCAGTGAGGATGATCTGGATCTTTACGTACGGAGGATGGTAACTTTTCCGGAGTTTTTCCAACAGGCCGGAGCACCACCACAGTATGGCAACATTGTCAGAGTTTCTTCATGCTCAATTTCCAGGACCTAATGCCATTGGACTTTTATCTATGGGGACATGTCAAGGTAATGGTATATGCAGTGAAAATCTGTGATATTGACCATCTGCGAGAACGTATAGTTGCTGCTTGCAATGCTACCACATCTGCTATGTTGCAAAATGTCCTGCGTGCATGGGAGACACACCTCCGAGTGTGCATTCAGGAACAAGGACAACATATTGAGCAGGTTTTGTGTCAGATATGGTCATAACTTTTCCCTGATTAAAGATTGGCTGAAAAAGCCTTCACCATTGCATTTCTTGTGAAATTCTAGCCTGATTTGATACATCACATCAGCCCCTTCCTATTTAAAAAGTTTCGAGTTGAATTCAAGATGGCGGACGGCCACTTGGAACACACCAATATGTTCCCCCTAGGGCTAACCTGTCTCTACATTTTATAGAGGGTGTTACGGGACTTTTGAATCACCCTCATGGAGTGCACACCTACTGACACGTGGGAGCTGGAACATCGGTATTTGACATGAGAGAAACATTTTGCATCACTGAAGAAAGTGGTGAATTTAACAAAGATCAAGTGGTCACCTGTCATCACACTAGAACCATAATATCAGTATTTGTCATGCATGAAACAGTGGAAAATACAGCATGTTTCAAAAAGAATATACGTATTTCGCATGCATATATTTATTAAACTTTAAGACATACGAAGATGAAACTTGACACACATACTTACGAACAATATCACATCGATACTCAAATTCCTCCCATACTCGGGCAAGCATGTCCTTCGTCACTGATGTTACGGCAGTACGGATCTGGTTCTTCAACTCTTCCAGGTTCTGTGGGAGTGGTGGTACATAAACATTGTCTTTAATGAAACCCCACAGGAAGAAGTCACAGGGTGTCAAATCCAGTGACCGTGGAGCCCAGCTGATACATGCTAAGTCGCCAGCTCCTTGACGACCAATCCAACGGTTCGGTAGAGTTTCATTCAGATAATCACGCACTTGGCGACTCCAGTGACGGGGTGCCCCGTCTTGTTGAAAAATGAAGTTGTCTTCGTGCAGACTCGGAAACAACCAGTTTTGTAACATAGAGAGATACTGCTGACCGTTAACCATATTTCCATCAAAGAAGAATGGGCCGTAAACAGATGATCGGGATATCGCGCAAAATACATTCACTTTGGGCGAATCTCGTACATGTTCAATGAATGCATGTGGGTTCTGTAGGCCCCAAATGCGAACATTATGTTTGTTTACCTGACCACTGACATGAAACGCAGCTTCATCACTAAACACGATGCATTGTGCGAAAGTGTTGTCATTGTCAATAGCATCAAGAATCTCATTACAAAATGCCACACGTTTGCATTTGTCATCAGGACGCAGAGCTTGTAACAGCTGTACCTTCTACGGCTTCATAACCAGCCGACGTCTCAAAACACGCCAAATTGTTGTTGTAGGAAGTTGTAACTCCCGACTGGCACGACGAGTTGATTTTGAAGGGCTACGTTGGAAAGCAGTTTGAATTTGTGCAACATTTTCTTCAGGAACACGAGGGCGGCCAGGACTCTTTCCTTTACATACACATCCTGTATCTACAAACTGTTGATACCATCTGCGAATGTTCCACCCATTCGGAGGATCAATTTGGTACCTCAACCTGAAACGTCTTTGCACTGTAATCGCGGAATTGCACTTCGCAAACTCGAGAACAAAAAATGATTTCTGCTGCGGAGTAGCCATTTCAAACAACTGACTGTTACCAAGCAAAACAGAACACAACTGACATCTAGTGGCTATTATATAAACTAGACTATGTATTCGTTTCTCTAATAGCCGAGCCGGGGCGCAGCGATCGATAGTTTGCACAAAATAATACTTTGTAATATGTATATTCTTTTTGAAACACGCTGTAATTTCCTCAAAAATCATTTCCAATGTATGAAACTGTCACGGACAGGCATAGAACATGCGAGCTACAAGTTAAAATACTAGTTTAAAAGTACAATGAAAGTGTAATTTTAGGCATATTTGGCAGAAAATTGTACTAAAATAAAAATGCGAATTTTTGCAAAAATACAAGTACCAAAAAGCAAAATATTCCTAACAAAAGTACACAAAAGTACAGTTACCTTACTCCTGAACTTCAAGACCAACAGAATTGCATACCTTTGCATTATGAAGAACTGCACGAGACAGGCACAGCAGTTGTCGCTGTCCAATAGAGAGCAGCTGACCCCTTTCTCCAACTTCTGCATTCAGGCCTCCATTCCGCCTGACAACAGCAGAGAGATGACACCGCTGCAAGGCACCCCATAGTTCGGGATCTGCATACTGTCCCAGAGGGTCCAGATTCTCTCGCACAGTGCCTGAGAACAAGAATGGGTCCTGTGGGATGATGGCTATGCGGGACCTGCATTGAGAAAAAGACCTAAATTGAAAGGAGAAATTTTTCTTAACCTAGCTCACCATCTCTTTTTTTTTTTTTCAACTGTGAAAACTTTTATAAAAAAAACTGAGAATAAATTATATTGTTCCCTAGGGTGTTCCCAATATTTCTGTATATTTTTTGTTAAAAAAAAATCAAATGTGACATACATAGAGGTCAAAATTAATTTGGTATTCACTAAGACACCCCTTTGGATGTGTGTCATTCAATACGCTCATGCCAGTGAGTGTAAAATTGGTTGGTAACGATGATAATTTTTGTAATTATTGCAATATACCTGGTGATCCGTTTGAGATGTCAGAAAAGTAAACCTTTATACACAAGATGTTAATGAATGTATCTGTGAGCAGTTAGTTGTAATATATGCAGAAAGGATGGAAGTTTCGAATGAGTGGAGGTATACAGTCTTCAGCTGCATGGCGGCAGTAGCATGCATTAACCTTTTGCTGCCCAAGCGTCTCGATCGAGATACCCAAAAGTAACCCTCGGTGTCCCAAGCGTCTCGATCGAGACGCTGTGTCAAGGTCGTAGTTTTTACGTTATAACTTTTCTATTTTTGACTAGAATTTCGATTTTATTTTTTTATATTGTTCCTAACACATGTATTTAACAGAAATGGTTTTTTGCATTTTTTTTTGTCTTCATGAAAATGGAGGGGGAAAGGCGGGAAAAGGGACTTCTCTTTTGCGTTTCTTTTCAAGGTCAATTTTTTGCCGACACAGGAAGACAATTTTTTAAAATAATTTTTGGGGGCTTTCTCCCTTCCCCCTCCATATATACACCAAATTTGCATAAATTTTGCATTTTTTGCATTTTGACATTTTTTTTCAGGGTGGGGGGCGGGGGAAACACCATTTTTTTTAAGAAAAGTATTTTTGAGGGGATTTCCCCCCTTTCCCCCTCCATATGTACGCCGAATGTGCATAAATTATATATCGTCTGAATCTGTGATTCATTCTGCGTACAACGGTATATCTTTCATATCTCCAGGGCATTTAGTTTCTGAGCTATAGTCATTTCAAGGTACCGCTGCATTTTGAAGCTTGAATCAGTGGCGTGCCGACAATTCCGTTTGGGGGTATAACTCAAGTTACATTGGTCATATGATAATAATGCAAATATTTTTGTGTTCCTTACATGTTAGCGATCATTTCCATGTGCATGTCGACACTGTCATGTACTTTTTGCTTGAGGGGAGGGGGGGGACAATTTTTTTTCCCCCGAAATTTTGGAATTTTGAGAGTTAGCCCTCTCCCCCCCCCCCGCTACATATACGCCGAATTTGCAAAAATTTCATATAGTCTGAATCTCTGGTTCATTCCGCGTACAACGGTATATCACTCATCTCTCTAGGGCAATTAGCTTCCGATCTACACTCATTTAATTGAAACTCTGCATTTTGCTCAAAATCGGCTTGGGCAACCGAGGCTTACTATTGAAAAAGGGCTTGGGCGTCAAAAGGTTAATACTCGAAAATTTTGCATCCCATACGACATACTGTGTGCGCTGTTGTGCCGTGATCACCACCTTTGTTACCATGCACATTAGCGCCGCCATGTGGCTGAAGTCTGTAAACCTCCACTCATTCGAAACTTAATCCTTTCTGCTTATATTACAACAAACTGATCACAGATATGTACATCAACCTCTTGTGTATAAAGGTTTACTTTTCTGACATCTCAAACAAATCACCCGGTATTACTGCACCTACATAAACAGAAAAGCATTGATGAAAAATTGATATGTTTTCTGCAAGTTTTAGTAAATGATAAAATATGTGGCGACACTCGTACAATAATTGGTTATTATTCTTTGTTACTGATGCTAATTTTTGTAATTATTACAATTAATAAACAACTGCACTTGCATAAAAAACAAAGAAGGCAGTGATTCAATAACAAATTGGTGAAGTGATAAAAAAAAGTGTGGGCCTATGAACCTGCTCACCCCTCAGGTATATAAGTTTCTCATGAAACACGGGTAAGCTAGGGTTAAAAGTAAAATGATCAAAATACAAGGTGTATTCCATAATGTTATAATGCACTCTGCCATATTAAAAATTACCATTATGCACAATTTGTTTTGCGATCATCAAAGAAAGTGACCACAACACGTTCAGTATTATGAAATTACCTGTATCTGTGTAAGAAGTCGATTAATCAGTCAGTCTTGGCAGACCGCAGTAAACACTCCACCGCTGTTAACCTAACCTAAGCTTTCCTGAACTAAAACAGCCCTTTGAAAGTTGAAACTTGTCTCACATTGCATTATGCCCATCAAAACTAATATCACTAATAAAGCAATACACTGATATTGCTACCTCAGCCAATATCGACAGAGTAAAAAAATAATCTGCCCCATTCCTATAAAAATCTTGATATTAACTTAAAGATTATTGGAACTATTAGTAGTACTTAGTATATATGCAAGGTTTGAAGCACTGAGTCCCAACATAAAATTAAATCACATTATTCAAGATGAACCTAAGAATGTGGTTTTCACCAGAAATTGACACAAAAAAAAGAAGAAAGAGACCACAGCCAACTTGAAAACCAGAGTGGACGGTAAATTTTTACTCCTTTCCAGTCACTGCAGATGAAAATGTTTCCCTTTTCTTCTGTCTGAGTGACCCATGTTGCCCTATAAAGAGCATGCATCATAATGGAGTAAAGAACTTATCAGGTTTATTATTAAAAGAATATCTGAAACACAACGATGAGGTTTATTGTTTAACGATGAGAAAATCTTCAAGTTCTGTTTTCATGCGCAAAACTTTTGTCAACATTGTCACTGTGGCGCTGGTGTAGTGTTACAGAAAATGGAGACTTTCACAGGTGCAGAAAAAGCAGGTTGTGTCATAAAGTTCCCAAACCAGACCTTACACCCATAGACTTCTGCATTTGTGGCTTTGTGAAAGACAAAGTCTATGTGCCACATATGTCGTAGAATGTGCAAGAGATAAAGGAGAGGACAAGAAACACCCTTTGGTGGATGAGGAGTTCTTTGGAAAAATGTAGCAAGAACTAGAATTCCGATGTGATGTGTGTCGCGTAACTGGTGGAAGCCACATTGAACATTTGTAGCCATTTGTAGACATTCACAGAAACCTGATGTCTTACTGATTGATACACAACAAATATCATTGTTGTATTCCGTATCGTTTAGTCGAAATAAATTCTTAAAATGGTTTACTCTATTATGATACACCCTGTACATATAAAATTTCCCTCCCTTGTTTTGTTGTTGAAAAATTCAACAACATTAAATATTATGTCTCTACTTCACTATGCATATTTTGTCAATACAGGGGCATGATTACATGGCAAACAGCTGATTGCATCACCCACACTCTCTTCACTCACCGAGGGTTGAAAATTCAATGACAAGTGTACTTAAGATGCCAAGGTCAGTTCAAATCAATCATGTTCTCAACTTGCAATCAAGCATCTTTAAAAGCTTACTTACCTGAGACCTCTAAGACTAATATGAGCAATGTTGACGGTATCGATCAGTATTTCCCCTCTGGTCAGCTCGTTCAGTCTGAAGAATGCTGTAAACAGGCTGCTCTTCCCAGCACCCGTTCTTCCCACAATCCCTACTTTTTCCGCAGGTCTTGTCTGGAAACTTACTCCTCGCAAGGAAGGTGAAAGATGTTCCCTGTGAAGAAAAACAAAAAGAACGGATTCTTCAAATGTTTTTTAATAAAGAAACAAACAAACAAACCTTAAGATTTGGTTGCTCCAGCTAACTTATACTGGTTGCATTTCGTGACTGGGAAACAGCAAATCGGCGATCAGTCGAATTTTCTTCAACTGACTTGCATTTTCGAGTCGCAAGGCACTGAACGCTGATAACGGGACAAAACAAATGAACACGGATACACTAAATGTTGCTAAATGTACTGTAAAGTGTGAGAGTTCTCCGACAACGACATTGTCAGCACCAGAATTCAGCAGAGGTTAATGGTATTTCCAGAACGATTACTCACAGGTCGGTATGAGACTGGCAAAAACACAATTATGATTGGCAGTGTTGCTTTGAGAGAGCGATGTTACCCCTATAGATTATACTTCGCAACTGTGGTTGTTACAACCCATGGAGCAACCCCCCCCCCCCCCCCGAAAAGATGATTGGGGGACAGAAAGAGCCAGACATAAGGCATGAAGGTCAGCCACCACTTGGAAATACAACCAGTATAAATGTCTACAAGATAATATGGATTATGTAAATACTTTATAGGGTGGGCCAACATGAAATTTTGGCAGATACCGATAAAGTACTGATATAAAATTTACCGATATCCAATATTCTACTGATCCGATAAAAAATTCTAAGTGGTCCTTGAAGAACATGAATAGTTCATTGACCTCCTTAATAAATGTTTGTTTCCAGATCACTGTGGTGCAAAAGCAATTTGCTTATTTAGACATTTACTTTTTTTAAAAGTAGGGCATGGAGATTATCCATTAAAATTATAACAAATTGGCAGAATTTTGCACTAAATTACAAGATATTTACAGATATATCAGATCGGCAAAATAATCAGTGATTTTACCGATACACCGATATGCCTATACTGAAAGTCATTTCCATCACAACCAAACATCTCGGAAAGATTAACTACCTCACTACAATCCTACAATTTCTTTTTTTTTTTCGAGCATTATTGGAGATTTCATTTTGTTTCCAATGTGCTTTCCCAATTTTGATCAAACCTTTACTGCTTAAAAGTTGAAAGTTGACTCCCCACCTCCTTCCTTCTTTTATTTGAAGCCACGACCTGGTCTTTTGAAACAGCGTTTGTTTCTTCTGTTATGAGTCCTGCACTTACAAAATGCCATTTCATAAACGTAACACAATATAAAAGCAGCTACTCAAAATTCATGGCAGCTAGAAAAATTTAATGAAATAGTTTCTTCATTTCACTTATCCTTTCCTTTTTTCTGGTATTGTGCAGAGCCTCATCAGATTCCCTCCCCCCTTTTCCAGCAACATGGGGCCTCCAGGTTCCTTAGCTATGTCACTGTTCACAGGATTCCCTCTCATTTTCACCAGATGTGGATGCCAGAATATTGAAAGCAAGAACAGCTTTCTGAATGCTCTCATCTATATGAAGATCCAACCATATAACCATCAAAACAAAAATCAGATTATTTAATTCCAATATAAAATCTGTTTTACTTTATGTATGTGAAACATACTAGAAACAAACTCAAAGTATACGAAACAAGCTTCAAGTATACGTAACTACATGATTGAGAATTAGATGGCTGGAAGTAACAACCAACCAGGACTTATGGAAAAGAACAAACCAAATGTAAGTGCAGAAAGAAATCAGATACAGGAAATGGATATATATATATAATATTAACTTACGTTTTGCGAGTATCGAGGTAACTTCTGCAACATTTCGGGGCGCACTGCTCCCTTCCTCAGGCTGCTCACAATTTTAAAGTTTTAACATTCCAAGGAGAAGTTTCTAATTGGGAAAACGGCATGGTAGTTTGACGTGTATCTATAATGGGTTTTAGATTTTTACTGTTTTTTAACCATACACCTTTTACCGATCCTATATCCTGAACCTATGGAGAGTTCAACGTGGTTATGATTTATATATAACCTAAACGTGAGCAGCCTGAGGAAGGGAGCAGTTGCACCCTGAAACATCGCAGGAGTTACCTCGATACTCGCAAAACGTAAGTTAATATTATATATATATATATATATTAAACTTGTGAGTAATTCGCACAACCTTTATCATGGATTCATGTTTCGATAGAGGAAATGGATAGGACACACTTTGGGGCAAGACAACGAAAACATAGCAAAAAAAAGGCATTAGACTGGAACCCACAAGGTGCAAGGAGACGTGAAAGACCCAGAAACACCTGGAGGAGTACAGTACAAAGAGACACAGAAAGACAAGGAAAAAGGCTGGATTGAGATCAAAGAGATGGCAAAAACAGAATCCGCTGGCATGCACTTATCAAGGCCCTATGGTGAACAGGACAGTAACTTAACATGATGATAACCAAGTTCTAAATGCTACAATGCACTTGCTATTCAAGATAATCAACATTATTCAGCACTGTTCAAACTAAATGAACAGAAATGAACACGCACACATAAAAATATTTCAACATCTCCCACCAACAATCTGGAATTTATTTTTATTTTCAATTCTGGCAAGTATAAGAACGCTCCAGGAGCTGGAACTCTGGTCTGTCATACTGGGTAAAAATTTATATTTTGTGACTGCTACTGGGAATTGAAACTGGGACCTAAAGTGAAACTTCTACATAAGAGTGTAATGTGTGTAGAATTTTCCTTTTATATCAATTTTTAATGTGTCAAATTTCTCTGTTCTGTATGAAGTAACGTCACTCCTGAGAGGAGTTGGATTTGAGTTTTTATTTTAGGTCCACTTTATGCACAGAGAGGCTAATTGGGACTGGACCTACAGTTTAAAGTGTTATCTGAACCACTATGTGCCTCCACTGGGTATCGAACCCGGGACCCTTTGATTACAAGGTGACGACATCACCACTACGCCATCGGGGAGGCCCTGAGAGGAGTTGGGACCACATGGTTATATGTACAGAATATTCAATGAGTATCACAAAGTGAATATAAATATGAATTAAGACATATATGTATAGATAACTGTTTTAGATAGCTTTTTCTTATGCTAGAAATGCAGTAATTACCTATATTGCAATACAACTTCATGGAAGGTAACCACTCCCTGACTAGGCCATGCGTACGGAGGAGCCATCACTTCTATGGACTTCTCAGGAGGCACGTGGTCGATGTATTGGTATGCTCTCTCCACCGCTATCATTTCCTTCTCAGTCTCTGTGAATGCATTCACCACCCCACTCAGAAGGCCTGTTATTGACAAAGCGTAGGATATGGCAAGTCCAACAAGACCTGAAAAGAAGAAAAAATGTGAATTCAAACTTTTAAAAAGGCCGGAGAAGTTCTACTTCTTAGGGATGGTCTAATGCGAAATTTCAACAGGTGGTGATAAAATGCTGACATGTAATTCCATATTTTTTCATATATTACATTTTAGCACATATTTAAGTTATTTTTACAAATAGTTTTCATATTTTCAAACATTTTCCAACATATGTTGCATATTCATGCTATTACTACATTCTCCCTTCTTCTGTTAAATACCAAAAGTTTTTCATTCATGAGTGTTCCATTCATTTTGTATTCTCTGTTTATTTTAATTCTTGACATTAGACAATTCATGTTATTCTAACATTCTTGATAACAATAGGGAATGCGAGCTGAAGCATTCATGGTGAAATCCATTGCATATTTTAAAAATACTACCATTACTTCATGCGATATTGACTGCAGTTTCAATTACTATAAATCTTATTCAGGGAGATTCATGTTTAGGAGATTCATTTTTCAGCACTTCAAAATAAAGTTTGGTAATCCTTTGCTTGGTAGCAAAAAAATAAAGCACATTTTGTATTTGAATTTTGCATTACAATTAATGTCATATAATGATGTAAGCCTAATGCATTTTATTTAGCTATGTGAGCCTCTTGTGAAAATTGTAATTTTTTACAACTATAAATCCATATTACATTCCATATTTTGATTACAATAATTAAATATATATATTTACATACCTAACACTTTCTGGTACATATAAATCCATTAACTGCTAATAACTAACATTCTACAATATAAACTTGCAAATGTCCTTAAAGAACATGAAAAGGTTCATCTACATCACACATAATGTAGTTAACCTGGTGAATGCAGTGGGTTTTGTCTTTGAAAAAGAAATTGTGCACTTAGACACTTACTTTAGAAAACAAACGCATATGTGAATTTTATGTTAATATCCATAAAAATAACAACAAAATAGCAGAATTAAATTTTTCTGACTACACAAATTAGGTGTTTTTGATCAATTTTTATATTATGGGCACGTCACCACATAGGCTATTTTTGCCCAACACAATACAGGGATAAACCCCTTAACTAGAACAAAACTGAGAACAAGATATTAAAATATGTCTGTTAAAACTTTCTAAACCAATTGCTAAAACTAATATTGTCACAGCCTACTAGTAACATTAAAACTATACTGTCCCTGAGTATATCCATAACGTAGTTAAAATCTGAGGCTGTAAAAGGGCCCTCTGTACACCCCCCCTCCCCACCAGTAGCACAACAGCCTTCAAGGGCCAGGATCTACCTCCCACATGCCGAGGTGGTAGATTATCCAACCATTTACAGGGTGACAAATGGTCAGCACGACGAACCCCCACTTGTTCTTGTAGGTTTCCATGACTGGGTTACGCTACTCAATCATAGCTCCCCAATTTCCTCATGAGGGAAGGTGGCCAACGGTCCTATGCACAGTCCGAAATCGCAGGAGAAAAGTCGTTATGCTTCCCCCCCGGAAGACTCAAACCTGAGTGTCCCATAGCGAGTCCAAAGCCTGATACCTTAGACTGCACAGGCACAGTGCAGGATGCACTCTGTACACACAAGGACAAACAAAGGACAACACGATTCCACAAAAGATTATTCTGGCTACATGTCCTGGTGCCAAAACCTCATTGGCATGCAATAAGCAGTTACTTGAGTATACTAAGGAAAAATGAGGTTGGCTTTTGGGTGCCAGAACGTAACTCTTACACAAATTAAGTCAATACCACTTTGAACCAATATGGATTTCTACTGATACTTAAAAAATTGTAACAGTTCAACACATATCAGACCATTTCCTAATATTAACAAAAGTTTTCCCATTGAAACTATACCATATCGTATCACAGTTTTTTCCTTTAAAACAGTGGATCCCAGAGTATGCCAGAGTCCCTAGGGTGCCGTGGCTGGCTTACAGGGGCACCGCAAAATGTTCCAATATTTTCACTGAAATGACACTTATTCCAAATATATACGTATTTAATACTTTTTACAAATAAAATGTTTCTGAACTGGAATATGTGTTTATTTTTTTAACTAAAGACAAAAGTTTGTAAACCCCTGCTTTACAATATTCACAATTTCACATAAAATCAGGGGTGCCCATCATCCCCCGACCCAAAATCGTTAATCAAAATCCCCCCAAAAGAATTGTTCATCATAACCCCCCACACACCCCCCACCCCATACACACGAATATAGTTTGGATAAACATGAAGTAATAGATTTTTGTTTGTCGATAATTTGATTTCATTTTTTTAAAAATTAAATTTTCGAAATACAACAGTTTTAGACAATAAAAGCTGACAGACAGTATGTTACAATTATCCAGTCAGTCGTAGCACAGGAACACATACAAGCGAAACAAATTGTGCCTGAAATCATCCAACACTAAAACTGAAGTCCGCATGTCGGAAGCTCCAAGCCGACTCGGAACTACCACAAAGAAACACCGGACAGTTTACCACTGGTCGAGATGACAACAATTGAAAGGTGCATGAAATTTGAATTCTTTCATTGCAGTTGAAATTAAAAGACTAAAAAAGAAAAAGCACGACTCACTTCATGTTTGCTAACATAAAACGTGCAAAACTGCTCAGGCTCACTGCTAATGTTAGTGTACTGAATCAACCTTATTCTTAATAGTTTGTCTGCTTGACTAACCTTGTATTAATGCAAACTGCACCCCCGCCTTTTCAAACCGATTCTAAAGAGGTGGTGTTTCAGTTCAACCCAATTGCTGCGAACACCCAGAGGTAGGAAGAAAAACCAATAACTTTAAATAAAAATCGATAGCAAGTCAAACAAGACGATCCCCCAAATTTTGTGTGAAGATATATAGAACTGGTTGCTAAACTTTAAAATTTTGTCCCCCCAAAATATTCCCATGATGCAGGTGCGTCATGAATCCCCCTTTTTGGCACCCCTGCATGATATAATCTTATAATCACAAATCTATTTCTCCCAACAATGTTGATGCAGGTACTATCACTGTTGCAACAACTCAACTGAAAGTAAATGACCTCGTTACAACCCAGGAGTGTCCAGGACTGTACAAACAAAATACTGATCAACCAATCCCACTGCAAATGCACTCATGCAAGTCAATGGATACAGATAGATACTCACCAGGATTAGCTACATCAAATTGGTGCTGTATCACAGCTATGACACCTACTCCCGTAACCATGGCAACTCCAATAAACTGCAGTCTCAAACTCAACCACTGGGCCGCAGCCTGACTAGCGTATTGGGTTTTCTGGTTGCTTTCCAGTTTGTCCTCGTTTTCCCGCTTGAACCTGAAAGGAAACAATGCAAATTAAGAAGATGCTGAAACTACAACACAATCCTGGCTTTACTCTCGTTTACTATTCCAAGATTAATTACTATGAAACATTTACAGGGACAAGAGGGACCTCTACCCAACATGGTAGATTGAAGCTACAATTTTACATGGACGCTTATGGAAGTTTTATTTTTTAAGTACTCAGGAGCACAGTTTACTAAAAAAACTTAGTATAACTGCACAAAATGCTTAAAGAGAAATAAGAAAAATTAGCAGGGTGGCCACTCTAGGACCTTGATAAAATTCACATAACATTCCGCATTTTTTAGGCGAACTTTCCAAAAATTCAAGGATACAAGCAGTGGCGCAACCACAGGGGGGGAGGGCATTTCCCCCCCAACCTTCAAGGGAAGTCAATTCTAGGGGGGGGCAAACATTGACGGCCAAGGGCACCTGCAGGGGGGTCAGAGAAGAATTGCCCCCTTCGATTTTAAATTTTATGCAAATAAAAGTACTTTTCGTAAAATTTTCTTGCTTCTTCGCTCGCAATCCCTGTTCTTCTCAGTTTCGTCAAGTTCAAAGCCATAGCTAGGTGGCACCGTGAGTCGACCATGGGTGCCAAATGATGTAAATGAAAAGAAATTGAGAAAGAGGGAATGCCTTGGTGCCCCGTGATATTACTTGCACCCTATTAGGGGTAAATAGGGGGGGGGACATTGACGGCCAAAGGCACCTGCAGGGGATGCACAAAGGACCAATTGCCCCCTTCGATTTCAAATCTTATGCAAATTAAAATACATTTCACAAAATTTTCTTGCTCGCTACGCTCGCAAACCTTGTTTATCTTGGTATCGTCAGGTTCAGAGCCATAGCTACGGGGCGGCAGGAGTCAGCCATGGATGCCAAGCGATCTTCATGAAAATAGTTGAAAAAGAGACAATACCATGAAATTATTTGTGCCCTATTAAATCAATATTTTTTAAATTGCAAAATTTGGATCTAAAAATGTTCTTGCTCGCTTCGCTCGCAATGTGATTGTTTTCTGTGATGTAATGTATTTAAATAATGTGTGTTGTATGTATATATATATATATGTGTGTGTGTGTGTGTGTGTGTATATATATATATATATATATATATATATATATATATATATATATATATGTAGGCTACTGAATGAATGAACTTTGAATACGTACACAAATAACATTAGCATGTTGCACATGTATTTTCTTATTTTCTTATTTTATGTTGCTCCATGTTGCATATGTGTAAAACATATGTTGTAAATGAAAGTTCTACACATTATATATGTACAGAAAAAATTGTCTTCGGAATGCATATTATGATTCATTTTCTGCCATTCAAGAATACAGTTTGTCTGCTTGTTTTCCATTATTAGCTAATGTGAAACTGACTGTGTTGAAAAATATTTCAAATCGTTTGTTCCAAACAAATGCTTTAGTATCGACTTCTACCCCCTCTTTGCGTAATTTATGAGGATAACATCATCTTTGATACTACTACCACCACTAGTAATAATAATAATAATAATAATAATAATGCCATTATTATTAGTATTATTATTATTATTGTTGTTGTTGGTACGTTTATCCTGGTACTTGCCCCCCCCCCCCCGACAAAAATTCGTGGTTGCGCCTCTGTATACAAGCACATGTTTTCTCTACTTTATATCTCTTCTTTTTGTATAAAAAAAACAAAACAACAACAACCTCTCACAACCCACACACATACACACACAAATATATTAACAATATAAAGGGTTCTGGTGACTCGAACATATCCAAAAATTGTAATTCAATTCAATTAAATGGTGTGTATATATACTGTATATCAGTGGCGTATGGTGACTCCAAGATCTGAACTATCTCACCACACCTGGTTCTCGGTTTTGTAAAAACAGGGGAGACTAGGCCATGTATAAGTGATTACACACTCCCATTTCTTTTGTTCTCGGCATCTTTAAGGAGGTAACGTTCCCATGTCAACTCCAAACAGGTTGCAAACTCCTAAGAATTGAGGTTGACAACTCCAGAATCGCGATCATCTTCCTATTGAAATGAGTAATTTTATTCAAAATTTCTAATCGATTTTTCTTCTGTATTATACTCTCTAGACTTCAGGCTTCGCAGATAGCCTAGCTAGCCTAGAATATACGCCCCTGATATATATATATATATATAATTTAAGGTGCAGAGTTTACATTTGCCATTTTACATACTCAAGACTCAAAATACTTCTACAATCACAAGTCACAAATGTTACGGATATATTAATCTACGAAAAATTGTTAAATGTGTAAGAATTTCAAACTTTAATTTACTTGATCAACTTCAAGATACCATGTCTAACAATAAACTTCCGTCTGTCAGATAGATTGTTCTGCAACGGACACTAACAAAGCAAACAAATTGAGATAATTCTGTTTCATTTTTCACGCATCTTTCTTTTCTTTTCCTTCCTCGATAAAAATAAAAGCAAAACTGTGAAAAAATTACCTCAGTGCATTAATAAATATGTATAAATTGAATGGGATTTTGATTAATAAAAGTTGCAATTTTTCACATCTACGGAAAAAAATTCACGTAGAACTCATGCATAATTCCCAGAATTTAAGAAATTCCCGGTGAGTAGCCACCCTGGTTAAAGTCAAAGAGCTGTTACGAAAAATGCTAAAACATTGCTCTGATTACATCAGTATCTAAAGTCTGGAGGAGCGGAGCTCCTGTGACGGGTGTGATATGTCATTCATTGGAAAAGGTGCACATTTTTGTAAACGATGATTCATAATAAGGAAAGCTTATATATTATAAGCTACACAGCTGTTTTATCACAGTAAGTAATAGTTCACCTTTCTGGCACTATTGGCTAATCACAAAGGTGAGACTGAATGGTGATATGATGAGATGGATGAAGATATAATCACAAACCAGATACCAGTGTCTCATTTGTCTGAAAATGCAGTCCATGGTGTACTATGTGGAAAGAGGTTGATATCTGGGTATTTCACCCTCTCAGTAAAATAACTACATTACATTATTTATAGTTTACAGTAGACTTATTTGCACCTAAGTTTACAAGTATATATTTGTTTTCCTATGATAAGTATAGTAGCCTTTTTGCCTAAATACATATGAAGAGTGGAATATAAAGGCTTATTTAGCACATGTGCTAATTCAAACAAAATATATAAAAAGGAATGAGAAAATATAGAAAAAGGAACGAGAAAATAACAGTACGGAAAAAGGACATGCAATTGAGTCAATTCCCTAAATAATCAGAAAGTAACTAAGTCAGAAAACTATAACAGTTTGTGATGATTTTTAAAAGGAACTGTTTTTAAATGGCAGTTAAGAACAACAACATATTTAACTGTAGACGAAATAAATAGCTTTATCACAATATGTACTACATAAAACTCTCTATGATTTATTACTACTACTACTGAGAAGAAATCTGCGGTTGAGCAGCTCATGAAAGAAGGGATTGCAGCCTCCTCTGGCACTGCCTATGTCTGATCAGTGAAAACTAAGTTCAGGAAGGAGTGTTTTCATTCTCCGTAAGAAATATTACACATGTAATGTATTTGGAGCCAAAGAACATGTATTAATGATCTTCCTTAATCTTTACTCTGCCGAGGGGGTCGTCAGAAAGTAATCCCCGGTTTCGCCGAGGCCTTTGGCGCGAACTTTTAAATTCATACACTTATTTGAAAAAAAAAATGTTATAACTCATAGACTATTTGACCAATCTACTTCGGATAAGTTTTATTTTGCAGCTAAAGCATCAGGGTATGCAACTGTGCTGAAATCAAAGTGACAAAGCCACTAAGAGGGCTTGGGTGGGCCACGGCCCCAAACTTTTAATGAAAAAATCATAAAAGTGGGAAGTTTGTTTCACATATTTGATAATATAATGCACCCAGGAACATGAAATCACTTTCATTTGGTTGAGAAAGGACCATTCTTTGAAAATACGGATAAAGTTTGCATCCCCTTCTCAAAATAGCAGGGGAAGAGGGGGCAAACTCCCCATTTTTATGATTTTTTCATTGAAAGTCGGGGGCCGTGACCCACCCAACCCCTCTTATTGGCTTTGGCATTTTGATTTCTGCACGTTTGCATGCCCTGATGTTCTAGCTGCAAAACAAAAGTTACCCGAAGTAGATTGGTCAAATAGTTTATGAGTTATAACATGTTTTTCTTGTCAAATAAGTGTAAGAATTTAAAATATGCTTAGGACTGTAACGTGTTCGGAAGTCCATAACCTGTAACTCACTATTCTCTTTCTTTCTAACATTTGCATTCAACCAGGCGCGGAGCGTCCATGTAAGCCGTGTAAGCCAGGCTTACACTTTATTAGTTCTAGTAAAATGTATGTAATTATATGGCAAAATTCGTAAAAACTTCAAAGTTCATCTCGGCCCGATACCAATCTTCGAGATCCTGTTTGTTAGATTGCAACACTTCAGCACCAGATGGCACATGAGAACTCCCACCTTTTGCTTGGGGAAAGTTGTAAGCCGTCTGAATGTTGCCTTACAAATTTCTGACCGCGAAGGAGCAGTGCCTACCGTCGCCCACCGTATCTCGAAGCAGAAGAGCAAGGAATATAGGGAGAAGAGCACGTCGAAACCCTAGGTGTGTAAACCTACTGGCAGAGGCTTACAACAGCGTTGCAAACCTCATGTTTAGAAAAAGTGTTGTTCATGGACGTCCGCAGTATTTCTTTCCACCAGGGAGGATTAAGCAAAGTATTTTTTTCAGGGGTTAGGGTAAACTAGGTATATTTCCCTTCTCAAAATATACTAATTCAATTTGAAGTTAACATTTTTCTGCAACGCCCTTACAATAATTAACAATTTGATGTGACAAATGAAATTATATGTGAAAATGGTTGACATTCATTTTTCAGGAAGTGTCTCCTCCCCTTGCCCCTTCAGGACATCCATGGTGCCGTTTAAACTCCGAAATTATGCTACATACTACTAAATTGTTCTGGGATTTTCATATTATAAATATTAATTTATAACAAAAACAAATATAAATTCGAATGGTTCAACCAACGGCATCGTTATGTGAAAAGTTTGAGAAAATTCAACCACAACGAAAAGCGGCCCTGTTGTTTTATTTATATCTCTAACTTACAACCGACTTTTTAAACTTGTGCGAGATTTAGCACCATTATGCTTGGGTTGGCTTCACTGAATACGCGCCAGCGAGACACAGGTCCTGCAAGAGGAGGGGCTCCAGCGTTGTCGGGGATGAATGGTTGACTGCAAAGGAAATTTGAGCCGGTGGTGCTTCAAGGAGGTTTTTTTTTCCCCAGGAACAGGGAATTCTGAAGAAAAACTAACAGGAAGGGGAAAAGGAGAAACCCAGAAATGAGTGGGATACGGGAAAACTAGATACACATTGATGTGGTAAATTCTTGTTGTTTCTGTTTTTCGCTTGTAGGAGAGCATAAACATTAAGACATATTAAGACTCTGTTTTCCGTTTATGTATGAACTCAGCTGGTAATAATTGAGCTAAAAAGTGAAACAAATATTAATGAAAACTGAAGATTGAACCAATTTTACAAATTTCATGTCAAATGTGAACCAAATATTATTAATTACATAGTCCGTGATTCAAACACTCTTCGAACAACATACGAAAAGCCTGTTTATGATCTTTTAGGTGCTAGATTTGCTTTTACACTATTCTAAGAAAGCACTTACATGTCCTTTGATAGAAATTTCTGGATATATCCCTACAATTTGTGAACATTTATTTTATATTGTATTTTTTTTTTTTACTAAATATAGGGAATTTTAAGGCAAGAGAGGGAATTTATTTATATCCGAAAGGGATATTCCCCTCACAGTCCGAAAGATCACTGCTTTGAGCAGTGACCGATTTTGGATCTGGTTTCTTTTTGTTTTCCCCTTCTTGCTGTGTGTTTGTTCAAGTCTCGAGGTATTGCTTTTGCGAATTCCATCTATTGAAAAGCGGACTGTCGTCCCTGTGCTGTGGTGTGATACAGTAGTGAAATGCATTATGGAATAAAATGAGTCAGTAGCGAAGCGTAGTCTTACGAAGGAGGCAAGCAATGTTTCAGTACAACAAAACATGTAGTATAACGACATGCCGAGGGGAAAGATTCAAGGTTTATAGCCTCATTTACCCAGTCGCTGAATTTGTCAAAATATCGTAATAAAGTGACTACTAAAAATAAACCATATGATCCGCAAACGTCACATTTACTTTTTTTAAAAAATCCAGGTAACGTTATTCATATGATATTAAACGTTTTGCATATGCGAACTTTCCGCATACAACTAAAGGGAGACGGAATTTCTTACTTACTTATTAGTACCTTTATTTGTTCATTATTATTTAATATGGTCAAACGGTGACCAAACCGATTTAGATAAAAAAAAATGGGAATCATTTGTTTATTTTATGCTGCATGATGTAATTTAGTATTTTTGGGCACCCTAAAAACCGCATTGGAGTAACTTAAACACTAAATAAAAAGTTAAACACAAACAATAAAAAATTCATTTCAAAGCAAAGAAACACATGCATAGACGATGTACTCACCACAATAAATTTCAAACTCTTGGTCCATTGGATGCCACCCTTAGTGACGATATTCATACTCCATTCAATGATGCCTCACTTTCATTGTGTCCCCGGAATGATAATTCTTGACTACCAAGAAAGGTTGTTACACTTGCAAGACGCTTTAAAATATCGCGATTTTGACGAACAACTTTGTTATGGTGCTCGATTGTTACTAGTCTGTGGTGATCCAGAGCAAAATCCACACGAGATTTCCCGAATTCCTTCAGAGTTAAAAATGCCCTTATGTGAGATTCTGCTTTTTCATGTCTCTGTAATGCATTGTGCACGTTATTCAGATCACAGTATCCCTCACTTGACCACACGGAGTTCGTCTTGTGCACGGCGAACAATACGCATGGCCAACAGTACAACCTACTGCGTGCTTCACAACCTGCTAGCCAAATAAACTTGTGGTACAAATTGCTTTGGAAATGTCGCACAAAGCCCCTTGGGCTAACTTGTTTTAAGTCCGGTAAATGCGGTGTTCATACGATTTTCATTTTAACACTTATCTCTCTCGAGCTAAACGAAGCAATTTTCAATTGCTCAATAATACACCCGCACTTCACATCAACCATTCCTAAATACGCGTTCATTCCGATAAATTCACAGCACAAAACACGAAGCAACAAACACTCACACTATCCCACGCGCTTTCCACAACTGCAAATGCAAGCATCCACACAAGATCACTTTGAAAATCTCTGAAACAACAGAAAGTGATACCAACCTATTTCCTTAATTTTATCCGTCACAAAGGAAAGATATATCAGTTTGGAGATAAAAATTACGTGGAGGAATCAGAATCATTTCAGCAGAACGAGTATGTACATTAATATTTAAGTAATAAAGTGTGATTCAATGGCATGCCCGGGGCGAAGGGGGGGTGGATGGTAGACATAACCCCCTTTTGGCCCAGTATATCTAAGAAAAAACGTCAAAGGAAGGAAAAGATGACAAAATGGGGACCGTAAAAAGACCCTGGGAACACCACTTGCGTCATAATAATAGAACTTAAAACATATTCGGGCCTCCCCGATGGCGCAGTGGTAGTGTCGTCGCACAAGTGTTTCAGATCCCATTTTAAACTGTAGGTCCAGTCCCGATTAGCCTTACTGTGCATAAAGTGGACTTAAAACAACAAATCAATCAATCAATCATTAAAACATATTCTTGTGCTCATAATATGCAGAATGTATACGATTTACTTCTATGCCATGTACAAATATCAGTAGATAGTTGTTTCTCAGATAGCTTTATTTTCACCCCAAGTTTTATTCAAAAGCAGTCAATTTATTGATTGTAAAATTTGTGAAAGAGCTCACTTGAATTACTGCGTAAATAATTTGGCAGTTGCAAACACTGGTAGCGGTCAACACTTCTCGCGTAATTTGAGCTGGACCGACCAGGAAGCAGGGTGCAGGACCAAGGTCCATCCAATCTTCCCTCCCTCCCTGAGAAAACTCTTCACGGGGGTGCAGAAATTCCACTGCCCCAACTCCCAATGTCAACTTTTTTTACACGTTTTACATTTCGCGAAATCTAAAATAATTTGTAATATAATATGATATATATGGAATTTAGAACAGTGATAATAACTTCTTTTAGTTATTTTATGACTAACAATTATTATTATATTTGCGATCTTGTTTACGTGTTCATGAAGACAAATATTTGTTACTAGTTTTTGCTGGCAACGTACCCATAGATGAATCCTTCTGCTTTCGGTTGAACTCGGCTATTTTCGGGAATCACGCAAGCTCGAAAAGCACAGCTTTTTGTAGAAGCTTTGTGGATGGGTTCCACCAGAATTTCACGCTTCGCCATGTGACTCCTTCGGAGGCCTTATTTTCCCGCAGAACGGCTGCAAGCATTGAGGCTGGTGCTTGCTACAGAGCTGCTGGGGGAGTTTGCGGCCGCATTTTTTCGCGAAATCGAGTGCGATGGAAACTAAATACGGTTAGAACATTAAGTACATTAAATGATATTCGAATTATGCAAGCAGTGGTTGCATTGCTTGTACTATATCTTCGCCTCTGAAATGAGTGTGATTGTGCGGTGGGGTGGAGAACTTGTTGAAGACGCCGTTGTCCAGCAAGGATTTTGCTGCCAAGAATAAACTTGTGGATATAGGTAGGCCCACCCCTTCCTTCTCTAGCGCCGATTTTGCGATTCATGTTACGGAGCTGATACTTGGTTATGCGGTTGTAAAAAGTATTCAGCACTTTTCTGTTTCCTTCTGTTTTCGTTTGTTTATTATTATTCATTTTATCTAACTTTGCATATTTTTTATCGATACGTTACTCATTGTGATAGGAATAACACTGACTTAATTATCAGATATCCAGAATTTTTAATTTGGTGAAAAATTCCAGGGAACTGTTCTGAAAAAATTGGGGGGGGGGGGGGGTCGATGTGTGTAGATAAATCACTAACCATGTCAGCCCAAAAATAAGCACAACGGGAAATAGCCTTCGTCATGCTAGGCTTACACTGTTGGAAAGGTCACGCTCCGCCACTGCATTCAACTGTACCTCATCACCATAAGTTCACTTTATGCTCAGATGTTCTCATGAGAACTGAACTCACTGTTTCAAGTTCTCTTTACATGGTACGAGGTTGATCCGGAAATTAGTACCCATGCAATTCAAGCTCAGCAAGTTGCAGTTACTTATTTTGCATACTCTAGGGGAGTTGCATCATGTTGGGTGCACTTGTGGTTTCTCTGAGCTTGTTTCCTGAAATCTGTAGTATTTTTCTGAATGCAAGAAAGATACAGCCATGTGAAATTCATCGTCAAATTATGGAAGTTTATGGCGACAATCAACAGCATGGGATTGGTGTAACAGGGTGTCTACCAAAATAACATATCCAGAATTACTAACTTTTCAGTGACCTTCATCCGTTTTTCTTAACCTTTATTTTTACTACCCCTACCAAAAGGTCAGTTAAGAAGAAAACTGAAGCTGTATTTAACAAGAAAATTAGACTTTATCTATTAATGCATCCTGGACTGCATTTTGCAGACTAGCAAGGCTCAGCTCTGGCTTCTGGACTCAAAGCCAGTAAAATCTTATTTGGGGCTCATGTTGTCATCCCTATATACAAGGAAGAATCGAAAAGTCTTTGTGCCTAATTTTTTTCTAGCTTGTTATAAGTGTTATTTCAAAAGCGAGACATACGAGCAATGCAGTAGGCTTTTCTTGGAACGGCCCTATTGTAACTTCTGATTTCTTCCACGGAATGGCCGGAATGCTCAGGAAGTCCACGCCATATGAGCAGTGAAGTGTTATTTGTTACAGATGGACAAACAGCCACAGATATCCACAGGGAAATGGAGCCAGTGTATGGAAACAAGTGCCATAGGAAATGCCAAGTTCAGTGGCAATGTCCTTCACATGAACACGTTGATCAGCTTCACCATTTCATCAACATGGGTAATGTTGTTCGGTGTCAGCGAGCAAGGAACGAGGTCGGCCCGATCGCTCATTGTTCTCCAAATTTTCCCGTCCACTTTCACACTCCTTGCACCACCACTGTACACTTCGCACTGATAAACACTTGTCTCCATACACTGGTATTTGCGATTGACCCTTCATCGATCATGTCTTACCACAATTCATCCTCATCTTTGCAATTAACCAAATAGGCAGAAAAGTGAACCCTCATCTTTGCTATTAGGCAAAGGGGCAGAAAAGTGAAGTGAAATAAAACTAAATCAATCAGTCATAATCGTGATAACAAACCTTCTTGACCACAAGTATAATTTCTTGGCTTTTTATTGATTTCTTAATTTTTTCTCGACTTGTAGACACCCTGTGCAACTTTAATTCAAGCATGGAAAACATCCATGATGATGAACAAACCAGGTACTCGATTGTCATTACTGAAGATTTGTTTCATCATATGGGTGAATTCATCAGACAGGACAGGAAATTCACACTTTAGGCAATTGAAAAAATCCATGAAAAATTTCACGTTTGCCAATAATACAGAAATTGTTACTGTTTATTTTAGGTACAAAAAAAAGAGAGATTGGGTTACTTGCATAAGGAAGCAGTCATTATGTTTCTGAATGAACTGATGACAGAGGTTTATGAAGGGAATCCAAAAGCATGTTATATGCTCCAACAAGTGCCTAAATATATAGGGTCACTATGTGAAAAAGTAGCCTAATGTAAAGTAAAATAAAAATGTTCAGACATGTGCACTGGTTACTTTTTTAATTAAATAATGATGACCAGATGAGCCTCATACACCTGTATATAATAAAAAAAACACGTGTGTATGGTGTTGAATACTGAGAAAATATATGTTAAACCAGTAAATATATGCTGCTTCTATTATTTACATTGTAAGCACCATCATAAACAATAATACGGGGACTGGAATCATGACAAGAAACTGGTTTCAGAAATGTGCCTGAAACAAATTTCAGATTTTCTCTATACAGAGTTCCCATATATTTTGGAGAAACAATTTTCCTGACTTATCCAAATATCCTAGGCAATTTTAAAATAAACTTCCAGACAATTCTGTGGTGCTTCAACATGCTACTGTGCAAGTCTTAAATGTTTACATCTGCTATTCAAAGAGAATAAAGTTTTAAAAAAGTGGTATTTATTTTCATTCCCAAATCCTGGCAAGGTCCTGCACTGTGGTTGTGCGGTCTCAGGCATCAGGCTTTGGGCTTTAGCTACAGGATGCACACTGGTTTGAGTATCCTGGGGAAAGCGTAAAAACTTTTCTATTGAAATTTCAACCAGTGTAAAGGACCAGTGACTACGGACCATCGTGAAGAAATTGGGGAGCTACGAATGAGTAGCATAACCTGGTCATTGGAAACCTACAATATTGACTGGAGGTTCGTCGTGCTGACCACATGTCACTCCATAACTGGTTGGACGATCTTCCACTTCTGGTGGTAGTGAGGCCGGCTGTCAGTAGGTAAGCCCTATACTTTATGGCCTGTTGCGCCACGAGTTAAAAATCCTGGTAAGTACAAAAACACTTGACATTTCTTAATTTCTTAAAAATTCCCCGACTTTTTCACCAATATGTTAATTTCCCTGAATCTTTCAGCTTTTTCAGGATTTTTTATTGAAATTCTCTAACTAGTTCAAGTTCTATTGCTGTAACACCCCACACACACACAATACTACTTTTTCACATTACTACTTGTACCTACCTTTGTGTTGCTCTGAAAGCTCTAATTGTGGAAAGACCCAGAAGGGTCTCATTGAAGTGGCTGTATATCGGAGACAAGGTGGTGCTGGATAAGCGTTTTAATTCACGTGATGTTAGCCTGTAGTATTTCTGCAACCAGTTGTAAATTGGAATTAAGGGAATTAATACTAAGCACAACCATGGAAGTCCATATATTGTTATTATTATTGAGCCTGAAAGAGAATAAAATAGTAGTACAAAAACTATAATTATAAAAAAAATCTGAGAATTTACTAAGAAATCACGATAAGTAGAGCATTTCTTTTATGAATACAAAAAAAAATCAACAATATTATTGAAACAACTTAATGATTTGTTCACCTTAATTAGCTATATAAAAAAAGGTGCACACTAGAAATTGATTTTACAAAAGTAGCATAAATTAGTTGAACTTTTATAAAAATAATGAATTCACAGAACACTGTACCCATTTACCAACTAATTATGGAAATATTAAGATCAATAAAATAATTAGTGCATAAACACACTAACAAACACAGAGATAATAATAAACAAAACATATCAAATTCACAGTCCAACTACAGTTATACAAGTTTTCAATTAGAATGACACAATAAGAATCAAGCATAACCTGGTTGTAAAATATCCATAATTTCACATGAGGCAATCTTTAAGTCACACAAGCAATTTCTACTCCACAATGTTGTATTGAAAATTATGAAAAATATTAGGGTAGAGCCGATCCTACTTTGAACCGATACTGATGCCAATACTCTCGCCAATTCCCACCGATACCGATACTTGAAAATTGTGATAATTAAAAATTATTCAAAATATTCATTAACATTAGTGTGTATGTATTCCACTCTAATTGTATGTATCCATTGACCAAGATTCTTCCTTTAAATGTACAAAATTTACATTAGAATACAAATTACATGTTATGTCATTACAAAAGTTTTTCTTCACACAAAACTGGTGGAAAATAAAGAGAAACTTTGAATTTTGATTAATTTCTAGAATAATTAGAATAATACGGCATTCTTGCGGAGCCCATAAAAGACCAAAATGGCAGACAGGAAGAAAAGTATTGGTCGATATTGGTAAATAAATTCCAGTATCGGCCGATACCGATATATCGGCTCAGTCCTAAACAATATGCATTTCAGGATATTTATACTCTGTGAAAGTGTGACATTATATTTTTGCAGCCTCCACAAGACACCCACACTCCAGAAAAGTATTGATTGATTTGCTTTATTTTACTTCGATTCTTGTACCACTTTTGGCTAATTTGCGAAGATGGGGATGAGTGATGATATGATGACTGGACACTCGCAAATATCCATGCCCAGGCCAGGATTCGAACCCAGGACCCCTGGCATCGTAGCATGATGTGCTAACCACTCTGCCACAGGGGCTGGCACCAGAATAGTATTCCTTGGAATCTGTGTGAAAATCCAACCAAAACTTTGATATTGGTAACACTGGTATCAGTCCAGCTTTACTTCAAACAAATTTTCTTAAGGGAGAGTTCTTGAGTTTTTTGGTTTGGAGTCCACTTTATGCATAGGAAGGCTAATCGGGACTGGACCTACAGTTTAAAGTGGGATCTGAACCACTTGTGCCTCCACCGGGTCTTAAGGGAGAGAGAGAAAGAGAGAGGGAGAGAGAGAGAGAGGGTTTCATGTAATGCATACATTTATTAAAATACTATAGAACGTCTTGAGAGTATGGGAAAAAGTATCAATGTACTGAGACTGTTCATGAATTGGACAAATATTAATTTAAAAAAATTAGAGAAATACAGTGGTCCCTCTATAATCCAGCACTTCGTCAGCCCAGCCCCTCCAGTAGTCCAGCGTTGAGCGAGCGGGGAACGTGAAAGGGAAAACAAGTTACTGCATGTCGGTGTCAGAGATCTTGGCACAAGGTAAACACTAGGCTCAGTATAGCGATCTGTACTAGGGATGGCCAGATCCGGATCCTAGTGGATCCGAAATCCGGATCCATTTGGTTCCGGATCCTAAAATTTTTCGGATCCGGATCCACGGATCCGGAATTTTCAGATCGGATCTGGTATTTTCAGATCCGTATCCGGTACTTTCGGATCCAGATCCAGAACTTTCGGATCCGGATCCGGTACTTTCGGATCCAGATCTGGTACTTTCGGATCCAGATCCGGTACTTTCGGATCCGGATCCGGTACTTTTGGATCCAGATACGGAATTTTCGGATCCGGATCCGTTTTGCCATCCCACATGCGCTTCTTTGGAAAGTAAGAATGTGCTTATAACATATTGTTACCTGCTAATATACATATAGTAATATATATATAATATACATACACACATGTGTGCGCGCGTGCGCGATTTGTAATTAATTAATACACTTACAAGGGAGGTCTAAGTCTCCCCCTCCGATTTCCATGAAACTTGCAGGGTGCAAATGAAGAAATACGTGTTTTTTTCTTTCGGCAAAAAAAATTGTTCTAGGGGGCAACCACCTCTCAAATGTCAAGATGAGGACAAATTAAAGTGGGGATCTGACCCCTGTGTTCCCCTCCGATTTCCATGAAATGTGGCAGGTGTATAGTAGGGATGGCCAGATCTGGATCCTAGTGGATCCGAAATCCAGATCCAGAACTTTTTTATTTTAATTTGTAGAACTGTAACTGTAGAACAATTGTATAATTTTTGTATAACATTTCTATCTTGTTATATGTGTTAAAGGTTTCATCCTGGAATGGAATGTCTCACATTTATGTGTGTTTTCATCCCCCCCCTCAAATGTAAAGATGAGGAGAAATTGAAGTGGGGATCTGACCCCGAAACCACGTAAATATGGCATAGGAAGAAACAGGGGGCATACGGCCTCTCTATACACCTGCCAAGTTTCATGGAAATCGGAGGGGAACACAGGGGTCAGATCCTCACTTCAATTTGTCCTCATCTTGACATTTGAGGGGATTTTGCCCCCTAAAACAGTTTTTAGCTGAAACAAAAAAACACGTAATTCTTCCTTTGGGCCCCTCTATACACCTGCCACGTTTCATGCAAATCGGAGGGGAACACAGGGGTCAGATCCCCACTTCAATTTGTCCTCATCTTGACACTTGCCCCCTAGAACAATTTTTTTGCCGAAACAAAAAAACACGTATTTCTTCATTTGGGCCCGTTTATACACACACCTGCCAAGTTTTATGGAAATCGGAGGGGGACACAGGGGTCCGATCCTCACTTCAATTTGTCCTCATCTTGACATTTGAGGGGGTTTTGCCCCCTAAAACTGTTTTTTAGCTGAAACAAAAAAACACGTAATTCTTCCTTTGGGCCCCTCTATACTGCCAAGTTTCATGGAAATCGGAGGGGAACACAGGGGTCAGATCCCCACTTCAATTTGTCCTCATCTCGACATTTGAGGGGAGGTTGCCCCCTAGAACAGATTTTTAGCTGAAACAAAAAAACACGTATTTCTTCCATTGGGCCCCACTATACACCTGCCAAGTTTCATGGAAATCAGAGGGGGATACTTAGATAACCTCCCTTGTTAGTCTTACACTTTGTAATTATTTAACACTGCATATATTATAATGTTTTATTTTAATTTGTAGAACTGTAACTGTAGAACAATTGTATAATTTTTGTATAACATTTCTATCTTGTTATATGTGTTAAAGGTTTTATCCTGGAATGGAATGTCTCACATTTATGTGTGTTTTCATTTCCAATACATTTGAATGAATACATATTCGTTTCAATGGCATTTACAAAATCACCTCTAACATTTTATGTTAAAGAAGTAAGATTATTTTTGTGCACGAGTGTGTTAGCCGATGCGTAGCAAAGTATTTTAGGAACAACATTTGAAAAAAATTCTTGTAGGACTAACGAAAAATTCCTTTGTAATCGAAGATCATAATACCTTTTAAGGTGTGGTAATATTATAATGGGATTGAGTAACGAAACACTCGGATCCGGAAATCTCGGATCCGGATCCATTTGGCCATCCCTAATCTGTACACGTCATTGTTGCACACGTGAGCCGTTTTTGTCTCAGTGTTAATTACGTGTATTGGTGTGAGTGCAATGATTTGCTATAGAATTGCTATCAAAATGCATTTTCTTAAATGAACCTCCACTAATCCGGCGTTTTCGTTAATCCGGCAGTCCTCTGGTCTGATATCTACCGGATTACTGAGGGATTACTGTATTGCAAGTCTTCCCATATGCATCTTTTCCATTTTAGAGTATTCCAACTACCAATTTGGAATATTTGATACAATATTTTCCTTTCAAATAACGCAAACTAAAACTTACCTAAAACACTGAAAAGCTGAGCCATCAGAATGTTCATTATGAATGGAAGGGAATCATCAATTGTGTAGGTGTCAGATGAAAATCTGTTGAGTATTCGACCAACTGGAGACACATCAAAGAAACTCACTTGAGCCTGAAAATAAAGATTTTCTCCATAAGAGACATTAAGAATGCACATACATCATAACGTATATTTTTCTAATGCTGTACAGTACAGGGAAGAAGAAGTATAGAGGCAGCTTGATAGTTGGAATGTGGAAATCAGAAGAGCAGGAATGAAATTCAGTGCAGAAAAGAGTGAGGTGCTAATAACAACAAGAAACAAAGCCCGAAATGAAACAAGAATAAAGATGGACATGGAAGAGTTGAGGGTAGTGGAGAACTTCAAATATCTAGGAAGCATAATTGAGAAAACTGGAAGAATAGATGAGGAGGTAAACAGAAGAGGACAAATAGGTGGTGGACTATATCAAAGCGTTCCAAGATTAATATGGAACAGGGATGTACCTATGAAATGCAAGAAGGTAATATATAACACATACTATGTGCCAATAATTACGTACGGAGCAGAGACTTGGACATTGACAGAGAGAGAGACAAAAGAAAGATGCAGGCAGTGGAGATGAAATTTTTAAGAAGTATATTGGGGAACACTAGAAGGGATAAAATAAGGAATGAGGAGATCCGACAGACAGTGAGTGTGGTGAAGCTTCAGGACAGGACAGGATAGATAAGGTCGGACACATGAAGAGGATGGATGGAGAAGTCCAGGTTTTCCCAACCAATAATTTTAAAGAACTTTCTGAACCACTTTATAATGAATAAACACACTATAAATGTTGCCACATACAATGGCAGCACAGGCAGAGAGAGAAACGTTCTTTAGAAACAATGACTCCGCTACTGTAACACAATGTGTTTTTCAACGACATTTTGACATCAGAGGAAATGGAAATGGAAAGGTTTATTAATAATGAATTGGGTTACACAATTCAGAACTACTGCATGAATTGTCAGCAAGAGGCCTCCTGGTTGCCCTCGAATTTTATGAACACCAGAAAATGTGTACCGAGTGGCAGAAGCATTTCAGCATAGTCCTAAGCATTTCCACAGCAAATGCTTGATGATTCTTCCAACCAACGCTGCATGATGACTGAAGGCTTTAAAATGCTTTACTTAGGGATGTGTGTTTCAGCATGCCACCTACAAAGATGTCGGTATGGCACCAAATTTAAATTGTCTAATTGTTTCTGTCCCATCCTGTATTATGTCAAGCTGTATAATAAATATAACATCTTAAACCTTGCACATTAATCAACTGAAACAAACTTATTCAAAATTAATAAATAGCATTTCTATACAAAATATTTAAAAGAAAAAGAAAGGAAATCAGTTGGGAGGAAAAGTGAAATATGTTTTCAGTTTCAAACAATGGCAAGGAAAAGGCATTTAATTATTCAAGACAACACTTACAAATAAAATAGAGCCTTCTTGAGGAATTCCGAAAACAATTTACCTTGATAATTTTCTTCAGCAGTAGCCTATGTATATTGGTTGCGGCATGTATCCCGCCATATGCAAACAGAAAAGCTCGGAACAAAGTGAAGATAGAATTCAAGGCAGCAATCACACCATACACTGTCAGGTAGTAAGTGACTTCGTCCGATGGTGTAGGCAAGTCAACGAACTGGGAAAATTCAAGGCCTTCAGAATCAAAGTTCCTGTCCACACTTGCATCAATATCAATCGACTGATCCACAAGCACAGCGTGTGTTCCGTTTGTGACGTTCGTTCTACTGTGTGTCACCCAATACGACAGCCACCAATCCGTTAAGTTCCTTGATGACTGCATCAGAAACATAGACAACAGAATACTGATTCCCAATAAATGTCCAATGGCTTTCCAGTATGATTTGTAAACGAAAAGCCGAATACTGCCAACCTCCCTTTCTTCTTCTTCCGTGATGCTTGTAGTCTCCACAGGCTCTTCAGATTTGGATTCAACGACCTCCCCTTCATCCACAGTCTGTATGGAATCAAGATTGGCTGAATCGTAATCTTCAAAATCAGTCAGAATATCATTGGGTGGACCTGCAATGTCGAAGGTTAGAGATTCTGAATTTTAATGTCATTTTGGAAGCATACGGTGTTTATTTTAGCACAAAACTTGAACAGTTAACAATTACTAGTCATTTTTAAAGATTTTCTTCAATTTATTACAAACTTAAATTTATCATCTTTGGCATATACAATGGAACCTCAATTTTATGTTTTTCAGGGGACCAGACTCAAAAAACTTAAAATATGGAAAACCGTAAAATCGAGGAAAATTTTATAGCATTTTGCTATGTTGGGACCATCAGAATTGAAAGTATAATGTGGGAAAATGTCCAATCCGGGAATGTAAAATCGGGGTTCCACTGTACTAGCAAATAAAGTTAGGATTCATGGTTAATATCTATTTTAACTATAACACCATTAAGCCTTGTTTCCATGATTATGAAAAAATATAAATATACTGACCAAGGCAGTAATTTATTTTATTAAAAACATAAACTAAACGTAACGTTTCAACCTTCTAGCAAGGTCTTCATCAGACTCTGTATCAAGTACATCAAAGTCTGATGAAGACCTTGCTAGAAGGTTGAAACGTTACGTTTAGTTTATGTTTTTAATAAAATAAATTACTGCCTTGGTTAGCATATTTATATTTTTTCTATTTTAACTAACTTTTTCCAAATAAAATCCAGAAGATGCTTAACTTCACTTAGTGGAAAGTTTAAGAATTTTTCTCAAAGCTTCAGATCTCAATTAAAATCTTTAGTCTTAGTCAATTAAAAACAGTTTTCCAAAAGTTATTGTTTGAATTTCACTAAATATTTGGGTGCAACCGATGCATATGATTGTTTTGATTTATCTGTAAAATAATGAGAATTTTGCCAATATGATACATCTATGAACAGGATGTAAGTTAGTACAAAAATCTTCAATTTTGTTATGGCTTTTATTCTTATTGCTGACAAATGCCTAGGTAAGTAAAGTAAATATCTAAATACAGAGTTTCTTTTTCAAAGCAAAAACCCATTACAGTCACCTACCTACATGCAGTTAACATTTGACATTTTATAAATACGGAGAAACTAGTACTCACTTTTATCCGCGAAGCTGTTTTTTCTTCTTTTTCGATTAATTTCAGTGGCCACTGCCAACATCCTCGTTGGAACTTGCTGCACTGTTGCTTGGCGTGTGTCTTTTGTTCGTAGTTCTCTGGCTGCGGCTAGGTGCACTGTGCATCTTGGTGTGTCGTCTGCTATTTCCAGGCGATAACTGCTGTAGTAGGGGAATCCAGGTGTGGTGCGCTTGCCCGCTATTGATGTTTAGTTCGTGCGGGAAGTTCTTTATGGCATGCGTTTCCTTGATTTTGGTGTCTATCAGCGTGTGGGCAGTGTGTTTGACCCGAACCTTTTGAATTTTATGGCTACTGTATTTGATATGTTTAGCAAGACCGGTAGTGGGTTGGGCTTTTTTCGCATCTGCTAGGTGCTGTTGGATTCTCTCATTGACAGATCTGATGGACCTGCCGATGTAATGAGCCTTGCATTCACACGCTGCATCGTATACACCTGGGTTGTCAAGGGGGGAGAGGAAGTACCGTTTGTGCTTGTTCAGTTTATCAGTTATTTTGGAATTGGGTTTGTGCACTACTTTGATGCCATATGGGAGAAGGGCTTTGGCTATGCGGTTGGAAGTGGTGGGATGGTAGGGGAAGGCAAACCATTTATATTGGTCGCTGGGGGTTGATTGCGGCTGGGTTGCTTGTGGATGGGTTGATTGTGGATGGGTTGATTGTGGTAGGTTAGGGTGTCTGACCTGTATTTCCGCTTTACTGCACCAAGTGGAAAGTTGTGATTCAGTGTAGCCATGTTTCAGGGCTATTTCAGTGATGGTGGCTATCTCCTCTCGTAGATCCTCTTCCTTGCCACAGTAGGAGAAGGCTCTTCGATAAAAGTTCAGCCACACATTGGCTTTTTGCTTAGGGGGATGGCTAGAGAGAGCATGTATGTACTGATTGCCTGCATCCGGTTTTCTGTAGACGGTGGTTGTGAATTTGTTAAGTGCACGGCTGATGGTGATGTCCAGGAAGTTGATTTTACCAAGTTTTTCTTGTTCTACGGTGAATTTGAGCCTGGGGTGGATGCTATTTAGCTTGTTTACTAGAAGGTTGAGTTCCTCTGTCTTTTTGTATATGACTATTGTGTCGTCCGCGTACCTTCCATATCGGATGCATTGTAGTTCTGGAGTGTGGAGTATCTCTTTTTCAGCCAGGTGCATGACGATGTTGGCTAAAGGAGCTGATAGCAGGTTGCCCATCGCAAGGCCCGCGGATTGGTTGTAGAATTTATCTTCAAACTGAAAGTAATTGTGTTTTAGACAAACTTCCCATAGCCTGGTTATCTCTTGTACCTCTAGGGCAGGGATTCTGTTAGTTGTCAGCCATCTTTCAACTGAACGCAGTGCTAGGTCTATGTGGATTGAACTGTACATATCTACTATGTAAATGCTGGCTAATTTTGCACTGTCAGCTTGAGCTATTGAAGTTACCAGATTTTTAGCATCGGCACTGTTGCGGAACACGTATGTTAGCTTGTGGTTGAATTGAGATATTTTGTCTTTTAGCCAGTTTGTTAGGTGGACCGTGGGGGAATTGAAGCCAGCTATTATAAGGTGCATGGGGATTCCAGGTTTATGAGTTTTAGGAATGCCATAGGCAATGGCAGGTGAAGGGTGGGGGTTGAGGAGGAATTTGTGGTCTTGCTCACTAAGTATGGCACTAGATTTCACTACATTTTTCACAATTCTATTGTACCTGTCTGTGGGGTCTTTTTTGATGACACTGTACGAGTCACTATTTAGTTTGTCTATCACTTTTGCAGAGTAATCACCTTTGTGCATAATTACGAACTGTTTTGTTTTGTCAGACTTTAGACACCAAACATCATTGGTGTTCAGCCATTTGCCAAACTCGGAGAGGACAGAAGAGATTTCTTGGTGCACTGGATTAGGTTTCCTGGTTTCACTGTTGGTCATCACTTTTTGAAAAATTCCAGCTGCCGACGTTCTGACGTTTTCCGAATCTTCGGGTTTGGGGGCAAAACAAGCTGCTTTTTCTGCCGCACATATGAGGTCGAGGGTGGGTGGCTTTACTGTTTGGTACATTAAACTTATCACTGTAGGCAAGGAGTTCTTTGAATTTGTTGGGGATCCTTTAGCCAACATCGTCATGCACCTGGCTGAAAAAGAGATACTCCACACTCCAGAACTACAATGCATCCGATATGGAAGGTACGCGGACGACACAATAGTCATATACAAAAAGACAGAGGAACTCAACCTTCTAGTAAACAAGCTAAATAGCATCCACCCCAGGCTCAAATTCACCGTAGAACAAGAAAAACTTGGTAAAATCAACTTCCTGGACATCACCATCAGCCGTGCACTTAACAAATTCACAACCACCGTCTACAGAAAAAGCGGATGCAGGCAACCAGTACATACATGCTCTCTCTAGCCATCCCCCTAAGCAAAAAGCCAATGTGTGGCTGAACTTTTATCGAAGAGCCTTCTCCTACTGTGGCAAGGAAGAGGATCTACGAGAGGAGATAGCCACCATCACTGAAATAGCCCTGAAACATGGCTACACTGAATCACAACTTTCCACTTGGTGCAGTAAAGCGGAAATACAGGTCAGACACCCTAACCTACCACAATCAACCCATCCGCAATCAACCCCCAGCGACCAATATAAATGGTTTGCCTTCCCCTACCATCCCACCACTTCCAACCGCATAGCCAAAGCCCTTCTCCCATATGGCATCAAAGTAGTGCACAAACCCAATTCCAAAATAACTGATAAACTGAACAAGCACAAACGGTACTTCCTCTCCCCCCTTGACAACCCAGGTGTATACGATGCAGCGTGTGAATGCAAGGCTCATTACATCGGCAGGTCCATCAGATCTGTCAATGAGAGAATCCAACAGCACCTAGCAGATGCGAAAAAAGCCCAACCCACTACCGGTCTTGCTAAACATATCAAATACAGTAGCCATAAAATTCAAAAGGTTCGGGTCAAACACACTGCCCACACGCTGATAGACACCAAAATCAAGGAAACGCACGCCATAATGCACTTTCTGCACGAACTAAACATCGATAGCGGGCAAGCGCACCACACTTGGATTCCCCTACTACAGTAGTTATCGCCTGGAAATAGCAGACGACACACCAAGATGCACAGTGCAGCAAGTTCCAACGAGGATGGTGGCAGTGGCCACTGAAATTAATCGAAAAAGAAGAAAAAACAGCTTCGCGGATAAAAGTGAGTACTAGTTTCTCCGTATTTATATACTACCGCGTCTCTCTTTTCCCAATTATGAATGACATTTTATATTGTCGCCAGAATATGGGTTATTAGCATGCCAGTAAATTTTACATCTGTACTTTAAGGGAATTGGAAATTAAAAATCATATCAGTCTATCAATACTCTAAACCATGTCACCTGTTCTGACTTTCTTCAACAAATGTGGTGAATTGGCTTACAACTAGGGTTGAGCCGACACTGATGCCAATGTGTTGGTGCTGGCTGATACTGGTGGTATCAGTCATCATCATCCTTTGTTGTTTCCTGCCTCTGGCTGGGTCGGCATAGAAGTCAAGCCTCTCCATTTTTTCCTGGTCTTCCACCACTCCTCTCTTTCCATGGTGTTCCAATCTTGTCCTCTTCTCCTAACACTCTCCGCTATCTCTATCCACCGACATCTTGGTCTTACCCTTGGCCTTATTCCCACTCCTTGTGCATTGTAAGCTCTTACTGGTAGTCTTTCTGCATCCATCATCTTCATGTGTCCGAACCATCTCATCTGTGCCTGATCTATCCTGTCCTGAAGCTTCACCACACCCACTGTCTGTCGGATCTCCTCATTCCTTATTCTATCCCTTCTGGTCTTCCCAATATACTCCTTAAAAAATTCATCTCCACTACCTGCATCTTTCTATTGTCTCTCTCTGTTTGTCCAAGTCTCTGCTCCATACGTAATTATTGGCACACATTATGTGTTATATATTACCTGCTTGCATTTCATAGGTACATCCCTGTTCCATATTAATCTTGGAACACTTTGATATAGTCCACCACCCATTTGTCCTCTTCTGTTTACCTAGTCATCTATTCTTCTGCTTCTCTTAATTATGCTTCCTAGATATTTGAAGCTCTCCACTACCCTCAACTCTTCCATGTCCATCTTTATTCTTGTTTCATTTCTGGCTCTGTTTCTTGTTATTAGCACCTCACTCTTTTCTGCACTGAATTTTAGTCCTGCTCTTCTGATTTCCTCATTCCAACTATCAAGCTGTCTCTGTACTTCTTCTTCCCTGTTCCCCCATATTACTAAGTCATCAACGAACAACAGGGCCTTCATCTCTTCCTCTCCTATCTTCTTCCCCATCTCTTTGTTAATTGCATCCATTGTAATTATGAAGAGCAGTGGGGAAAGTGCACTTCCCTGTTTTAGTCTATTACTTATAACAAACCACTCTGTTCTTCCCACTGGTGTCTTCACACAGCTCTAGTTGGCCTTGTATATGCTCAGCACTCTACATACTATCTCTTCCTCAACTTCTTTCTCTCTTAGAGCCTTCCAAATCTTTGTTCTGTCCACGCTATCATATGCTTATTCTATCTAGGAATGCCATAATCAAATCATTTTCATACTCGTAGTGTCTTTCCTGCATTTGCCTTATGCTGAATATCAGATCTTCTGTTGATCTGCCTCTTCTAAATCCAAACTGTTCCTCTCTTATGTTCAGCTCTGTCATTTCCTTTATTATTTTCTCTAATATTTTCTCATACACATTTGCTGAGTGGCACATTAGTGTTATTCCTCTGTAGTTTTTACATTTATTTCTGTCACCCTTCTTGAATAAGGAACTATGAGCCCCTTTGTCCTATCTCTTGGCACTTCTCTCTCTTGCCACACTGTTTTCAACAGTCTGTATAGCCACTGAACACCAATTACTCCTGCTCCTAGATCATTTCCACTGGCACTTCATCTACTCCAGATGCTCTATCTCTCTTCATTCTCTTCAGAGCTTCCTCCACTTATTTCCATGCAAGATTCATTTTTCCTTCCTATTTTCTTTTTCCTTCACTTCTTCACGTTCATTTCCTTTTTCACGTTCAGCAATTTCTAGAAAAGACTTCTCCACATTCTCCTTATTTCTTAATCCTCTTCTACAATGTTTCCCCTTTCATCCCTTAGCTTACAGCTGTCTCCTCTTTCTCTTCTCCACTGTCTCACTAATCCATATAATACTTTTTTGTTCCCATCTACATCTTCTTCTAGCACTCTGACCCATTCTTCCATCCACTTTCTTCTTTTCTCCTTTACTACTGTTCTGGCCTTTCTCTTCTTTTTCACATACTCTTTTCGTGCATTTTGTGATTTACATTTAAACCATTTTCTAAATGCATCATCTTTGTTTTTCTCTGCACCTCTAGTTCTTTCATTCCACCATGGTGTTTCTTTCTTCTTTTTTTTCTTGCTTGTCCTTCCACATGCATTTTCGGCTGCCTCAAATAATTCTGTTTCTACTCCTCTGGGTTCATCAATTGGCACTTTGTTCTCAATATTTCTTGATATTTCTCTTTTATCATCTTATCCTTCAATTTCCACACTCTTATCCTTCTCTCTTGTTCCTCCCTTCTATCTTTTATTTTCCATCTCCTCACATCTCCTACTAGTAGTCTGTGGTCACTGTCTAAGTTCTCACTGGGTATTACTTTAATGTTTTCATTTTCTTCCTTGTTTACCAATATATAATATATTAGACCCTTGTTCATGATTCCAACTGTATCTTGTTATTTTATGGCTGTCATATTTCTTCTTAAACCAGCTATTACCTACTAACAGTCAGTTTCTCTTACAAAAGTCCAGTAGCCTCCTTCCCTCCTCATTCCTCTGTCCCCATCCATTTACTCCAAGTATTTCTATATACCCTTTCCTGTTTTCTTCCCACTTGTGCATTAAAATCACCAATCACAATTTGCCATTCCTATCCTACATGATCTTCCAAGTCTTCTTCAAATTCATTCTTTCTCTTCTCTTGTACATCCTGTTTGTGGGGCATACACTTGAATTATTTCTATCACTTTCCCTCTTACTTTCATTTTTAGTTTTATTATTCTGTCATTTACCCTCTCTACTTCCTCACTTATTCCACTTCTGACCACAAATCCAACCCCATTATAGTCTTTCCTCAATTTCATTTCTCCTCTTCCTTTGCATTTTGTTTCGCTCAATCCAAAGATGTCAGATTCCTCTTCTCTCCATTAGATCTACAATTTCTTCAGTCCTTCCTGTCAGTGTTCCAATATTCAATGTCTCTATTTGTAGCCCAAGTCGTCTCCAATTTTCAGTCCGGCTTGCTTCTTTCTTTTCTCGATTTTTAAATGTTTTCAGCTGTCGGCTAATCGGGTCTGTCACAGCCTACACCTGGGTGGTGGGGCTACCCTACCACCTATGGGTTCCCAGGTACACCATTGTTTTCTGTTAGGGTTCCAACTCCTTTAACCTTTCTCTTGTGGGTTCAAACACTTTCATGGCAGTGTTTATTTGCCATGACACAAGGCTGTCGATGGGTATTTGTAGTATTTGCTGAGTATGTCCATGCCACTGGACACCCTCCACACCCTGACAGCCTTGCCGCCTTGGTCGGTACTGCTTATTTGGGTTTCCCCTTATTCACAGCTGCTCCTCATATCTAAGGGATGTTTCACTATCCACCAATTGTGACCCGTTCAGTTGCTGAGGCTCGCACCAGATGTGTATTGATTTGAATATAAACAGTGTTACCAACTGATACTTTTACAACATTCGGGTACCTTGTAGGGTCTGCCATGCAACATTTTCACAGACTATAAATACCCTGGAAATTATGCAAAATGCTAAAATTTCTATTTTTCGGCAACGGCCCTGCGGGGAGAAATGGGTTTTTGTGATTAAACAATTATCTTCTGTGAAATTATTATAAATATTTTAAAGCATGACTTGGGTAGATTGATAGTGCATAGTTCCAATTAAAATCTAAATTTTGAAATTTATGAACTAATATAAATTGTTTCCATTTCCAGGTATTGGTGCAAATCAATAAGATCTCTTTATGTATGGTTATCAGTGTTGGGTCGAATACTATTTACTTCAAGACTGATTTATTTACCTCCACGCAAGTGATTTTCCAGCACTAACGACTTTGAACATAGGCACTGCGTATGTTAGGGATGGGCCGATATGAAATTTTGGCCAATACCAATACGGTTCCGATATAAAATTTGCCAATACCGATAACCGATATTCTACTGATCCAAAACAAAATTCCAAATGGTCCTTGAGGAACCTGAATGGTTCATTAACCTCCTTGATAAATGTATTTCAAGGTGACTGCAGTGCAAAATACATTTAGATAAAGATATTTAGACATTTACTTTTTAATAAAGTAGGGCATGGAGATTATCCATAAATCTTATAACAAACTGGCAGAATTTTGCACTAAATTATAAGATATTTATGGGTATGATCAGTAAAACAATCTGCAATCTTACCAATACACCAATATGCCTATATTGGCCAATACCAATTAATCTATCCCATCCCAAGGGTGTATATATATATATTTGAGACCTAATAAATTTAACCTCTTAACATACAGATTTTTTTTAAAAAAATGTTTCGATTTTAATGTAATTTTTTTATTACTCCGTTGAAATAATCAGTTAAGAACATTATAAATGGTTATAATAATGTTGATTGTTGACAACTCAACAATGAGGTACATGCGTCTGAAAAGCCCCTAAAATAAAATCCCGAGTATACTCGTGCTATCAATGAATAAAATATTACCAATATAACTTCTTAAAAAATCAAGATAAGTTATTTTAATAATCAAAATAAACACAAAAAAACACTGAAACACTAATTAGTGAACTTGAAAACAATTGTTTATATTATAGGGACTTTGTCATTAGTCCTAAAACATGTATAAGTGTAACCACTAAACGTGACATACATTGTTTATATGTTACTGGCTGTGTGATAAGCCCTGAAACATGGGTCAATGCACAAAGCTACACTGCATTCCTCACACATGTATCTGGATTCTCTTCTAGCCTTCTTCCCACTAGCATCACGCACACTGCTGCACATTCTGCACATTCTTGTAGGATTTTGCTTCTTCTCAGTTGGAGGAATCACTGAAGGAAAATGGCGACCAACAAGTCGCATTGGTGTTGCCGTTGCTGAGGGGCGACCAGCTGCTTTCGGTGAAAATTCTTCTCTTTGATGATGAGCAACCATTTTCTCAATGACAGCGACACGAAAGTCAAGGGCACTCTTCCGTCCTCCATGTTTTCTGTAGAGTACGAAGGCATTCCACACAGCTAGTTCTAAGAGGTGGAAAAATATTTTCTTATAATAATTTTTACCTCTCTTTCGTGGCAATGGATTGTTTGTAATGTATTGATCTACCCTATCAACACCTCCCATTGTATCATTATATGCAAACACGACCACAGGCTTCACAACATCTTTGTTCCTTTGTCTGCGTGTTTCCATTTCCGCACTGTGAAAACGGGATAACATCGAGACATCTCTTTTGTCTTTCCACTTTAGTGCAAGAAGTTTACCTCGTTGGAAAGCTACAGTCTCTCCCTTCTTCAGTTTTATCCTTTGAAACGATGGAGGCATATTCTTTCTTGTGGGACGCACGGTGCCATACACATCTGTTCTATTAGATATCAAAATGTCGGCAAGCTGGGGAGAACTGTAGTAGTTGTCTACAGTTAGGCAGTATCCCATATTCAGCAGGGGTTTCATGAGTGTCATGACAACTTGTGATGACATGGGTAAATCTTTATAGTCCTCATGAAATTTAGTGCCAGCCCCTGTGTATATTATTAGGGACCAGACATATCCAGTTGCCGATTCACACAGCATGAATGACTTGATGCCAAATCTGGCTCGTTTCATAGGTATATATTGGACCCATCCCAACCGTCCTTTGTATAACATCAGACTTTCATCAATTGTCACATCTCGTTCTGGAGTACAAGCAGATTTAAATTCGGTGGATAAGTGATCCAAAATTGGCCATATTTTATTCAGTTTTGGTTGAGGATGACTCTCAGCGTCATATGTACTATTATGAGAGAAATGCAGATTTCTCTTCAAATTCACAAATCTATGAAACGGCAAAATTTGTCGAAAAATTGGTGTAGCTAAAATTGGATTCTTAGTCCAGTACATTTGATAGGTAGGTTTCTTTACAATACTCTGTAACAGTATGAGTGAAATAAAAATATACATTTCGTCCACTGTTGTGTCTTTCCATTCTCGTGCCAGTGTCTGCCTTGCATATCTGTTAGTTTCAGTCACCAAAATCCCTACAAAATCATCATCAATAAACTGACAAAAGTAGTGCATAACATCCTCAATATGTGGCTCGAAATTCACTTCGGGCTTACCTGTGAAAGTAAAGCGTGGTCGGGCAGTTGGGAGTTGTCCAGAAGTATCAATTTCACACCACTGTCTGACACTTGCAAAGTCAGTTTCCGATGAATCTGACACATCACTTTCTTCTGAACTTTCTTCATGACTTTCTTCGGAGCTATCTGAACCACTAAACTCAACATCAAGCTCTTCTTCACTCTCCATTTTCACGAAAGAAAAAGAATACCGCCAAAAAAACACGGAAGAAAACAAAGGCACCCGAACTGACTTTCTCACACCTACGCCGTAGACGAAAATAAACGTCAAAAGAAGGAGATTAGTGACATCTACCGGAAAGACAAAAAAACAACAACTTCAACAGCACTATCTAGCGGAAACATGCAGAAACATAGAAAAACGAGTATAATCGTCCTTTTAAAATGTGTACGGATAAAAAGAAGTTACCCCGAATATACTCGGGATATTATATTTTCGTGGAAATTAAAAACCCGAGTATACTCGGGCTTTTATGTTAAAAGGTTAATGAACAATGTGCAACCATGATCTCATTGGGTTCCACTGTTAGCTCACCCTGAGAAGTTATCTTGCCATCCTCCAGCACCAAAATCCAGTCAGCAGAGAGCAGGTATTGCACGTGGTGAGTGCACAGGATTCTTGTTTTGTTCCTGAGGAGACCAATGATGCACTTTTGGAAGAGAGTCCGGGCAACGTGGACATCCACTGCTGATAGCACGTCATCCAGGAGGTAAATGGACTTATCCTGCATTTGGCCAAAACAAAACATCATCATGATAACTAAGACTAGGAAATTGATGACCTAAAAAATCTCAAAAAATGACCTAAAAATCTCAAAAACGACCTAAATATATTAAACAAATGACCTAAAATCTCAAAAAATGGCCTGAAACTCAAAAAATTACCTAAAAATCTAAAAAAATAACCACTAAAATGGTTGAAAAATGACCTAAAAATTTAAAAAAAATGGTCTAAAAGAATTTTCACTCTCAAAATTAAAACTGCTTCTATTTTTTCATAAATTACACAAGAGGTGTTAGTTGAATAATTCCACAACACAATTAAATTGTTTTGTGGTTTAAACTATCCTTCCTTTCAGAGCGACCCTTGCACGATACAGTAGTCGGTCAGCATCTAAAGATACAGTTGTGTCTCGCATGCATCAGGTTATAATTTTTTTGGTGACTAATTTTACTATAAAAGCACAGAAAAAAGTGATAACAGTGGCCAGCAATTGAACTGAATTAGGTTTCACCCGAAGTATTTTAAGTTTGCTGGAGGAAAAACAAATTTACCACAATTATGTGATCCATTGCCAAAGACACTCAAAAATAATAATGTGCTTTGCATTGACGTAAATTATGGAAAAAAATTCCAATACTGACACAGGTGATAATGAAAAATAATAACAAATTGCCTTAGATATTGATTATAATTATAGGATGGTATAAAATACAAGTATGCCCACCTGATAAACTGCTCTAGCAAGAGCAACCCTTGCTTTCTGGCCACCACTTAGAGTCACCCCACTTTCCCCAACAGAAGTCAGGTCACCTCCCGGCAATGCTTTTATGTCTTCATCCAGGCAACATGCATCCAGTATGGCCCTAAAAATGGCAAATTGTTAATGCAAGCAATAAAACCAAAAAATAATAGTGAAAGGAAATGACAATTGTAGTAGCACCCGGATTTTATATTATTCAATATACATTTACTCTTCATGGTAGAGCCAAATGTCATACATTTTTTCTGGATTCAATTTTTTTTAGCCTTGATCCACTACAAAATGAAAAATCGAGGTTCTATTGTAGCAAAATTTAAAGAAAATTTCAGAAATTCCACTTTGTAAAATCTAACAGAATATACACGGTTATTCAAAATGATTGTCAGGATTTCAATATTTTTCTCTGGGCAGGTCATGAAACATTTGGCATTTTTGACCAGATTAAGTGATGGAGACACTCTCAAAGTTTCCTTTCATAATAGGCAATGTCCTGTAGTTTTGATTTGATTGAATTGGTGTTTCAAGTCCACTTTATGTACAGTAAGGCTAATCGGGACTGGACCTACAGTTTAATATGGGATCTCAACCACTATGTGCCTCCACCGGGTATTGAACCCAGGACCTCCTGTAGTTTTGAATTTGGCAGCTAGGAGGCAGGTTTCGGAAGATGGCAGGTCACGGCAGTGAGAAGGCATTTTTGTGCTCTAATTTCATTATACTTGGTTATCATTCTTAAATGACAAATTCCACTCATTGGTGACACACACAGTTTCAGAAAATAAGGTGGACAAATAAAGGAAGGAAAGAAAAAAACAAAAAACAAGCACAAGTGGACCAGGTTAGAGAGGCTTTCCAACGGAGTCCTCGAAAAAAGTGGGAAGTTGGCATACCACACACAAAAGTGTGACGTATTTTGTGGAAGCAACTAATTAAGCCATACAATGTTTTAAGCTATAACACCCAATGATCACAATCGAACAAAAACTTTCTGAGAAGTGTATTGGACAATGGTAAATTTGATGAAATTACAGTGCATAAATACAAGGTAACCAAAAAAGTTCTTGCCGTTTTTGACGTCGCATGGGGAGAAGTGATCACTAATACAGAAATATGTGTGCCACATGCTGTAAAAGTGGTTGGGGTGGAAGTGGGGACATTGACCTTGCCTAATACAGGCACGTTGTGCACTCACAGCAGTCATAGCTTGAGCAGTGGCGAGGAGAAATGGAGGTGTCGAAGCAGCTGGTTCGGGGTGTTCTGCTTTATGACTTGAAGTTGAGCTTGTCCGCAGCCGAATCAAATTGCCGAATACGTCAAGCCTTTGGGGATAATGCTGTGAATGAATGCACCCGGGATTTCTGTCCCTTTCAGCCACAGGTCCTGGATGATGAGGCCCTGAAGTTTGCCATAGAGGAGAATAGCAGCTTAACATGTGGTGAGCTTGCCAACTGCTTCCAGGTTTCCGATGAAAGAGTCAGACTGCACCTGCACTGCATAGGAAAAACATTCAAGTTGAACAAGTGGATACCCTATACGCAATCGAAAGCCAACAAGCAACAAGTGACAGCCTGTTTCTTGGCACCGCAACACACCTATATTCAATCGAGTGCTCACCTGTGACAAAAAATGGCTCCTGTATGACACTCCCAAGCATGCCAGACATTGGTTTTCAACACAGGACCCTGTGCCTCAAATCACAAAGCCACCTCTACGCCCATTCAAGATCAGGCTCTAGTCACCAAGTGGTGCACTACGAGCTGTTACCAATGGGCCAAACCATCAATGGGGACCTCTACTCACAGCAACTGGAACGTGTGTAACAGGCACTGAAGCAGAAGGTTAATCGCAAAGGGTGTACTGCTCCTTCACAACAATGCCAGACTGTCTGTGGCGTGGGTGGTCAGGGATACCATACAACAACTTGACTGGGAGACACTGTGCCATCCACCCTACTCCCTGGACCTTCCTCAAACAGATTATCACCTCTTCCATTTCCTGGACAACCACCTTCGTGGGAAATCCTTCGCAAGTGAGGCAATACCGCCAGGGCATTGCACAGCTACAGGAATATTGACAAAAGGTGCTGGATGCCGATGCAGGGTGGCCACTCTAGGACCATGTTAAACTCAAGTATAATTCCTGGTTTTCAAGGCAAACTTTCCAAAAATTCAAGCGTACAAGCAGGTGTTTTCTCTATTTCAAACTTAGGTATTACAGTCTCTCACCACCCACACACAAATATATTAACAATATAAACGGTCTGTGCAATTCCAGTGTATCCAAAAATTCTAATTCAATTCAATTGAGCAGTATATGTATTTAATTTAAGGTGCGGAGTTTACACTTGCCATTTCACACTCACACTAGACATGCATCTAAGAACAAAAGTCACAAATGTTACGGGATATAGTAATCTACAAAAAATTGTTATTTCTAAAATAATTTCAAATTTACGTAATCAACTTAAAGAAATCAACTTCAAGGTATTTTATCATGTAATAATTTTCTGTCTCCATGGTGGCTACAAACAAGCAGAAATAAAATTCCCTGACTTTTCCAGGTTTTCCAGGACAAAATTTACATTTTTCCCTGACAATTACAAACTAAACTAAATTGATGTTTTTGCAAATAGAAATAATAAACTCGCACAGATCCACGTATGGTTTTGTTAAGTACCAATATTATCTTCTATGAAATTGACTTAATTTCTCTATTCTCTATGATTTGAATTCAAACTGCAAAATAGTGAATTTGGAAAATTATTACAATTCACAAGTTAGGGAAGGATTACGGAATTTTGTCATACGCAGTAAGTTTAAAATAAAATACATTATTATTTTTAAAGTTACGACTAAATGAGATAAGAGTTTGAATTTGAATTTGAATTTGAATTTAAAATTTTGGGAGCGTCAGCACTTAGGCTATTTTGCTCCCGTCACATTATACGGGGGCCAGCCCCTTATCATTACAAATAACAACTCTAGCGTTGCATAACTAAAAAGCTTAAAATGTTCTGACTTATGTTAAAAGCTGAGGCTGTAAATGGGCACTCAGCACACACAAGGACAAAAAACAGGACAACACACACAAAATTATACTGGCCATGAGGCCAGTCGCCAGAGCCTCGTTAGTCGTTAGTCCAGGGTGCACTACGTGGAAGTGAGGTTGACTTTTGGGCGCCTACGTGGAAGGTACCCCTTACACCCCATGAGATAAGAGTGAAGAGTGAATGATTAAGAAATACAATTTGTAATTTATCAGTCTACTTATACATTCTCGGTATTATATGTTGATATTTCCACTGAGGTTTGGAACCCTCTGCTTGCAAGAACCATGAGTGAGGACTCATTATTTAATGCATAAAGCTACTTCTCTATTCTCTGTAAAGCAAACAACTTAACTCTTGCATATAAGTGAAACAATTGAATCGAACAAAATAAAGTGTCATATTTCCTTATATTATTAATGGGATTTCTGCTTCAGTACAGTCCAAGTGAAGTACTGTGAAACTAACAACATGCAGTTATACCATTATTGCTGACGAAAAGGATATGTAGGTATTACAAATTTAACGCAAGGCATTTATAGAATTGCATTGTATAGGTACCTGATTTAGCTAACCACACATTAAAACAGGAACACTCTAATAATAAAAGTTTCTGAAAGTTCATATACGAGGGGAGTGCTGAAAAAAGCTCCAATGGTGCCTATACGCAGCACTAGTGGTCGGAGAGGAACACACACACATGCATGCAGGAAGAAGTGGCATGTAACTGTAATTTGGTACAGTTGCAATGCAGTCGTTTTAGGACAATTCTAGGTTAAAGATTGCAGCTCTCATACAGTCTCCCACCGACTGCGATGTAGCGTACATTGCACGCTCAGAATTTGGCACAGAGCCACCAGCAATCGTGTGAGGTGTGCAGACCGGACGTCGTGAGTAATAGTATGGTCAGACAATGGTGCAGATAATTCACGGAAGGCCAATCGAATGTGCACGACCCCATACAGCTGAGTACACACAGGCCTTTTACATCAGTTCAGGTGAGAGATCTTGGACCACTCCCTGTACAGCCCTGGCCTTGAATGTACCGACTTTCATATCTTTGTTTAACTGAAGAGGTTTCTGGCAGGGCAAGGATTTGACAGCTACACTGCGGTAGATATTGTTCCAGTCTTTGCTGTCAGACACATATACCATGGGCATACAAAATTTAGTGCCATGCTACGACAAATGCCAGAACAATGGTGGTGATTATACCGAAAATTAGGTTAGGACTCACTGTTACTAATGCAATAAATTACAACTGATATTCTTGTTTTATTTATGTCTAATCGGTAGGGACCTTGATATTTTTTTTTTTAAATAGGTGTAGTTTCTTATTTTTTACTTTTTTACTATACGGTGTTATTTTTCCCAAAATTCACATTTTCATTTTAGCGCATTTTCTGGCAAATATCTGAAATTATACCTTCATGGTGTAATTACTGTTTCAAATTGTAAGTCGCATGGCTTACGCCTCTTCGTGAGAGTTTGTTATCTTGAAAGTTATTTTGGGAAAGTTATTTTCCATACCCCTTTTTTAATATTAAGGTAAGGACTTTACATAATAGAATTTTCCCCATATATTCTGAAGGGTGCATAATGACCATAAGTGGCGACGCACCCAAAAAATTAAAATCAATCAATCTCACGTGACAGATACCGATATATTATGGCACCAAAAATTGCCATTATCTTTTTTTGACTTGTTAGTGTTACGTTTCCCAAAATTCGCTTTTTTGTTTTAGAATATTAATCTGCCAAATATACCGAAACGTAATACTCCATTGTGCTTTTAAACTATTATTTTAAATTGTAGGTCACATGGTCTACGTATTTTCGAGACAGTTTGATATGTTGGAACAGATTTTTGAGAAAGTAAAAGTAAAGTGCTCCCCTGCACTTTCCATGAAGGTGTATCATAGGGGTGTGGAGTTAGGGCCCCACACTTTCTTGATCACGGCTGAAGGTAGGGGTAATGTGATCAGCACCATGCTCCTGGCTACCTTTATCCCTCAAAGTTTCCTCAAGGTCCAAGCTACATATGATGCTGGGCGGGCGCCGGAGCAGTTTGAATAGGTGGAAACATCCCGGTTCTCCCCCGCAGGGGATCGACCCCGGGTCTCGCGCATAGTAGTCAGATGCCCTAATGACTGAGTTCCATTATTACTAGCTCGACAAATGCCGATGGTGCGCACTTAGCTTGGTAATTCAAAACATACCTCGTGCGACAAATACGAAGATGTGGCTCCCGTGTGACGATTGATAAGCACTCAATCTCCTGTTAGAACCCTGCCACTTTGCTCTGTGATGCAAATGGTTTTGCTAGAAGTTGAAAAAATCGTGGGAAATACATGATTTAATGTGGCTGTCAGAATTATTCCATGTACGCATAACTCTATAGTTTACTCTTGAGTAAAATGTTGGAAAACTTGCATGTTCTATGTGCACAAACATGGCCTAGAGAAGACAAGAATGTTGGATTTCATGGAATTTTTCGTTGTTTTACGACATTTCTTTAAAACAAAATCGCTAAAAACGCCAACAATTAGCATTTTATGTCAAATACGCATTATTTTGATATTTCTAACGGGCGAAAAATGTGTCCAGACATCACTGCACATTCCTAAACATAACTTCGCAACAATTACCATTTTTCACGGTTTTGGCGTTTGCGAAAAATCAATGTCCCTACTAATTGGAAATTACTTTCTGGGCACCCCTCGTATAAATCAGTAGATGGAAAGTGAAAATTTAGCAGAGCTGGCAGAGAAAAGTCAATTCTTGAAGAAAGTCATTTCCTTTTATGACTGAATGATTCGAGTAAATATGATATTAAAAATATTTATGTATTTATTATTAGTATTTTATTTCATAATATTGGACATTAACCTTACTCAGTGAGAGATTAATGACCATCTCTGACGAGTTTAAACAGACAGAACAGAGAGTGGCGTTAATTTCATTGCAATACTAGTGTTGCAGTAAATTTGAGATTGGGAGCATGCACTTGCCAATTTTTATAATGTTCATGAATGCAGATTTATGTTTCACTTTTTCGTGATAGTATTCAATATATATCCCATTTGGTTGGATTCTTCTTGATATGTAAGAATAGCGCAATGTCATTGTAAACGTATGTTAACTTGTGCGAAACCAGTAATACGTCAGGTTGATGAAAGATAACCTTCGTAAGCTCTGCTACATTAAATAAGGTGAAGTGAGCCAATAGAGTAATAAAATTCGGGGAGTATATTTGCAGTCTAAAGATCTTCTTGTTTATGCATGTGATTTTTGTTGAATATTGCAGTCCATGCAATTTCTGTCGCGTGTTGTAGTGGGGTACTTTGTCGGGCGGCTATTCGACAAAAATCGTATGTACCAATGGAACCTATTTGTTTCCATGTTCCTATAGTTTGCCCAACAAAATGCCTTACTATGACGTCCGACAACTATCGGACGGCACCACCCACTCTTATCCCCTCCATCTGTTGACAAGTCCCTTTACTACTCCCATACGGAGAAGAAAAAATGATAATTCAATGCATTTTCCACGTAATACATTAAAGGTTAATGTAATATTTAGAGGCTTAACCTTTACTCCCCCGATGATACCATATGGTATCATCAGAGTAAGGTCGTACTGCCCCGATGATACCATATGGTATCATGGTGCTGATTACGAAATGAATGTGCTTTTTGGACCTTCATACTCTTATGTTTGGGTGGAAACTCTGACACAGGTCTGGAGCAAGCCTGGGAAATTCATATTGATGACCAACCTCCCCACTCTCTGCAACATATCCATGCCATATTTCCGAACAGATTTTGGCTCATTATTCAACTTGTATGGCACCCAGGAACATGAAACATGTTTCAATCTTTGGAAACGTTCATTCTTTGAAGAGAATACTAAGGTTTGCGCCTTCTCCCAAAAATAGCGGCAGAAGAGGGAGCAAACTCCATATTTTTGTTTTTTTCTTCATTGAAATTCGGTGGTCGCGCTCCCAACCCCCGGCCCCCCTTCCTCAGTTCGGCATTCTGAATTGTACACCTTTGCATGCTATGAAGTTTTAGCTGCAAAACAAAACTTATCCGAAGTAGATTGCTCCCATAGTGTAGGAGTTATAACAATTTTATCCAAAAATGCAAATTACCTATTTTTCGTAAGAAAAAAAAATCACATTTTGGCTTATTATTCAACTTGTATGGCACCCAAGAACATGAAACATGTTACGTTCTCTTGCGAAATGTCCATTCTTTGAAAAGAATACTAAAGGTCGCGCCTTATTTCAAAATAGCGGTAGAAGAGGGGGCAAACTCCACATTTTTGTTTTTTTTCATTGAAATTCGGGGGTCGCGCCCCCCAAACACCCCTTCCTCGGTTCGGCTTTCTGAATTGTACACGGTTGCATGCTCTGATGTTTTAGCTGCAAAACAAAAGTTATCCGAAATAGATTGCTCCCATCGTTCCAGAGTTATAACAATTTTCTGAGCAATGTGCAAATTACCTATTTTTAGTAAAAAACAGTTTCACATTTTGGCTTATTATTCAACTTGTATGGCACCCAAGAACATGAAATATATTTGCTTCTCTTTGGAAGTGTCCATTCTTTGAAGAGAATACTAAGGTTTGCGCCCTTTCGGCAAAATAGCGGGAGAAGAGGGCGCAAACTCCTTATTTTTTATTGAAATTCGGGGGAAGCGCCCCCCAAGCTCCTCTTCCTCGGTCCAGTGTTCTGAATTGTACACTGTTGCATGCTCCGATGTTCTAGCTGCAAAACAAAAATTTATCCGAAGTAGATTGCTCCCATAGTACCAGAGTTATAACAATTTTCCTCCAAAAATGCAAATGACCTATTTTTCGTAAAAAAAAAAGTCACATTTGGGCTTATTATTCAACTTGTATGGAAGCCAAGAACATGAAACATGTTAAGTTCTCTTGAGAAATGTCCATTCTTTGAAAAGAGTACTAAAGTTCGCGTCCTCTTCCCAAAATAGCGGGGGAAGAAGGGGTAAACTCCAGATTTTTGTTTTTCCATTGAAATTCGGGGGTTGTGCTCCCAAACCCCCTTCCTCGGATCGGCGGTCTGAATTGTACACGGCTGCATGCGCTGATGTTTTAGCTGTAAAACAAAAGTTATCCGAAGTAGATTGCTCCCATAGTGCCCGAGTTATACTAATTTTCCTCCAAAGAGTGTTCGAATCTAAAATTCAGGGCGAGAGAAATTTCTTTCTCTCTCTCCTCCTGCCATCACTGGTTTCTGGCGCCGTGGTTGTGTTGCGCATAAAAGGGGCCTAAAAGTTGAGGGCGAAACTTACGAACGAGATTTCCTGTTCCCGTGCAGAGTTCCATAACGATATCTTTAAATAAATAAATAAATAAAAATTAAAAATGTCAATGAAGACAAAATTCCCTGACTTTTTTTGACACCTCAAATTCCCTGACTTTTCCCGGTTTTCCAGGTTTTCCAGGTCTGTCGCCACCCTGGTCTCTTAGATACAATTGTACCTTGTTCTGCAAAGGACACTAACAAAACAAACACATTAAGAAAATTCTATTTTATTGTATTTTGCTCTTCCTTCCTCGACAAAAATAAAAGCTAAGCTGCGAAAAACTTGGCTCAGCGTACGTATAAATTTAACGTAACTGTGATTTTTAAAAAGTTGAAATTTTTCACGTCTACGGAGAAAAATTCAAGCAGAATTCACGCATAATTCCCGGACCGAATAATTCACACGTAATTCCCAGAATTCAAGGAATTCCTGGTGGGTAGCCACCCTGTGATGGGGATTACTTTGAGGACTAACGGCATGTGACATTTGCTCTACACCTTTTTGTTTCTGACGATCAAAAACAGCAAGAACTTTTTTGGTTACCTTGTATTTTATTAGAGCTGACTCAGTGGTCAAGCACGTTACCTGGTCCCAAAACGGAGTCCTGATATGGGCATAGGGGTTATTTGTGTCTCTTCATCAATTTCATCTCATAATCACTCATCCTCATCTTTATGATTTGCCAAAAGTGGCAGAAAAGTGATGCTAAATAACAAAAATGCAGATACTTAATTGCACCCATCAACATCATCAATTTAAATCCACACTTGTTACTTTAACTTTGATAGTAAATGGAAGTCCTGTTCAAAGTCCCCATACAGAACGTTGTACAATTTGCAAATAATTTATGAATTAAGAAATTACTTACATGTATTTGTTGTGGTCATAGTTCTTCCCAAAAAGAATATTGTCCCTCAAAGTTCCTCGCTGAATCCAAGGTTGTTGGGTTACAAAACCAAAACCTGAATAAAAGAAAGTTTTGAATTGTAACATACTGTGTGTGTTTGTGTGGGTAACCTTTCATTATCCTAACTACAGGGTGACAATTAATGAACTATATGAAATAAAACAGTCATAATTTCTGAACGGTTCGCGTGATGACGTCCAAACTGCGTGGCTGGCCACAGGGCATGATGGGAATTCGTATGCGCACGCAATGTGTTGATGTCGGCCATTTGCAAGTGAAAATGTCCTGGAGTATTTTGGGGGCCGCATTCTGGCTCTGGGGTACCCAGAGGCCACTGGAAGGGGGCTATGTTAAGGACAAGGTGTACAGAAATAACCCCAAAACCATTGCCGAGCTGAAAACTGCCATTCAGGAGGTCATCGACAGCATCGATACTTCAGCGGGTCATGCAGAATTTTGCTGTTCGTCTGCCCCACATCATTGCCAGAGATGGAAGACATATCGAACATGTCATAACCTAAATCTGAATGTCTGTAGTGCCGTTTACATGTGTAATACAGTTTGTGTACTATGTGGTTTGTCACTAATTTCCATCTAATTTCATATAGTTCATTAATCATCACCCTGTATAAACTCTTTTTCATAGGTGCTAATAAAATCTAATGATCTCTTGTCTTAACAAATAAAGTATAGAAATATGTTCATTAAGGTTTGGATTTTTGTATCTGGATATTGGATAATTTTCTAACTGCATTTCAAAATATCCAAACATGCACATTAGATAGATAGATAGATAGATTTATTTCCTGTAAGAACCATACATGTAACACTAATTACAGATTGGTATAGGAAACGTCATATAACATTACAATGTATTATATACGTATTATACATTACTAATACAAAATGTAGATAAATGTAGATAACAATTGATAATTAATCAAATTTGATTTGAAAAAATTCCACAACCGAATAAAAACAATGATATATAAGCATACTTTTAAGTTGATTTTTAAATATGTTGAGTGGACAGTCTTTTAATTTCTTAGGCAAATGGTTGTACAATTTATATCCATTAAAGTAAACACTCTTATTAAAATTAGATGTCCTGTGGCTTTCATAATGAATGTCATCTTTCTTCCTCGTTCCATACGAATGTACGCTGCTATTTGTTTTAAGATTGAGAATATTTTTCTTCATAAATATTAATGCTTCATATATATACAAACATGGTAATGGTAAAATCTTTAGGCTTCTAAACACCTGCCTACACGATTCACGATAATTGGCACCGATTATTATTTTAACGACTCTTTTCTGTAAGATAAACAACTGTTTGGCACCAGGTGTATTTCCCCAAAACATAATTCCATATCTTAATCTTGAGTGAAAGTTTGCATGATAAGCCATAAGAACGGTTTCTTTACTACATATTTTGCTTAATACCTTAAGTCCATAACAGACTGAGCTTAGTTTGGAGAGTAATACATCAGTATGAGTATTCCATTTCATATTTTCATCAACAACAACACCTAAAAATTTTGTATGTTGTACACAATTAATAATATCATTATTTATTTTTAGTATAGGTTTGGGACAATTAATCTTTTGTAGATTGTGGAATAGTATATAGGCAGTTTTTGATCTATTCAAAATTAGCTTATTTTCAATACACCATTGTGTCAAGTCGGTTAGTACTTTATTAGTTATAATTTCCAATTGGCACAAGTCACCATGCTTAGTTATGATATTAGTATCGTCAGCAAAGAGAATTATATTGGAGTCGTTAATATTAGCTGGAAGATCATTAATAAAGATAAGAAAAAGTAAGGGTCCCAAAATGGAACCTTGGGGTACACCATGTTTTAGAGGCAAAACATTTGATTGATAATGACTAGCATTATGAGTAACTTCAACATACTGCATTCTTTGTGATAGATATGATTTAAACCAATCATTGGCTGTGCCTCTAATCCCATACTTATATAATTTCTCAATTAGTATTTTATGGTTAACACAGTCAAAGGCTTTTGAAAGGTCACAGAAAATATTTACAGTATTTAATTTTGAATCCATTGAATGTAAAATGTTAGAAATAAATTCATAAAGTGCAGTTTCTGTAGACTTATTTTCTATGAATCCATGCTGACTAGATGTAATTATATTAAATTTTGTAAGAAAGTCTTTCAATCTTTTATGCATTAGTCCTTCTAGTATTTTATCTAACCATGACAATAGAGATATTGGTCTATAATTATCAATACTTGAGGTGTCACCCTTTTTATAAATAGGTATAACTCTTGATAATTTGAGCTTGTCTGGGAAAACTCCAGCTCTAAAAGATTCATTACATAAAAAGGTAAGCACTTTTAAGATATTGGGGGAACATTTTTTAATTATAGCATCTGGTATCCCATCATAACCTGCACTTTTCTTCCTCATGCGAGCATTTATGAGAGAATCAAGTTCGCGTTCAGTTACGGGATATATGAACATAGAGTGATTATTAGTTTTAATTCCTTGATATCTTTTTTTATGTGCAGGGAGTTGTTGGATTAATTTATCAATTTGATTTATAAAGAAGGAATTGAAGTTTTCAGCTATATTTTTGGGTTGAGTTATTTCTTCATTTGCCACTAGTATTTTATTAATTCCAGGTTTATCATATATAGTTCCAGATTCTTGTTTAATAATATTCCACATAGCTCTACTTTTATTATTTGAGGTGGCAATTAATTTATCATATTCATATTTCTTTGCAGCAGCAATTACCTGTTTGTAAGTTTTCTTATAGGATCTAAAATACTCTTTAAAATAAGGGTCGGCATTTACTTTACTAAGTCTATACAACATTTTTTTCTTTTCACATGATATTCTAATTCCTTGCGTTATCCATTTTTTAACTGGAGACTGCTTATTTCTATATGGTTTGGCAGGAAAGGCTAATTCAAAGTTGTACTGGAATATGTTTATGAAGGCATTAAATATGTCGTTGACAGATTGAGCTCTGTACACATCTTCCCACGTTTCAGATTTTAAGAGTTTGTTAAAATAATTAATATGTTCCATACTAAAATTTCTTTTATTGGTATATATAACATCCTTATTGATTTTATTTTTGTGAGTTTTTAAGTTAGGAATATTAATTTCAAGTTTCTGATACGAATGGTCAGACAGTCCAGCTTCACCTATACTTGATATGCAATCACCTTTAGTAATATTAGTAATTATTTGATCTATACATGTTTGAGAAGTAATTGTAATCCTAGTTGGTTTGTCAATTATAGCATTTAAATTGAATTGTTTTAATAAGTTATTCATTTTTTTTAGTATGGGTATGCTTAACTAAAAAATCAATATTTAAATCTCCACATATAATTAATTTATGATTCTTTTTTGTCAGATAATCCAGGACTTTTATAAAATTATGAAAAAAGGCATTAATATTGCTGTCAGGAGTTCTATAAATTACTAATATTAATAGTTGAAGGGAATCAATTACAATACCACAACATTCAAAATCTTTTTCTTGATGATAGTGATCAAGTTTAAGTTCCTCGGTAGCCATTTCGTTTCTTACAAAAATACATGTACCTCCCCTATTATATTTAGATCTACAAAAGCTTGCGGCCATTTTATAACCAGGCAAGTGTGCACTCTCCATTTCTTCATACTTATACCAATGCTCGGACAAACAAAGAATATCACATTTTTCATTATCTGTTACAGTTTCCAATTCAATAATTTTCCCATCTAAGCCTTGAATATTTTGGTGTAGCAAGTTTAGGACATTATTTTTGGAATTTATTTCATTGCTTGCTTGTTTGAATTGCTTATTGATATTCATTTCACTATTTCCATCATCAACTGCATATTGTCCATTAATATCTAAGGACCTGATATTGTCAGCATTAGATTTATACGATTGTTTCATCAAGCTAGGCCAGGTTTTATTACATAACCTGGCTAAGTCTAGTCGTTTCCCTGTTGTGATAAAATATCAGGTAAAACTATGCTTTCCTTCCTATTATACACATTTCTATTCATTATACTCACTATTACCTCACTAATTTCTTTACTTAACCTATTTTTTCCAGTCCAATTTAAATGTTGACCATGTCTTGTATGCTCTAGCCTATTAAATTTACTTACATCTACGACCGATACATTTGTAAAATGCTTACAGATGGTCTTGTATTTCTCATTTACTCGAGTTATTTCATGATTAACTACAGACCATTCAGGTAAATCTAATCTGTATGGTAAGTTGACCACTACTACATTTGTGTGGGTTAGCTTTGCCAGATTTTTTTAGAGAGTTTTTGTAGCATCATCTCCTAAATTCTTTGCGACATCATTGCTCCCCCCAATTATCACTGTAAAGTCATTCATGTTCATTCCTCTACTTGATTGGTCAATGTTTTCCATGACCTGATTTAGGTTTGCCCCTGATTTTACCATTCCAGTCACATGCATGTCCTTTAGATTGTCCTTCATTATACCTGCTAAGTTTTTTCCATGACTATCACTAATTAGGTTCACTTTACCGCTAGATTTTTTGCCATTCGCTGCACATCTAGATCGTGTTGAAGGATTTTTAGATATCCTATTTATCAAAGGCACATGATCAGCTTTTGAAATATCTAGTTTATTTTCTTCCACTTCCAAGAAATCAAAGAGGTTATTTGAAGTAAAGTCCTTTTTTGTTTCTAGGTTTTTGAGTCTATTTGCCCTCCCTTGAACAACTTTGCTCCAAGTAAACTCATTTGCGTTATTACTTTCGTTTGCGTGTCCAGTGTCCTCATGGTTTAATAGCTTGATTTTGAGTTCACTATTTTCAGCCTTCATATTTTCCAAGTCTTCTGTTAAAAGTTCCACTATTTTCTTGAGATTGACAATTTCATCTTTAATCTTACCTGGAGGAATTTGATTTACATTAAGGCCTCCTGTTGGATCCGAAATATATGGATCTGCTTCAGTCGCCAAAATGGTGGTGCATTTTTCACAAATCCAATCATTCATTGGAACGTTGTCCTCCTTAACATCACAACACTTGTCAAAGTGATACCATGAATCACAAACATCACACAATATGCCATTCTTAACTACTTTCAGACATTTATAACATTTGAAATCATTTACAAATTTAACTTGTTTACGGAGCGATTCCGTTGCACCACTCTGACCAACCACCATTTTTTTTTTTTATTATCTGGATACTTTAGAGTTTATCCATTTTAGAGACTCTTCGTGTAATCTTTATTCATCATGTTGTATTTCTACTGTACGGATTCTCCACATATTCTTTAAAGGTTTACTTTTTGGGGAGCAGGGCAAGAAAAAGCTCTGCATTTGCTCAATTCAAATTCGTCGATGACCTTACCGACCATCTCACAGCCGCCTCTAGTAATTACCTTCTTTTCGCAGATGACTGTAAGATTTTCAGAGAAATCTCCACTTCCAACGATACTCATCTTCTCCAGAATGACATAACAACGTTTTTTTCATGGTGGAACTTTTAAGTTTTAGCTTGCCATGATGTAAAATAGTGCATAGAATAAATATTGATTGACCTCTTTCTTTGACATTAACTTTCATAATTCTTTACCTGAGTCTGTTTCTGAAACACACACGACTCCAGCTTCTTTGCCAACTTCAGCCAGTACAGCAGAGAGTAGAGTTGACTTCCCACAACCCACCTGGCCGATAACTCCTATAAACTGGCCCTGAAAAATGTGACTAAAGGAATACACTTAGCACTGAAATTACAGAAACATCCAAACTACCTTATACTACATTTAAAATTAGGGATAGAATGATATAACATTTTTACAAATATCATTAATGTTGAGATGTAAAATTTACTAATGCCTATAACTTAAAATGTGTTTTTCCTTCTTTCCTACCCTCAGTTGTCTATTTCTTTCCAGTATAGAAAGCCAGTAAACGAGGCAATGGAATTCTGCACATTGACCATACATTATCCAATGAAAAGCCACTTGACAAACTGCTCTCAAAGAGATATTGCAATATGAGGTTTGTTTAGTATTAATAATTGTCTTTAGTAAGATCTTTTTTAATTTTCTTTTTTAAAAAATTTATGATTGTATATCGCATTCATTTTTGTTTGTCGTCATTATTTCTCAAATATTCATATTAATTTTTTAAAATATATAAATTATCCAAGTTCCTCATACACTAGGCTGATATAATAACGCTGATTTAATAATGTACTTATAAAAAATGGTAGTGGTGTTTCAGGTTTATTTATAAATTTGTAAAAAAAAATATATTTTACATTGAAGTGATACGTAGGTGCGCCATTCCATCTCTCAAAACTGACAGACACTTCCTGTTTTTTTAATCTGAAAGAGCTACAACAATGCTTTTGTGTTACAACTAGAAATGAATTTTAGGAATGGACACAGAAAAAAATTCCTAGAACAATAAAAACATCTGTTGCATTGAAGGTAAAGTAGGATGGTAGTAGGGAAAGTATCTTTCCAGGAAAATGCAATTATTGCCTTCAGTAATACCTAAGATGAATATGACAATAAAAATCTTTCAACAGCACATGACAGCAACACTTTACTGAAACACAACACAAAACAAATAAAGAACATCATAAAAAAACATGTTAAAAATCTGCCTGGACTTTTGCATCCATCTCTAAATGTTTTACTAATACTTGCTGAAATATTAATAGCCAAATATAGAAAAAAAATCACACTTTCTGAAATGGCATTATTTAAAAAGCCCGTAATTGATTATATTTTAAAAATTGTACAAAATAAGAACTGCAGAACCAGAGTGGGCAATACTTTTGTTGTTTGTTTATAATTAATTGTTACATATTTGGTTGCATTACGGTTGAACATTCTGATAGTGCTTAAACAAGCATGGTAAAATTGTGCAAAATTGTTATCCAGGTTTCAGTCTTATAATTTCCTAGATGGAAGCTGCAGGAAGGGGGGGGGGGTAGCTTACAGAATATGAAAGAGTACCAAGTTCTGGAATGGTATCAGAAATGATTTAATTAGAACAGGCAGCTAAGATATATTTAAATTGGGAAATACACTTGAAAAATGAAAAAACCTACTTTCTGTACATGAAATTCGACATTTCTTAACTTGAACTCATAGTGTTCGGGCTGCACAGAAGCATCTGTCTTCTCTGCATTGGATGCCGATCCTCCCCCAGGCCTTCCCCAGCTAAAAAGTCCACTCTTGAAGAATATTTCCAATGAAGACTCCTTAAGGGGCATGGCAGTGTAATATTTACTCAAATCCATATCAGGTAGCTAGAATGTAAATATTAAAAAAAGTACCATGTTAATTTCATTATATTTTGACATGCACAGTTTATGTTCTACCCCAGAAACTATGATAGAGTATAAATTATTATATTAACAACAATAATATTATCAATAATTAGAAGGGGGGGAAAGCCACAACAATATTCATATTACGTATGATTCTTCAATACTGACAATTAACAATTCATGGTAAGGCATGATAAACATGCTTAAAGTATCGTGTAACTAAATTCATTGATTTATTTATTTTACTTTGATTTTCTGCCGCTTTTGGCTAATTGTGAAGATGAAATTGATGAAGACACATTCACATACCCAGGCCAGGATTCAAACTTGGGACCCCTTGGTGTCATGGTGCACTCTACTAACCACTCTACCACGGAGGTTGGCTATTGTGTAAATAAAGTTTTGAATTTTCACGATGCTGTTTTTGTTGATTGTCCAATTAATTCTGAAGAACCAGGTGTGGCAGGTGGATGTTCATTGTGAGGAGGTCACCTGTGTGAAATATTCCTTTCTGTTTGCTATCATGATAGGGATGAACTAATGTTTAAATGCTGACCTCTGTATTTATATTTCATGATAGGTTATTCTCTCTACCCTGTGCACACAACTGCAAATCCTGTGCATTAACCTTTACAGTCCCGATCGTTCATATGCTGGCCAATGGCATTTTTGGCCACAGTCCCGATCGGTCATGTGCTGACCGATGGAACAGAACTTTTTCTCGTCACCTAGCAACTCTGTTCATTTTCTATGCTCATGACTCGAAGTGTGTGGAACTTGAAATCAAGAATCGATATGCATAGACAGTGACACTGGTGCTCTTCAACTCACTGGTGCTCTTCAATTCCCTAATGACGTCAGCAGCAGCTGCTAAGTTTACAACTCCTCTTTGACGGCGTAGTAAAAGGGGCATCGAATGACAAAGCTCATAGAAGTGAGTTGGTGCCATTGTAAATGCTTGTTTACACTGGTTGTTTACAATCTCATGCCTTGCAGGAAAGCGAGGTATGAGGAAATAGTTTGTTTATTGTTTTCCTTCTCAACATGCCGAAGCAGTTCATGGTCAAAAGTGTTTGCGGCGATAACTTTTCAGCTCATGGTCAAAAGTGTTTGCAGCAATAACTTTTCAGCAGGTGGAATGGACTTTGCACAATGCTTGCTTCAAAAGACAACCACTCCTTCTTCGGAAGGAAAATGAAAGGGGGAGGGGGAGTAAGAGGTAGGAACCGGGCTAAAAATAACTCTTGCACTTCATTGTGCATGTTGGCAACCCATGTCAAAAATAACTCATGCACGTCATTGTAAGTGTTGCCAACCTTCATTTTTTTTTGTTTCTTTCTTCAGATGGCACAAGGCATTAGGAACAAAACAAATATTGTATAATGTAGACATGTGGTTGCAAATAGGACATAGAATTTGTTCCTGTCCCATGTCTCAACAGGGATGGGGGAGGGCCAAAATTTTGTCTTTTCTTCTCTTTTTTTCAATTTTCACATTTGAAGCCACGAATAACAAAAAATACATACAGATAGCAACACTTCGTCTTTTCTGTCAAAGTACATTTTATTCTTAGTAAAATGTTTCTTGTTTCACTAAATTATCTGCAATAGGAAGGAAGCTATAACGATTTTTACTAAACCTTACAAAACTCGTTTAAATTGCCTGGGACAGAGGTAAAAACTGCATAAGCACCATGGGACTTTAAAGGTTTATACATTAACATTACTTAATAATTCATCCCTCGAAATTATATGCTGTCAATGTCTAAGCATAAAGCAGCTCAGCAGCTCACCCAACCTCTAATCGTTGGGTGGTCAGATCATGGTGCCCATCACACCATCTCCACCATAGCTCAGATTGAGATTATGTAGGGCCCTACCTCCACACTCCTTTATGCATTTTCATGGCTCTGTTCACTACATTTATGGCAAATGAAAAATCATCATGAAATATGTATCATTTAAAGAATACATGTTGCTAATGTAAAGAAAATTCAAATTATACCTCAAGTAGCCTCTGAACTCTCTTCACTGACACCCAAGCTTCTATGAGCCCGTTCAGAACCCACGGGAATGTGTTGAGTGGAAATATCAGCATGTTGAGGAGTGCAATGCTTGTGAATACCTGTGAAAACAATAAATAAATATAGATTACACTAGAGTTGAAACTCTGCACAAAAAAAGAAAACAATTTTAAAATTTTAGAAGGAACATCAATTTGTTCATATTTTATTTATGACCATTTACAAAATCTGTACGGTAACCATATTCAGCAATTTTAAAACAATAGAGCTACCAAATTACCATATTTGCCGGCATACAAGATGCTCTTCTTTCTTTTCAAAATGGGTCTGAAAAATGTGGTGAATCTTCAATTTTCTCTGTTCTAAGTTAGATGATTTCCTTCAGTGATAAAGATCCTTCCTCAAAAATGTGTACAAAAAAGGGCAAATGCGATACTTGTTTCATTTTGTATTTGTCATACAAATAGATTTTAATGGTGGAACTCATGTATCCTGTAGTTACCACATTCACATACGAGGTGCATTCAAGTTGAAAGTCTTGTAATTCATTTCTGTAAAAGTGCCTTCAAAAGTAAGCTGAAACTATTTGGTCTAGGAATTAATTCGTGCGGTTGTTACGCACACATTGAAGCTGTAGTTCAAACACAAAATACATAAATACCTTAAGAAAAATATTGTCCATTGCGAGCCACCACTTTCGCCCATCTGTCAGGCAAGTTACGGATTCCGTGGCGAAAGAAGTCCTCATCCTTTGAAGCGATCCAGTCAGAGACCCATTTTTCGATAACTTCTGAAGAAGTGAACCGCTGTCCAATCAAATCGTTATTCATGCATTCGAACAAGTAGTAGTCCGAAGGAGCAACGTCTGGTGAATACGGCGGGTGGGGTAAAACTTCCCATCCGACATTTTCTAAATAGGTTTTGACCGGTTTTGCGACATGTGGGCGAGCGTTATCATGTTAAAAAATAAGTTTATCATGTATGTTCTCCCATTCTGGTCGTTTCCTTGCCAGAGTTTGCTTCAAACGCATTAATTGTCGTCGATAACGTTCTCCATTAATAGTTTCACCTGGTTGCAGCAGCTCATAGTACACCACACCTTTCATATCCCACCATATGCACAGCATAACCTTTGCACAGTGAATATCTCATTTCGGTTGTGATGGACCTGGTTCACCTGGCTTCACCCAGGCCTTTTTTCGTTTCGGGTTCTCGTAATGGATCCAATTCTCATCGCCAGTAACAATGCGATGCAAAAATCCCTTTCTTTTCTGTCTTTGAAGCAGCAATTCGCAAATGGTTTTTCGTCTTTCAACGTCTCTGTCTTTCAATTCATGTGGAACCCAATGTGACATCTTTTGAATCATTCCCATGGCTTTGAAGCATTTTGAAACTGTTGTTTGATCAACGCCTAATGCTTCTGCAAGTTCTTCCTGCGTTTGACACGAATCCTGATCGAGCAATGCTCTCAATTCTTCGTCTTCAAATTTTTTTGGCTGTCGAGGTGGCTCTTGGTCTTCCAGGCCGAAATCACCACTTCTAAACCGTGCAAACCACTTCTGACATGTTCGCTCAGCTAGCACATGGTCACCATACACTTCCACCAAAATGCGATGACTTTCGGTAGCACTTTTCTGCATGTTTAAGTAATGAAGCAGAACACCCCCGCAAAAACACTGTCTCTGGCACGAACTGCGCCATGTTCAGTTGACTACAAAATGCTGTTGTTGACGCATCAATCAACTGCCCTATACTACGAACGATGCACGCTGACAGGAGTTTTCAACGCATGTGTGGATACACGGAACTGTGGGACGATACACTCGTTATGCCATCTCTTGTAGGTCCAGGCGCACAAATTAATTCCTAGATCAAATAGTAACACTTCTCAATGTAATTACTCTAAATATAAAGTTCCCTGTGCACACTGCATCATGCAATGAAGGTGCATATAGGGGGGATTTGGAGGTAGCGCCCCACACATTCTCGATCTTGGAGGTGATGTGATCAGCATCATGCACCAGTTACTCTGAAATTGTATACATTTTTTCAGAATGATGACACCATTACAGGATGGAACTGCTGTGACGGTGGTAAACTAGCAACCATAAAATGTAAGAAAAGTAGGGGTGTGCGAGATCCCGAAAAGTCAGGATCCGGAAAAAATTTACAATCCTGATCCTGACTTCAGGAAACGTTTTCCCAACTTTTCGGGATCCTGAACAGTTGGGAAATTCCAAATGGTCATTAAAAAGTGACCAATTCTCAATGTTCTCTGTATTGTAAGTATCTTGACACTTCTCGGAAATTGTTAGTTTCCATTACAGAAAACAGAAATGCTAACACCATCACTTAAGGGAAAATGACATATAGAATTCGAGATTTCCACAGTGTCGGGATATTTTTAACATTTCACGTTTCAAAAATTTACCAATTTGGTCAGGAAATTGCAAATTTTTCCCATCCAAAACATATCTCTCCCGCACACCCCTAAAGAAAAATGAAAAAAAAAATAACACTAAGTGCAAGGCCAGGTGAATAGGGAGCATTGTTGGGATTGAACAGCAGAGGTGTGACATTTCCTGGTTGCTTTTGTTGTTATGGAACCTATCTCGATGAGGCTTCCCATGTGTTCCAGACATCATGCACAATGGTGCACAAAATATCCTGTGAAACACCTCCCACCTTTACATGCAATCTCCTCAACAGTCAATCAGCAGTCCCCAAGTTACTCCAAATTACACAAAGAGAGATATAGGTAAACACAACACAACAAATAAATAAATAATAATTAATGTAAGCACACAAAATAAAATCAAGCAGCTTAAATAAAGAGCAAGAATGTACCAGTAGTGATCCAATACTTACACGTGCTGCAGTTAGTTTGTTACCAAGAAGTGAATAAGTAGTGAAGGTTAGAATGGATATGAGCACAGGCGTTGTGGCCCAGAAATAAACACACAAAGCATCAAGGTACTTCCTTCCTTTCAGATATTTCAATTCCAGCTCTCGCAACTCTGGAAAACGAAGGATTCGTAAACTGAAGAGTCCTATTGCAGCAGCTTATTATTTTATCTAATAATCAACACTTACCCCTTGGTTATTTTTAAATCTGAGCCGATACTAATATTGAAATATCATAATAATAATAACGTGGTGCAATAGCCCGTGAGGAGCATGCCTACCGACCGAATGCCAGCCTCACTCCCACTTGCCAAGGTGGGAGATCATCTAACAAGTTACGGGGTGACGTGTGTTTCGCACAACAAACCCCCAGTTGTTGTTGTAGGTTTCCGTGACTGGGCTACCCTACTCACTCGTAGCTCCCCATTCTACTGATGATGGTAGATGGCCACCGGTCCCATGCACGGGCTAAAATCTCAGGACAAAAGTTGTGACGCTTCCCCCCAGGAGACTTGAACCTGCGCACATCCCATATCCGGAGCCAAAAGCATGACGCCTTAGACTCCACATCCAGTGTTGGACAATGATGAATTGATTGATTGATTTGCTTTATTTTATGTCACTTTTGGCTAATTTGCGAATATGGGAATGAGTGATGGCTAGGGCTATGATTTTCATGACTTAGCATATTTTTTCTTTTGGTAAGGGTGATGTGTTCCCTAAATATATAGAAATTCATATTGTGAAAAAACTAATTGAATTAAGGTGCTTTTTAAGGCCATATTTTTGCATATTTGGCCATTTCTACATGATAAAGCATATTTTGATGGATTTTCAGTCATATTCGGCATATTTTCGCTTTTTCAAGAAATATACAGTCATTTTCCAAGTGGATTCGTTCTTATTCCCATGTTCACTCAAGGTTTTTTTTTTGTAGACTGCAGCAAAAGCTTTTTAATTTTTAATTGAAAATTTACATAAAGTATTCATTGTGCATTTCAACTCAGGGCCCATAAAGTGAACTAAAAATAGTATGTATATGAAAATATTTCAGCATAAGTTAGATATTGATGTTTGAAACAGTCCAGTTATAAGGGCATATTTTTCAAATTATAGTGCATATTTTGTAAAATTTTAGGTCATAAGAGCATATTTTATTTTGCAAATTTTGATGATTTTTAGGTCATAAAAATACTAGCCCTAGTGATGACATGATGAAATTGATGAATGGACATTCACAAACATCCATGCCCAGGCTGGGATTCGAACCCGGGATGCCAAGCGTCATCGCATGATGTGCTAACCACTTTGCCACAGGGGGCCGGCGGACAACGTTGAAGTACAAGTTAGAATTTATTTATGGATACCAGCCGATACTTTTCCAGCATTTTGGTCTTTCATGGGGTCTGCAAATATGCCATCTGACACTTTCACAAAGTCTAACTGTCCTAGAAATCAAGCAAAATTCAAAGTTTTACATTTATTTTGCACCAGTATTCTGAGAAAAGCTGGATTTTTTTGGTTACGTAACATGTATTTTAATATTCTGATTTGATTCTTGAAAATCTTAAAGCAAATCTCTCGCTAAACTGATGAACACAATTGGGAGTGGAATTCTTACATAAAGCAAACATTTCAAGCATGATTATTGGTAGGAAAAAGTCAGTCAGTTTTGATTATCATCAGTAGTACAGGTATGGGATCAATCAAAGTTATGACGATAAACCAGATGTCAAGTCATGTTAAACATCCAAAGATGTACATTTCAAACACTATTCATCTTACTGCGATTTAGGAAAATGTATGATATCACATATCACACGTCTATTACATTTTATTATCTTAAATCCAATATTTGATTGATAGATTGATTGATTGAATTGGTGTTTTAAGTTCACTTTAGTCATAGTAAGGCTAATCACGACTGGACCTACAGTTTCAAGTGGGATCCGAACCACTACGTGCCTCCACCGGGTATCGAATCCGGGACCCCTTGATTACCAGGCAAGACAATACCACTTTGCCATCGGGGAGCTGTGAATGACTGTTATGACCAGAACGTTAAGGTACATTTTATTGTTGGTGCTTTTTCAAGTTGAATCACACAAGATAATATGTTCATAGATAAAAAAAAGGGGGCAAAATCAATGAGATTTATAAATGCATTTATTCAATTAGTATATTTCTATCTAAAGTGACATGTTGAATATATTAATGTAAAACATGTAACCATGTACAAAATCAATGTTAAACACTTCACTAGCTACCTGATTCAACAAAAAATGTACATCAATTTATCAATACCGTAAGGCAAATAGTGTTCAAATCTGTGTACGACAATTTCCAGAAGATTGATGTTATTTTTCAACATGCTCTGAAATAGGTGCCTGTGAACATCAGGTTGAAATGTGGCATTGAAATCTAGTGCACAGTGAACATCCCAGGAAACACTTCATGAGACCATTGATAACACTGTCTTATGCTTCCAAAGCTTCATTCTCATTGACGGGGTGCATGCTGAACTGACATAAACTCAAATTACTGGTTATTGTTGCTGCATAGCTTCAGTGCCTCCTGGTGACGAAAATTGGTACTACTACTTTTTTTTTGTCAGCATTCACTTCTCTACTGTCTCCATAGCCTCTCTACCAAGTTCCACTGCAATCCGATGCTTCAAATGAGCTCCAGGGAGCTCTGTATAGGGTAACTTTAATTGTTGCACCCAGTACAAGTATAAACAAGATAGGTGCTAAAGAACGAATGCTAGTTGTGAGTTTTGAAGTAAAGCATGGTCTACAGGGGACTTTAGTGCACTGAAGGAGCAGGGTGCATTCATATATCCTGCATTAAATTTTCAGTAGCGTGCTAATTAATCCGAACAAGATGCATAGTTTTCCAGGTATACAATAAGCTTAAAATACGTTGCAGTTTTAAGCTTTAGTTTCACTTTCTTTTTAAAATAACTGCACATTCTTTCTCGATAATGCCCTGTGCTATGAACAACGATCCATTTTTACTCAATAGTTCATTGTTGCAGACCCCAAGTGGAGTCTATTGTTGAAGTATTGTTGAAGTATTTTTTGTTATCGTCGACAGACGAAGAGTCAGTTGTGTTTTCCAACAGGACCTAGCAAAATGTCAAACATCTCGAAAAGTCAATTAGTTCTTTGATAATAACAATGTACAAGTCCTCTCCTGGGCAGGAAACTCACCTCACTTAAATCCAATTGAAAATTTATGGTCTATCTGCAAAAGAAGGATGTCAAAAGTGGATTGTTTAACCAAGGAGAAAATGCTTTGTGCCCTTGTTAACGTGTGGTACCATGATGAAGAAATTAAAAACATTTGTGCAAATTTAGTGTCATCCATGCCTAAACATGTCATTGATATGATTACAAACAAGGGAGGTGACAAAGTACTAAGGGTATTTCTAAATACATGTATAGTTATGTATATTGCAGCAATTGCATTAAATAAAAAAATGTGTATCTAGTTCGGATTAATTTGCACGCTACTGTATTATACTATGTTAACATAAGGTCCTGAACCATATCCCCCCCTACTTTCTACCTCGTCTGAACACAGTGGCCTGGCTGCAGTGTTGCCAGTAGCATGCTTGTAATTACCACATTTTCCCATAATTCTACCTACGAGGGCTATTCTTTTTTCAACCTCCAATGGCGCTGCCTGGTGGCCAGTGAAGCGCTAGGAAGCGGGGCGTTACGCAGCGTGATTGGTGTTCCCTCCTTCCACTACCACCACCACTGCCAAAACCAATGCTTCAGTTGAAGCTGAGCGACGGGCACGTAGAGATGTCTTCTACAATCGACTCTCCCGCCAAGTGCGAGGTGTCTTACTGGTTGACTTTATGTAGCCGGGGACCACAATCAATGCGACAGCATACTGTGAGACAATGCACAGACTACGCAGAGCCATCGAGAACAAACGGAGAGGTATGCTGTCTTCAGGCATTGTCTTGCTTCGTGACAATGCCTGACCACATGTTGCTGTGTCAACCCAAGACTTTCTTCAATGATTCCACTGGTAAGTGTTTGATCACCCTCCCTACAACCCAGACTAGGTGCCGGGTGACTTCCACCTTTTCCCGGCGATGAAGAAGTGGTTGGGAGGACGGCGCTTCCACACCAATGAAGAGATTCGGGATACCGTGCAGACCTGGCTCAACAGACAGCCGACACCTTTGTTGCAGAGGGTATTGGAAAGCTGATGCATCGGTACAATAAATGTCTGAATCTTCTTGGTGATTACGTTGAAAAGTAGATTATACGTGTACATAACTTTTGTCAATAAACCCATTTTGCTCTTCACTGTGGTGATTTCATGCCCTATCGGAGGTTGAAAAAAAAAATACCCTCGTACATTTAAGTAAATGGCCATTCTTTGCAACCACAAAAGCTGACAAGTAAGACCTTGTAACAACTGAAATCTGGTTGTGGCATTTCACAGTCAAGTTTGAGTTTTAAGTCCACCGATAGGCTAATCGGAACTTGGCCTACAGTTTACAATGGGATCCAAACTACTATGTGCCTCCACTGGGTATCGAACAGGGACCCTTTATTACAAGGTGATGATGCAATCACTATACCATCAGTGAAGTCTCACAATTTTGCAGTCAATAAAGGAAGAGTTTTTTGGACAACACTCAGTCACAGATCATTTCTTTGTATTTACGAGTGTGTGTCCTTTCCCCTACCAAGTGCCCAAATTCTACCAGCATGTTGGTAGAAACGATAGATTGGCAACTCTTAGTGGCAGACAATCAAGGGGGAGAGAGAGAAGATAACAATGATTAAAAGTAGTTGATTATTAGGGGTGGGAAGCACAAAAGCGTGACCTTGTCCTACCTATTAAAAAGTATTGATAACAATCTTTACATGAAGATACAAATGCCTGACACAGACATGAAAACTTTGATATCTTTTCTTTTTCTTCACGGAGCCCTAAATTAACTCTCCACAAAAGTTTTTGATTTACACTATTTTTGGAGGTTAAAACTTAAAACGATTGGGCTGAATGTAGACAATTTCAGTGCTATTAGTTGCCACCATGACACTCAAATGCTTGAATGTAGGTCATTTTCTACCCAATCACAATAAATTATACATCAAAATAAAGTTCTTTTATTAGCCTTTTAAAAAGTAAAAAAGGGAAGATAAAGTTCCCCGTGTATATAGCACTGTGCCATGAAGGCACATTCAGAGAATGTGGGGGTAGGACCCCACACATTCTCAATCTCGGCCATTTTGAAGGTGATGTGATCAGCACATTGCCTTTTAAAAAGTACTGAAATAATTTTTGCTAATAGCAGTTCTTCTTAAAAACACATTTGAAGCAAATATTATTTCTCGAAAATTCTATTTTTAAATGTTTACTGTTATTGAAATACATTTCCCATCAAGTCTGATTTACAAAAAATGATTTGGCTTATCAGTTGTTGTGACTCGAAAGAGAATGGTGCAAAAAAAATCCAACATAGCCACACTAAACTTTATGCACTACCAGTGTGTACGCAAACACAAGTCCTCCATCTGCCATATTAGGTAAAAACAGAAGAAACAACTTCTTCTAACAGTTTAAAAAAATATTCATAATGAAGTTCTATACTTACTTCCAATCTTCCTCACAAAATGGTCCTCCCACACATGCAGCTTCAGCACTCTTATTCCATACAGGATCTCAGTCATCACCTTCACACGATGGTCCTTTCTTTCCATCAGTTTTGTACTTAATGTACCTAGAGAAAACAATAGACATATGTTCTAGTATTGCTTCTGCCAACATTCAATTGAGGAAAACTTCACAAATCTCTAAATCTCTACGCCTTTCTAGGTTAATCACAGCAATCAGGATGAAGTGATAAAGATGGTGTAACGAACATGCATGGATGGTTTAACCAAGGTTAGAACCTAGAACTCCTAGGGCTGTAGTACGGCATGCTAACCACTTGGCAATCAAGGCTGGAACTAAAAGATTTCAGTACAGTCTCTCACCCTTCCACATGTGTAGCTGAGTGCTAGTACTCTCACCTCTGTAATGAATGATTTCAGGATTGATGCTAATCAGAGACCCAACATTTAGGTTTACCAATATCACGTGATAATTGGGGAGCTACTTGAAAAAAATTATAAATATCTAGAATGATGGACAATAGCAGCAAATCAAGTCACCAAATACAAAGGTCTTCACTCTGATATCTTTATTGTGTCACAGAGTTTTCCGAGTTTACCTATAAACCAATACGTATGTGTACATACGCAATACAGTCAATAAGTTCGTGGACTGGCCACATAGTGTCCCTGTGGTGCATTATAGCAGATAGGTGGCACCACTGGATGCTGCCGTGTCAGTTCTTCTCTCGTCCCAGCAAGAGGCAGTTGCATGCATACAGTGTAAGCAGAACTACGCCTCTGTTGTGAAGGGTAGTTGAATACGAGCAGCGGAACTCGAGAATGTTGCAGTTTGAGCAACAGGCAAATGTCAAGTTCTGTCAAAAATTAGGCAAATCTGCTAGCAAAACATTTCAAATTATGAAGCAAGTGTACAGCGGATGCCTTGGGCTGCAGTGCTGTGTTTAAGTGGCACCAACGCTTTGCGCAACCTGAACATGTCGCGTATTTCCCAGCACAGTGTTATACCAACGTTGGCAGATGTGCATAGCAGCCAACAGCAACTATTTTGTGGGACTATGTGGATCTGTGCAAATGTACACCAAAAAATAAGTTCTATTTGCAAATATTACCACTCAAGTTCTGTTGTCATGATGGTGCGCATGCAAAGTAGCATGCTGACTTTTGGCAACGTACGAGTGCCATTGTAGTAATTCAAACAACATTTATGCATTGCAAGTGAAGTGCACAGTCTGTAATCCATTTCCTGAATGCAAGGAACATGAAACTGTTTCAAATTTATTGTCAACTTTGAGGGGTGCATGGGAAACATGCCATGGGTGAGGCTCTTCAATGAAGGCTGCAGAATGATTGGCAGAGTGACTGACTGTCTGTAGTGAATGATGATTTGTTGCACGCAGTTGAAGATAACATTACAGAGTGACATAATGCTGGTTTGTCTGTTCCCTGAATTCTTTCGCATGAATTTCAGTCACTTTTTTCCAAAAATTGTTTCAAATAAACTTCGGTTTCAGAAATTGTGTGCAGGCTGGGTGACAAAGATGGTTATGGAAGACCATACAATCATTTGCATCGCAGGCAACATCGTTGTACACTTCGCAACATCTTATTTGACCGAACCCGAAAGAATTCTAAGTCCCGAAATCATAAACTTAGCAACATTGCACTTCAGCTCCAGCTGAGAGTAGCCAACTTTGAGTAGGTCCTTCCACTAGACGAAAAACGCTGTGGTGATAGGTTTTCAATTTAACACTTTCCATGAACTTAGAAACTATAAACCGCTATTATAATACGCAATCAAACAGAAATAATAAATTGGAAAAAGAACCTTGAAGGACATTTACGATTCTGCTTGCTCGACTTGAAATTTGGGGGGTTTGAAACACTGAATAGAGTTTTTCTCCACCTGGAGGAAATTGCCATCAAGTTTGTGCAGAAAGAAGCAAATTTGTGAGGAGTTTATGCGACATTTTATTGACGATACCTTGCATAACATCGAACAGTTCTCAAAAACATATATTTTACACGACTTGTCGAGAAAATGTGCTTGAAACACAGGAAGGTGGAAGACTTCATAAACGTCAACATGTTTTTAAGGGTATAACGTCAGTAATTTAACGTAGAGCAGTTGGTTAGGCGCTGATATCCTTACTTTTCATCAAGCGTGAAAGGTCGCGGGTTCAAATCCCACCCTCTCCTCTATCTTTTTTCTCTTTTTTTTGTTTGATGAACAGATACCGTTGATATTAGAATATTTAAAAAATGAATCCGATGCACACTGCGCATATTTCCCCTTAGGAGTTGGAGATTTCCAGGATTTAAAGTTAAAACTTTTCTTTTTAGTTATTGTTCATATGTTGTGTTAACACACACATCATGATTAATTCACAAATCACATATATGTATTCAGGATGGAAAAATGTGTTTGTTCTTCACTGACACCTAAAATATTGATTATTTGATTTCGATATACTAAAAAAAAGATATACAGTTATGTTAAGTAGTGATGTAGTGCAGTACTGTAACGAAGGAGAGCGTTTAATGAGTTCAAATTGCTAAGATTGGTAATTTTATGTCCGTTCCTTCGTAATGACTGTTTTTAATCCCCTCACCACCATCTTACCATGCGTCTAAAACTAATAGTAAATCGCTAATTAATGTAAGTAAATTGTTATTGCGACGAAGGCCGATTCGATAAGAAACTACTAATAAGTATTTATATAGTGAGTGACAAACAAAAAATTCAAAACCTTATAATGATCGTTAATTCATCACTGCTTTGTATCTAAAATGTTTGTCTTCTTTGAACAGAAAGTACGAGTATCAGATATAACAAACTTTCCGCACTAACTTTGCAATATTCGAAACCACCATTACAGACTTAGCTCTACGTAACTTGATTCTGCGCATTCCACGTGGCATGTGACTTCCTCCTATCATCGAAATAACTTTCTCTTACTATTTCCTTTCCTCTCGTGAAATACAGAGACCAATGTTAACTTCTTAGCACGGTGAATAAACTTTACACCCAACGATATACTCCTGAAAAAATCCTGCCTAGGTGGAGAATCGAACATACGACTTCCCACGTAAGAATCAAGCACGCTACCTCTTCTCCAGGTGGCTCATGTTAAAATTTGCTACCAGTTTGAAGGAACCAATTCACACATAATGTCATATCAATAATTTCCTCATGGCAATTTTCATGAGGAAACAAATTCAGATAAAATCGAGAAACGCTGAAAGGGAAAAATGAAGAACATGTCTATTGGCGTTTTGTCATATTTTGTAAATTGTGTAAAAATTCCATGTTTTGAACAAGCAATCGTTTAGTTACGAAGTATTTTGTTGTTTGTTTAAAGTAGGAACACGAGAGCGAAAAGGAGTCATTTGAACCAGACCCGTTTGACAAGAAACTTGAGCTCTTTTCCAAAGACTGTATGAAAAGAGAGAGCAACGTATGAAATATAAAATATGTGTGAAATTAAAACAATGGAAACCTTGAAAGATAATACTCACGAACTTCAAACTATGAAAAACATATTTTCGTGGTGGAAAACTCCAAGTCATTTTCGAAATATGAACTTGATGTTTTTCTTTATTATGAAGTGGAGATATGGGACTATACAATCCCTCAGCAAGAAAAAATTTAAGTAAGCTACCTCCAACTTTTTCAATGGTCATAATTACTAATTAGGGTCCGGAAGTTGATGAAAAATCCAACTTTTTTCTGACCCTTAAAAACAATGCTAAATCTGATATCATGTCCGTTTCCCTTCAGTTAGAGCCGGAAAACATTTCTATTTTACATTTTGTTTTTGCATTTTTCGGCCTTTTTTGGCTGTTAGTTTATTTGTCAGTATTTTTAACAGTTTTTGTTGCATTTTTACTTATTTTTGAAGTTTATTTTTCACCTCCCCTGTTGTTTTGTGCATTTTAAATGCATTTACTAGTAAAACTTACATATTTAGATTTCTTGACATGGTCCTTTTAGCAAATTCACCATGAATCGAAAATACGGTCAATGGAAAAGCATAATATTATTCTTAACTGAAATGTTTGGCAATGGATTAAAATACTTTGTGTGAAGATCTACTTTGAGGTTCTTTTTCTGGACACTACTATTATCGCTTTAATCTGTAGTTTTAAAGTAAAATTAGTCACAATATTAAATGCAATTACACTCTGGTATACGCGAAGCAGAACTGTATTTTCGGATGCTGGCCGACTACAGTATCATAGAGGGCCAACTCTGAAAGGAGATGAATTGGTTGATTTGGTGTTTTAAGTCAACTTTATGCATAGTAAGGCTAATCGGGACTGGACCTACAGTTTAAAGTGGGATCCGAACCGAGTGCATAAAATAACGTGAACCGTGTGGTGTAGGGGGATCGTTTGCTTATGGAATGGAAGGTCATGGGTTCAAACCTAATTCTTTGCAAAATCTTTTTCGGGAAGTAAACGGCTTTGGACGAGAATGCTTATCTACGTTTCTTGGATATTTCCGTTGATATTTATGCGATTTATGTCCAGCATTTCCGGATGCAGAAAGTTGACATGTAAGTTCTTAATATGTGTTAACTTATAACAGCTGAATGAAAGGAAAAGTATTTTATAAAATCCTGCCAATCACTGAAAGATTAAAAACATTAGTAGAAGCATTACTTGAGGCATGCACAGTGGCGACGATTATGGAGTGTGGAGGGGCAGATGACCCAGCACTCTGTTAAACATTATCTACCAAGGGAAAGAAACTGTCCTTGCCCTCCCCCTCCCTCCCACCTTGCCCCATCAGTTATGAAACCCAATCGCCGCCACTGAGCATGCATCGCATAAATATTGACAGTAATATCATATAATATTATATTACGTTATTAGAACACTTCGTACTCGGTAAATAAAAAGGAAAAAATAATAAGGAAAGGGTGGGATTTGAACCTACGATGTTTCGATCTTGACGAAAACAGTAAAAAAAAGGAAATGCAGTCATCTAACCAACTACTCCAGGAGATTGCTAACAAAGAGCTCATTAAATCACGTTAATCTCAGTTGAAGCAACGTTGTGCAGGAGTTTCGAACCATTTTTCGCCAATAACTAAGGAAAAGACACACTTTGCAAAATCGTTTGGTGTTGGCCAAGGTATCTTTACTAAACATTTCGCATAAAATCACCATAAATTTACCATCTTGCATTCAAATGTGACCGCAATTCTTTCCAGGTGGATGAGAACCTGTTCAGTGTTTCACAATGCACATACATTTTCCTATTTTCAAATTCAGAACGAAGAATCTTGAAATATTTTAAACATTCGTATTTCTACTTAACATTTTTTTGTCTACTCATATATTTTATTACTGCTTTAGGGTATCTTTACTTTATGGAATGTGAAAGAATGAAAAAAAATCACGAGCGTTTTCATTCAGGAAGAAGAAATGTTGCAAAGTTGGCTAGTCTTAGTTGGCTCTGAACCGTTATGCTGCCAAATTTACGAATTCAGGACTTCGAAATTTTTCAGGGCGGTCAAATAAGATGTTGCGAAGTGTACAATGAAGGGAAACATAAACTAGCAATCCAATTTCACTAGTGCCTCAACAATTGTGGTAACTGTTAAAAAGTAGTGTACATAGTATACTCATCAAATGGCAATATAAATGGTTTGTAAATACATCCTATTTTTCCTTGATACATCATTGGAACTTTCTGTCTGAATAACCCTCGTATATTTTTGCAATTTTATGATAAAGAGAATGAATGATAAACTGATGAAACAGATGATTCGGGACAGACTCTCTTCTCTCTCAACAACACACATACATGCAACCATGCACGCCTTATCCAGGATTCGAACCTATAACCCTTAGCATCATAATATGATATACAACGTTGTATATCCACTTTAAAAGCATGTATGTTAAATATTTATCCTTCACACTGGTGCACCCTAGTCTTTTCTCTTCTTTTAAAAGGATGACAATTTGCTCCTCCCCCTTACAATGCAATTATAGTTGAGCAACTAGGAGAATAATTACATCTTTGGAAAAAAAAATGTTTGGTATGTTTTAATTTAAATTGCCATTTATATTACAACTAAACTTAATATCATGTATGCTACATATGAGATCTCCCAGTTTCAAAGCTTAATCAAGTCTCACAACAGAATACAGAGCTTTCATATTTGGAAAGAAAAGATACATAATAAATATACTATTTGATAAAAAAAAAGAAAAGCTATTTTTCGATTACTCCATATATGTATTACAATAGATCACAAATAATATGGATAATATGGTTATGCCTACCTATTTTAGAAGCAATAACTTTGTTGATAGGGATTAGGACAATGCTGAAACCCACACCAGCAAGAAATGCAAGTCCTACTTGCTCGTAGAGGAGGTATAGTGCCACCGCAATCTGAAATTAAACAGGTGTAATTCAAGTTAAAATTATGACAGTCACACACGGAAATGACGAGGGAAAGTGAGTAAATAGGTTGCATACAGTTATGGGATAGCTGACAATACTAGTTTTAAAAGTTCCAGCATAACTCAGCTTGATTACAGACATTCTGAGCAGCTCTATATCAAAAACCGGCAACAGGCAATGTGCCCAAAGTGAAAGTGCTTCATATGGTTGTGTATTTATTGTGAGCAAATCTGCAAAGGATATTCATTACTAGGGAGAAGACTTTTAGGTGCTAAAAAAAATTAAAATATTTATTTCTTATGGTTTAAAAAGAAGGGAAATATGTGGCTAAAATTATAGACAGCAGGACATTAGTTGCTTATTGCATTCTGTTGATTACGATGAACAACAAAGCACATTACGAAATTGTCCCTTGAAAATATATGTCAATTACATCTGAAAAATGACCTGTATTGTGAAATGACCTTTCCACATCACATGTAGTCAGATGTGCATATTTGAGGTGTGGAATGTCATGCACACTTACATCATACATTTCACTCACATGTTCACTCTCCATAACCTGAACAACATTGCACAGTTTTTGGTACCCCATGGTTTTGTCCAATGAACTTTAGAATTTGTCTTTAAGCACCTGCAAGCATGTCCCTGTTCAATTTCAATTTCTTTTCAAGTACACTAATAGTTTTGTAAAGCACTTATGTCAAAGTTTCCAATTTTTTTTTTATCCCACCACAAAAAAGCTTAGATTTACAGATAGGAATCCCAAATTTCCAGTTTGGTTTGCTTCTCTATTTACTCGAATTTTTATGCTTTCAGCTGTCGGATAATCAAGCCTGTCACAGTCTACAACTATGCGACCCTGCCAGAGGCAGCAAACGACGGTGAAGGATGATGACGATGAATTCCAAATAGTTTTGTAAACATCCATCTTTCAATAAATATTGAAGCATCACAAAGTATTTCATCTATTTAATGCATTAATTACAAAATATGCATTTACACAAAGAATTTGGAAACTTTATTTTAAAATATGCATTGCAAAATGTATAACTATCCGAGCCCTATTCATTACTAAATGTTTCCTGTGACAAGTGTTGAATCAGTACACAATTAGGTTCAGAGGCGAAGATATAGTACAAGCAACGCAAGCACTGCTTACATTATTCGAATATCATTTAATGTACTTAATGTTTTAGCCTTAATTAGTTTGCATCGCACTCGATTTCGCGAAAGATTACGGCCGCACCCGACATGGCAAAGCATGAAATACGGGTGGAAACCATCCACAACGCTTCAACAAAAAGCTCTGCTTCCTGAGCTTGCGTGATTCCCGAAAATAGCTGAGCTCAACCGAAAGCAGGATACATTGCCAGCAAAAACTAGTAACGAATATTTGTCTTTATGAACATGTAAACAAGATTGCAAATATAATAATAATTCTTAGTCATAAAAATAACTAAAAGGAGTTATTATCACTGTTCTTAATTCCATATATATCATTTTATATTACAAATTATTTTATATTTCGCAAATTGTAAAACACTTAAAAAAAATTGACATTGGGAGTTGGGCAAGATGGCAAAGGGTGAGCATTTGTGTTTCCAGGAAGTGCAATGTCTGCATCCCCATGAAGAGTTTCCCCAGGGAGGAAGGGAAGATTCGATGAACCTTGGTCTACACCCTGCATCCTGGTCGATCCAGCTCAAATTAAGTCAGAAGTGTTGAATACTAGCAGTGTTTTCAACTCCCAAATTATTTACACAGTAATTCAAGTGAGCTGTTTCACAAATTTTACAACTACATTCAATAAATTGACTGCTCTTGAATAAAACTTGGGGTGAAAATAAAGCTATCTGAAAAAGAACTATCTACTGATATTTGTACAATCACAGAAATCAATCGTATAGATTGTGCACATTATGAACACAAGAACATATTTTAAGTTTCATTGTTGTTGTTGAGTTCATGTTTTAAGTCCACTTTATGCACAATAAGGCTAATCAGGACTTTGACGTTCCTTTTCTTAGGAATACTGGGCCGAAGGGGAAGGGGGGTGTCTCCCACCAACCCCCTTCCCCCTGGGCACGGCACTGTATGACACTTCATTACTTAAAAGTTATTATTATACTCTTTCTGCTGTAATGATTCTGATAATATCTATCACCAAACTGATACAATCTTCCCTTCGTGAGGGATAAAATTAAGAAAATAGTTTGGTTTCACATTCTGTTGTTTCAGAGATTATCAAAGTGATCTTGTATGGATACTTGCATTTGCAGTTGTGGAAAGAGCGTGGGAGAAAGTCAGTGTTTGTTGCATCGTATTTTGTGCTGTGAATTTATCGGAATGAACACGTATTTAGGAACGGTTGATATGTTGAAGTGGGTGTGTATTATTGAGCAATTGAAAACTGCTTCGTTTAGCTCGAGAGAGAGAGATAAGTGTGAAAATGAAAATCGTGGAAGGGGGACGACCCAACACCGGATTTACCAGACTTCAAACAAGTTAGCCCAAAGGGCTTAGTGCGACATTTCCAAAGTAATTTGAACAAAAAGTTTATTTGGCTAGCAGGTTGTGAAGAACGCAACAGGTAGTATTACTGGCTATGTATATTGTTCGCCGTGGACAAGACGAAGTCCGTGTGGTGAAGTACAGGATATTGTCATCTGAATAACGTGCACAATGCATTACAGAGACACGAAAAGGCAGAATCTCACATAAGAGCATTCTTAACTCTGAAAGAAATTGGACAATCTCGTGTGGATTTTGCTCTGGATCACCACAGATTAGTGATGACAGAGCGGCATAACAAAGTTGTTCATCAAAACATGATATTTTGAAGCATCTTGTAAGTGTATTGTAAGTGTAACAACCTTTCTTGATACTCAAGAGTTAACATTCCAGCAGCACAATGAAAGTGAGGCATCGTTTGGTCACCATTTGCCCACATTAAAAAATAATGAACAAATAAATATACTAATAAACAAATAAGAAATTCCGTACCCCTTTAGTCGTATTTGGAAAGTTCGCATATGTAAGATGTTTACTACCATATGAATAACGTTATCTGGAATTTTGAAAGTGAATGTGACCTTTGCACATCATATGGTTTATTTTTAGTACCGCCACTTCATTATGATATTTTTGCCAAATCCAGCGAGCGGGTAAATGAGGCTATAAACCTTGAATACTCCCCTTTCCACCCCCTTCGGCATGCCACTGTACTACATGTTTTGTTGAACTGAAACATCGCTTACCTCCTTCATAAGACTACACTTTGCTACTGAGTAGGTTGATACATTCTGTCAAACAAACTCAGTTACCTATGAAAACTGACTTGGGCATCCTGTTGACACAATAATTCTCATGTTGTAGCGTCGTTGCCTTGTAATCAAGGGGTCCCGGGTTTGATACCCGGTGAAGGCACATAGTGGTTTGGATCCCACTTTAAACTGTAGGTCCAGTCCCAATTAGACTTACTGTGCATAAAGTGGACTTAAAACACAAAATCAATCACATGCAAGTAAACCTTGACATCATGAATTTTAGGGTGACAATCAGCAAAGCTGAAGAAAGAAAGAAGAAAAAAAAGGTTCTGGCATTTCAACTGTTGATATCTCAATTACTACCAGAGCTATAAGGATAAATTTTGGGCTCGAATCCTGGTCTGGGCATGTGTGTTCTTTCATCAATTTCATAATACCGTCACTGATCATTAGGGGTGTGTGGAATCCCAAAAAGTTGGGATTGGGAAAAAAAAATTCCCATCCTGATCCAGACTTCGGGAAATGATTTCCCAACTTTTCGGGATCCCGAGCAGCTAGAAAATACCGAACGGTCATTTTAAAAATTTTCCATCCCGGTCCTGTCCCGACCCAAAAAATTCTGTCCCGCACATACCTACTGATCATTAGCCAAAAGTGGCAGAAAAGCAAGAAAAATAAACCTAATCAAATAAATTTTGGGAGATTGCTGAAGCTAGTAAATAGGAACTCAACGCACTATAAATTAATTCAATCAGCTTGTCTGGCCACGAGAGACAACAACGTAAAGTGTTCTTCCGATATTTCATAAACTAAATACGAAAATCTAAAATTTTCTAAGAATAATTTCGCTTACTGTAAAATTTTTATGAAACAAGAAATTATATTCATAATTGGGAAAAGAGACACGCGGTAGTATATAAATACGGAGAAACTAGTACTCACTTTTATCCGCGAAGCTGTTTTTTCTTCTTTTTCGATTAATTTCAGTGGCCACTGCCACCATCCTCGTTGGAACTTGCTGCGCTGTTGCTTGGCGTGCGTCTTTTGTTCGTAGTTCTCTGGCTGCCGTTAGGTGCGCCGTGCATCTTGGTGCGTCGTCTGCTATTTCCGGGCGATAACTGCTGCAGTAGTGGAATCCAAGTGTGGTGCGCTTGCCCGCTATCGATGTTTAGTTCGTGCGGGAAGTGCATTATGGCGTGCGTTTCCTTGATTTTGGTGTCTATGAGCGTGTGGGCAGTGTGTTTGACTCGAACCTTTTGAATTTTATGGCTATTGTATTTGATATGTCTAGCAAGACCAGTAGTGGGTTGGGCTTTTTTCGCATCTGCTAGGTGCTGTTGGATTCTTTCATTGACAGATCTGATGGACCTGTCAAGTCAAACACACTGCCCACACGCTCATAGACACCAAAATCAAGGAAACGCACGCCATAATGCACTTTCCGCACGAACTAAACATCGATAGCGGGCAAGCGCACCACACTTGGATTCCACTACTGCAGCAGTTATCGCCCGGAAATAGCAGACGACGCACCAAGATGCACGGCGCACCTAACAGCGCACCTAACGGCAGCCAGAGAACTACGAACAAAAGACGCACGCCAAGCAACAGCGCAGCAAGTTCCAACGAGGATGGTGGCAGTGGCCACTGAAATTAATCGAAAAAGAAGAAAAAACAGCTTCGTGGATAAAAGTGAGTACTAGTTTCTCCGTATTTAAGAAATTATAATAATAATCCACTCTTGCTAGCTCGCCATTTTTCTTTTCAAATTTGGAAAGTAGCTTCATGGTTTGGGCAGTTGGCAATCTCTCACATACAGGATAATGAATGAACTTTTGAATTAAAAATAATAATAATAATAAGAAGAAGTGATCACGGTTAGTGCCAAGACGACAAAGAGACAACATTTGGTGCTAATTTGTCAAAGACAACACTTTTATTGTGTGGAGAGAACGGTACGCATAAAAGTATGGGATATATGCTTCATATCAGTGTTGATTATATTGAAAAATAATGGGATATGTAATTGTTATAAAGGAGGACACACATTCAGGGCTACTATTTTCTGATTATGAAATTCCCTGACATTGGCAAGGTATCCAGTCCAAAAATGAAATTTTTCCAGACATGTTTATCATCATGATTTTTGCTTTTGAACCATGTGTTTTTCAATTAAATATATATGTTAATTATTATGAATATTCACTTTCACAACCTTTTTTTAGCTAATTTGATTCTCCACATGCAAGATCAAGTGAAAATTTGAAGAGTAAAATGTAAAATTACAATCGGCATCAAATGTATTGCATGCTGCAATCACGTGCATCTAGCCTTCAGGCTAAGGTAACAGAGGTACACAATTTCAACATAACAGATCTTCACAATATAAAAGAGCAACAGAAAAGTTCATAAACTATATACAATTTTTAATTTTCTGGCGGATTTATAGTGTCGTAGAAAATGCTGCTTTCTTGCTTACATTTATAAGTACACAGCATCTGGAGAACTTATTGTTGCATATAGGAATTCTATAGGGAATGCCAACAAGACTAAGATCTATAAAATAATACACGATAACCTCATCTTCACCAACCTTTCCGATAATTATGATCATATTGTCAATGTACTTTAGTTATCAATCAGATATCTGGACTGCAAGTTTTACTTTGATATTCTTTCTAATATCTAGTATCATAAAAGTGAAAATTCATTCAGAAATTCGAAGGAACCATAATTTTGCACAAGACTGAGAATCATACGAATGAAAGAAACAAGTGTCTAAACTGAATCTTTTTTTGGGAATGGAATCATAAGAACAGAACCCAGAAGTGGAAGTGAAGTGCTTGTTCATTTTGCAACTTTTCTCTTGCAGACTCCAAAATGCACGATCTGCAAAATTCCCTGACATTTTCGTTTTCCAAATGCGTAGCAACCCTGCACATTTATCAAGGTGTCTACAAGTTAGTAAAAAACACAAATTCCCTGACTTTTCCAGACAACAAACCAAAACTTTCCAGACTAGTCATTGTGTCAATTCATATATTTAAACATGTGTACAAGAAGGTCACTATATTTTAGCTAACACCAAACTTACAATCCCACTTAGCCAAATTTTTAGAACCTTAACTTCACATTTAGAAGTGATAATGGCATGACTGACTATGGTCAATAAAGAATTATTTTCCTTATAAAAAAAAACATTACACTTGTAGTATAAATAATACATAATTAGAGTAAAATTTAGTAATAATATCTGTAATGGTGCGATCTCACACAAACTAATTTCTTCATTTTTACAGGAGAAAGTACTTACAGAATTGAGTTTCTATAGGTTGTTGAAAGGCTGTGGATGTATTTTTTTCCATTGTGCAATATACTTGACCGCAAATTCATGTATATTTCAAGAAAAGTATCTTTCCGACGCTCTAACAAAATTTTAACTATGCTTGCCTAACCTAACCGAACCTTACCAGAAATGGTTTGTGGGGATATCCGTGAATGTTTTTTGGGGCTATCCATCAATGGTTTTCAGGGTTATCCATCAATGGTTTTTGGGGCTATCCATCTATGGTTTTTTGGGGTTCGAACCTGGGAAACATCCGAAATCAGCAACACCAAAGTAGGTTTTATTTTCAATTTATTTTCTTCACAAGAGCAAAATCTCACCTTCAAGAACCTTTCGCAATGCATAATCGATAAGTATGAATGTTAAAAATGACGAAAGAAACAAGTGAAAAGTGTTTATACGAGATCGCACCAGTACCATAATATCTATGAATTCTAATATCCACCAGACACCAGACAAAAATTGGAACAAGGATGTGGGATTTGCCAATAGTCACTTTCTGTAGTAGATTTCTACATGAAAATAGTTGAAAACATGACCTTTGCCTACAGCATTTAATACACAATTTCTACTGTAACTACCGTAATAATCAGTGCATCAAAGTGAAGTGTAGTTTGTCTGTAAAAAATTTAAAATTTCTTTCTTGTCCTTTTTTGGCTTTGTTCAAAATTACCTATTTTTAATGCACTTCCACAAAAATATTGATTTCTAGAGAAACACAGTAAATTTCCCTGACTTTTCCAGGATTTCCAGACCAGTAGACACCCTGATTTATAGTGAATAACATTCAAGGTTTTGGTACAGTCATGGACACTTCTGGGTTGTAACAACTCCATTGAAAGCTAATTGAACTGTTACAACCAAGAAGTGTCTGTGACTGTACAAAAACTGAGCACTTTTCAGGGTCAAAAGCAGTATATAAAATGGTGAATAATTTGATTTAGAAACTATACTATCCACATAGAATATAAAACTATTTAGTTTAATAGCACGTTTATATAGTTATTATTCTACATTTATGTAGTATTATTAAGTTTATTCCTAAAAAAATATTTCCGAGAACAAACACAGAAACAATATTTTGCAACATAATAAATATAACAATACACACCTGAAACGGAATGCTCCAGAAAGCATGGAAACTTGGACAAGCATTGACTATCCTGTCGGTATCTGTACTCATAAAATTTACTATTTCCCCAACTCTGCAGAAAAGATAAAATTATTGGGTAAGATTACATCATTACAGGCATATTTATAATTAAAGTTTCAGTGAATTTTTATGCAAAGTAAAACAGTTTGAAGCTTCATGTTGATTAATATCATGAAGTAAATACCTTATCAATGTGAATACGTAATGTATTGTTTTTTTTATTATTTTACGTTGATTTTTTGCAACTTTTAGCCAATTGCGATGATGAAGATAAGTGGTTATTAGAAAAAGCTAATAAGACATATGCACAAATGACACCTGAGATGCAAACCTGGGAACTTTGGTGGTAAGTCAACCACTAAGCTGGCAACTGTGAATATGGATGAAACATAAATTGGGAGTATATCAGTACAACAGAGCTATAAAAATTCACCAACTAAAAAAAAAAAAATACAGAACTGCAATGGCTGTGTGATATTGATTTGGCAATACTGTTTGAATATCAATGTTGTTATTGATTACTGATTGATAAAATAAATTATTCTGACAATAAATATTGATATTGCCAATCAGTGGCGTAGCGTTATAGTATGCCCGTACGCCCGGCATTCCCTCATTTAAAATTTAAAAAATGCATAAATGCTGTAAATATGAAGTAAAGCTTGACTAATCTCATATATGTTTGACCTCCACTTGTTCTAGCATTTTTTTCAATGCCTTTTCTGGCCGGACGCCGAGCAGGTTTGGCGTAAAGGACTCTATATCCCTTGCTGTCTATCTGGAGGGAAACCTTGGATCTCTACAGCACACACGCAAATGCTCTCCGTACGCCAGTGTATGGAGCAGAGGGCTACGTGATTGGTTCATGTGACCCTTCCTGCCTTCTGAAGCAGTAGAATTCCTACCCGGTTCTTTGCGCTCATGCCACTCGTGCTAGTGATGCTACAATACGCAATATTCACTGACGTAACTTTACCAAACTCAAATATACCACTTCTTAATGGCTACTGGCACTGCATTGTATAATTTATCGCACGAACAGCGACGTGAATTAAAAACTAAAAGATCAACACAGTTTTTGTCAAATAAGTTGAAGTTCTTGTGGTAGAAGTTCAGCCTGTGGCTGTTCTACCACTTAACCTGCAAAACTATTATTTTTTTTATTATTATTATTTTTCGTTAGTATCTAACTGCTTAATACTGTGTCAATGAAAATGTTTAGCATTCATTTGAAAACTCTTAACATCGAATGGTCTCTGGACAAAATTATTTTAAAATGTTAATCAACATTCTCAAGATGTAATAAACAGTGGTCTGAATTACTAATCGGCACTGTTACGTCAGTAGAGTGTACGATAGTTGGATCATTCACCCACCTCCGTGTCAGAGTGTTTTGCACAGGGTGCCAAGATGACAGAGGCCCCCGATTCGAATCCCGGGGTGAGCATGGGCGTTCTTTGTGAGTGTCCCTTCTTCAATATCATGCAATTAACCAAAAGTGGTAGAAAAGCGAAGTAAAATAAACCAAATCAATCAGTAGTTGGATCATCTACAACAATGACGTCTACTGTTGTGCAGAGGTGCTTGTAATTCAGGTAGGTTTTTTAATAACTTGCGTCATGCAGAAAGGTATAAAACACCAGAGTTCAAAACATTTGTGGCATAGTGAGGCATCTAATTTTCTAGCTAAAACATGCATGGATGATGTTTTATTGAAAACCCAGCTGACTTCAGGCAAATAATACCTGTGGCGACTAATACCATAAGTAAATTATTAAGCAAGAAAGGGCCAACCCTTCCTTCGGACTTGGCGTTCCCACCCGAAATGTCCATGCTACGCCACTGTTGCCAATATTAATATTGTTCACTCTAATGTTTAAGTTGCAATTTTAACTAGAAGAAACAGATAAATTTTTGCATGTTGAATAAGCGAAAATAGGAAGTTCCACAACACAACCCAGCAAAGTGGTTCTCTCTACAGTCTAAAGTTCTCAACTAGCTCCTTCCCCTCTCCCTGTATTGAGGAACTAAAAATAAGTCAGAATAAATGCTTCTGTTGTATTATTCATGTACAGGTAAACTTGGTACAATTGATATTGATAATATCAGTATTCTTGATGTAGTTAATATCGATGACACTGATATCTTACAAATATCAGTATACAGCACAGCCCTATCTACAACTGACAGTCACAGATCTTCAATTCATCTCTTAATGAAATGAGACATAGAAAAGTGTTACTTGTAGGTAACCTTTCCTATTGATTTTTATTCAAATACATGTATGTACAGGGTGATCTGTTTGAGATATCAGAACAGTAAATTGTTACATAAAAGAAAATATTTCAAATTATTGCTTGTTAATGGTACAAACATGTGTAGACGAGTCACAAGTTTCATGTCCAAGCACATTAGCACTCAACATGAAATGTAAGAGTTGAAAATTTCACATACTATATGACACATTTGAGTGTGCTCTTGCGGTATGACCGCCATGCATGTTAGTGCCACACGGCTGAAATCTGTAACCCTCTACTCACTTGGAACTTACATTCTATCTGCTTAAATTGCAACAAACTGCTTAGAGATATGTCCATGAACCTCTTGTATATATTGCTTTACTTTTATGACATCTCAAATGGATCACAGTTTTTTTGTTTTTTTTAAAAAAAAAGCATTACACATCATTAGACCCCGGATTTATATGTAATATAAAAGTACAAAATATGTACATAAATATGTGACAATAATTGATAAAATATGTACCTAAATATGTATTATCAGAAGGATATGTAGCCAAATATGTAGTATAAAAGAATATGGATATTAATAATAATCGAGTAGCCAAGCAATTTCAAGAATTCTGCTAGATATTTATTTTATTTGAACATATTTAACATAATTTTAAGGACATCAGTTGTTTAAATTAAAATTTGTATAAAAATTATTAACTCAAAAAAGCACAGCAGTGTGTATATATTTAAAAAACCAATTTTGTCAACTACTAATTACTTTTCACATTGCAAATTATTGTAGAATATGTATATGTAGGGGCAGATTCAAGAAGAATTAATGCATGAAAGACTTACTTATGTTCTCTTACAAAGTACTTATTGTACAAGCGTAACTCGCTACGTACAGGAAAGTTGCTTTCTTGTCCACCGATGCCAAGTTTCTAGGTGATTTGCCTAAACCTAAAAGCGAAACGAAAATATGTAACCAGAAAGGGAAGGGGGAGAAACTCAAGCATCTTTCGATAAATTACAGTTCCTGTTTTATTTATTTATTTATTTTTTATCATCATCATCATTACTATTATTATATATATTTTTTTTTTGGCTTCAGCCTGCCTTTCGACTCGGCAGTTAATTTTAGGTGACCCTAACACTATGCAGCTCATTGATTACAACATATGACATCACATGAGCTACAAATTTTCTTACTGTTTCTGAGATCGAAAATGTAGGGAAAAAATACCAAAATATGTTGCTTTATGTAAAGAAAATTAGCAAATATGCAAAATATGTAATATCCTGACAAATATGCAAAATTGAGTTGGTGTTTTAAGTCCACTTTATGCACAGGAAGGCTAATCGGGACTGGACCTACAGTTCAAAGTGGGATCAGAACCACTATGTGCCTCCACAAGGTATCGAACCCGGAACCCCTTGATTACAAGGCACAAATATGCAAAATTATGTAACATAAAACTTACGCAAAATCATGTCAGTTATATAATTCGTTGACATTTTCCTGCTCAAGGTATGTATGTAGAAAGTAATAGAATACGTAATTACATACAAATCCGGGCTCTACACATCACCTACCAAACAATCCAATAGCCACAAAGCAATACCCAAATATTACTTACGTGAATTGAGATAAAGTTGTCGCACTGAGTGTCAGAGTCTTCCGGTACACCACAGCAATGACAGATGCTCGAATTTTGAGGCCAACTTCAGCCATTAAGAAACTGAAATGGGAATTGCAAAATGCACCTGAAATAAAAGTCAATTAATGAAATCCTGTTATTGTTGTTGGATACATTTATCTGCACTTTACACTGATAACACCTGAGATGGTCCAAGCCTAAGTTTTGACTCGTTTTCCTAAAAAAGTAAAAATAATTCAGGCAGCAACTCTCATTTTTTTAAAATACGGGCTAAAAAAAGCTATTAATCCAACTAAGATAAAGTCACACATTTTGAAATGTGACCTTAAAGCATATTTTTTAATTAATACAAGATTGAATTAAAAGTAATTAATTAACACACCAGAGTGGCCTTCTCAAAGAAAGCTCTACTGGTAACATCAGAAATAACTGTGCAACACATTCTAATACATAGATGTCTCTGTCTACACCACATCGCTGCAGATTTTAAAATTCGGAGAGCAACAGTGCAAAAATTTATAATGGCATGTTTATTATTCTGATATAATGATACACGTCATTCAGATCTGTACTCGTTAATCAAAAAAAAGGAAAGGAAATTTCCATAAATGAACTTAAATTATGTAAAAAAAAAAAAATAGAACTGGGTTTGAAAATTAAAAGTGCCAGGTGATAAATTTCAGACTCCATGGCAGCTGGGCAGCCTGTATTTTTCTACCTCTGGTAAAAAGTATGTTTCTATGCTTGTTATAACCAGGGAATGGATTTATATGTAAATACATATTTATGTATGAAGCTGAAATCAGTTATATTTTGCATTATCTCAGATGTTATTGAATTAAACATATGTTAAAATTCAGGACAAAGTAAGAAACCTGTATTTTTTTTGTTTTGTCCACAAAAAAGAGAATAAATTTCTGATTAAAATGATAACCTCCATTTGGAAATATGCATGCAAGTTCTCTTGCTGTAGCTTTCTGACATTTTTTTTTTGAAAAATCAATATTAAAAATTTTTTTTAAAAATCAGAAGGCTACAGCAGGAGAATTTGGACACATATTTCCAAACGGAGGTTATCATTCTAATCAGAAACTTATTCTCTTTCAAACACAAAAAACAGCAACAAAATATCTTGAACCGTTCCAGAGACAGAGCATTTTAATATCTTGGCCGAAAATTGTACTTGAGAAATGATGCCCGAGGTGCCATCTTTGGCGGGCTGTATCTTGGGCAAGGAATTTTTTTGGACACAACAAAAAAATACGGGTTTCTTACTTTGTCCTGAATTTTAACATAAGTTTAATTCAATAACATCTGAGACTATGAAGGTAAGATTTTTTTCTTTGCCTGCCTGAATTGATATGGACTATGCCATATTATTTCCATATTTCAGAACATTTCTAAACGTATATTTGCACAATAACTACATATCCCCATGTGACTGAAAGAGCTGGGTGAATTTCTTGCGAATAACTGACGAAGTCCGAAGTGACGGTAAACAAACAAAAGTTTACAACCTTATTTTATACCCTAAATGTTATTATTTTTTAATTTTACTTCTCCCAACTGTTTGCTTTTGCTATTGTAAAACATTTGAAATTCCTGTTTATTTACAATTGTTGTCAACAATGGAGAATGAGGGCTCTAGCCTCGGCTCCTGGTTGTTAACACATGTTATTTTGGCAACGTTGGGAGAAAGGTTCAAGTCGAGCAGCCTGTTGCTAACCCCACCCTCGATGCTAGTTGTGCACCCGACAGCAGTGCCAGAAGCAATGATTCTGTGGCACATGTACGGGATTCGCCTCTACTTTATCTTCAAGACTGTCACGGCAATAGTAACAATGCCGATACTGTATTTTATGTACTTATATTACAAAAAGTGTAAATTTTTACAATTTTAAGTCCATATTTAACTCCATATTTTGGTGAAATATGTAAACATATTTAAAACATTTTTACTATATATAAATCTGTTTCCTGGTTATAACCATATATCAGTGAAAAAAAAAAACTTAAAAGTTTTGTATTTCCCCATTGTACACAATACTTTAAGCACGTTTACCAGGCCAACCCATGAAAGATTTCACCTTACAACTAAATGTCATCATAATAATGGTATCTCCAACATGAGACAAGGGTGTTCTGGATGGAGTGATGCTAACATTGTCACCTTGTTATCAATAGGTCTGGAGATTGATACCTGGTGGAAAATATATTAGTTCGTATCACACTTCAAATTGCATAAACTAGACTTAAAAACTCAAAGTCAATTTGAGACAAGGTGTCATTTTGCATCAAATAGCACCAATGTTTTCCAGGGTACACATGTACATACAATTATGAGACATCTTAAAATATTTCTGTCAAGTGATGAAAACTGTAATGTACTAAAAATAAACTTAAGCAATTCTTTATAAATTTATGGAAATATTGTAATGCTAAGATTATAACATATTGTATTTGAATATGTATTTTGTTATTTAATGTTGCATTTTTACAACTTTTGGCAACTGCAACAATGCGGAGGAGTGATGGTTAGATGCAACTGATGAAGGAAGACTCACAAAACACCCATGCCCAGGTTGAGACTTAAACCTGTCAACTTCGGCAGCAAGATTAAAAGTTGACAACTTAATGTGTTTGGCCAATGAATAGGCAATATACAGGGTGATCCATTTGGGTATGGATAAAATAAAATGGATGTGAAATTTTTTTGGTCAAATGTAATTACCTGAAATATTGTATACAAAAGACTGAAAGATGGGAGTTTTTATCTTTATACACTACTAACAGTTTGGTACAGTTTTCAGTTTTCTACATGGCCTCCATTGGGAACTCTGCACAACTCATAACGGTGATTCAATTCATTCCACGTCTGGTGTAACATCTCTGGGGTGATTCTGTCGAAAGCCTGTATGATTTTGAGTATCAAATCATCAATGTCTGTGGGTTTCTGTGAATAGACAGTGTCTTTAACGAAACCCCAGACAAAGAAGTCTGGAGAGGTTAAATCTGGGGAGTTGGGAGGCCAAGCAATTGGTCCCCCACGGCCACACCAACGACAATTGAAATGTTGGTCAAGAAAATCACAAACCAGTTCAAACTTCATTGTTGCCAACACACTACAGCAAAACTCCCATGTTTCACACACAAAAACACAAACATGAAAATTTTCCTACTATCACATTTACGTTTCTATTAATGTTTTATTTTATCCATACCCAAATGGATAACCCTGTATATATTGTTTGTTTGAGTTTTTGTTTTAAGTCAACTTTATGCACAAATAGGTTAGTCGAAACTGGACCTACAGTTTAAAGCGGGATCTAAACCATTATGTGCCATCAAACCTAAAGCCCCTTCATTACATGGCGACAACATTACCACTATGCCATCGGAGAGGTATTATGTATATTGGAACGACAATTATACCAAGCTAATACATACCAATCAAAGACACTGCAAACAGACCAGCAGAATACATGTAGCCATCCATTATCGCTTCACTCTTCGTTTCAATAAAAGTAACCAGTTTATTAAGTAAAATAGGTCCCATAAATCCAGCACAGTCCCCAATAAACTTTAAAATGCCAATGCTGTAGAACTGCCAACCGTAACATTTATGTAATGCTCTCACTAATGACACAGGCTGCCCCCTGCCTCTTATCACAACTTCTTCAACTGGCGATACCATGCCACTTTCTTCCGACAGCTGTCCACATGGACGAAGGTTCATCGCTTCCTCCAACTTAGCACACGATTGCGATGACGAAAGATCAAGAGGAAGATCGTACAGATCGTCCGGATCCTGAAGTTTTCCTTTTACACCCTTATCCATTAGAGGATTTACCCAATAAAAAACCAACTTCGACAGAAGCGTAACTCCTTCTTTGGCAATGCCGAGATAATGTGGGTCTCGCTCCTCGCAAAATCTACTGTATATATTTGTCCTGCTACACAATAACGGTTGCTGCTCGGAAACCATCGGAGTGATTGTATTGCTCAACTCTTCATAGCTACTAACTCGCCCGTCGACATTAGGAATTAAAGACACGAGATACAAACACTGCAACGTAATTGACACAATACTGAATGCATATCCCATTCGCAACGACAAGCTATCAGCATCATATTGCAAAACATGTGATCTTAGCGAGATGCACTGGAATATAAAATTAAAAATCCACAACATACACACAATTGTAGGTCCTCGAGGACTATCACAAAGTCTACTTTTCAGAGCTATAATATAGCACAGATGAATAACCCATACGAAACACTGCATGCCAGACAGAAGATAATGTACCACATAAAATCCTTTTGCCTGTAATACTAAAATTAATGTCAAATACACAGCTGGTACCAGTGCCATAAGAATAGTAACAATTATTCGGCTATAAATGACTCGCATCTGAGTTCTCGTTCTCACAACCCAGTTGCTATGGATACCGCAGTAGTAAGCTGACACCATAGCCAGAAGACACAGAACTGGAATTTGTAAACAAAGTCCTTGGAAACATAGTCCTATGTCTTTGTGTGCCTCTGACCACACCGTGAATCCGGATGGACCACACATTTCCTGCCAGTTCTTGTAAAGGGAGATCATGGTTATTGCTTTGGAACAGGGCAGTCTTCAAAGCATTCTTCTGGAAAGAGGAGTAAAAATTACAGTCAAAGGCTGCAGTAAAAAAAACAAAAAAACATTCAGAACAAAAACCAAATTTTAACACTAAGATCAGAAATGCATGGACAGAACACATATATAAGATTGCAACAAACTGAAGAATAAGTTTACCAAAATTTGTTAAATGGCACAGTTGTAGAAATGATCTAGTTTCATCAAATGATGGATATGGTAAAAAATATCAGTGAAACTCTACACAAAACTGCGAAATAAAATGTCCACAAAAATAAACCAAACGCTGTGTTCAATGCCTGATTCAGTTCACTGATTTGTTTTTCCATCTTGTATACTCAGTAACAAAGGCAAATGAGAAACTGGCTTCTTTTCTTTTTTTTCAAAGTTATAAACGGTCTCAAGTTATCTCTGGAGCGAGCGAACGAAATCAAGCCTCTGCACAAGTAATGATGCAAGATGGCTCCACCAATGAACACGCGAGAAGGAATAGTACTGTGTGGAGGGGAAAAGCAATTGTCGTTACCAGCCTTTGCAGCAGTGTGTACTACTTCGCTTTGCCCACTTGATTTATCGCCCTTCTCGGCCGCTATGCGTGGCCTTACTCCATAGACAGCCGAGTCAGAGTATAATAAGAGATGTTATTTCTGTATCAAATCTGTTTGTAGCATAGCATCATGTATAGCACAACATAAATTCAGTGAGTAAACAATAAATAATGGAGATGAGACCTATGAATTGGCATGAAATAGGAGCTTATTTTATAAGTCGTTCATATATGATATAGAAAAAGGTAAAAAAATAGTTATTGGAATGTTTAATTATCAGTAAAGTTAATGGGTCATTCCATGCTGTCCTCCTATGGTGGTGAGAAACCACATAATTCTTTTTGTGTCTAACTTGTCTGGTTTCATTTTTATAGCTCCCCACACTTTCAGAGATTCATCCTTTCTTCCATTTCCAAAGCCTCCAAGTGTAACCTGCACTGTCACAGAAAAATAATTCTACCTTCCTTATATATTCAATCTTTTTTAAAGTTCACAACAATATTAACAAAACAATAAGGATTCCAGAAAAAAATGTCAACATATCACACATATATTTTAGTACACTAATAAATTTAAAATATATTATTATGTTTGTTTTTTTTTACTGAAAACAAGGTTTACAAAAATTTGAATTAATCATTGAAGGGGAAAGGTCAACACAAGTATTTTTAAAGTGAACTTAGATATATATGACCTAACTTAGCCAGAAATATTGTTGATGGCTTTTTCATTCCTTCTGAAAATATGACAACTCAATTCTGATTTTTTTAAATTGGCTATCGGATTATATATTTTTCAAATTAACTCAAAATCTATGAATATAGCTTAAAAATATCATTAAAGCAAATTTTTAGAGCATAAAATTTGAAATAATGATTTCATGGATGCAAGGCAGGTAGGGCAAGGGGGGACCTGGAAAATGAATGTCACGCAGACCTGCACAACAAATTTCATGGAAGGACCTTCCGAAGGTGGGCCTGCGTCCGGAGCTCCCCTCAACACATGGAGAGTCGGACCCAGCCCTTCGCCTCACGCACTTAAAAAGAGGACACCCACCCAAGCCATAAATTTAGCTGGAAGTTGTTTTGAAGCAGGGCAGCCATGCCAACCCTAGCATAATGATGCTAAACCTAGCACAATATGAGTTTTGTTGACACCTAGCAGTCTGTTTACATAATTTTAGTGCTCCCCTGTGCATAGCACCATGCCATGAAGGCGTATAGGGGGTGTGGGGGTAACGCCCCACACTTTCTTGATCCGGTCGTGAGTGGGGGTGATGTGATCAGCGTCACACCCCTTACCCCCCAGGGCTTCCCCCAGGTACCCATGTTATTCGACGCTGGGTGGGCACCGGGGCCGCTTCCATCGTTAGAAAAGTTCCCGGATTTGAACCGGCCGGGTGAGACTGTCCTATTCTCAAACTGTCATGTTCAAAGTTAATATTATTTATGTTATTGATGTTGTTTTTAACTTATGCATGTTTGTTTTATAGATATTGTTATATTCATCTTATCACGCTGTATAAAATATAAGAAATGAAATTGATGTAACCATAGCAACGAGAAATAATAAGTACTAAAAAATGGTGATGGAAGTTGTGAGATTTTCTGCGCCTGTATTGTATTTATTTTAAATATAACGGTTATCGTTAATCACGCAATTTTATTTGCATTGATAATCGTTCTGCAAGTTTAAGCGCAGCGACGGTTATCAAGAGTGGCGACCCAGAAGCCAGGATTGTTCAAAAAGTGTGCAATCTTCTGACAGTGGTAAGAATGTCTGTTGTAATGGAACAGAATTTTTGGCATATGCTGAATTAAGACTTATGTCACATTCTTCAGTGTGCTTGTATAACGTAACTTCTTAAGTGAATCGTCATATGTGTAAAGATCACAATGGCTGATAAGTTAAAACAAAGTAAATCTAAATCGTCGCGTAAAGAAACAAACATTCAGGCTAATACAACGACTACTTACTTTGATGCTGGTAATCCCGTAGTCGCTTCCAGTAATGCGAATACTACAGAACATGATGTTTGTTCTACAAAACCCGACAAATTATCTTGTTGTAATGATCCTGACAATGATTTGCGGTATGTTCAGTGTACACAGTGCTCGTCATGGCATCACATATCTTGTCTCAAACTTACAGTCACTCACTGGACAATTTATTCGACTACACTAGAAAATTATTATTGTAAAGGTTGCAAACCAGATTATGATCCTTTTAGTTTGCCAGCTTATCTAGAAACTCTTAACCCGAATTTTGGTGATTTGTTAAGTACTGTTAAGAGTATTCAATTGCTTATGGTCGCTTCTAATGAAGACCTCAAGACGAAACTAGAACAGTCTAATGCTGAAATGAAATCGCAGTTAGAACAGTCTAATGCTGAAATAAAATCGCAGTTAGAACAGTCTAATGCTGAAATGAAATATCAGTTAGAAAATTCTATGAAATCACAGTTAGAACAGTCTAATGCTGAAATGAAATTGCAGTTAGAACAGTCTAATGAAGAACTAAAAACCCGAATGAATCTTGCTAACCAAGATATGAAATTACAGTTACAGCAATCTAATCAAGAATTTGCAGAGTTTAATGAGAATATTAAGTCTCAGTTTGAACAATTGGAATTGGATATTTATAGTAACCTAACTTCCAAATTTGAATTGGTTCATAAAGAAATTAATACTGTTAATCAAAGATTAGACAACTTGACTTCCGATGTTAAAACACAACTTGATTCAATATCTTCCGAATGTGTCAAGAAAAATGAACATTTGGGAAGTGTTTTAAATAGCAATATTTCTCAAATCCGAACAGAACAAGACGTTCAAGGGCAACAAATTTTAATAAATAAAGATTTGATTAGTGAACACGATAAATCTATTACAGTATGTTCTTCCAAAATAACTGATATTAATAATAGATTATCATCGTTGGAAGTTGCTGGTAGGGAAAATGTACATTTTGGTACGTATATTACTGATTGTAATAACAGGTTGCAACATATAGAATCTCGTGTTGATGTTTTACAAACTAATTATGCAAATTCTCAACGCAACACAAAGGGAAATCTGAAATCTACCCTTGCACAAAATAGTTCTCAAACTAAGACATCACGTGAAAGGGCTAGAAATGCAGTTGACTCGGGGGTGACTAATTCATCTACTTATTCATCTGATGAATCTTCAACAACCCATGTGAAAACAACGTTCAATGAACCGCATGTTCGAAATCGTGTTCGCTGGAAGCGAAACAAAAGATTTATTCCAACCTCCAATGAGGAACATTATCGAAATAATATGTCACCTAATAGTGTACAGTTTAAGGATACAAGTAATTATGCGATTAACAATATGCAGACAACTTCTAGATTGAATTCTACCGTTACAAATATTGATAAACATTCCAATGTTCAACAATGTTGTTCTGCTGATGGTGAAAATAGTTACATAAATCAAATGTTTACATACTCTGAAGAACCTAACCTTCCTGTCGTTCATCGTAGTAATGTATCTGGCGAAAGGTGTGGGTTTTGTCATGTTTCATCCTTGCAGAATGAAGCTTGCAGACCATGGTTTCAAGGTGAAAGGCGTAATGCAAATTTAATGACTGGCACAAGTTGTCCAAATGCTGAAATTGGTGTTAATGAGTCAAATACAAATAACAATTACTGTGATAATCCACAAAGTCAGTTTGATCGTTGTATTTCTCCAACGTCTTTACCTGTAATTACTGTTGGGGATAGAGGAAACAGATATGTAAAGATAAATGAACTGTCTCATTTACCCAAATTTTCTGGAAAAATAGAAGACCAATCGGCTCGAGAATATCTAGAACATCTTAATTCTATGCTTGATCTTATGGGCATTCCAATTAACAAAAGGCTACAGAGTATTCAGCAGTGTTTCACCAACAGAGCTGCGTACTGGTATAGAACTCACAAACGTATGTTTTCTTCATATGATCATTTTCAAAGGGAATTCATGAAACAATTTGCAAGTCCGGAAATAATACAGTCTCAGTTATCAGTATTAAGGAACAGGAAGTATGATCCTACAGTACATGGTGATTTAGAAAGCTTTGCGTTGAAAACATATTCTAATTATTGTAATTTAGTTGAGAACCCAAACGAATTGGATGTTATTCAATTAGTTATTAGCCAGTTACCAAATAATATAGCTAATAACATAACTTGTCATGAGATACGTTCTATGGACCAGTTAACAACTATGTTAAGGAAATTAGATGTTGTCCGAACTAGTAGAAGAGGACTTATTTTCCTACCGGAAGAAACCGATAATAGTAGTAAGGTTAAACCCAACAAGAATCCTGACAGTATGAAATCAAAATTTAGTGTCAAGCAAATTAATGTTAAACACACCAAAAACACTTGCTCATCTTCTACTCAGACTTCGTCGATGGATGCTCAAGTACCTTTTACTAATGAATTTGGCAATGCTAATTCAAGATATGGACAGTTTAGAGGTAGCAATGGTAGTTTTAGAGGACGTAGAAATAATCGTGGCTATTCAGGATTTACATATAATAACAGAAATAATTTCAGATTCGAAAGAAATAATGCATACTCTGGTATTTCCGGTGACATTACAAATAGGCATTATAATCAGGATGCTGTAAGTTCTCAGTTACCTAACAGTAGTCAGAATGGAAGGATTTTCTACAATAGGCAAGCGCAGTATACAAGTGAGCCTGCTCTCGCTCCTACTTACAGTCAACCTGTTAATGTGACTTCATTACAACCACAAGATGCATCTACAACTTCTGGAACATCAAATTCTCCTTCTGGAAATGTATCAAGGACCTTTACACGACAATCTGGTATTGGAACATCTTACCAATCAACAGCAAATTTAAATTAAAGGAGCGGATGGAAGTGCCTCGTTCACTCTGCTTTCTTTCAGAGAGGCCAAATTTGAACAAACGAAATTCATTTCAAACACAGGAAATTATGAATGTACGTGATGATAAAGACTTAATATCGGAACCACTACAAGTGAATTTTTTATTGGAATGGTTTGAAGAAGAACCTGAGTGGACTGTTAGTGATTATGATATTCCGGTTCCATTAAATGAAGTTCCAGTTATTCATGGAATTATTTGTCAAATACCTGTAGTTTGTATTATAGATTCTGGAAGTCAGGCAAATGTTCTAAGTTTTGACGTTTGGTGTAAACTATCGTCTTTGATTGGCAACATTAAACTGGATAACGTGGAAGATGTAAAACTCACCGGTTTCGCTGGATCCAAGAAGTGTAAAGTTGTTGGCAGTAAAATTATTAATCTGCAGATAAAGAACGAATACTTTTCTATGGAATTTTTTGTTCTTAAAGAGTTGAATGCCGATGTCATTTTAGGAGTTCCATTTTTGAGGAAATATAAAGCTGTAATTGATTTTAAAGAAGGGAATGTAAGTTTGCTAAATGATAAAGGAAAGGAAATTTCCTCAGTTTTAACTCGGCAATGTTCTTCTACAGAAGATTTGAAGTATTGTACAAAGTCTAACTTTTGTTCCGAAGATACATTAAATGATAATGAAAGTTATTCATGTAGATTGTTACGTGATGCGTCAACTTTGAATGATGATGTAGAATATATGCCAGCTAAGAAGTCCATTTATGAGTCTGTTTTTGGAAATGATAATTTAGACAATTTGCAGAAAGCTGATTTATTCAAACTTCTGTCGTATTATCACGTACAATTTTCAGATAAACCTAGAAAAGCAATTGTTGAACCTTACAAGATTCAATTAGATACTGTAACACCTATTACAAGCACACCTTATCCCATACCAATATCAAGGAGACAACCTTTAGAAGAAGAGCTTTCAAAGTGGGAGAAATGGGGAATTATTTACCAGGATTCTTCACCATATCTTAACCCTCTACATATAGTGCCAAAGCAAGGAGGTCTTTGGAGACCTGTGATCGATTTTAGGAAACTTAATCAACATGTTATCTCTCCACAAGTGAGAGTAGAAGCAATCAACGAACTGTTACAGAGGTTCCTAGGATGTGTTTACTTTTCTTCAATTGATTTATCATGCGGTTATTTTCAAATACCGTTGACTGAAGATTCATATCCTTACACAGCTTTTTCTTATAGAGGCAGACAATATCTTTTCCGCTATCTTCCGTTTGGGATTCGATCAGCAGTCTCAGTGTTCCAGGACAGGATGAATAAAATATTCTCCACCGATTGCAGAAATTTTGTTGTTTGTTATTTGGATGATATTCTAATTTTCAGCAAAGATTGGTCTCAACATATGCAACATTTAGAACTAGTTTTACAAAAGATAAAGGGTGTCAATATGTCTATTAAATTTTCCAAATGTAAGTTTGCTTACAAAGAAATCTGCTTTCTTGGACACATAGTGTCCGGTGATAAAATTATGGTTGATCCTGCAAAGAATTCAGCAATTATTAATTTTCCAATTCCAACAAACAAACGTTCCTTGAGAAGGTTCTTAGGATTGGCTAATTGGAGGCGAAAGTTTATTGAAGGATTTGCTGAAGTGGCACAGCCTTTGTATGATCTGTTGAAGAAGGAATCAAAATGGCAATGGAATGATGTTCATGCTTCAGTTTTTGAAAACCTCCGCAAGTTACTGATATCTCCAAAGGCTTTGTATCAACCAGATTTCACGAAGCCTTTCAATGTCAACACAGACAGTTCGAAGAAAGGAATAGGAGCTGTTCTATGGCAAGACTCAACTGAAAATTCTGAAGAAGGACCACGTATAATTCAATACGCTAGCAGATCTCTTAAAGGCAATGAGTTATCATACAATACTCACGAGATTGAATGCTTAGCAATATTATTTGCTTTTGAAAAATTCTACATTTACATAGCTGGAACTAAGGTGAAATTGTTTACCGATCACCAATCTTTGTCTTGGCTAGAATCTACTAAAACTTTGAATCCACGATTAAATCGTTGGAGTTTGAAATTACAAATGTTTGATTATAATGTATATCACGTGCCGGGAAAATCTAATGAAGCTGCAGATGCTTTAAGCAGATATCCTGATTTAAGTACAGGTTTTCCAACTCTATCGGAACTATATGTAAATAACATAAGTCTTGATTTTCTTGACGAAGATAGTGTAACATTTTGGCAAGAAAGTCAAAATTCGGATTCTTATTGCAGTGCCATTGTACAAAAGTTACAAAATGGGAATTTGTCGAAGAATATAAAAAGGCAATATTCGATTCAAGATAATATATTATTCCTGAAACATTTGAAACAAGACAAGTGGAAACTTGTTGTACCTATTATTGTTGTACCCAAAATTCTTCATAAATTACATGACTTACAAGGTCATTTTGGATATTATAAACTATTTAATAAGTGCAGAAGTTTATATTATTGGCCTAAAATGAAAGTTAGTATCAAGCAGTATTTGAACGACTGTCTAACATGCGCAAAAACTAAACAAGCTCACACAAAAATTAGTAAGGATGAATTGCATGTATATTCTACTACTCCACATGATATGTTATCAATAGATCTTGTTGGACCGTTACCCAAATCACAAGGATATAGTTACATATTAACAATAGTTGAAACGATGTCCAAATTTTTAATGGCATATCCGTTAAGGAAGGCAACGTCACGTGAAATAATTAACAAATTCAAGCTCCAGTATTTTTACCACTATCCAGCATGTAAGGTGATATTATCAGATAACGGTTCCCAATTTAAATCACAAGAGTTTAAGTTATATATGGATGACTGTAACATAAAACATATCACCACGTCAGTTTATTCGCCTTTCGCAAATCCTGTGGAAAGGTACAACAAAGAGTTAATACGATTGTTACGATTATATACTTCGCAAAATCATCAGGACTGGGTAAAATATTTGAATCATGTAACAGGACTTCTTAATAATTCAGTTTCGGAAATAACAGGTTTCACACCTAGTGAACTTTTCCTTCATCACGAATTAAAAGATTTAATTCTCAATCAAATTAACTGGCCAGATGATTTAAAGTTTGTGCCCTGGAAACACAAGTGTTTTATCGCCAAAGCACGTATTAAGGAAAGATATAAGTCCAAACCTATTGAGTGTGATGCAAATAAATTGACGATAGTCCCAGGTGATATTGTTTTAGTGAAAAATCATGAACATAGTAGTGCAATTAACAAGAAAATTCGTAAGTTTATGGAATTATGGCTTGGACCCTATATAGTTGATGCTGTGAAAAACAATTATACAATTTTGATGTCTATGGACGGAAAGAAGATAACAACAAGGCAGAACTTGTCAAATATCAAGAAATTTAATTGTTCTGATGAAAAAAAAGAAGAATTGCTTAAACTAATGTAATTGTCATGAAGTGATGCATAAGTAGCTGTAAATTCGAATACTAAGATGACATTTTCAGAACTTTAGTGAAAAGAGTATTGTAAATTTGTGAATTGGTTCATTATGTCAAGTGAACTTTCTCATTATCCTGACGAGTGTATATTAAAAGCAGGACTCAAATCTTATATATTATGAAAAAAAAAAAAATGTTATGTTCATTTTTTTTTCCAGGAGAAGGGGAGAGATTGAGACTGTCCTATTCTCAAACTGTCATGTTCAAAGTTAATATTATTTATGTTATTGATGTTGTTTTTAACTTATGCATGTTTGTTTTATAGATATTGTTATATTCATCTTATCACGCTGTATAAAATATAAGAAATGAAATTGATGTAACCATAGCAACGAGAAATAATAAGTACTAAAAAAATGGTGATGGAAGTTGTGAGATTTTCTGCGCCTGTATTGTATTTATTTTAAATATAACGGTTATCGTTAATCACGCAATTTTATTTGCATTGATAATCGTTCTGCAAGTTTAAGCGCAGCGACGGTTATCACGGGGTTCGAACCCGGGACCTTTAGCATGGTAGTCAGACGCGTTACCGACTGAGCCACCGCGGAAAATCTAATATGAATTGCAAACTTGTTCCTCTGGGAGGGAGAAATTTGCTTCAAAAAACGATATTTTGAGAAATTAAAAATAAAATGACACCCAGATCTCATTTCCGGTATAGGTACATGTCTTTCCAACCACACCCTCTCCTCTTCATCTTCTCTTTATTCTCCCGTTTACCTCACGAGGAACATTTCATGGCAAGAATCGGCAGAAATTTGTGGGGCGCAAATAAAATAAATGTTCTGCTTTGTAGTCGACGAATCATCTCAAACCTTCTCTAGCTTCAAGGTTGAACTCATCTCGAAAAATAGATGCATAACTTAAAATTATTTATTTATTAACGCCTTGTTTTAAATGGCCTTTCCTTCTACTCAACTATACACATAAAATTATAGACTACATTATTATATTAAACACAAAGTACATTACATCATTTCACATATGTCCACACACACAGACACACACATTATACTCATAGACCTCATACATACAAGTCTTAACGCCCTAAATATAACACACAAAATTGCAATCATCCTAAAAATAATCATAATAATAAATTACTGTTACTAATTATCAATAATAATAATAATAATTCATTGTTATTATTATTATTTAGATCCTAGCACAATTCATCAGCATTTAGCATAATTTCACAGATTAAACTGCTTTTTCTTATCAAAAGGTTGGCAACGCAGGGCAGGAGCCATCAGGCTTTCGTGCGTTCCCTCCAAGGTCATGGGGAGAACCCCGATTGTGACGGTGTGTGTGAAAAACATGCTGCAAAAGAACTGTGTGTGTGCAAGTATGCTTAGAGTGTCATATTATGCCATGTCGTCATATTGAGCACCGAATGTTAGGTACTGAAGTAAGGCCGTTATTATTGTATGCAACAGCCAAGCACTAAAAGAGATGCCGATATATATACATACTTTTCTGTACTGGCGGCAACCTCTATAAAGATCAGCGGCCATTTTCTTTTTTTTAGTCAGCATTATTGTTATGAATTTTTCCTTCTTTGTTTCTTCAAGTGGTCTGTTCGTTGTTTTGATAATTGCCTATAGCTTAATGTGAGTTGTTTTTTTCTTTTTCTTTTTTGCATTGTTGATAAACGGTTTATTTTCCAACTACTTGTTCTTCCACGCACTGGAGCAAACATTTCTCAGCTGCTTTCAAGGTATCATTAGGTCTTGCTCGGGAAATTATTTAATGAGAGTTGTAACTTAGAGGGTAGTTTTCATGTTAATAAGCTCTATGTATTTGTTCCACTTCCACATAACATGCCTAGTAAACGTACCATTTCAGGCTTTTTCGAAAGCAGTTAGGAAGAGGCTGTGCACTTTGTACTATGTATTTTGTACCTCCATTGGTTACATTGAAAAGGCTCAAAAGTTGTGTTCTTAAAGGCAAGGATAATTTATTTTTTGTATTTCACTACATAGTTCAACAAGACTGAATGTCTACACTGTAAGACCACTTTCTTGGAGTTTAAGACTTAATACATATGATTATGGACATCCCGGGGGAGGGAACAGGCTCCCTGGAAAATAAATGTCAGCCTAAAGTTATATATTTCACACATACAATTTAATTTCAGTGAGTAATTTATGTTAATCAGTGTCGGCGATTAGAGGTGTTGTTGCCCCCCCTATTTGCTATTTTGGCCCCGCACTATGCTAAACCTTATCTACCAAGGGAAAGTAAACTGTCCTTGCCCCCCCCCCTTCTAGTTTTGAAAGGTGGCATGCATGTTACATGTTTTCCTTATTTTCAGCATTGCACCCCCTAAATTTTTTTCCGCACCCCCTCAGCACCCCTAGATGATTAATCCTGGTGCCGCCGCTGGCAACGAGATGCAGGGAGGGGGAAATCAGAATATATTTAATTAGCAATTTGTTTACTTTAGATGGTTCCAATTAACTTTTGCTATTAAATGATCCCTATTTAATACATCAGATGTATCACTGTTGTAATTAAATACTTTATGGGAGTTATTGTAAGATCTGAAGGGGGGCTGGGGGGGGGGGCATGGGAATACCAGAGGGAAGAGCTAAATCTCAGTCAACTGTAACCAAATAGTAGTTTCCTGTCAAATAAATATACAGAAAAATACAAGATGAAAAATTGGTAACAGTTCGTTATATCGGAGACACTTTTCTTCAAATTTACAGGAGAAACTACTTACTGAAATCAGTTTCTGTAGCATTGTTGAAGTTCTTCAAGGTATTTTCTTTCGCGGAAACTGGAAACTTTACCATAGAATGCTGCAGAACAAGAAATTATCACTTTTTATGTAAGGAACTTGCATTTTCTGTAAAGCGACAACATTATGACATTGTTTCGATTATGTACCTGCAGATGACGCGAGCGTCAAAAGTCACGCCCTCTCGCCAGCGTTTTCAAACGTGCCTTGACTTTACGAGAATTTTTTTTAACTATGCTTACCTAACCTAACCCAACCTAATCTTGCTGGAAATGGTTCATGGGGCTATCGTGAATGGTTTTTGGGGCTATCATGAATGGTTTTGGGGGCTATCGTGAATGGTTTTTGGGGATATTCGTCAATGGTTCATGGAACTTTCGTGAATAATTTTTGGGGGTATCCGTTAATGGTTTTTGGGGCTAACCGTCAATGGTTTGTGATGACATAATGAACACGAAACAGAAGGTTGAAACACTGCATACCCACTCTAAATCGACAAAACACAAGCACGATGATCCACAGCTGTGCATGCCATATTGTATGTTCCGCAACGGAAGAAAGGAACCAAAAGAATTACTCGTAATGTGAAAAATCGATGTTATTTTCGTGTAAAAAGCATAATGGCATCTCCAACTATGTTCCGCAATACACAATTCGTAAGTAAGAACCATGAAAAACAAAAAATATCCGATTGTAATATGTCTCCGATATAACGAACTGTTACCGAAAAAAATGTTTTGGTCACAAGATGAAATATGCATTCGGTAACACTTTACTATACCTGAGACAGATTCCTTCAAATTTACAGGAGAAAGTACTTACGGAATTCAATTTCTGGAGTGTTGTTGATGTTCCGGAATGTAGTTTTGGTTCATTTTAATGTGAATCCATGTGGTTTTATACGAAAATCTATTTCCGACGCGCTATTGCTGCTGCCGCCATTTGCTTTCTGCACGAGAGCACAATACGCGATATTGCTGCTGCTACAAGCCGATGTTGTCCGTATATGCTAAATTGAACGAAAGGAGTGCTAATGGAACCTAACCTAACAGGCCTAACCTAACCTAGTAGGCATACCTCGTCCCCGTAAGTAAGTAAAAAAGTCAATTTAAAATTCCTACGAACGATCAACGGTAAGCTATCGCCATGTGTGTGGAAATAAACAAGAACAGTAAGTACTCTTAAATGTAAGAAATATACATTATTTTCGTTACAAATTCCATTATTTCCCCTAAATAAGTGTTCCGGAGAGCAGAATAGTACGTTAGCAATGTAAAAAAGTGCGAAAGAAATCATTCCCAGGTGTCTCAGGTATAGTAAAGTAGTACCATGCATTCAATATCCATCATACACGCATTGGAAAATTCATGCACGTAAGAAAGATAGCCCTCCCCTTGAATGTCTACATTTTGCCCTCACTCTTTTGCTGGTCTTCTGGGTGTCTGTAAGCTGTAAGAAGGGGGTGATTGACATCTGAATAATATTAGTGTTTATTTTATGTGTGAGGAATTAGTTCGTATAGCTATCATATTACCTATTCGAATGTTGACAAAGCAGACATTAACGTTACTATAGACTAACAACAGAAACACAACCATGGGAATGATTACCAAAATATGATAGTGTTTACTTTCTTATTTTCATCATCGAACACAAAATAACTCACATGACACTTATTTCGAAGCACCTGTTCTGCCCATAGGTTCTGCCTGCAAGCAAGTGACAGTGATACCCAAAAACCCAAGAAAAACAATCCGAAATCAACAGCCGGTGGATGAAAAGTAGAAACAATAGTAAATTATATTTTTCTGTTCTGTCTTCAAATTCAGAGTGAGAACGAGAAGTCCAAAAAGATGCGTCAATCAGTAAAATTCGTTTTATTTAGCGTATTAGTTCCTAAAGGGCATTAACGCTATCAATTTTGGGAAGACATTCGATAAAAAAAGAACTATTCTTGATGGATTATTTCAGGTTTCTTTATTTTGTGTTCACGTCGTATAGTATCCTGCGGCTGCGTTACAGAGAAAAGGGAAGTTATTTTGTACAGTTCCTCCATGGGTATTCGAACCTTCGAACGAATGGAATATCAAAATTGAGTCTTACTTATAGCACAAGTTCCAAGCACCTTTCGACTCGTGACGTCATAGATACTACACATACCTATCATAAAACGAATAATCTTTCCTCTTCGTCATAAGTCAAAGGGCGGGGCTTGAGCAAGAAAGGTGTTGGAGTAGGTGTGCGACTAGTGACCCTATCAAAATCACTAGCATCATCACCATCCTTTCTCCTTAGAGAAATTGCCTCATTTGCCTGTGCTACATGGAAAAGGATGTTGAGTTCACTCATATGATTTTAAAGGGTTTTACTATCGTGCATTAGAAAAGATGGAAAAAGTCATATTGTGTGTAATAGTGAAGAGATATTTACAGTGAAAAAAATTGAATTGTGTTTTCCATTCTCATCTAATGAACGCAAAAGTTTACAAAATGCCTGCAATAAAGGATGCCAACATTGTCAAGATTGCTGTGCAAATGGAAGATCAAGTTCCAGCACTGATAGGATTTAACCAAAAACAGCCTTTAGCAGCAATAATTCAGGAACTGTGTAATGGATGGGGATTGTCTGATCCAGATCAATATGCTCTCCAATTTTCAGAAAATAACAATCAGAACTACATAACTGAGAAAAACAGAAATGAGGTTAAAAATGGATCTGTTTTGAGTTTGACCCATTCACCATCAAAAACGGCATTTGACATTCTTCAAAAATTAAATTCGGGAACCAATGATGAAAAAACTCAGGCTTTACAGAAATTGTCAAATTTAAGCACAGATATGACATTTGCTTTAGAGTTCATCAATAAGCAGGGATTAGCACTTATCATTAGCTTGATAGAAGGGGGAAAGTACAAAGGTGCAATGCTAGCATATTCTTTGATATCCTTTGTTGAACTTATGGATCATGGTATAGTCTCTTGGGATATACTTGAGATACCTTTCATAAACAAAGTTGCCAGCTACGTAAACAATCAATCGGTCGCACAGGATGCTAAAATTGTTCAGGCTTCATTGTCAATACTGGAAAATATTGTTCTCAATAGCACGGGTAAGTATGGTCAAGTTGAGAAGGAAGTTACTTTCCCCAACCTGGTAATGCATTTGCAAAGTCAGAATCCTGTCATACAACAGAATGCCATAGCATTAATTAATGCATTGTTTCTGAAAGCAGATCCGGCAAAACAAAAAGCTGTATCTGCTACATTAAGCTCTAAACAAGTACGAAATGTGATTTTAAGCAACATAATTCAATCAGCCTCAGGGCAAGTAGGTACAGAAATGGCTCACCAATTATATGTGCTTCAAACATTAACATTTAATCTTCTGGAACAAAGAATGAATACGAAAATGGATCCGCAGGATCAAGATGCTCACGATAAGATCAAAGAACTCAGAAAGATAGCATTTGACACAGATAATGATGTATCGAACAGAGATGTGGCAACCAGACGGCAAGGAATATTTGCGAAAGATTATAAGAAGCTTGGTTTCAAGTATGATATCAATCCAGCATTAGACTTTACCGAAACCCCTCCAGGGATGCTGGCGCTTGATTGTATGGTGTATTTTGCTCGTAACCACACTGAAAGTTACACAAAAGTCGTGTTGGAAAACTCGTGCCGAGCTGATGAGCATGAATGCCCATTCGGTCGTACAAGTGTGGAACTTACGAAGTTGTTGTGCGAGATCTTGAAAATTGGGGAGCCACCAAGTGAACAAGGTCAGACATATTATCCAATGTTTTTTACACACGATCATCCATTTGAGGAATTTTTCTGCATATGCATTGTTTTGCTCAACAAGACTTGGAAAGAAATGCGTGCAACAATTGAAGATTTCGTGAAAGTATTCAGCGTCGTGAAGGAGCAGATAACACGAGCTCTTGCTTCGTTACCAACTACTTTGGAAAAATTTCGGTCCAAACTGCAACTTTTAACATACTCAGAAATAACAAATTTGTGGCAACAGGAACGAAATACAAGGGAGGAATGGGAATCTCATGCACGACCAATTGTGGAATTAAAGGAGCAAATAACGCCAGAAATAATGGAACTTATCCAGCAGCAAAGATTGGTTTTTCTTGTTGAAGGAACTCGATTTACTAAATATTCAATGAGAGGACAGGTGAGTACATTCTGTGTTTTTCTACATGAGCGTTAGCAGAATTAGAACTTGAGTTAAACATTCAATTAGTAAAATTTTGGAGCGAATTTACAATATAGAGAAAGTCTCCAATTTTGTTAATTTTCGGTATACTAACTAATTTTGACCTCCTAATCACGAATCTGTTGAAAAAAACCGGGGGTCACATCTGAAAATTTGAAAAAAAGCCGATTGAATTTTTTTTATGTATAGGTGTATATGCATAGTTTTACGAACAAAAATGTAATCTCCTGTCATTGTGTCCAACCACGCTGTTGTTTTACAAGAAAATGATTTATGATGTTCAATTCTAGTAAGATCCCTATTTTTTCGATGAATTTAGGGGTGAAATGAGTGCTAATGGAACTTAACCTAACAGGCCTAACCTAACCTCGTGTGAATGGTTCGTGGGGCTACCCGTGGATGGTTTTTGGTGCTAACTAACAATTTTCATCAAAATGTACAATTTCCAGACGTGACCCCCGGTTTTTTACAACAGATTCATGATTAGGAGGCCAAAATTAGTTACTATACCGAAAATTAACGACATATGAGACTTTCTCTATATTGTAAATTCTTACCAAAATTTTAACTGACCCAGATTCTGTATGGTGAACGATTTTGTCAAGGTGTATGAAATGACAAGAAAGTATTTGTAAGATAAAATTATTAATTTCAAATGTATTTGCGGCTCTGTGGTCACATCCTACACCCTCGATTTCGGCCACATTTCGGATATTTTCGTCAAAATATAAGTTTCTTCTAAGAAAAGTTCGTTTCATAATAGCACGGAAGGTAATTTTTTCACATCTACTTGCTACGAAACTTACGTTTTTGTAATATTAAAATTCCTTGTCTCCGTGGTTTTTGAGGACTTCCATCATGGATGCATGTCACAGGTGCACCTCTACACATTTTCTTTTTCTTCTTATGATTGACTTCTGGAATGGGATAATGGATATAGAGGTAAGTTACCTTCTGAGGTTTAATTTTTTGGTAAAAATAGTGTTCAGCCGGTGGCTCCGGCCAGTTTCTAACATGCCTTCCAAAGGGACTCTATAGAGAAAGGCGGGGCAGTGGTAGAAGGTGGTAGGTTATCGATTGGAAATTTGGAGGCAGCAATTTTTATGAAATTTCTTAAAGTATAGCCCTGAAAAACCGACTTTTACATATATCCATTGGTATGGGTGCAACAAAACTAACATGGCCGCAAGTAGAGTACAGGTGCTACGAAACTAACATGGCCGTAAGTATAGTTCCACCTCGCAACTTTAAATGACTGTACAGTCGTAAATACTTGTTTCCGCGCTCCAAAATTTTGTTCTTCAGAATTTGCAACACAATCTTCATAAAAAAAAATAAAAAAAACTTGCGAAATCGAGGGTGTAGGATGTGACCACGGACCCATATTTGCTTCTGAATAGTAGGTTGCAGGAATTTTCATGATTGAAAATTACAATTTGTACATATTTTTTTTTCCCCCATATTAAAGCCTACAGCCTGCACATGATTAGAAGTGGAAAGTAATTTCAGGGTAACAGTTTCGAATGTTTAATGATTTTTTTCAAAGTTTCATTGGAGAAAGACAAAATATTGTAGAAAAATGAAGGGTCATGGAAAAAGAAAACAGGTAAGTCAACTCACCAAACTCCTTAAAAGTGAACTTTTAATTGCAAAATATTATTCGATATGCAAATTAAAAGATGCAAAAAGCATATACTTTGATGAATGGAAGTGTTACTTTTGTATAGCTATCAAATGAAAGAAATCGTGTCATAAATTTCAGCACAGCTTCACCAGGACAGAAAATGACACCACTACCCATTTACCTGTTGTTGTGGTTTTTTTTCCCTCTGGCCCTTCAATTCTAGAAATTATTGTTACAGTAAATTGGAAAGTAATTATCATTGTTTCGAGTTCTGAAAACTGCAGTTTTATCAGTGGACAAAGGCATAAAAAGTACCCTACACAAGCATCTGCTCCTCCCATCAACAAGGCATTTTTTTTTCATAGAAGAAAGAGAGAAAATTTTGCAAATGATTGTGAAAGTATATTTGATGGTATTCTTTCTGAAAGTAATTAGCTCTATTATTGGCTCCAAAAAGTGCTATTTATCAGCAAAAAGGTAAGGTACCTTACACAAATATCCGTACTTCCCATTGACAAGGCATTCCACAGACTACTGCTGACATGAAGCTTGAAGGGGTGTCATGCTCGAGACTAGCACCAACATAATGAGATGATTGTTGTAATGCTAAGAGCCCTAAATCTGGCCCTCCTAACCTAACCATGAATGCATTTAGAGACATTATTTGAATACTAAGGGCCCTATACCTGACTTGCCTAACTTAACTACAAAACCCCTTCGAACCACACACGTGACCTACAGAGCATTCCCTGACATTCGCTACGAGACTCGGCGGCAAGCGGCCCGGCATCAGCGCTTGTCGTTCCCGGTGAACGGGGTCCACGACAGTCGCACGCTACAGTCTGTTTTTGTTTTTTTTGCTCTCCCTGCATTCACTCTCCCTTTCTGTTGACGTTGCAGACTGACGCCAGTATAATCCTCCCTCAGAAGTTGTGTTGTGTTGTGTTGTGTCGTGTGTGTGTGTTGAAGATTGTGGCTTAATATGGCACCACAAAAGTTTACATTACAACAAAGGATTTATCTTGTCGAGTGTTACTTCAGAAAGAGGAATTGTGGCGAAGTGGGACGACGTTTTGCAATGAAATTTCCTGGTGTTCCTGTTCCACATAGGACCACTATATTAAACCTCGTAAAAAAGTTTAGAGTAACAGGGTCAATTCTGAATAAAAGTGGAAAGAAAAATGGGGAAATCTAAAAAATGAAGTATACTAAGACAATCCGCACACCATCCGTGAGTTAAGAGAGAGTATTGTACGAGAAATCGGTAGAATTACAGTAGACGAACTTGCACGTGTAAGTGCCAATTTCCTTCGGAGATGACAGGAATGTGTTGCAGCAGAGGGACATCATTTTCAACACCTTCTGTAGTCAAGGCTAGTACACAATATGAAAACTGTACTTTTAATAGCCGACTCTAGTGACTGTCACGGACCCCATTCACCGGGAAAGACTAGCGCTGACGCCGGGGCTCTTGCCGCAGAGTCTCGTAGCGAATGTTAGGGAATGCTCTGTAGATGGCAGCAGCAGTCCATAACCAAGATGACAGTAAACAAATGGCTAGCTGCAAGAGGAGAATCATGTAGGAGTCTACGGAAGTTAAAAACCAATCTCAAGCAAACACTCCTTAAGTAATCGCCAAAACTCCGAAGTATGTGATAAGACATAAATTGAAATCAAACTATGGAAAAATGCCTGCGTACCATGATGAAATCAGAATTAATCAGTTGGAAATTTGGCTGTTCAGAAATACTAAGACAACCTAAGCTTAAAAAAAAAAGTTGTATCCTTGACCCTTGTACTGCTGATAAAAAGTTTAATATTTTCTATGCTTTCTGTGGTTTTAGTTTGCAGAGATGTGTTATGGTGTAGTTAATGGCCTCTGTTTCCTTAGCCTGAAACAGCATAGCCCAAAGGCTTCATGCAACTCTAGACAGGACGTTGCCTTCCTCTTTATGAACAAAAAATATTATTGGCAAAAGTCAATAAATTTACAATAAATATGAATTATTTTATATTGAAATACAGGGTGTCCAAATTGAAACACCCTAATTTTAACCGACTGTAGTACCGCATGTATTAATCCATTGAAAAGATTTATACAACAATGAATACACATAAGTATGAAGTTTTGTCTGTGCAATCAGTAAATTTCTATGTGTGCCCCACGAGTGGCATGGAGAATTTCGAGGCGATACTCAATTTCTCTCCAGGTTGCCTGCAGCATCTGTGGTGTAACTGTGTCAATAGCACCGTGAATCCTCTCACGAAGCTGATCCACAGTTGTCACTTTTGTTGCATAGACCATGTCCTTAACATACCCCCATAGGAAGAAATCCATGGGAGTAATGTCAGGAGACCCGGGTGGCCAAAAAATTGGACCACCTCTCCCAATCCATTTTGAAGGGAATTCCTCATTCAATATGTTCCAGACTGCCAAATGCCAGTGTGCAGGTGCTCCATTCTGCTGGAAAAGCAGGTTTTGGTGTCGATGTGTTATCTGAGGGAACACAAAATTGTTTAACATATCCAGATATGTTTCACTTTTCACCACCTGGAACGATACAAAAGAAACTAATCCTAACTATTCATTACCTATTTAAAATTTCCACAGCTAAGCTACCACGTACCACCTATCACACTGTTCTTGCCTGTATATTATGTTTAATATAAGCATTTGAAATTAGGGTGTTTCAATTCAGACACCCGGTATATTATAAAATAAAGTAAATGAAACATGAAAGGACTGAAAAACGTATGTAACCAAAATAGACATAGCATCGATTGTAGATGCTGATAGCAATTTTTTATATTTTGTCACTAACTGAGTGTGCATACAACTGTTTTTCTATCATCATCCTTTGCAGTTTCCTGCCTCTGGCTGGGTCGGCATAGAAGTCAAGCCTCTCCATTTTTTCCTGGTCTTCCACCACTCCTCTTTTTCCATGGTATTTCTATCTTGTCCTCTTCTAAAACTCTCCGCTATCTGCTGTTAAAAAAAATATATATTTCATGCAAAATGACATTAGTATTTAAAAACTAGGTAGAATAACAGCATGTACCTTGTTTTGTCCTCTAAAGGTAGTACTGCTAGTCAGTAATAGTTATATTTTGATGCTTCAAATATCAAATATAATAATTTATTATTTTAGCTAGTATCTATGTACAAAATAGAAGAAAATGAGCATTTTACAGTGTTTGCTTCTGAAGAGCATTTTACAGTGTTTGCTTCTGAAATAATTTAGATATATTCTTTCCAGAGAATTAAAGACAAATTCTGGTATGTCCGTTTATCACCAAACCACAAAGTATTCCATTACGGAGACTGTGATGAGAAAAGTGTTCCATCTTTAGAGGATCTTCCAAACAAGCTAGCCGTTGTAGATATTAAAGGACTAATGACAGGCAAAGAATGTCCCCATATGAAGGATATCAGGTGAGTTGAATAGCCTAATCAGGTCTTGTGTTTTCTAACTTTCTTTTTAATCGTGACCTCCATACCTCTATGTCCTCTACTATCATACAAGTAGGGCTTGGAAGTTTAAGACAAATCATCTTTTTTTCTGAGCCTTGAAGACACTGCTAAACCTGATATCAGTCTGTTTCCCTTAAGTTAGAAACAGAAAAAACTTTTTATTTGCATTTTTTTGCTTTTAGGTAATTTTTTCAGTTTTTTTTAGTTTTTATTGCATTTTTCTTAATTTTTTTTAGGTTTATTTTTCTTCCCTGTTGTTTAGTAAATTTTAAATGCATTTGCTAACATATCTTATATATTTAAATTTCCTGGCATGGTCTTTTTAGCAAGCTCAGCATTAATCGAAAATATGGTCAATGGAAAAGCTCTATATTATTATAATTAACTGAAATGTTTAGCAATGAATTAAGTAATTAATTTCTGACACATTTACTTTTTCTCCAGCAAATTTAAAATACTTTGTGTGAAGCCTACTTTGAGGTTCCATTGTTGACCAGCAAAATATGTGGTTTTTAGTCACAATATTAAAAAATATATATAATCTGATGTACGGGGAACACAACTGTATTTTCAGATGCTGACTGACTACTATATTGTGCAAGTCCCACTCTGAAAGGAGGTGAATGACATACACAGGAAAGCCTTGAAGTTAAAGTAATGAAACAGGGTGACTACTCATCGGAAATTCCTTGAATTCTGGGAATTTTGCATGAATTATTGGATCCAGGAATTATACGTGCATTCTGCGTGTATGGCTAATGCAAATTCCATTCAATCTATACTTCTTTATAAATACCCTGTGGCAAATTTTTACATTTTATCTTTAATTTTTATAGAGGGAAAAAAAGAAAGCTGCGGAGCGTGAAAAAATATAGGCTACCTTTTTTTAAAATTAAAACTTTTGAATACATTGTAATCACACATACCCTTCATATTGTGAATGTATCTCTGTGTGTATGTGTTGGGGGTGAGAGGCGGTAATACTTAAAAGTTGAAATAGAGAAAACACATGCTTGTACCCTTGAATTTTTGGAAATTTCACCTTGAAAACCGGGAATTATACTTCAATTTTATGATGATTCTAGATTGACCACCCTGAAGAAAACTACATTAACACTTGAATTACTTTTTTTCTTTTGCTTCGGTACTTTAACCTGGTCACGGAAACGTCCAAGAACTGAGGGTTCGTCATGCTGATTACACGTCAGCCCGTAACTGGTTGGATGATTGCCCACCTCTGCTGAGGAATGTGGGACTGAAGCCGACAGTTGAGAAGTAGGCTTTGGCCCTTAAAGACCATTGCACCCTTGTGTTATTCTGTATTTAAAACCACTAAACAATGGCTTTTATCTAAGTATTACACTACTCTCATGTAATTCATGAAAAATTAAGCTTCCATTTGAAGAACAGAAATTATTTTAGGTCATTTTTAAATAATTTTAAAGTCATTTTTTGAGATTTTTTAGGTCATAAACTGCCGAGCCTTACATATAACATTGCCACTGTGTTGTGCCTCGTGCTTGACTCATGATTTGGTTACCAATGAAATTTGCATCCCAAGCAGATATACTTACAGGAACAGTTAAGGTGAATCTGCAGCTAACGACCTTGATACATAAAAATGTTGTGATTTGGTGAAATAGAACTAAAATTTTCACATATGATTTTGTGAATGTTTAGGTAGTGTTATTCGTCATTGAAAAATGCCATTTTCTATTGATCATATTATGGAGAAAACTCAAACGTTTTTTATGCCAAAATGTCTTGTCAGTGTTCTTTGTAATTAATCCAGGTAAAATCCACGAAATGGGAACTTTGATGACAAATTATATTACCTACACTAGCTCAGTCATTAGGCATCTGACTACCATGCGAGACACCCGAGTTCGATCCCCGGCAGGGGAGAATCGGCCTTTTTCTCAAACTGTTCAAGCGGCTCCGGCACCCACCTAGCGTCGTATAAAGTGGGTACCTGGAGGAAACTCTTGGTGGTAAAGGTGGCCATGTGTGTGGTGCTGATACCATCACCCCCACCTTTGGCTGTGGTCAAGAAAGTGTGGGACCCTAACTCCACACCCCCTATATGCCTTCATGGCATGATGCAAAGCACAGGGGGGCTTCCCAGATGCCTCAGTGGTAGGGTCGTCGCCTTGTAATCAAGGGGTCCTGGGTTCGATACCCGGTGGAGGCACATAGTGGTTCGGATCCCACTTTAAACTGTAGGTACTGTCCTGATTAGCCTTACTGTGCATAAAGTGGACTTAAAACACTAACTCAAGTAAAGCACAGGGGAGCACTTTACCTTTTTTTTTACCTTTTACACGTTCATGAACTTGGGACCTCCCTGATGGTGTAGTGGTAATGTCATTGCCTGTAATTACGGGGTCCCAGGTTCGATACCAAGCAGAGACATATAGTGGTTTGGATCCCACTTGAATATATAGATCCAGTTCAAATTAGCCTATCTCTGCATAAAGTGAAGTTCAAACAAGAATTCAACAACAACATTATTCATGAACTTGCATTCAGCAGAATCTAAGGTATAAGGCTATTGTCCCCCACCCCCCAAAGTATTTCAAAGTAACAAGTGTAACTTAGCTTTAACATAACATGTTGAAAACCATGCTCTTAGCACACATTGTTCATTGACAAATCCATTGTCTGATGTTTCTACTGCTTATATATGTTTTAGCAGTAAATTCTAAGAAAGCACCCCTTCTCATCTTCAGATGAACCAACTTCTTCTTGCCGTTGGTGGGATAGGACCTACAACAAACCTGTGATTTTGATATAAATCCAGTGCACTAACTACCTATACTCTGTCCTGGGTAACTCTGGAGCAAGCAAACGAAACCAAGTTTCTATGCAAGTAGTGACGCCGAGACGGCCCCACCAATAAACAGGGAACGGGATTGCATGGAGGGAGGGGGGAGCAACTGCAGTTACCAGCCTTCACAGCAGTATGAACTGCTTCACTCTGCCCACTCGATTCCTCCTCCTTCTTCTGCTATGCATGGCCTTGCTCCACGGATTCTGGGGACAGTATACTCCAATGCGTACTTGGTTAATGCACCAGATTTGTAGTAAAAATCACAAGCCTGTTGTATGTAGGTTTAACCTCACCATCTGCTAAATTTGTTCATCTAAAGACGAGAGAAGTAGTGCTCAATTGCACCGAGGTGTTTGAAAGGTAAATAGTGCTGTGGAAATGTAGAAGCAGTAGCGACAAATAGGAGGGGTCCCACCCCCACTTATTGCTACTTTTTCCCTCTCAGTATTCTCTCTTAACCTTTAGCATCGTGATGGTTGATTTTGGAACCATGCCTATATTTCCGTTGAGAACAGATGGTCGATATTTCAACCTGCTGCGCGTGGCAGCAATTAATGTGCCATTTCTTGAAAACTGCAGATGCTATTTCAATTCTCTTTTTTTTTATCTTTAGTATACATATTAAGGTATGACATACTCAAATTACAAAACAATATATCCATTGTTACTATTATTAACAAGTGAAGTTTGAAAAAGTCCTTTGTTTCCCTTGGTTGAAAAGAAATTGAAAATCACAGTCCAGGGGTGAACTGGGGGCAAAGGCCGAAGTTCGAAATTTTCCGTAATTATGCAAAATTTCCAAATGCCGTAATTTCCTGGATTTTTTAAACATTGCGGCATGCGCATTACATTTTTGGTCCATCCAGGGTTCATAGGGCTGATGCTAGAAGCGAAATTGTGGAAATGTTCCTTAAGCTGTCAACACTGCCACTTTATATAAAGTTATTTATTTAGCCAAGAAGTATCAGTCTGATTTCAATGAAACTTTGCAATGTTGTAGGAATGTACCACCTACATTCACTTCGGTCCATTGAGGGGAGCACAGATAAGGGGATTCAGAGACTTATAAAAGAAAGTGGGATGGTTTAATAAATGAAATAAAAAGATTTCTTGTCAATGAATGATGAACTATTTCTCCTTGAGTCGTTTGTTGCATTCTGATAACTGATTTGTTTAAAAAATATAACTTGTTTAATTTTAGGGGAAGGAAAACTACGCACCAACTGGCATTCTCTCTTACACTTGACTCTGTGGAAGTGGCATCATTAGATTTTGTAGCTCCAGACGAGCAAGTTTTTGACTACTGGACTGATGGTATAAATGCTTTGCTAGGTAAGTTTAATAATGTTTATCAGTTTTTGTTTTCAGTGTCTTGAGATAAAATACATGTGGGAGAAATAACAATTTATTTTATTAGTAAATGAATACACAATGCCTTCCACGGTCAAGTTGCCCATGGAGCGGTGGCTGGCTTGTCTGCTGGCAAACTGGATGCAACTTCCACATAACTGGAACTTCAAGCTATGTAATTAAATAAGCTCGTACAATTACATTGATAGTTACGTTTAAAATGAGCATATACCTTGTGTTGTAACTGTCCCCCTGCATCCACACATATACAGCATCTTTTAGAAAATTTTCACCAACACATTTCAGTTCCTCTTCTGAATTTGCTTCAATTTCTCTTGCGATGTCTTCTTTCAATTCTTCTAATGTAGGTCTACATGTTTAAAAGCTTGGTAGCTTGCCTTGCAGATGTCATGGAAATGTGCAAGGCACCGGAAGGATTTCTTTGAGAGTATGGTCGAACCGTGCTCCAACATAGTCTAGTTTCTCCTCAGTAAGCACATGCTGTTTTACCCTTCGTTCTTATCAAGAACAGACCCTGTTTCCATAAATTTCTTCACATGTTTTCAAACACTGTCTCTGTGTGCAACAGGAACATCTGGGAATTCTGCTGAATGCCTTCTAACTTCCCTACAAGAATTTGTAATGACGTAAGAGTCTTACATAATAATTTGTTGTTTTAAATTGTATGTTGGGCATGGCATTATTAGACTGCAGAAAAGCACAAGTAATATGTAAACTAAAACAAAACAATCTAAAACACTTGTTAACACCTCACAAACACATGCAAATTGGACACCAAATATCTAGATACTGAAGCACACGCACATCCAGTGCCTTCAGCAGAAAGCTGTGGGTCTAAATGCCAGTAGATGCGCTCTCACTGCCCAGCATGCTAGCTGCCGCTCCACGGGCGACTTGTCTGTGAAAGGCACTGTATTTTATAAAGTGTCAATAAGACAAATTAATTAGCACTCTCTCTGGATTGGTTGATACAGGCATATTGGTTTATCCAAAATTGGAGTTAATTTTACTGATATGGTGTACTTATAAATAGCACAAAGTTACAAAATTCTGCCATTTGGCTAATATTTTTACACAGATGTAATTGTATATGCTCTAGCTTTCTAAAATATGTTCCTAATCATTTCAAATAGAACCCTGTTGCCATCCCTACAGTTGCATACATCAACAAACCGTTCGGCCACTCTCCGTGGCAGAGTTGGCAGCATAACATGCTACAAAACCATAGGTCCCAAGTTCGAACCTTGGATTAAGCTTGTTTGTCCCATCATCCATTTCATCAGATTATCCATATCATCTCATTGTACTTGAAAGGTAGAAAAAATATTTCAAAATAACCCAAGCAGAAAGAAAGAATGAAGGAAGGCACATCTGCAATTTTATAACAGATTGGTTGAATATTAGTTATCATATCAGTAAAGTGTATAGGACCCATCCATGTTGTAAAATATTGATAGTAATTGTTATAGTAAGAGTATTTTGTATTTATTTTTCATCGCTTTTCTTCCACTTTTGACTAATAATGACAATGCTGGTAAGTGATGATTTGATGAAATTGAAGGGACACTTGGATAGAACACCTATGCCCAACTGGGATTCGAACCTGGGAACTTTGGTGGCCACATTGAAAGTGCCCCACTTATAGCTATACAGATGCAAATTACTAACTTCCGCACAATTTACTTTACTATGAATTTTGGTGCCCCTGCCACCATCCACACAGAAACTTGTTGTTTCCCTGCAGTAAAATTGCTGTGTATGAATTGACCACTTACGTTCACCCACCAAGTGAGCTAATGGTAATAACAATGCTTCAGATGGTGATTTATCATTGTCTGGACCCATGGAGGGTGACCTACGGAAAGCAACTTTATGGTTTCTATATACAAATTAATGTCTACAATAATTCAATTACTGGAATCAGTGAATTTCCTGCTTCATTATAAGACAAAACAAGTTGTTTTTTTTTTGGGTCATAAAACTTCAGTTCTGAAATATATTTACAGGTAACAAAATGATGAGCAAGGAAACAGAAAATGACCTTGAAACTCTGTTGAGCATGGATATTAAGCTACGATTACTAGATGCAGAAGGTGTCGACATTCCGCAAGACCCACCACCTGTGCCTGCCGATCCTCCCAACTACGATTTCTGCTATGAACTGAAATAGGGCAATATCTGTAAGAGTACAATTATACCACGCTTTAATATTTTACATCGATAGAATTAAATGCTAGAATTATATTATACACTCAAATACTGTATAATGTATTTAAATTATTTTATTTGTTCAGTGCAAGAAAGATCTAGTGCAAACTATACTTTTACATATCTGTTTTTTAGTTAGACAAAAGAAGTTTTAACTGTTTGAGAAGTTCAATAATTTGTGTATACATCGCTTATACAATATACATACGACAGATGGCTTATTTATTTAGTATTTGACTTGGTGAAAATATTAGGGCTGAGCCGATACCACTTTGAACCGATACCAATGCCGATACTCTCACCAATACCCACCGCTACCGATACTTGTATAATTCCAATTTGAAATAAAAAGGATAATTATATATGTGTATGTGTAATTTTTATTATTCTTACATTTTATACGTATGCATTTCTGACAATGAATAAATTAACCCACCAAACGATGCATCTCAACTTTACAGTATATTTTAGATAAGTGACAATCAATCAGATGTTTCAAATATGTGAGAAATATTAAGATAAGCTAAGATCTAGGGAATAGTGTCATCGTCACCCCACCCCTAATGTTGAAGAAGGAGATCATGCCTCTTCAACCTCCTCTAAAAGTAAAGGACCACTCTTCCCAAACTAACATTAAATCATCCGTGATTACAAGAATAATTGGTGATTTACCAGCCCTGGACACGACGTATAAAACTAACAGTAAAGCTGTAATGTGAAATCAATCTTCTCTCTTTTTTGTCCTTTATCGGAAAGAATAAAAATTAGTAAACAAAATTTAAGGAGAAAATGGAAACTTACCAGTCTCTTGCTTCGACGTATATCAGGCGATCGACTTCAGTACAGTGATGTTCCGAAGTGACTTTGCTTTCGATATAATATACTATCGGAAAATGATTTCTAAAAACAATAAATGCAATGTTTTATCGCTTGGCGTGGAAGGAAATCCAAACACATCACTACAGTTTCCATCAACTGTTGTTCAAAGAAAATTATTCCATTGTCACATTCCCTGTTCCGCCAATACACGCCTGTTGAAACCCAGTTATCCAGGTCTGAACAAACAAAAGTCTAAAGTCGGAAAAGAAAAGGGGATTAGCCCAGGTACTTGAATTTCCAGGAATATGCTATGTACTATGTCTGAGACACGTCCACCATTCACGTGGGCGATGACTGTTTTGACTGCGGGAGGTCTCTAAGGAGAGAGATGTCCACAATACACGAGGTGCCTCGTTAGCTACCAGAACCTCGTAGGGTTTATTGCTACATGAGACCGGATCTGTAGGAACAAAGCTTGGTAGGCTTCGATGGAACTCCTATAGGGATAATTTCAAGTTACCCTTGATTTGCAAGATTCTTGACCGCGAGTCTTATCTGCGTATGGATCTTTGTGTAATGTACTTGCTGTTCACAGAAACTTGAGTACAGGTTCACTTAACAAATCCACAACTATTTTTTTTTTCAAAACCAAAAGTAAGTTGGAAAAGCTGAAGGAACGTTTGAAAGGGAACTTATTTTTGTTTTGGCCGCGCTTCTAGCTACTGAAAAACAATGGTATCGGCCAGTATCGGTGCAAAAAATATCAACTGATACCCATGGTATAGGCCATTACCGATACATCGGTATCGGCTCAGCCCTAGAATATATATTTTGAACCATTGTCATACTATGTTATCTTACTTATTGTTATTCTGTACACTCACAATAACAATACGTTAAATATTTGTGTATAATTTATGAATTACCATTGTGCTGTATAAGTAGGAAGTAATTTTGAATGTTTAATTGTGCCCTGTTTTCAGTTTTAGTGTTTCTTTTGTGCCTTTTATTTATTTAGCTTTCTAATTTTAATGTAGTTTTGCAACAAGAAAAACGCATAACTGGGGACCAAGATAATTATTATTTGAAACATGAATTTTTGTCAGCTTAAGGTATTAAGCTATTTCTAATGTCTATTTCATATCTTGTCTGTCAGAGTTGCAGTGCATAAAAGCTAAGCACACATTACTAATGCGAATAATGAATTATAGCATACATTTTATTCCTCCTATATTCAATATATTGATGTGACCTTTTGTTTCTCATGGAACACCTCCTTCCAAGGTGAAGCAATAAACTTAGCATGCAACGAAGCTAGGTTTGAACACTGGTTAAGGCTTTGTTCGTCCCATCACTAATTTGTCTGTCATTATTAATTCTCATTGCCATGATTAACCTAAGATGCAGAGAAGCTATGTAAAAATAACCTAAAAGTGCATGGTGCAACAGTTCTATGAGGGCTAAGGGCCTGCTAAGCAGCTTTTCATTGGTTGATCAGTACATCGAGACCCATCACCACTGTTTTCTGGCTTTCGAGACCTGAGCCTCAAGTAGCTCCGCACTTGTCCTCACAATGCTGTGTCAACACTTAAATTTTGGGAGCTCCCACCTGGTATCGAATATGGTACTCCTTATACCAAAGGCAAAAGCATTAACCAATTGGCTACGCAGGACCCTTCATAAAATAACAAAAATAGAATAAAATCTTTATTATGAATTAAGTGAAATCAGATGCCTGTATAACATCAGATTGTTGGAAAAATTAAAATATACTAGTGAAGGACTACAATGTAAGCTACGAGGGTTATATTTTAGGTAAGGTCCGTTTTGCAATAAAAACGAAGGAAGTAAATGTTTTTCAAAAAAAACATTTATTTTCTGTATTTACATACACTTCTCTATTTGCTACATAATTCCCTTGCTGGTTTAAACATTTATCGTAACAAACTAAGAGTTTTTGGATACCCTCCTCATAGAACTCTGCCGCCTGTGAGATAGCCTGTTACTCACAGTCGTTTTCACTTCTTCATCAGTGTCTAAACACTTGCCGCCCAGGAAGGTCTTCAGATGGGGAAAAAGGTGGTAGTTGCTAGGTGCAAGGTCTGGACTGTATGCAGATGATCGAATACCTTCCAGCCAAAAGATTCCATCAGATCATCATTCGCATACAGTCCGGACCTTGCATCTAGCAACTACCACCTTATGATAATAGGAAATAATGCACATTCCTGCCCCTCCGTAGTTGCGTGGGACATTCGTCGGCTTGAAAATAATTCTTTTTTTAAAGAGCATATTTTTTTTTTTTAATAATGGTGATAATATTTCTCTGTGCTAAATTTCTAAGCGAGAGTATTAGGTGGGCAACTGCTCCCCCCCCCCCCCAATGCACATGCCTATGTAGCTGTGCATTAAAGACTGTAATAATAATAATGTTTGATTTTAACTTATGATCTGCAGTATTTCAAGTAGAAGTTTCAAGACTTGAAAGCACATTCTAGTTGCTTTATCCATGGAGATTGCCACATAAGTTAATAAAATTTAATGCATTATCTGTGTATTTTTTCCGATTTTTGTTAAAAATTGCATGAGCCATATCGGACTTTCAGATATAAATGCATATGGTAGCAATAGGCTAATTTATCAAGGTGACCACTAGATTAGGACAAATAATTATTGCTTCCATTTTTAAATTATGTCCTGAATTATTATTTTTTATTCATGTTGATAGATGTGTGTGTTTTGTATTTGTGACTTGATATATGTTCTTATCTAATACGTCTTTAGAAGATTTTAACGTATGTGCATTCTATGATTGAAATATCAATTTGGCAAAATTATGGTCTTTTTTACTGATGAGCCAATATGCAATACGCAGTTATCGCACATGAACTAATATCTACCAGAAAAATCAGTCCTGTGTAAATTATAATGTTAGGATTCATACTTCAGTATTTTTAATCATCTTTTCTTGTCTTGATTATATTTAATATGTGGATGCCTCATTTATTTGTATTGTAATTCCCAGTGCACAATTCTGAAATGCAGTGTCAGGATGGTATAAGAGTCTTTAGGACAGTTATTGCAAATTAGAGCCTTATATAAGAACACTTCGGTGAACATTGTAGCCCCATGTGTTTTTGTAATATATTTTTTGTTGGTTTTGTCAGCTTATAGCATTTTGTTATGTTTGTTTTGAGGGTCATCCCAAAGCTTCTAAATAATTGTATTTTATTATAACTAAAGCAATTATGTCACTGCACTGCCAGTAACTAGGTATGTTATTGTATTCTGTTAATCAAGAAAATGTGTTTACCAAAGATATGCAAATTACATACAAGTAAGTTGAATGATATTATTTTATGTTCTGTGTTGTGTTCAGATCTGAAAAGTAATTTTATGTACTATTATGTTATAAAATCAGCAAGGTATGCAGTGTGTTGTGTGTATCAGAACATTCATACATTATGTGAAGAATATAGAATTTTTTAAAAGACATATTTAATTTTCTTTCACGTGTTATATTAAGTGAAGAAATCATGAAGACAAACACATTATGATGGAATAACAACATGCTAGGAACTTTAGGTACTGGCCTAAATGTGTATCAAAGTTTAAGTACACTATAAGCTCAGTTAAGTAGAACTGAATCTAGTTAAAAGTGGGTTTCAAACACTGTACATATGAGCGTGGGCTTAACTTAGGACCTAATTTTGAGGGGGCAGAATCAAACTGGGCCTAATTTTGAGGGGACAGAATCAAATGGCCTAATTTTGAAGGGGCAGAATCAAACTAAACTGGGCCTAATTTTAAGGGGGCAGAATTAAACTGGGCCGAATCAAAGTTCGGGCCTAATTTAGAGCAGTTAGAATCAAACCTGGGTGTTAACTTTGGGGAAGAGATTCGAAATGTTTTCCATCTCAAAAAAACTGCATCCAGGATTATTTGCTAAATAACTGATGTTTACGAAATCACAAATATAACTTTTTATTACTTTGCTCCTCAGGCTCCCTAACTTTTAAAATTTAATATAACTTTGCCTCTGCCAAGTTACGCCTATGCATATGTGTGCACAAGTGGCGTAACTCAAAGATATTTTTTAGTACATAACAGGCAGATTGCAATAACTTAGTACTATGTTTAGCTATTGGAGCACAAACATAGTGGTGCCTCTGTGAGCAAGAATTTTAAACTTAGGAGATATTTACTTCTAACACTAAAATGTTGATACTTCACACTTCTAAGTTATACATTTCCAAGAAAGGTGGAGTTACGCCACTTGTGCTCTGAACCCCCTCATATGTCTCCACAAGGAATTGATCAGATAATCTTTGATTACAACATGATAAGATTCACCACTATGCTAGTGGGGGATTCCTTTAATGATATAAAGTGTATGGAATCAGTTTCTAATAATTTTACTGGTCCAATGTTTCTAAGTAACTTGTAAGGTAGTGCAACATTCTGTCATTGTGTAACTCATTTTATTATAAAGCTATACAGTGGAAAGTCGATATTATATTTTGCAGGGGACCAAGTTGAAAAAGCTTAAAATGCAGAAAAATGTAAAACAGAGGAAAATTTTATAGCATTTTACTTTGTTGAGATCATCAAGATTGTATGTATAATGTAGAAAAATGTAAAACGGGAACGTAAAATCGGAGTTCCACTGTAATTCATATACCCTGGTTCTCTAAAGTTAAGTGCCTTAAATATTCAGTAGTCATTGAAGTCAGCCAAGTTCATACACTAATTAAGGGGTTTAACGAACCAGTCCCATTCTTCATGGAACATTTGCAGTATATCACATCAGTTATTTAAATCAGTGTTGGTAAAACATTCAAATCTGTTCATTCCTAACATCTATAAATTCTTTCACTCTGATTCACCAAACTGACGTTTTAATTTTTTTTTGTGTGTTCTTTAATATACAGCGTATCCACAAAGTCCTGCTACCGTTACAATGAAACTTAACTCCTAAACTATATGAGATAAAGACATGCGGTTTTTTGCAACGTGTTCTACAGCTCTCAAAGTTTTATTTACAATTACAACACTTCCACATATTAGTTGCTCTCAGGACGTCGAGACAATATTCGATCTCCATCTATACACGCTGCAGCATAGCAGCATCAACCTGTTCGAGAACTTCTGCAATTTGTGTAATAATAATAATAAAATACCACTGCTGATTAAAACTTTGAGAGCTGTAGAACACGTTGCAAAAAACCGCGTGTCTTTATCTCGTATAGTTTAGGAGCTATGTTTCATTGCAATGGTAGCAGGACTTTGTGGACACTCTGTATATTCACTCACACACAAATTAAAAATCAACAAGAGTTTTGATGAAGGAGATGAATTCCAGTTCTCCGTTAAATATGTAGTTCAATGCATTATTGGCACCAGCAAATAATCCACTGTCAGTACATTCCTACTAAATATATTTATTATACAGTCGAGTACAACATTGTGCACAGCGATAGACAGTATTTTCAATTTCCCAATTTCTTTCTTCGTGAGCTTGCTAATTTTAAAGAGATGCTTGTTCAATTGTTTTAATTCAATTCAGGAAGATAGGATGTAATGAATACTTAGGAGTAATATTAACAAATGAAAATTATATTAAAGAGGAAATAAAAAGTAGGCTTAATTCAGGAAATGCATGTTACCTCTCTCTTCATAAACTTTTGTCTTCTCGTTTAATATCTAAGAAACTAAAAGTTAAAATATACAAAACAGTAATTTTGCCTGTAGTATTATATGGATGTGAAACTTGGTCCCTTACATTGAAAGAGGAACATAAATTGACAGTATTTGAAAATAGGATCCTTAGGAAAATCTTTGGACCTAAAAGGGATGAGGAGACAGGTGAGTGGAGAAGGTTACATAATTTAGAACTACATAATTTGTATTCATGTCCAGATATTATTAGAATAATTAAATCAAGAAGACTTAGGTGGGCAGGCCATGTGGCATGAATGGGAGAGGAAAGAGGAGTTTTCAGGATTCTTGTTGGTAAACCTGATGGTAAGAGACCAGTAGGAAGGCCAAGACGAAGATGGAGGGACAATGTTGAGATGGACCTAAGGGAAATCAGTAGGGATGGAAAAGAGTATATAGATCTTGCTCAGGATATGGACAGATGGAAGGCCTGTGTTGCTGCAGCCATGAACCTTCGGGTTTAAAAAGGCTAGAGAGTGAGTGAGTTAGTTAGTTAGGATGTAATGAATATAGGAAATACCTTCCATAATTTTTCGCAGGTTTATCTTGGACCAATTCAATATTACTGTAAATAGTGTCGTAACTAACTTGTAATGCAAACTTGAAATAAGTTGTTGCTTTAGGAGAATATGGTATCTCTTCTTCGGTAAACCAGATAACTATACTTTAAATAGACTGACAGATAGTAGCATAAAAAGAATTTTCTCTAATTGTATAACTGACTATATGAGATTGCAGTGTTTCCAGACATCTACTACGTAAAAAGGATATTACTCTGTATTATTTACATCATTCATTGACTGGTCTACACTTTTAAGCAAACACAAATGTTCCTTTTTTGTGTATATATTTGATTTGTAAGCCATTGGGAATGCTGCAATCTATGTTTATTTTAACTTTTTGTATTTGAGAAGTTAATCTTATCTTGATAAGAAAAGTGATAATTCTCTTATCTAATAAAACCCAATTTGTTCATATTTCAATAGTCTTTTGGTTCAGTACGTGGTGTTTTTCTACAAAACTACATTTAGAAAGATGTGTGAAGTGGAAAGTGGAACTTCAGCACCAAAAGTTATCAGTGTTGCTATTCAGTTCGGCAAAAAATATGAACTTTTGAAGATTGACGAGGAAGATTCTCTCAGTTCAGTAACTCAGCATTTGTGTGACTTATTTCAGCTGGGGGATGGTGATAACTATGCACTGCAACTGTATAACAAGGGGAGTAATGTGTGCAAGTATATCACGGAAAAAAACCGGGGTGAAGTGCCAAATGGCGCTATCCTTAACCTGACATTTTCAGCGACGAAGAATGTTGATGTGTGCATTGAAAAGTTAACATCAGCAACAAAACCTGTAAAACATGCACATCTTGTGCGGCTAGCTTACCTCAGCACCGACCCAACTTTTACTCAAGAATTTATCAGTAAGCAGGGACTGACGCTACTGATTTCACTAATCCAAGACGGTTTACTAGATGACTGCGGTTTGTGTGAGGCACTGTCCTCGCTTCTTCAGCTGTTGGAGAACGGTAACATATCCTTTGATGTGTTAGATGATGACTTCATTGCCAAATTGGTTGGCTATGTAATCAACCCTGTAGAATCTTTGGGTGATAATTTGGTCGAAGTTGTTCTGTCCGTTCTGTACAACTTTGTAGACCACAGTTCCAGTAAATACAAGTTTGATGGGGAAACACTTTTGACAAAACTTGTGCATTATTTGCAAAGCCAAGTGGATGGAACAAGACAAAATGCAATCACTTTCATTAACTCTATTTTGCTCAGGGCAGACAATGATACTAGGAAAAATATACTGGAAATTTTGAATTCGCAGGAGATTGAAAAAGTGATCAATGAACACCTTTTGTTTAACAACTTTGAGTCTGGCTTGAAAGATGGAATTGAACATGAACTGTATGTTTTCCAGACAACCGTACTTGCACAGTTAGAGGACAAATTGAAACAAATTTTGAATTTAGAAGACACTGAGATCTCTGCTAAAGTAAATATATTTTCCATAGTTGCATATGGAGATGAAAGTTACTCAAAACCAAAAAGCAAGCTTTCTACAGTTTACGAAATAAGTCAACTTCCGTCATGTTCGAAACAACCCATTATCCATTTTAGCAACCCACCACTTTCCGTTTTAGACTTTGAGTGCCTCGACTATTTTGCTATGAACTATCCGGACGAGTTTAAGAAACTAGCTTTAGAAATTCTTGTCAAACCTGACAATTATGGTTGTACATTAGGTGAAGCATGCAGGGATGTGGTGAGGCTAATTTGCAAGATACTGCGTGTTGGGAAGCAACCAAGCGAGCATGGTAGATCATATTTCCCAATGTTCTTCACACACGATCATCCATTTGAAGAGTTGGTTTGTCATGCTTTAATGCTTATGAAGAAGACGCGCAAGGAGATGCAGGCTACGGCCGAGGACTACCAGAAATTGCTTTATGTAATGCAGGAGCAAATAAGCAAAACGCTGATAAAGTTTCCTGCTTCGATTGACTTATTCAAGTCTCAGCTGGAGAAACTACCATACTCGGAGATATCAAAGATGCGGCAAGATGAATGGTTATCAAAAGAAGAGTGGGAATTAGAAAACTTTCAGTCCATTTTGGAACTGAAAGAAGAATTAACTCCCGAGTACACTGAACTTGTCGAGCAAAATAGATTGAGAATGCTGGTGAAGGGATCTAAGTTTCCCAAGTATTCGTCACGTGGTCAAGTAAGTTGTAATATGAGTGTTATACAGGGTGAGACAGAAAAACCTGATGATTTTTAAAATGATATAATACAGTAAGTAAAAAGAGTTCATCTTTATTCATGTGCTAGCCTTACAGCCATATGTATGCCATTGTTATTGGATAAGAAATATGATTTACACCAACATTAAGTGCGGAAAATAAGAGCTTGCAAATGGCTCTCATTTTGATCCACACAGTGCTGAAGTCGGTCGTAGAAACTTCTCTTTTCTGGGGAAGTAAAAACCTGCAGATTGTTGTTTTCATTGCGTTGCATCGTGGGAGGGGAGGTGGTGGGCATTCCACTCCTCACTAGCTGCCATTTCAGTCACCATGGAGCTGTGGAATGCAATGCACCTTGCTTTCATTGTTGAAACATTGAAATGGGCACCATTAGCTTGATGTTCTTTTCTGCACTTAATGTTGGTGTAAATCTTTTTTTTTTTTTCAATAATAATGGCATACATATGAATGTATGCCTAGCACATAAATAAAAACTAAATCTTTTTATCTACTGTGGTATATAATTTTAAAAATCGTCAGAATAATTAACATCAAAGTACTTACAAACTGTATTTTCTTCCCTCCTTGTCCAACATTTGAGTCAATCAATATGATGACTGGAACTTCAAAACTGGAAGTTTTAAAAGCATTAATACTTAGAATGTCTGTTACAACCATTAACTTCACTAAACATTCATAATTTACTTTCTGCCTGGTTTATATGTTTTGGACAGAACAAAAGTTTCAAAGTTTGAGAAGAAGGCCATTGTGCTAATGGTTGCAATGTTGAGCAAGGAAGAAAGAAAATGCTACGAGGGTCACTATTTATATTTTGAGCCTAACAATGAAAAAACAGGAATTTGGCATTGAAAACTGCTTTATTGTTTTTCGAAGTATTCTCCTTTATGGTCAATACACTTTTGCATTCGTTCGAACCATTTTTCAAAGCAGTTTTTCCAATCTTCTTGAGACACCTCCATAATATCGTTCTTGAATGCATTAACGGCGTCTTCCGCCGACGAAAATCGTTGTCCACGCAATTTATTCTTGACATTCGGGAACAAGAAGAAGTAATTGGGTGCCAAATCAGGACTGTACGACGGATGACCCATCAATTCGATTTTTTGACTGTTCATGAAGTCGGTTGTTAGACGAGATGTGTGACAGCTGGCATTGTCTTGATGAAGAATGATCCGATGGCGTTTGTTTGTTTTCCGTATTTGACCGAAGACCTCTGGCAAACAAATTGTTGTGTACCATTCAGAGTTGACCGTTCTACGTTCCTCTAAAGGCACAGTTGCCACATGACCAGTTTTCCCGAAAAAAAAAAAGCGACCATTTGTTTTGATGTGCTTCGAGCGCGAACAACTTTTGTTGGATTGGGTTCATCTTGAAACACCCATACAGTCGACTGCTGTTTACGTTCCGGCTCATATGCATATATCCATGATTCGTCACCTGTTACAATCTTATATACGTCTTTTGAAGCACCACGATTTATTGAGCATTTGTTTGCACCAATTGATGCGAGCGTCTTTTTGAGTTTTTGTCAAATTGTGTGGGATCCAACGAGAACATACTTTTCTCACAGCTAAATGATCATGTAATATTTTATATATGCTGGTGGAACTAATGCCTATGGTTGCCTCAATCTCACAGTATGTCACATGACGATCTTGCAGTATTAGGTTTTGCACAGCATCAATGTTTTCTTGAACAACAACTGATTTTGGACGACCTTCGCGAATCTCGTCGGTGAGCGAATGGCGGCCACGATTAAATTTGTTATACCAGCGTTTCACAGTGGCAAAGGATGGAGCTTCATCGCCAAATGTGGAAGTAAGTTGATCGATGCACTCTTGTCTTGATAATCCATGTCGAAAATCATAAAAAATCATCGCACGAAAATGTTCACGAGTTAATTCCATTTTATTGTTGTCGCGCAATCTCCAAGGCAACATAAACAACAGAAATGAAGCTATTGACAAACCATTTGAAGTACGTTATGGTCAATAATGCCAGACGATTCCGTGCAAACGTCAAATCGCGCCTAACTTCAATCAGTGTTGCCAAGGCCCAAAATATAAATAGTGACCCTCTTAGTCGTAAGGACTTTGACCTGTACTGTTCTCATTATTTATTTTTCAATCATAAATTGCGTTTTGCATGTATGTACATGTATACAGTGCTCGAAGTAGGAATTCCTAGTTGGAGCGATGCTTGTTCTAGTTTGGGGATAACTGCAAAAATGCTTGTATGGTTCAACATGGAGACAGAAGAAGGTACGCAAATTATCCTAGCTGGGGGATGCTTTGCACAAATTTTCTTAACTGGGGGTTAGCACCCCCCTCCCATTTTCCCCCTACTTTGAGCACTAGAGATATGTTAAAAGTATGTCTATGCTCAGTTAGGTTGCTCTGGCCTGGACCTACAGTTTAAAGTGGGATCCAAACCACTGCAATTTTCATCCACTGGCTATCAAACCTAGAATGTTTTGTGGTACTTTAGTATTATACGGACTACCTGGTTAGATTAGGTTAGGTGTATTAGTCCCAGTTTCAGGATCGACAAAATCATGTTTGCAAGGGGAATATACAGGGTGGCTCAATAAGTCACTTAACACCACTAGTACAAGGCCACTGCGGCATGGAACGTGAAAATGGCGATGACCAATCGTTGCTTGGCCAAGGGGGAACCACATTGACGTCACCTGCATGGTCGGCAGCCATCTTAATGTCTGCGATCTTGAATTCAACTTCAGAAATTTAAATGGGAAGGGGGGTCGTGTGACTTCAAAATGGGCTAGAATTTCACCAGGAAAACAACTGTGACATTTGTATTCACCTAACTTTAATTGTTGCAGAGTTAACAATACCACAAAGTTATAACACATGATCAATATGACGTCCCTCTGCGCAACACACACGTGTAATCGTCTCTCCCATGACCTTACCACATTCTGAAGAACCTCAGGAGTTATTGCAGTACAGGCATCCACAATGCGTGTGTGCAAATGGGCCAGAGCCCTGATTTTTGTAACATACACCATGGCTTTCAGGTGTCCCCAGAGGTAAAAGTCCAATGGTGTCAGGTCAGGTGAGCGTACAGGCTATTCCACAGTCCCTCGGCGACCAATCCAGTGGTGAGGGTTGATCCAGGTACTGACGGACTATCATCCCATAGTGCGGTGGAGCACCATTTTGCTGGAACCATTCAGGATAGCTCCCATCCTCGGACAGTAAGGATGGTAAAATCTGCTCCCATAGCAGAAGCAAGCAGCCCTCTGCATTTACGTTGCCCTCAATGAAAAATGGACCAACAAGTCGGGAACCCCAAGTACCACACCACACCATTAGCTTCCCGCCTCCCATCACCTTGCTGGGATCTGTCCAATGTGGATTTTCGGGTGACAAGTACCGCAGATTTTGCTTATTCACCTCCGCCGACACATAAAAATTAGCCTCATCACTGAACAGAATCTTGCTACCGACGGCAGGGTCGCATTGCAGATGTGCTATAGCTCACTCACAAAACTGCAAATGCCTGTCTGGATCGTCCTCACTAAGGTGCTGCTGCAGCTGTATCTTATACGGATGCCAGTGGTGGTCGTGTACAATCCTTTGAATTGAACCCCTGCTGACATCGCTTTCCAGCGCCAGTCTCCATGTGCTACGGGTTGGGAACTTTGCAAATGATGCCAACACCGCTACATCCGTGGCTGTTTTCGGACGTCCATGTCGCGGCTTGTCGTCCACAGATCCAGTATCTTGAAACTTTGCCAGCAACTGGCTGACAGCCACATGTGACACCGGTTGTCTTGCAGGATTGCGGTTATTGAAGTCTGTGGCAATGTCACGCGTACTTCTCTCCCCTGACATCAATATGATGGCAATCCGTTCCTCACGTGTTAGTGGCATTTTAGTTCACATCAGTGAAAAAAGAAATGTGCTACTCTTGACACGATCAATTCACATCATCACTCTTTTAAACTTTTATGTAAAGACAAAACACAATCGTAATTCCCATGTCAACCAATACTACAAGATATGTATATGCTGGTAAGTCAATATCCGGACATTTTCAGTGATTGGTCTAAACAATAAATACCACATAATCATATACTAACGATAATTTGAACAATAAACATTTAAGCAAAAAGGAAAGGATGTGTCACTCTCCAATGCGGAAATCGCCCTTAAATTTAAAAGTTAGGTGAAAGCAAATGTTACAGTTGTTTTCCTGGTAAAATTCTAACCCATTTTGATATGTCGCACGACCCCCTTCCCATTTAAATTTCTGAAATTGAACTCAAGATGGCGGACATCAAGATGGCTGCCGACCATGCAGGTGACATCAATGTGGTCTCCACTTGGCCAGGCAACGATTGGTCATCTCCATTTTCACGTTCCATGCCGCAGTGGCCTTGTACTGGAGGTGTTAAGTGACTTATTGAGCCACCCTGTAGTTTAATGTAGACAAATGAGGTAATCCGTATAATACTAAAGTATGGCTGTGAGGGGAATATAATTTAATATAGACAAATGAGGGAGTATGTATAATACTAAAGTACCTGTTTTGTTACAAGGCTTCCAAGGAGGACCTGTGATATGAAAGTTCCGGGCAAGTTTCAAGGCACCCATTGATATGCTGAAAAATCATTGGAAATTATTAGCAGTTCAGTTCCGTAATAGCAATACTATTCAGCTACTGGAAACTGCAACTGCTTCGGAACACTCGTTGATCTACTGAAATCTATAGAGAACAACAGACTAAAGTAGAAAACAGTAGCAATACAATTCAGTTACTGAAAACCGCAGGTGTTTCATAATACCTATTGATCTACAATCAGTAGACTGAATTTTGAAGCATAAAATTTTCTTTCTTTTTTTAGAGAATGAAAGGTAAATTTTGGTCAGCTTGCCTTGCTCCAAACCATAAAACTTTGCATTATGGAAACTTGAAAGGAACAGAGGAAATTGATTTTGACAAGCTTAATCAACAGATTGCAATCAGTAGTATCATTAATATAATCACTGGGAAAGACTGTCCACACATGAAGGAAGTAAGGTAAATATATGTATTACGTAATAAGGTTAATAACGACATCTGCATATGTTTTAAATTATGATCAGTACACAAAGTTTCTAACTAACACTCAGTTCAATACAAATAAAATGAGCATGATAGTTTTAAATTAAAGAGCTTTATTACTAGTCCGGGAAGGACCATTATACCAAGTACACATCTGATGATGATAATAGGAAACTTATTGTATGAGCTCAAGACCCAGGAGCCTATATAAGTTGAAGACATTTCTTCAACTTATTTGAATATTTTGTCATACATGCAAGAAATCAATGGTGGATATCGAATGATAACACGGAATTACTATCACCATGAGAAAAAAGAGTAATTTTTAAAAAATAAAGTCTGTTACACTTCACATATTTCTTGTTCTTGGCAACTCACAAATAAACACGCAGGCATTCTATTCAAGAAATCGTAAATTTGAAACATCATAGAACAATGTGACAACATGTTTGGTAGCATACTTTCCACTCCCGACGTTCACTTCAACAATATTTATACTAAGGGAACCAAACATAACAGACCTAACCTAACATCGTAAGCATTCCTCGTGTCCACGACGTCATAATTCATACCACATAAAATCACTTATAACGCATTTCCACATGCTAAAAACAACAAAAAATGTTCATATGAATAACAATCTTTCCAACCCACTAAATATTTTCAAGCTTCTCAAGGGGGTACGGAAGGTCACCATTTGTTCTATTCACACAAAAAAACAAAAAAAAAAACTAGATCGGATGCAATCCGCAGTACTTGTTTAGTTTGCATCCCACAGAGTTTTACAACAGTGAGATCCGTGGTTGTCCATTATACTGAAAACAGGTCTTTACTGTTGATGAGGACTGCATTTCATCTGCCAGATCTGTTTCACACTGCTTTCTGACTTTTAAAGATGTTGGGTGAAAATCCGACAGACCTTTATTTATTACCTTTATAATATGTCATGTAAGGCTCGGTGGACCTTTGGCTGCCACTAATGCAGATGTTTTTCGAATTTTCCTTTTCTTTCAAAAAAACACTATCGCATTCCAAAATATGAAAAATTATGTCAGCCTAGAATTCATTCTAGAGCATTGATGTGAATTTTTGTGTGGTTTGCTTTGCTATTGTCTAGATATTATCAATAGTTTAATAGACTTGCATATTCATGAAACTATTGAGAATATCTAGATAACAGCAAAAGTAAACCACACAAAAATTCACATCGATGCTCTAGAAGGAATTCAAAGCTGATGCAATTTTGCAGATTTTGGAACATCATAGCAGTTTTTTTGAAAGAAGAGGAAACTTTGAAAACAACTGACCTGGCAGTGGCCAAAGGTCCAGCCAAGCCTTAATGGTAGAATATTATTGTGTATTAATTTACTTATTCCAATTTGACACTTTTCTACCTAATTCAAATTGGTCTGCATTGCAGGGGACGTAAATCTTACCAGGAGCTTGCCTTTTCTTTAGTACTGGCAACAGGAGAAACATCAACACTGGACTTCGTTGCACCTGATGAAGGTACATTTGATTACTGGACAGATGCAATAAATGTTCTCTTAGGTAAGTGTGATGATAATGAGTAAGAGTCTGAATTTAGTATAGCAGGGTGTTAAGCAAAGATTGGACCTATTTATTCTTTTTTGTTCTAAGCGAGGGTCACTATTTATATTTTGAGCCTTGGCAACACTGATTGAAGTTAGGCGCGATTTGACGTTTGCACGGAATCGTCTGGCATTATTGACCATAACGTACTTCAAATGTTTTGTCAATAGCTTCATTTGTGTTGTTTAATGTTGCCTTGGAGATTGTGCGACAACAATAAAATGGAATTAACTCGTGAACATTTTCGTGCGATGATTTTTTACGATTTTCGACGTGGATTATCAAGACAAGAGTGCATCTATCAACTTACTTCCACATTTGGCGATGAAGCCCCATCCTATGCCACTGTGAAATGCTGGTATAACGAATTTAATCGTGGCCGCCATTCGCTCACCGACGAGATTCGCGAATGTCGTCCAAAATCAGTTGTTGTTCAAGAAAACATTGATGCTGTGCAAAACCTAATACTGCAAGATCGTCATGTGACATACTGTGAGATTGAGGCAACCATAGGCATTAGTTCCACCAGCATATATAAAATATTACATGATCATTTAGCTGAGAGAAAGGTATGTTCTCGTTGGATCCCACACAATTTGACAAGAACTCAAAAAGACGCTCGCGTCAATTGGTGCAAACAAATGCTCAATAAATACAATCGTGGTGCTTCAAAAGACGTATATAAGATTGTAACAGGTGACGAATCATGGATATATGCATATGAGCCGGAACGTAAACAGCAGTCGACTGTATGGGTGTTTCAAGATGAACCCAATCCAACAAAAGTTGTTCGCTCTCGAAGCACATCGAAACAAATGGTCGCCTGTTTTTTCGGGAAAACTGGTCATGTGGCAACTGTGCCTTTAGAGGAACGTAGAACGGTCAACTCTGAATGGTACACAACAATTTGTTTGCCAGAGGTCTTCGGTCAAATACGGAAAACAAACAAACGCCGTCGGATCATTCTTCATCAAGACAATGCCAGCTGTCACACATCTCGTCTAACAACCGACTTTATGAACAGTCAAAAAATCGAATTGATGGGTCATCCGCCGTACAGTCCTGATTTGGCACCCAATGACTACTTCTTGTTCCCGAATGTCAAGAATAAATTGCATGGACAAAGATTTTCGTCGGCGGAAGACGCCGTTAATGCATTCAAGAACGATATTATGGAGGTGTCTCAAGAAGATTGGAAAAACTGCTTTGAAAAATGGTTCGAACGAATGCAAAAGTGTATTGACCATAAAGGAGAATACTTCGAAAAACAATAAAGCAGTTTTCAATGCCAAATTCCTGTTTTTTCATTGTTAGGCTCAAAATATAAATAGTGACCCTCGTAAGTAACCAGCAGATAGACATGATGCTCAAGCATAATTTTGTGTTGTTTTCTATGGTGGTTTACCCAGTCACTGCACCAGACCTCAAAGTGTGTGATTTCTTCCTTTGGGGTTTCATCGAACTCCATGCTTATATTCCTTCACTTCTACAGACACTGCTGGAATTGCGAAGGCCAATATCGACATCAGAAACTTCACACAAAACATGCTTGAGAAGGTTTGGCAAGAATGGGAGTACCGCGTAGTCCTGCCTGCTACACGTGGGGCCAGGGTTGTTAAAAGGTCCAGGAACCCATAAATTCTAATGTGATATATTGGGTTCTGCTGCAGGATTGGAACCTTTTTTCTTGCACAATTTAAATTCGGTCCAAGTTGCATATTGTTTCATTGTTGAAAAAAGATTCCTGGACTGTATTTTAAAGAGAAGCTCTTTCTTTCGTTCTCTCAAAGCTTTCTCTCTTCCCTATCCTCTCTCTCTCTCTCTCTCTCTCTCTCTCTGCCTTTTTTGGTCTCTCCTCTTCTGAGTAAAGGAGGAGAAGTCAGGGTTGGGGTTGGGTAGGGGGTCTCACTTCTTTTCTCTCCTCTACCCCTTCTCTCTCTCCCTCCCTCCCTTCCTTCTTGTGGGGGAGGGAGGGGGAGAGAGAGATAGGGAGAGATAGAGAGAGAAAGCTTCTTCTTCCTCTTTTTCCCCCAGGGGGTTAGGGTCCCAACTCTTCTTTCCTCTCAAGAGAGAGAGAGAGAGGAGAGAAGGGAGGACATGAGAGGGGAAGAAAAGGTCCGTTCTTCCCTTTTTCCTCTTCTTTCATTGGGGTGTCTCTCTCTCTCTCTCTCTCTCTCTCTCTCTCTCTCTCTCTCTCTCTCTCTCTCTCTCTCTCTCTCCCCCTCCCTTCCTCCCAATCTTCTTTCTCCTTCTTCTCACGAGAAGAAAGAGCATTCCTTGCCCCCACCCAAGAATTGGATAGAAAGAAACACAATATCAGAGTGATTGAGGTTTTATTTTTTAAGATAATCTCCTCGAAGGTTAATGCACTTCTGCCAACGGCCTTCCAATGCCTTGAAACCAGCAGAATATGTGGATTCGTCCAGGTCTGCAAAATTGCCTGTCACAACCACCTTTGCCTTCTTTGGTGGCAGGGAATCTGCATGCTTCCACTGCTTGGACTGCTCTTTTGTCTCAGGTGTGTAGTGATGAACCAAAGTTTCATCCATAGTGGCGTAACGCTGCCGAAACTCTTGAGGATTCTTCTGGAAAAGCGCCAAACATTAAGTGGAAGTCACTGCACGAATGCATTTTTGCTCCGGTGTAAGTAGGCTTGCCGAAAGCTTCGTCATGCAACTCTTCAGTAAGAATGTGGTGTACTCGGTCTACCGAGATGCCCACTTCATGAACTATCTCCCACACTTTCAATCTTCGGTCAGTCAGCACCATATCATGGACTTTATCGATTGTTTCTGGTGTGATGGCGGTTGGCGGACGTCCACTGCAAGGGTAATTTTCAGCACTGTCCCATCCCACCTTGAACAGAGTCGTCCACTTGCTAACAGTGGCAAATAATGGGGCAGAGTCTCCCAACACTATGTCCAATTTGGCTTTGATGGCTGTCGCATTTAATACCTTCTTCACCAGAAACTTGATGACCACACAAACTTCCTTTTGTTCCATGTTGTCACATCACTTGCACTTTTGCTCCTTCACGTGCCTATGGAAACCAGACTGTTGGAAGAGTGGCGATGAAATTTTCCCTGCACGTTCAGAACAGATGTGCCCTTCTAATGCACATGCTTTTGTTCCAATTGCAATGCGATCTCTGACCAATTCTTAGAAGTTCCAAAACAATCCTCGTTAGGCAAAGGACTAGAATTATGTGACTTCACATTGAGTTCAATGTGAGTCACGTGTTGCTCTGGCATCCGATCCAGGAACCGCAGCCAATAGGAGCCTTGGATGAGGTAACGTGAGGCTGCTGTGCTCCCAGCAGCTATCAAAACAGGGACGGCCAGTGTTGCTACATCAAGGGAAATTGTACTTTATGCAAGGAAATTTGGAGCAAATGGGGCTTCATTGCCATTCTTCACTTGGTTGCCCTAAGATTTACATTGCAGCGTGGTGGGATGGCTATTCAAACATTCTTTTCAATGAAGGCAACAAGCAAGCAAACAAAATCAAGTCTCTGTGCAAGTAGTGAGTCAAGATGTCTCAACCAAGGGGAGGAACACTCACGAGAGAATGGGGCTACATGGAGAGGGGTAATGTGACTGCAGTGTTTGCATTTCGCCCATTTTCACCCATCTTTCATGCTCAAGTGGATAATTGTTTTTCATCAGGTCTGTAATGAGAAGCAGGGTTGTTGAAGGTTCAAGAACCCATATATTCTATTGGGTTCTTCAATATGACCGGAACCTTTTTTCTCACACAATTTAAAATGCGATCCAAGTTGCATATTGTTTCATTTAAATATGGAACTTGGACCCTATATAAACTGATTTGGAAAAGAGAAAAGGTTCCCGAACAGTATTTAAATTGATCCTGTAAAAAAGGTTCCTGGATCGAATAAATTGATTCAGAAAAAAGTTCCTGGACCCTATTTAAATTCATCCAGAAAAAAGGTTCCTGGACTGTATTTAAATTCATTCAGAAAAAAGGTTCCTGGACCGTATTTAAATTCATCCAGAAAAAAAGTTCCTGGACCGTATTTAAATTCATCTGGAAAGAAGGTTTCTGGACCGAATTGAAATTCTTTACAGATAAAAAGGTTCTTTACATTCCAGAACCCATTTATGCTTGCTGATTTTCTCTCCTGGACTGGAATTGGATTTATTTAAAATTCCTGGACCTTTAAGAATCCTGCATGGGGCACACATTGAATGCATTTAGAATCTGTGTAAAAATTCAAATATTCCTGTTTCAAATGGTGCTAACATCATGAATTTCTGTTCATTATTGATGAAGATGTAGACTTACAAATTGACCAATAATTTTTGAATGCCCCTTATAAATAAAGATGTTGTTAAAGGTGAATTGGGAGAGGGTGATTTAAACATTGTTAAAGCCAATATTTATAAGGCATTTCTTGACTTCCATCCCACAATAGAACTTGAAGATATTACATGTAAATATATAGGGTGGCTCATATTGTTAACTACCAATTTTAGTTAATAACCCTATCCTAATGTAGGCATGCATGAGCAGGAATCTCCCATGCTTAGGCAGTTGCAAGGCTTGCAATCAGTCTGCCATGGAACATTGGCAGTTCAGACATGAATCACTGCAGAGTGAAGATATTCATACAAATTGATTCCATTCAGGAAATGCATTGAGTACTGCAACAACAGTTCGATTAGGATTGCCATCAATTCATACTAGAGTAGCACAACATGATGAGATGGGTCAGACAGCCAATAGATAGCCAATTGCACATGTCTCCAGGTTGGAGGAGAAGTATTGGGATGCCAAGGAATACGGTATTAGCCTGTGTTGTCCCATTGCGTCCCCTGAATGAAACCTGTTTTGGATGAACTCTGCACTGACACAATTCGTGTTTTATCAGATGAAAGTTCCGTGACAGACTGATTGCAACTCCTAAATGGGAGACTCATATCTGAACGAATGTCTTCATTCAGACTGTTACAAACTGACACTGATACATATCTAGAAATATATTTCAGGGTTTGGTCTGAACCCAGTATCTCAGATATAATTATATTAATAATAATATAAATGCTTAAATTAAAAGTATTATATTAAATTAAACTAACATTAATTAAAATATTAAATTAATTATGTTATTTTTATTGCATGAATAGGTAAAAAGATGGTATAAGAATACAATATGACAGAACATGTTTATTATCTAGCTTATGTGTAGGTTTAGAATATCAAAATTTGTATAAAAAGAAATGGCCTGGCAAGGAAATTAATGTCAAATATGCAAAGAATTGAATATTTATTGAATAACAAAAAAGAATGCTACATCCAGTGAGGAAAAGCAAAGGTTCTTATTAATATTTTATGCATATAATTTAGGTAGTAATGTGTATAAAACTTCTTTGAGGGCCTCCCCCATGGTGCAGTGGTAGCGTCATTGCCTTGTAATCAAGGGGTCCTGGGTTCAATCCCCGGTGGAGGCACAAGTGGTTCGGATCTCACTTTAAACTGTAGGTCCAGTCCCGATTAGCCTTACTGTGCATAAAGTGGACTTAAAACCTCAAACCAAACCAAACCAAAACTTCTTTGGTGCTATCATTCAAAACTGTGTGATCCCAATAAAGTCCTTGCCTTCCATTGAGTTCAGTGGAAATAAATAACCCTCAAGTATACAACAAATACTAAACAAGTATATATTCATTATTTATTTTTAGTGCTTGATAAGTCTTTCAGACCCCCCCCCCCCCCAAAAAAAATACATCCTTGACTGAGATTAATTCCCTTTGTAACTCTTGAAACAAAAAATATTTGTAAAATGTGTCAAACATCAAGTTTTAAATTGGCTTAGTCACTACACTTACTTTTATAAGGTTTTTTGTTAGTTTAAAAAATGCTAATTAAAGATAATGAACACATCAAAATAGAATGCAGCAAGCTATTAATTTTTTAAAAAAAATATTATTGTATACTTTACATGAAGAAACCTGACTTTTCACAATCATGATAATAACAAAGAACATTATATTGCCAGATTGTGGATATAATGACATGTTAAAGACACTCTTTCTTCATAGTAAGTTGCAAATCATGCAAATTTAGCATTTTACGCAATTGTTGGTGTTTCTCCCAAATTTTACCTTCATTTTGCACAATAATTATGAAAATCTTAAATTTTCTTCTGTTGAATCGAATTTGTTTTATAATGTTTTGGCAAAAGTAATATCGTATCAGTGCAGCTGACAAAATTTATATATTTAGTGTCAGGTACATTGTAAGTCATTACTTGATTGGATTGGATTGATTTGGTGTTTTAAGTCCACTGTATGCACAGTAAGGCTAATTGGGACTGGACCTACAGTTTAAATTGTGATCCGAACCAATATGTGCCTCCACCGGGTATCAAACCCGGGACCCCTTGATTACAAGGCGAGGAAGCTACCACTGCGCCATCGGGGAGGCCTAAGTCATTACTTGAGTACTATTTTTTCCTAGCAATTTCACAATACACTTTATCGAAGGTTGGTCCCCCAGTCGAAAATAAATGCTGGCTACAGCGCTGGTTATATGTGATATGAAAGAAGAGTTGTCACAATTTAAAATGATTTGTGCAAATATTTTATTCTTCTTTCTAGGAAAACCAATGGTTAGCAAGAGAGCAGAGCTCGACCTGAAGGCATTACTTAATGTTGATATTAGGCTGCGCCTTCTGGATGCTGACAACATCGATATGCCTCAAGAACGTCCACCGATACCAGATGATCCTCCGGATTACAATTTTGCATGTTATCGAAATTAGTTCATTTATATTTATACATTAGTATTTAATGTCTTATTTTTAAATGTTTAATTTCATTTAATTTATTTATTAGTTCAACCCATGCCCAGAGTCCACTTATGTTCAGCATAAAATATGTAGAGGAGACTGGGGCAATTTCACTGCATACATAGGATTTATTTGAGAATACTCGAGCATATACTAGAGCTAAAATCTGGGTAAAACGTAAAGATCAAAGACTTTCAACAGTACATCCCTACTTTTCAGAATATATGGACAGGGAAACCATAGATTGGAGCTAGGTTTATGGTGCTGCTACATTTGCATGTTTCATATTTCCCTTCCTGCACTCTCTTCACATGAAATTGAATTCTACACCTGCCACCCTGTCGACATTAGTGTCCTCACTAGAATTGGTGGCTGCATGCCCTCTTCACATCCTCAAGATTGTGCAGGAGATAAGGTCCCAGTTTCTTTAAGTTTGTCCAGAACTGTGCACTCAGAATATTTGTGTACATGTTTAGCTAGTTCAAACATCAGGAATATCTAACTATAACATGGTATAATTAAAATAATTAAAGTGCACATGTGGACTGTCCCACTCTATGGTAAACGAGACCAGCAAAATACACACTAAAATTCATCAAAGAACTGTCACAAAAAACCCACCATAAATCACTTAAATATGATGATCATATGAGAAGCATATGATGACAAACTCTTCATATTTTTTTTTTTGCGGCAACCAGTGCTCGAAGGGAGGGGCGATGGTATCCCCTCCAACTAACAAAATTTTCGCAAAGCGAAATGGAGAGTTGCATAATTTTAGTAGATAATTTTTATGACTTTTTCTTAGTTTCACTATGTCAGTGGACAGTTCAACTTCCAGACTTCCATCTTGGCATGTTCTTGCCTTTATACCAAATGTAACATGAAGAACAACTTCTTGAATCTGATTTTCACAAATTTGATCTCTAGCAAATTATACGTCCAGAGTCTCCCTTTTGACGCATGTCTGATTTTATCAATGATTGCAGTTGTAACCAACAATGAGTTTTAAAGTTGTTGAAGTGAAATACCATATTTGCTGGCGTATTAGATGAAATTTTTATCCTTTAAAAATAGATTTGAAGAACAGAGTACATCTTACATGACGAGTCACTTTTCGATTACCTTCTCTCCTCTGAGTTTTTCTTTCTTGTTTCCTTGCTGTGTTTGAAAGATTTGCAGTCATGTAGAGTTTGTACACCAGGATGCAAACGTGCTGTCAACGACGATTACAGCTGTGTTGGTGTATGAGGACTCAGATTCTGATTTAGAAGAGGTTTCAAGTGAATCTTCATTTAGCTTTGAAGATAAATGTCTGGGTTTTGATGAAGAAGATTAGAATCTATTCTTTTCTAGTTAGATTACATAAGTTATTTGTTTAAAATAAGCCTACACATTACTTTATATTTGAAATACTGTAAGTTAATTGTAATATTCAGTGATAAAGTTTTTTCCTCAAAAATGAGTACAAAAAAGGGGTGCATCTCATACGCCAGAAAATACAGTATGTTATACATTTGCCTTCTCAATGTGCAAAAAATTTTTTGATTGGTATTGTCTTTACATTTACAGTTATTGATGGATTTTTAAAAAATTAAGTAACACTCTGTGCCCGTATTTTAGTTAAATATGTATGACAAGACCTAAAAATATAATCTGTCTCATTGTTTCCATTAATTTAATAGTACAAATGTGGTAAGTATTGTTAAATAAAATATGTGACCAATAAAACTGATAACATTCATTTTGATTTTCATTTTATTTATTTGGTGTTTTAAGTCAACTTTATGCACAGTAAGGCTAATCGGGACTGGACCTACAGTTTAATGTGGGATCCAAACCACTATGTGCCTCCACCAGGTATCAAACCTAGGATCTCTTGATTACAAGGCGACAATGCTACCACTGCGCCATCGGGAAGGCCCTGATGATAACGGGGTGGACTCAGTGAACGGGAAATAGGGCGCCAACTGAACTTACCCAAGTCAACCGTCCACTGCATCATCAAACACCACCAAAATACGGGTACTACAGAGCCAGGTAAGGCCCCCGGTCGAAAACGCCTGCTGAGCGCCATCTTCCCACAGTGCGAAGGCACCTGTTACACAGGCGGCGTCTCATCTTTCAACACGACAATGCCAGGCCTCATACAGCGCGGCTGACAAGAGAATGGTTGACTCGCCTACACGTGCGAACTCTGCCATGGCCACCATCGAGTACCGACCTCTCGCCCATTGAGAATGTGTGGCGTGTTCTTAAGCGACGTGTGCAACAGAGGGGACCCACGACAGTGGCTGCTCTTATCGCCTGCCTGCAGGAGGAATGGCACCGCATCGATATGGAATACCTTGAACGACTCGTCCGCAGCATGCCCCGACGCATTGCCACAGTTATTCGCCGACGGGGCTGCGTCACACCATGGTAAACAGGATCCCCTCTAACAGTGGTCGAACTTTAATGTCACGTGTAGATGGACGAAAATGTTTTATTTTGTGTGGACACCATACATTGAACGAATGCAAAATTGCAACATAAATTGCAAATTGTCACATCCTAAATGAACTCCTAGGACATGTATATGTATGTATTGATTTTATCTATTATATGTATGTAAATTAATGTAAACCTTGCAACTAACAGCAAGAACAAGGAGAATCAATTATAATGTAATCAATGTTTTTTAAATGTTATGTATAATATCTTCATACTTGTACCTATTTGAAAATAATTATTAACTGTAATGTGCTGACATGTTCCATACCATGTGTGGAAAACAACCACTGTACAATGGTCAAAGGAATGAAATAAATCATATCATATCATATCATAACATCATATCATATCTGGGGGGAAGGGGGTACTTTTTCCCCCTAGGAAATTTTTGTCTTATTATTTTTCTGATCAATTTTATTAGGTGCATCCAGAAAGTAAGTTTCCCACTCACCCACAGGTGGCCGGCCATGCGTATTGAAACCGGTTTTGCACATGCGTGAGAGGCACATGCCTTGGCTAGTGAATGTCATAGAAGACGCCTCCCGAAAGTCCTCAGTAGCGTCGTGGCAGCGATGAAACATGGAGGCTCTTATTCCATCTCCCGCCGCATGCGAGGTTCGTTCGGTGATCAAGTTCTTGAACGCACAAAACATACAGCCGATCGAAATTCATCGTCAGCTGTGCCAGGTGTATGGACCAGACGTCATGAGCAAGCAGATGGTGTGTCGTTGGTACAGGACTTTTACTGAAGGCCGGCAAAATGTGCATGATGACAAGCACAGTGGGCGACCATCAGCCGTAATGCACGAGCTTGTGGAGCAGGTGCAGCAGCGCATATTGGAGGATCGTCGCATCACGATCACGGAACTCGGCAACCATTTCCCGCAGATTTCTCAGTCGTTGTTGCACGACATTGTTACCAAAAGCCTCTTGTTCCAGAAAGCCGGTGGGTGCCGAAACAACTGATACCCAAACACAAAGGAAAATGCATGGGCACGGTGCTGACATTTCTGCAGCGTTACCATGATAATGATGATTTTCTCAACCGGATCATCACAGGGGATGAATCCTCAATGGCCAAAATACACAATTTTAATTCAATTTTGAAACTTAGTTCTATTTGCAGAAATTGTCTTGTTAGGAATCACTGCAGTTAGGAATGGTACTGAAATGACACCTTTTACCTTTGGAGCATTCATCCGTTTTTGTTTAAAGCCATACTATAAATTCATTCACGCAAGAGCAGTTGATAAGACCTACAGTGCAAATGATACAACTTGTGTTTACTCAATGTATATGGTCTCCCGATGGGATAGTGGTGATGTCATCACCATGTATTCAAGGGATCGTGGGTTCAATACCCAGTGTAGGAACATAGTTGTTCGAATCCCACTTTAAACTCTAGGTCAGTCCCGATAAGCCTATTTGTGCATAAAGTGGACTTGAAAAATCATAAAAATGAAACTTATAAACTAAATTTATGTTCATGATGGATGCTGTAAATGCAGTTTAAGAATTACTCACGCAAAATTTCGTATTTCCAAGTTGCACAATTTAATGGTTATTTCCGATTACGTGGAGTGACGGTATACCATCTCTGCTCCAGCCACCATATCCTTGGTGAAAGAAAGCAGAGGGTCTTCAAAATTAATGGGAAATAACCATTAAGTTGTGCAACGTGGAAATACAAGATTTCACGTAAGTAAATTTATGTGTACAAAATATCATCACTAGGCATTTAATTTTGGGGAAATTTCAATAAAAATTCATGATTGCTGAAGAGTCTGCCTTTAATATACTGTGCGTCTTGTATACTTTTCTGTTAAATGATGATGCACATAATTGATTCTCATCATACCCATCTGATGTGATTAGTTATTGGGTCAGTTTGCAACTTAAACTTGGTATAGATCTGTCTGCATAATACCATGATAGCAAGGACGTATTTAGGGGGGGTCCGGACCCCCTCCCCCCGAAAGATTTATCAAGTACTAAAATTAAATAATGAAAAATATATTATTTAGACTTTGTTATATAATTTCCTGTGAACTTATTGGAAGACAAGGATTATATTGGGATCATACAGCTTTGAAGGACATGATAAGGATGTATTTTAGGGGGTCTGGACCCCTCCTTCCCTACTTGAATGACTTATTAGGTACGAAAATTAAATATAATGAAAATATACTCGTTTAGCATTTGTTGTATAATTTCCTTTGAACTTATTGGAGGACAAGGATTATATTGGGATCATATAGCTTTGAAGGACAGGAAGGGCGTATTTTGGGGGTCCAGGGGTGTGAACCCCACCCAAAAAATACTTACGAAGTACTAAAATTAAGTAATGAAAATATTAGAATTTGTTGCGTAATTGATGGTCATTAATTTCCATTGAACTTTTTAGAAGGCAAGGATTATATGACATTACAAAGAAGATTTATGTACACTACTACTCAATATGCATAAAATATTAATCAGAAATTTACTTTTCTCCAACTAGATGTAACATCATTCGATTAATCGGTACTCTATCGGTATCGGCCGATATGGGCATATCGGTGTATCGGTAAAATTATCGATTATTTTACCGATCTGATATATCGATAAATGTCTTATAATTTAGTGCAAAATTCTGCCATTTTGTTGTAATTTTTATGGATAATCTCGATACCCTACTTTTTAAAAAAGTAATTGTCTAAATATTCAACTTCTTTTGCACTGCAGTCACCTCGAAACACATATTTATTAAGGAGATCAATGAACATTTCAGGTTCTGCATGGATCATTTCTAATTTTATATCGGATCAGTAGAATATCGGTTATCAGCATCGGTAAATTTTATATCAGTACTTTATCGGTATCGGCCAAAATTTCATATCGGCCCATCCCTAATAAATATTCAATTATTCATCTATTTGACATTAATTTCATTGCCAGGGCACTTGTTTTTATGTAAATTATTCCGATCTTAACTACAGGTAATCTACGTAATGAATATGCGCTGTTATATATCTATTCTTTTACAGTCTTTTTACCTATTCGTGTAACAATAATATAATATTAATTTATGTATTGTAATTAGTATTAATTTTATTTAATATAATTATCTTAATTTAAACATTATTATTATTAATATTATTATTCCTGAGACACTTGGTTTGGACCTCCCCCCCCCACCCGAAATACATTTGTAGATACGTGCCTGCATGGTAGTGCTAATGAGTGTTTCTATTAATGGCATATTCAAGGGGGCTGCCTCATAAGCTAAATGGATTAGGGGAGACCGGGGCTAGTTCTTACATAGAGTTTTCAGTGACGTCCGCTAGTGTTAGCACTTCTTTACTCATAGAGCACGTGACATGTGGCAAGTGAGTGCACGTTACGAGTGTTTTTTCACTTTTTTGGTTTGAAAGTGATTATTGAGGGTTGCGTTCCAGTTTTGATTTTTACATGAAGAAGTGAAGGTAAATTTCCGTTATTTTCTATGTTTGAATCACTAATTATTAACATTGATATCACGCAGATACCGATCACTTACTTTTCTTCGTCCAAGGGCAGGACTACAATGAAAGTGAAGGTGTCGCGCGGGGCTAGTTGTTACATCCTGTACGCATGGGCGGAGTTTTGAGCTTTTGCTTTGGGGGGGGGGGGGCAGACTCTGGGAGAAGCATATGATGTACCTGAGGGTTATTGAATATCCCCTAGTTTATAAGCGGTTCGGGGCCTTCCCCCGGAAATTTAAATAAAAAAAACTTAAAAACACTGAGTTCTAGGCCTTTTAGATTTGAAAATGTTAAATTTCCTCACTTAAGTAAACAAATATTAATTAGTATATTGGTTTTCAGTTTTAAAAGAAGCAAAACAGTATGATTATTGCATTTTGCATTTCATTATTTTTTTATTGATACAATACTCATATTAGGCTACTTTAAAAAAGTTATGGTACAATGGCAAGCTTCAGAAATTTTAGAAAAATTAAATTGTAAAGTTATTTTGATGCCTCAGCAGTAACTGTTGACTCAACACATAGTCATTTTACGTTTTTCTTTCATCAAACTGTACACATCACATCAATTGAATAGTCTGAGACCCGCTATTGCGGCGTAATTACCGCACATGACATCATGCCAAACGTCAAGGTTTGCGGTATGGCTTCATGACAAAAATGTAGTAACTGAACTTAATCATGTGTAATTTTTTTAATATTTTTTAAGTTGGGGGCCAGGCCCCTCCAGAACTCCAACTATACCTGTATGGGGCATGTTGTTACATTGTAAACTAAACAAGAGGATAAGAAAAGTACAGCATGAAATGAATTCAGACAGTGAAGATGAAGACTGTTTGTGTAGTATTTGTTTCCATCCATTTTCTGAAAGTAAAAAGGGGGGAGATTGGGTACAATGTACAGTACAGAAATTTAAATCTCTTTGGTTTTGTTTTATTTTTGTTTCTTCAATTCACAAAAAGTTGCAAGGGAAAAGTAACAAGTGGATAAAATGATTGTGGACGTTATATCATTTTGTCTGTCTCTTAATCTTTATTGTTATATGTATGTTTTTACTGTATAAAACTTGGTTGTAACAACATAATTTTCCGAGTTCCAAAAATGTAATGTTTACAAGTTCATAATGTAAAGCTATTCCATGGAAAAAATATATGCATTGCTCAAAGGTGTCATGGTTTAATACTGAAAATTTGATTATTGCATGTGCACCAGGAAGCTCATAAAAAATTCCGAAGTTGAAATTGTAACAACTAGCCCCGGTGTCCCCTATTCATAGAAAAGTCATATCTTGTTTACATTAATTACAAAGTCAATCTATGCACATATTGAGTCTTTTTAAAGTATGTTGTCTAAACTTGGAGAGATTATCTTCCTTTTGTTATAGAAAGCATGTTCATACCACATCATGGGACCAAGAATAAATGTTTTGAAAAAGGTACACACACACTTTTCTGGACACCCTAACAGATAAATAATGGAATATAAAGTCTTCTTTGCTGGAATGATTTGAATTCGAAAAATCATTTGTATGCTGGCCATGGTATTTTGTATGTGGTGGCATCAATTCTACTTGCACCTGTTCGTTTTTCTTCCATTCCAAGCTCGACAAGATCCACAATGACTTCTTTCTAGCTTCACTACCACATTCCAAATTAATATAATACAGCAATCCACCCAAAATAATAAAACATGGAATTAGTAATGACGAAATGCAATTTGGTGTGCAATGAAGTCAGCTTCCTTGCCTTAGATTCCCTGAAAATCCTTTCACCATAGGATCCAGAGAAGACACATAGTTCAAGAGAGATTTGCCAAATTAAGTTCTTTCCTTACCTTTAAGTCTTACAGTTACAGGCTTGCAGCTACTTACAAGATGAGTTGAAGCAAATTTAGAAAAATACATAAAATAGCATGTAGTCGACAAACATCTGGTTTATTTTTCAGTGCAGTCTCCACCTCTACCAACACACATTTCCCACTTGGATGACAAGTTCATCATTCCAGTGTGGTAGAAGGATTCATCCAGAGATGTAAAAAAAGAGGAGCTCGTAGCCATCATTGAGAAATTGCTGTCTCAAATGTCAAACGTTGAAACAGATGAAAATTACCATTGATCAGGTCTGCTGAATAAGGGTGATGGCTGATCATTCTGAATTTCTTTTCATCCTCAACAGCTCTAGAAATGAGAGACATGCGAAGTGGTGCATTATCAAGTAACACATTCACCCAGTACTTGTCGTCAGTCCCCCTTTTCTCATGAATGCCTTGATGCAGTTTGGTCAAAACTTCTGCTTGCAGTTCCAAAGGTAGTGAGCAACAACTTGCATGTTGATTTTTCAACTTTACCTTCTTGGGCTTGCTTCCACTCAGTGATGTGCCATAGACTATAAGTTTACGTGTACATGCGTTGTCTATACGTAATCTACGCGTAGATTACATTGGGTTGTAGTTTACATAGACTACGTAGACAATCTAAATTGCAGTAAAATTAATTTTCAAGACTTTCATGAAAGGAAAGTGACATTTTCAACTATATTGGTTCCTAACGAACTGAAAAGAATCCTATTTACAACAAAAATTTCTCTTCTCTTCCGTCATCAACTATGGAAGAAGATAAATAGTATGCAAGAAAACAACAGATGGCAGTCATGAGCCAAGGGTGGTCTTTTCCCCATAAAACACTAGAATATTTCCTATATTAGGTTTCTTCCTAGGTGAGAAATTGTTCGAATTAGGAAGAAAGAGTATGAAAAGTTATCCTTACACATCAGCAACTGATACGCAGTATAATTTTCCTTTAATTCCACGGCACCCTTTGCTAAGTTATCACCTTTCGCCATGTTGTTTACATAGATTACATAATCTACGTGTATAAAATTCTCTACATGTAGAATGTAGACTATTGTTGTTTACGCGTAGACGCACATCACTGCTTCCTCTGCATGGAAACTACTTTGCTTCGGGGTCATAATAATGTGCCCAGGCCAATAGGGTGGACAGTTATTTTCTCTGCCTTCTCATTAATTCAAATTTGTATTCAAAATGTTGATGCAATCTTGCAGTGGCGTGCCCAAGGGGGGGGGGGGTTGATGGGGGTTATAACCCCCCCTTTGGCCCAGTATCTCTAAAAAAAAAGAACGTCAAAGGTAGGAAAATATGATAAAATGAGGGCTGACTACAAAGTAAAAGTATACATAACCCCTCCCTTTCGAAAATCCTGGGCACGCCACTGCGATCTTGCTTTCAAAGTGGTGTGAGCAACTTTGGCACCCTGTACAGATTAGGGCATTGCATGTAGGTATGGGAAAAAAATATTTTTATAAATTACATGGTGCACCCCTCCTATGTTGTTTCTATTGGCAAAATATGAATGCATACCAAATTTTAGGTCATTTGGTGATGTTTTGACCCCCGCCCAACACGATTAACTAATTTAGTTTATTAATCATCATTTTCCTACACTAAAATCATGACGAAAATGTTTGCAATATAAGACAGTTTATTATACAGAGACGACAAACTACATATATAGTAACTAACAAGTATGGTAATAGTGTACACACAATCATATGAAATCACTTTACTGGATTTATGGTTTTGTGGAGGAGAGTGCTGTTAAGTTCTTTAATGTCTCTTCTTGAAAGTTGGGAATTTTTTTTGCGGTGATATTTGACCACTTGCAATAAGAACTGTTTTTGTGTTTCATCATTGGTAACACTAGTTGAGAAGTCTTGGATTAGTTTCACAGCCCGTTCCGACAGATCATTCACCACTTTGACATGCCGCACATATGTCTCAGCTTCTTGGTAATTGGGATCATTATGCCATTCACTAACAGGTTTTCTTAGCCAGTTGCCGCCAATTCCCATACTGTGAAACAAGAACCAGGATTTAGGCCCAATAAGGGATTATAGTTTTGTACTGTGGCTAAGAATAGGAAAAGTTGGATGGCCCCTTTGAAACTCTTTTGGTCGAGGAATTCGGAGCAATGTTCAAGCAATCTGCTGCCATTCTGAAGAGGAAAGTCTGCTTGAAAATAGAGAGAACAGAGTACATTCTTCGGTTAAGTACCAGAAGTGCCTTTCCATGGCTTTTATGGCTGCATTTGCAATTTGAGGATCATGCTTGCAATACTTGTTCAAGTCATGCCATAGCTTGAGATCATTATACACTGCATCGGCACCAATGGATGAAGAGAGCCAGTTTTCAACGTAGAATAGTGCATTCAATTTGCATAGTGCTTCCAGTTTACTGATCATGTCCTTGTCATATCCTGCTTTAGCACTGAAAGCAAACATCTTTGCAGGATACAAAGTGGATGGCATCCATCGAGCTTGATGCGCTGCTCCTGGTTTCAGCCAGTGTAATCCTCTTTCAGGTGTCTCACCCAGAAGTATCAACATCAATTCAGAACACTCCCGAAAGTCAGCGCGAGGTAGCAAGTTCTTTCTATTTGGAGTAGAAAGTATTCTCTTCAGTGATTGTATAGAATTTTCCATAGTGAGTTTCAAACTGCTGTCTTTGATTTCTAGGATGTTAAAACCAGATTCTGTGTTAATAGTTGATCAAAGAGTGTCTCTGAATTGAATGAAATTGGTGTTTTCAGGACCTGATGTTGCACCAAACAATTCTTTGTGAATTGAACTGAGAATTCTTTCAAATATGTGATGCCGACAAGCCAGCATAAACAACTTCTTGTCAAAGAGGTTTTCCAGCCTAACACAAGCTCCAATTTTCCATCCTGAGTTTGAAGCTGTAGTGTCAAAAACAAGGGATCTCACATTATCTGAAACCTCCCACTCGTTTGCGAGGGCAAACGTAGCGCTTGCTTGTTCTTCACCTGTTGTGTTTGTAATTACAGGGATACCAAGAACTTTGCCTACTTCCCAGACTGGCAGACCAGATACCAAAATAGCTATAGTCTTTTTTGAAGTCTGGAATCAGCTTACCATCCCAATGTAGTGTTGAGTGCGTCGGTGCTGTGAATGTAGCCTTAATTGCTTGCGCTGATGATTTCCTAACTTCTTTACCTGCTGTCCATGTGCTTTTAATTGAAAGAGTTGCTTTTTTCAGTGGAACTCCACCTTCTGTAAGAATTGCTCCCATGAATGCTGTTCGTTGACCAGCTGATAGATTAAGCCTGTCTCCCATGGTTGATATGATTTTGCTTGTAAATGGATTTCTGGGTAGATTTAAAGCAATTGATGAACTTTTTCTACGAAGTGTTGTACCTGTACCTGTAGCGCCACTGCTAGTTGAAGGAAATACAAACTCAGGATCTTCAATTACATCAGGTTCAGCATCCAAGCCATCCAAATCACTTGAATCAAGGCTTCCAACGTTATCTAATTCTAGGCTAGTACTTGTGTTTGTGTTTGTCTTGGTTGAAGCATCTTCTTGGCGATGCTTCTCACTCACAGCATGCTCAATTTCTTTTTCGTTATGAGATTTCCTCATAACTTTTGCAAAGTATGTCTTATCAAAAACACCTAACTCCATTTTTCGACATGATCTTTGATCTTCTAAGAATTGCACATCTTCCAGAATCATTTTTCTAGTCCAACATCTGTCATGTTCTATAATGGAAATAGCATTGTCATGTGCTATGTCCAAGAGTAGAACAAGAAATTTGAGAAAGCTTTCACTCTCAGCTGGGAAGTTCTTCCTTGTTTTATGTTTCTGAAGATTTTCGTATTGCACTGAGTTTTGCTTTGGAATGTCTGACAGGCGTCACTGGAATGCCAGAAAGCTCCCAAAACTTTTCTGCCTTCAGGATAACGAATTTTATAACATCATCCCTTTTATCTTTCTGCATGGGTCCACGATTGAGAAAAACAAAGTAGCGAAGCACATCCCCATTGGTGGGCAGTTGAGATCCTTTTTTCGGATGCAAATCTTGCCGTAAATTACTTAAGAGCCACGCTTCAGACACTTCTCTATCATCCTTTCTAAGTACCGGGCGGTTTTGTGTGGATGAAATTGAAGGAACTGCTTCATGAGGTGGTTCTTTTCCCATATTTTCACTCATTTCTGCCTTGGTTACAACCTATAAAAGAAAAAGATAAAAGGTTGCCATGTTGTCAATGTCCGTAAAATGAACAAAGTATATAAAATTACAAACAACAGAACAGGTAACTATTTTTGAGGTGGGCGGGGGTCAAAACATGGCCTACAGACCTGAAAATTTGCAGGCGATTATGTTTCAATAATAGCAACAATATGGCAGGGGTGCACAAGAAACTTTCGAAAAAAAATTTTTTTGCAATGGCCTAGTACCGATACTTTGTTCAAAATGCCCATTGTCTCCTCTACTAGGAGAGTTCCAATCTTCTGTCTGGCACAGTGGCGGCGATTGGGTTCCAAAACTAAGGGAAGTGGAAGGGGGGCAAGGACAGTTTACTTTCCCTTGGTAAGGTTTAGTATAGTTCCCAGGCAAAAGTGACAAAAAGTAGGGGGAATGCAACCCCCCCCCTAATCGCCGCGACTGGTATGGCATCACCAATTCTTCTCATTCTCTAAGGTTTCCAGAAATTGGAATAGTTCTGGGTGGTGCTATGTTACAACTTATTATACAAGATGTTTAATCCTCCTAAGGAAGTAAACTTAATTAACATTTTATAAATTACATTTTTGTAGGATTTTGGCATGCATGGATCCACAGTGAGGGTGATAGGGACGGTTGTCCCTCCCAGCTGCTAGGTTTTTGGATATTTTACAGACTCTTGTGTTCTTTTTATCACTGAGCTTAACAGGCTCACTTTTTGCTGATGATACTCTAATCGGAACTGGACCTACAGTTTAAATTTGAATCGGAACCACTTTGCAAGATGGCTCAAAAAGGAATCGAATCTGAGACCACCGTAGAGAATGGGTTTTTGTTTCGTTGTTCATTCATTTCATTCCTCATATCTAATTGTTCAGTTTACCATAAAAATCGGAGAAATTATGATGATAACGACATACAATAGTCATAATAACCATTCCAACCCTGGTCCCCTATTTTTGAAGAAGAAAAAAAATTAGAAAAAAAAAGAAATCTCTAATCTGTAGAATATAGAATAGTGCCAAGTGTAGGTTAGAATTGATTTATCGGTGAGGTGAGGTACATGACTGAAATTCGTCCCTCCCAACTGTAATTTCTGGATCCGCCACTGAATTTTGGGATAGGCTTCACCCCCCCCCCCTCCCCTCCCATCTTAGATCTCCTCCTGGCTACGTGCCTGATGGTAGCCCTTCCAGCAGGAAGAATGAACCACTGCTCGATACTTCAATTGCTGTTCTGCCATGATTTACTCGCGTGGCTTAGTTTCCAGTCACAGTCACCGCCCGGACTGAGATATTATAGCCAGGGTTGTTAAAGTTCCAGGAACCCATGGATTCTAATGGCTTCTATTGGGTTCCGCTGCAGGACCGGAACTTTTTTTTCTCGCACAATTTAAATTCAGTATAAGTTGAGCATTGTTTCATTGAAAAAAGGTTCCTGGACCGTATTTAAATTGATCCGGAAAAAAAGTTCCTGGACCGTATTTAAATTGATCTAGAAAAAAGGTTCCTGGACCGAATTGAAATACTTTACAGATAAAAAGGTTCTTTATGGCCCGGAACACATTACCCTTGTTGATTTTCTCTCCTGGACCGGAATATTTTTTTTTTAAAATTCCTGGACCTTTAACAACTCTGATTATAGCAACAGGGCCGCCATAAGGAAACGCGAGGTCCTGCGAGGCCCTTATATCTCGAAAAAAAAACTTGGACGAAAAGTCCCTGCGCAACTTTCCCTTCTTTCCTTCAGCTCGGGCCGTAAGGAAGCATGGTCCACCCTTCCCCTCCTCTCCTCGCGGGAGTACGGTGCACAGGAGTCGCGGGTGTGCGCAGGTTGTTTTGCTTGTAGTTCCAGTATACAATAAGTGACGTGCACTGAGGAGCAGTGAGTCTGGTAGTGATATATCACTCGATCTCACACATCTAATTATTTTCAAAGCACAATATTTATTGTCTTCTCGAAGCCGCAGTTCACATGCAAGCAACCCTCTTCTTTCATGCGCTTCTCATTGTTCCTCATTGCGAGCTACTCTAGCAGGCTATTCGACCGCCAGACCAGTGAAGAGGAAGATTTCTGTGTTTACTCCCCCCAAACCCTCGTCTCGAACTCAGCGGCCAATGCAATGATTGAACGCTCGTGGTTTCAGGTAAGTACCACAGTCTATCACCTATAGTATAGAGAGATAGAGGGTTGGTTTCCCCCGATTCCCTTTCATTTCTCCTGACAAATTCCGGACAGTAATTCCAATGTTTACACCACAAATTTTACACATTATATTTATGTATAATAGCTTATGGTTTCTAGTCTTATTATATGAAATAAGAAAAAAATAAGTATTTTGTGTGCGGACGATTTACTGGAAACAGTTCCTTTTTCTCCAGTAAGGAATGGAATTATAATAACGTAAAAAACATAACTCTCTTTTTCGTTTTAGTAGGGCCGGACCCTGTGGCCGAGTGGTTAGCACATCAAAAAGTGCTAAAAGTCCCGGGGTCGAATCCCGTTTGGGCTTGGTTGTTTGTGAATGTCCATTCATTAATTTCATCATTCATCCCCATATTCGCAAATTAACCAAGAGGCACAAAACTCGAAGTAAAATAAACAATCAATCAATCGTTTTAGTAGTTTATCTTTAAATACACTAATCTCTGCACGAGAGCTGATCAATACGGTTTGATAAGCCTAACAATCTAAAATATGTACATGTTTGGTGGCGGTGGGGGTGTATTGTACTTATGGGGGCAGGGACGTAGCTAGGTTCATCAGTTCGGGGGGCCCAAAACTTAAGATTTTTTTTTCTATCAAACCATTAAAAACTAACAAACTATTAATATACCATATAGGCCTAAATATATGTACAGTATGTGTGTGTGCTATATATATATATATTGTTGAAAGAGAACATTATATTCTCCTGTAGCCCCCTAAAATTTGCGAATATAGACTCGCGAAATCCACGGCCATTATTCGGGAATCTAAATGCACAATGAACGCATTAACTTAATGGCATCTAGACAGTCTTTAAAAATCCATGTATTTTCTCTTATGTCAGATTTGAGATACAAGAACAATGGCATTAGTCGTTACTCCTTAGATTTGTAAATTTGCTCGAAGAAAATTGAGAAGTAGAGAAAACTCTCTTCCGTGGGTTTAGATATAAAAGGGTGCTGGAATCAGGTGTACAATTATGACAACGGTGCGAAAATGAAATGTTTGTGTAATGAGTTCAAGATAGGCATCCCATGTATATTGTTTATACCAGAATCGAATCCGGCGGCCTTTATTGCAAGGCGACACCCTTAACCACTATTCTATGGGACATGCACGAGTCTTTTGTGGCGTCGTAGTGTTCACATTGGAGAATGATGACGATATATACGAAATTTTATGCTCACATCTAGTTTCTTAAAAGTAATCATCCTTGCGCGTGCAAAACTGAATATATGATGGCAATAGAAACAACAAAATTCTCGTGCGCTCAAATTATTGCGCTCTAGTCTTTCAAGGTTCGATCCCTGGTAGAAACTCCAAAATTTCTGTGATGGCCTAACATCGTGAGGACAATTGAGAAGCTACTTGAAATCAATATGTAAGCGAATTCCACTCTCAAAGCTAGATGGGACTCGATGTGATGACCACGCGTCACCGAATGGAAAAACACTTCGGAGGCTTTGTCCTTCAAAATTAATTTTACTGAATAACTGTACTTTTCTTTAGAGGACCTAAACATGGCTTTTTTGCACAGTACAATGTTGTTTTCTTTCACCCTACTTTTATAGTTTTTAATTCAAAGGATTCCACTCCAGGAGCATGAGCATGACACACTAAGAAACCAGAGGTCCAAGGTTCGGACCTTGGACAGGTGTGGATGCATCATGTCTCGCATCGCTATTCCTTCAGATCATCATTCAGTCTCATAGTCGCATTTAACACAAGAGGTAGAAAAGCGGCGTAAAATAACGAAATAGACATTATTGATTGACTTGGTTCATTTTACTTCACTTTTCTGACACTTTTTGGCTAATCGTGAAGATGAGAATGAGTTAAGATTAACTTGATGAAAGGACCATCACAAAGAAGACACATTCTCAGGATTCGAACACGGGCCATTCTGCTTCGTAGCGTAACCTGCTAACCACTCCAACACGGAGTTGTCGGCCCAAATAGAAATGTAAATTAGAAAACGCCGTATTGAATTTGCAGGAACCGAGTTCACCAGCAAGGGCAAATGATTTTCGCTTCCACTAGGATAGGCAAATAACAGAAAATGCTTGATAAGTAATTTGGCTCTCCGTATTTCATGATATTATTATGTAAGCAACTATTATTCGCTATATACCTTTGGATAAATTTTATTTGTATGTCCAGTCAACTTTTCCGCCTAAGCAGCAGCCACAGCGTCTGCATTTGCGGGTGGAGGCCAGAGTTGTTAAAGGTCCAGGAATTTTAAATAAACCCAATTCCGGTCCAGGAGAGAAAATCAGCAAGCGTAAATGGGTTCTGGACCGTAATAAACCTTTTCATTTGTAAAGTTTTCAATTCGGTCCAGGAATATTCTTCCCAGATGAATTTCAATTCGGTCCAGGAACCTTATTTCTTGATGAATTTAAATACGGTCAAGGAACATTTTTTCCGGATCAGTTTAAATAGGGTCAAAGTTCAATATTGAAATGAAACAATGCACAACTTGGTACGAATTTAGATTGTGCGAGAGAATAGGTTCCGGTCCTATAATGGGATTAGAATGTATGCGTTCCCTAATCTTTAACAATTCCAGGGTTGTTAATGGTCCAGGTATTGTAAATAAATTCATTTCACATCCGGGAGAGAAAATCAGCAAGTGTAAATGGGTTCTTGGCGTCAATTCGGTCCAGGAACCTTTTTTCCGTATGAATTTAAATACGGTGCAGGAACCCTTTTTTCGGTAAAATTTAAATACGGTCCAGGAACCTTGTTTTGCGGCTGAATTTAAACACTGTCCAAGAACCTTTTTTCCAGGATCAATTAAAATTCGGTGCAGGATTTTTTTTCCGGATCAATTTAAATACGATCCAGTAACTTTTTTTAATGGAACATTACACTACTAGGACCGAATTTAAATTGTGCGAGAAGAAAGGTTCCGGTCCTGCAACGGAACCCAATAAAACCCATAGAACGTATGGGTAGATGGACCTTTGACAACCCTGGTGGAGGCTAAATAAAGAAAAATCACAAAATATGCAGAATTTTGAAACGTATTATTTCTAGAGCATGCACACTACTATAAAATGTTGACTACATACCTCGTTTCCTTCCTTAATTGAAATGTGACTTATTCTTCATCACATGTGAGATCAACCGCTCTGGGAGTCAAACGCAGTCTCCTGCGTGGTAGTCGGACACCAATTTAGAAAGTTAATGTGTTGGACATTTGGTTGATCAGTCGATCCTACTTCACCTTTTTCGAGAGGAAAACAAGCTGGCAGCTTCACACTCGAAATTTCACTTCGCCTACCCCCGTGACGGAGTGGTTAGCACATTGTGCTACGATGCCAGGTGTGCCGGGTTCCAATTCCGGACTGAGCATGGGTGTTTGTTGTGTCCATTGATCAATTTAATCATATCATCACTCATCCCCATCTTCGCAATTAGCCAAATGTGGCAGAAGAGCAAAGTAAAATGAACCAAATCAATGAAAATTTCACTCGCAAAGCATGAAAATGAGATCTCAAGCACTCCGTGATCCTACCGGAATCTCACGTTTACAGAAGCTAACTATGAAACCACTTCTTGGATCAAACTGTTCTTCGAACTAGTTGGCAGTCATCAATTGTCGACCAATCAACACAGTAGGGCAAAAAGAAGCAGATGTTTCTGGAAAATGAGTGGAAAGTTACCAAGGAAGGATATAAACTGGATACATTACAAAGGCTTATTATGGCCTTTCCCTTCATTGCAGGTTTATGAGCACAAGGGTTGAGTGTGGGAACCTGAAGGAACCGCGACGTCTTTGTCATTCACCAGAAAAGGGACAAACAGTAGATTTCTTTCTCTTGCAATTTGAAAAGCCTATGTTCATGCTGAACCATAAAGTAATTAACCCAGAAAATTCTAGCTACCTGCAGTGCGTTTCGGCGCGGCCGATGACCAGAGCCAGACGAAGAGAAGATTTTGTGGGAGGGGGTGACCTGGCTTAGGCCCCCTGGTGTGCATGAAGGGAAAGTGAGTTTTCAAAGGGTCCCAGACTTCCCAGAAAGGGACGGCCCATAATATCACTGCATTTCCTCAATGCATCCGTTTGTGTTCAACCAAAGTGTATGTCACCGTGGGATCCGAGCGCTTCGAGCTCTGTCGGTTGCGGGACTTCTTGAGTCTTTTGTCAACATGGTGCCAATCAGAGTTTCTTGCTGCCAAGGTCGTTGCACCTATGAATCGGCTCTTCAGCTTGAGTAGCAAAAGACATGTTGTACGGAGGAAAGTTTCACCGGAAAAATTACATTCTTAAATACGATGAAACCTGTAAAACATCCACAGATATTTATTCGGGGGTGGTCCCTTTGACAAAACATCAATATTCTCAAAATTCTTCGAACGGACTGTGTAAAACATTGCAATACTCCAAAAACTGAACCTGCTCTGCAACACAAGGAAAAATGCCTCATTTAGCAATCAATGTGCCTTTGTTAAGTTGGTAAGTTCAGTATGGCACTACATTTTAAATAATGCTGATGGAAAAAACGAATAAAGTTTGTTAAATGACAACGACTCCTTACCACAATAATATAATTATTCTTTACGGATATCCCCTATAACGGTTGGGGATTCGACGTGCTGACCCCACGTCACCCCATTACTGGTTAAAGATCTCCACACCTCTAAAATTTTAGGTAGGATTGTGGGAAGGACTGGCAGTCCTTCCAAGGCCCTTCCAGGGCTGTCGAACCACGGGTTATTATATATTTATAGATGCTTAAATATATGTGCAACCTCACATGTGTTTCCAGTGACTTATTGCAAGGGTTTGTTATTGTACTTGACTCAACAAAATAAGCTTACTGTGTGAGGCAGATTCATACGAACCAAAAATACCCAAAATAATAATAATAATAATAATAATAATTTACTTCAAAATTACAAAAATGTATTTACTTGTTCTTGTTTAAATTTTCGATTCTTCGAAAAGTTTGTTAAGGAGTTGAGTTGAGTTTGTGTTTTTAGTTAAATTTATGCACAGTAAGGCTAATCGGGACTGGACCTACAGTTTAAAGTAAGATCCGGACCACTTTGTACCTCCACCCATGTATCGAACCCGGGACCCCCCGATTACAAGGCAACAACGCTATCACTGCGCAATCGGGGAGGCATCGTTTGTTAAGGAGGATTCTCAAAATCGGTCTTCACGATATCGAGAAAAATATGCGACTCGAGAAATCGTACAGTTTGTGAAGATAATTACTTTTAACACGTTGCGTGTTTTAGACTGTTTCAATAGTAGAATAGATATTTGGTGCGAATAATACTACTTACCCGGAGATATGAGGCATCCTGCCACCATTATACTTATTTAGCGTGTATTGCGCTCTGATTCGGGACCAGTTGTAACTGTTTGCATATATGTGGTTTACCGCTGCACAAGCGGTCGTTCTTCAATCTACTCAAGCTCAAAACATTGTTTGGACGCAACGGCAACACTAAACGCCCAACCCTGCCTGTCGCTGACCTGCGACTGCTAGGGGTGGAAAGACCGCTCCCTCAAAATTTCGAGAAACAACGAAGTTCTAGGTTCCTACACTGACATCCACTATAGCTAGAACCAGGAAAACGAGAAAGAAATGTGGTTTTGGGTTCGTGCCACTCAAATTAAGAACAGTGTTTCTAACTGAAAGAAAAAATTACTGAAAAACTATTTTGCAATAGTTGTCATGAAAGTGAAATTTTCAGCAAATGTAGAACAGTTTACCGAGGCCACGTGAACGTTTCTGGGGACCAGTGCCCCCCCGTGCCCCCCCCTAACGACGTCCCTGTGTGGGGGGATGCGCGATGCTTTAAAGATTACCCGTAATCAGTTGCTACTCCAAGTCCTCCGTCAACACACACAGGATTTCTCGTAAACAACGGTTGAAATTTGGCATCGTGTGTGTCGAGGACATCAAGACAAATAGCGTTTCTAATAACTTCTCACTATACCCTCCCCCCCTCTATCTCTGAAGCAAACAAACCGAAGCAAGTTTCTGCGCAAGTAGTGACGCGACACTGCACCACCAATGAACACGCGAGAGGGAACGGGATTGTGGGGTGGACGAAAGCAATTGCAGTTACCAGCTTTCGAGCAGCGTGTACTTCTTCGCTCCGCCAACTCGATCCCCCCTTCTCTGCTGTTATGCGCGACCTTGCTCCAGTGTGTATAGTCCACGTCTTGTTCCTCTAATAGAACTCCCCGATGGCGCAGTGGTAGCGTCGTCGCCTTGAAACCAAGGGATCCCGGGTTCGATTGCCGGTGGAGGCACATAGTGGTTCGGATTCCACTTTAAACTGTAGGTCCAGTCCCGATTAGCCTTACTGTGCATAAAGTGGACTTAAAACAACAAATCAATCCAATCAATCAATCCAATTGTTCCTCTAATAATATAATAACGCATGGCGCGACAGCCCTCGAAGGGCCTTGGCCTATCTCCCGACTGCCAGTCTCCCTCCCACAATCCTACCTAGAGGTGTGTAGATCTTCAATCAGTAATGGAGTGACGTTTGGTCAGCACGTCGAACAGCAAGCCGTTATAGGAGATATCCGTGACCGGGTTACGCTACTCCTCAATTTCCTCACGATGGTGGGTTGTCACCGGTCCTACGCACAGGACGAGAACCCAGAAACTGAACCCAGGCGGGCTCGAACCCATGCCATCCCGCAGTCGGAGTCCAAAGCACAGCGCCTTAGGCCGCACGGTCACGGAGGAGGACGCTACCAGCCCTCTAGAAACATAATACCAAGTGTCGGAATTGAAACGCTCTAATTTCAAATACTAATATTAAACATAATATGCAGGCAAGAACAGTGTGGTAGGTGGTATATGGTAGCTTAGCTGTGGATATTTTAAATAGGTAATGAATAGTAAGGATTAGTTTATTTTGTATCGTTTAAGGGGTGAAAAGTGAAAATGACAACCAATGCTGAAAAAGCGCAAACTGTGTGGTGGTACGCAGAATTGGGATCCATTATTGCAGTTCAACGACGGTTTCGTGCATAGTATCACAGACTCTCCCGATGCCAAGAGGATCAAGGCGTGGAAAGCAGTATTTCTAGACACAGGATCTGTCGCTAAGAGGCATGGTGGTGGTCGATCACGAACATCAGAGGAAAGCGTTCAGCGCATTGCAGATGCATTTGCACGAAGTCCCAAGAAATCCGTTCGTACTGCGTCACGTGAGATTGCTCTCCCAAATTTTGTGTACGAACGGATTTCTTGCTATAATGGATCCCAATTCTGCTTACCCAGTGTGGTATTTAAGAAATTTACAGTGGGGGGAAATTCAACTGACTGTTTAGGAACAGCATGAAATAATGACTTTATGCCATATAAGATTTCCCCCCATGGATAAAATTTATCAAGCAAAAGGGGGACACAAGTACCCAGAGGAGGGGGAATCTCCCATCCCCCATACCGCCACACAGTTTGCGCCTTTTCAGCATTGGTTGTCATTTTCACTTTTCACCCCCTGGAACGATACAAGATAAACGAATCCTTACTATTCTTTACCTATTTAAAATTTCAACAGCTAAGCTATAATATACCACCTACCACACTGTTCGTGCTTGTTTGTATATTATGTTTAATATAAGTATTTGAAATTAGGGCGTTTCAATTCGGACACCCTGTATTTTATCCTGTGTGTAGCCATAGACTACAGATGCATTCTTGCCACTGACACTTTTTCTCTCAAATAGCACTAAAGAGCCACGGGGCAAGGCGTGAGGCATTTAAATACTTCCGTTGTTTTCAACTCAAGAAGGGATCGGTCCTTCCTTCCGAGAGATTCGGATGCAGCGATTGTCCTCTGTAACGAGTACGGAGATTATTTATCCTACGAATTTCCTGATCGAGTTCTGAGTTTCAGGAATGTCCTTAAATCTGAAATCATCTCAACAACATCCATAAGATCTTTGGGAAAATTTCTTCTCCTTGATAACTCTACACAAGCTTCCCGTGTCCTCTGTACCGCCTTCTGTTAGCTATCTTCCAGCAACAGTCACGACAGAAGAAGTCTTTCAAAATTGAAACATACGAAGCTAGTGTAAACTAGTATGATTCAGGCCAAATATAGCGGACTCAGAATTCTCACAGTTGAACTTGAAATTCAAGATTTATTGATGTTTGGAAATAATAGTGTTATTCGCAGCCCAGAAGTCAGTTTTCTGTTAAGAGGGGCGGAGGAGGGAATAAGTAAGAATTTGCCCCCACCCCCCTTCCCACCACTAAAAAACACCTACATATTTCGTGTGCGTCCTTCGATATTTTCTTCTTATGCCATGGTTTTTGATATTTACATCCTACAAATTTTGAAATGAGGAATGAAAAGAAAAACTTGTTAAAATAATATAGGTTATATTTAAACATTCGTAGTTTGCAATTATGATTAAAAAGAAAGTTTAGCATATTTAAAGATAGTTCAGTTCCGTCATAGTTCCTGAAGAACATATTTAAAAACATATAATACTACTACCCTACTACTTTGGCTTTGGTTAAAGAAAAATCCTGCAGTGTGTTACCTCTGTCAAGTGTAAATTTCTCCGTCGCATATTATTAAATATTATTTTCGTCAGTAACTTATTATTATTAATATTTAAATATGATAATTTGCTGACGTATCCCTGAAGACTTTGTATCGATTAACATTGAGATTTCAAATTTAAAGAACGGATGGGGCCTCGCATTTTAATCTCGCCCAGGCAGAGGCGTCTCGTGAACGCATGCGGTGCATGCTGCGCATGCGTCAATTGTGGGAAAAAGGACAGCTTGCTCTGCGACGACATTCATAAGCATTTCTACATTCTAATTTCTTCATATAGGAGAAGTATTTATTTTACACGAGAGCGCTGAACTAAGCTTATATTACATTTCTTAGATTTGAAGTGACGCATGCGTCAATTGTGGGAAAAGAATTATTACTTTCTTTCACTTCAGATCCAAGAAATGTAATATAAGCTTAGTTCAGCGCTCTCGTGTAAAATAAATACTTCTCCTATAACTTATGAAGAAATTAGAATGTAGAAATGCTCATTAATGTCGTCGCAGAGCAAGCTGCCCTTTTCCCCCACAATTGACGCATGCGTTCACGAGACGCCTCTGCGCCCAGGGCCTCGAGATATGTTGCTACGCCACTGTTCAGGGGCGGCGCCAGAAATTTTCGACCGGGTGGGCAGAAGCTACATATTGATAGATTAGGGTGGGCAGTATAAATGTAAGACTATATACTAGTATTTGTATGTAAGACGTATGTATCTCCTCTCTCTTACATTCCCGATTTTCCTCTTACTTCTTTTTCCATTCCTTTTCTTGTTTTCCTCTTTATTATTTTCTAATCTATTCTCGCATCTTGTTCCATTTCCTTTCGCTTTGTCTCTGATGGACACAATTATCTCAAGGAAGTGTTTACCCATGCGCAGCCATACATTCTAATCACATTCCTTCATGGATGTTAATACAGTGAAATAAATGTGAATTAGGTTTAAGCTTGTGTTGCAAATACAAGGCACATACTTGAGTTTATGTATTCAGCGACAGTGATAGAAAGTGCGATGGTAGACAACCGTGAAGTTTCTCGTAATTTAAATGCATGTTCCTGAGCATAGTATTTTCATCGTATGAGTTTTTGACTAAAAGAATTTTCTTACTTCTTGAGGGTCACTTTTCTTATCATACAAGGTTTGTACACTGACAAATCTATCTGAATGCTTGTAGTAGCGGCGATTGGGTGCAAACATTTGAAGGGCAAGGAAAATATACGTTCTCTCGGTAGAAAAGGCTTAGCATAAAAAGGCCATAGTGCGGGGGCAAAAAGTGGCAAAATGTGGCGGGGGGGACTGCATCCTCCACTTCCCTCTCCTAATCACCGCCACTGAATGTTTGGATTAAAATAAACGTCTTATTAGGAATGATTTAAAACACACACGGAAAACCAATTTTTTGTTCCTTGTCCATGAAGTATTCCTAGGCTAATGAAAGGCTATTTTGACAAAATATCACTCATAAGTAACAAAAAAGTAAGATTGAAAAATCTGTTCAGAATTGAAGAGATTATTAGCTAAGTTGCTATTCGTTTTCTGAACTGCCATGTTACTAATGCGGGAGAAACAATACATGTATGGTTACATGAACATATTTTTTGAGGTAACAAAATGATTTAGGACACAAGGAATTCATTGAAGTTGATCACCGTACCAGTAATAATTCATCTATTTTTAATATATGTCTTGGGTTGTATGGCATGACCATTTCGAACACACTAGAATGTCAACCTCTATCCTATGCAGCATACCCTGGAAACTTTATTCTTTCAGGGCAACGAGTCCCTGGCGCCTGGAACCACTGTCAAAGTAATAATTCATGAGGGTTTATATTTTGAGTGTCAGCATGTGTTTGTTTTCGCTTCTTCGTTACTTTCATCTAATCACCATTAAACCTTACCGTCGTTATTATCAAAATTACAGCAGAAAAATGACTTAAAATAAAACAAATCAATGGAGTTTCATTAGTTCATACCTCTTAGAAAGTTGAGGTGGTAGTTTCAATTGCACAGCGTTTCATTAGTGGATCAAGGCAGCTAATTACGTGAACAATGAAATTGTTTTTCGAAAGTCTCAAATATTTGTCTCAGGCAATCACCCTCTTAAAATGGACACATCTTCTGAGGTGATAAAATGACACGTTTGGTGCGATTTCTTTCTGTATATTTATTCCCCAATGGCATAACGCTGTCACGTTAAAAATGAAGAGGTCCTGTGTTCGATTCCCCCCTCCTCTGGTGGAAGCACAATGCACACTGGTTCGGACTACAAGTTAAACTGTAGGCTTAGTCCCGATTAGCCTATCCGAGCATAAAAGTGGGCTTAAAAACAAACTTAACAAAATCGTCTTCTGGATGCTTCGTGAAATAACTTTTTTTTCTTTACTTCAGCTGCATCTACAGATTCTGTTGACATTTTCGGCTGATTCATGTGGCAAAATTTATGTGTGGAACGAAGATTTGTAAATAGGATAAGCCAGTCATTCTGTAGCTTTTTCCATACATAACTGGTTTATTAAAATTTATTTACTTAGGTATTGTAGTGATTATTGTGATTCCTACTTATTAGTAGAACGAATATAAAGTTGATATTTCGGATACCATATTGATATTTGAAGATGACAGATATATAAAAATTGTAATGAAATAAAAAAAGGGACACTTCTGGAATTTCAATGCAGAGCTAATTAAAACTATATTATACTCTGATCACATCACCTCCAGCTTCGGCCGAGATCAAGAAAGTATGGGGCCGAAACTCCACACCCCCTATACGCCTTCATGGCGTGGTGCAAAGCACAGGGGAGCACTTTATATTACTTTTTTATTATACTCTCTAGCATACTTAAACCCAAAGGTTTATGGCTGCTGCAACACAAGCCTTCCATCTGTCCCTATCCGGAGCCTCCTAAGCCTACTAGCTGCTTTTAATCATGGAAGTATTCATTTGATCACAGTTTTTGTTTCAATAGCTCTAGTAATTACTTTCACTTTCTAATGACAAAATTGACTTTTTATGGGTTGATAATATGTGAACATTTCAGCATAGATAATATTCACAAGTAAAATATACATGTTATGTACATCAGAATACACTCATTTATTGTATCATTCATATATCCCCAAGTATATGTACTTATTGAATTTGATTGGGTGGGCAATCGGGTGGGCACAGGAATTTTTGGGTGGGCGCTTGCCCACCCGTGCCCACCCCTGTCGCCGTCCCTGCCACTGTTTATGCACTATGCATAGGCAATGAGCTGCATCTGTCACAACACTTCAATAAAATAAAGTATTATTATATTTCCATTCCATATTATTAAGTAAGCCTTTTTCATTTTGTGATCAACCACGAGACAAATATTGCGGTCACAGTTTATCAAGAGCCACCTTTAACCTCTAGAATGCGATGCGATACTAACTCCATCTGGTGTTTGGCCTGCTTATCATCCTGAATCTGAGAAAGTGTAGATATGTAATTAGCTAGTGCTCTAAGAGTTAATATACGTCGATAAGGACGACGGGTATGAGGTATGGCAGGCATGGATACCCTCACTTTTTGTCCACCACGTGGCAGCTTATGTGTCTCAGTCAGTGGGCAAGTGAGTACATATTTCAGTTATATGACCCACATTTGTTTTGGTTAACTGGTATGTCAGATGCATGGTTGAGAAATGTGCCGACATTATGGCTAGTAACAAGTTCGTTGTTTTGAAAGAGTATAATTCTAATCAGCTATGTATTCAGGGGGGCTATGATTATGATTATATTTTCTGAAAAGTAATAATAAAAAATAACGTCGAATGCAGGAAAAGTTGGCAATATATCATTCTGATTGAGACAAATCCACCCACCACCCGTTACTCTCCTTGAGGAAAATAATGAGCTCGCCACTGTTTCGAATTATTGTTAGATGTTTCGTAGCACTTCATTACGAACCAATGAAAAATAAATAAATTTTTAGTATGTGACATTCTGACATCAAAATATTCCTTTCCTTCTTGATATTTTCATTATTGTGCCACCCGTTCCAAGGAAAAACGCCCAAAGAAATACATGCATATATTTCTGTGTTCGATATACAAACATACATGGGTGTGTGTGTGTGTGTGTGTGTGTGTGTGTGTGCGTGTGTGTTAATTGATTCACAATCTCACCACCAAAAGGTTACGAGTTTCAGTCTTGAGTGTCGCCTTCATCAATTCCCTCTTGTCATCATTCATCCTCGATGCTCCTATAGTGGAACCACGAGCAAAAGAACCTGCGCAGACCCGCGACTCCTGTGCACCGTACGTACCCCCGCGAATAGGGGGGGGGGGGAGAGTGGACCATGCTTTCTTATGGCCCGAGGTGGAGGGAAGAAGGGAAAGCTGCGCGGGGACCTATCGTCACAAGGTTTTTTTCCTTGTGGTCGATCTATATATGATTAGCTAAAGCGGTAGAAAAGCAACACGCACACCAAAGAGAAAAAAAATAATTTCAGGTCCAGCTCTACATCCGTAGGAGATCTGGGAGATTAATTGTGTGTGTGGGGGGGGGGGGGTGCGCTAGCGTACGCAGGTCTTTTATTTTGGAGAGGCTGGAATTGTAAAGGTGGATATTACGTAGCTGTGATTTAGAGGGGATGGGAGTTACACACTGTATCATTTGTAACCTTCGTTTCAAAAGTTAATCAAAGACGTAAACGGTAGTTGGGAGTCATTTCAAGGGGAGTTTTCCCATTTACCACTTCGGATTAATTTATTTCAGATGAATTTCAGGAGGTCATGAAATTCGAACACCGTATTTCTCAGAAGAATTCAACGAATCATTATATATATATATATATATATATATATATATATATATATATATATATAGCGTGGGTCCCTTGCCAAGGATAACGGACTATTTGATACAAGGCCTTCCCCGAAGGTGTAGTGGTAACGTCGTCGCCTTGTAATCAAGGGGTCCCGATTTCGATACCCGGTGGAGGCACATAATGGTTCATATCCCACTTTAAACAGTAGATTGAGTCCCGATTGGCCTATCTGTGCATAAAGTGAGCTTAAAACAAATGTTAACAAAATATTAACATATTTGCCACCATACATCGAACAAGTGGACAATTTGCCAAATAAGTATATTTGAGGCTGTGTATCGTATAAAATATTAATACAACGATGTATAATATTTTAATGTAATATAATATAAATTTACAAGGAATACATCAGCTACTTCTATCTCTCTGAGAAATAAGACCACATCAGCTATACAAATAAATTGTATAAAATATGACTGACTATTGTGAATTATCTTCTATTCCTTGTGCTTATTTTATACGATATGCCTACTTAATTGCTTACGTATTGCCCTTTCAGTCACATTAATAGTAGCACTAATTAAACCTTGCTTCTTTCCTTGTAGTAATTAAACTTTTTATTATTCATCGTTTCGACCACTAGCGTACGTAGGACTTTTTTTTTCGGAGGGGTTAAAGATGGATATTATATAGCTACGTTTTAAGGCATGGGCGTTACACGCTATCAAATATTTCGTAATTACCATTTTTAACCTTCATTTTATACCAACTTCAAAGACAAAAATGGTAATAAGAGGTCATCTTAAGGCGAATTTGCATTTAGCACCTTGGTTTTATCGAGTTCTTTACTGTTTTCATTTCAAAATTTCGGGAAGGGGTGTGGCCCCCATGAGCTCCCCCTGCTTTCGACATAGTTTCATGTGTGTCTCTTTCAAGAATTAAGTATTATGTCAGTTACAGTATATTTTAGATATACAGCTTAAAATACAAACTATCCAGTGGCAAATTTGCTCCATTCTCTTGCGGAAAATTTGATTGATTGATTGAGTTGGTGTTTTAAGTCCATTTTATGCACAGTAAGGCTAATCGGGACTGGACCTACAGCTTAAAGTGGAATCCGAACCACTATGTGCCTCCACCAGGTATCGAACCCGTGACCCCTTGATTACAAGGCGACGACGTTTTGCGGAAAATTGTCTGTACTATATCCTTACATACAAGAAACGAAATAGAAAATAGAAGGGGGGAAATAAGCAACCTTTTTTTTGCTCATTCACGGACACTACTTGTAGTTAACAAGGTGAGGCAACACTGTCTGCGAATATCTCGGTCTCGTCTCGATTTTACAGACGTGTGTCTGGGCTACAGTTCTTGTCCAGTCTTACCGCGGACACCCTACATGCTGGCAAAGGGAGCGGGGAAGCGACCAATTCTGCACGATAAGAAGCACAGCAACCTGAAGAACGAGGTGGTGGTAGTACTTCCTCCCGTCACGTCGTAACTCTCGGCGCCAACGCTGCTGTCTGGTTGGTCTGCGGGGTATTCTCCGCTTTCCACTTCCCTTGCCAGCATGTAGGCCGCCAGCCGTAAGAGTAGACAACAGTTATATGGACGGGTTAAATTACAGTGGTGTAAGTCACTTTGTAAAAAAAAAACTAAAAAAAACTTAGACACAGATACCAGATCGAGGTAAGTCAATCTGTTAACAGAAAATGTGAAGTAAGTCAGAGATTTATTCAACTGGCAACAGATGACAATTTAAGGTCTAGTGATAAAAGAAACAGCTGTTGTGTCGATCAGCAAAGTGCTGTGAGCCAGACTTTTTTTTTTTTTAAAGGGAAAGTGGCTTACACCACTGTAACTTTAACCTGTCCATATAGACATGTCTCGAAGGTCCTTCCCTGTCTCAGGTCTCGATTTTTTAAATGATGGTTTGGTCTTTTCTCGTCTCGGTTCCATTTTTGGCGCGGAAACATGTTGTAATGTATGAAATATAAAACTGGCACGCAGCGAGACAGATGTTCATTTCATGAGAAGCTATACCCCCTTTCCTTCAACTGAGGTGTGGTGTGATCGAATCGTGTCTTGCTGTCAGACGAAAAGAAAGAGTTTACCTTTATCCTTTGTCTAACAGTTATTTTGAGAAAAATTCGTGATGCAAGCTTGGCGTGTTCAACTTTGATTCGTGTCTGAAGAAAAGTCATTAATATTTAAGTTTCTCTTTTCTATTTCTTCCTCCATCACCTTCATACTCAAAGTGTGTGCATGTTAAAAGTTAAGATGGCAATGGAAAACGTTGAGTACAAGTGAACACCGTTGCTCAGAGGTTGCGATATATGGCGAATTAACTACACTAATCAGTGGCGGATTAACGACTTTGTCTCGTGAGGGCTGATGAATTCAGTTTGGATGCCGGCTGTTCGGTTCAGTGAAGGATTACTGCTCGTATTGGATACTAAGACGGTACTGCAGAAATGATAATTAATCAGCATGTAGACCTACGACTACAGCGTGCTGATTTTTTCACCATATTGCAATATTATTTGGTTGCACTGAGACTAATCGGGAAGATACCTACATAGTTATAGCCAAGCCACTTAATGAAATGTGCCACCATCGAGAATCTAATTTGGGACCATTTGTTTACTAGACAGCAGTCTTAATGCCAGACTATATCCTATCTCTCGAATCTCTGGAGCTAGCCCACCCATAAAGGTAGAGAAGGAGATAAAGCGCATGGTCGGAGGAAGCAGTACACGCGCTGCTGCAAAGGCTGGTAACTTCAGTCCCTTTCCCCCTCCACGCAATCCCGTTTCCTCGTGCTTGTTCATTGCTTGAACCCTCTCGAGTCGCCACTTGCGCAGAGACTTGCTTTCGTTCGCTCGCTCCAGAGATTCCAGGGACAGAGTTGTTACATGCCCACATGAGTGGAACATACGCCGAACGATCGAAATATCGAATAATAGATGGCAGCACGCGGAAGAAATATTAGGATCGCAGATTAAAGCAACAATGTGCATGGGAATTGAATGAAATTGTTTAGGAATGCTGAAACTAATTGTGTTTACCTAAATTTATGAACTTAGCTTAATAATGGAGAAGGATAAAGGCGAAAGAAAGAAATGATCGCCATGTATAGCCTATTTGATTATATACAGAGATTAATGAAGTCAGAAAGTGATTAGGATTTTGTATCTCTATCGTTCTAGGAGGACCGAGTTTTTCTGCTAAATATTTTGGTTGTTTCCCCGGTGTGGCGCCAACTATGTGGTAGTCCCCAATCACTTTCGCTGCGGGGCATATATTGCAGATCCGGATCAAGGCAGGGTTGGCAAAATTTGTTTTTTTTTAAAAAAAAAAAGAACAAAACAAACTTTTTTTTCTTTAAAACTATTCAATTTTATGAATACCGTGGCGGCAAGGAGAGTTTATTTCCCCTTGGAGATAAGGTTTACCATACTGCAGGGTACGGGTGTGCGGGACAGAATTTTTTGGGTCGGGACGGGAAATTCTTTAAATCCCGACATTCGGGACGGGGAAAATTCTCAATTTCCCGACAAGTCAGGAAATTTTCGGGACGGGATATGTTCGAAATTTCCAAAAGTTCTTGAAATCTCGAATTCTACACTTAATTTCCATCCTAAGTGCTTGTTTTTGCACTTCTAATACAAAAACTAACAATTTCCGATAAGTTCCAGACATTTACAATGCAGAAAACGTCGAGAATTGACGACTCTTTAAAATGACCATTCGGTATTTCCCGACTGCTTGGGATCCCAAGAAGTCGGGAAGCCATTTGCCGAAGTCGGGATCGGGAAGGGATTTGTTTTTTTTCCGATACCGGTTCCAACTTTTTGGGACCCCGCACACCTCTACTGCAGGGACAAAAGTTGGGGGTCATAGCCCCCCTTTTTCCACCACTGCTGAAGTACGTTAGGATTCGTATTCATCTAAGTTTCAAGAAACTAAATATTATAGAATCACTATCATCGTCCTGGAAAAATCAGGGTGAAATATTTCATGCTGTCTGAACAGTTTATATAGCAGAAAACAACCTGCAGTGTCATAATAGATTCTCCAGATCAATTTATCTTTCCAAGTAAAAAATTACCAAAAGTAAGCATCTGCGCTTCATTCAGTTATACAAACCAATGAATCGTATCGCAATACAAAAAAAATTCACATCATATTCAAAATCATGCATTGTGTTTTTAGATATTAGTTTCCAGCTTCCACCAGTCTCAAACTTACAGGACGGTACGAAACAAAGAACTGAGAATTTCGAATTCTACAGTAAAGCACGGGTCTTTCTTGATTGATTGAGTTGGTGTTTTAAGTCCACTTTATGCACACTAAGGCTAATCGGGACTGGACCTAAAGTTTAAAGTGGAATCCGAACCACTATGTGCTTCCACCGGGTATCGAACCCGAGACCCCTTGATTACAAGGCGACGACGCAACCACAGCGCCATCGGGGAGGCCACGGGTCTTTCTTGTCGCACAACAGTTTTGCTACCTTGTGCATACATAGCTAACCTGCCTAACCTAACAACGTAGGCATTTAGCCTAAAATTAAAAAGCTTTCCCCCGTGACGTCAGTACATGAGGTTGCTCAAATGTTGTGCATTAAGGGAGATCCGTAAAGCACGAATTAATTGACAGTGACCGCGCTTTCCAGATTTCACCAGCGTGCATCAGATTGGTGCACCAAACATGACGTCAATTTCGGTGAAATTCGGAAAGCTTCATGCTGCAGCAAATGGAAGCTAGATTCGGAATGCGCGCGCATATCTGCGTTTATCAGAAAAAATCACCATCAGTGACTAAATCACAGAAGATATTTCATGAATATTATATATTTTCACTTAACGACATCTTATTTTGCATGTGCAGTACGAATTTATGTGGTATTCTTTTGTAAAGATATCGAATTTTGTAAACAGATACTTTCCTGCATGTTGCAGCAGATGGACGCATGTTTTGTTGCATCGGCATACTTTACTTCACTCTGCGTGCAAGTGAAGGAGTAGTAGCATGTAGTATTAAAAATGTCGACAGTTTATGCCTGCATCCAGTTTATTCGCCCTCTTTGCAACTATTGCCTACATAACGCATATCACGAATCGGAAGAAGCTTCGGTGCAGACGACGCAATTTTGATTCACCAGCCGCACCACCTCTTGAGGCTGGAGTAGATAGTAAATGTACCTTCCACTGCAACCCTGATTTTTTGACCTCTAAGAAAACCGCACCAAAACCTCAAAAACTCACTTTCTCTCCACATTCCGCGCCTCATTTATTGCGCTGACGATGTTTCACAGCGAAGAAAAGCAGTGATGAGTAAATACACTTTCTCATCCTTGAAGGATGAATGCGCCTTATCGTAATTTTCTAAGTCCGGCCATGTTTATATATCGTGACCTTTGTAAACCTCGGAACGATGTGATATTTCTGCCACACACACACGCGCGCGCGCCTCTCATTATTTCTGTATTGTGACGTGTTTATTTTTTCAAGCAAACAAACAAATAATAATTGTTTTTTTTTTTAGGATTCCTGGCCCCTAACCCCGCCAGGGTGCGTGGTGCCCAACCCAAAAAAAAAGGTTCTAACGGCTGCGGTTAGATAACCACACCTCTGTAGAGTTTCACGTGTTTTTTTTTCTCAAAGGTCCTATGGGACACCTCTGTTTGTCAAAAATTCGAGATATTTGCAATTTAACGCAGAACCTGGAAAAAAATTTCGGAAAATTTTTGGTTCCATGACGACCTATGATTATTTTGGTATGGGAGGACAGAGGACACCGAGACTCGACCAACGCACTAAACCCGACCTTTCTACGACTATTTGTTCAAAAGTTACGAGTGATCAAAGTTTTGGGGTGGGTGGGTTAACTTCTTACCCCTTGACCACCAAAACTTGGTATACGTATTCTACACCTCCAAAATCGACAGAGTGTATCTAACGATATCGGATGGGGGTGTTTTTCGATATATTTTTTCGATAACTCTTACCATTTTCGAGATATTTGCAATTTAAGATTTTTTTTTAACGCTGTGGACTTAGAAAAGTTTTGATTGATGAAAAATTTGGTTCCATGACGACCTATGTTTATTTTGGTATGGGAGGACAGAGGACACCGAGACTCGACCGACACACTAAACCCGACCTCTCTACGCGTACTCTACGTCACCAAAAAAAAATCGACAAGGGGAGATTTTTCCATTTATTTTTTGCTCTATCTCTCATCGTTTTCGAGATATTCGTATTTGATGCGTTAGAACTGTTTCGTCACTTTTTTGTTCTTCACATCTTGGACGAAGGACTTCTCGGCGACCAGGATGACGCTGCACACGGTATTCTCGGGCAATGGATTGTGAAATTCGCAAACGATCTTGATGTTGGTGCGATCGTTGACCACCACCTGTTTCCTCTTCGCTGGACGTGTATGGGTAAAAAATAGAACAGCATATTCTTGGTTAATTAACATGGATGAATGGAATGTGTGATAACTAAAGTTTTTTCTCGTCTGATAGGAGGGGGAAAAAGTTGATTTCGACATCTGAGAAAAGAAAAAGATCGCTCAACAACATTGGAATTGACCATCATTATTTATCCTCGTCGTTGCGATGTAAAAAGGAGAAGATTTTTCCATGTGAGTTTTCGTTATATTATTAGTTGGTTATATTATTGTCTCGTCCTCTAGATCTGTTAGGAGACACAAACTTCCAACTTCTTAGGATTTTATGTATTTATAATATAAGAATTTTAGTTTCTGCGATTTAATACATATATTCTCTTATTTATTCTTTGACTTTTACATTAACTATCTCTCTCTCATCTTTTCCAAAGGAACGAAGTTCTTTGCATCCATGGACAAAATTATTACTTTGTATATATTTTAACTTCCAGAAGACAGAGAAAAGTAACACACATTTTCCGAATTAATATCATTTTTCATTTGTTAGTACTTGAGTTTTGGAAACTGACACACACACACACTAGCATTTTTTTACGATTGGTTTTTTTTGTGATTATGTGTTAAATCACCACGCCCTTCCTTGAGCAATATTATTCTCTTGCTGCGACGAACAACAGTCAATTGTCTTTGTTGTACATTTGAAAGAGGTAGATAACATGTTTCTAAGAGGTAGGGAGATAATTGATCAAGATAGATATCGGAGAAAAGAGAAAAATTTGTAAGCGGAGGATAATGAAAATTTTACATTTTGAGTTCCCTATCGTGATAAACGGTTCAACTTTTGCAACATTTTATTCTTTGCTATCATGTCACCCATTTGCATTACCATCGGTTGGATTACAAATAATGTGGAGTTCAAAAATGAGAAAGGACATCCAGTTTTGTATCGAATAACACACTTATAACCCAAAACAAAAATACATTAGAATCTTCGATACCAGGTGCACGTCACTATAAAAACTGCATGTTCCGAAAAAATCTATCAATTCATCAAGTTCAAGGATGCAAAACTTTAAGTTTTCACTCTCAGTCTCCTTTTTTCAGCCCTCCACGCTAACAATCTACTTCCGTGCCACATCACGCCAAGAGTATAATTCGATAGCACACTTTCGCTAACTCTAAGAAAAATCACTGGGGTGTGAAAATATATTTCTCCCATAAAACTACAACATACCACAATCGAGAAAAAAATGATCTGTGAAATTGCTACATGAAAAACTGTAAAAATCCATTTAAAAAAATAATCACGAACGAAACTATATATTTTTTAAAATAACGATTATTGACATTTCTAACACGGAACACAAAAAAAATTGACGGAATATTTTTTTCTGCTTTTTACACCAACAACGGAAAAAAAAACTATTCACCACCCTTCCACCTTACCAATGGGATAAATTTGCACACACATAATATTATTTTCTGTTGCTTCGTATGAATTGGGCGCTTTTTACAAATCGGTGGAAATCAGAGAAAGGCAGATCTCGAACATGGACACCCTACTCCCCCATCAAAATTAATTGGAGACCAAAATCTCAGGAAACATTGATAAAGGATGAGCTTTCTACTGAAAATTTAATTACTTATAAACATGGAATGCGCGATATTCTCTAAAAAAAAAACTCAACCCTCCTCGCTCCCTGAAGAATTCGAATACTGTTAAAACAAAAAAAAAACAACTTCAACACGGACAACAAACATGATTCACAAGAAATATTATCATATAAACCAACGATTTTTTTAACAAACCTATTTCGTTTAATTAAAAAAAATCGTAATGAAAGCACATGCTACTATACAAACTGTAAGAAAAATACAATCCCTGGCATAAAATGAAGTTTAAAGAAAATTAATGAAACTTATTTCTTATAATGATCCTCAACCTATACAATTGTACATTTTTTTTCATTTTGCGTACCTCCAAAAATATGAATTAAAATAGATTCGATATTTTGCAGGATTTATATGAAAGAGACGTAAATAAGAATTGGGAGCACGTACGTAATGCAATAGAATCAGCAGTTAAATAAAGTATAAATCAAGAAAAAGTAAGCCATGGTTCGCATAACCTAATAGAAATAGACTTAGGTGGTTAAAGAACATCATGTTTAGAAGATTACTTGAAAAGTAAAATTAACGAAATTGAAATAAAAGTATCAGAGGTGCAAATGAATTGAGAAAGGGGGTGGCAACCTAAAGTAAACTTCATTAAAAAAATGGCTGACTATTTTAAATAGATGGAAGAACTATTTTAATGACGTTTTAAATGTTCATGTAGGAGATAAATCAGAAATAAATTAAGTACGCACAGCAGAACCTAACTTGATTGAAGTTAAAGATGCCAAAGAGATAAATTAGTCGAGAAGAAACTTGTTAATATGTCTGACAAATGTACAATTCATGATGGATTAAAAAAAAAGAAGATGCTCTTTTTAATTTTGCCTTAGAATATGCTTTTAGGAAGGTAAAAGAAACTAACGAAGTACTTTTAGCATATGCAGATGATATAGACTTACTCTGGAATGATGTAAATACAATTAAGAATAATGCTAAAATATTTTTTTCAAAGCAGCTAAAGAGATAGGTTTTAGAAGTTAGCAATGAGAAATCTAAAGATATGTGCTTACAGGCCGAAACCAAGTGATAACAACTTGTTTGAACCAGTTTTCCAAATCCAAATACTTAGGAGTAATACTAACAAATGAAAATGATATTAAAGAGGAAATGAAAAGAAGGCTTAATTCATGTTACTTTTCTCTTCATAAAACTTTTGTCTCCTCGTTTCATATCTAAGGAACTAAAAAATTAAAAATATATATATAGATCTTGCTCAGGATAAGGACAAATCGAACTTTCGGGTTCAAGAAGGGTAGAGAATTAATTAATTAGTTAATATTCAATGTAATATGGTTTCACGTATTAAACAAAAACAAAGTTAGTAATAAGGTATTCATATTGACAAGGGAATTCTTACAAATTCATTCTCTTCGTAAGTTTGCCAATAGCATTTTTTTCATCCTGTGTTATTTCAAATCATCAATTATGCAATGCAAAAAGGAGAAGAATTTCCATGACATGATAACATGAATTTGTACGTTGAAAGAAAAATGAAATCGAAGAGCTGTGATAAAAAAGAACGCTTGACTCTGACGAGCGGGAAACATAATAGAAATCAAGGACGGAAAATATGAACAGAGGAAAGGGGATATTCAAAAGAAGGTGGCTCTTCCATGATAATTTTTACTTTCTCAATCCGAAATTTAAATTCATAAACATTATCATCATTGAATGTTGTTGTTGTTGATGAGTTGGTGTTTTAAGTCCACTTTATGCACAGTATGGCTAATCGAGACTGGACCTACAGTTTAAAGTGGGATCCGAACCACTATGTGCCTCCACCAGGTATCAAACCTGGGACCCTTTGATTACAAGGCGACAACGCTACCACTGCGCCATGGGGAAGGCCCCATCATTGAATGGTTGGTTACGTTGTCCCTCCGAACGAAAGATGGAAAGTATACAAGCCTGTGCCTCCTAAGTTCATCGTGGCTTGCGAAATGAAACTTCCGATGATTTTTATTTTTTAAGAACATGCTTCGCTAAGGAGGTCAAAATGACAAGTTCCGTAATTCGAATAACTTGTTGATTTCATTACGAACGAGGAAGGAATGCATGGCTGTAGTATCATTACATCAGATCATCTTTTATCTTGTTCGCGTCGATTAATCTCCTTACGTTTCTTCTTCTCCTTGTTGTTTTCGTCCACAATCGCTTCCATCTATCCTGTTATTACAATCGCGACTTCTAGATTATCACTTTTTCTCCCTGTAATTTTATAAATATATATATATATTTTTCATGATCATCTAGAGAACACCAGAAAAATTTCAGCAATATCGATCACTCAAATGGATATCATCATCTTCGTCCAATACAATTCTTGAAAATTTTATATAGCACTTCCAGGAGTAGGTCGGTTAAAGAAACGCGAGCCCGAAGATTCCACTTTTATCTTGTTCTGGCTTGTTTAATCGATTTACCGGAACGTTGAAATATTTATACAGAAAGGTTGAAACGTATTGTCACAATTAGTCAAACGTGTTGCGAAAGGCAAAATAAAAAAAAAATCTCAAATTCAAAATCGATTTTTTCGTCAATTTTTTTTTTGTGTTCCGTGTTAGAAATGTCAATAATCGTTATTTTAAAAAATATATAGTTTCGTTCGTGATTATTTTTGTAAATGGATTTTTACAGTTTTTCATGTAGCAATTTCACAGATCATTTTTTTCTCGATTGTGGTATGTTGTAGTTTTATGGGAGAAATATATTTTCACACCCCAGTGATTTTTCTTAGAGTTAGCGAAAGTGTGCTATCGAATTATACTCTTGGCGTGATGTGGCACGGAAGTAGATTGTTAGCGTGGAGGGCTGAAAAAAGGAGACTGAGAGTGAAAACTTAAAGTTTTGCATCCTTGAACTTGATGAATTGATAGATTTTTTCGGAACATGCAGTTTTTATAGTGACGTGCACCTGGTATCGAAGATTCTAATGTATTTTTGTTTTGGGTTATAAGTGTGTTATTCGATACAAAACTGGATGTCCTTTCTCATTTTTGAACTCCACATTATTTGTAATCCAACCGATGGTAATGCAAATGGGTGACATGATAGCAAAGAATAAAATGTTGCAAAAGTTGAACCGTTTATCACGATAGGGAACTCAAAATGTAAAATTTTCATTATCCTCCGCTTACAAATTTTTCTCTTTTCTCCGATATCTATCTTGATCAATTATCTCCCTACCTCTTAGAAACATGTTATCTACCTCTTTCAAATGTACAACAAAGACAATTGACTGTTGTTCGTCGCAGCAAGAGAATAATATTGCTCAAGGAAGGGCGTGGTGATTTAACACATAATCACAAAAAAAACCAATCGTAAAAAAATGCTAGTGTGTGTGTGTGTCAGTTTCCAAAACTCAAGTACTAACAAATGAAAAATGATATTAATTCGGAAAATGTGTGTTACTTTTCTCTGTCTTCTGGAAGTTAAAATATATACAAAGTAATAATTTTGTCCATGGATGCAAAGAACTTCGTTCCTTTGGAAAAGATGAGAGAGAGATAGTTAATGTAAAAGTCAAAGAATAAATAAGAGAATATATGTATTAAATCGCAGAAACTAAAATTCTTATATTATAAATACATAAAATCCTAAGAAGTTGGAAGTTTGTGTCTCCTAACAGATCTAGAGGACGAGACAATAATATAACCAACTAATAATATAACGAAAACTCACATGGAAAAATCTTCTCCTTTTTACATCGCAACGACGAGGATAAATAATGATGGTCAATTCCAATGTTGTTGAGCGATCTTTTTCTTTTCTCAGATGTCGAAATCAACTTTTTCCCCCTCCTATCAGACGAGAAAAAACTTTAGTTATCACACATTCCATTCATCCATGTTAATTAACCAAGAATGTGCTGTTCTATTTTTTACCCATACACGTCCAGCGAAGAGGAAACAGGTGGTGGTCAACGATCGCACCAACATCAAGATCGTTTGCGAATTTCACAATCCATTGCCCGAGAATACCGTGTGCAGCGTCATCCTGGTCGCCGAGAAGTCCTTCGTCCAAGATGTGAAGAACAAAAAAGTGACGAAACAGTTCTAACGCATCAAATACGAATATCTCGAAAACGATGAGAGATAGAGCAAAAAATAAATGGAAAAATCTCCCCTTGTCGATTTTTTTTTGGTGACGTAGAGTACGCGTAGAGAGGTCGGGTTTAGTGTGTCGGTCGAGTCTCGGTGTCCTCTGTCCTCCCATACCAAAATAAACATAGGTCGTCATGGAACCAAATTTTTCATCAATCAAAAATTTTCTAAGTCCACAGCGTTAAAAAAAATCTTAAATTGCAAATATCTCGAAAATGGTAAGAGTTATCGAAAAAAATATATCGAAAAACACCCCCATCCGATATCGTTAGATACCCTCTGTCGATTTTGGAGGTGTAGAATACGTATACCAAGTTTTGGTGGTCAAGGGGTAAGAAGTTAACCCACCCACCCCAAAACTTTGATCACTCGTAACTTTTGAACAAATAGTCGTAGAAAGGTCGGGTTTAGTGCGTTGGTCGAGTCTCGGTGTCCTCTGTCCTCCCATACCAAAATAAACATAGGTCGTCATGGAACCAAAAATTTTCCGAAATTTTTTTCCAGGTTCTGCGTTAAATTGCAAATATCTCGAATTTTTGACAAACAGAGGTGTCCCATAGGACCTTTGAGAAAAAAAAACACGTGAAACTCTACAGAGGTGTGGTTATCTAACCGCAGTCGTTAGAACCTTTTTTTTTGGGTTGGGCACCACGCACCCTGGCGGGGTTAGGGGCCAGGAATCCTAAAAAAAAAAACAATTATTATTTGTTTGTTTGCTTGAAAAAATAAACACGTCACAATACAGAAATAATGAGAGGCGCGCGCGCGTGTGTGTGTGGCAGAAATATCACATCGTTCCGAGGTTTACAAAGGTCACGATATATAAACATGGCCGGACTTAGAAAATTACGATAAGGCGCATTCATCCTTCAAGGATGAGAAAGTGCATTTACTTATCACTGCTTTTCTTCGCTGTGAAACATCGTCAGCGCAATAAATGAGGCGCGGAATGTGGAGAGAAAGTGAGTTTTTGAGGTTTTGGTGCGGTTTTCTTAGAGGTCAAAAAATCAGGGTTGCAGTGGAAGGTACATTTACTATCTACTGGCTGGTGTAAATTGATGACGTCATGGTTTAACCTGGTGCAAGCTTTGGTGCGCCCCGGTGAAATACGGAAAGCCGAATCGTGCATCAGCGGTGCACCGGTGTAATCTGGAAAGCGCGGAGATTTAATGAAAGGACAGGGTTGGCAAACAAAAAAATTATCACAGACTATAAAATATCAAGCACCAAAATGTGTTTTAAACACTTCTAAAAATAACATGCTTAAAACACATTGTTTTAAACGTTTAAAACATTTGTAAAAAAACAAAGCCGTGTGTTTTAAACGTTTAAAATAAAAAAGTGTTTTAAACAATTTTGTTTTAAACATGCCAACCCTGGATCAAGGTGAGCGCGGGACTGGCGGCGCCCCTTGAACAGGGTTGGCATGTTTAAAACACACGGCTTTGTTTTTTTTACATGTTTTCTTTAGAAGTGTTTAAAATACATTTTGGTACTTGATATTTTATAGTCTGTGATAATTTTTTTGTTTGACAACCCTGTCCTTTCATTGAATTTTTGTCAATTAATCCGTGCTTTACGGGTCTCACTTATTGCACAACACTTGAGCAACCTTATGTTCTGACGTCACGGGAGAAAGCTTTTTTAATTTTAGGCTAAGTGCCTACGTTGTTAGGTTATACACAGTGATGTGCCGTAGACTATAAGTTTACGTCTACATGCGTTGTCTACACGTAATCTACGCCTAGATTACATTGGGTTGTAGTTTACATGGACTACGTAGACAATCTAAAGTGTATTAGAATTAATTTTCAAGGGTTTCTTGAAAGGAAAGTGACATTTTCAACTGTATTGGTTCCTAACGAAATAAAAAGAATCCTATTTACAACAAAATTTATCTTCTCTTCTATTATCAACTATGGATGAAGATAAATAGTATGCAAAAAACAACAACAGATGGCAGTCGTGAGGTAAGAATGGTATTTTCCCCATAAAACACTAGATTATTTCCTATATTAGGTTTCTTCCTAGGTGAGAAATTATTCGGATTTGGAAGAAAGAGTATGAAAAGTTCTCCTCACACATCAGCAACTGATACGGAGTATAATTTTATCTTAATTCCACGGCTCCCTTTGCTAAGTTTTCACCTTTCGCCATGTTGTTTACATAGATTACGTCATCTACGTGTATAAAATAGTCTACGTGTAGAATGTAGACTATCGTTGTTTACGCGTAGACGCACATCACTGGTTATACACAAGATAGCAAGACTGTTGTGCGACAAGAAGGACCCGTGTTTTACTATAGAAATCTAAACTTCTCAGTTCTTTATTTCGTACCGTCCTGTAAGTACTATCTGAATACACAATGCGTGATTTTGATCATGACGTGATTTTTTTTCTCTTGCGATACGATTCATTGATTTTTATAACTGAATGAAGCGCAGACGCTTACTGTTCAGGCAGCAGGAAATATTTCACCCTGATTTTTCCAGGACGAGGATAGTAATTCTACAATATTTAGTTTCTTGAAATTTAGATGAATATGAATCCTAACCTACATCAGCAGTGGCGGAAAATGTGGGGCTATTACCCCCAACTCTTGTCCCTGCAGTAGAGGTGTGCGGGATCCCGAAAAGTTGGAACCGGTATCGGGGAAAAAAATTCCCGTCCGATCCTTTACGGGATCCCAAGCAGTAGGGAAATACCGTATGGTCATTTTAAAAAGTCGTCAATTCTCGACATTTTCTTCATTGTAAATGTATGTCTGGAACGTATAGGAAATTGTTAGTTTTTGTATCAGATGTGCAAAAACAAGCACTTAAGATGAAAATTACGTGAAGAATTCGAGATTTCAAGAGCTTCGGGAAATTTCGAACATATCCCGTCCCGAAAATTTCCGGACTTTGTCGGGAAATTGAAAATTTTCCCCGTCCCGAATGTCGCGATTTAAAGAATTTCCCGTCCCGACCCAATAAAATTCTGTCCCGCACACCCCTTCCCTGCAGTGTGGTAAACCTTATCTCCAAAGGGAATAAACTGTCCTTGCCGCCACTGTACTTTTGTAATATAATTTCATAAAAATTAGTATTTTTTCTTTAACAACCTTAACTATAATTTACTGGGAAAAGGTTGATTTTCTTTTGTTTAAAACATGTTTAAAACATGTTCTTATAAACTCATGTTTAAAACTGTGTTTAAAACAAAAAAAAATCAACCTTTTCCCAGTAAATTATAGTTAAGGTTGTTAAAGAAAAAATACTAATTTTTATGAAATTATATTACAAAAGTACAGTGGCGGCAAGGACAGTTTATTCCCTTTGGAGATAAGGTTTACCACACTGCAGGGAAGGGGTGTGCGGGACAGAATTTTATTGGGTCGGGACGGGAAATTCTTTAAATCGCGACATTCGGGACGGGGAAAATTTTCAATTTCCCGACAAAGTCCGGAAATTTTCGGGACGGGATATGTTCGAAATTTCCCGAAGCTCTTGAAATCTCGAATTCTTCACGTAATTTTCATCTTAAGTGCTTGTTTTTGCACATCTGATACAAAAACTAACAATTTCCTATACGTTCCAGACATACATTTACAATGAAGAAAATGTCGAGAATTGACGACTTTTTAAAATGACCATACGGTATTTCCCTACTGCTTGGGATCCCGTAAAGGATCGGACGGGAATTTTTTTCCCCGATACCGGTTCCAACTTTTCGGGATCCCGCACACCTCTACTGCAGGGACAAGTAGTCTTCACAACGTTTTAAACAAAAAAAGTTTGTTTTGTTCTTTTAAAAAAAACATAAATATTACCAACCCTGCCCTTGATTAACCCCTTTTCTCTGCTTGTATTTGGCGGTGGCGCAGTAAGGCAGCGACCCGAAATGCTATTATATTACATTCGAGACAATTAGCCAAAGAAGAAGAGGCTGGCAAGCCAATGAAGGAAGTTGGATAGATGAAGGAATTTGTATATAGAAGTTTGTAAATAAGAAATATATCCATTAGAAGAATAAGTATATATATGAAAAAGACTATTAGTCCATGGAAGAAGAAGCCTGTGGAATTCCATGTTCGAAAGAATATATATATATATATTTATATTTAGAAGAAGAAGCCTAATGGTCCATATATGAAAAATACTATTAGCCAATAGAAGTAGAAGTCTATTAGCCAGTAGAAGAAGAAACCTAATGGAAGTCCATCAGTATATAGAAGAAGAAGGCTATTAGCAAATAGAAGAAGAAGCCTATTAGTACGAGAAGGAGCCAATTATCGAAGATTCTGTTGGGAAGAGGAAGTAGTCTTCACATACCGATAGCCAGATATCAAGAAGAAGAAGTCCTTTACATCTCCATAGCGAAGAAGAAGAAGCCTTCCAGTAGATACAATATACTTACAAGAAATATATATGTGATAAATAAACAAACAGACAGCTCCAAACGCAATCATGTAATATATAAATTGAATGTATCCTGAAACTAAGAATATACGGTGCATTGTACGTACCTTCTGTAGTAGGTTAAACAAGATGTTTCCTTTCGTTTTCACCTCAAATAAGTTATCAATCAGTTTTAGTTGCCCTGAGTATCTCATCTTTTACCTGGCCTAAGCCGGACTAGTGCTACCCTCTCCGGGACATAGCAGAGTATACTAGAGCGGAGGAACCAATTTTAATCTTTCGATTTATTAGGATTTAAGAATTAAGTAGTTTGTGTACTATTTGATTCATTAACGTCATGTATCTCTCTTTCGGATATTTTCAACGATGAGGATGGTTATAACGATGAAACGAATGGGTTAACTCAGATGAGAAACTAACAGACAGAATGGAACTTGACGATTACTTAGATGCTTGTAGACTTATTCCGAAAAATAATGATGGGATTTATAGAGGTTAATACCTGTATAAATTCTTCGTCACCGACACCTGGGGCCTCGGGTACGAATCTCGACTTGGACGTTCTTTGTAAGTGTGCCTTCATCAATTTCATTATGTCATCACTAGACCTCGGATTTTAGGTTTTAAACCGGCTAATTTTGAATATGATTTAAGGAAAATTATTGCTTTGTCTACGTTAAGACAGCTCGGACTAATAATGTTAACATTATCTATGGGATTAAAGGAATTATCATTTTTTCCTTTACAGGTATGGAAGAAATAATAAGTTACGTCAGCGTTTCGTTAAAAAATGCAAAAACTGATGAAGTTTGATAGTGCCTGAAAATACCTATTTTGCTTGTTGGAACCTATTTTAGGTTTATGCACCTAAATCGAGCCTTTTCTTAGGATCTAATATATTATTAAGGGTTTTACAGGATTTTTATGTCTCACAGAGGCATTCCGTGTGTTTGGTCACGAAAAAATTCAATGACGAACGTGTTTGAAACGTACTCTCTGTCGATTTCCCTTCCTCCAAGTCCATGGTGATTTTTCAAAGCTATAAACAAAGCAAAATGTATGGTGCCACTGTTACCTGTACAGTCCAAAGTGCAAACTCCTGATCTGCGTGGTCTTGCTCACTTTCCCGTCGCTTCGGTGCTTTTTGGCATTCACACCTTGCAAACTAACATTTCTGCATTGAAGTTTGCATCACTGACTATGTTTTGTTGAAAGATTGTTTTCAGCATATAAGATGATCCTCACAGATAAGATTGCGGAGTTTGACTGTGGAGAACATGAAAAACGATTGTTGCCTTACTATACGGCGAAGAGTGGATTTTAATAGCAAATTTCCAATGGTGAGATCTGCCATCGCCGTATGGTTAGGCAACACATATAACGTTATGCAAGATAGTGCGTATTTGGATATAGATATCCTATTTTCATTGTCGGTGATCATACCTAATCACTATTTTTCAGGAATTTTGAACTATTTTAAGTTTTTTTGAACCTACCTCAGGATTTTTTGAGACTAACTTAAGATTTTTAGGACCTATTTTAGAATTTTTAGAACCTATTTTAGGGTTTTTCCAATGTATTTTAGGATTTTTCAAGCCTGTTTTAGAAACCTAAATGCACACATTTTAGAACCTAAAAATCCGATGTCTAGTCATCACTCGTCCTCATCTTCGCGATTAGCCAAAAGTCGCAGAAAAACGAAATAAAATATCTCAAGCAATCCATCTTCGTCACCGTTTCAACCCCCAACAATCAAAGAATAATCTCACAGCCACTGAATACATCCACCTACCTAGGGTTACCAGACGTCCGGTTTTTCCCGGACATGTCCTACATTTTAGCCATACGTCCGGCGTCCGGGAGGAATTTGAAAAATATCATAGATGTCCTACATATGTATTTTTTTTTGGTTGAACAAAGATAATTCATGCAAGTTACAAGTCTATGGACTGCGCTCTCAAACTGAATAGTGAAATTTATTTTGATTCAGTCATTGCCCAAAAAGAAAAGAAAAGTTTGTCCTGCTAGAGAATAAACGGGAAAACGTAAGCAATTAATGAACAAAGTCTTGGCGCCACATTCTGATGAGTTGCTGTTCAATGCCTGAGCGGAATTTCTTGCTTTGGCGTTTATACTGATGGAACAAGGTGTTTCAATTCAATTCAATATTATATTATATTATATTATATTATATTATATTATATTATATTATATTATAATTCAATATTTTGATTGTAAAGCAGTGGTATAGAGAGCAAAGTTATTCAGGGTGTCTACCAGTCAGGAAAGTCAACAAAAAGTAAATAAATCAACAAGTAGGTAAAGAAGTCAATACAAAGTAAATAAATTATACTCGTGGTCAAAACTTTTTGCTATCAAAGTGACTGATTGGTTGATTTAGTTTATTTTACTTCACTTTTCTGCCCCTTTTGATAATCGCAAAGATAAGGATGAATGATGGTTAGATAAGATGGATGAAGGAACAATTACAAACATAAGTCCCCCATATAAGATTATACTGGCTGTGAGCCGAGACGTCAGAGCCTGGCTAGTCTGCCAAATGCAGTCCAGTGTGTATTAATAGATCAAGCAGGTCTAATTCGCTTGTTAAATACAGCTTCAGTTTTCACCTTAATTGGCCTTTTGGTGGGTATTTTTCATTAAATTGATGTTTATTTTCTTAATTGCTAATTTCCAACTTTACCCAAGTAGGAGTCGAATAAACAAAGGTTAAGAAAAACGAAAAAAGGCCAAGAGAGGTCCTGAAAAAGTCAAGAATTTTGGATTTGTTATTTTGGTAGAAACCCTGTTATTAAATTAAAACTAGCCAAGATGAAATTTCTGGAACCATTTCAAATTACAGTAATTGCAGAGTATTTATTCGCCATTACAGGCCATAATGTAAATGTTGAGAAAATACCTTAATTACCATCAGCACCACGGACTCACGAGAGAAATATTTTTTTTTTCATAAAGTCTGTAAAAAGTTTGGTACTGGTCCCTATAATTTCAAAGAGTTTCACTGTCCAGTCTCTCATAAATATATTTTGACTAAACCTGAAATTTTGAGAAAAATTGGCTCCTCTGAGAAGTACCAGTTGAACCATGTAGTAAGAGGTGCATTGTTTAGTAATTGGGGCTGAGGTCAGTTTTTGGTTGGACTTCAGCCCCCACTAGCCCCCTGTAGCGCCGTCCCTGGATACGGGCAGAGGGGCAACTGTCCCCCTGAGAGCCTGCTTGCCCCCCTATAAAAAATACAGAATACATATCTACCTGGAATTCTCACTAATCTTTACAATTATATCCTGTCTTACTCTAGCAACATAACAAAGACATTTATTGATTTTGTGATTTATGAAGGTGTGTGGAATTCCGTATAATGTCGGATCAGGATTTGGGGGAAAAAATTCTCTTCCAGATTAAAACTTCGGGAAATGATGTCTCAATTTTCAGTATCTAGAACAGTTGTGACATTTTGAGTAGTCTTGTATTAAAAGGTCCTAATGCATTTGGATGTTTTTCTTGGATGTGTTGCTATGAAGTTTGAACTGCATATTTTTTTGTTTCCCAAGTCTACCTTTTGGTAATAGCGATTCATGTGGTAGAGAGAGGGAGTGGATATTTGATTTTTGTTACTTAGTGTTTCTTTTCTGCCACATCTAGCTAATCGTGAAAATGAATGATGACGTGGAATTGATGAAGACACTCACAAACAGTGCTGCAACGCAACCATAGAGGGGGCAGGGACATTGTCCCCCCAATCTTGGATGGAAGTCCAATCTAGGGGGGGGGGGGGCAAACATTGAAGTAAAGATACATGACTAGCAGAATCTAAGAATAGCAGGACAAATGGATACTCAAGATGGAATTAGTTTTCAAGTGTTTCTTGCATTTTTCTTCCAGACGGCTAAGGGCACTTGCAGGGGACAAAGAGGGGCAATTGCTCCCTCGATTTCAAATTTTATACAAATAAAACTACATTTCGTAAAATTTTCTTGCTCGCTTCGCTCGCAAGCGCAATATCTGCTATTCTTATAGTCCCAAGGTCGGAGCTAGAGCTAGGGGGCGGCGGGAGTCAACCCCGGGAGCCAAAACGATCTAAATAAAAAAAAATGTTAAAGAGAATGCCATGTTCCCCGTGAAATTTGTTGCGCCCTATTAAATAAATATTGTTTTCAGTTTGCAAATATTTGGTTCTAAAGATTTTCCTGCTCGCTTCGATCCCAATATGATTATTTTCTGTAATGCATTCTAAATTACCCGAGAGAGAGGTAAGGCCAGATATAGTATATACTTCAGACTGTTGCTGCTTAAATGCATGAACAATTCTTTTGAGGAAATAGAGCGCTCACATTTGAGAGACAATTTGGCGGATGAATTGATCATGTAATGTATTTAAATAATATATATATATATATATATATATATATATATATATATATATATATATTAAAGAAACTTTGAATACGTACACAATTTAGCGTTAACTTGTTGCATATGTATTTTCTTATTTTATGTCGCTCCATGTTACATATGTTTAAAATATATGTTGTATACATGAAAGTTATACGTGTCATATGTACAAAAGAATAATGTTCGTCACTATTCTGTCTTTGAAAAATACAGCTTGTGTGTTTGTTTTCCATTATTATCTAACATGAAATTGAACGTGTTGGAAAAATATTTCAAATAATTTGTTCATACACAAATGCTTTAGCACCGACTTCTACCCCCTTTTGCATGATTTACGACGATAATAACATATTTTAATGCTACTATTACTACTACCACTACCACCACTATATTAATATTATTATTATTGGCACGTTTGTCCTAGTACTTCACCCCCTCTCCAGATAAAAATTTGTGGTTTCGCCTCTGCTCACAAAGAACACTCATGCCCAGGCTTGAACCTGGAACCCCTGGCTTCCTAGTGTGTTATGTAACCATCCTACCATGGAGGTCGGCTAGTGAAAGATGTAGGACAGCTTACTGGCTCAAATTATTATCAAACACGATGAAAATGTGATAGTGTTTCACATTTATTATTTCGCTTAGAAAGCGATAAAATTTGTAGTTTTGATACGGATTACACTAAGCATCTTATGGAGTGTAAATATCAATTTCAAATCTTATGAATCATTTCTCTATGCAAACGCATCAAATATGATAAGCAACATAGGCGTGTGTTATGATATCCATTTTATAAAGGAAAAGTTAAGTTTTAACCCTGACTGTTTGCATGATATCGTTTCCATAGCATGTTATATAGCTATTGCTCTCAGAATCTTAAACGGCAGTAAAAATAAATGACATTTGCAACTACGAAGCCTACAATGGAATCGCATACATTAAGGACAGAGTGACTGAGAAAAGTTGCTTGCCTTGATGTCCTGTACACACTGTGAAAGTTGTTGGTGTTATCAGGCGGCACCTTATGAATATAGGTTCAAGAAAATGACAAATGGAAAAAGGCTGCAGTGAAATAAATACCATTGAAAATCTCTCAAATTATGTTCTATTTATTTTCTTATATTTATAATATTACATTGTGTCTCTAGCAGACGTCTGTTAAAGTACTTCAGGCACAACCTAATTTTTTGACAAATAATTATGTCAACTCTTCTGCTATGGAGTGGATTCTCCTAATTTTATTCATATATCTTACGCCATTGTGTGACTGGCAGAAATTAGTATCAGCATAAAAAAAACCCCTGATATTTGGGGTTTGTACGCTTCTGCTCAAAAAGTGGTGGCGATAAGCGGCCCAGAGACCTTGTGCCGCGGAAATGGGGTAAGGCGAAGGAGGCCCCTTATATCGTTCGATTTCGTACCATAGTCATTAAGGAAGGTATTTTTCATAATGTAAAGAGGATACAACATTTTCCTCTATAAAACTTGATATGCAATATTAATGATGACACTGTAATCCAAGAAGTCATTGATCAATCAAGGGATTCCTATTTGTTTGTCAGGTGTCAAAGACATGTATTTCTGAAGTGATGCAAGAATTTTTCATTTGAAGCAGATAGAATCCGTGGTGGAGTAAGGGACCCATGTTTTAATGTTTTAGCAAGTAGGCCTAAAAAAAATATTATAATTGTTTACACAATTCATCAAAGTGTAGATAATATGTAACAATTATTATTTAATTAATTCTATTTTTCTTGCACAACACAACACAATGGTGTTCTTGGATTCTCGTTAGATTCCTTTGTGCGTAAAAATCTTGCATACTGGAAACTAGAGGCAGCTAGAGGGAAACATTATGAAGCTGTTGGTACATATTAATCGTCTATTAACATTATTGACCTGTAAATATAACGTAGATACAGTCCCGATTAAATTATTTATGTTAAACTTTATCTTTGTATTCTTTGGCAGTCCGGAAAGGTCATTATCGAAATTTGATGTTGCTCGAACTTTTTTTGTTCGTTGGAGTTTCAAGATAGCATCCCTTTCCTGTTACTTATCACTTTTGGAGGAGGGGGGGCAATGCAAGACAATATATTAAAAATTTGCCCCCTCTAGGATTGACTTGCCCCCCCCCCCCTACTAAGAATTCCTGGGTACGGGCCGCCTGTAAGAGCTGTAAACCTAGAAAATGTCAATGTAAATAACGTTTTAAGATTGAGTTTGACCTCTGCTCTTGCTGATAAATTGTGATTCTTTACATTGTAAGAAAGAATTCAGGACAAAAGAAGTGAATGAACTCTTTTATTTTGACATCAGCTGAAGTATGGCATGGTTCTGGCAAGGCTGCTGCCCAGTACGGGTACGGAACTTCCGTAACCTTTTCCTCCGTGCAGAATTCTGCAGCCAGCGATACTCAATTAAATTATTCATCGGTAACAGATGTTGTCTATAGACTCTGTCATGTGAGATTATATTAATGTCACGGTCATCTGCAGAAATATGAATCATATGTATTTTAATAGTGAGTTCTCCAGTTGAAGAAGGTAAGAGGTGGTGGTGGTACAACGTATTGTATATCTTGACAGTGAGTGGTCCTGTATTTTTTGTCAACTCGTTGATTTATGCTGAGTAAAAGACAGGTAAAATGATTGTTATTAAACTATTTGGAACGGGCTATTTTTCTTGTAAGGTTAATGATCACTAGAACGAATAATGTGTAATCAGAACAATATCTGTAATTAGGATAATGACAGGCAGACCTTCCATTGTCGAAACAGCTGATTAGTGATGACGAGCAGCAGCTGTCAATAACCTTTCAAGTGTAAAATAATTTTAAGACGAGGTAGAGTAAATAAAGGAAATATAACGATTCTGGAAGCCTTTATGTTACGCATTATTCGATAAAAATTTAGTAGTGTTATGAGGCTTCTTGCCAGTTTTGTTGACACGATAATTCGGTCAAAATTTATGGAACATGGGCTTAATCGAAGATGACAGGAGTGTTCCCCGATTTGTTTGAAATTTTGTATACTTTCTACATGAGGCCTCCTGAACATGAATCTGACATTAGAATTTCCCGGTCACGTCTGTAACTTGAAAATTTCATGTAACGTTAGGTTAGGTACACTCCAGCAATGCAGTTGCACAACTTTTACAATCTTCACACTCTGCTGTGCCGCCATTCTCAACCGGTCCATCCTCTTCAAGTGACAAACACACTGTGTGGCAACACTGTAGACAGTGCAACTCAGTGGCTACCTTCCACAAAACATGGCTTCCTCACTTCTTTCCTAAGAAATATCGCCATTATGAAAAGCAATATATTACACCTTACACACGTAATATCCAAATTTCAAACAGTGACCGGGACATCAGAACCTCCGATACTTCATCCGGAAAACTTATTTGGTTAGTACATTCTCTAGTAAATAAATCTGAGAACACTTCTGTCATCTTCAATTGCTCTGCAACATGAAACAACCGAAATTTAGATAATTTTTTTCTCCTAAAGATATATTGTTTTTAAGATGATATCGAGATTTTTACAACAATGCATAAATGTGTATTCACATGCACACTCAAAGGACAGAAAAAGTGTGCAAATGCTAACACTATAGAAGATTACTACCATAACCTAACAAAATTGTAAAAAAATACTAGGTAGCCTAGAACTAGACATCAGCATTAAATTCGGTACTAATTTACTATCCTTCGGACACCTATAACTTCTGAGTTTCGTCAATTTTTTGACATTTGTACTTACCTATCTGCTTCGCGGATCATTTTTTAACGTGTATTCACGTTTTTTTGATCATTTTTTTTTTTAAAAAAAAGTGTTTTTGTAATTGAAGAACGTACGTTTCCGCAAATGGTTTGTGGGGCTATGTGTCAATGGTTCGTGGGGCTATGCGAGAATGGTGTGTGGGGCTACGCATATTTGGTAACACTTTACTATACCGGAGACGGATTGCTTCAAATTTACAGGAGAAAGTACTTACGCAAATCATTTTCTGTAGCGTTGTTGATGTTCGGGAATGTAGTTTTGGTCCATTTGAATGCGAATGCATGTGGTTTTCTACGAAAATCTATTTCCGACTCACTATTGCTGTTGCCGCCATTTGCTTTCTGCACGAGAGCACAATACGCTCTCGTATTGTCCGTATATGCTAAATTGAACGAAAGGAGTGCTAATGGAACCTAACCTAACAGGCCTAACCTAACCTAGTAGGCATACCTCGTCCCCGTGATGGTTCGTGGGGCTATCGTGAATTTTCGGGCTAATGTCAATGGTTTTTGGGGCTACCCGTGGATGGTTTGTGGGAAATAAGGATCAACAGTAAGTACTCGTTAATGTAAGAAATAGACATTATTTTCATTAGAAATTCATTATTTCACCTAAAGAAACGTTCCGCAATGCAGAATAGTACATTAGCAATGTAAAAAATTGCGAAATAAATCATTGATAGGTGTCTCCGGTATAGTAAAGTAGTACAGCATATTTTTTTCGAAACAAATTTTTAACTATTGTAACCTATTGTGAGCCTACCTAACCTAACCTTGCTGGAAATGGTTCGTGGGGCTATGTATGAATGGTTCGTGGTGCTATGCGTCAATGGTTGAATTTCCGCTATGAAACATTTCCACATCACACAAAACACCTTCCAGATGTTAGACAATACTACAGGAACTTATTGCGGTAAGTAGTTTCTTCTGTAGAAATGAAGAAATCTGTCCGAAGGATAGTAAACTAGTACCGAATCCTTAGCAATGCAGAATACGTAAGTACCAATGTGAAAAGGAAGAAAATAAAGGAATTTTAGACGTTTGGTGGATACTGAAATTTTAAACTTTTTTGTTCTTAAAAACCAGTCGTTTGCACATTAAAAAAAAAGACTTGCAAATTTTTTTAATAGATATATTTCGATGATTTATGTAATGTAAAATTTGTCTACAATGCATAAACCTCTAATAACCAAGATAATGATCCCAATTGTAACATATAAATCCACACACAACTTCACTATGACATTTCCATGAGCTAAAACAACAGGAAAAGTTCATAAACAATGCAAAATTTTCTACTGTGTAGTGGAGGGTATTCAGGGTGCCTAGCAAGCTACAAATGAAAATTGAGAGAGTACAAATTTTGAATGAATTAGGTACGTGTGTATCTAGGGAGGATGGTGAAATCATTTAAGTTTTTTTTAAATAATTACATGTTCATATAATTAAGATATAGTAACTTATGTATCTTATTTGCCATTCTTGTAAAGTTTATTGTGTCATTGCATTGTAGTGATGTTCATGTAATACTAGGATATTTTGGGTAATATAAACTTATTTCTGGATTTCAGCAAAACGATTTAATATTGCAATGGAATACTCGGTAAATACTCGGCCACTTCTGCAGGAGAGTGACAGTGAGGGTGATGATGAGACTGTGAATATCAACCATGTTGAAGGTGTTTCCGATGACCATGTAGTAGCAACTAAAGATGTAAGGCCACTTATCAAAGTTCGTGAGCCCAGTGACAGGTATTGTTTTTCTGTGTTTCTTTCCAATGCCATCTTCATTATTTACTCAGTTGCTGATGCATTTTTGCCCATGTATAACAGGAAAGGTAAAAAAAAAAATGCTTCATGTGTGTGAATGTAATCTTTATTTTCGTTTCATTTTTTAGTGCGTAGTGTCGTTTCTTGCCTGCTGAAGATGGTATTCCACAATACTCGATCAGTATGTTTCATTTAGAATTTAATCTCTTTAAGATAAATAATTGCTGTTTGTATTTATGTTATTTGAATTAACGTATAAGATCACTGGAAATATTGGTGTAATCAGTAATAAAACTAATTTGTTCTCACTGTTGTTGTAATTGCTTTGTTTGTCAAATAACAGTTGGGCTGAAAAGTTCGTAGGCTGACTCGTAGATGGCGTTACTAGAATTAAATCCATGTGATTTTTACTTAGTACTAACCTTCAAAAGATACGTGTATAAATTTCACAGCTGCCGGATAATTAGTTCGTGAGATATAGCATTGTGAGTGAAGCAGCTTTTGTTATTGTGAAAAAATGGATAAAAAAAGAATTTCGGGTCTTAATAAAGCATTGCTTTTTGGCGAAAAAAAATACTGTTGAAGCCAAGGCTTGGCTTGATAAACATTATTCGGACTCTGCACCAGGAAAATCAACCGTTGAGAAGTGGTTTGCTAAATTTAAACGAGGCGAAATGAGCATCGAAGACGATGCACACAGTGGACGCCCCAAAGAGGCTGTTACCGACGAAAACATAAAAAAAGTCCACAAAATAATTTTAAATGATCGTAAAGTGAAGTTGATCGAGATAGCTGAGACTTTAAAAATATCAAAGGAACGTGTTGGACATATTGTGCATGAATATTTGAACATGCGAAAGCTGTGTGCAAAATGGGTGCCGCGCGTGCTCACAATCGACAATGCACCGTGTCACAAATCAATGAAAACGATGGCAAAATTATATGAATTAGACTACGAATTGCTTCCCCATCCACAATATTCTCCAGATCTGGCCCCCAGTGACTTTTTCCTGTTTGCAGACCTTAAAAGAATGCTCGCTGGAAAGAAATTTAGCACTGATGAAGAGGTAATCGCCGAAACTGAGGCCTATTTTGAGGCTAAAGAGAAATCGTACTATAAAAATGGCATCGAAAAATTGTATGACCGCTAGAATCGTTGTATCGCCCTCGAAGGCAACTATATTGAATAATAAAATCGAATTTTGTCAAAAAAATATTTTTTACTATGTTAGCCTACGAACTTTTCAGCCCAACTGTTAATGTTGAAAAGGTAAGGGTTCCGATTGTTTTATGATTTCTCCTAGCACAAAAACTAATTATCGTAGAATTTTTGAAATCATTGTCACACGAAATTTAAACCTTCCTTAAAGTAATGAGCATTGTTTGGACTCGAAAAAATTTATTTATGTTGAAAAAAACAACTTGAAAATTACCTTACGCACTTCTCATGGACAAGATATTCTCCGTCGACAAGCGACAGTAAATATCGTAGAAGCGTGGGAATGAATGCAGAAGTAAATCGGAACGTTAGTAGAATGCATTTGGGGACTTTATTTTAATACTAAGGGAACCAAACCTAACCATGAAAGCATATATTGAACAAAACCTGAAGTAATCGCTAAACTCCGCAGTATGTGTAAACAGACGTACATTGAAATCGAACCATGTAAAAATTGCATTCGTAGCATGATGAAATCGCAATAAAACAAAAGGAACTTGAGCCGGTAACTTTATTAGGGTAACTTTAGGGGGCTTAGAACATGAACGGTTCAAGAAAAAAATTCCCCATACCTGAAAATTTTGGGGAAAATACACACAATGGTATGCAAGGAAGTGAGTGTTTCAGGATCTATCTGCATATTTTTTTTATCGTGAGGGACAGGTCAATAAACGTGTAACATTAAATTTAATGAGGAATTACACTAAATGCATTCTCAGTAATCCAGCACTCCTGCTATTCTGGCACTCTTTTGTGCAAAGAATGGCTGGATTAACAGTGAGTAAAATTATTTTGATTGTTAGAGCTAGTTTCAGTGCTGTTGAATTATGGCACTATATTGAAATATTAACCAAGTACTTGCTTCATTGCTGAACATGTTACGAGAGGCGATCAGGTTGCTCTGACCCAAACATAGAAAGAGCGGCAATAGGGTTTCAATTTTTTTTTTATTTTCAACATACTCCCCTGCAACTCCAATGCACTTTTCCCATCGGTGCTCCAACGCCTGGATACCTTGCAAAAAGAAATCTTCCGACTGGTCCTCCAACCAAGAGTCCACAGCCCTTATCACCTCAGAATCAACAGAAATTTTTTGCCCACGAATGTCATTCTTCAAATGTTTGAACAAATAGAAATCACTGGGGACCAAATCTGGGAATAGGGTGAGTGGGGCAACAATTCAAACAATGCATCTGCTATCGCGGCCCTCGCAATGCGTGAGGTGTGGACAGGTGCATTGTCCTGGTAAAGGAGCACACCACGGGTCAACATCCCACGTCTCTTTTTCTTGATGGAATCACATAATTTTTTGATTAGGTCACTGTAGTATGTGCCAGTGAAGGTTGGTTTGGCCTCTTTGTAGATAGTTCACAAGAAGGACACCCTTGCAGTCCCAGAAAATTGAGGCCCATCACCTTCTTGGCTGACGTTTGCACCTTGACCTTCTTCGTTGGTGGAGAATGTGGGTGTTTCCACTCCATGCTTTGTGATTTTGTTTCTGGGTCGAAGTGATGGACCCATGTTTCATCCATAGTTACAAATCGGGCAAGGAAATAGTCTATATCAGCATGAAACTTGTCAAGAAGTTCTTGACTGATGAGCACTCGGGGTGCGCTTCTGATCTGGGGTGAGGTTTCGAGGGACCCATCTTGCAGCAATTTTTTCATTTGCAATTCCTGGGTAATTATGTTTTGAACAGTACCATATGACAGGCCACACATCTCAGCAACAAGACGGATAGTGACTCGACGATCCTTCAGCACGATATCGTGGACTTTGTTAATGTTTTCGGTTGTCATGACAGTTGTGCTCCACCTGCATGTTCATCCTCACACGACTCTCTCCCACAATTAAACTCACGAAACCATCTCTTCACCATACTGTATGAAGGAGCAGTGTCCCCTAGTGTATCCACCAAGTCCTCATGAATTTTGGATACCATCCACTTCTTCTTCACAAAATATTTGATCACTGCTCTCACCTCAGTTTTCTCCATTCTGGCACATTGACACAACTTCACTCAGTTAAACCCCTGTAAAAAGGAAAACTGTACGCTACTCAGACTTGCAATTCAGAATGAAAGCATATAAAGGATCACTAAACAATAACAAAGTAAAAAATCAATCATAACGTCATTCCTTCTACGTATGTTAGGGTCGGAGCAATCTGATCGCCCCTCGTAAGTGGTTGATTTTCGATCTCACCACTGACGTTTCCAGTTCAAGTCCCAGGTTGGGTATATGTATTCTTTGTGAGTGTCACTTTATCAGTTTCATCTAAATCATCACCAGGGAATGGATTTATATGTTGTAAAAATGTGCTAAATATGTAATTACATATTTGATTATTTTCACCAAAATATGGAGTTAAGTATGGACTTAAAATTGTAAAAATTTACCTTTTTTCATAATATAAGATTCTACGTACGTAACTCTTGAGTTTTAAAGCAATTGATTGCACTTCTCTCGGCATTGTAACTATTACCGTGACTGTGTTGAAGAGAAACCAGAAGCGAATCCCATACGTGTGCCAGAAAATTGTTGCTTCTGTCACTGCTGTTGGGCATGCAACTATAGTAGAGAGGGTGGGGTCAGCAATGGGCTGCTCAACTTGGAACTCTCTTCCAACATTGCCAAAATAATATGTGTTAACATGTCTCTATTGTTGACAACAATTATAAGTAAACAGGAATTTCAAGTATTGCAAACAGTTGAGAGGTGTAAAATTGAAAAAAGAAAATATTGTTTGGATAACAAAAAACTTGTAATTAACGCAATTGGAGCGTATAAAAAAGTCTTAAACTTTCATTTGTTTAATATTCCTTTGAACTTTGTTATTCACAAGAAATTAACCCCAACTCTTCCAGTCACACAGGGACATGTAGTTATTGTGTGAATATGGAGTATATGTTGAGAAATGTTTTGAAATATGGAGATAATATGTAAATTCACTTAAAATGCATTAAAAACAATAAAAACGAGTTAAAATTCCAAAAACTGGACTCCCTTCCGTCTATGTGATAATCGGCTGATGTTCCACGAGGAATGCCGATTATCACATAGACAGAAGGGAGTACAGTTTTTGGAATTTTAACTCGTTTTTACTGTTTTTAATGCATTTTAAGTGAATTTATAGTGATGACAAGTTTTAAGGGAATGCAGAGCGAAAGGGATATAGTTTTATCTGATAATTTTTCCCCAATCCTACCCATCCCTGAAACGTAGCTAACTCAAGGAGTAGACTCACAAATATGTAAGTAAAGTAGTTTTGTATATGATATATTTATTGTGTTCTTAATAGAAATATTTCTTATTATCAATATTGTGAGTAATACACACCAAATCCAATATGAAAAGGACCCTTCATATTGTTTATGCAGGAACTCATTTAAACCTTTCATTATAAAACTTATGACTCAAAGAACTGACATATTTAGTATTGTTAGCAATGTAAGACAGCACTATATGTACACCTAATGATTTTAGATTTAAAGTAGCAAAATTAATTTTTGAAATGCTAAAAAATTGTAACTGTAAAGAACACATACATAACACTTAGTTGTCAACAATAATATAATCATGTGTAGAAGCTTTAAACTTCAGTGAATCGCACATAGAATACAGGTAAAGTTCCCTGTACACTTTGCACCATGCCATGAGGCATATACAGGGGAATGTACATTTAAGGCCCACACATTCTATTGATCTTCGGCATCAGCACCGACTGCCTTTATTCCCCCAGGTACTCATTTAATTGAGGCTGGTGAGCCCCAAAGATGCTTTATGTGGGGACAAGGCTGGAAAAATTCCAACCTTAGGTTACCCAACCCAGGAATCAAACCTGGGTCTCCCACATGACAGTCAAATGCTCTACCGATCATACCACCAAGGCTACAACATAGAATACAGCAGCTTGGTTAGTACATTGTGTCTAGAAATTGAAGCAAACTAATGTTTCATGTTACATTAAATAATTTTAATGTAATAATCAAAGTTAGAGCTTAACTTCCATGTTGTTGTAACTCCAGAACGATAACAGCAAATATTGTTTATGAAATTCAGATAGGTACCAGATCATCACAGTTGTATTGAGAAAACATACATTATTATTGCAATTTGATAAGCATTCTAAGCTTCATGTCCAACATATAATTTCAAATTCCGTATTGTGCTTTTATACTGCCCTCAAGTGATGGATGGCAAACCAGCTGATAACTGAAAACCTAATTAGGGTGTTTATAAAAAAATTATAAGCCTTCTGCTTTCAGATTGTATTAATATTTTTGTTTTAACTCAACATATTAAAGGTCATTTTTAAATCTGTACAAGGGCCTTCTTTTATCTTTTCAGGTATAATTTAGCATATATAATATTTTATCTTCTTGGAATGACAACTTTGTTGCCATGGAATTTCTTCATAACCGCTGACGAGGTGAGCTTAATGTTAATTTACTTTACTGATTTTCAGTTTATTTTCATACTTCTGTTCATGATCATTTTGGTACTTGAAGCATATTAATAATTGTTATTTGCCGGGACCATAGCAGAGTGATTAGCACATTGTGCTACAACACTAGGGGTCCTGGGTTCAAATCCCGGCCTGGGCATGTGTGTTTGTGAGTGTCCATTCATCAATTTCACCATGTCATCACTAATCTCCATGGCACAAAAAGCGAAGTAAAATAAAGCAAATAAATAATTGTTAATTTTGCAAATGTAAGTAACATGGATTATTATTTGATTGTGACATGCAGAAAAATATTTCAACTTGAATGCAATGAAGAAACAGTTGTGTGGAGAGCATTGCACACTTTTTTTCACTTTATGCATCTCCTGATATTATTAGAATAATTAAATCAATCAATAATTTTTTTTTGGGCAGGCCATGTGCTTGAGCAGATAGAAAAGTTTACAGGATCTTCTTTAGAAAGTGCACTGGTTCCTTGTTGGAAATTATACGGGATTTTCAGAAAGTTTCCTGGAGCCTCATTGGAAAGTTTACTGAATCCTTGAAAATTGATTGATTGATTGAGTTGGGGTTTAATTCCACTTTATGCACAGTATGGCTAATCGGGACTGGACCTTCAGTTTAAAGTGGAACCCGAACCACTATGTGCCTCCACCGGGAATTGAACCTGGGACCCCTTAATGACAAGGCTACGATGCTACCACTGCGCCATCGAGGAGGCCCCTGGATCCTTGAAAATTTTACAGGATCCTTGTGTAGGTCTCGCGCCACAACTTGAGCTCTGGGGAGAAACTATTCGAGTTGACCGCAGAGGCAGTGACAACCCTCATAATGAGTTATCCACCCTTCAAAAGCAGTGTTTGCCACCACACTAATTTCTTGCTATTTTCAATATATGTTACCAGAATGCCTGATAACCAAAAGCACTTTTTAGCAAAGCTGTATATACACTACGTTGTTTTAATTGACAAAAAAGTATATCAACCTTCTACCCTATTACAGCCACGTTTGCTTCGTACGCTCCTCTTCCCCCATATCCTTCTCTCTCCTTTCTGTAATGGAATATCTTGGGTTAAAATGTCTGTCCATCTCTGACATCATTATGATATTCTCAATATATATATATTTTTTTCATTAAGGGCCTCAAATATTTTACTTGTGGAAGGCCACAGGAAACTGCGCCACATCAATGGTTGCCATTAGAAGCCTCCTACCTTTTCCACTTCATGGTAGAGACCCTGTAATGTCTTTGTCATATTGCCATGGTTTGGACTGTATAATGTTCATTTATGTATGGTTAGTCTAAATAGCACACTGCTCTTCTAGTGTTTCTGCAGTCATCAATATCTCTCAAGAAATCGGCGCACAATACAATAATATCTGGGTTTTCCATCAAACCCCCGCTATTGGATTCAGATCTTAATCAGGAAAATAAAGATCACGTAACCATTTCCATAATATGACTCCAAATCGAAAAATTGACTTTTTCTCGCAACCTCTTTGATAGGTGTAGGTACAGTATTGTCCACCAACATAAGAATCTCTTACAAGCATTCTAATAGCCCCTTTGCAGGCCTCCGTGGCAGAGTGGGAAAAACAGTGCGCTTCAACGTCAGAGGTTCCAGGTTAGAATCCCGGCCTGGGCATAGGTGTTCTTTGTGATTGTCCCTTCATCAGTTTCATCATATCATTAGTCATCATCATCTTCACGATTAGCCAAAGTAGCAGAAAAGCGAAGTAAAATAAATAAAATCAATGAATGAATTAATAATCCCTTTATCCAAATAGGATCGATTGATTTGGTTTATTTTACTTCGCTTTTCTGTGACTTTTGGCTAATTGCGAAGTTGGGGATGATGATATTGATACTGATGAATGGACACTAATAAAAACTACCATCTACAGGCTGGAATTCAAACCCGGGTTTTCTGACGTCGTAGTGTGCTGTGCTAACTACTCGGCCACAGAAATCGGTGAGTATAATTGGAAACAAGACTTGTGCTTCTCCCACATTTCTTGCCTGGCTTCGCAATGTGGAACTCCCTTTCGCTGAATTATGCAAATTACATATAAACTGAGTGACCAGATAATTGGATAATTGCATCTGTAGGTGGCCTGCCCTTTTCTTGACAAACTCCATATGGCCCCTCAGATTTCCACTTTCCGCAGAGCTCAAGTTGTTGCGCGAGGCCTATAGAAGGTTCACTGAATGTCATTAGATATTTTGCAGGAACCTTGTTAAGAAACGTGATAGTATGAGATCTGTAGAGAGGCGGAAGAGCAATGTTGAGATGGGCGCGAAGGAAATTCTTTTTGTCTACGATGGGAAGCTTGTGGCCTAGTGCAACTGAGACGACAAACCTGCTGGTTTAGGTTGCCAGGAGGTTAGTGAGTCAGGTTGTGAAATTTCTTCATCCAAAATGCACATCATATTTTGAATTCCGGGAGAGATGCCCCAGCTAAGAAAGATGGACTGTAAAATTGTTCAGGATAATAAAAATCTACATTAAATTACGTGAAAAGATGGGATTTTTTTTCAATTTTACTGTTATAAAAACATGCATCTTAAAATATTAAATGCCTTAGTTTGAAAGATAAACATGTAACAGCTTTACATTTGGCCATCTCTTCTGAGTGTTCAAGTGAGATTCTGCACCTTGTCGGGAGAGATGCCTTGCCTACAGATTACACTATATAGGGTGTTTCACTTCCTCTCGGTCCCTGATTTTTGCTTATCAAATTCAAACTATTGTTCATAATGTCATGAAATTTGCTACGGACATACCTTTGTGTATGAGAAGCATGGTGATTTCATTGGAGATGGTGATGCTCAGGCTGCGATTTGAAACTTGAACCTTCGGTGCTGAAATCGTGAATCATGCACCCAACACACTCGGCCACCGAGACAGCTGTTAGGCTTAAAAAGCATATGTGAAGAAGATCATCACAAATCAGTACTTTTTCAAAATAAAAACTGATTTTATTTGTATATTTTAAGAAGATAGAACAGTAAACTGCACAAATCATAACAAAGTATGTGGGGCATCTCACCTTTTGTATGGGAGAGATGCCCCAGTAGCGATTACCTACCGAACGCTAACAAAGATGGCAGACGTTGCACAACAAGTAACAAAGAACACCTACAAATGTGTTCTTATTGGTGGAACAAGAATATAGACTCAAACATGCAAATCCCATGCGTAAGTTTAAACCTATGCCTTATAACAAGTGAGAAAAATGCTGGTATTTACCGTAAAGTCCTTGTAACATCTATAAAAATGAGTTCAACCAGACAAAACTTCCACTAAAGCTTCCTTTGCATATGACTGACATAATGCACTTATGTTAGAGTGCTTTTGTCACTACTGTGAAAACTACGACAACTGGGGCATCTCACCCGGAATTACCATATATTCTTGTGAATAAAGTAGGGTATTGATAAACAGTGATAATTGATGACAAATATTAATAGATTTTTTTTGTATCTGAGCATTTAATAGCAACTCTTAATGGTGTGATCTGTTTGATATTCCAGTACTGGATGTATAAGCTACGGGATGTGTCAAGGAACATTACAACTGGACCAAGGACTGAACTGCAAGCAAGTTTCACTTCGTACTTGAGTGTGGCATCAAATGTTCCCAACACATTGTTTTTAATCCTCAATACTTTATTTAGCCACAAGTAAGTAAAGCTAACGTGAATATATTGCACATGATGGAAATGCTTATTGAGACTGTATTTAGAAATTTACTTCAGTTACAGGGGAGGGGAGTTCAGTGCTGTGTTGTTAAATTATTGCAGGTGAGGGAAATGATCTGTTCCCAGATTATGCTGATCATAAATAAGCATCAATCTGTCATTGTTGTACTTCAAATAGGATTATTTCATAAAGAATTCTACTCATGCGATATGATGAGAAAGTTTCAAGCCTGACTGTATAGAAAAATAACTTTATTATTGATTACTACAAACTTTTGATCCCCTTGTGAAGTATTTTTATCCATCACTTATGCACTTTGCTGGTGACTCTTCCGTTGTTAGAAATATTTATTAAATTTGAACTCTTCAAAAAAAAAGTTTTTCAAAACAATCATCATCAGTCATCTTCATCATTGCTATTAGTCAAAGTAAACATTAAATAAGAAAAATACAAATACTAAATACATGATGAAAAGAAGTTAACTAAAATTTTTTCATAAATATTTTTTTTTTCTTTTCAGGATCTCCCTCTCAATTCGAATGATTGGATCTCTGAGTTTTATAGTTTTATTATTTATATTTACGACTGTTCTAGTAGAGATTGATACAGACTCATGTAAGTATTCATTCATGATAGAAACTTTACATATATTTTTTAATAAATTTGGAGAAAAAATTAATGAATCTTAGTTTAGGAAAAAAGAACTCTCTCTCTCTAGCCTTTTTAAACCTGAAGGTTCATGGTTGCAGCAACACAGGCCTTCCATCTGTCCCTATCCTGAGCAAGATCTATATACAGTACTCTTTTTCATCTCTAATACCGATTTCTTTGAGGTCCATCTCAATGTTATCTCTCCATCTTCGTCTTGGCCTTCCTTCAGGTCTCTTACCATCAGGTTTCCCAACAAGAATCCTGTAAACTCTTCTTTCCTCTCCCATTCGTGCCACATGGCCTGCCCACCTAAGTCTTCTTGATTTAATCATTCTAATAATATCTGGACATGAATACAAATTATGCAGTTCTAAATTATGTAACCTTCTCCACTCACCTGTCTCCTCATCCCTTTTAGGCCCAAATATTTTCCTAAGGATCTTATTTTCAAATACTTTTAATTTATGTTCCTCTTTCAATATAAGGGACCAAGTTTCACATCCATATAATACTACAGGTAAAATTACTGTTTTGTTTTTTTATCTTAGTTTAGAAATATAATCATTTATCCATATAAATGTAAAGTATAGAAATATCTAGATGAAATTTAACATCAGTACAATATTTTCAAATTGTTTCTCTATGTTGTTATTTGTTAAATGTGCAGCTTATTATTTTTTATATTTTAGAAAATCCTGTTTGGTGTTCATGTATTATCATTTTAAGGCATGTTGTCCTATCTTTATCTAATGCTGCAGTGAACTTTTTGTAATTAAAGATATTTTATTTCAGGGCAGGAGTTGTTCTTCATCATTACACTAGTGACAGTTGTTTTATTGAACAGTAAGTTCATTTATCTAGATCTTTAAAATTTACGATGTCAAGTCTTTTCTACATGCACAATATACTAGGTGGTCAAAAAGTCCTGGAATTGACAAATATCGTGAGAAATACACATCGAATCAGAAAACGAAAAAATACGTGTTTAATAAGTGAAAGAAAGCTATTCAATGATATCACACTTTATTCCCCACCCCCACTCCCTGGAAGTGGGGCGGTGAGCAACTGTGAAATTTGAAATGGAAACCCCCATTTTGTATTGTAGAATCGGATTCTACGTAAGAAAATAAGCAGGTTTCGGTACTACATTTCGTGTACACCAGGAACAACTACGTGGACGTAGTAGTATTTTGTTCCCATCGGGGTGCTTGTTTTAAGTGAGTCCCCTCGCGTCTCACCATTGGGGTGCTTGTTGTATTTGAGTCCCCTTGCCTCACCATTGGGGTGCTTGTAGTAGGTGAGTCCCCTCACCTATCACCATCGGGGTGCTTGTAGTAGGTGAGTCCCCTCACCTCTCACCATCGTGGTGCTTGTAGTAGGTGAGTCCCCTCACCTCTCACCATCGGGGTGCTTGTTGTAGGTGTGCTTGTAGTAGGTGAGTCCCCTCACCTATCACCATCGGGGAGCTTGTAGTAGGTGAGTCCCCTCACCTCTCACCATCGGGGTGCTTGTTGTAGGTGTGCTTGTAGTAGGTGAGTCCCCTCGCCTCTCACCATTGGGGTGCTTGTAGTAGGTGAGTCCCCTCACCTCTCACCATCGGGGTGCTTGTAGTAGGTGAGTCCCCTCACCTCTCACCATCGGGGTGCTTGTAGGTGTGCTTGTTGTAGGTGAGTCCCCTCGCCTCTCACCATTCGGTGTTCTCGCCAACCTCAATTAATTTCCTGCTCAAAATGGTATCCCCTTTTCTTGGCACAGTCCCAAACGAAGATACACACCATTGGAAACATTCTGTAACATCTCCAGACTAATTGGATTTCACACTGTACGAATTCTGTCTTTCAATTCCTCGATATCGTTTGGTTTGGTTTCAAAAACTTGGCTTTTCAAGTATCCCCAGTAGAAGAAATCAAGAGGTGTCAAATCGGGTGACCTTGGTGACCACACTATGGTGCCCCTTCTACCAATCCAACGTTGTTCAGCACATTGCGAACAATTAAAGCAAAATGAACTTGAGCTCCATCTTGTTGATACCAAACATTCGCGAATGCATCCCCAACAATAGTTTGTATTTCAGGTATTATCTCATTGGTCAACAAATTTACGTACTTTTCAGATGTCAAATTGCCATCAATGAAGTATGGCCCGATAATAGGATTACACAATATTCCAGCCCAAACGTTAACTTTTTGCGGGTACTGTGTACAATGCTTCCTCATCCAGTGGGGATTCTCAGTGGCGCAATACCTCATGCTATGCCGGTTGGCAGATCCACACAACTCAAAGGCAGCTTCATTGGAGAAACAAGTCCACCACAGAAATCGATTATTTCTGTCGAATCATAGCATCATTTCCTCGCAGTATTCAAGTCTACAATGAGTTCTTGCACTAGTTTTATCTTGTACAGATGATACCGATGCGACTTCACAATTCTAAGGATAGGTGTTTTACTTACTTCGGTTTGTTGATCTACTTTTCAACTCGAAGTATGGGCGTTTTTTTGGAAATGCATTAGAACTTCCAAAGATTTCTCGTCGTTTGTAGCAGTTTTAGGTCTTCCACATCGTGGTTCATGCCTGACTGCTCCAGTTTTTTCGAAGCGATCAACGGTTCGATAAACAGTAGATTTTGAAATAGGTGCACGATTCGGGAACGTATCGTTAAATAAATGCGCAACGTCTCCGTATGATCGTTCCCTATCACCTAACCCCCGCATCATGAGAACTGTTATCCTTTCCCCCTCTGACAATGCCATCATTGACAGAATACGAACAGTAATGGATTTTCTATTCTTTCATAGACCTATTAATACTCCAGTATGGGGTTACTGAAACTAAATTTGACTGCCCACTTTCACATTCTGTAAGATCTCACCTCTTACACAACGATCGCCTTAAGCACGCGACATTCACCGTGGTAGCTCCTCATGCCAAACTGACCTGGTGGCATGATGAGTAAGCCCACTGTGTGTGCATCGTTGTTGGTTGGAAACTGCTCACACAGCGAACTGCTGATGCACGTCAAGGTAATCGCATGCCTGCAAAGAGTCGCCAGATGGCAGACAAGTCGCCTTCGAGCGGCCCTATGGGAGCGCGGAAGAAAAACAAATCGGGCTGTGACGTAAACAATGAAAAATTCAAACGTTTATGCTTTTGGACGTTGGGAACGGAGAAAAGGCGGTGGTGAGCGGGTAATTATGTTCTGGTCACCACAGAGGCGAGGGGAATCACCTAAAACAAGCACCCCGATGGGAACAAAATACTACTACGTCCACGTCGTTGTTCCTGGGGTATGCAAAATGTAGTACAGAAACCCGGTTATTTTCTTATGTTATTTTCCTGTAGTTTACGGTTATTACAAGCATAAGAAAACAGTTTTTCTTTGTGACGTTTCAGGAGAACACACGCTCCTTTCATCAGACATTTATATTCATTTTGAGTAAAGATACAGTTATAACAATGGTTAGTAATTTTTTAAACAAAAAGAATCCGTTATATAATGGATGTTGTCAATGTTACATTGTTGTAATATAGCAACCTAACTGTGAAAAGAAGCAGTCTGTTTTATTTTTATTTCAGAATTTTTTTTTCTCCATTTAAAATTTCACCATTGCCCCCACCCCACCCCCAGGGGCAGGGGTGGGGAATCAAGTATGATATCATTGAATAGCTTTCTTTCACTTATTAAACACGTATTTTTTCGTTTTCCGATTCGGTGTGTATTTCTTATGATATTTGTCCATTCCGGGACTTTTGGACCACTCGGTATGTTTTATGGTTGTAATCAACCACCAGAGAGACTTGTCAAGATAATGGTAGAACTTACAAATGTTAAAACTTGAAAAGATTAATAATAATAATAATAATAATACTCTATTGAAAGATTTTTCATGGATGTGGGAGTAATTCTTACATCTTAGACAAATAATGTAAACTTCCAGAATAATTTCAAATGAGGTGGTAGCATTAGGTACATACAAAATTCATAAATTCATTTCTTTAGTGATTTTTGTTTAGTTTTTTCATATCAGTGTTTTATTGGTTGTTATCTGTATTTGCCATGTAAAATTTGTCTAATTTGCATATTTTATTAAAATCTTAATTAAAATCAGGGATTAAATAGATTAATTCATTCTCTCTTGGTAATAGCCAATATAGGCATTTTGTCCATAAAATTGCCAATAATTTTACCAATCTGATATTTCTATAAATTCCTGTAAATTATTGCAAAATTCTGCCATTTTGTTACTTTTCTTTTTCGTAACTATAATGATATAATTTGTGTATCATGATTGTGTAAAAATAGAATTTCTTTTACTGTTGTAAAATCTATTAGATTGTTAATTAGGTCTCTATAATAAACACTAAACATATCTTCAAAATATTTCAGGTGTGTTACATTTTTTTAAGACTGTATATGAAGTCAGCTCTTTTTTGTTATATTTGTTGCAATGTAGTTTTTCTTATATCTTCCAGTTGGCAGTGCTGTAATGCAAGGTGGGCTGTTTGGAATTGTGGGCAAATTCTCTTCCCGTTATATCACAGCCGTGGTTGGAGGACAAGCCCTCGGAGGAATATTCGCTGCAGTAGCAGAAATAGTCTCGCTCTATCTGGGTGTTTCTCCTACGAAGAGTGCATTTGTGTACTTCATGGTGGCTAATGCAATGCTCATTTTAACACTGGCTGCATATGTCATTTTGTCGAGGACGGTATGTTGTTATTTCTATATTTATCTTTTCTTTTAGTTTTGATGTCATTTTTTTGCAAGAATAAGATTTGGTACACAAGAACCTTTAGAGCACTAGTGCGTGGAGACCTAGATTTTTTTTTTGGCTGTTATTTTCCCCAACATTTGCATTTTCAGAAGACAAGCCACACATATCACTGAAATACGAAGAGTTTTCAACCCATTCCTAGCCTTCTGTACTCGCTGCAGAAATTGTTACAGAATTCCCATTTAATTAATACACTGGTTGGTACTTCAAAAACTCTTGTTAAGCAATGGGTGGCCATTATTAAAATTGCCCTTTTCAGAGCCCATTTGAAGCATCGGATTGTTGTGAAACTTGTAAGAGGCTATATAGACCAATGCTAATGCTGACGGAAAAGAAAAGTTCAAATTTTCACCACTTAATTGCGGAGTATAAATATCCTGGAAATGATGCAAAATGCATAAATTTCACTATTTTTGCAACAACATTGTGAGGGGGATATGGATTTTGCAATTAAAAGATTATGTCACATTTACTTCACCAAGGGAGTTTTATGAACGTGCCCCATGAGAGAACAGCAGTTCCTGCGCTATGTTTACAGACCCTGGAAAATACCTGGACTGCAGAGAGTATTGGCCAATATTAATACCATTAGCATCATTATCTCCTCACGGCTCATCAAGAATTATATACCTTGCATGATATCCAAACAATGTAAGAGTATTGACTGAACTTTCTAATTTACTCATCTCAAGCAATAATACATCTTTTGTTTTATTTCAGGTGTTCTTCAGGTTTCACATGCTGGACAAAATTCAAGTGAGCACAATGCAATATCACCCTAGTGTTATACAGGCAGAGGAAAACCCTGTGTGCCATAGGGAACTGTCATACAAGGATATATTGAAAAAGGTAACCATTTATGAACTGTGACCATATACGTTATTTCTTCAAACCTAAGGTGCACCTTTTATTTGGGTTTTGGATGTTGAAAATTTAGGTGCACCATGGATTCAAATATATAGGGTGCTGCAATGAATTGTGCAATTTTTAAATACTCCACACTGAAGACAAAATAATACATAATACACACAAAACAAACTGCTTCATTCATTGAAGAAGAAAATATAAATACATTACTACGACGTCCTCCATTTTGTTCCACACATTCTATCAGTAAGGCAGGAATTTGAGCCATCTCTTCCCTGATCTGATCTTTACGTTCATTGAGGGTGCGTGGGGGGTTGGTTGCTTTCAATTAATTCCAAAGAAAATAATTACATGCGGACAGATACAGTGATCTGGCAGGCCATGGACTATCCCCTTTGTTGTACTTGTAATAAGCTTTTACAGTGAATGTGCTCATGTGTCCTGTTCTAAATGCACATGTTACCTCTGACAAAACAACTAGCTATATCCAGTGTTGCAAGATCGCCCGATAAATATGTGGATAAATATGCCACATTACTAGTGTAATGTGGTAAACGTAAATACTACGTGGGTCGTTCAATATATAAGTTTCCGTATGCTGTAAAAAAATATATTTTTAAGATACATTAGAAAACTATACATACAAGTGTAGGAGGTTCCTTCCTCACTTCTCCACATAATCCCCATAGAGATTCAGGCATTTGTCCCACCGTTGCACCAATTTGTCCATACCCTTTGCAAGAAAATCAGGGCTCTGGCTATTGAGCACTATTCTCACATTCCACTTCACTTCTTCATCTGTTTCGAAACGGTAACCTTGCAATTCAGACTTCAACACCGGAAAAAGATGGAATTCACTCGATGCTAAATCGGGGCTGTATGGAGGGTGAGGCAGCTGTTCCCACCCCAATTCTTCAATTTTGTGTTGCATTTGCACTGCTGAGTGGGGTCGAGCGTTGGGTTCCTCATCAACTGAGTCGCGATAATCGACTGATGAGCATGGGCTGCAGCCTTGAAGGTTTAATGCAATACCAGCAAGATGGCAATGCATTCCTCATGTCCTCATGTGCATTGTGACAGGGGATGTTTACTCCAGCTTTCCAACACGCATGTACCATCCATGCTTCTGAACTCCTTATGACGCGAGCCCGCGTTTTCCGAACAAGCATTTACTTTTCGCCCTTGAGCGCATGCGCCTTCACGTATGATAATGAATCGATTGTTGTTCCTTGTAGACGAAGGATAGCGCTTGTCAACCATGTGCTTCTTTTTAATGGCATTGCTTTATACAATATTTTATAGCACAGGGAAACTTATATATTGAACGTCCCTAGTAATAGCAATGACAATGGTTTCATTGTGAACAGTAGTGGAACAATATTGTAAATTTAATACTATGGTATTGTTCTAATACAGCGAAGATATTAAAACATAATAATAGCACACCTTAAATTTGATAGTGTCATGGATTCGAAGAAATACTGTAGTTGTCTGTTTTCTGCATCCAAAATTGATAGCGATTTTTGTTAAGTAATTATTCAATCCTCTCCTGTATCCATCAAGACTTATCACTAGAGGCACATAATTTTGGTAATTAAAAAATAAAATTTTCGGTATAAAAATGAGTCGGTTTCGGGTTCAAAATCGGTAAATAAAATAAAATTTCGGTGTTACAGCGGTGAAAAATTGGATGAAAATTGGTATATAAAAATACCTTTTTTTAAAAAATTGTGAATATAATCCTAAACTTGATTTAGAACTACACGTATTACACAAAATTAACATTTCACTTCTAATGGCACATTTATGTAGTTATCAGAGTATTAAGTTTTTTCTGTGTAAAGGAGTCTATTTTTGCTTCACCATTATTAACAGCAGAATAAATCAATTTTCTGTGAATTTCATAACACACAGGATAATTCAGACCTCAGAAGGTGTCGCGTTGGTAAATAAACACTAAATTTCGTGTTTGAGTTAATTTCGCATTTTGCAGTTCATTTCGCATTATTTCGTGACAAAGCATGGTAACAAAATTCATGTCACACCTTTCAAAAACATGAAAAATTAACACAACAATGTGTTTGACATTTCGTCTTTTCATCAAAAACAAAATATGCATGCCCCTACTTACCACATATACCCAAAACTGCAAGTAATATCTAGGATGGGGCATTTTAAATGTTTTGTCCAATATAACTAAACCACTGTATATGTAATTTCACAATTCAAGGCAGCACAGCAAAACCTGCCTGATTTATTTTTGTTCTTCACCACCACCTGAATGCTGTGATGAACCTTGAACATCACAGTTTGAGAATTGGGACAGTCTCAAAATATCCCAATAATTTTATTAGTCTGATATTTCTAGGAATAACCTGAAATTCTGTCATTTAGTTTTGTATATGTAACATATAATTCACACTGTAAAATGAATTTTCATGTAACCCAGTTACAATCATTGTCCCACACCAGCTATGTGCTTCTTTGAACCTCCTGTGGGGAGAAGCATAACAGCATTTCTCCTGAGAGTTCGACCAGTCTATGGGACCAGCAGCCATCCACCATTGTGATTAAATTGGGGAACTACAAATAGGCAGGGTAACCTGGGTATGGAAACCTACAACAAGGACTGGGAGTTCGTCATGTTGACCACGCGTCACCCTGTAACTGGTTGGATGATATCCTACCTCTGAGGCATGTGAGAGTGAACCTGGCAGTCAGTAGCTATGCCTTGGCCCTCGAGGGCTGTTGAACCATGGGTTATTAGTTACAATCATTAAAGAGACAAACCATTCATGTAATGTTTTTCATTTAATATCTGATCAGTAGCAGTTATTTTTATGTCCTTACTTCATTGTTGTTATTCAACAATGTTCAATAAATTGATGAATATGCAAAGTTAAACATGCAACACTTATTGTTGATATGTTAAATCAATATAGAGTGATCTGGAAAGTTACTTAAAAGCAGGGAAAATGGGGAGTTCAGTGTTGCAAAGTGAATGGTAACTCTGTATATGTATGACATTCATTTAGCTGTGATATAAATTTTTGCAGTGAAATTTTGATGCAGTATTATTTGTCCTTTGTGAATTACCAGAGAAGTATTAGCCTGTATACATCTTTAACTTTAACTGACACTTGCTTATTCATTAACATCGTTGCCTTGTAATCAAGTGGCCCTGGGTTTGATACTCATTGGAAGTACATTGTGGTTCAGATCCAACTTCAAACTGCAGGTCAAGTCCTCATTAGCCTGTGCATGCATAAAGTGGACTTACGAAACAAAACTCAAACTTGCTGATCCAAATACCAATGGCATCGCTAAGTGATATCTGTTTGCCATTTCACATAATGGTATTGTAAATATGTGTGTAATATCCTGTGTTGTCATAGCATACTGTGTCCCCAATATTCCTCTTTGCTTATTGTTTCAGATTTGGGTATATGGATTTACCGTATGGATGGTATTTTTCATTACCTTGGCAATGTATCCAGCTATTACTGTTTTGGTAGTTTCAATGGGGAGCCATAAGTCTGCTTGGAATGGTAAGCATTATATTTTACTGACCATTGGGAATGTCAAGTAAATCTATTATTATCTTTATTATTAACCCCTTCTTTGTGGTGACATTGAAGAGAAGTGCTTCCAAAAAGTAATCATCTATATATAGATGCAACCACAAATGTGTTTCATCGTAGATGTAAATAATAAATAATACTATAAGAAGACTTGCCGCATAACGAAGCTAAGGAAAGCAATGTGTATATATAGACTATGCTGCAAATAAACATTCCATATTCATTTTTAATTACCGACAGTGGATTGTAGTTTGTTTGGCAGTAACCAATATAGACTAATAAAAGCACTAAAATGATGTGTGTATAAAAATGACTTGCTGCAATACAACCACCGTTAATTTCGAAATACCGTCTATATATAGACACTGCAAAAAGGACCTCTTTTAGAGAGTCTATACAGATCCGCCGCTGGTAATGGGTTAATATATTTTTATGTCTCACAGACACAAAAAATGCATAACTTTCAATGCATTATTTGTCAGATGATTCTTCAATGTTATGCCAAGATGTTTCCATGGCACATACAGTGACTGAATACATCGATACTGAGTAATTACTTTGCAAAGAACAGCAGACAATCAATGGATGTTCACATATGCAACACACACAACACTGGCCTTTGGGTAATGAGATTCCAGTGTCTCCGACAAACTGGAAGTGATCAAACCTAAATGCTGTATGCCAAATAGCACAAATTATGTGCCTCGTATGAACTGTGCTGTGTTGATCATGTTGAATGTTAATGATCTGGACACAGAAATATCTACATCGTGTTTGTTTTAATTAAATGTTTAGAGATATAACAAGCAATGCTTTAGAGCTTGCCATGTTTGTTGTTGACCATGGAAATGGACGTTAGTAGGGAAATTAAAAAAAGTTTATTTTCTCCCCGAAAACCTCAGTCAGTGAGTTATACTTGAATTTTCGTATTTTAAAATGTGAGCATCAGAATTTATTACAGAGGCAAGGTGGGAATTTGAGGGGAATGACTGAAAACAATTATTTTTCAATTACGTTTAAAAATGTGAAAATGACAAAAGACGTAAATATTGCTTTTCCAATTTAGTGTTGCTATTGAATTCATTTATACAAAAAATAAACTTATTATTTTGAAATGGATATTACTTACCCAATTTATTATTAAGAAAATAGACAATTTTGAATATTTTAAATATGTTTTCCTTTCTTTTTGTGACATCTCAAGTGGATTGCCCTGTATTTTTTATTACATTAATTCTTGATGCCAACAGGAGGTACTCTGTTAGAGAGACAGTAACGAATGCAGGCTACTGTGCCTATCAGTATCACTAGCCCTAGGCACTGACTCTTTTATTTTTTCATGTCTCAGTATTCTTGTGGTAGAGCAATGGTATGGTATGCCAGAAAGCCAGGTTAGAGTCCTGATTTAACTTCTTTCTTCACATATTGTGTTTGATTGCTTTAGAAGTGTAGCATTGTGTGTGAAAACTAAACACAGCTGTAAAACTACCATTTTTTTTTACAGATATATATTTTGTGCCTGTGGTTGGATACCTTGTCTTCAGCATGTGTGATTATCTTGGAAGGCTGTTGTCTGGCTGGATTCAGTGGGTAAGAAAGACTCCAGTAAATATTCATTACTAATAGAGACTACTATATCAATATGGTTAATGGGCAGTAAAACATTTAGAATCCTAAGTAAAGCTTTTCATTAATCAAAGGTGATTTCATGTTCATCCTTGCTTTTAAATGGGTGACATGCAAAATTAGGTAAAAAGGTAAAGTTCCCCATGCATCATGTAGCACCATGCTGTGAAGGCAAATTTAGGGAATGTCGGGGTAGGGCCCCACACATTCTCGATCTTGGCCATTTTTGACCTCCCAAATGCCGCATTGTTAGCGTCATCACCTTGAAAGCAAGGGGTCCCAGGTTCGATACCCAGTGGAGGCACATAGTGGTTCAGATCCCACTTTAAACTGTAGGTGCAGTCTCGATTAGCCTTACTATGCATAAAGTGAACTTAAAACACTAAATCAATCAATCAGCCATTTTGGAGGTGATGTGATCAGCGCCACGCTCTTGCCATCTTTACACCCCAGGGTTGCCCCAGGTATCCATTGATTTGAGGCTGGGTAAGCCCCAGAAGGATAGAACCAATAATACTTTGTTGCTTTATTGATAATTCAATAATACAATAATCTATAATGCTAATATATTCATAATAAACTCAACTCTTGCATTGAGTCAAGTAACTTCTCATTGGGGGGCATTGAAAAAGGTAAGTTGCACTTTGCACCATGCCATGAGCTATATAGGGTGATGTGGGGGTAGGTCCCACACATTCTATTGATCTCGGTCATGTTGGAGATGATGTGATCAGCACCATGCTCTGACTGCCTTTACCCCCCTCCCCAAGTTTTGCTCCCACATACCCATTTAACTGAGGCTGGGTGAGCTACTTATGTGGGGACAAAACCAGAAAAACTCTGACCTTAGATCACCCAACCTGGAATCAAACCTGGGTCTCCCGTGTGACAGCCCTACCGTCTAGACCACTGTGGCTCTTTGTGGCATGTGGTCAGCACATAAAATCCATCATAGCTTCTTTTCAAGTAGACCTTGGTTGCCAACACCAGAGTCACATAAGGAGAATGAAGACAGCCAGTTTCATAAATAACTTTACACCTTTATCACAAAATTGAAAATAGTAAGAAGCAGTAAATGTACGTACTTCAATTACACTCCACGGCAAAAAGAATCTTTCCCTAGTAATAAAGTGTAAAAATTTCCTTGCACTGTTGGAACCGTTTCACTAAGCATTTTCATTCTTTATGCCAATTTAGTTTTTCAAAATATCAACTTTCTATTTTTTCAAGTACGTTTACAGCAATGTGGGGGCATCCATCTTTACTTATTCTAAAACAACGAATTGTTGGCACATTTTAACAATGGATTTTCACACTATCCAAATTTATTCTCCTTCCGAATCTCAACTTTCTGCATTGTTTGAAGTATGTTGAAACCAGTTTGGGATCATCCATCTTTACTTGTTGAAAATCCATTGTTAAAAATTGCCAACAGTGGTTGACCAAACCTCACTGTTGGAGAATAAGTAAAGATGGATGCCCCCAAACTGCCGTAAATGTGGATGAAACAGTGCAGAAAGTTGAGATTAGGAAGTTCAATAAAGTTGGATAAGTGTGAAAATACATTGTTATAAAGTGCCAACAATAGAGGGGCAAGATTCATTGTTGGAGAACATGTAAAGGTGGATGCTTCCAAAATGGTTTCAACATACTTCAAACAATGCAGAAAGTTGAGATTCGGAAGGAGAATAAATTTGGATAAAGTGTGAAAACCCATTGTTAAAAGGTGCCAAAACATTTCATTGTTTTAGAATAAGTAAAGATGGATGCCCCCAAACTGCCGTAAATGTTCTTGAAACAATAGAAAGAAAGTTGATATTTTGAAGGAAACTAAACAATAGCGGAAGGCAATAAAGGCCATAAAGCTTAACAATTTAATCAACTAACCACTTTGTTTGTTGATTTCTTCATTATTACCTTCATTGTTAGAGTAAGTAAAATATCAGAAAATGTTATAATTACGTACAGTATGTACAAATGTCAAAATAATTACAAAAAAAAATAAAACTGCTTGAATGAAAAGCAATTTTATTACTAGGGGTCGATTCTTTTTTGCCACGGAGTGTACTTGAAAATGTCTTGCAATAAATGGTTTTACCATTAATAAGTCTTCAATCACACAATTCATTTTCAGTTGATAATGACTTCCTGTAGATGGAGACATCCCTGATATAATGAACACAAGCTGTAAATGTTCAATGTAACCATTCTCCCAGTTGCTTATGCAGTAGGTTGCAATCTCATACTGCAGTGTGGTGCTGGCTAGCAGAGAGAGCAATGAGCCTATTGCATCTGCTCAGAGTGGCAAATGCCTTGCTTTCAGGAGTCGTAGTATGCCATCTGTTGACATTTTTTAATACTAGGCCCATAACAAGGTAGTTATGATTAACATTTGAATACGTTGAATTTCAGCTGTGGAATAATATGTAGGATGTAATTCTACGATGCATACTTGCCATTAACCTTTAGCATCTGGATGGTTTTATTCAAAACCAAAAAAAAAAATATTTCCATTGAGATCAGATGGTCGATATGTTGATGAGCAGCTCGCGGCAGCAATTTACATGCCATTTCTTGATAACTGCAAACGATATTTCAGTTCTGTCTTTTTTGTTCTTTGCTATACATATGAAAGTATGACATACAAGAATTAGAAAATAATATATCTATTGTTACTATTATTAACAAACGGTTTCCCTTCATTACAACAGTAATATTATGGGATAGATTTATACAAATGGCTCTAACTGTTAAACTACTGCATCTTTTTAAGAAATTTAAATTCTACATGTAACAATGAGTAAAGAGCAACATTTTAAGCAATGTGTGACAATAGGGTCCATGGGGAAGTGAGGGCAAAGGCCCAAAGTTCAGAATTTTGCATAATTATGCAGAATTTCCAAACACCTTCATTTTTTATTTTTTTTATTTTTTTTTCAAACTTGCAGCATGGACATTACATATCCTCTAAGAGTGAGTGGTCTTTTGTCCATCCATAGAGCCGACGCTAGAAATGAAATTCTGGAAATTGTCCCGAAGCTGGAAACACTGTCGCTTTATACAATGTTGTTATATTTTTTAGCCAAGAAGTATCAGTCTGATTTCAACAAAACTTTGCATGGTTGTAGGAATGTACCACTGCTACACACTACAGTTTTTTTACATTCACAGTTTTTAATGCCAATTTCTTTTTAAAAAAAATGAATGTTCTTCTTCCTTTAACACTAATTATTGGGAGGCACAGTGTACAAATTTTACCTCCGCTAAAACCCCTGTATTTAAGAAAACACAACAAAACCAAATTTCATCTCTCTATGACAATTAGTTTTCGAGCCCGCCTTCAATGGAACTGCCTGCATGTGAGCTTCAACTGCTAAAGGTTAACTTGTAACTTGTATACTTGTAATTTTTATTTTGTGTGTGGGTTAGTAAATCCATTCTGTTTTGTTTTCAGCCCATCTACCAGGGATGGTTGCAGGCCTTGCTGAGCATTCTGAGAATTGTATTCATTCCATTGATACTGTTTTGCAATGCCCAACCGAGGCACAACATTCCAGTTCTCCTAGACTCAGACGGAGCCTATATTGCTGTTATTATACTTTTTGGCATTACAAATGGGTACCTTGCCAATATTACTTTTATTAGCGTTCCAAGGTAAGAAATATTATTTTTTTATTAGTATTATTTTGTTCTTTTTGAAATGACATTGCTCCATATCCATCAGCCAGCTATCTTAACTTGGATTTTCCATGCTTTTTGTGCATCAAAATGCACCTCCACGCAAACCTGCAATCTATCTGTATCTTGCTCTTCTTGAGTTTTGTTTTTGCTGACAACATTTAGTCTTCTGAAGCTTTTAAAGTCTGGCACTGACTTCAGTAACCTCATGTTCTGAAACCACTTCAACAGTTTCAATAAACAAACTTTTATTGCCTAAGACTTCCATAAATAGACTTGTGCTGAAATGCTCACAACAATTTTGATGAACAAACAAAGTTTTATTGTCTGAGACTAGCGTAAACGAACTTATATGCAGAAATTTTAATAATAAACAAACTTCTGAAATCTAAGAGTGGTGTAAATAACAGCCTCTTGTGCTGAAATGTCCGCAACAACTTTAATAAACAAAGAAACTTCTGAAGTTATAACCTATGAAAATAATAGCTCCATGTGGTACTTACTTGTTTAAGCAACAGATTTTTCATAAAATGCATTATTCTTCACTTCATTAATAGCTTTTGAGAATAGCATGTGTCAGTTGCATCAAAGCATACAGTCACTGCAAATGCAGTTTTATGAATGTGGTTACAACCTTTTTTTTTTTTTTTTTAATTTTCTGCTTGCTAGTAGACTCCTTGTGAAAAATGCAAACTGCACATCATTGTTCTGAGGAAATGTGCTTTAATAATTCTATTAGTTGCTCTTATTCATTGTGGAAAAGAGATGCAAATGTTTGATTTTATTGATGAAATAACATATTTGTTTTCTATCTTAAATGATAATAACTCATATTTCTCTACATTTATTAACTGATATAATTTGTCTTTTTAGAATCGTTGATTCGGGAGAGCAGGAAATAGCATCTTCTATGATGGCAGCATTCCTTGGTGCTGGTTTAGCCTGCGGGTCAGCCGTGAGTCTAGCCATGGTAAAATTTCTTTGAGCTCTGTATATGTCTTTTGCTTAGGAAAATGCACCCATCTCACGGTAGTGGTATGGAGCGCAATAATTTTATCGTCAGAGATTTTTTATTTTTCATTATTCATGGTGCTGCGTGAATTGAGAGAAATGACACATGAAATATTTTTTAAAGTGTTGCACCTCTTTTGAGGTGAATGTAGATGTATGTGCTGCTGGGAAGTAATCTTGTGGGTTGGCAACAGTGTAAAGTAATATTACTTTTAGCTGTATTCATTGTGTATTGTTGCCAGTTAGTGTCAAGATTGGATTATGTATATTTTTTCCTGTAGAATTATTGTTCCGTAATAGGTACTTCCTGATGTATGTTAATTGTATCAAGTTATTTAAATATTTTTATTTCTTATTAAAATGTAAGAAAACTACAACTTGAACATACACTAAAATAGCCAGTGAAACACTGTAACTTTAACTTAGGCATGGAATATGCATCAAATGAACTAGTAGGTTGCATATTTTTGAAAGCAAATGCATATATGTAATATTTTTTTTTTATTTATAAATATTCATTTGCAATGATCTCCTTTTATCAAGGAATGTGTGTGCATTTGTTTTTCTGTATTTTATTTTTCTCTTAGATCATATTTTGAGTTCATTTTATCATCTGTAAATGAGAGGATTACAATATAAATTGTAATGCATTTGTAAAAATTGCATATAGTTGTATGACTACATACAATATTTTTCATGAGACACTACAGAGCACACGGGTGTAGAATTTCAGAATAGAGCTAATCATTTTTTTTAATACATAAGTTTTATCGGTGTGTAAACATTAAATTTTAAAACATTACAATACAGATTATTTGTAATTTTAATCTGAAATTAGAAAACATTAATATGAAGTGTTTAGTGTTTGTTTTGCACTGCAGCACAAGGAACTTGTAAGAATGCCATATCCAAACCAGGTTGAAAGTAATTTTGTACAAAGGTTTTTGTGTTTCTGCCAATGTTATCTTGCTGTTTGTGATCAAAACGTACAAATTGAGTTACTGCAATACATATTTCCAGTTGTTACAAGACTGTAATCACATTTTATTCCATGTTGCAGCATGTTATGTTATATTATATGTGTACACATACATGCTTTTGTTTAGTGTTTCAAATTGAAACAGTTTTATGCAGGGAACTTATCATTAATCATAAAGTTGCAAGTGTTGTGAATTGATACCAAAGAAACCACTTCAATCTGTGATGCAAGTTATATATAGTTTTTTGTGTGTGTATATTCAGTGCATGAATTGCATAATAGATTTTTTGTTTAGTTGTAAGAATATATGTTGAAATGCCAATAGGGCTGCATATGCATAAATATATTGAATATATTGTTTATTTTAACAATAATTCGAGTAACAATTGCGACATTTATCTCATCCCTTTTAAATAATTGTTTAAAGAATGTACTGGACTAATGGAGTGGCAACAACATCCCATTTATACAATATTTGGGAGGGGGCACCTCATGCACTTAACAATTGACTCTCAATATTGTACACACAAACTTTGCACTGTGGCCAATTATTGTTATGCAGTTTTAGTTTCTCTTATGAGCTTTGAACTCAATGAAATACAGCAGAAAAGTTAATCAGTGATTATGGCGATCCAGTAAAATCCTTACATCACGTATGAAGGCAGTGTAGCCTGCTTGAACCTAAAATTTTCACTATGTTTTCAGGAAGTTATCCCACATAGCCAAATGGATAGTTGTCATTGGTGTGAGCATCCTGCACCATGACTGTGCGATATAAGGTATCAGACTTTGGTTCAAGCTACGGGATGTTTGCTGATTCAAGTCTCCTTGGGGACAAGTGTAACAACTTTTCTCCCGAGTTATTTATTAGAAGATTCCAAATACAGCATTAGCCATTTTACATTGGAACATATTTAACAACAGAAAATAACAACAAAAATAATGAACAGATTCTCTCGGGCTATCGACCAGGTGAGTTGTGGAAAAGATTCCAAGCTTTCGAGAGCTAACATCACTCTCATCTTCAGGGTAGAAGTGCAGTTCTGAGCACGTACGATATACGTTTGTGGAGGGGGGATCCCGGTGAAGATGGCAGACCAAGCGAGTGGCGTGTCTGCTACGTGCATGTTTCTGGTTAGGCTGGGTCCAGTTCGAGCCCCGGGATCCCCCCTCCACGAACGTATATACACACCGGGTTGACGCTCAGAACTGCACTTCTACCCTGAAGATGAGAGTGATGTTGGCTCTCGAAAGCTTGGAATCTTTTCCACAACTCACCTGCTTGATAGCCCGAGAGAATCTGTTCATCATTCGTCGCCAGAAAAGCTTCAAGTCTTACAACAAAAATAGTAGCATAAAATAACAAAAATAATAACATGAAGTAAACTTACATGTGGTTAAGAGACTTACACACTTTTTGTCAGCACTCTTCTAAAATGTGCCAGATTATCAAAAATGTTTATTTGGCTTGTCAGATTATTATATTGGCTGGGCAGTCTATGGAACAGTGAACGCTGAATGAGGCACAATCTCGGCTTCTGAGAAGCAAAAAGTTGAGTGCTTCTTGTTGAGTGGGCCGGCACTCGAAAGGAAATTTCCTGGAGAAGACGGTCACTTCTGATGTTGCCATTCACTATTTTATGCAGGGCAGTGTATAGGACTGGTGGCCACCGACCATGAGGAAATTGAGAAGGTACGAATGAGTTGCGTAACCCACTCATGGAAACCTACAAGAACTATTGGGTGTTCATCGTGCTGACCACACATCAGCCCGTAACTGGTTGGATGATTGCGCCCACCTCTGCTGAGGCACGTGGTAGCGAGGCCAGCAGTCGGTAGGTAGGCCATTACTCACGGGCTGTTACACCACGTTTTATTCTTTCTTTCTTTGGTGCGAGCAGTACCAGGTTAGATCCTCAGTGCTAGCCTCACAATTTCGGCGTTAACAATTGGGGAGCTGCTTGAAACAAAATAGTAGTGGACTCTGATCTCAATTGCCAGAAAATAGCAGGGATGGGATTCGTTGCACTGACTCGCACGTAACCCAGTGAAAAGCCATTTGGCCTGATTTGGCCTACAAAGGGCTATTGTGCCACATGGCTTAGTTTAATATTAATGCTGTGTTCACCAGCAAACCATTCTAATAGTTAACTCAGCTTACGATGTACAGCTTTTACACAAGGTGTCATACATTTGTACATGTATACTCAAATTCAAGATTGCCATAGAATCCAAAGTGCACATAACTATTCAACATTCAAAACCCAAAAAATAAAGGTGTGCCTTAGATTCGAAGAAAGACGGTAAGTTCATTAAATAACATTTCTTTACATATTGATTACATTTCATACATTTGTGCATGTCAGTTGATCTCCTATTACATGTCATTCCTACACGTAAATGAAATATTAATTGTTTCACGATTGTAATAGCATCATGTATGTGGGTATTCTCTTTAGTTTTCAGTACTATGGTAGAAAAGGAAAAGGGTTTTGAACCAGTTTGTTTTCATCTTAGGGAACATTCAAACCAAAGTGACGAGATATGGGCCCCTCGAGTGTATAGAAAAACATTCAGTGTGCATTCCCTACCAACAGGCAGAGGCAATACGATGCATGTTATTGAGAAAACAGCCTGGTGTAAGTGACATGCAAGAAGCAAGCAATGTGTGCAGCTTGTTGTGTCAGTCTGGTATAAAAGGTTACATTTAATCCTGAAGGTTCATTTCCTAGTGACACATGTTGCTCGGCACTTTGGTCTGAAAGTTCCTTTAGTGATAAGAGGCTGCCACCGAAATTTCAAAATTGAATATTTTATGTCCATTTTTAATTATTTTTTATTTTTAGCCTTTGCGGGTTTCTTTCAGCTATAGTTTGTTATAAATATTTCTACACTATACGTATTTATAGTAATGAAATGCTATTTTTTCTTTTTATATGTGTATGCTTTAAATGGGCATAGTGTATTTGTAATGTCTGTATGTTGTGGATATAAATAACTGATACAGGTGCTTGATATGTGCATGATCTTGCTGATTGTAAGCATAATAGTTTCAACATTACTTAGTGATGGAGAGATATTAACAGAAAACAATATATTTTTTTATATTACGCATTCCTTCTTGTTTTTCTGTCTCTGCCGTGTGGTACAGATGAAAATATAACTTTCGATTATGCAAATAATGTATATCTCAATCTTTGAATTAAGTAACTGTGATTGAGTATCTGTTGGTGGTTAAAAATAGCCCTGTATTCTTGTAAAACAATGATCTGTACTTTTCAAACATATTCAAATATGAAGCGGTGTTTAACACGTGTACTTTGCACATGAAATTAATGTAAATATAACTTAACTAGTGCCATATCAAGATTGAATAATTATTTACGACCGCTTTAGCATGAAATCTACTGTAGATAATATTCAGTGTTACTGAATTCAAATCTGTAGAAATAAAAATACTCAAGGAAAGTACTTTCACTTGTCTTATTTCTTTTCTCATTTCATGCAGTGACCCACATTGGGGGAGAGGGCAGCATGGGTGCCAATTTTTCTTGATTTTTTTAGGGGTAAGAAAGACTAGTTTAACTTAGTGGAGGAGAGACTCTCCAGACAAGCAGGCATGCACTTTTCAAACTTGCTGCGAAGTAAGTAACTCAAGAACTAATTGTCTTAGAGAGATGAATCTTTGTTTTTTCTTTTCTTCAGAATGACAGGGCTTTTAGCAGAGGTGAAATTCATACATTTTATCTTGCAATAATCATTGTTTAAGGAAGAAGAAGAACAAGAAATTCAAATTTTACCCAAGAAAGAAAATAGCCACCACAATAGACAAAAGTGGACGAAAAAATATAGTACGAGGTAGCACTGGTACACTTCTGTTCACAAAAAGTGGCACACTCGTTTGAGTTGAAGTCCAGCTTCGTGGCCAGAAGTACAGCCGAAGTAAGTGTTCGGAAAGCAGCAGTGTTGCTTACTATCAATCAATTTAACCATATGCAGGGAATTTTGTCTCTCAGACTCAAAGAAAAGACCTAATGGAAAGATTGCAGCGTAAATATTAATTAACTGGAATTTCCACGTCTACAAAGTAATGTAAATGTGAAATTTTCCTGAAATTTATTTTAAAAAGAAACTCATTTTTGACGTTCATGACGAAGTAGTTATCACAATTCGTTGGAATGCAAGGGTCCCAGGTTCGAATTTGCCTGAGCATGGGTGTCCTTTTTGAGTGTGTCTTTATCGTCGCGAGTTGCCGAAAATGGAAGAAAAGCAACACTAAATAACGAAAAGAAAAAATGCAATAAGAACAAGCGAGACAGAAATAGTGCTGTTGCAATTCCTGAAAATGATGCAAGAAATAGTGTTATCCTAGTCCAGGAGAAAGCTTGAAGAATAAACAAATCCCTTCCCCATACACTTTGGCAAACAGAATCGCAAAGTTGGCACTGAATATGTGATGGGGGAAAAAAAATAGAAATCCTAAAGGAAGAAGAGTTTATTTCACAGCCGGGGGGGGCCCCATGAGAGGAGGTACCTCCCCTCACATCAGTCATCCAGGCTATTAAAAATAAGACAATGGTTGTCCTCTCATTTAACTTTAGCAGTAAGTGGAATTTTTCTAATAAAAATTGTCGGGCTTTACTTGTTTTACATGTGCACATTGGTTTCGTAATGGAGAACAAAAATAGAAATGACTCATAAAATTCTTACCAAGTGATTGAATGTCTCCGTAGATTCCAGAATAATTACTCTTCATTTTGAAATAAATTGTTTAAAATAAATAAAAAAATATGTGCTGTTGGTTAATGAGATTCATCATCACATAGCAGAATCCGCTATATTGACGGAAACTAGAGAACGGTTATCATTTAGGGTTCCAAACACTAACCTTCCAAAAAAGCATGATTTCCCAAAGTCTTCATTAATTTCCATGCACTAGCTTCATTTGTATTTTGTCAGCAATGTCTACAGCATATGAACCCTATCTGATGAAGCATATTGCTTTCAAATTAATGTAATTAGCGAGAAACTACATCAAAATTTCAAGCTGGACAGGAAAAGATGCAATCTTATGGATAAATTACTCGAATAGCTTGGTTTCTTCACCGTGGCTTGTGGCCTTGTCGGTTAAAGGCCAGCTTTGTAAGCTGAAATACCAGGTTCGAATCCCCGTGTCTCCAAAATATTTTTTCTTACCAAATGGGTCTTACATAATGTATTTTATTCTCGGCACACCAATTGCAGCTTGAAACTTTGTTATTGTTTGCATGCCAATAAGAAAATATGTATTGAAACTATTACTCATTCAGAGAACGTGACTGTTACTCAAGACTACTTGAAATTGAGATTTTTTAGTTCCTGCTAAGCCTCGATATTTACAACAAGTGCTAAAATTGAAAATTGTTGTGTGATAAAACACCCCGTTAATATTCTGAAGAAGAAAACCACTGAAATTAAATGAGTAAGTTGTGAGGAACATCAGCAGATGTATTTTAAGATGTTCCGTCATTTACGTGTCACTCTCCTCGTTTTATACATAGATAGATATTTACAAGTGACCCACTCGATGAATGCTCGCACCGTAAGACCAATTTTCAGATGGGAAAGAAGGAAAGCCTGATCCAATTTGTAAAGTCAATACGTGCACAGATTGTAGATGTTATTATCAGAAACTAACAGAATTAATCAGTAACTATAATTATTTACCTAAACATCACTCATATGGTACTTAAAATAGAGCTGTAAAATATGTATTTTGGATAATTAGCTGGTTGAATTATTATTCTTATATTATACTTATTATACTTCTGCTTTCGAGGTGCAATTTGAGCGAAACAGCTGAATCCGGACTGCAATCTAATATTAATAGCAATACAACCATTGCAGTATAGAGAGATGAAAGGGACAAATATGTCGTTTCCATTCACATTATACTACACAGGTAATGTCTGGTGTAACTTATCGAATGAATTGGTTTTAAGTAAATTCGACGTTACATTCCATGGAATGTTTGTTTCCTTGTTATGAACTATCTGAATAAAAGCTTTCCTGTTGGCTTTCGCGGGAGCTTCTTTAGACTGCCAAGGTCAAGTATTCGCCGTGTTCGATTAGGGTGAGCACCAGTGATGTAGTCAGGTGAACCTGTCAATACAGCTGTTTCTTCTCTGCGACCGAGAAGCAGAAACAATTCATTTTGCTTTGGTATAAATTAGCAAACTGCAAGGGTCACGAGTTCGAACCCTGTCAGGATCAGAATTGTTTTCTTCTCTTTATTTACGTGGTAAACAGTGAAATGTAGCAAGATTCGAAAGTAGATTTTGATATTTCGGTTTATTTTGGCCATCGATGTATAATATGTAATTTTGAAAACTGCCCATGTTCAATTCAATACCAAACATTCAGGTGTAAAAACATATGGTGCTAACGGGAAACCTATATTTCTGCACTTTTAAAGGTTACATAGAGAAGGAAAAATTATACATTTATTTCAAATATATATCTTGATTTTTACAGGGGCACGTGGCAAAGTGATTTTTTTTTTCAAAACGTGTCAAAAGTGTGTCAATACGTCACACTCACACTTCAATTATTCTCGGGACGGGACTCACAGTTGCAAGTGAGAATTGAACCACCATGTGCCTGCCACCTACTATCAAACCCAGAGTGCCACTATTACACAACATACGAAAGTCTCTCTTATGTCACGAAATTTATCAATTTCTAATTTAGCTCACGATCAAGCTGGAGAAATATAAAATTAAGTGTCCAAACAAAAATAAATGAAATTTATCATTTTCCAAAAACATAAAAATCAAATAATCCACATTTCTAGATAAAAAAAGAGACAAGCAAACTTTCCATCATGTTTATGAATTATATATTCGCCGAAAATAGTGCATTCTGTTTAAACAAACACTACTAGAAAGCTATTTTGGTCGATAATTTTAGTTGAAAGTAGTTTCTTTTTAATTCTTAGTAATAACTCCTGCAACTGGATCAAATGATATGCCTTGACGTTTACAAAATTACAGATTTAGAAGAGAGGGTTGATCCAAACACTTACTCGTGCACTATGAAATAACTCAAACAGCTCATCTAATCATCCAAAAGACATATACTACAGCTCTATTCTAAGTGCCATATGAGTTATGTTTAGGTAAATAATTGTAGTTACTGATTAATTCTGTTAGTTTCTGATAATAACATCTACAATCTGTGCACGTATTGACTTTACAATTTGGATCAGGCTTTCCTTCTTTCCCATCTGAAAATTGGTCTTACGGTGCGAGCATTCATCGAGTGGGTCACTGGTAAATATCTATCTACCGTGCGTCCATTTCGATCTGCAGCCGAGAGATCGGGAGAAATGTGGCGGGCGGCGCTGACGGAGGTGCCGACATTTGCGGCCTGTAATGCCCGCTTATTTTTATGGACATATGCAGACAGTTATATAAATATTGCAAAACGAGCACTAACCTGTGTTATAAGAGTTGTTCAAAGTGATGTCCACCTACATTCACACATTCCTGGCATCGTTTGATGAAATTTTGATTCACACGCAAAAGTTCTTCTTCCGTAATTCTTCCTAGTTCTGCCCTTATATTGTCTTTTAGTTCGTCGATGCTATGAGGGTTATTTCGGTAGACTCTATTTTTCAAGGTTCCCCACAAATAATAGTCACATACGGTAAGATCTGGCGAACGTGAAGGCCATAAATAGGGACATTGAATTTTCGCGATGCGCGAAATTGCAAAATGTGAAAAAAAGATTCAATTTTGAACATTCTGCACGTAACTACACACCTAATGATGAAATATGCATGAGTTTTATTCGCGAAATAACGCAAAATGTGTGCTTTTCCACGAAATGAATGCTTTTTTGCGAAATAACCGTGAAATATCATCAAATTAAGTAGGAAACACGCAAAAACTGGCAATCGAGGTTGCGTGCGCAAACTGTCGATTTGTAACGAAACGTTTGCTTAAAGTTTCCTACCACTAGCAGCTGAAGAACGTTTTATCTTCAATCACATCAGGAAGATGATGCAAATTGGGATTTCCCATGCACATAATCTCAGTTCCAAAACTTCGTTCCCTGTCAAGCTGCATTCCTTTCTTCCCCCGAATGTTTGCTCAACTTCCAGTTTCATTGAACTTGCTAGCTGTAGCAGCGATAAGATTAGTCTGTTCCCGCACATCAAGGGAAACAATGGTGTCATTTGTGTTCAGTCATGAATGAATTTTGTTTATCATCATGTGATTTTTAACATGTGTTTGTGTATGTGCAGTAGTGATTATTTTATTTGTTGGACAGCAAGGATATCCTTTAAATCCATACAATGAATAAATCACTTGAGATATGCAATTTAGAAATGAAGTGATTTTGTGTTGATGTTTTCTTTTTGGTTGGACAGCTAAGTACTTGTGCATGTGTACAGTATATAAAAATGAAGTACAGGGTGTCCCACGAACGGCGCAACTGGGAATTAAGAGTGGCGTTACTTAGTAACCGAAACCTGTACATACATAAGTCATACACCAAATGTTAGCCCTGTCCAAGTAGATATTTTTCAACATAGAAACAATAAACGGGGTGCAGTGTTGTTCATGCAGTGTTGCGAAATGTAAGTGAAAGTGTAAATTTATTTTTCCACAAAGCATGGAAAATTGCATGTCAAACATTCGTACGGAAATTTGGACGTCAATTTCCACCTTGGGTAGGTGGACTATTTCGCCATCTATAGTTCAGAGAAGAAAACCGATCGTTTTCGCGTATAGCCAATCCTGAAATGTCTCGTAAAGGCGTACCGGTCCAAATGGGTGTTTTAAAAAAATTACGAGGTACAGTGGCAACACTGTTGATGTTTGAAGGCAACAAAAGGTGTGTTTAGTGATGGTCTATGACATGGAAATACTGGAAACAGGAAAAAAAGAAAATGAAAATTTAGTGATGGTCTATGACATGGAAATACTGGAAACAGGAAACAAAGAAAATGAAAATTTTCTTTTTTTCCTGTTTCCAGTATTTCCATGTCATAGACCATCACTAAACACACCTTTTGTTGCCTTCAAACATCAACAGTGTTGCCACTGTACCTCATAATTTTTTTAAAACACCCATTTGGACCGGTACGCCTTTACGAGGCATTTCAGGATTGGCTATACGCGAAAACGATCGGTTTTCTTCTCTGAACTATAGATGGCGAAATAGTCCACCTACCCAAGGTGGAAATTGACGTCCAAATTTCCGTACGAATGTTTGACATGCAATTTTCCATGCTTTATGGAAAAATAAATTTACACTTTGATTTACATTTCGCAACACTGCATGAACAACACTGCACCCCGTTTATTGTTTCTATGTTGAAAAATATCTACTTGGACAGGGCTAACATTTGGTGTATGACTTATGTATGTACAGGTTTCGGTTACAAAGTAACGCCACTCTTAATTCCCAGTTGCACCGTTCGTGGGACACCCTGTAGTTTATCAATTTATAGCTCTTTTGTATGTTGTTTCCTCTCATAATGAAAAAGTGGTTGCAATTTTTTTTTCACCGCTGGTATATACCGCTGATGTAACATTTTATTTACCGCTCTCCTCAGTTTTTATTTACCATAAATGTGTGTCCCTAGCCATAAACCTCTTGAAATTATTCTGTCATCAAACACCTCCCTTATAGCATCCAAAGAATCAGCGGCGGTATGGGCTGTGACCGAATCTTGTTGAAAATACCCATATTGTCTCTCATTATCTGATAACAACTGAAAAAACGGCGCGAGTATTTGTGTGCGGTACGTCTCTGAATTTATTGTCTCTTCAAAAAATATAGGCCCTATTATTCTTTTGGCACTTACAGCACACCACACACCAATTTTTGCATCGTGTAACGGAACTTCGTGTATTATTCGGGGATTTTCAGTGCTCCAGTATCTATTGTTCTGTGAACAAACATGACCACGCAAGTGAAACCAAGCCTCATCCGAAAAAATTATTAACTGTGGATCAACAATACCATCCATCTACAATATTCTGCAAAACCCAATTACAGAAATTTACTCTACTTACGTTGTCAGGGGGCCGTAATTCTTGCACTATAGAAACTCTGTAAGATTTTAATTTTAGTAGCTTAGTGGCTGTATGTGCTGATGATTTTGACACGCCCATCTCCTGTGAAACACGGCGTAGAGGTTTGTTTGGAGAACGTTCTAATGCTGCACCAATTTCATCGAGTTTTGCTTCGGTTAGAATCCGTCATTTTTGCTTAGGAGTTTTAAAATTTAACGATCCAGTTTCTCGTAATTTAAGGACAAGACGTCTAACCGTATCTCTATGTGGAGGTGAAACGCCTGGGAATTTCTGTACAAATTGCCTACACACGTCTCGACACGAGTCTGTTTTCACGTAAGTGTCATACATAAAAATTCTTTGTTCTAACGTGAACCTTGCGGCTGGCATTCCAATCGTCTGACTGACACAACACACATACACACTGCAATAACACAAACAAGTAACGGCAAGTAACCAAGAATAACACTCTTACGCACAGTACGAAATTAACACGCTCTTGGTTTACATCTGCCTGCCACTATATTCACAGCTCTGTAGTCGCGAAGGAACAAAAAACTTGAGCTAGGAGATTTCGGATTGCAAGGAAGCTCACGAACACCATTAGCTTTTAACGGTTCGTCTGCAGTGTAATCTTGATACAGTGTTGCACATTCGAAACCTCCAAACGATCCCCATCGACACAAAACTCTTTCAAGGATATAAACTTAAGCAGGACGTTACTGGTCAAAACTATGATTAAAATGTTTTACAGAGTATTATCTGTGGCTCTTAATATAATTTCTAAAGCGTATTTATTTGTGTATATAAGGGTGGAACTTGGAAGAATTACAGAAGAACTTTTGTGTGTTATAACACAGGTTAGTGCTCGTTTTGCAAGATGTCCACAAGAATACGCGGGCATTACAGGCCTCAAATGTCGGCATCTCCGTCAGCGACGCCCGCCACGTTTCTCCCGATCTCTCGGCTGCAGATCGAAATGGACGCACTGTATGTATAAAACGAGGAGAGTGACACGTGAATGACGGAACATCTTAAAATACATCTGCTGATGTTCCTCACAACTTACTCATTTAATTTCAGTGGTTTTCTTCTTCAGAATATTAACGGGGTGTTTTATCACACAACAATTTTCAATTTTAGCACTTGTTGTAAATATCGAGGCTTAGCAGGAACTAAAAAATCTCAATTTCAAGTAGTCTTGAGTAACAGTCACGTTCTCTGAATGAGTAATAGTTTCAATACATATTTTCTTATTGGCATGCAAACAATAACAAAGTTTCAAGCTGCAATTGGTGTGCCGAGAATAAAATACATTATGTAAGACCCATTTGGTAAGAAAAAATATTTTGGAGACACGGGGATTCGAACCTGGTATTTCAGCTTACAAAGCTGGCCTTTAACCGACAAGGCCACAAGCCACGGTGAAGAAACCAAGCTATTCGAGTAATTTATCCATAAGATTGCATCTTTTCCTGTCCAGCTTGAAATTTTGACATTAATTTGAAAGCAATATGCTTCATCAGATAGGGTTCATATGCTGTAGACATTGCTGACAAAATACAAATGAAGCTAGTGCATGGAAATTAATGAAGACTTTGGGAAATCATGCTTTTTTGGAAGGTTAGTGTTTGGAACCCTAAATGATAACCGTTCTCTAGTTTCCGTCAATATAGCAGATTCTGCTATGTGATGATGAATCTCATTAACCAACAGCACATATTTTTTTATTTATTTTAAACAATTTATTTCAAAATGAAGAGTAATTATTCTGGAATCTACGGAGACATTCAATCACTTGGTAAGAATTTTATGAGTCATTTCTATTTTTGTTCTCCATTACGAAACCAATGTGCACATGTAAAACAAGTAAAGCCCGACAATTTTTATTAGAAAAATTCCACTTACTGCTAAAGTTAAATGAGAGGACAACCATTGTCTTATTTTTAATAGCCTGGATGACTGATGTGAGGAAGGTACCTCCTCTCATGGGCCCCCCCGGCTGTGAAATAAACTCTTCTTCCTTTAGGATTTCTATTTTTTTCCCCCATCACATATTCAGTGCCAACTTTGCGATTCTGTTTGCCAAAGTGTATGGGGAAGGGATTTGTTTATTCTTCAAGCTTTCTCCTGGACTAGGATAACACTATTTCTTGCATCATTTTCAGGAATTACAACAGCACTATTTCTGTCTCGCTTGTTCTTATTGCATTTTTTCCTTTTCGTTATTTTCTGTTGCTTTTCTTCCATTTTCGGCTACTCGCGAAGATGAAGAACACCCAAGCTGAGACCAAATTCGAACCCGAGGCCCTCGCATTCTAACGAATTGTGATAACTACTTCGTCACGAACATAAAAAATGAGTTTCTTTGTAAAATAAATTTCAGGAATATATCACATTTACATTACTTTGATTTTAGATGTGGAAAATCCAGTTAATTAATATTTACACTGCAATCTTTCCGTTAGGCCTTTTCTTTGAGTGTGTGAGACAAAAAATTCCCTGCATATGGTTAAATTGATTGATAGTAAGCAACTCTGCTGCTTTCCAAACACTTACTTTGGCTGTACTTCCGGCCACGAAGCTGGACTTCAACTCAAACGAGTGTGCCACTTTTTGTGAACAGAAGTGTACATTCCTACATCCATGCAAAGTTGCGTTGAAAATTGGTTGATACTTCTTGGGGAAAATATATTGGTGCGTAAAAGTGGCAGTGTTGCCAACTTACGGGGAAAAATATCTGGAATTTCGCTTCTAGCATTGACACCATAAACACTGGATGGACCAAATTTGCAGGGAAATAAGACTCTTTGCAGACATGTGATTTTGATGTTCGTCCAGCATCATGAGAACACCTGTATAGTAACAAACTCTGATCTTCAAGTCTTAAGTGGCCTCACCGATGGTGCAGGGAGTCCTGTAATTAAGGGGTCCCTGGTTCGATACCCGGTAGATGCACATAGTGGTTCGGATCCCACTTTAAACTGTAGGCCTAGTCCCGATTAGCCTTACTAAGTGGACTTAAAACACCAACTCAACTCAAAGTCTGAAATTAGTGGTCAATCAACTTGATGTCCTGAGCTATAGTTCACTTTTGTTGATTTATTTAGAACAATATTGAATAAACTTTACTCTCTTGAATACCCAACTGCAATTTATTACCTTGTTAAGGCACTACAGAATTGTCTGAAAATTTATTTTTAAATTACCTGCAACACTTGGAAAATGTCAAGGAATTTGTTTTCTCCAACTTTGATGGAAACCATGCATTAGGACATGTACATAACTGCACTATAGGTTTATGGGAGTCAACGAGTCCCCTTTGGACTTAATTTTCTTCTTAATATAATGATTTTCCTCGACTTTCCTACCCATAATATTCAAAATGCATTTACAGGGTGTCTACCAGTCATTAAAGTCAAGAAAAAGTAAAGAAATGAACAAGTAGGTCAGAAAGTCAAGAAATTATACTTTTGGCCAAGAATTTTTGCTATCGATATGACTGATTTAGTTTTACTTCTTTTTTCTGCCCCTTTGGCTTTGAGGATAAGGATAAATGATGGTGGGAAGATAAGATGGATGAAGGGGTAATCGCAAATACATAGGGATGACAACACGAACCCCACATAAGATTATATTGGTGCGAGTCAAGATGCCAGGGCCTCGCTAACCTGCCAAATGCAGTCCAGGATGCATTAATAGATAAGGGAAGTATAATTCTTAAATGCAGCATTAGTTTTCATCTTAACTGACCTTTTGGTAAGTGTTTTTTTATTAAATATTTATTAACTTAAATTGCTAATTTCCAACTTTACGTAACTAGGGGTTGCATAAATAAAGGTTAAGAAAAACTGAAGGAGATCAAGAGAAAGTTAATAATTTTGGTAGACACCCTGTTTGAGAGCAGCAGAACACCTCCCTCCCCCCTCTTTAAAAGCTTTTTGGTTGCACCTATGGGCTCATGGCAACCCTTCTCTAATAGAAAATTGAATAATTAAATCAATAAAGCTACTACCCCTTGAAAGAGTTCCGATTTATGATTTAAAGAAAGAAAATAATATTGCAATTAAAAACATTTCCTAACATAAGCATAATTTTTGTAATTTATAATAACTCCAGCAACAATTTTGCAATAAATTCTCCTGAATTTAAAACTTGTTCAAGGTTGAAAGCTGCTTCTCATAGAGGGCGTTGATTAAGAATGTCGTTGAAGGAGGCAGAATAGGGCTGATGGAGGTTTCGCTTTTGGACACCGTCCCTTCAGAAAGCGCAAGTTCTTTAGAAGTACTTTTCCTGCAGAAAGACTTGTTCTGTTTATTTTTCTCAGGGTAACTGAAGTTCATCTGGATAAATAAGTAGCGCAAAACCTGTTCCTTCATTTCCCATGTCAAGTCTTCCCACTGTACCTCCTTGTGTTCCTTCACCCTGAAATCAAACTAAGATCATTTCATTCAACTGCAGTCAAAAATTGTAATGGGTTATACTGGGTTTAAATGGCATCGTGCTGTTGAGTAGGATTGGCATATTTCTTTTCTGTGGTGGTATTGGCTTAGTTCAAGCCTAAACAAAATATTAGCAAAAGGGCTCTGCTTTGATGAATATTTCTGCCAATATTCTCTTTTAATTTATTCTCTCTCTCTCTTCACTTATTTATTTCTCTCCTATCTCTATCTTCTCTCTCCCTATTTTCATTGCTCTTTCATATAAATTTATTTCTATCTTCCTTTCCTCATGTTTCTTTGCCTCTCTTCCTATCCCAGTCTTCTTTTTCTCTATATCTTCTGCACAGTGTACTATGATGCCAGGAGTCCCGGGTTCGAATCCCAGCATGGGTGTTCTTTGTGAGTGTCCCTTCATCAATTTCACCAGATCATCACTCATCCTCATCGTCGTTATTAGCCAAAAGTGGCAGAAAAGCAATGCTAAATAACAATATATATATATATATTTCCTTCTCCCTTCCCTTCATCTTAGTTCTTTCTCTCCCCATCTTTTCCTATCTCTTTCATCTTAATTTATTTACGAGTACTTTCATCTGTTTTCACAATCTCTTCCACCATCTCTTTTTCTCTCTTTCCCTCTTCTCTCTGTGTGTGCTTCCATGACTTTTATTAAACTTCCAATCATGTTGAAATAATTTGTCATTTAAAATGTTCCTCAAGTAGGCTGTTTGGGTGGACAGGTAAGTGAGCTAATATGTAAATATTTCAGAGTAGGCTAGCTCACCTGCTGCATAACCACTGCTCTATATTACAAAACAATACACTAAACTTATTTTGAAAGTGCTTTGCTTCTTTTGGCAACGTTTTGTTTCTTTTCCTGGAACTTTCTCCATTGTACATTTTACATTTGCCTTCATGGCACAGTGCTATATGCACGGGAACTTACACATCATGATAATAGTATAAGGTTAATTATTATTAAGTTGCCCATGCCACAGGAAGAAGTGGAGGTAGGGCACCTCACATTCTCGATCTCAGCCACTTTTTAAGGGAATGTTATCAGCACCATGCTCCGGCTACCACCCAGGGTTGTCCCCAGGTACCCATTTATTTGAGGCTAGGTGAACCCCAGAGCTGCTTTATGCAGTGACAAGTTCAGGAAAGTTCCAACCTTAGATCACCCACCCTGGAAATCAAACCCAGCTCTCCTACGTAGCCATCAGATGTTCTACCTACTAGACCACTGCAGCTCCAACTATCATGATATGCACAACCTTTTATGGCTAGTCACTTGCACACTCACCCCAAGTAGCAATGGTGTGTAAAGAAGAGAATTGTGCTTGTACTAAGCGAGGTGAATGTACATTAAAATATACCATCAGAATAAGATCTAATGTGTTACTTTTGTAATATTATTCTCTCCAGGCCTATTCCAACTTCAGATTGCTTTGTAGCAATTGTTGAACGAAGTGAATGCATATATGAGGATTTCATTCTTGAATATTGGATGTTTGATTTTTGGCTTAATTTTTATTATTAAGCACTTTTAGATAATCATGGTGATGAGGATGAGTGATGATGATGTGATAAAGGGACATTCACAAAGAACATCCACACTCAGGCCAGGATTCGAACCTGGAAGCTCTGGCATCGTAGCATACTGTGGTAACCACTCCCAACATATCTAACAATTATAGCTCCACGCCATTAAGCAAATTAGATAATATGCATGCAATAATCTCATATTTGGTCTTTCTGTCATGATGGAATGACAATTTGACTATTGGCCTCATGTAGTCTTCTTTATTGGACTTATTCTTATCTCGTGAAAGTTTATTCGTCAATCCATAAAAATGTTTTGCCTTTTAATTTATTTTGTCTTACCGTCTACTTCATCCAATGTGATAATTTTCAAGCATCCTTTCTCTCTCTCTCTCAATATTACTTGTATTAATACAGCATTTTTACATTCATATGTCAATACTCTGTCTTTGTTCTTATAATGTGCCTTGGGAATCTACTTACCATTTATATACCAGTTTTAGTTGATCATCCTTGTTAGCTTTAGCAATTAAAAGGTCTCCTAATTCACAAGCTTTTCCAGGTGTACGTATTGGACTTATTAACACACTGTAGATGGCTTTATCAGTTTCGTTCAGTGCATTCTTCCTATAAGTTTGGAAAACGTACACTAATTTTGGTTCTCCCTGCTGGAAATTTCTACTGTTTACAGTGGACAAAAACTACTGATATCAATTGTATCCTAGTGTGCTCTCGAAAATCCAGATACCCAATGGTCTTCTACTGAACACATTTAGTAGGTCTAATGTACAGCTACAGTACATGTGCAGTAGGCAGTGGCGTATACTGGGTTAAAAATGTGGGCTATCACACCATATCATAGTGTTCGAATGGACGAAAATTGGGGTGGGGGGGGGGGGTTGAAGTGATGTGACATTCTGATTAAAAATATATATCTCATAAATAAAATATGGAAATGTACACCATGTCAGTAAGGAAATAATTTTATTCTTATTTGCATATTTTGAAATATTTATGTAGGTCTATATACGAGAATAAATATGGAACATCTACCTACCTATTTTCACGATTTGAAGTTCGGGACCTCCTTGTTGGCACAGTGGTAACATCATTGCCTTGAAACTAAGGGGTCCCAGGTTCGATACATGGTGGTTCGGATACCACTTTAACTGTAGGTCTGATCCTCATTAGCTTATCTGTGCATAAAGTGGACATAAAAGAAAAATCCACTATGATTTGGAGCTTATCGTCATACATAAGCCAAATTGACAGCTTATTAAGTATGTCCCTCATTTCAGTTCACTACACAACACAGCACATATCATTCACAAAAATACAATCCACTCACTACTGTATTCACATGCTGCCCATAAATAAATTCCACACACCAAGGAACACTTAAAGACCACTGGACGCGATCTAGACTAGAACTGTTCCTTGTCATGCCTGGCCAGTCAACAATTTTCTCCTCCTGTACTCTAGTTGTTTGAAGGTCAACGACCTCTTTTTCAACTCTTCTGCAAGTGTTCAATGATGTTCTTGCCCCTGTCATATGACACACTTTCCCCTTGCCTGCGATAATTTGGCTTCAAAATTCTCCGTTTCTGGGAAAAATTGATTTGCAACATTGACTCAGACTGTTAAGTAAATTCAGAGGGAATTTTCCCGCCATATACAACCCTGTTCCCTCTCCTGTAACAGTTTGTCTCCACGATTCCCCGTTCCTAGGGAAATTACATGTTGGGAAAAATTGGTTTACAACACTGATCGGGTGATCCTTAAGATAGCTCTGTCATGTTTACCCGTCATCCCCTGGAGAGCTGCCCGCCAGCTGCCTCACACATTCAAAGAAAGTAGGCAAGGTTTCCAACTCCTAAGAAATCAAGGTGCCAACTCGTAAGAAATCAGGTTGATCTTATTGAAATGAACAATTTTATGCACACTTCTGATATATATTTTTTCTGTGGTTTTGGTTACTGAGTCTGTACTTCGCAGATAGCCTTGAATAAACGCCCCTGATGTAGATGGACTACAAGTGAAAATATTGTCTTCAATATTATATTTAATATGGTATGAAGTGCGTTTGGCTTAACATGGTAGAATTGTAAACCGAACTTTCCATTCCTCCCGATTAACAATTTTTATTTATATTTGTTTGAAAATCTGAAAACAGTAGATGTTCCAAAACACTCATTGTTCTACTGAAAACCGTAGACAGAATTTTCAGAAGGACTTTCAACCTGATAACTTGAAATTCAAATAAATGCAAGCATTTTGTTGGGGGAAATGTATATTTTGTAACATGCCATGAGCAGAGTGGAGGTGATCAATAATAATCAAAAGTCCCCCACCTACTGCATTGTCTCCATGTTGATTCATACGAGCATTCCCCTCCTATCCCCAAACTTGAGCAAGCATCACCCCAGCTTTGAGCACTGGAGGTGATGTGATCAGTACCACACTCCTGCTGACATTATCCTCCAGCAGTTGCCTCCGGGTACCAGGTGCCCATTCATTATAACCTGGGTGAACCCTAGAGCTTATTCATGCAGGATCAGTATTGGAAAAGTCCCCCACTTGAAATAACCACCCCACCAGACAACAGACCATTGCCATGCACTCTCTCAGTATCTATCTATTCATATAATGCTTTGAGTACTACTGACATGTCGTGTGCCCAAGATTTTCGAAAGCAGGGAGGTTACGTATATTTTTTTAGTAGTCAGCTCTCATTTTGTCATCCTTCCTTGCGTTTGACATTCTTTTATTATGAATTCTGGACCAAAAGGTGGGTTATGACCCCCACCAACCTTCCCCACTGGGCACGCCACTATCGACATGCCTAGTAAGGAGGGGGATTATGACACTGTTTTAGATTGAGTGTTACAGGTGCAAATAGCCTAAGTGCTGACACACCCAAATTTTTTTACTTGAATAAATCTTTCGTAGAGTGTGATTTCAGTATGTGTATGTACATGAAAAATACTTCAACTTTTTTAGATTTCACAACTTGCCTTTCAAGTCTAAATAATAATTTTCACTACAAATATTCTTCTCTATATTTTTAATAAGAGACAGGTTTAGCACGTGATCTTCCGATACATTCCTGTTGCCCCCAGTGGCGTGCCCAAGGGGGGATTGGTGGGGGTTATAACCCCCTCCCTGGCTCAATACTCCTAAAAAAAAAAGAACATGAAAGGTAGGAAAAGATGGCGAAATGAGGGCTGACTACCAGAAATGGTATACATAACCCCTCCCTTTTGAAAATCCTGGGCACGCCACTGGTTGCCCCCTTTTTATGGCCAGTTTTGTTAAAAAGGTAAACCTTGTCTCATAATTTCAAAACAACCTTCGTCACAAACTAATAGCGCGGGAAGTTCCCGAACACACACGAACTGTCCTCATCGACTCACCTGTGTGTATTCGACCATGACCGACACTAACAATATTAACAGAAATTTTAAAAAGTATGCTGGGCATAATAGCCTCCAATAAAGTTGTTGATGATGTTGAGAAATGTAAATTAGAAGAAAAACGAACTTACCTCGCGAGTCCAATTTGCTTCTTGACGTGCTCGATGGCGTTCATGAGGAACTTCTCTAGCTCGCTCCGCTGGTCCAAAATGTCTCGTGCCAACCCACGCATCTTCTTCATCTCGTGCTCCTTGAGCTGCAGCGCCCTCGATAGACGTTGGAGCTCGGCACGGTTCACTTCCGTCTCGTCGTCCACCTTCCTCGCCAGGTGGAGCTTCTCGCTTTCCACTCCCATCATCCTCTCTCGGAAGTTGCGCATCAAATCCTGCTTCTCCTTTTCGAGCTGAGGAAGGTAAGTGAAGTACATTTCAAGGCAGGGGTATACCTTACTCATTACCGTTCTGCTACAATGCGAATACTTTCTACTATCGTATCGTTAATATTAATTTATGTAATTTGACCATTACTTCAGTGAGCTTATTACAGTCATATAAGTACTTCATAGTTTCACATGATCAGGACAGGTCCGTACAGTGGTGGCCGGCGGCAAATATGAAGGGCAGTGCCAACGTGATCAAGAAATCGAAAAAAACAACCTCCGCAATGCCCCCCTTCCCGCCCCCTCCTTGAGGTTGCACCACTGGCCAAAATGTTTATCCTCGTTTGGTAACGTGGAAAACAATGTGTGTTTAAGTAATAACGTACTAATCCGATTCATCTTCACTCACTAACCTATTTTTATACACTACAGGACACTTCCCTAAAAATATAACAATTGCTAGAGGAAAGGAAAAACAACTATCACCTTTTCCTCCCCCATGCACACGTATTCTAACTGGATGTCGAAAATATCTTTGTTATGAAAAGAAATTGTCGAAATGCAAAAGGAAACTCGCATCATCATAGGACTTTTTACTTTTATATTTTAAAAAAAGTCTGGATGGCGCTCTTGGTGCATCTATCTATTATCAAAAATGTTCATTTAACTTTGGAAAAATACTAGGTTCGTTTCTCCAAAAGTAGGCAGAAATTACTTCCCGTCTTACAAATCAGTCGTATTTAGCGACTTTTCTCTGAAGGTGGCAACTGTGTCAACACTGCGAAAGTTCCCTCGTCGGGCCAGGCGAAGACGGGCACGGTTTCTTATGGGCTAACCCCGCCCGCTACCACTTTGTTCTCGGCTCATGGTGGAAATGTTCCTCGCTGAGACTTCTTCAACCCTCTGCACGTGTGTCAACTAGGGATGGCGGGATCCGGATCCTGGACTTTCGGATCCGGATCCGTTTTGGCATCCCACATGAGCGCTTCTTTGGAAAGTAAGAATGTGTTTATAACATATTGTTACCTGCTAATACACACACACACACACACACACACACACATATATATATATATATATATATATATATATATACGAGGGTCACTATTTATATTTTGAGCCTAACAATGAAAAAAACAGGAATTTGGCATTGAAAACTGCTTTATTGTTTTTCAAAGTATTCTCCTTTATGGTCAATACACTTTTGCATTCGTTCGAACCATTTGTCAAAGCAGTTTTTCCAATCTTCTTGAGACACCTCCATAATATGGTTTTTGAACGTATCAACGGCGTCTTCCGCCGACGAAAATCGTCCACGCAATTTATTCTTGACATTCGGGAACAAGAAGAAGTCATTGGGTGCCAAATCAGGACTGTACGGTGGATGACCCATCAATTCGATTTTTTGACTGTTCATAAAGTCGGTTGTTAGACGAGATGTTTTCCTTATTTGACCGAAGACCTTTGGCAAACAAATTGTTGTGTACCATTCAGAGTTGACCGTTCTACGTTCCTCTAAATGCACAGTGGCCACATGACCAGTTTTCCCGAAAAAACAGGCGACCATTTGTTTCGATGTGCTTCGAGCGCGAACAACTTTTGTTGGATTGGGTTCATCTTGAAACACCCATACAGTCGACTGCTGTTTACGTTCCGGCTCATATGCATATATCCATGATTCGTCACCTGTTACAATCTTATATACGTCTTTTGAAGCACCACGATTGTATTTATTGAGCATTTGTTTGCACCAATTGACGCGAGTGTCTTTTTGAGTTTTTGTCAAATTGTGTGGGATCCAACGAGAACATACCTTTCACACAGCTAAATGATCATGTAATATTTTATATATGCTGGTGGAACTAATGCCTATGGTTGCCTCAATCTCACAGTATGTCACATGACGATCTTGCAGTATTAGGTTTTGCACATCATCAATGTTTTCTTGAACAAAAACTGATTTTGGACGACCTTCGCGAATCTCGTCGGTGAGCGAATGGCGGCCACGATTAAATTCGTTATACCAGCGTTTCACAGTGGCAAAGGATGGGGCTTCATCGCCAAATGTGGAAGTAAGTTGATCGATGCACTCTTGTCTTGATAATCCACGTCGAAAAACGTAAAAAATCATCGCACAAAAATGTTCACGAGTTAATTCCATTTTATTGTTGTCGCGCAATCTCCAAGGCAACATAAACAACACAAATGAAGCTATTGACAAAACATTTGAAGTACGTTATGGTCAATAATGCCAGACGATTCCGTGCAAACGTCAAATCGCACCTAACTTCAATCAGTGTTGTCAAGGCTCAAAATATAAATAGTGACCCTCGTGTATATATATATATACAGGGTGTTTCTAAAGGTCGTTTACAACGCTTGGGAGGTGATTCCTCACACGAAAACAAGCAAAAGGTCTAAGTTCCATTTTTACGACTGAGGCTTCGTTTCCGAGATAGGAGCCTCGCAAAAGGTGACAAAGTGATCGTCACACCTAACTGGGACGAATACTATCACATATAGAGAGGCGGTTCCAAGGGAATCATAAAGGAATCGTATGTGCTCAGTCCGGAAGTCACTATGAAAAGTTCACTGCACGCATGCGCAATGGAGTCCTCAATGGAATTGGGGATTTCCATCAAAAAGAATGCATGGAAAAGGTATGTAACGCAGCAAGAAGGACCGTGACAATGAGAAATGCGTTAAAGACAACACACCCCGACCTCAAACATCAAAACATGAGCACGGAACACAAAATCCGAAAAGGTGAGCACGGTTGCATACCCCAGTTACACGCGAGGAATGAACGAATCATGTCATGTGGCATACTAGAGACACATTACTCCGCCAGGAGGAGGGAAAGAAAAACACAATATCAGATGATTACGACAACGTGTATTTTTACACGCGACAACTACGTAATCCCCCCCCCCCCCACACACACACACAACAAACAACAAATGCTACAATATCTTACACACAGACCGTGCGTGTCACTTTACGCCAACTGAAGATGTCACTTTCACCACACAAAGGGGGTGGGGAGCAATACCAAGAGTGTTCGCAAGCGATCACTGTGACGTAAAAGTGACCAGTTGCGCAGGCAAGTCTGGCTCTCGTAGTCTACGCTTGACCTTCATGACTGCTGTACCCGCGAGAGGAGCTCGAAGGGTTGGTTCTCTCCGGCAGTCGTCCCAGTCGTGTTGCAAGTGCTGGGATATGATCAGCAGTTCGCTCTAGGTTGCCATACGCATTGAAGAGTACTACTGTAGTATGTTGTATTGGAAGAAGTTGACGTGGTGGAGTGGGCAAGTCAAATATCACAACAATTGGTCTGTGGTGTTCGTACGGTGATAGGCCAATTTGTGCAGTGTGCCAGTGTTAAACAAAAAAGATACTTTGCAGTTCCAGCTCCCTATTACACAGATGGCTGCGTATACGACCCAGCAGCTAGCAGACATGCATCTCATGTATGGGGAGGCACGTGGTAATAGCCATGAGGCAAGGTGTCTTTATGGAGAACGCTTTCCACATAGACGTTTACCGTCTCACGCCTTCTTTCAGGTAGTGGACAGTCGACTGCGTGAAACAGGGTCAGTGTTTCCACCGCGGCAAGAAGTTGGAAGACCCCGAAGTGTACGCACACATCAGTTTGCAGAAGATGTGTTAACAGGGGTCGCAGAACATCCTGGCACCAGTACGCGCGTGCTCGCTTGGGCACGAAAGACGTCTCATGTGAATGTTTGGCGAGTGTTATCAGAGGAAGGAATGCACCCTTTTAAACTGCAGAAAGTACAAGAACTGTTACTTCATGACTTTCACCCTCGTATGGAGTTTTGCCAATGGTTGTTGCATCAGCTGGACACAAACCCTCACTTCGGGGCAAAGGTATTGTGGACAGATGAAGCCATTTTCACCAGGATGGATGTCTTCAATAGTAGAAACAGTCATGTGTGGGACTTTGGCAACCCACATGCACTTTTTGTGGCCCATCAACATCACAGGTTTTCAGTGAATGTGTGGTGCGAGATAGTACACGATCATTTAATTGGATCATACATTCTCCCTGTTCGCCTGAATGGTCGCATGTATCATGCATTTCTTAGTGAGGTTCTGCCTGAACTGTTGGAGACCGTACCTTTGGCACTGTGGCAATAAATGTGGTACCAACACGATGGGGCACCAGCTCATTTCGATCGTAATGTACGACATTTTCTGCATGACGAGTTTCGCAATAGGTTCATTGGTAGGGATGAGCCTGTCTTTGGCCACCGAGGTCGCCAGATCTCAACCCTCTAGATTTTTTCTTCTGGGGTGAAATGAAAACCCTCGTATAAGACACACCTGTCACATCAGCTGAGGACCTCGTTGCTCGCATCAACGTCGCCGCCGCGACGGTAGCAGATACACCTGACTTGTTTGCTCGTAGTCGACAATCCTTGATTCGTCACTGTCATCTCTGCGTAGACGTGAACGGCAGACATTTTTAAAACCGTCCGTGATTATCGCCCTCGGCAAATCCAAGTGAGAACACTCTTGGTATTGCTCCCCACCCCCTTTGTGTGGTGAAAGTGACATCTTCAAATGTTGTACAGTGACACACACTGTCTGTGCGTAAGACATTGTAGCATTTGTTGTTTGTTGTGAGTGTGTGTGGGGGGGGGGGAGGATATTACGTAGTTGTCGCGTGTAAAAATACACGTTGTCGTAATCATCTGATATTGTGTTTTTCTTTTCCTCCTCCTGGTGTAGTAATGTGTCTCTCGTATGCCACATGACATGATTCGTTCATTCCTCGCGTGTAACTGGGGTATGCAACCGTGCTCACCTTTTCGGATTTTGTGTTCCGTGCTCATGTTTTGATGTTTGAGGTCGGGGTGTGTTGTCTTTAACGCATTTCTCATTGTCACGGTCCTTCTTGCTGCGTTACATACCTTTTCCATGCATTCTTTTTGATGGAAATCCCCAATTCCTTTGAGGACTCCATTGCGCGTGCGTGCAGTGAACTTTTCATAGTGACTTCCGGACTGAGCACATACGATTCCTTTATGATTCCCTTGGAACCGCCTCTCTATATGTGATAGTATTCGTCCCAGTTAGGTGTGACGTTCACTTTGTCACCTTTTGCGAGGCTCCCTATCTCGGAAACGAAGCCTCAGTCGTAAAAAATGTAACTTAGACTTTTTGCTTGTTTTCGTGTGAGGAATCACCTCCCAAGCGTTGTAAACGACCCTTAGAAACACCCTGTATATACCTATATATAGTGTGTGCCCACGAGCGCGATTTGTAATTAATACACTTACAAGGGAGGTCTAAGTCTCTCCCTCCGATTTGCATGAAACTTGGCAGGTGTATGGAGGGGCCAAAGGAAGAAGTACGTGTTTTTGTTTCAGCTTAAAAAAAATGGTTTTAGGGGGCAAACCCCCCTCAAATGTTAAGATGAAGACAAATTGACGCGGGGATCTGACCCCTGTGTGCCACTCCGATTTCCATGAAATTTGGCAGGTTGTATGGAGGGGCCCAAAGGAAGAAGTACGTGTTTTTGTGTTTCAGCTAATAAACGGTTTTAAGGGGTAAACCCCCCTCAAATGTCAAGATGAGTAGAAATTGAAGTGGGGATCTGACACCGAAACCACGTAAATATGGCATAGGAAGAAACAGGGGGCATAGGGCCCCTCTATACACCTGCCAAATTTCATGGAAATCTGAGGGGGACACAGGGTCAGATCCCCACGTCAATTTGTCCTCATCTTGACATTTGAGGTGGTTTTGCTCCCTAAAATAGTTTTTTTTTTTTCCGAAACAACAAACACGTATTTCTTCCTTTGGGCCCCTCTATACACCTGCGAAGTTTCATGAAAATCGGAGGGGGACACAGTGGTCAAATGCCCACTTAAATTTGTCCTCATTTAGACATTTGAGGGGGTTTGCCCCCTAAAACAGTTTTTTAGCCGAAACAAAGAAACACGTATTTCTTCCTTTGGGTCCCTTTATACACCTGCCAAGTTTCATGAAAATCGGAGGGGGACACTTAGATAACCTCCCTTGTTAGTCTTACACTTTGTAATTATATAACACTGCATATATTATAAAGTTTTATTTTAATTTATAAAACTGTAACTGTAGAACAATTGTATAATTTTTGTATAACATTTCTATCTTGTTAAATGTGTTAAAGGTTTCATCCTGGAATGCAATGTCTCACATTTATGTGTGTTTTCATTTCCAATACATTCGAATGAATACATATTCGTTTCAATGGCATTTACAAAATCACCTCTGACATTTTATGTTAAACAAGTAAGATTATTTTTGTGCACGAGTGTGTTAGCCGATGGGTAGCAACGTATTTTAGGAACAACACTTGAAAAAATATCTTGAAGGACTAACTAATGAAAAATGTCTTTGTAATCGAAGATCATAATACCTTTTAAGGTGTGGTAATATTATAATGGGATTAAGATAATAAAACTCCCCTTCGTTCCCAAAACTTGGGAGCTGTTTACCATTGACGCCGGAGTGATTAGCGTAGCGCGCTATGACGTCAGGAGTCCCTAGGGCCTCCCCGATGGCGCAGTGGTAGCGTCGTCGCCTTGAAATCAAGGAGTCCCGGGTTCAATATCCGGTGGAGGCACATAGTGGTACGGATCCCACTGTAGGTCCAGTCCCGATTAGCCATACTGTGCATATAGTGGACTTAAAACATCAACTCAATCAATCAAAAAGCTAGGAGTCCCGGGTTCGAATCCCTGCCTGGGCATGGGTGTTCTTTGTGAGTGTCCCTTCATCATTTCCATCATCGTCGCGATTAGCCTGGAGTTGCAGAGAAGCGACGCCAAATAAAAAAGTCAAATTTTTCTGAATCTATGCAACCAAGCTGCAAAGTGTTCACAATTGACACTAATGAGTCAATTTGATATTTCCATTTGATAAGCATGTGACTTATCCATAAATAATCGCTGGGATATCTTGTTGGTATGTACGTATGAATAGTAAGTCGAACCAGACCGAGACTCTTGGACATTATGTCTCTTTTCTCCTGCTTTTCACAGATGTCTGTCTCGTCTTCAAGAACCTACAGCCTGTCCCAGGAGTCTGTGGAGCAACGTCGCGCATAACGGTAGTTATAACTGGGCGCAGTGAAGCAGTGCGCGCTGTTGCAGACGGCGGGTAGCTTTGCGTTGCCCTCTCCATGCAATTCCTTTCCCTCTCACGTCTTCATTGGTCGAGCCCTTACGAGTGAGTCACCACTTGCTAAGAGGACTCGTTTTCGTTGGCATGCTCCACAGACTCCTTCTCATTCTACTGCTGCGAATGAATGATTTAATTAACTAAAATTGTTGGGTGCTTCGGTACACAAGACCATTTTGCACCCTTCAATGTATGCGGGGAAATTGCCCCTTATCTGGAATTCTTACCTATACTCAAGGGCGTATTTAGGGGGATCCAGGGGGTCCGGACCCGAAAGACTTATCAAGTACTTAAATTAATATATAATATAATATAAAAAAATATATTCGTTTAGCCATTGTGGTATAATTGCCTCTGAACTTATCGGAAGACAAGGATTATATTTGGATCATACGGCTTTGAATGACATTACAAAGAAGATTTATGTACACTACTACTCAAAATAATATGCATAAGATATTAATCAGAAACTTACTTTTCTCCAACTACATGTAACATCATTTTTGTTATTCGATAAATATTCAATTATTCATCTATTTGACATTAATTTCATTGCCAGGGCACTTGTTTTTATGTAAATTATTCCGATCTTAACTACAGGTAAGCTACGTAATGAATATGCGCTGTTATGTCTCTATTCTTATACAGTTTTTTTACCTATTCGTGTAATAATAATATAATATTAATTTATGTATTGTAATTAGTATTAATTTGATTTAATTTAATTATTTTAATTTAAACATTATTATTATTATTACCATTATTATATTACTATTATTATTATTATTATTATTATTACTATTATTATTACTACTACTACTATTCCTGAAACACTTGGTACGGACCCCCTCCGAAACATATTTCTAGATACGTGACTGCGCAAGTAGTGACGGGACACGACTCCACCAATAAACACGTAAGAGGCGGGCACGTATCTAGAAATGTATTTCGGGTGTGGATCCGAACAAAGTGTCTCAAAATAATAATAATAATGTTTAAACAAGAATAATTATTATATTAAATTAATTAAAATATTCAAATTAATTAATATTATACTTTTATTACACGAGTAGATAAAATAACGGTATTAGAATACTGATAAAGAAACACGTATTCATTATCTAGCCGGCAAAATTTGTACAAAGAAAAAGTTCCCTGGCAAGGAAATTAATGTCAAATAGATAAAGAATTGAATATTTATTAAATATAAAAAAAAGGTTGTTAGATCCGTTGACGAAAAGTAAAGTTCCTGGTAATACGTATTTTATGCATATTATTATTATTATAAGTAGTAACAGATCTTGCATAAATCTTCTTTGCCACTGTCATTCAAAGTCGTATGATCCCAATATAATCCTTGCCTTCCAATAAGTTCAGCTGAAATAAATAACCGATTAAAGAACAAGTATATTTTCATTATTTAATTTCAGTTATTTTATTATTTTCATTATTTAATTCTAGTAATTAGTAAGTCTTTCGGGGGTCCGAACCCCCTAGACCCCCCAAATACGTCCTTGGTGAGAGGGAATGGGATTGCGTGGGGACGGGGGAAGCGACTGCAGTTACCAGCCTTCACAGCAGCGTGTACTGCTTCGCTCTGCCCACTCGATTTTCTCCCCTTCTGTGCTGCTATGCACGGCCTTGCTCCAGAGATAGTTGAGACAGAGTATAAGAGTAAAAAAAGGGCGTAAAAAGCCCCTACAGAAAAGTTTAATGTGCAAATTTATAAAGGGATGCACAGAAGAAACACGACACATTAAAAGGTAAGAATAAATGCACTAAAGACTTCCTCACAGGCAGTGCAAGAGACCAGCTCTTCTCAAAAAGCTAGAAACATTTGTTAAAACGCTGTCGTCATCTCCCAACAGGGATAGACGGGAAGATTTAAAATATACATGAGGATAGCAAAATCGGTACATTCAATAAGAATATGCCGAACATTACAGACACGACGCATTGCAGCACTGGCGTACACAGGATTTGTTTTTCTAGAGGAACTGGAATTGTATAGGTGGATGCTTTCAGTGGCACAAACTTATAGGAACCCGTGGGGACATAGCGCACCTTATAATTTGTCATGTGACGTGCACTGAGGAGTAGCTAGTCTAGCAGAGATAGATCAATCAATCTCGCATCTCTAATTATTTTCAAATCACAATATTTATTGTCTTGTTGAAGACACAGTTCATATGCAACACTTCATTTTTCACGTGTTTCTCGTCCCTCGGTGCGATCCGCGGGCAAAGCTGGCCTAGCTGACTCTTCCTCCGCCTTGCCAGTTCCAGGTATAGAAACGTACGCCCGAAGGAAAAGTTAAGATCGCTGCAGTGGTTGAAAGCACGTGCTTTCAGGTCCACCTAGTCTATCTCCTATAGAACAGATAGGGGATTGGTTTCCCTTCGATTTCTTTGTAAATCCTCTAAAGAATTTACGGGGAAATTTTCTGCAGTACTTATGTTCTCTGTATTTACACCACAACGTTTTATACGTTGTACTAGATGTATGTATAATATGAAATGCATTTTTATTATTTATGAAATGGGAACGTGTTATGTGCAGACAATAATGTTATGCTTTTCTTTCTTTTCTTTTTTTCAAATATGGAATATATAATAATTAAATTACAAATATTTGCTCAGGCTCTCTCTCGCTCTCGTTTTAGTAGTGTTTTATTTAAATATACTAATCTCTTGGCCTCCAACGGATGTAATTCTTTGAGCAAGAGAACGCGCGTTCATATTGTTGTTGGTTTGGTTTATTTTACTTCGCTTTTCTGCCACATTTGGTTATCGCGAAAATGAGGATGAGTGATGATATGATGAAATTGATGAAGGGGCCTTATATGAACAATCCAGGCCGGGATTCAAACCCGTAATGAGCGTGCATTCTTGTTCCTATGTGTTGTACGTACTCTGCAGTGAATTATGAAATAATTTGGAAAGAAAAATGAATCTCAGAACTCGAAAAGCCAAATAAATATTTTTGTGTTTTGTTACCTGTTTTGTTTCTGTGCATAAAGTGGACTTAAAACACCAAATCAACCAACCGTTTGGGGAATGGATATTACAGCGCGCTACGACACCAGGAGTTCCGGGTTCGAACCCCGACCTGGGCATGGGTGTTCTTTGTGTTTGTCCCTTCATTAATTTTATCGAATCATCTTCGCAATTAACCAAATGTGAGAAAAAAGCTACGCTAAGTAACAAAAATCAAATCAAATCATTGATCGATTGCTTGATTTGGTTTATTTTACTTCGCTTTTTTTCCACTTTTGGCTAATCGCGAAGATGATACGATAAAATTGATGAAGGGACACGCACAAAGAATACTCATGGCCAAGCCGAGATTCGAACCCAGGATCTCTGGATTAGTGGTCAAATCAAATCGTCTTTTATTTTCGAATGGGGGTGGGGGTTACGTGTACTTTTCTTTTAGTACTCATTCATCATTTTGCAATCTTTTCCTGTTATTGACGTCCTATTTTTTTAGGAATACTGGGCCATAAGGGGGGAGGGGTATGCCCCCACCAACCCCCCCCTTGAGCACGCCACTGATTGCTAGCCAAGTGTCGACGTCACCGCACGTCACTGCTATTATTACATTTGTTATTGCTACATACATATATTTGCGTATTGAAATCAGTAAATAGCAGATTTAAACAGATTTAAAATATAGCGAGTACGATGTGCATTAATTAATTAATATCATGATACATGGAAGGGAGAATTTGAGATTTTTTAAATTATAAAAACCCAATGTTTTTTGAAAATTTGTCTCCACTGGTTGCCTTCTAGGGGGCGGCATACACAATAAGATAGTTCGTATATTTTGAACGTTCCACTCTCAAAATGGCAAGTGTGGGTCATTTACATCGTACACTGTTTTTCCCCCGAGGGCTTTTATTTGAAAATTTTGCTTTTTCAAAATTTCGGATGGGGCTGTAGCCCCTTCAGGTTCCCCTCCGTAGCCCAGTGCATTGGAGGGTCCAGTCAACTTGTGAATGCGGGTTTATTTCTTGCTCTCTGATTGGCTGTTGGAAAGTTACGGCGCTCTGATTGTGAGAATATCTTATTTGCGCTGTACGTTAGGTTAGGTTGGGTTAGGTTAGATTAGAAAGCAGCAAATTTGCGCTGAAAATAGGAAATAAGATATTCTCACAATCAGAGCACCGTAACTTTCCAACAGCCAATCAGAGAGCAAGAAATGAACCCGCATTCACAAGTTGACTGGGGGAAAAAATCGCGTCCAGCGCTTGCAGCAAGTGGCCATGCGCGAGACACTTACTTGGCTGACAGTGTCCTGCAAGCGCGAACATTTGACGACACTCTCCTTGGCGACAATCTCTCTCCCCTCCGCCTCGTCGCACAGTCTGCGTGTCTGCGTCTTGAAGGCATCCATGATCTCCTGCAGCTTGGTGTTCTCTTCCATGACGTTGCGCACGGCTGTCATCATCTCCACGTTCTCCTGGAAAGCTTTCACCGTGTTCTCGGATATGTTTCTGTAATCAAAGAAACAAGCAAATCACACACCCTATCTGCCTTAACTTTGACATCTGGGTAGAGTGTTATATTGGAACAATTCCCAGTGGAGAGAGAAAGAAACGAATAAATTCCTTTAACAACTGGTTCAAAATACCAAAAAATTACAGAATACTTGAGATACTTTTATTGAGTATCAGTGTACTTTTTTTAAAAAATTTAATTTCTTGGTTGGTTGTTTGGTTGATTTGGTGTTTTAAGTCCACTTTATGCACAGTAAGGCTAATTGGGACTGGACCTACAGTTTAAAGTGGGATCCAAACCACTTGTGCCTCCACCGGGTATCGAACCCGGGACCAATTTTAATTTCTATTAATATTGAGCATTAAAATGTTCATACTAATATCTGTTTCCCGTTCATGTTTTGTTATTATTATGTATACAGTCAGCGGCAAAAAAAATGGGACACTTACATCCTGATATACTGGTTTCCCTGCAGTGTTGCCTAACTCTAAGGTGATGAGCCGACATCAATCGCAACTTTGCAATAGTAAATTCTAAACACTAAGTTGCTGACCAAGGCAGTTTATTAAGATAAAAACACTTAACAGGTAACGTTGAAGAACGATGAAGAAAGGAGAAAGACTGGGATGGAGAGAGGAAAGAAGAGAAGAGGAAGAAGGTGAAGAGGGCAGGAGAAGAGTGGTTATAATCGGAGACGTTCAAATATCAGAAGAGAAGGAAGCTTTTTTGAAATTAGGCCGAGGTTTCAAAGTGATGGAGAGAAATGTGGACTATGAAGAGATTGTATATGATATTGAGGAAGCGGTGCTACAGATTGAAGAAGAGGCAGAAAGGGATAAGATTAGAAGAAGAACAGGAGCCATTTTCAAGAAAGAAATGGCTAAACAGAGAAGATTAGATAATTTGAGCCAGAAGGAAAGGGAGGGTATGAAAAGAATCAAGACAAGGAACGATGTGGTGGTGGAACAGGCAGATAAGGGAGGGGCCAAAGTCGTGATGGAAAAAGAATGGTACGAGAAGAAGTTTGAAGACCTGAAAGGGGACACGTATGAGGAGATTTGTGGAATGGAAGAGGAACGCAATATTAGAGAAAAGATCATAAAAGATTGTGGAAAGGGGGGGGGGTTAAAAAGCTCACGAAGGAGGCAGGAAGACTGCCCAGTTTAAAAGGCTTTCCCAAAATACATAAAGAAGAGATAAAGTTGAGACCAGTGATGAATTGGAGGGACAATATTTTGGAACCATTGGAGAAGAAGTTAAAAAAGGTAATTGAAGTGTTAGTGAGAGAACAAGAAAGCACAGAGCCGTGAAAAACAGTGAGCAGGTAGTGGACCTTATAAAAGGTCTGAAGGAGTCTGGGGATAAAATCACAATGTTTAGCCTAGATGTGAGAAGCATGTTCCCGAGCATCAAAAAGGGGACACATAGTGGATATAGTGAGGAAGAAAGTGGGGAAAAGCATTATAGGAAAATGGGATAGTGAGAGAGTGGTACAAGCGCTGGAAACCATTTGGGACAATGGCTACAGCAGAGTGGGGAGTAATATCATCAAGATTAGTGAAGATCTGAATATAGGCTCTTGCTAGAGCCCTGTTCTGGCGGAATTAGTTATGAATGAATGGGAGAAGGAAGTGATAGTGAAAGGAGGAGATAAGTTAAGTCTGTTTTGTAGATATGTGGATGATTGTTTTGGGATTGGAAGGGAACGAAAAGGCAACTGAGTAAGCTTGTTAAAGATGTAGAAGATGAGAAAGCAGGGATATTCCTTGAGCTCGAAACGGAACATGAAGGAACATTAAATTTCTTGGATATTGAGATGAAAAAGAAGAGAGGAATGGGGATTGTGGATACATGGTATCAAAAGAAGTGTTCGGCAGGAGTGTTCAGCCACAAAAGAAGTGATGTGAGTGATGGAACTAAACGTAATTTTATAAGGAGCATGGAAGACCGAATAAAGAAGATATGCACAGAGAAAGGGGAAGAAGAATCCAAGATTAATAGCCTGTGGGAACAACTAGAAGAGAATGGCTATGAAAGAAAGACAGACACAACATCAACAGAAGAAGGAAAGAGATAAAAGAGAGAGGACTGGAAGAGAAGGAAGAAAAAAAAGAGAGATGGTTTGGTATAAGAAGTATGGGCGATGCCACAGAGAAGATATGCAAAGTGCTGAGGAAAGTGGGTATAAGAACTTACAGGAAGGGAGGACGCACTATTTTAAGTATAGCCAGCAAGAAGAAGGAAGAAAAGAGAGAGGGAGAAGCGGAAGGGGTTATCTACGAGGTGAAGTGCAGAGGATGTGAAAGTGTATATATAGGGGAAACGAAGAAGAGACTTAAAGACAGGTTAAAGCAACACATGGATGATGTGAGATTGAAGAGAGACAGGAATGCCATATTCAAACACACTAGAGAAACAGGACATGAAGTTGAATGGGATTCGGGTAGGCGAATAGGAAAAGAGAAGAGAGAACTAGTGAGAAAATGGAAGGAGGCCAAAGAAATAGAAAAGAAAGGAGAAGACATCATGAATTGGAATGGAGGACTCAAGATAAACAAGGAATGGAAGAGTGTGTTAGAGAAAGTTGAAAGGATGAAGAAAAGGAATGAAGATAAAAGAAGTATGAACAAGGAAGAAAGAAGGGAAAAGAAGAAGACCAGAGGAGGAGGTATTCATCCATAACCAAAAAGGCAGGAGGGGTGGGGGAAGGGTAAGCAGGTTGTTCTAGACTCTTGCTAATCTTGACCTGTCAATCACCTGTCAGTGTAGTAGACCCATTAATCAACAACTGTCAGGAGGTGATATGTTTAATTCCTTTCCATAAATCTTCCTAGATAAGGACTGTCAACTTGATTTGTTGTTGTGTGGCTAGTGACCCTGCTATGTGTATGTAATCTTTCTGTGTGTAGTATAGTTCATCATTTTAGTTTAGTTCTTCCTCTGAGGAAGAGCCTGATACAGGGTTGAAACGTTACCTGTTAAGTGTTTTTATCTCAATAAACTGCCTTGGTCAGCAACTTAGTGTTTTTAATATGGAAACAAGGCTTAATTATATTAGCAAATTCTACTATCATCGGACAGTTAATATGAATTGCCGTTTTAAGTCCACTCTTAGCATGGATAGGCTAATTAGGACCTGACCTACAGTTTAAAGTGGAATCGGAACACTGTGCAATGTGCATTCACCGGGTCGAACCCGGTACCCAACATAACGCATTACAGGGAAGCCAGTATTGCAGGATCTAGGTGTTCCATTTTTTTATTGCCGCTAACTGTACATTTGCTAATGTTCTCTTAATCTTTGAATGTAACCTACTCCATTACATTTTTTTCTGAATCATATTTTTCCCTTATGCTGAGAGAAAATGTAAAAAGCGAGAGAGATGTACAAGGAAAATAAAGACACAGAGGAGAGAAACTAGTAATAAAGAAGTGAGGCAGAAAGAAAAAAAGAGAGAGAGAGAAAGGAAATAAAGAAGCGAGAAACAGTTAAAGACAAATAAGTTGGGCAAAGGCGGGGTAGGATGAAAAGAAAAGGAAGAGAGAAAAAAGAATCGTGATAGGTGCAGGAGGCGAGACAGGGAACGAAAAAGGAAAAGAAAGGAAAAATAAAAAGCGAGACAGATAGGGAGAGAAGGAATAAACAGAGAGGGAGAGAGAAAGAAGAGAGAAGAGAACTGAACTGTGATACGATACTGTTTGGAAAAAGGAAACGTACGTTTGCTTCGTAGTAGGCTTGTACGCACATGCTGTAGAAAGATTTTTGCCCCACACGCATAAAAAAGAGTGAAATAAATTGTAAGAGAGGAGTATTTATAATGATCAAAATGTACATTGTGAAAGAAGAGAATAAAATAAAATGGAAAGCAATCCTGTAACTCGGTGGTTTCCAAACTTTTTCGTTTCACTGCGCCCGCCCAAGGCAGAATGTAGGCCTATCTAACACCTGCACGTTCAGGTAGCGTGGTTAAAAAGTTTAAAAAATAAGCACATATTTGGAACAATCATATGGATTAAATTTCAGTGACATTATTGGAACATTTCGCGGCGCAAGCTTTGGGAACCAGTGCTGTAACTTATTTATATAGGATGGTAACTAGGAGGCGGATAGGAATCCTTGCATGTTTAGAAGTAACTAATAGGTAATTAAAAAAAAAAACATTTTAAGTCGTTTAAAAATATTTTTAAAAATTAATGGAAATAAGGTTGTCGCCATTTTTGAAAGTAACGCTAACTGCGGTGAATGGCGAAACTATGTGCTTTTGATGCTACAAATAGGGATGGACGATATCGGAAATTTGATATCGCGATATATCATCAAGAAAATATCGTCACAGACGATACGATACGATATCTTTCCTTATCGTGATATCGGCGATATATCGCCTCCACGATATTTATCGCCAAAATATCGTGACGATATATCGTCTAGGTGATATCGCCTGCACGATATTTTTTTCAATATCGTAATATATCGTCTGGACGATATATCGTCCAAAACTAGTTACACACTTTTGGAGTTTTCCTTTCACATGTCAATGCAGAGGAAAGTTATATCGATTGTAGTCTTTGCGCAATAAATTAAGGGAAGTGTTACGGTCTAAATTCAGAAACAGAGGTTAACCAACTCACTTGATGGCTTTGGCGTGAGCTTGCCGCACGAGCCAGTTCAGCTGTTCCGTCGTCTCCTCTTCGGCCCTCCGCTTCTCCCGAACGAATCGGGTCTCCATCTTCTGAATCACGTTCTGATGTTCTTCTGTTACTTCCACAACAGTTTCGCGCAACTGGAAAATAGAAATCGGCCACGTTTGAAAATATTTAAAGGACTAAACCAATGTTTCGAACGTAATAACGGACAAGTTTAGTTCATGGCGTAACAGCTCTTTTGAGGGGCAGAGGCTGTCAGGCGGCTTTTTCATTGAGTGAGACACTATAACGGTTTCCTTTACTCTATCTTCACATTGGAACGTGAGTTATTTTTACAATTTAATGAAAATCAGTATTCAATTTTAATTATAGATGGCACTAATGCACAAAAGAACAGCAGGCTTCCAGTTAATATACGTAACACGTTGTGCAAGTCATAGATAATGCAGAATAAAGTAAGGGTAAAAATAGCAGTAACTGTGACAAAGTTACTTTTCAGAAATAGCAACTATAACTATGACTGAATTACTTTTTCCAGCAAAGTTTTTGTAACTTTGTCAGTTACTCCTAAAAAGGGAATTTTCATAACCCTGAATTGTATTTAAAGTTCTGTATAAACTAAGATTGTCTCGGATGGATTAACGCGTATTGTTAATGTTGCAATAACAAACCAAGTCTCCGTGGCGGAGTGGTTAGTGTAGCGTACTACGAAGTCAGAGTCTTAGGTTCAAATCCTGTATTGTGTTTTTTCATTTGCTTCTTCATTTCATCATTCGCCTTGTTGCTGCCATTAACTTGAAATAACGAAATGACAGCTTGAGTTACTTGAGAAATCACTGATCAGTTTCCAAGCTCCAGACTGTAAGATGATAGCCCCATTGATAGCATAACGTCTTATAATGAAAGATTCACAAGTGCGATTCCGAATAGACAAGTTTGACAGAGTTTCTTACAAGTCCAATTCTTGCACAAATAGGTTAATCTGAACTGGGCCTAGGATCCAAGCCACTGCATTGGGAATCCAACGGGATTTGAACACGGCACCAACAGGACCATATTCCATGGTCACCACCAGTGATGTTCCCAGTAGGGAATTTCCCCAGGAACGAAATTTTGGAGTCTAAAATTACAGGAATGGAAAAAGCATCCAAAAATGTGCAAAATACCTTGGAAATTAGACGTCTTGCATTAATGCACTACGGAATGCTGAATTCTCACTAACGGTTGCTTATCCTCTTCTAGTGGAGCATAAGCGCCTAAAATATCGCTTTTCGTTTCAAACTGAACTCAGCTAATGAAAAGAGATGTGGTTCTCCTTGGCCTAGCAACGATTGGTAGTCACCATTTCCACGTTGCGCGCTGCAGTGGCCTTGTAAGTGACTGTTTGAACCACAATGTATATAATTTCGGACAAAGTTATGTCAGGTGGTTTGGTACTTATTTTTTTTTATAAACCAGAGATCCCGGGGTCGAATCCCTGCTTGGACATGAGTGTTCTTTGTGAGTGTTCATTCATCACTGCGATATGCTAACCATTCCGTCACAGAAGTCGGCTCATATCTAGATGAAGATGAAGACAATCCTATTTACAACAAAACTTGCATTGCCTTCCAAGATAGACTGTTTTGAAAAAGAATAGAAATGTAGACAATAAACACATCGCATTTATCAATTATCACAAGAATACTTCATACATTTTGTTTGACACTTGTTTGTAATTGTAAAGAAGAGTGCAGGGTACTTTCCACATTTCTTCAACAATGAAACCACACGATAATTCAATTTTATGTCTACAACGTCGGTTCTTAAGCTTAAGCCTTGTCTACATTGTCTAAACCTATTACGTAGTCATACGTAGAATTTAGACAACCGTTGTTAACGAGTACACCCACCTCATCCAACTGTTTGTGGAGAAATTCTCTCTCCCTCTCGAAGTGCTTAAAGTTGTTCAACTCGCCCTGCATTGCTTGCATCTTCAGTTGTTGCTCTTCCAGTTCTTCCAGCAAGCGATCCTGCTCCTTCTTTGCTTGTTCCGTGATTTCTTGTCTTGCCTTCTCTGGAAAAGAAGATCATCAGCGTATAGTGTAATGTAACAATAAAACTGTTTTCAAGGATGCAAGGAAATTGGCTCTGTTCTTGGACGAGGTAAATAATTATTATTATCATCATCATCGTCATTATCATCGCCATCACCATCACCCTGGAATGTACAGGGTACGGCAGCGTTCATAGCGTATTTCGAAGTGTTAAAACTATATATGAAAAATAAAGTAATTTTGTTGAATAATCTTAGTGAATGTTAGTTATCAGTTAATGTTTGAATATGGCCTCTGGCAAATGAGTACTGCAGCGAGCCACATTTTTTCAAGTGGCGTCCGACGATGTCCATTACTCGTCCCAACATGTCTGTCGGGATACTGCTAACGACATCTTTGATGCGAAACTTCAGTTCCAAGATTGTGGCAGGACGTGTTCTGGTACACTTCTTGCTTAAGAAAACCACATAAGCAGTTCGAAGAGAACAAATCCGGAGATGGAGCTGGCCACTGGATGTGACCATAACGTGAAACTTTCTGTGGAACGGTCTGTCGTAAGAAAAATCCACCACACTTCACACAGTAACAAAAAAACAACTGAAGCAGAGTCTATTGTAAACGGCAATTCTTGTACAGTATAACGACAATGTTGCCGGCATCATTGTCATTTCCTAATCAAATTACGATATGAACACTGCCGCACCTTCTATTTAAAAACGAGAGCTTCTCTATGTACTCGTATCTGTATAAGACAATTGATCTTCCAATTTTAGAACTATGGTAGTGAATTGTGGTCCTTAACAGCCAAGAGCAATCTTGATGAAGTTGAATCTGTACCGAAATGCTTTCTCAGGTTGCTATGCATGAAATGCAAAAGGAAAGGAATTACAGTCAAAACTGGACGTAATGAAGTCGGATATAGTGAACATTCGGCTGTAATGAACCTAAATATTTACTCGATATTTATATGTGAACTTTCGAAAACGGTTCATAAACCCATCGTTTCAGTGCCACCATTTAACATTCAGTCATGTATGTTGATATTGAGTCAAAGTCATAAACAAATCAGCTGGCCAAACTTTCTAAATATATGTTTTAATGTGTGAATGACGAAAAGAGAAGCTTTCCATTAGATTAATTCCTTTAACTCCTTGTTAGGCAACAATAATAAGCACTTGTTTGGTGTTTCTTGATACCAATGTCACAATAGTTATATGTAATGTCAGTGATTGTACTTAAGTTTAAAAGCACGAATTAAGCACCATGTTCATAGACTTTGTAAAACCCTTCGATTACGTTAACCACCATTTACACTTGGGAAATATCGGTGTTACAAATGTTACTATTGTATTGTTATAGGGGAAAAGGGTGTAAAATCACCCCTTGCAAGATACTTCGTAAGATAATATACCAGTTTTAACCAGAGGAGCTTGACAGTAACTGGGAGATGAGAGGCGTCCATGGACTGAAGTCGCTTTGTCCATGGGCTATTCTTTACTTTGAGTTTCACAGCCAAAAGTCTTGCTGCTTTTGGCATTCCGTGAAGCTGCAGCAAAACCCCATTGCATTCGTTAAATGCTGCCCCATATGATTAAATAAGCACAAAATATCGAACAAGTGACCAAACATCTGGCAACTTCAACTGCATAATTGATCTCCATTGCTCCGAATTGTTTCACTTGTCTCCTTGTACGACTAAAACGGTGACCGTATTTGATAATATGGCCTTAGAGAGGGAAGAAGGTCAGGCGGTTGATACAAAATTAATTACATAACAATCATAATATAACTTGCAATCAATATTGAAATTATTGTAAACAAATTAATTTTACTGTTATTATTATTATTTTTATTATTATTATTATATGGCAAGCTCCTTTACTCGAAACTTAAGACGAACTATAGTTTTACTCACGAGACTACATCAGACAGAACAGAATTTCATCCCGTCTCGTCTTGTGGGCAATACTAACTAGCTAATATCAGGCAATCCGTGATTACTTTGTCGGATTTCACCCATTAAATATTCAGGTAGTATGGGGTGACTCATTCAAAAATCACCAAAATGTCAACCTCTCTTCCACGATGTTGCAGGGCAAAGAGGACTAGGCGCCTGGACCCACAGCCAGAATAATCCTCTGAGTTTTTTGTTGTATTTGTGTTTGTCCCTACATCCATTTCATCTTATCACAATTCATCCCCATCGTCACGATTAGCTACAAATGACAGAAAAGGGACGTAAAATCAATAAAATGAATAATTAAACATACTGAAGCGGATAGTCATTATGAAACTTCTGCTCAATTGAATCAAAGAAAATCTTTGAAAGTTTGGGAGGGGATTATTCTCGCCAAGAATTTATGTTTTGTGGCTTTTACAAAAATCCAATTTTTAATATCTGAAATATTCTCCATTGGAAGTATTAATTTCTTTAATTTCATTAAAACTGGTTCTGACTCGTTTCTGCATTTTACATCTTAATTTTCCAGGTAATTGAACTTTTCTTGTTATTCTGCTGGAATACAAATTAATTTAATGTATTTATCTTAACCACTTTTATAAATAAAAGGCTGCTGAGATCATCACTAATCCTATCGTCTCGACTAGTGATTTATCCACATACCTCCTCCAACATCTTTTTCATACCTCTTCCAAATTTTCCTCGACACTTTGTGGTCATTTTGGAACTTAATTTGCATTTACACCCCTCTCCCTCCCAAGCTGGAAATTCTGGATAAAGCCCTGGTCACGACTTAGCCAGAAAGTAGAAAATGGAGTTAAAAACCAAAATTGAAATAGAAATATTTGAAGAGTTGTTTCAAAGAGTTCCGAGAACTAACCTTGGTTCGATTTGAGCTCGTGGACCTCCGATTGGAGTTCGCGTATCTGTCCCTTCGTCTTCTCCTCCATCTCGAACGTATACACGGCCAGGTCGTTTCTCTCCAACTCGCTGGTCGCCAGTTTCTTCGACAGCTCCAGGTTCTCCTGGGCTATCCTCTGGAAGCTTTCTCTGGAAATCGAAACAGTTGGTACTTCAGCTGGAATCACAAGCAAGCAGAGCAGGAATCGTCGGCTCGGTATTAATTGATTGAGTTGGTATTTTAAGTCCACGTTATGCACAGTAAGGCTAATCGGGACTGGACCTACAGTTTAAAGTGGGATCCGAACCACTGTGTGCCTCCACCGGGTATCGAACCCGAGACCCCTTGATTACAAGGCGACGACCCTACCACTGCGCCATCGGGGAGGCCCTAGGCTCGGTTTTAAGTTTACTTTATGCACAGATAGGCTAATCGGGACTGAAACTGCAGTTTGAAAGTGGAATACGATCCACTAAGTGCCTTTTATTTCAGTAAACCTGTGATTAGATCCACGAAATTTTCTGCTGTTCCATGTACGTATCCCAAAGTTCAACACACATGACACGTTATGTATCGAGCTTCTTTAACCTTTCCAGTGCCTCCCCGATAGCGTAGTGGTAACGTCGTCGCCTTGTAATCAAGTGGTCCCGGGTTCGATATCCGGTGGAGGCACAGTGGTTCGGATCTCACTTTAAACTATAGGTCCAGTACCGATTGGACTATCTGTGCATAAAGTGGACTTAACAACAATTCAACCAACCAACTTTAACTCTTACAAAAATATTTATTCTTTCTAGTCTGCAAATAATTGCTCTGTTGATGCCATTGCCTCTGAATCCTTGAAAATTGCCTGTTTTTTTCAGTGCCTTTTAAGGTTAGGAAATAGGTAAGAGTCATACGGAGCAAGGTCTGGTGAGTATGGTGAATGATCTACGCACTGAAACATTAAATCCTTCAAATCAGGCAGGATATTTGCAGCCTTGTGTGAGGGAGCATTGTCCTGTAAAAACATAATAACTTTCTATATTTTTCTCCACTATGGTTCCTTCAATCACACAATTAAAAATAGTTTTATGATCCTACAAATTGGCAAGTTACGTTATGAGATAACACTCTTCACAGCGACAATGATAAAATTACTTACATATTTTGGAAAGAGTGTTGGGCCGTGAACTGTTCAGCCCTCTTGCCCCCAGTTCGTACTTATCTTCGTAATAATTTATTCAAGACACCGAACACGTATTTTAATTTCGAAGCGTACCTCTCATTTTGGAGTTACGCTTAGCCATGCGGAAGGCAGGAATGTGTTAACTTCAGCATAAAGCATTTTGCCAGTTACTGCAGAGGTAAAAGTGGGTTGAGACGGAGGAAGTAGGAGAAGTTTGGATCTGAGAGGATGCAAGTTGAATCTTGGAAAAAGGAGTCGGTTGTGATTTTAAAACGGTCGGGGTTTCAAAGTTTGAGACGATAGTGGTAGCTTTTGCATTTGGGAAGACAGTCGATTATTATGGAAAGTTAACGTCAGTTCGAAAGTTTGTTCGGGAGAGAAGTGCAGAGAAGTTTTAAGAGACAGTTTTAAGGGTCTAACAACAGTGTGTGTGTGAGGTTTAACTTTGAAACTCTTATTGATCATCTCTTCGAAAACGAGACAAGTAATATGCTTTTCTCTCATACGCCAACATTGCCAATGCAATCTTAGGTCGTTTTTAACCTGAAAATGTGTGAGTTGCCATTCATTTGAAAGGTTGTGTAGATTAAGTTTATTTAGGTACCTCCGCAGGTGAAGGATGCAGCTTAAGCGAGTGCTCATGAGTTAACATTTTCCCCCTATGGAACGATTCCGGAACCTGCAAGGTCCTTTACAAACAGTAGTGGCTAGTAATGTTCTTTACGATTTTTAGCGTTTTTACATTGACTCCCTCTGTATATTTTGTAATTGCTCGGTGCCTCGTATAACTTATAATCACGAATAAATCGCACAGAACAACTGTTATTAATTTGATTGGAATTGGTTTGATATCTGTTACGTAGCGTCACTTTCCTTCAGGTTTTGGCTAATCACGTCGATGAGGATGAGTGATGATATGATGAAATTCATGGAGGGACACTCACAAAGGATACCCATGCCCAGGCTGTGATTCGAACCTGGAACCCCTGAGGTCTTAGCGCGCTGGGATAACCACTCCGCCACGGAGGTACAAAGTTGATGTGAACAGTTGTATTGTGAGAGAAGCGAGAAAGAAACTTCTCAAATTTATTTATTTCCAATCTTTGCCAAAAGAGAAAAAAATAGGCGTCAATACGTTCGCAGGGCACCGTAATGTTAACTATTCTTCAGACATTCTGTCTTTCTCTTGCTCAATCAGCACTACTTGCCCGCCCCCACAGTAGCTACGGCTTTCTTCAGATCACCCATCGCGGAAATCGACCCGGATTTCCCATTTGGTGGTCAGGCATCCTACCAACTGTACCACCGCGATTCATAGAAACTGTAAAATGAGGGATGCAGTAATCATTTAGAGTAACATGATGTAGTGGACAGATATAATAAGATTTCTCTTGGTACTTACTTGTATTCATTTTTGGTCCTCTCGAGATCTGTGATGTGAGCCATGAGCAGTGCTATCTTTTGATTGTCCGTGAGTTCCCTATCCCCGGACGGTTCCTCTTCTTTTCTGCAAGAAAAGAAAGATAATATTCTTACATCAGTTTCCTTGGAAGAAGGTTTATAAGCGTTGTAAAGGACCATTCTGCAATCGCAAGTGCGCATGCGCCGACTGGACGGCGAAAATAGGGGTGGAACAGAGACTGGATTCCGTAAAGGTCGTCTGCTGCTGAAGCAACAATGAAGTTTCATTCATAGTAACGTCGCCGATAGAATACGTTAAGAGGGAAGTTAAGAGTTGTAGAGGCCATAACATACTCAACAGAGGGATCGATAATAAAGAAAACAACCGAACGCTTACAAATTTAATACTGGTCTGAAACCTAGAGCATTGTTTCGTGCATTTTTCTACCTACCTCCCCCATCGCATGTGGATTCGTCCTTTCGAGCTAGTCTCGCCTGCCGCGGTCGGACAGTCCCAGTCTAGTTCGCTGCACTTTTTTTACTCTCTCTGCACTCACGTGCCCCTGGCGTCGTAACGAGTTGTGCTAACCACTTCGCCACGGAGATCGACACCGACTGGACCACAGTACCTCCTTTGTTTATAATAAACGATGAAAATTATTTAATTATAGTAAATTTACTGAAATTATACCCAAAATCTCCAAAGAGAACAACAAGAAAAGTTATAATAATAAGTATTTGGGAATGGGTTTTTAAATCGCCACCAAACATTTGCACCACACCACTGAAGGGTTAAAAACACAAATGAATTTCTATACAATTTACAGAAAGCTAACTAAGTATTTTAGATCGGGGAGGGAGGGAGTTAAATAGTTTCAGAAACTCACTTCTTCTCCTTCTTCTCCTTCTTCTTCTTCGGAGGCATCTTTGCACTTTTCTCTTGCTTTGGTACTATTACTATCACTTTCTACGAATTTTAGCAGTATTGTTTCTCGGGTAATATTCCTACCGATTTTAACAATTGGAAGATCTACATAATGTACACTTTGTTAGTTGTTGCGTTATATTAGCGACAACACGTCTCTGTTAGCATGCGATTTATTACTAAATTTAATCACATTTCAATTGATTGATTGAATATGGTTATTTTACGTCGGTGTTGTGCCACTTTTTTGCTAATCGCGACGATGAAGATGAGTGGTAATATGATAATGAAATTGGTGAAAGGATACTCACAAAGAACACAAGATATGATGAATGAAGGAAATGAACCCAAATCCCGCAGAAGGTTTTACTGGCTGTGGATCCAAGCGCCAGAGCTTCGTTAGCTTGCAAAATGTTTCCCAGAGTGTGCTACGTGGAAGAGAGGCTGGCATTTGAGTGCTTACAGTCTTATATCCGCAATATATTTGCATTCACTGCAGTCAAAATGAAAGGTTACATACAAAAGACAGTTTTCTTATGATTATTCTTTTAATAGAAAACATTACAAACATGTTATACATGTTGCGGCCTCTCTGATGGCGCAGTGGTAGCGTCGCTGCCTTGTAATCGAGTGCTCCCGGGTTCGATATCCGGTGGAGGCACATGGTGGTTCGGATCCCACTTTAAACTGTACATCCAGTCCCGATTAGCCTTACTGTGCATAAAGTGGACTTAAAACATCCAATCAACCAACTATACATGTTGGAACATCACTGTTAAGAATCTACACATGCCCAATATAAAATTATACTAATATTTTTTTCTTTAATTGATTCAGTGGGACTTGATGAAAGCAACAGAAAATCTCAGTTTGTGACTTAGTGTATTTTCCCAAACACCCTATATATATATATATATAGATACACATATTGCAGACTAATGAGGCTCTGGCGTTTGGATCCACAGCGGCACAGCCAGTACAATCATATATGAGACTTACGTTGCGTGCTGTTGTAAAGGTGGGTAATAGCTGCTTTCTAGGGGGACGTAATACACAATAAGATATTTCATATAACTTTCCATTCTCAAAAAATCAATCGGGGGTCATTTCAGGGGAAGTTCTCATTTACCACTCTCTTTTTGAAGAGTTTTTCACGTTTTTTATCTTAAAATGTTTATTTTCTCAAAATTTCGGAGGGCTCTTGCCCCATCAGCCCCCTCTGAGTATACCAGTGTGCTGTCCATATGTTTGTGATTGTGCTTTCATCAATTTCATCTTATCACATTTTATCCTCAACTTCGCGATTAGTCAAAAGTAACACAAAAGTAAAGTAAAATAAAGCACACTATTACACACACACACATATATTTATATAGTATATATAGGATATCATTATTTCTTCTGAGAATAAAATAATGGGTGCGAAAGGGGTGATGACCTGAATAGAAAGGATCGCAAGTACCTCCTCGTACCCTCCTCCGGCGCCGCCTATGACCCTGTTCGTTGACCTAAGGCGGTAACAAGATGAATTAGTTCTTCCACTCCGTCACAAGCGCAACTCATGGCCGTAGGAGTTTCTCCTTCCGACTTTGCCCCGAACAGCTGACAAACTAATCTGTGGATCTCGGAATATGGCGCTGGCAGCCGAGCCTATATCTTCCCTCAAACACAGACGCAGGGTCAAATCTCAAGCTGGTATATTTAGATCAAGAACGCATGCGTCGATGGGAAACAACTTTCGCTTACTTGTAAAAAATCGTAATCACAGAAAAATTAATACAGGGTGGTTCGAAAGTCTTTGATCGTTTATTAAAATGAAACTGTCAGGTAGCTCCTTTTGCTGAGATATTTTCTTCAACATCAGTAATATTAACGAATGCGGACCGGTACTAAGAAGAAGGAATTATGTGGGTTTGTGTAGGGCAAAAGATAGATCAGGATTGACCTGGTTCAGACGGGGGGTATGGATAGAAGTTAAACGTAAGCGGGAGGACAGTAGCAAGGAATGTCCGTTATGCGGTGAAGAAGAGACGGGCATTCCATATTTTGCAGAAATGAGGAAAGACAAAATTATATTGGGGAAATAAAGGAATCTAACATGGAGAGTGTAAAGAAAGTGGTTTTGAGGAAGGTGTGGTGTGTGTGTGGGGGGGGGGAGGGGGTTGAGCGAAGAAGAAGAGCAATTAAGGAATTTTGGAAGTTACTCACATTACATCTAAGAAGTTGAGAAAGTAAGAGTGGAAATGAGTGAAATATGATTTGATTTTTGTTCTTGGCGTCGCTTTCTGCCACTTTGGCTAGTCGAGACTATGTGGATGAGTGATGATATGATGAAATTGATGAAGGGACAATCACAAAGAACACCCCGTGACTCCTGGCGTTGTAGTCCGCTGTGCTATCCACTCCGCCATGGCCAGTGAAAGGGTTTCATTAAAAGTACCAGGAATAATTAGTTAATAAATTAGTAGGCTAATAATTAGAGACTGGATTTTAAAGGGAAAAATTTTCCTCTGAAAGGGACAAAACTAGGGAAAATTATTGCCAGAAAAAGGACTAAAGTGTATTTATTTTAATATTATATATATATGAAATATCACATCACTCCCTTTCCATTGAAAACGTTTGAGTTGAATTCAATATGACGGGCAATAATATGGCTTACCTCTGCTTGACACATACTACTATGGTTCCCCCCGGGCCTAACATGTTTCTATCCTAACCAAATGTACACAACATAACTTCTTTATGTTTTATAGGGGGTGTAAAGGGACTTTTGACTCACCCTTGTACATTGTAATGAGGCCTTTAACAGTCACATAGCTACAAATATTATTGTGTATCCTCTGATCCAATTGCAGTCCCAGTTTGATTTTCTCATATGTTTTAGAGTATAGAATGGTGTGCCAAATATATTTTTAACGAATTTTGGAGATGACATGTTTTGAGATATTCAAGGTCAAAGGTCAAGGTCACGTGACATTTTTTTTATCCAAAGGTAGGTTTGGTACATATCATTGGAAAGCTTGTTCCATTCCCTGCACAATAAACTTTATTTCAGCTTCCTCTGCCAAATACGAGCAGAGTTACAGCACATTTAGTATAGCTAAACGAGTTCAGAAAGGGCAATTTCTGCGAACTTGAATAATTTTACAATTACAAGACAAATGAGACTCAACATTTTCATAGTTACTAAGTTCCAATCATAGTTTCAACTCCCCAAATTTCATGAAAATCTGAGATGGTCAAGTTGGGAGCTGTGTTGATTTCGCATGACTCATAAAACAATCAATCAAATCAATACAATAATTACATTTAATATACACAGTGACAGATGAACTGTGAGTTGTTGCGCAGTAGTATTTTTCAGTAAACATTTCCCAACATACTGTGTCTTCTTATTAAAAGTTGGGTTGCACCTGGCTACGCCACTGAGGTCATGACTGGTTTGGAAATAGCAAGTTTATGGTCAAAATGAAAAGTTGACGTTTAGTGGCAAGCCTAGCAGTCCAGTCCGTAGATACAGACGTATGGCAAAGTTAAGTAGAAACAATGCGTTTGCACAAAAAATCATAAAAAACATAAATTAGCTATGTTAAATTTAGGGTTGAACGACTTTTGAAATGCTCTATTTACCAAGCTCAGATTGTGCAACTTAACAAGGCGCTTATCACGCTCATGTGGTAGCTTTTGGAACTTCAATCACTTGAAACATTTTCAACGAGTTTATCTTCTTTCTTAATGCTTCAATTATATTGATGAGTCTGGCATAAACGAGTTATCGGTATGTATGTGTGCATAGGAAATATATATGTACATAATTTAAAGTAAAATTTCCTAACCTTGAATTAACATTAAAAAAAATTATTCGCGATTAAAATTACCACCTGAGCGCTAGTGTCTCTTCCAATATGGCCACTCTATATAAGATAAATCTTTGTTTACATTCAGTGATAGTACGTAATAGCAGCGTGTTGTCATGGCTGGTATGCAAGAGACGTTTAAATTACGCGATATTTTTAAAAATTGCGAATGCGATGTTCCAGGAATTATACAGAAAGTGAAGCTGTGCTGAAAACGAAGCATTTAATGATGATATGCAAAAATAACACGGAAAACGCAGACGAAACAAATGTATACGCACTGGTTCTTCAAAGCAGTGTTGTTTCATCTGCCCCTCGGTTGTAACTGGGGCTCTCAAAAATGATTTGAAAATAAAGCAATTCATATGTATTTGCAAAGCTTGGGTAGGAGAAAAATGTAAACATAACGTTGCAATTCTTCCCCCAAAGAGGCAGGCTGGTTTAATAATAACACATAATAATAATAGAATTCATAATTTCATCGAGGCTATATTCACTGAAAAATGACTTTTTTCTTTTTCTGGTCACCTTTATGATTACAGACATTAATTAATTCTCAAACTATTTTCATCTTCGCACTTAATCGACTTGCACCTGTTCCAAAATGTCATGCATAATACATTGTTTTCGAATAAAAAAGTGTTTTATTCATAAAGAACAATTTAAAACTTTACTTTCAAGAAATAGAATCATCTTTCGGAAAATAGTGAACAAACTCGTGCATTCTTCGTAATTTCCTTTCCGCATTTCAATGCTATACCCATGCCAATCAATTCTGTTTTCCCTGATTTATTTACAAATTTCATTTTGTTGATTCTACGGGATGGAAACACATGTAAACTTTTCACTTGTCCTGACCAACAAAAATATTTAGAGCCAAAAACTGAACAGTAGACGTTACTCTTTCGAACATTTTCCATGCTTTGAACGACTTCAAAACAACATAGTATCATACATAGAGTAGTTCCGGAAAATCCCACCAGATGTCATATCGGATAATTTTAATCGCGAATTCCCAAGATAATTCTTTTTTAATTTTGATTATTTTATGGCTATTTCCAATACAACTTTTCGTTCCTTTCCGGAACACTCACTTATTACCGCTTCTACAAGTTCACATATCATACATTGCAATCGAGTAAGAACTATTAGCATGTTGATGATGATGATGATAAAAAAACACAGTGCTCAAACAACAATTTGCTATGTACCTATTACAATGTATCTCAATTGTGACTACTGTATTCACTACTACTTTTGCCAGAATATTATCGAAACCATTAAACTCACATAGAAAATTTAAGACTTTTGTAGTGTTCTTTCCATAATATGTGCCAAACGTGATAAAATCTACGAGAAACACTAAAAATTACAAGCAAATTGACATTATCTAGTGATTTTGTGTGTATGGAAATGTGTTTGGCCTGTATTTTATCCACTTCTAAGCAATTTCAGGTAGCAATTAACGTTTTTCGGTGTTATTGCGATTTCGAAACCACACCATTCATTTCATATTGATTGATTTGATTTACCATATTTTACTTCACTTTCTACCACTTTTAACTAATCGCAAAGATGAGGATGAGTGATGAAATTGATGATGGGATATTCACAAAGAAATTCCACGCCCAAGCCGGGATTCGAACCTGCGACCCCTGGCGTCGTAGCGTGCTGTGATAACCACTTTGTCATGTAGGTTGGATTCATTTCATAAGTTCATCTCATTGTGGTGATTAACCGAATAGGTAGAAAACATCGTAAAAATAGCAGAGGCGCAACCACGAAATTTTGTCTGGGGGGCAAATACCAGGATAAAAGTACCAATAATAATTATATTAATAATAATAATGCTAACAAAATAATGTTAATAATAATAATGTTACTAATAATGTTATTATTAAAACATTATTATTATTATTATTATTATTATTATTGTTGTTATTGATTTCCTTTATTTTACTTCGCTTCTTGCACCACTTTCGGCTAATTTGCGAAGATGGGGATGAGTGATGAAAATGATAAATGGCTACTCGCAAACATCCATGCCCAAACCAGAATTCGAACCCACGACCAATATTATTATTACTAAGGGGTCCCGGGTTCAATACCCGCTGGAGGCACAAGTTGTTCCCACTTTAAACTGTAGGTCCAGTCCCGATTAGCCTTACTGTGCATAAAGTGGACTTAAAACAACAAATCAATCAATCAATCATTATTATTATTACTATTAGTAGTGGTAGTATCAAAGACGTTATTATGCTTGTAAATTACGCAAAAAGGGGATAGAAGTTTGTGCTAAAGCTACGAACAAACGATTTGAATTATTTTCTTGACACGTTCAATTTCACATTAAGAACGGAAAAGAAGCGCACAAACTATTTTTGAAAGACAGAAAATGCTTGATAAATGCATTTCAAATATAATTTTCTTTTTACATTAACATAACTTTCATGCACGATATATGTTTCACATTTATGCAACGTGGAGTGACGTGGACACTAAATTGTGTACGTATTCAATTTTTATTTAATACATATTATACACAGCATATATTATTTAAATGTCCTCCTCCGTAGTCGAGCGGGTTAAGGCGTTCACTCGTCTTAATATCGTTCACTGCGGGACGGCGTCGTCGGTTCGAATCCGGCTCTGGTCGGAATTTATTCGGCCTACGTATAGGGCCGGTGGCAACCCACCATCGTGAGGAAATTGGGGAGCTTCGGATGAGTAAGCGTAATCCGGTCCCGGAAACCTACTATAACGTCGGGCTGACCACCCGGCTATTCCAATACTGGTTGCAGATCTCCACGCTTAGAGGTGACGAAGGAGGGAGACCGGAAGTCGGTAGGTAAGCCAAGGCCCTTCAGGGCTGTTGCGCAAAGGATTATTATTATATTATTTAAATACATTACACAACCAATTCATCCATCTCACAATAAACCAACAGCATAAATTGTCTCTCGAAAATGCATGCTCCCTTTCCTCCAAACAATTGTTCATGCATTTAAAACAAAATGAATTAAGACAAGTCTTACTTCTCTGTCTGGTGATTTACAACGCATTACAGCGAACAAACAAAATTAGCAAGAAAGAAAATGTTTTTTTTTCTTTTTTTTTCCAGGCTGAAATCAATATTAATTCAATAGGGCGCAAATATTTTCACGGAACGCCATGGCATTATATCATTTACAACTTTTGTTCCTCCCCGATGGTGTAGTGGTAACATCGTCGCCTTGTGATCAAGGGGTCCCGGGTTCGATACCCGGTGGTGAGACACAGTGGTTCGGAACCCACTTTAAGCTCTAGGCCAAGTCTCAATTAGCCCCTTTTTTTAAAAAAAAAAACAACAGAAATCAATCTATCAATTTTACAACTTTTTTCATTTAGATCGTTCGGTGCCCGGGGCAGGGTTCTGAACTTGATAAGACTAAGAAAAGCAGGTATTGCTTGCGAAACGAGCAAGAAAATTTTACGAATAGTATTTTTATTTGCATAAAATTTCAAGTACTGGGCGGTAATTGCCCCCTGCAGGTACACTTGGCCGTCAATGTTTGCCCCCCTTGCCCCCCTGTGGTTGCGCCACTGAAAAATAGTAAGAATGAAAATTTTAGAATGACAAGTCTACAGCAATAGATGGTACCCCCCTCTCCTCCTCAAAGCAAAGAGTTTAATTTCCAAACTGACGTAATTTCATAAGCATGCCTTGCCCCCCCTTCCTGCTTTGGCGCACGGAAAACTGAAGAATAAAGGCAAATAGTTTAGTCTATGGTATCTCTACTTTGTGCTTGAAAGACAAGACTTTGATAAGCTACTTACAGTATTTGCTGGACGAAGTAAACACTGTATGCGGCGTTGTGCTAGGACTCGCATCCAGGCTACAAGTGTAACACTCAGTCAATTGCGGCGATCAAGGCCACGCCCCCTCCGGCACTTCCAGTAAACTGTCTCTCTTGTGTTCGGTTCAGCTGTGAGACGTCTCGCTCCGGTCTAAATGGTAAGTTGAAACATGAAGCATGCTTCTCGTCATGTTAATGTTATCAATTTATGCACAGAAACATACACCGTGCTTGCTTGTGTGCCATTCAACAATAGTTTTTGTGCTTCTTGAACGAATTAAAACGAGAACATCTCTACTTGCACAAGCAAAGAAGATTTCAGACACACGAAGTACAACCTCAAGTGTTGGAGCTGATTTTGCCTAAGGTGCTTTTTTGCTCGCTTGAACAGATACATAGCCTTTCAGTACAGATGTTCATTTGAGGCTACAACAATCACAGCATGTAAATTCTATTGTGCGTATAATTGCCTATTTCGACTGTAAGTGCCTATTTTGATATTTAGTGCGAAAAGCGCTTTAAAAGAGACTAAAAGCGTGTGTTTGTGCCGTCCGGTTTAGGTTGTTCCACAGGCGGATCAAAGGTGTAATGAGAAAAGATGGAACATTTGAAGAATGAATTTGATAACGTCTTAGATTTTTAATAACTCTGGGAATTGCTAAAATTAAAGTGTGTCCTTATATAGCCTCTTGCGAAATCAAGATTTTTTTTCTGGACATAAAATTATTTTATTTGAAAATTCTTCTGTTATAGAACAGATAACAATAATTGGCTTTGAATGTGAACCTTTTACAATCTACACTGTTAGTCACCGTAAATTTACAATATTCTTACCGTTAAAATGTAAGTCTTCCAGTTCATTTACAAAAATAGGACAACAGTTTCTTATATAAATTTGAATATGTTTGTGAATAAAGCTTGATAATGATTATGAACTGCAATCGCGTGCACTATAAATATATTTATAAAACATGAGCCATTAAAATTAGGTTAACTATTTAAAGGGACGTTAATTATTTATAAAACGTCATGGTCATTATTACGTAGTCCAGATAAACTTTACACAGTGTACCGGTACTTATTTTGGGAAATTTCAGTTGTCAGTTTTATGGAAGAATTAAATTTTGGATGTGACATTTTCATTTGCAGGCTTTTCTATCATCCACATGATATTGCAAGTTATTGCTTATTACAGCTACGCTTTTTGTTCTAAGCGCCTATTATCATGGACCCTTATGTTCATCGCCTTTTTACGTGCCTATTTGGGCATTTTTTTTGAGTGCCTAGAAATCCGACCTCAAAGATTCCTTTTGGGGCAAGATGAGTTATTGTTACAGAAATAAAGATTTCGAGCAGCGATGAATAGAGACACGTCAGAGTATTGCTGCGGTAGATTCAGATTCTTACCACCAGGTTCGGAAGAGAATTAATTTTCAATTAAGTGACATACAGAAAATCGAAATTTTTGTGCTTTTTACGACAAAGAAGGCAAAAGATCTTCCACCAGGCAGTAAAATAGGACACTGCTATCGTGTACCAGAGTGACGTTTCTATTGGTGAGTTTGGTTGCAGTAAATGGTGTCTATTGTCCGTGGCGGAATAGTTAGCACATCGCGCTACACCAGGGGTTCCGGGTTCGAATACCGGTCTGGGCATGGTCCTTTCATCAATTTAATCATATTACCATTCCCATCTTAGCGATTATCGAAAAGTGGCAGAAAGGCGAACTAAAATAAACCAAATCAATATATCAGTCTATTGGGGGCAAGATTTACAAATGTCATGCATGAAATTAATAATGTTGTATCGGCAGTAATATTTCGCTAAATTATCTGTACTTTTTTGTGCATGTTTCTCTCTCTTCCTCACTCCTCTCTCTCTCCCACCCTTCCTCTCCTTCACACACATACACACCTACTCTCCGCCCACCGTAAGATCGAAGCCGAGGTAAACAAAATCACGTGACTTGTGAACTTTCTTATTGGCTAGTTGTAAACTTATCTCGAACATAGATAACACTGGCCGAAAATACAGGGTGAGGCAGTCAAATGGGAAGATTTAATAAGTTCACAAAAAATAGAGTGAGCAAATATTATGTATTTTTTTTTAACATGAATGTACTGTACGTGAGTGGAAATTACTAGTGTACCTCAAAAATGTTCATTTTTTGAATATGGTGTCGGTAACAGGCACGTATCCAAGGAGGGGGCTTAGGGGGCTCGTGCCCCGAAAGTTTTCTGTTTACATTAGATAAAATAAGGTTTTCGGTTTCTTGTGATGTGAAATAAAATAAGATAATGTGACGATAATTGAAGGAGAGAAATAATTATCGAGGCAATACGGAGAATGTTCTGTATCCATGTTATTGTTAATAGCGCGTATCTAAGGTGGGAATAAGGGAGCTCGAACCCCCACCCCCAACCTTCAGGATTTTTTTTTCTGTTTACACTAGATAAAATAGGATTTTGGCTTCTTGAATAATGTGATGATAATTTGAGAGAAATAAATTATCGAGAAAAGACTGAGAATGTTCTATAACCCTGTTATTGTTACTAGCGCATATCCAAGGTGGGGATCAAGTGGCTCGAGCCCCCCCCCCAGGATTTTTTCAATTTACACTAGATAAAATTAGGTTTTTGTCTTCTTGAATAATGTGACGATAATTTAAGGAGAAATAATTATCGAGGCAGTATGGAGAATGTTCTATAACACTGTTATTAATAGCGCGTATCTAAGGTGGGGATCATGTGGCTCAAGCCCCCCACCCACCCAGGAAATTTTTCAGTTTACACTAGATAAAATTAGGTTTAAGTCTTCTTGAACAATGTGACGACGATAATATAAGGAGAAATAATTATCGAGGCAAGATGGAGAATGTTCTATAACCCTGTTGTTGATAATATTGCACGTAAACTTTTCTTGAGCTTTCAGTGTTGTCGCAGCAAACTTTAGCACTATGTAGAGACTTGTCAGCATTTGGAAGTTGCACAGCAAAGGTATCGCCACACGTAGAGCGATTCGTTGTAATTTTTAATCTCTGGAAGGCGCGAGATTAAATGAGCTTGAATAAGAGGAGTCGAACTACTGGCAATATTTATAAATGGTTTTTCTGCTCAACGTTTTAGAATATAATGAGGATATAAATACGCGTTAACCATTCCTAAATATAATTTCGTTAACCGAACTTTGGATCCAATGAGAAAAATTGTGTTGTCTCTGATATCATTTCCTTTTAAGCGTTCAATTCAAGGACTTGTTCAGGATTTATTTGATCGTGTACAAGGTGCTTTACTTCAGTCTCCAATACGAAATGACAAAAAACTTTTGCTGAGTTGATTTTAAAAATGTGTCCGAGATAAAGAGTGGCGTGCCCACGATTTTTGGCAGGAAGAGGGGTTACGCATACTATTTTTGGTGGTCAGTCCTCATTTTGCCATCTTCTCCTGTCTTTGACGTTCTTTTTTTTTTTAGGAATACTGTGTCAAATGGGGCTATGACCCCACCAACCCTCGCTTGGGCACGTCACTGGAGATAAATGAGTAATCGTTTGATCATATTGGGAGAAGAAACATTAGATGTGTTGGGAACGGAAGGGTTTTCACTGTGCATTAATTGTTTCGCGATCCAGCTGTATTCTATAAGACTTCCTTTGTTTCGTGCCGATATATGACAAAGACTGCGGAAGCTGTGACAGATAATTTTGAACACTTGCAAGTGCTTAGTCCTGAATATGAACAATTTGGTGGGTTTCGGCTTTTAAAAGAACTGCAAACATGGGAGGACAAGACACATTAGTGGCGGTCAGGCTCGAATCAAAGAGAAATATTCGAGAACTGTCTGCATCCAGTTCGCAGCCCACAGTTTGAATCTCGCGTTGTCGAGTGGATTGTCCATCCCGTGCATGTGTAACAGCTTCGTAAAAACACTTCTGGTTACCTGATACGCAGATGTTTTGATACCTGATGAGATGAAATGGACGAACACACATACTAAAATGGTTCCGGTATACAAAGTTAATGGAAACAGAGAAGTCGAGTGGTAAAAAATGTTCCGATTTCACGTTCTGATTAAAATGATAGCCTTAAAGAGTTGCAACGGTTTAGGGTATAGTTGCTTCCCATTTTTTTTTTTTTTTTTTTGCCTCCATACTATGGTCTCTTAATGCTAAACCTTGTCTAACAAGAGAGAGTAAACTTTCTTGGACCCCCCCTGTTTTGGAACCAAATTGCTACCACTGGCCTTAAACATATAATTGTGAGGTTCTATCTATACCCCTTTAAAAAAATGGTGTTCATTCCCCCTCCGAAAGGAATTCCTGGATACGTGCCTGGTCAGTAAGATGGCGTCCTTGGTTTTGCACACATTGTCGGAGTAAAGAGTAAAGCCGCCCATTTCTCACAAGTTGCGTGGTTTTGTTTGTGGCTTAGTTCTCATTGTAGAGAGAGCGTACAGCTTAGATCACCAAACGTGGATAGCGAGCTACCTGTATACCGCGCTACAACGCCAGGGTCCCGGGTTCGAACTTGTTCATGGGTGTTCTTTGTGAGTGCCCCTTCATCACTTTCATCATATCACTCATCCTCGTGATTGATCAAAAGTCACAGATGGCGACATAAAATAACCAAACCAACAAAAAACCATTTGTGTGGAGCACGACTGAGCATTGGGATTGAAAAGTCCCAATGAAAATAACGAATTTCAGGGTATTAACGAGCAAAGTCTCTCATAATTGACATGCTAATGTTGCCGTTTCATTCAGTATGTTAATTTTCAGTGACGACTGAAAATAGCCTCAATGAAATTGTTATTGTTATTATCATTATCCGGTGTTGTTATTAAACCAGCCTGCCTCTTTGGGGAAAAACTTGCAACAGCATGTTTTCATTTATTTCCTCCCAAGCTTTGCAATACAGGTGAACTGCTTTATTTTCAAATCATTTCTGAGAGCCCCAGATAGGCAGTTACAACCTAGGTGCAGTGCAGATGAAACCACACCGCTTTTAAAAACCGTGCGTATGTGCAGTAGTTCGTGAGCGTTTTCCGTGTTATTTTTATTATCATAATTAAATGTTTCGCTCTCGGCACAGCTTCACCTTCGTTATAGTTCCTGGAATTCACATCGCATAATTTAAACGTTTCTTCCATACCAGCAATGACAACACGCTGCTATCCTACGTAGAGCGGCCATATTGGAAGCGACACTAGCGCTCAGGTGGTAATTTTAATCGCGAATATTGCGGGACACGAAATGCGAGCTTCAAGGTCATCCGTCTCTCCTCACCCCTCTACGCTCCCGCCCGGCGGCGTTGTCGCATTTGTAGCTTCGTCTCAACACGAATGGGTGCAACTCTTAATGTCAACGGCAGGTGCGAGGTTGGGCTCAGCCCACCCAAATATAACAAATTCATTCAAAGCTCGTAAAGAATTGTAGTAAAAGGACACAAAGCGGCCTTAACAATTTACTAACATAACTCAGTTTCACTTCAAAATTGAAGAACGTTTCTAGGTTCTCAATCTCAGTTGGTTGAAATATAAACATTAGAGAAAACGTCATTAGGAGATGCCGCAGTGCTTTTCGTCAGCGGGTTTCCATTCTTGACGATTGTTTTGTTCTCTTGTGCTTCTTAAAATTACTTTGACAGACCGTAATTTTTAACTTGCCCTTGGGTGGAGCAAGTGGAGCGACCGCCCTGGAAGCAGTCTTCTGTGGGCGCCGAAATGAATAAAAATCAATAAAAATATTGAATACATTTGATTAAAATTGTTATTCCAGAATTTTATTTACTATTCCAGTAACTCTGACTAAATGATTTTTGCTAAATATATTTTTTAAAGTTATCAGTTGAATATGATTTTTCCCATTACAAGCTTTGTTTGCCTTGTAAAACCACAGGGAAGCTTTTCTTGAACTGATGAAAGCATATTTTGCTTTATTTTTATAATATTCCTTTTTTTTTACAAAATACAGGAAATTTATATGCTATTTTTTTTAAAACTAATAAAAATTGCACACAAAATATTTCTAATATGAATTTAAGACATGAAGAAGAATGCTCCAATACCGCACAACGCTCATTGGAGGGGGGGGGGGGGCACCCTCATGAAACGTCATTTCACCTTGAAAAATTCCTAGAGCCGGTGTAACGGAGAATTTGGACTCCATAGAAAAGTGACTGTACAGAGAAATATGACGGCCCTTTCCAGATCCAGACATTTAAGCAGCAGGTACAATATCCCCGTAGAAAAATGACTGAATCTCCTTTCTCACTTAAAAGAGGAGGTACAATTTCCTCGTAGAAAAGTGACTGTCCCCCTTAATTCCTTCTTATATTAGGAGGGGCTACAAATTCCCCGTAGAAAAGTGACTGCCCACTTGAATCCTCCTAATATTAGTAAGGGGTACAATTTCCCATAGAAAAGTGACTGTCCCTTTAAATCCTGCTTATATTAGGAGGGGGTACAATTTCCCCGTAGAAAAGTGACTGCAGACTAAATTCCTTCTTATATTAGGAGGGGGTACAAATTCTCCGTAGAAAAGTGACTGCCCCCTTAAATCCTTTTAATATTAGGAGGGGGTACAATTTCCTCGTAGAAAAGTGACTGCCCCCTTAAATCCTTCTAATATTAGTAAGGGGTACAATTTCCCATAGAAAAGTGACTATCCCTTTAAATCCTGCTTATATTAGGAGGGGGTACAATTTCCCCGTAGAAAAGTGACTGCCCACTAAATTGCTTCTTATATTAGAAGGGGGTACAAATTCTCCGTAGAAAAGTGACTGCCCACTTGAATCCTTCTAATATTAGTAAGGGGTACAATTTTCAATAGAAAAGTGACTGTCCCTTTAAATCCTGCTTATATTAGGAGGGGGTACAATTTCCCCGTAGAAAAGTGACTGCAGACTAAATTCCTTCTTATATTAGGAGGGGGTACAAATTCTCCGTAGAAAAGTGACTGCCCCCTTAAATCCTTCTAATTAGTAAGGGGTACAATTTCCCATAGAAAAGTGACTATCCCTTTAAATCCTGCTTATATTAGGAGGGGATACAATTTCCCCGTAGAAAAGTGACTGCCCACTAAATTGCTTCTTATGTTAGAAGGGGGTACAAATTCTCCGTAGAAAAGTGACTGCCCGCTTGAATCCTTCTAATATTAGTAAGGGGTACAATTTTCAATAGAAAAGTGACTGTCCCTTTAAATCCTGCTTATATTAGGAGGGGGTACAATTTCCCCGTAGAAAAGTGACTGCCCACTAAATACCTTCTTATATTACGAGGGGGTACAAATTCCCCGTAGAAAAGTGACTGCCCACTAAATTCTTTCTTATATTAGGAGGGGGTACAAATTCCCCGTGGAAAAGTGACTTTCCCCTTAAATCTCTCTTATATTAGAAGGTGGTACAAATTCTCCGCAGAAAAGTGACTGCCCCCTTAAATCCTTTTAATATTAGGAGGGGGTACAATTTAACCGTAGAAAAGTGACTGCCCCCTTAAATCCTTTTAATATTAGGAGGGGGTACAATTTAATCGTAGAAAAGTGACTGACCCCTTAAATCCTGCTTATATTAGGAGGGGGTATAATATCCCCATAGAAAAGTGACTGCCCCCTTATATCCTGCTTATATTAGGAGGGGGTACAATTTCCCCGTAGAAAAGTGACTGCCCCCTTAAATCCTTTTAATATTAGGAGGGGGTACAATTTAACCGTAGAAAAGTGACTGACCCCTTACATCCTGCTTATATTAAAAGGGGGTACAATTTTCCCGTAGAAAGTGACTGCCCACTAAATTCCTTCTTATATTACGAGGGGGTACAAATTCCCCGTGGAAAAATTACTTTCCCCTTATAACTCTTATATTAGAAGGGGGTACAAATTCTCCGCAGAAAAGTGACTGCCCCCTTAATTCCTTCTTAAATTAGGAGGGGGTACAATTCCCCGTAGAAAAGTGACTGCCCCTTAAATCCTTTTAATATTAAGAGAGGGTACAACTTCCCCCTTAATTTGATCCAACTAATTTAAGCGTAATTTTATATTTCTCAACAAGCCTAGCCATAATCGATTCACTATTTATTAATGCATTAATATTTAACTTCAAAGGTACATATTGAAAAATAGAAAGGCATTACTAGTGAAATTCTTTGGATAGACTTTGAAAGTAGTCTCACGGAGGTTGAGAACTACTATTCCGTATAACACCCACGGTGTCGGGATCTTAATAGGGGGTGTAGTTAGCTCATAAGCACTCTCTTATGCTGTATCTTCATCTGCGGAGGTACCTAGATAAATCTTAATTTATACAACTCTTAAATGAATGAAAACTCCCACATTTTACGTAGGTTAAATTACCTTAAGACTACATCGGCAAGGTTAGCATTTGACAGAAAAGGAGATTACCAGTCTCGTGTTCGAAGAGATGATCAATAACAGTTCCAAAGTTAACTCTCACACACAAAAACTCCCATAAGTATCTTATACTGTCTCTTAACTTCTCTGTACTTCTCCCCGAACAATTATCTTCCTCTCCTTACAACTCTGAAAACCAACGTACACTTTCCAAGTTAAAACGACTGTCCACCCCAAGACCAAACTTGAAATCTTCCAACCCAGAGTCTCCCCTCCTTCCTTCTCCTCACTCCACTTTACCTCACCTGAAACTGGAAATGCATTTTGCTGATGTATACGCATTCTTTCCTGTTTCCTGCCTTCTACAAAGGTAAGTGTAACTCGTGCAATGAAAGGTACACTACGATTCTATATGCGTGCGTGTTCGGGACCGGCTTCAGAAAAATAAATGTGATAGAGACTCGTTGCATGAATTTGGGAGGAAAAATAGAAAACCTCGTCTTTCAAGAAATTCGGACAACAGAAGAATTTGCGTTTTATTTATCAGCGCCTGTAATTGGGCTGTTGGATGTCACCTTCAAACCGGTTTCTAGATTAACTTAACACACAAAAAAAATACATTAATTTCTTTTTTCACGTCTTTACTTGCAAATTATATAGGTTCATTAGAGAAAAGACCAAACTACAAGAAACTAAATAACCAGCTAAGAGAAACTGATAAGGCCGAAGTCAGATACGTATGCTCCCTAGATCCTTTTCCACAAAATCTCCTATTTTTCTATGTGTGACGCCCTTGTGATGTGTTCAGCAATCTCAACATTTGTCTTTTGGTTCGTTGCAGGTGCAGCCATGCCCATCAAAAAGCAAGGGTTGGTGATCTGTGTCCTGCTTCTGCAAGCGATTTGCGCTGTCAGGGGTGCCAGGATACTGGCTCTGTTCCCATACGCTGCAACGTCCCATCTCATCTTCTTCAGGCCAATACTGGAGGGTCTGTCCGAGAGGGGACATGAAGTCGTGTTCATCGCTCCTACCCCACTCTCCGGGGACTCTTCGACATCCAAGATAAAGCAACATGTCCCACAGGGATGGCTAGAAGCGATCAAGAAGCCCTTTCCAAATGTTGTCGAGATGAGGCTCAATGGCAGAGGGAACTGCATTTGGTTCACCCTGCCAGCAGTTGGAAAAGCTGCCTGTGAATTCCTTCTGGGTACCAAAATCGTCAAGGACATCTTGTCATCGGATAAGAAATTCGATCTGATGCTCACGGGAAGCATTGTGAACGAATGCGCCTTCCCGTTCTCCTACAAGCTCCAGGTACCTTACATCACAATGTCCTCAGCACCTCTGGTGCCGTGGATCGACAATGCCGTCTGGAACCCGCAACCTTGGTCCTACGTGTCCAACCTGTATCTACCATACTCGGATCGCATGGGATTCTGGGAACGTTTCCACAACACCTACTTCTCCCTCCTTATGCGGTTCTCGCGCGAAGTCCTCTACTTCAGAGACATGGACTCCATTATCAGGCGCCATCTTGGTGACGATGTTCCCTCCTTGTCAGAGCTAGAGAAGAATGCTAGCCTTGTTTTTGTCAACAGTGATCCGAGCGTCGACTACCCACGGCCTAATCTACCCACCATAATTCCACTCGCTGCGACCCACTGCAGGCCACCAAAGGCTCTACCAAAGGTAAGCGAATTTCAACTTGGATCACTAGCCTAAATGTGTTTATAACAGGCCAATGTCAAGTCTCCTATGTAGAAATATGTTTCCTGAAGGCCCTTGCAAAGACTAAGCAGGTATACCACACATAATAATCATAATATTAATTATCTCTTTCACTCTTATTGAAACGCTCTCTCTCCTTTCGACTCAACTTCTATTCTCTCATCGTCTCTCTAGGAAGAGATAGAAGTAGTACGTGAAGACTTGAAGCAGAGGAGAGGAGATGAATATCGTAAGGAGAGGGAAGGAGGCGAAGATCGAAAGGAGAGGAAATTTAAAAGTGGTGAAGTGTTAAATCGTGCCCGATGGGACCTATTGGATTTCGAGGTCGCGATCGCCCAATGGTGTTCACAACGTTCGAAGCCCCACAGCTCGATATTGGATGCTAATGGCAACAGAGGGCGCAGCGAGAGGTATCCGAATGTGATACGTCCGAACGAGACGTAGTCGGATGGCAAAACCGAAGCATGCAGCACAAGTGTTGACATAAAAACAAACCAATGGCTATTCCTAAACAAAGCAAGCATTACATTATACTTACAGCAACACTTGTTAAAGTTGACTTTTCGGTAGAAAGGGACGCAAGCAATTTCCGATAGTGAGAAGGAAGTGGCAAATGACAAATTCGGTTGCATGACATCACCTTCCATTAGTTCTCGTCACCACGTTATACGAGCATCATTGTCTATGCATTCTGTAAGAGTGTCCACCTAGTTGATCGCCCTAAACGCTTTATAACGACGAAGAAGTTCGCCTTTGATCTTGCTGGCGCACACTTTTGTGATCGCTGTGGCGCGTCATTTTTCATTCATTGCTCATGGTGCAAGTTAAAAGGTGTGTTTTGAACCATTTGTAAACGTCGATCATACAGTCCGTAGAAGGTTACGTTCTACATCTCGAGTGCAATTATTACCCCTCGTTCCCCTATGCACATACATTAGCAGCTACGATTTTTTTGTCAGCATGTTTAGACATTGCACTTGCGAACTCAAAGTCAAATAGGTCCCTTGTTAGTGTGTCGCTCATTTTAACCATATTTGTGCTGCTTTGATAATTTTTCAGTCAACTTAAGAAACAATATTTCTTCCCTTTTTCAGGAATTGTCCGATTTCGTGGAGTCTTCTGGAGACGCAGGGTTCATCCTGTTCTCCATGGGCTCCGTTGTCCCTCCGCAAGATTTCCCCCCGCACATCCTACAGGAGATCGTGAAGGCGTTCGGGAGCATCCCCCAGAAAGTCCTGTGGAAGTGGAGCGGCAGTCCTCCTGAAGGAGTCACGAAGAACGTGAAGCTGCAGAACTGGCTACCACAGCAAGATGTACTAGGTGAGATATCCTGTCGCTTCTGTTTCTTGATCGTTTAGCATTATTCAGGGTGTTCTCACGAGGACTTCAATGAAGCACACACCCTAGCCCTACATGCCTTCCCAAACAGACCATTAGGCTCCCATGTGGGATAAGGACAGACCTGGGACACGAGGTAAGATACCGATACTCCTACAATGAATGTAGGGGTCAAGTACTCAAGGCTGTAACGATGCGTTCAACGCGCAGTGGGTCTTGATTGCTCGTTTAATTGGCGCTTTCGAACTGCACTAGGTGACGTCACTTCCGACAAGACCATACTTCAGGTCTGCTCTTTGTACCTTTCGGGCACAGCCTCTCTCTTTCTTCTATTTCTCCATCTATCTTCTCTCTCTCTCTCTCTTCCTTCCAAGTTATTTGTTTCTCTTTCTTTATTTCTAGTCGCACATTTTTAAAGTATGAAACTTCATAGATTGGATGTGAATGTTTCTCTTTCTCTCTGTCCAGGCCACCCGAAGATCCGAGCGTTCATAACTCACGGGGGCCTACAAAGCACGCAGGAAGCAATCTACCACAGAGTCCCTGTCGTCGGAATCCCGATGTTCGCCGATCAGGGCTTCAACATTGCTCGCGCCAAGAGGGACGGCACTGGAGAAATGCTGGAATTTGGAGAAATCACCGCCGACAAGCTCCTGGAAGCCCTGGACAAGGTCGCCAATGATACCAGGTTGGTTATTCCTTCGATCTTATCTTATTTGGTGTCACAAGAATTCTTAAACACGTGTTTGCGTGCATCAGTGACGGCACCAGACAGGGGCGTGACTAGGCTGAATTATTTGAGCCGGTAATTTTACATATGTGTATATCTCAAATTATATACTGCTTTCTTTGAATTAATAACATTCATTACATTATACACATAATTTGTTTTATATTCAGTTTATAATAATTAGAAAAAAGGGAACAGATTCTGATCTACGTACAAAGTTTAATTTACTAATATGGAGAATCTTGATAATAATAAAGTAAATTTTCCTCTAAGTTAGGGATAATTTTCGAGCGTACGTGGAACTTTCGGATGGGCCAGTGCCCTCGACACGTCTTAGCGACGAGGAGGGGTAGGTGAGGAGTCTCCCTCGTGATTGGCCAGGCCAGTCCGCTTTCCTTATCACCTTCTCTCCCATCAAGGGCAAAAAGTAGACAAACAAACCCTCTGTTAGCCCAAATATGCAATCGTGCACGATATTTAGAGGTATGTTAAATATGATAGCAAATAACCCCCTCCCCCCACACATATCATTCTGATTTCTGGTGCTGTCACTTGTGTACAATCACAAACACTTCTGGGTTGTAACAGTACTATTGACTTTCAGTGAGATTGTTCCAACCCAAAAAGGTCCGTGATTGGACATAAATTATTGCTGATAAGAAAATAAATCAGCAAGAACTATGAAATTCCAACAAAAACCTTCCTTTTATTATTTTCCTTACTATCCTTCAGTAAGCTGTTGTTGCTTGTTTTACTGTTTAAAAATAACTCTTGTTACGAGAGTTCACTTGTGTTCGATATCTTAATTAATACATTAAACACGTCCTTCAATATTTCCGTTGTTTTTATAGTTGTTTCCTCACCTGTTACTTTGCGATTTCTTTCAAAATATTGAGGAAGTGTTTTATTTGTTTACTGTCTGCTGTAGGCTATAATACTGAAGAATATTTTGTACCATAAATTGTCATTTTTAGAAATGTATTCTTCATGTAAACAGAACAATCTTAATTTAATCCTTGCAGTAATGTAGGCCTACGTGATGGACCCATCTTCAACTTTGTCTGACTCCTTTGTTGTAGATGTGTCATTCTCGTAGATATGTCATACTCTCGGAATGCTTACAGTGTTGATTTTGTTGGTGACTGTTCGTAACATTGTGCTACAATATTTTCACCTGTAGCAACAGAAACATGCCTACCTGAACAATATTCAACGTGTGAATATCTCGTCGAGGTGAATGTACGGCGTTTGGAAAATGTTCCGCATGTAAATCAACATCATCACTGTAATTGCGATTGTGTTTCCACCAAATCTGAACAACAACACGCTCTTCCGTGTATAACTTTCTGTTCATTGTACATAAAGCTCGGCTGGACCTTTAATGATGCCAGCGAAGCCGTTTTCAAATTTACGTTTCCTCTCGAAAAACAGCTACGATATTCACAATTCAGAAAAATTAAAATTATTTCTGCTTAGAATTCTTTCTTGAGCATTCACGTAAATCTTCGTGTGGTTTGCTTCAGCTGTTGCTTAGATATTGGCAATAGTTCAAAAGGCTTACTTGGCCACGACTATGTACAACAATAGCTACTGGTTAATGATTATTTGGCGATTGTTGTTGTGAAGTTTCGTTTCCCTGACTTCCATTGGTATTGGCTGGTTCACTGGCTCTATTCTGGCAGTTTGAATTCTGTCCCTTGGCTTTGGAGTACGTCTTGTGCTGAGTCTGAGGCCCTTACAACAACCGAAGGACTTCTTGCAAGGTAGGTGTTACAAGTTCTGGTGGTGGACTATCCAAGTATGCTGAAGACTTCAGGATTGATTATGTTTTAATGCTGATCCAGAATTTTCCAACTTCTTCGGCGATGGCGTCTTGCAGAGGTTCAAGCTCCAGGTCCTCCAGGATCTGTTAGTTTCATCGGCTGTTCCCGCTAATTCTTCTCGCTGCATTGTTTCAGACTTGTAGTTTATGCAGGTTGGATTTGGCTATGTTGTGCCACGTTAGGATGACATAGAGTATTGCTAGTCGTACCATGACTTTGTAGATCCTCATGCTGGTTTCCAATGATAGATCCAGGTTTCTGAAGATGTAGAACTGTCCTCCTAGCCTCTGGTAGCCTTTATGCTGATCTCCTTGATGTGTTTTCTAACGTCAGGCCGAGGTATCAGGCGGTATACCACTCACTAACAAGATAATCTGAAATAGCTAGTCAACGAAGGCGAGTAACTGCTAGTGTAAACTATCTTATGGGACACGTACTTCCTAGAAATTCTTACTCCGAAGAGTGATAGAGTAATAATCTTCTTTCTGCATGGGAGGGGATTACTTTTGTTTTAGTTGTCGCTAGTGTGTATTCATTTGCTCTTTGTAGCATTATTGTTTTCGACATCTGGTGTTCGCATCACTTAATCTGTCCCCACCCACATCCAAATACCTTCCTACAAAAGCAATTAAGAACTAGTTCATTAGATATTCATGTGATATGTTTTAGAAAAAATCTTGAGGCCAACACCTCTTACATTCTACTCACCGTCTAGCAAAAGCTGAACTCATTTTAATTTTGTTAATAAACCATGTGCATAGCCGCACCCAGTGTCTCTACATTGGATATCTGGAAGGGCAACATCAAGAATATGTGGAGCTATACTTCCATATCTTGTGCCTTTATGATATGTTGTAATTCACAGGTAGAGGTATCTCCTTTTTAACGGATATGAGACCATTAATAAATTAATCATCAAATTGCACATGAACTTAGATTTTCTATTACGTATATCTCACACGAAGACAGAACTGTTGTATTTATTATTTCCAATATGTTGTAAAAATTTAAGATGTCTTGGAACGGGGACCACCGGCTCCTTAATTTCATTCGTAATTGTTCAGTCTCTTCGATATTTCATTTCTTTTCTTTCCAGCTACAGGGAGAACATGGAGAGAAGATCGCGAGTGATGAAAGACAAGCCAGTGGACCCTGTGCAACTGAGCGTCTATTGGGCAGAGTACGTCATTCGACACCAGGGAGCACGGCACCTGCGTTCGGCAGCGCTCGACCTCAGCTGGTACGAGATTTACCTCCTAGATGTCGTTGGTGTGTCGCTGATAGCATTGGCTGTAGTGTTCTACGTGCTGTGCAAAATTGTTCGTTTGATTGCAAGAGTTGTAAGGCACAAAAAGACTCAAGACAAGAAGTCTAAACAGAACTAAGATTGTTAAGATCAGTGTGCGTGTGTGTATGTAAGTGTTCAAATGTAGTGTGTATTAATAAATTTGTGAATATGTACAAGATATGTTTAATAATAATACCTGAAATATTACTCCGATAAGTATATTTAAACCCTGAATTGATTTGTATGACCGTAGTCAGGTAGAGGCTTACTGAACCAAGGCTCCAAACGTCACTTTGAAAGTTTTCCAGATTTCACTACTCTCAAATTCAATTTTTTTAGAAATAAAATCTAACCAATTGTTATAGATTTTGAGGGTGCTGAATTCGAACAAGACATTAACTGCTATTGGTTGGTTCATGTTTGTTTCTATGTTCTACAAGGGGATTTATGCACGACGTGATTTATCGATAATGACAATAAGGATTTTATTATCGATTACTCACATCTGTCGTGCATAAATCTCATTGTTTCGAAAATTTTCTTTCGTAACATTTGCTTCCCCATGGTCTGCATAGGTACAAAGTTTCACCACAATCGGATTCCTGGAACCAACTCCAGAGAGATCTGAATAGTGCATCTTTAGTTATGGCCACGTCAGTAGCGTACGCAGGATTTCATCAAGGGGGGTGTTATTTCGAAAACTTTCTACAAATTCACATTACCATTGTTTTATTATACTTTAATTAATTAATAATAAAAATTAATTAATAATTCTTATAATTAATTAATTAATTTAATTACTACTAATAATTACTACTAATGAAACTGCTATTTATGAAAGATATAAAAAAAATATTACATTTCTTTTGTTTCTTTGTTACAAAATAATTGTCTAGTCAACGGTTATTTGTATATGATAAGTGAGACATTTTAAGTGTGAAGAAAATCCATAAAACAAGCAAATATATTAAATTTATTGAAATAATCGAAATATGAAACTCATTCAAGGAGTCGCGCTGGTCTAGTCTGACAACTTCGTGGGATATCCAGTTTCGATTTCCGGAATTGATCCAGCCTTGTCTCCGCACCCAGCCTCATAGCAATGGGTACCTGACAGCAACCCTGGGGGATGAAGGCTGCCGGAGCATGGTGCTGATCACATCAGATGCAAAATAGTTCGAGATCGAGAATCTTTGGGGCCCACCACACCACTACGTGTGCCTTCATGGCAGGGTGCTATATGCAGGGGGGAATTTACATTACCTTTACCTATGGAACTCGCCCAGGATGATGATGAAGCGCGAGAATACATGTTGCTAAAGTTTATAGACATTCCAACACATTTATCACTTCTAGGTGATTCACAAAGCATTTCTTCAACACTATTTAATGATGTGGATGTAGATTCAGTATCACTTGAGAGTTCACAAGGGGATGTGAAATCAGTAACGGGAAGAACGTTTGCAATAAGGTCGGCACACTGCGACGAAGCAAGGAATTTTCACAATTCTCGCGACAGTCACTGCGCGAATTTTTGCAAAAAGAATTGCAAAATTGAACTATGCGGCCACTTAGATTGTGTTTGCAATGTTGTGTCTTTCTTCATGCTGCATGGGAATAATAATTCAAATTATTATTATTATTATTATTATTATTATTACTGTCGCAAATCTTTAACTGTGATAAATTAGCCATTTTTATTTTTTTTCTACAGCATTTTCCATAATATTTCAAAAGCTCAAGGGGGGGGGGGGTTTAAACCCGGTAACCCCCCCCCCCCTTGCGTACGCCACTGGCGCCACGTGGTATGTAGAATAGCTATATGACAAAATTAATCGTCCGGACACCGTACTTAGAGAAAATGAAAATCATGTGTCTGATGAGAAAGAACTTTCCATCCTGAAGGAAGAATTCGCGCAAGCACTGAGGATAATGAAGAACAAGGGTGTATTGATGAGCGCTCTATCGAACTAATCAAGTTCCTAGGAGGGAAAGGAGAAAGAAATCTTTGAGAAAGAAGATTGGACGAAGACTTCACGACGAATGTAGACCCTCTACAGAAGAAATGTAACTCTAAAAAAATGCTCTGAACCAAAAACGACCAGCCTGATATCTTATTCGGCTAAAATTGTGCGAATACTAAATACATGCTAATGCGCTAAAGTTGATACAGAGTTAGGACAACAGTTTGGTTTCAGAAAGGTAAAAGGTACGTACAGTCATGGGAAAAAGTTCTTCCCCATAAGGCTTTAATAGGAGCAAGTAATACAGGAGGGTAGGCAACACATATTGCACCCTTCGATGATCGGGTGATTTTGCCTGTCTTAACACCGAGAAATGTGTTCCACGCGAAGGTCAACATGACAGGAAAGCAAAGAGGGTCACGTGACTATTGGTTACGTGGAGTGTTGTGCTTCTCCACGTCCCCAGTTCTTGATCCACATTGCAGAAAAAGTAGAGCTGCATGCAATATATGAAAATAGGTTGTTTTCAACTACACGCTTAATTATGATTTTCCCAATTGTAAATCTATCAGACGTGTCTCCCGATTTAATCGGGACAGTCTTTTACTTTGAATTCCTGTTCGTCATAGGCATAACTTGACGGGAGCAGAAAGAGCATTTGTAACCCCCGCCCCCGAATGTTCTGTACATCAACTATTTTCTTCATTTCGACTTTTTTTGTTAAGGTGTCCAAATTACCCCGTTTTCTCCTCGACGATAGAGTAAGTTATAAAACTGTAAATAACTATGCAAGAAATAAGCGCCACCTTGTCATCGACCTGCGACTTCTTTACGACCTCCAAGTATCGTCCATCGTCCCGTTATCTGACAAAATACACAATTGTGCAAGTGTTTGTTATTTTATTTTCGGAATAACCACTGTTAAAGGTGGTCTTGAAAGCAAAGTTTTTCTTTGTCTAACTTATCATGAACAATTATCCCTCAGGACTCTTGACATACTTGCTTAACCTGTTCTGTTCCAAATACGTCTCAACAACCCGATATGGATGTTCCCTACATCCTTTCGACCAAACCACCTCTTCTTTTATGTGCGCCGCTCCTGTGCCTATAGGTATGTTTGACAATCTTTCCATAGTGTTTTGGTTCACTGCAGGCACCAGTCATGTTCATCAGCAAGCAAGGGTTGGTGGTCTGTGTCCTGCTTCAGCAAGCGATTTGTGCTGTCAGTGGTGCTAGGATACTGGCTGTGTTTTCATTTGCCACAACTTCCCATCTCATCTATTTCAGGCCAATACTGGAAGGTCTGTCCGAGAGGGGTCATGAAGTCGTGTTCATCGCTCCTATTCCACTGCCCGTGGACTCTGCGAAGTCCAAGATAAAGCAACATGTCCCACAGGGATGGCTAGAAGCGATCAAGAAGCCCTTTCCAAATGTTGTCGAGATGAGGCTCAATGGCAGAGGGAACTGCATTTGGTTCACCCTGCCAGCAGTTGGAAAAGCTGCCTGTGAATTCCTTCTGGGTACCAAAATCGTCAAGGACATCTTGTCATCGGATAAGAAATTCGATCTGATGCTCACGGGAAGCATTGTGAACGAATGCGCCTTCCCGTTCTCCTACAAGCTCCAGGGGCCTAAGTCTTGAACTGTCAACACGTTAAGGTCTAACGAGTTCGTGACGTTTTTGTCAAGAAAGGCTAACGAATGCCATTTAGTGTAGTCTCCACTCTTCGTTAACGAATACGATTACGGACGCGCTAACAGAAAACGAGTGGAACCTACTCACAAGCCAGGCACCTACCAAGTTCGTTCACGGCTGCAGATTTTCAAGATGGACACTATCAGCTGTTGCGGAGGATTGTTTTGAAGAAAGAAGAATTGCAAGCCCACTTCGTTTCAGTCGTATTTCGAGTAAGTACGTCATGTTAGTATGTTATTAATATTATTGGGTATTAACATAAGGGCAATTGGAACAAATCTGGGGGAGAGTGAAATACGTATGTATTGTGAATTGTTGCTACGATGTACCTAAAGAATTAAATACTTCGTGCCATTTTCCTTCTTATTGTTAATTACATTGTTCCACGTACTTTGTAAGAATTAGAGCTGATATTTTTGCAACATTCCTTAAGCTTAGCAATCGCGAAATGTATGCTAACATTCCACCCACATCACATCAAAATGTAAAATAACGATGCCGCACAAAATAAGAACAATTAATTTTCTGCAACATATTTTCCTGTTGCAACCAGTAAATGAAATTACGGTACTATAAAATACTTCAATTAGGCACCACTACCATATGTTATATATAGGGGGAAAAAATGGTACGCATGATTTATACAGTACGTGAACTGATGATAAAGATTTTAAAGGAAATTTTGACACTATGTTTTAAGTTGTATTAATTGCAGGTCGAGTGTACTCAATTACGTACTCCCTCGAATTTCCAGGAAAAATTCCCCATGGAAAGATTAACTGTTGTTAAGACTATATCAGAAGCTTGGGGGCATAGAAACGTATATTTACAGAGTTACGGACATTATAATTTATCCCAAATCTATTTTTTTTATCACGACGGGAATGTAAAATTATAATTTTTTTTTAATTGTAATCACAAAATCTAACCTAAACGCCTAAGCACCAGTAAAAGTGAAAGTACTCCATTCGGTTGCCCAGACACTGGTGAGATAAAACCTTCTTTTGTGACAAAAATGTCATTAGTAATGTATATGTGTGTGTGTGCATGGGATACTGTATTCATAACCATCAATTGAAAAGGGGAAAATGTTTTTTTGTATATGAAACCATCAACAGAATGCACTCAGTTTAACTACCTTATGTCATGTGTTGATAGTGGGTAGCATGAATTTATTTTAAGCATGAAAATCTTTGAGTCAGTGGGAACTGTTTGATAGAAGTTTCCTTGTAAGAGAATTTATATTTATTTTTTCTGAAATAATTTTATAGGTGCTAGAAGCTCTCATTTTCACAACATGGAGGTACCAGCCAGATGGTTATAGGTCATCAGCCAGTGTATAGAGCAAGTGTGCAGTGCTATGGTGGTTATTGCTCCTCACAATGGATGAAGTTCCCATTGATACAAGCAGAGCAGCTGGATGTTAAAGGAGGTAAGATAGTGTACGTTATTTTTGTTTCATTATAATAACACCTATTGACATCCATCATGTGGTGGGTTTTAGACAGCTTCTACAATAAAATGTAATAAAACATAAATACTGAAATGAGTGGCTGACTGGCCATGTAGGTAGGTATATTGTGCAAGTGAACATGCTAGTTTATTTTCAATACTATCCATATAGTTCTGGATTAGCAAACAAATTTGTATCACTTTTTATCTCGTATTCCTATTTGCATGGACAAAACAATACAATTATAATTATTAAGACAAACCAAATCAAAGGTGCTCATGGCAATAACAGTTCCAGAGTGATATTCTTTTAATATTTTATTATTTTTTATTGGAACACGGTAAAAGGTGAATTTGTGGGGTTTTCAAAACAGTTGCTATTTTCAAATAAATCAGAAGTAAACAACTGAGTAATGTGTAACATCAGATGGATGGTATTTCTCATTCAGAATAACATGAATATATATCTTTTTTTTAAAAAAAAAATCATTAACTTTGTGCAGTATCTTATTATGATCAATACCTCAACTTGTTAACCCAATTATTTGTGCAAAACTTACAGTACTTTTCCTCTTTTGCAGATAGCCAATTAAAATGAAAATATTGTGACTACTCTCGGTATCCAGGGTGGACACATGAGGAATTCCAACATCAGATACTTTTGTCAATATAAGAATAAGGCAGGTACAAGGAACACTTGGCTGTTAGGTATGTAGATGTTCTAAGTCTGGAATAATTATTGTTAATAATTTTTCCATGAAGTATTTAAATTGCACTCATCTCATAAATGAAATGCATTATTAAAGATGTGAAGTACTATGTTTATTACCATTACTGTATTATGAATACATGTGCAGTGTTGTTTCATAATTATCTATATTCTACAATAAGTCGAGTATTCTCTTCTCTCACCTTTTTATTATTACAAAATGTGCATTATCCGTAAATTTTAAACTTAAACATTTCTGAGTTCTTCAAATGTTATCAAAACGTTTTATTCTTAGATACAAGTAGTAATAATAATTATAAGAAGAAACCCTACCAGTATACAACAAGACCATGCTAGGGACAATTTTATGTGGAAGCATTTTTATTAATAGAAATGTTACGTGAATGTTTCATAAAATCATATAACTATTTTTATTCCAGACAATACTTTACATGGAAGCCTTCACATAACATTCACAGTTAGCATAATCTATAATGTTTGCCACACAATGAGCATGTGATTAAATATGATACATGTTTAATTTGGATATGAATAACAAGATTATTGAAATGTAATAGAATTTGTAGAATGTAAATTGAGGATGTTGTAGGCAAGTTTATAAAACACCTAGGAGTCATAACACATTAGCCCCGTCTAGTTGACTGCACTTTTTGACTCTCTTTGCACTGAAGCGTCTAGTTGGTTGCACGGTGCAACACTGAGTTGTCTAGTTTGTTGATTTGGAGTCAAGTAGTGTATTTGGTGTCTGCACCATCTGCACTACCTTTCGGACTGGTGTATGGTCACATGGTGTGTGCTAACTAATCAAATGACCGTTCAAAGCAGCAGACAGGCATTTGTTGAATCTTCTTAACTGGAACACCGCTTTCCGTCTAGTTGGTTGAACGTGATTTCCTTGCACTACTCTTGACACTGGATACACCTGCACTGCACAGAGTGTAAAAAAGTGCAGCAACTAGATGGGGCTATTACATGTTCATTTGTTCAACATTCCATTTGCTATGGAAATAGAGCTTTTGCGTATTTTTAGAAGTCAAACATTGACATTGCGATTTGAACGAAAGTACTCAAAATTTATATAAATGTGGCACTTTAGAGGATTGCCAAATTTAACATACAGTTTCTTCATAAGACACTGGGGGGGACCATCACCGGAAGTAGTATAATTGGTGATATAACCAGGACCGGAAAGTATGAGCCCCCCTCAAGCAGATTTGGCTACACTTAAAACAAGCTCAACATGCCCATATGAGCTTTTTGCTCAAGTGTGGAACCCTGTCTAATCCAAGATTTTTGTAAAAAATGCCCTCGGGAATTTCTCGGAAAGTATGAACCCCCTCAGATTGATTTGCCTATACTTATAAAAGGCACTTCTGTGAGATTGTTGTCCATAAACTTGTCAAAAATTGATATTTTTTTTGGCCACACTTAAAACTAGGCCATGATACACCTACCTACACACATATGCACACACACCCACCCACACCCACCCACACCCACCCACACATATTTACTTCCGGTCTACTTCCGGTCTACTTCCGGTCCACTTCCGGTCTACTTCCGGTCTACTTCCGGTCCACTTCCGGTCCACTTCCGGTTTACTTCCGGTTTGCCTACTTCCGGTCCACTTGTGGCCAAGTTGTGGCCTATTTCTGTTTTTTTTATCCAGCATAGAGTTTTGATTTGAATCCCAAGAAATTGTATATAAATACCAAAGCCAAAAATATTAAGTGTATACACACACACATACACATACACACACACACATACACATACACATACACACATACACACATACACACACACACAGCACAGTGCTGAACCCAATTGATATTTTTTATCCAGCATAGAGTTTTGATTTGAATCCCAAGAAATTGTATATAAATACCAAAGCCAAAAATATTAAGTGTATACACACATACACACATACACACACACACAGCACAGTGCTGAACCCAATTGATATTTTTTATCCAGCATAGAGTTTTGATTTGAATCCCAAGAAATTGTATATAAATACCAAAGCCAAAAATATTAAGTGTATACACACATACACACATACACACACACACAGCACAGTGCTGAACCCAATTGATATTTTTTATCCAGCATAGAGTTTTGATTTGAATCCCAAGAAATTGTATATAATAAACAACAACAAAAATGCCGAATCAAAAACATTGTAATCAATGCAATAAGAATATATCCAGCCCGAATTGGGCCAAGCACCAAAAGATTTGTGACCCAGACAAATACAGAACTCCCACAAAAATTTGCCCCAAATGCAATAGAAAATACAGCATGCAATACTTCACATATACACATAAAGATACTTGCTCTGCACAGTCATCAACATTGCCCCCACAACCATCCACATCTGGTCTGAAAAGAAAGCACGAAGCACCTCTTAATGCCAGAGCAGCAAAGCAGCCACGCCATGCACCCATCCATAGCAGTTTTAATTCCCAACTTAGGGATTACCGGTTTGTATCAGAGCCAAGATGTGGCATTGATAATTTTTTGAACAGTATAAATTCTGATCTGCAGGCAATTCTCAATGCACAAAATGGCTCTTATAAGCTGTCCCTCAAATTGTTTACACAATATAAGAAACCAAACGGCACAAAATTTACACAGCCCCACATAACAGAAACTGTACCGGTATATTCAAATGCAAATTCAGACAGAATAATAAACAGTTTGATAGATCAATTGAATATTAAACACTCTGAATTTGCAGCAAAAGAGTCTGGATGGAGCCTATGCGGCTCTCCACACAAGTTATATGTGAATATTTCTGAATTCAGCTCATTACAAGGTTCTACATATCTGCCATTACCTGTCAATATTAAAAACAAACAAGCCGTGGTTAATATAAAAAATAATGATGAGAAATGCTTTTTGTGGTGTATATTAGCTGCTTTGTATCCAGTTTCAAGGCATCCTGAGAGAATAAGTTATTACAAACAACATGAACATCTTTTTGACGATGCAATGGAGGGTTTGGAATATCCAATGTCTGTTCAGAATATTGATAAATTTGAAAAAAAGGCCAGGCATATCAATGGCAAACAATTATCTATTAATGTATTTATTTGTTCCACTGGCAATTGCTCGATAGAACCTCTCAGAATCAGTACATTTGATGATGAATCTGCTGTTCCGATTGATCTGCTCTTAATTGAAGGGGATGGCACATATCATTACACTCTGATACATAATCTTGAAGCCTTAGTCAGAACACAACTAGACAAATCCAATAGAATATTCAAGTTGTGCAGAAGATGTTTAACTGTACTTGATGGTAGAAAAATGGTGAATGGGGTTCGGGAAGAAAAGGCAGAAATTGCCAAAAACAAGTTAATTGAGCATCTGAAATACTGTGGGAACCATAAACCTGTTCATATGGTGATGCCTAATCCAAGTGAAAAAGCAAAATTCAATAAGTTTGAAGCCTTGTTGGAACACCCAGCATATATTGTCTGTGATTTTGAATCGAACCTCAAACCTCTTGCATTCTGCAATCCAGATCCTGAAGAATCTTCATTTACACCATACCAGCTACATGAACCTTCCAGCTTTTATTATGTGGTTGTACAGGATGGTGTTGTTAGTAAAGAAGATTCATACATGGGACCAGATGCCATCAAAATATTTGCACATAGAATAGAAAATGAGTGCCGTGACATAGCATCTAACATCTTATTAAAATCAAAGCCCATGTTGCCTTTAACAGAGAAACAGATTGAAGATCTCAACAATGCAGAAAAATGCCCGGTATGTGATTCTGAATTTTCAGATATAAATATCAAGGTGAAACACCATTCTCATACAGATGGTATATTCTTAAAGGCCCTGTGTAATAGCTGTAATATTAAGATCCAGAGACCAAAATTTGTCCCCATATTTTGCCATGGAGCATCCAATTATGATTTCCATCATCTGATCAGGTACGAGGGGTTTGACAAGCAGAATTTAAATATTTTAGCTGAAAATGATGAGAAATATATATCTATTAGCAAGATAATTAAAGTTAATGGTGTTTCTATTCACATAAGATTTCTTGATTCTTACAGAATTTTATCTGCTAGCCTGGCTACACTGGCCACTCAATTATCTGATGATCAATTCAAAATCACATGTGCATTGTTTCCAAATCAGGACCTGAAATTAATTAGGCGGAAGGGTGTATATCCATATGACTATGTTACAGATTTTTCTAAATTTGATGAGTGTTCTCTGCCACCACAAGAAGAGTTTTACAGCAAAATCAGAGGATCTGGAATCACTGATGAAGATTATCACCATGCCCAGTTGATGTGGAACAATTTAAAATGCCAGACATTTGGTGATTATCACATGGCTTATTTGAAACTTGATGTGACCCTCTTAGCTGATATAATGCAGGCATTCAGAAAATCTTCTATGCAAAATTATGGACTGGACCCAGTGTATTTTTTCAGTGCCCCGGGCCTAGCATGGCCTGCAATGTTTTTAAACACTAACATACAATTGGATCTGATCCCAGATCAAAATATGTATCTGTTTATGGAGGAAAATATAAGAGGAGGGACGGTGCAATGTTCCCAGAGATATGCCAGAGCAAATAACAAATATATGCCTGATTATGATCCAGCACGGCCATCAAATTATTTACTGTATGTGGATGCAAACAGCCTCTATGGTTCTGCCATGATGAAAAAATTGCCATATGCAGGGCTTGAATGGGTTGATGATTTTAATATTGAAGATCTTCAGGACTTTGATGACAGTGACTATGGCCTCTTCTTAGAGGTTGATCTGACAATTCCTGATGATTTGCACAACAAATTTTCTGATCTGCCCCCAATTCCGGAGGTTCAGTGCTCACCTGGCTCTAAACAGAAGAAGCTCATGATGACACTGGAGCCAAAACAAGGCTATGTCATATATTACAAAAACCTCCAGTTCCTGATGAAACATGGTGTTCAAGTAACCAAACTTGGCAAAGTCTTAAGGTTCAGGCACTCAAGATGGTTGAAACCATATATTGATACAAACACGGAGCTTCGAACATCTGCAAAGAGCCAATTTGATAAGGGCTTGTTTAAATTGATGGTGAATTCAGTGTATGGCAAAACAATTGAAAATGTCAGAAAACATACCGATGTTAAAATAATTACTGACCCCAGCCTGAGCAAAAAATTGGTTGCAAAGCCTAATTTCAATTACAGAAGAATTTATGATGAGCACATGGCACTCTTCAACATGAAAAAAAACAAAGATCAAGTTTGATAAACCTATTTATGTAGGGGCTGCAATATTGGAAAATGCCAAATTACATATGTTAATATTGTATTATGATGTGTTGAAACCTTTTTATGGTGATAATGTAAAATTGATGTACATGGACACGGATAGTTTTATTCTTGATATTAAAACAGAAGATGTTTATCAAGATATAGCACAGCCTGAATTGTTTCAATATTTTGACACCAGTGAACATACAAGGATTCAACCCCACAACAAAAAGGTGCCTGGCAAGTTAAAAGATGAAACACTTGGTGATGTTATTGTGGAATTTGCTGGGTTAAGTGCCAAGATGTACAGTTTTAAAACATGTAGTGCTGTTGTCAAAAAAGCCAAGGGCATTGGCAGAGTGACTGTTGACAAAGAGCTCCAATTTGAAGATTATAAAAATTGCATCAAATCCCAGAATTTAATCAAAACATCAGAATCCAGAATCCAGAGTGTGGATCACTTATTGACTAGCAATATTGTAAGAAAAGTGGCTCTGGACCCACATGATGATAAGAGATGTGTTTTATCATGTGGCATACATACTTTACCATGGGGTCATTGTGATTTGAAAAATGGGAATCAATGCCCAATTACAGAGCATGATTTGGAATAAATAAACATGCCTATGAACTTATTTGGGTTTAAAAACAGGCTATTATGGACCTGCCAACACCACAAGCCTCTCCTGATATGCTGTCTAAACTGAGTGCTTTGTTAATTATTCATCTGAACAGCATACTTACAGATGTTGATGATAAAACAGGCAAAACATTGTACATATTTAACAATAATTTAAATCATTACCAATTACCTGTAGGTGGGCAATTACAATTTATTACAACTCCTGAGGGTGATGTCAAAATTTCAGTAGGGAGAAATATTTACAGAATTAAGCACTCAAACATGGTTTCTGGCACTGTTTATACTGTTTCTGCTGGTGACTGCTTATATATTGAAGTCCCGGGATCATATGACAAGCTTATACCCTTTTTTATAGAATTAAGAATCAGATACTCTATAATAAATAACCACTAAACAAAATGCCTAATGATATTTTTGGCCATACAAGACATGAAGATCACAGTGATGAGATTCTGATGCTTGATGTCAGAGTCAAGAAATTAAGAAGTGATTTACAAGCTTTACAAACTACACTCAATGCCAGTCTTCAATTAGAAATTACAAATTTGCAATCACAATGCATGGACCCTCTTCTTAAAATTGATTCTGAACTCAAATTGTTGCTTCAGAAATATACTGACCTGGCCACATTGGATAATTTTCAAAGTTTAGAAGAAGCTGTAGCAGCTCTTCAAGCCAAATTTAAGACCCAGGCCACCAATTCTGAGCAATTGAAACAACAATTGGAAGAGCAGATAAATAATGTCCAGGCACAGCTCCAAACAATTGTCAAAAGCATAAAATCACAAGAAGATTTTGATCTAGTGATTTCCACTCTAAAAGAACAGATTCAGTCACTCCAAATACCTAATCTGGACCCTCTGAACAATGCCATAGCTGAGGTTAAAGAAAAAATTGAGACACTTGAAAATTTTATGAACAATTTGCCATCTTCTGATGCTTTGAATGCAATAACTCGGAGTGTTGCCAACATCAAGCTGCAACTTGAAACATATGAAGATTTTGGAAAAATTCAAAGTTCCATAACCCATCTTGAAGGTACAATAGCAGCAGTGCAAAGTGATTTGGCAAATGTACTAGAATCCCGATTGCCTGGGATTGTAGATACCCTTGTTAGTGTCCAGCAACAAATCACAAAGCTTGAAAACCTCAACACTGAATCTGAACTATCTCATTTTCATCACTTGATAGATGATATCCAAACAAAACTTGAAATTTTACAACAATCCACACCCACTCAGGCAGATATAGCCCTGCTCCAAAATGCTATGCAAAATGTGGCTGATGCTTCTGAATTAAACAATGTGAAATTGGCACTTGAATCTTTGCAAAATACTGTATCAAATCTGCCCACATCACAGGAACTTAAAAATATAAAGAGGGCAGTGAATCGCATATTGAAATCAGAAGATATCAAGAATATCCAGGCAGAGATCAAACAACTCACACAGACAGTTGCCACTCTTCCAACCAATCAACATATTAATAAATTGCATGCCTTGTTTGAGGATATCAGAAGACAGGTCCATGATCTTACTGCTCAAAATTCGAAATTGGCAATTGTTGAAAATTTGCAACAAATTGTAGCTAATATCAAGCAACAGCTGGGGACCATGGAATCCAATCAAGAAAATGCCCTGTCTGTTTTTGCCACCCAGCTACAAGAGATTGTGCAACAATACAAAAAACTTGTCGTGGACATAAAGATCAAGCCAGGCCATGATGATGTTGTTAGAACTATCAATGAGCACCTTGAATCTGTAACAAGCAGATTGCTCACAGCAGAAAAAGAAATAACAGGCATAATCGAGAATCCAAAACATACAGTAATTCTTGAATTGTACAGCATCCCCAACAGAGAATATGATTCTCCATTTACACCAGGTGGCAAAATATATATGCTGTCCCCTGCACAATTTTATTACCAATTTTTTGTTGGGGGCACATTGAGACCAATCAAGATCAAATATTGGCATCAGCCACAGGCACACCACTACCCTACATTATCAATAACAAATGCTGAGAACAAAGTGAAAATCACCAGTGTAGAATTGGAGGATTTTACAGACCCCAATACATTAGAAACAGCCTATACTGAAGATGATGGCACTTTGGAATTTAAAATACATATTGGAGACAAATTATATTTAGAAAATCCTGCAGTCTCAGCTGCTGAACACCCCATAGTTGCAATATTCTTGTTTACATATTATGTCTAGACAAATTATTGTTGATGAATTACACAGACAGGCCCGACATAATTATAAGAGGCTCCCAGTAGTCACAAAAGGCATAGATGATTTATGGCAGAGCGACTTGATTGAAATGGCAAGTGGACAGTTGAAAAACTTAGACAAAATCAACAAGGGCTACAAGTATCTACTCACTGTAATAGACACATTTTCAAAATTTGCCTGGGCTGTGCCACTCAAATCCAAGACTGGAAAATGTGTTACAGAAGCCCTCAGGACAATTATCAATCAGAGTGGAAGATCCCCGCGCTATTTGCAAACAGATAATGGCAAAGAATTTTATAATTCAGTGTTTCAACAATTTATTAAAAGCCAGGCAATACAACATTATTCGAGTTACAGTGATCTCAAAGCCTCAATTGTAGAGAGATTCAACAGAACCTTAAAAAATCTTATGTATAAACAATTTACCCTCCAAGGTAATTATAAATGGATTAATATTCTTCCAGAACTTCTACATAAATATAACAACTCGGTCCATTCCACAATCAACATGAAACCCTCTGAAGTAACTTCATCTGATGAGCAAAAATTGATCAGCACTGTTTATTATCCTAAATACCAGCCAACAATAAGAAAGGCCAAATACAAGGTGGGTGATCAAGTAAGAATCAGCAAATATAAGCACTTATTCAAAAGAGGCTTTACAAGAAACTGGAGCACTGAATTATTTACAGTGGTTCAAGTTAAACCCGGGACCCTTAACACATATATAATAAAAGACCACCGAGGAGAAATTCTTAAAGGCAGGTTCTATGAACAAGAGCTCAGCAAAACTAAACAGCCTGACACATATCTCATAGAAAAAATCATCCGCAGAAAAGGCAACAAGTTATTTGTCAAATGGCTGGGTCATCCGGAAAACAGCTGGATCGATGCAAACAAAATAATAATATGAGCACCTGGGATGTTATAAAAAGGCTGCCAGAACCTGAACAACAGAATAAGAGAAATGGCAACTTGCTGCCTGATAATATTAGGTGTCTTATTGTTGGGCCATCTGCTTGTGGTAAAACTACACTAATGGTTGATAATTTTTTATTGGCACCCAACTGGTTAGACTGGAAAAACAGGCACTTGTATATCTTCTCTAAGAGCTTGGAACAATTACAATATCAGCAGTTAATAAAGCTATATGATGGATTGGATATAGCCACTTTTGAAACAGATGTTAAGCCACTTCATGACTGTCTCGATAATTCTGTTGTTGTGTTTGATGACGTTATACTGGATAATCAAAACAAGGTTAGGAATTTTTTTACACAGGGCCGGCACAAAAACATTGATTGCTTCTACCTGGCACAGACTTTTTCAAAAATACCGAAGCAGCTGATCCGAGACAACAGCAATTTTATATGTGTGTTTCATCAAGATCATACCAACCTCAAACACATACATGATGAATATGTAGGTGGGGACCTGAGCTACAATGATTTTTCTAAGTTTTGCAGTAGCTGCTGGAATCAGGACAGTTATGGGTTTGTCACAATTGATATGACAAGAACACCCAATAGTGGCAAATACAGAAATAAAATCAACAATTTTCTAGACGTGTCTAATGCCATTTGGACCATTTGGACCATTTGGACCATTGGCATCCTAAAACAAAAATGGAGGTGTCTTTTAAAGAACATGGTGCTTCACTATCGCCCTCCTATGGCAACAAAAATCAAAGATGGAGGGATGGAAGAAAATTCAGTTTTCCCATCCACTGTCAACTCTGCATGTGTGTGTGTGTGTGTGTGAATCTTCAGATGTGCTTTAATGTTATTAAGTTTGTGTGAAAAAGGTTTTCTGTGACATTCTTTTTGAAATATAACATTGTAACGGTACACCAGAACTTTATTTCAATATTGTTAGCAGTGCCAATTCCTCACTTCTTTCATTTAATTATTGAATACTTTAAATGGTTCACTTATTTATTTTTACTACCTGCTGGAAAGTTTTTTTGAAGATTGGGACTCAACCAACAGAAAACTAAATATCTGCTTGAGCCAGAATTTTCAGATAATTTTTCAGTAAAATGCACATCAGCCATTTCATATGGCTTGGATGGCTGTTACCTTAAAATATATTTATTTAAATAAAGGAGATTTATATTTTCATATGCAAGATGAAACATGAAAAGGTTTATTTTATTCTGTTTAAAGCATCCCCTTTGCAACAGCTTTTAAGCCTTGTTTGTCGTTATGAAATAACAATGTACTTCATTGCCTTAGTTACTTTTGCCATAAAGTAGTGTGTTGTTGTAGAAGATTGTTATTGCAAGAGCTGTAACAGAACACACAAAAGGGTTTTCCTGAAGTTTTAAAAAGCTGATATTACATGCAAAGTTCCCATGTAGTCAGTTTTTTTCTTTTTAACTATGCCTTTTCTGTGTACAAAAGGTCTGCATCAGTGCGTATCTGATTTCATGAATACATGTTTCATAATGTACACAATCACCTCCCACTTGATTTAGAAAAGTTTCATTGCAAATATATTTTTCAGTGCTGTTCTATCTGAAATTGGTTTACTTTACTCATTTGCTCACTGACAGTTCAAGCCTCTTCATTGGTGTATTGGAAATGTTGCATGTTGCCATCTTGTAATCAAGGGATTCCATGTTCAATACTCAGCAGAGGCACTTAATGGTTCAGATGCCACTTTAAACTGTACCTTCTTTGTGCATAAAGACGACCTCATGTCATATGTTGCCGTGTGAGAACCAGAGGAACGTAACTCTAAAAAAGCCGTGTAAGCTGTGTTTGGAGTCAGATTCATCCATGTCCAGCTTTTCTCATTAGTGGTAAAGAGGATTTAAGTATCTTCAAATTACTGACTTTTTTATATTCAGACATAATCACTCGTGAAAATTACATAAATTTAAGTTAGGTCCAACTGGTTCTTGTACAACAATATTGCAATAGTCATTAATGGGAGGACTTCTTTGAACAGTCTCCCCATTAATAGATTAGTCAAATCTTAATTACCTCAACATCAAGGGGACTCCAGATTTCATTTTCAATCTCTTGAGAGACTTTTTATTATTATTATTTTTACCTTTTGATGCTATATTTCCATTTGCATACGGCATCCACAATAATTTTTGTTACATCATCTACTTCAAATGGTAGGGGTGCTTCCCCAAAGGTATAGTTGTAACATATTTGCTTTGCAATCAAGGGGTTCCAAGTTTGAGAACTGGTGAGGCATAGTGGTTCGGATCCTACTTTAAACTGTAGGTCCAGTCCCAATTAGCCTATCTGTGCACAAAAGTTGACTTAAAACTCCACTCCACTCAAAGAGTAAGGGAAATCCTACACTAAGATTGTCATTATAATTCATAAATCTTTTGACATCACTGTCTCGGTACTATAACGACTGAAATAAATAGTTTTGAGGAATTATAGTTGTTGTACCAATCATTAAATAGCATCTAGGAATGCAAAATTTACATGTTAGAGACATTATAATTGACTGAAAATGTATGAAATGGAAAAACATGTCTTTGGTATTATGTGCCAATGCTCACAGTTTACAAAAAAACAACAAAAAAAACTCTGTATTGCACTCCCATAATTTCCACAACTTGGATCTCTGTGTAAATTTACAATGCCAGTTCTGTAACTTCTTGGTTCTGTTAGGCATTAATAAGTTACAGCATACAATTTGTCATGCAATTACTGTGTTCTTGCTGCAATGGAGGTGCCATCTAGTTAAGCATATTGGTTTGGTTTGATTTGGTGTTTTAAGTCCACTTTATGCGCAGTAAGGCTAATTGGGACTGGACCTACAGTTTAAAGTGGAATCCGAACCACTTGTGCCTCCACCGGGTATCGAACCCGGGACCCCTTGATTACAAGGCAATGACGCTACCACTGCGCCATGGGGGAGGCCCTGTTAAGCATATTCACAGCTTGCCATAAGCTATTGCATATAACTAGCTAAGGATATTCACACCTCCAGAAATGTTAACTTGAATGGTAAGTAGATAGGTTGAGGTACACAATGAAGATTGTGTGGCTGTCATAAACTTCCAGAAGTAACAATTTTCATTTTTGACAAAGCACCTTTATGAAATCAGTAAGTATATGTTCAGATTTTTTTCCCCTTACAGGCCTCAGATTTTTGTCATGTTTTTATCCTAGCTTATTTCTCCACACCAAATTAAATTTCCTATCTTCTGTGAATGCTATGATGATGCTGTCATTTGTCATGTAAATGCATAGAAAACCTAAGGCATATTTTTTAGCAAATTCACTGTATGACAGCATATTTTTGTCATTTTTGAGGTATGTTTTCTGTACATTTCACTGAGGAAAATCACACTTGAATTGGTAATGCAAAGAAATTCTGTATACTTCCATCTCCATTCAATAAATTATGAATTAGTGAGGGGAGGAACCTGGATTTACCAGGAATGTGCCATAAAAGAATTACATCAAAAGGTTGCTTTTGCACTTTAATGTTATGTCAACGATGGATAACTCCTGTATTTCCCAATGTTTGATATGTTCGTTCGATTTTTCAATATTTTTTTACAAAAAAAAAATGGAAAATTTAGGATAAAATGCATACATATTCCTACAATGCTCATAGAAAATCAGCCCTCATAATTGATTCTAAAACTTTTGAAAACACTGGAATGCATTCTCAATTATGCAATTACTTGGACCATAATAACTTAATTTGCAAATCACAGTTTGGTTTCAGGAAGGGTAAGTCAACAATTGATGCCATGGACTCTCTAGTCAAAAGTGTACTTAAGGCTTTTGAAACTAAGAACTTTGCTCAGGCCTCTTTCTGTGACCTGAGCAGGGCGTTTGATTGTGTAGACCACACTTCACTTTTAAAAAAGATTAAATACTATGGCATTGGTGGTACAGATCTTAAACTATTTCATTCATACCTTCAGAACCGTAAACAAATTGTAGAATGCTGATTGGTACACTCCTAAGTTAGCCGGTATGAAATGTAGGGTTTTATTATACTTAGATTTATTTAAGAGGGATAAGACAGACAAATGCATACATATTCCTACAATGCTCTTAGAAAATCAGCCCTCATTCACAAACTCCCACAATTACCTACGGAAAATCAATATTCTGCCATTAATAGAGAAGTTGGCAACGGTTCCGAATGTTGAATGATATTCTTTTCTTTTTTCTTTCTTTTTCATTTTTGCAAATTTTATAGATGTATTAGAAAGTAGTTTGGAATACTGGAAACAACATGTGAAGGTAAGTTTGAAGCAATGAAGAAATGAATTAATACTGTTAAATTCTACACAAAGTATTATTTACCCGAGATACTTCGATTTTTAAAGGAGCTTACACAAGTAGCTGTGATTTGCAGCAAATAATCATTCTTGGTTTCCGGTTATGTAAGACATGGAGTTTTAGCAGATTTTCATCAAGGTTCGAAGGGAGTTTTGTGCTTGAGACTGGATGTTTTGTTCACTTAGAGATATTGTTATAATGCTAAGAACCCTAAACCTGACTAACCCAACCTTACAACGAAAGTATTTAGGAATGTTTTATTAATTCTAAGAGCCTTAAATCTAACCTAAACCGTAACATACCAATCACCTATTTGTATCAAAGACAAGCAAAACATTCATTTTAGGAATATGTGTGTATTTTTGCCCTTAAAATTTCGTAAAATATTATTTACCAAGAAAAACCTAACCTTCAATATGTTGCAATATATATATACTCCCAAACAATCATGTAGGTATGTGTGGAAGGGAAAAATCGTTCTTCACACGAGATGCAGCAAGAAATCACTAAAACTATAAAGAATGTGTGGTAACGATGTGTTAATACAGATAAAAAAATCGAGCCGTGTAAAAAATACCATTGCACCATTAATTTTGAATTAAACGATCGGAACTTGGACCGAGAAGTTACCACATATTTGAAACAAATCTCTTCATAATAAATTTGAAAGAAACAACCCTCCCTCTCCCTGTCTTCTATGCAGTTAAGAAAACTACTATTACATCTTTAAAAAATATTGGTCTGGATATTCATAACATTGTACAACTTTTTCTTCCTTTTTTAAGTCTTGACGTTATTAGCTAATTTGGTAAGTGCATAGATTTGTTTTATTTTTTCTTCCGAAAAATCCTCATGGAGTGCCACTCACATACATGAATATTATTTATTCGAATAAACTCACTATTTATTTTTCCGTGCAGTTTTACATTTAAGATCAATTTCGACATTTGGGCAACTTTATAAGACAGTAAACAAACCACAATCGATTTTTAGGAAGATCGATCGATTCTTCACGACTCTCGATTTCAATTCTCGCCATCTGATTGGTTCTTTGGGTGTAGCCTCTACGACAAACTTGTTTTGAGTGCATCACAGACTATATTCTCAGTCGTTAGCGAGAACTCGTAAGCCATCGAAGTCGGCACTCGTTAACGACCAGTCAGGACTACGATTTTCTCTCCGATCACGAGTTGGGGAGATAACGAAATGGTCGTTTCCGTGCTCACGTATTGAGAGTCGGGACTAAGCACCCAGGTACCTTACATCACAATGTCCTCAGCGCCTCTCGTGCCGTGGATCGACAATGCCGTCTGGAACCCGCAACCTTGGTCCTACGTGTCCAACCTGTATCTACCATACTCGGATCGCATGGGATTCTGGGAACGTTTCCACAACACCTACTTCTCCCTCCTTATGCGGTTCTCGCGCGAAGTCCTCTACTTCAGAGACATGGACTCCATTATCAGGCGCCATCTTGGTGACGATGTTCCCTCCTTGTCAGAGCTAGAGCGTCGACTACCCACGGCCTAATCTACCCACCATAATTCCACTCGCTGCGACCCACTGCAGGCCACCAAAGGCTCTACCAAAGGTAAGAGAATTTCAACTTGGATCACTAGCCTAAATGTGTTTATAACAGGCCAATGTCAAGTCTCCTATGTAGAAATATGTTTCCTGAAGGCCCTTGCAAAGACTAAGCAGGTATACCACATATAATAATCATAATATTAATTATCTCTTTCACTCTTATTGAAACGCTCTCTCTCCTTTCGACTCAACTTCTATTCTCTCATCGTCTCTCTAGGAAGAGATAGAAGTAGTACGTGAAGACTTGAAGCAGAAGAGAGGAGATGAATATCGTAAGGAGAGGGAAGGAGGCGAAGATCGAAAGGAGAGGAAATTTAAAAGTGGTGAAGTGTTAAATCGTGCCCGATGGGACCTATTGGATTTCGAGGTCGCGATCGCCCAATGGTGTTCACAACGTTCGAAGCCCCACAGCTCGATATTGGATGCTAATGGCAACAGAGGGCGCAGCGAGAGGTATCCGAATGTGATACGTCCGAACGAGACGTAGTCGGATGGCAAAACCGAAGCATGCAGCACAAGTGTTGACATAAAAACAAACCAATGGCTATTCCTAAACAAAGCAAGCATTACATTATACTTACAGCAACACTTGTTAAAGCTGACTTTTCGGTAGAAAGGGACGCAAGCAATTTCCGATAGTGAGAAGGAAGTGGCAAATGACAAATTCGGTTGCATGACATCACCTTCCATTAGTTCTCGTCACCACGTTATACGAGCATCATTGTCTATGCATTCTGTAAGAGTGTCCACCTAGTTGATCGCCCTAAACGCTTTATAACGACGAAGAAGTTCGCCTTTGATCTTGCTGGCGCACACTTTTGTGATCGCTGTGGCGCGTCATTTTTCATTCATTGCTCATGGTGCAAGTTAAAAGGTGTGTTTTGAACCATTTGTAAACGTCGATCATACAGTCCGTAGAAGGTTACGTTCTACATCTCGAGTGCAATTATTACCCCTCGTTCCCCTATGCACATACATTAGCAGCTACGATTTTTTTGTCAGCATGTTTAGACATTGCACTTGCGAACTCAAAGTCAAATAGGTCCCTTGTTAGTGTGTCGTTCATTTTAACCATATTTGTGCTGCTTTGATAATTTTTCAGTCAACTTAAGAAACAATATTTCTTCCCATTTTCAGGAATTGTCCGATTTCGTGGAGTCTTCTGGAGACGCAGGGTTCATCCTGTTCTCCATGGGCTCCGTTGTCCCTCCGCAAGATTTCCCCCCGCACATCCTACAGGAGATCGTGAAGGCGTTCGGGAGCATCCCCCAGAAAGTCCTGTGGAAGTGGAGCGGCAGTCCTCCTGAAGGAGTCACGAAGAACGTGAAGCTGCAGAACTGGCTACCACAGCAAGATGTACTAGGCGAGATATCCTGTCGCTTCTGTTTCTTGATCGTTTAGCATTATTCAGGGTGTTCTCACGAGGACTTCAATGAAGCACACACCCTAGCCCTACATGCCTTCCCAAACAGACCATTAGGCTCCCATGTGGGATAAGGACAGACCTGGGACACGAGGTAAGATACCGATACTCCTACAATGAATGTAGGGGTCAAGTACTCAAGGCTGTAACGATGCGTTCAACGCGCAGTGGGTCTTGATTGCTCGTTTAATTGGCGCTTTCGAACTGCACTAGGTGACGTCACTTCCGACAAGACCATACTTCAGGTCTGCTCTTTGTACCTTTCGGGCACAGCCTCTCTCTTTCTTCTATTTCTCCATCTATCTTCTCTCTCTCTCTCTTCCTTCCAAGTTATTTGTTTCTCTTTCTTTATTTCTAGTCGCACATTTTTAAAGTATGAAACTTCATAGATTGGATGTGAATGTTTCTCTTTCTCTCTGTCCAGGCCACCCGAAGATCCGAGCGTTCATAACTCATGGGGGCCTACAAAGCACGCAGGAAGCAATCTACCACAGAGTCCCTGTCGTCGGAATCCCGATGTTCGCCGATCAGGGCTTCAACATTGCTCGCGCCAAGAGGGACGGCACTGGAGAAATGCTGGAATTTGGAGAAATCACCGCCGACAAGCTCCTGGAAGCCCTGGACAAGGTCGCCAATGATACCAGGTTGGTTATTCCTTCGATCTTATCTTATTTGGTGTCACAAGAATTCTTAAACACGTGTTTGCGTGCATCAGTGACGGCACCAGACAGGGGCGTGACTAGGCTGAATTATTTGAGCCGGTAATTTTACATATGTGTATATCTCAAATTATATACTGCTTTCTTTGAATTAATAACATTCATTACATTATACACATAATTTGTTTTATATTCAGTTTATAATAATTAGAAAAAAGGGAACAGATTCTGATCTACGTACAAAGTTTAATTTACTAATATGGAGAATCTTGATAATAATAAAGTAAATTTTCCTCTAAGTTAGGGATAATTTTCGAGCGTACGTGGAACTTTCGGATGGGCCAGTGCCCTCGACACGTCTTAGCGACGAGGAGGGGTAGGTGAGGAGTCTCCCTCGTGATTGGCCAGGCCAGTCCGCTTTCCTTATCACCTTCTCTCCCATCAAGGGCAAAAAGTAGACAAACAAACCCTCTGTTAGCCCAAATATGCAATCGTGCACGATATTTAGAGGTACGTTAAATATGATAGCAAATAACCCCCTCCCCCCACACATATCATTCTGATTTCTGGTGCTGTCACTTGTGTACAATCACAGACACTTCTGGGTTGTAACAGTACTATTGACTTTCAGTGAGATTGTTCCAACCCAAAAAGGTCCGTGATTGGACATAAATAATTGCTGATAAGAAAATAAATCAGCAAGAACTATGAAATTCCAACAAAAGCCTTCCTTTTATTATTTTCCTTACTATCCTTCAGTAAGCTGTTGTTGCTTGTTTTACTGTTTAAAAATAACTCTTGTTACGAGAGTTCACTTGTGTTCGATATCTTAATTAATACATTAAACACGTCCTTCAATATTTCCGTTGTTTTTATAGTTGTTTCCTCACCTGTTACTTTGCGATTTCTTTCAAAATATTGAGGAAGTGTTTTATTTGTTTACTGTCTGCTGTAGGCTATAATACTGAAGAATATTTTGTACCATAAATTGTCATTTTTAGAAATGTATTCTTCATGTAAACAGAACAATCTTAATTTAATCCTTGCAGTAATGTAGGCCTACGTGATGGACCCATCTTCAACTTTGTCTGACTCCTTTGTTGTAGATGTGTCATTCTCGTAGATATGTCATACTCTCGGAATGCTTACAGTGTTGATTTTGTTGGTGACTGTTCGTAACATTGTGCTACAATATTTTCACCTGTAGCAACAGAAACATGCCTACCTGAACAATATTCAACGTGTGAATATCTCGTCGAGGTGAATGTACGGCGTTTGGAAAATGTTCCGCATGTAAATCAACATCATCACTGTAATTGCGATTGTGTTTCCACCAAATCTGAACAACAACACGCTCTTCCGTGTATAACTTTCTGTTCATTGTACGTAAAGCTCGGCTGGACCTTTAACGATGCCAGCGAAGCCGTTTTCAAATTTACGTTTCCTTTCGAAAAACAGCTACGATATTCAAAATTCAGAAAAATTAAAATTATTTCTGCTTAGAATTCTTTCTTGAGCATTCACGTAAATCTTCGTGTGGTTTGCTTCAGCTGTTGCTTAGATATTGGCAATAGTTCAAAAGGCTTACTTGGCCACGACTATGTACAACAATAGCTACTGGTTAATGATTATTTGGCGATTGTTGTTGTGAAGTTTCGTTTCCCTGACTTCCATTGGTATTGGCTGGTTCACTGGCTCTATTCTGGCAGTTTGAATTCTGTCCCTTGGCTTTGGAGTACGTCTTGTGCTGAGTCTGAGGCCCTTACAACAACCGAAGGACTTCTTGCAAGGAAGGTGTTACAAGTTCTGGTGGTGGACTATCCGAGTATGCTGAAGACTTCAGGATTGATTATGTTTTAATGCTGATCCAGAATTTTCCAACTTCTTCGGCGATGGCGTCTTGCAGAGGTTCAAGCTCCAGGTCCTCCAGGATCTGTTAGTTTCATCGGCTGTTCCCGCTAATTCTTCTCGCTGCATTGTTTCAGACTTGTAGTTTATGCAGGTTGGATTTGGCTATGTTGTGCCACGCTAGGATGACATAGAGTATTGCTAGTCGTACCATGACTTTGTAGATCCTCATGCTGGTTTCCAATGATAGATCCAGGTTTCTGAAGATGTAGAACTGTCCTCCTAGCCTCTGGTAGCCTTTATGCTGATCTCCTTGATGTGTTTTCTAACGTCAGGCCGAGGTATCAGGCGGTATACCACTCACTAACAAGATAATCTGAAATAGCTAGTCAACGAAGGCGAGTAACTGCTAGTGTAAACTATCTTATGGGACACGTACTTCCTAGAAATTCTTACTCCGAAGAGTGATAGAGTAATAATCTTCTTTCTGCATGGGAGGGGATTACTTTTGTTTTAGTTGTCGCTAGTGTGTATTCATTTGCTCTTTGTAGCATTATTGTTTTCGACATCTGGTGTTCGCATCACTTAATCTGTCCCCACCCACATCCAAATACCTTCCTACAAAAGCAATTAAGAACTAGTTCATTAGATATTCATGTGATATGTTTTAGAAAAAATCTTGAGGCCAACACCTCTTACATTCTACTCACCGTCTAGCAAAAGCTGAACTCATTTTAATTTTGTTAATAAACCATGTGCATAGCCGCACCCAGTGTCTCTACATTGGATATCTGGAAGGGCAACATCAAGAATATGTGGAGCTATACTTCCATATCTTGTGCCTTTATGATATGTTGTAATTCACAGGTAGAGGTATCTCCTTTTTAACGGATATGAGACCATTAATAAATTAATCATCAAATTGCACATGAACTTAGATTTTCTATTACGTATATCTCACACGAAGACAGAACTGTTGTATTTATTATTTCCAATATGTTGTAAAAATTTAAGATGTCTTGGAACGGGGACCACCGGCTCCTTAATTTCATTCGTAATTGTTCAGTCTCTTCGATATTTCATTTCTTTTCTTTCCAGCTACAGGGAGAACATGGAGAGAAGATCGCGAGTGATGAAAGACAAGCCAGTGGACCCTGTGCAACTGAGCGTCTATTGGGCAGAGTACGTCATTCGACACCAGGGAGCACGGCACCTGCGTTCGGCAGCGCTCGACCTCAGCTGGTACGAGATTTACCTCCTAGATGTCGTTGGTGTGTCGCTGATAGCATTGGCTGTAGTGTTCTACGTGCTGTGCAAAATTGTTCGTTTGATTGCAAGAGTTGTAAGGCACAAAAAGACTCAAGACAAGAAGTCTAAACAGAACTAAGATTGTTAAGATCAGTGTGCGTGTGTGTATGTAAGTGTTCAAATGTAGTGTGTATTAATAAATTTGTGAATATGTACAAGATATGTTTAATAATAATACCTGAAATATTACTCCGATAAGTATATTTAAACCCTGAATTGATTTGTATGACCGTAGTCAGGTAGAGGCTTACTGAACCAAGGCTCCAAACGTCACTTTGAAAGTTTTCCAGATTTCACTACTCTCAAATTCAATTTTTTTAGAAATAAAATCTAACCAATTGTTATAGATTTTGAGGGTGCTGAATTCGAACAAGACATTAACTGCTATTGGTTGGTTCATGTTTGTTTCTATGTTCTACAAGGGGATTTATGCACGACGTGATTTATCGATAATGACAATAAGGATTTTATTATCGATTACTCACATCTGTCGTGCATAAATCTCATTGTTTCGAAAATTTTCTTTCGTAACATTTGCTTCCCCATGGTCTGCATAGGTACAAAGTTTCACCACAATCGGATTCCTGGAACCAACTCCAGAGAGATCTGAATAGTGCATCTTTAGTTATGGCCACGTCAGTAGCGTACGCAGGATTTCATCAAGGGGGGTGTTATTTCGAAAACTTTCTACAAATTCACATTACCATTGTTTTATTATACTTTAATTAATTAATAATAAAAATTAATTAATAATTCTTATAATTAATTAATTAATTTAATTACTACTAATAATTACTACTAATGAAACTGCTATTTATGAAAGATATAAAAAAAATATTACATTTCTTTTGTTTCTTTGTTACAAAATAATTGTCTAGTCAACGGTTATTTGTATATGATAAGTGAGACATTTTAAGTGTGAAGAAAATCCATAAAACAAGCAAATATATTAAATTTATTGAAATAATCGAAATATGAAACTCATTCAAGGAGTCGCGCTGGTCTAGTCTGACAACTTCGTGGGATATCCAGTTTCGATTTCCGGAATTGATCCAGCCTTGTCTCCGCACCCAGCCTCATAGCAATGGGTACCTGACAGCAACCCTGGGGGATGAAGGCTGCCGGAGCATGGTGCTGATCACATCAGATGCAAAATAGTTCGAGATCGAGAATCTTTGGGGCCCACCACACCACTACGTGTGCCTTCATGGCAGGGTGCTATATGCAGGGGGGAATTTACATTACCTTTACCTATGGAACTCGCCCAGGATGATGATGAAGCGCGAGAATACATGTTGCTAAAGTTTATAGACATTCCAACACATTTATCACTTCTAGGTGATTCACAAAGCATTTCTTCAACACTATTTAATGATGTGGATGTAGATTCAGTATCACTTGAGAGTTCACAAGGGGATGTGAAATCAGTAACGGGAAGAACGTTTGCAATAAGGTCGGCACACTGCGACGAAGCAAGGAATTTTCACAATTCTCGCGACAGTCACTGCGCGAATTTTTGCAAAAAGAATTGCAAAATTGAACTATGCGGCCACTTAGATTGTGTTTGCAATGTTGTGTCTTTCTTCATGCTGCATGGGAATAATAATTCAAATTATTATTATTATTATTATTATTATTACTGTCGCAAATCTTTAACTGTGATAAATTAGCCATTTTTATTTTTTTTCTACAGCATTTTCCATAATATTTCAAAAGCTCAAGGGGGGGGTTTTAAACCCGGTAACCCCCCCCCTTGCGTACGCCACTGGCGCCACGTGGTATGTAGAATAGCTATATGACAAAATTAATCGTCCGGACACCGTACTTAGAGAAAATGAAAATCATGTGTCTGATGAGAAAGAACTTTCCATCCTGAAGGAAGAATTCGCGCAAGCACTGAGGATAATGAAGAACAAGGGTGTATTGATGAGCGCTCTATCGAACTAATCAAGTTCCTAGGAGGGAAAGGAGAAAGAAATCTTTGAGAAAGAAGATTGGACGAAGACTTCACGACGAATGTAGACCCTCTACAGAAGAAATGTAACTCTAAAAAAATGCTCTGAACCAAAAACGACCAGCCTGATATCTTATTCGGCTAAAATTGTGCGAATACTAAATACATGCTAATGCGCTAAAGTTGATACAGAGTTAGGACAACAGTTTGGTTTCAGAAAGGTAAAAGGTACGTACAGTCATGGGAAAAAGTTCTTCCCCATAAGGCTTTAATAGGAGCAAGTAATACAGGAGGGTAGGCAACACATATTGCACCCTTCGATGATCGGGTGATTTTGCCTGTCTTAACACCGAGAAATGTGTTCCACGCGAAGGTCAACATGACAGGAAAGCAAAGAGGGTCACGTGACTATTGGTTACGTGGAGTGTTGTGCTTCTCCACGTCCCCAGTTCTTGATCCACATTGCAGAAAAAGTAGAGCTGCATGCAATATATGAAAATAGGTTGTTTTCAACTACACGCTTAATTATGATTTTCCCAATTGTAAATCTATCAGACGTGTCTCCCGATTTAATCGGGACAGTCTTTTACTTTGAATTCCTGTTCGTCATAGGCATAACTTGACGGGAGCAGAAAGAGCATTTGTAACCCCCGCCCCCGAATGTTCTGTACATCAACTATTTTCTTCATTTCGACTTTTTTTGTTAAGGTGTCCAAATTACCCCGTTTTCTCCTCGACGATAGAGTAAGTTATAAAACTGTAAATAACTATGCAAGAAATAAGCGCCACCTTGTCATCGACCTGCGACTTCTTTACGACCTCCAAGTATCGTCCATCGTCCCGTTATCTGACAAAATACACAATTGTGCAAGTGTTTGTTATTTTATTTTCGGAATAACCACTGTTAAAGGTGGTCTTGAAAGCAAAGTTTTTCTTTGTCTAACTTATCATGAACAATTATCCCTCAGGACTCTTGACATACTTGCTTAACCTGTTCTGTTCCAAATACGTCTCAACAACCCGATATGGATGTTCCCTACATCCTTTCGACCAAACCACCTCTTCTTTTATGTGCGCCGCTCCTGTGCCTATAGGTATGTTTGACAATCTTTCCATAGTGTTTTGGTTCACTGCAGGCACCAGTCATGTTCATCAGCAAGCAAGGGTTGGTGGTCTGTGTCCTGCTTCAGCAAGCGATTTGTGCTGTCAGTGGTGCTAGGATACTGGCTGTGTTTTCATTTGCCACAACTTCCCATCTCATCTATTTCAGGCCAATACTGGAAGGTCTGTCCGAGAGGGGTCATGAAGTCGTGTTCATCGCTCCTATTCCACTGCCCGTGGACTCTGCGAAGTCCAAGATAAAGCAACATGTCCCACAGGGATGGCTAGAAGCGATCAAGAAGCCCTTTCCAAATGTTGTCGAGATGAGGCTCAATGGCAGAGGGAACTGCATTTGGTTCACCCTGCCAGCAGTTGGAAAAGCTGCCTGTGAATTCCTTCTGGGTACCAAAATCGTCAAGCACATCTTGTCATCGGATAAGAAATTCGATCTGATGCTCACGGGAAGCATTGTGAACGAATGCGCCTTCCCGTTCTCCTACAAGCTCCAGGTACCTTACATCACAATGTCCTCAGCGCCTCTCGTGCCGTGGATCGACAATGCCGTCTGGAACCCGCAACCTTGGTCCTACGTGTCCAACCTGTATCTACCATACTCGGATCGCATGGGATTCTGGGAACGTTTCCACAACACCTACTTCTCTCTCCTTATGCGGTTCTCGCGCGAAGTCCTCTACTTCAGAGACATGGACTCCATTATCAGGCTCCATCTTGGTGACGATGTTCCCTCCTTGTCAGAGCTAGAGAAGAATGCTAGCCTTGTTTTTGTCAACAGTGATCCGAGCGTCGATTACCCACGGCCTAATCTACCCACCATAATTCCACTCGCTGCGACCCACTGCAGGCCACCAAAGGCTCTACCAAAGGTAAGCGAATTTCAACTTGGATCACTAGCCTAAATGTGTTTATAACAGGCCAATGTCAAGTCTCCTATGTAGAAATATGTTTCCTGAAGGCCCTTGCAAAGACTAAGCAGGTATACCACACATAATAATCATAATATTAATTATCTCTTTCACTCTTATTGAAACGCTCTCTCTCCTTTCGACTCAACTTCTATTCTCTCATCGTCTCTCTAGGAAGAGATAGAAGTAGTACGTGAAGACTTGAAGCAGAGGAGAGGAGATGAATATCGTAAGGAGAGGGAAGGAGGCGAAGATCGAAAGGAGAGGAAATTTAAAAGTGGTGAAGTGTTAAATCGTGCCCGATGGGACCTATTGGATTTCGAGGTCGCGATCGCCCAATGGTGTTCACAACGTTCGAAGCCCCACAGCTCGATATTGGATGCTAATGGCAACAGAGGGCGCAGCGAGAGGTATCCGAATGTGATACGTCCGAACGAGACGTAGTCGGATGGCAAAACCGAAGCATGCAGCACAAGTGTTGACATAAAAACAAACCAATGGCTATTCCTAAACAAAGCAAGCATTACATTATACTTACAGCAACACTTGTTAAAGCTGACTTTTCGGTAGAAAGGGACGCAAGCAATTTCCGATAGTGAGAAGGAAGTGGCAAATGACAAATTCGGTTGCATGACATCACCTTCCATTAGTTCTCGTCACCACGTTATACGAGCATCATTGTCTATGCATTCTGTAAGAGTGTCCACCTAGTTGATCGCCCTAAACGCTTTATAACGACGAAGAAGTTCGCCTTTGATCTTGCTGGCGCACACTTTTGTGATCGCTGTGGCGCGTCATTTTTCATTCATTGCTCATGGTGCAAGTTAAAAGGTGTGTTTTGAACCATTTGTAAACGTCGATCATACAGTCCGTAGAAGGTTACGTTCTACATCTCGAGTGCAATTATTACCCCTCGTTCCCCTATGCACATACATTAGCAGCTACGATTTTTTTGTCAGCATGTTTAGACATTGCACTTGCGAACTCAAAGTCAAATAGGTCCCTTGTTAGTGTGTCGTTCATTTTAACCATATTTGTGCTGCTTTGATAATTTTTCAGTCAACTTAAGAAACAATATTTCTTCCCATTTTCAGGAATTGTCCGATTTCGTGGAGTCTTCTGGAGACGCAGGGTTCATCCTGTTCTCCATGGGCTCCGTTGTCCCTCCGCAAGATTTCCCCCCGCACATCCTACAGGAGATCGTGAAGGCGTTCGGGAGCATCCCCCAGAAAGTCCTGTGGAAGTGGAGCGGCAGTCCTCCTGAAGGAGTCACGAAGAACGTGAAGCTGCAGAACTGGCTACCACAGCAAGATGTACTAGGCGAGATATCCTGTCGCTTCTGTTTCTTGATCGTTTAGCATTATTCAGGGTGTTCTCACGAGGACTTCAATGAAGCACACACCCTAGCCCTACATGCCTTCCCAAACAGACCATTAGGCTCCCATGTGGGATAAGGACAGACCTGGGACACGAGGTAAGATACCGATACTCCTACAATGAATGTAGGGGTCAAGTACTCAAGGCTGTAACGATGCGTTCAACGCGCAGTGGGTCTTGATTGCTCGTTTAATTGGCGCTTTCGAACTGCACTAGGTGACGTCACTTCCGACAAGACCATACTTCAGGTCTGCTCTTTGTACCTTTCGGGCACAGCCTCTCTCTTTCTTCTATTTCTCCATCTATCTTCTCTCTCTCTCTCTTCCTTCCAAGTTATTTGTTTCTCTTTCTTTATTTCTAGTCGCACATTTTTAAAGTATGAAACTTCATAGATTGGATGTGAATGTTTCTCTTTCTCTCTGTCCAGGCCACCCGAAGATCCGAGCGTTCATAACTCATGGGGGCCTACAAAGCACGCAGGAAGCAATCTACCACAGAGTCCCTGTCGTCGGAATCCCGATGTTCGCCGATCAGGGCTTCAACATTGCTCGCGCCAAGAGGGACGGCACTGGAGAAATGCTGGAATTTGGAGAAATCACCGCCGACAAGCTCCTGGAAGCCCTGGACAAGGTCGCCAATGATACCAGGTTGGTTATTCCTTCGATCTTATCTTATTTGGTGTCACAAGAATTCTTAAACACGTGTTTGCGTGCATCAGTGACGGCACCAGACAGGGGCGTGACTAGGCTGAATTATTTGAGCCGGTAATTTTACATATGTGTATATCTCAAATTATATACTGCTTTCTTTGAATTAATAACATTCATTACATTATACACATAATTTGTTTTATATTCAGTTTATAATAATTAGAAAAAAGGGAACAGATTCTGATCTACGTACAAAGTTTAATTTACTAATATGGAGAATCTTGATAATAATAAAGTAAATTTTCCTCTAAGTTAGGGATAATTTTCGAGCGTACGTGGAACTTTCGGATGGGCCAGTGCCCTCGACACGTCTTAGCGACGAGGAGGGGTAGGTGAGGAGTCTCCCTCGTGATTGGCCAGGCCAGTCCGCTTTCCTTATCACCTTCTCTCCCATCAAGGGCAAAAAGTAGACAAACAAACCCTCTGTTAGCCCAAATATGCAATCGTGCACGATATTTAGAGGTACGTTAAATATGATAGCAAATAACCCCCTCCCCCCACACATATCATTCTGATTTCTGGTGCTGTCACTTGTGTACAATCACAGACACTTCTGGGTTGTAACAGTACTATTGACTTTCAGTGAGATTGTTCCAACCCAAAAAGGTCCGTGATTGGACATAAATAATTGCTGATAAGAAAATAAATCAGCAAGAACTATGAAATTCCAACAAAAGCCTTCCTTTTATTATTTTCCTTACTATCCTTCAGTAAGCTGTTGTTGCTTGTTTTACTGTTTAAAAATAACTCTTGTTACGAGAGTTCACTTGTGTTCGATATCTTAATTAATACATTAAACACGTCCTTCAATATTTCCGTTGTTTTTATAGTTGTTTCCTCACCTGTTACTTTGCGATTTCTTTCAAAATATTGAGGAAGTGTTTTATTTGTTTACTGTCTGCTGTAGGCTATAATACTGAAGAATATTTTGTACCATAAATTGTCATTTTTAGAAATGTATTCTTCATGTAAACAGAACAATCTTAATTTAATCCTTGCAGTAATGTAGGCCTACGTGATGGACCCATCTTCAACTTTGTCTGACTCCTTTGTTGTAGATGTGTCATTCTCGTAGATATGTCATACTCTCGGAATGCTTACAGTGTTGATTTTGTTGGTGACTGTTCGTAACATTGTGCTACAATATTTTCACCTGTAGCAACAGAAACATGCCTACCTGAACAATATTCAACGTGTGAATATCTCGTCGAGGTGAATGTACGGCGTTTGGAAAATGTTCCGCATGTAAATCAACATCATCACTGTAATTGCGATTGTGTTTCCACCAAATCTGAACAACAACACGCTCTTCCGTGTATAACTTTCTGTTCATTGTACGTAAAGCTCGGCTGGACCTTTAACGATGCCAGCGAAGCCGTTTTCAAATTTACGTTTCCTTTCGAAAAACAGCTACGATATTCAAAATTCAGAAAAATTAAAATTATTTCTGCTTAGAATTCTTTCTTGAGCATTCACGTAAATCTTCGTGTGGTTTGCTTCAGCTGTTGCTTAGATATTGGCAATAGTTCAAAAGGCTTACTTGGCCACGACTATGTACAACAATAGCTACTGGTTAATGATTATTTGGCGATTGTTGTTGTGAAGTTTCGTTTCCCTGACTTCCATTGGTATTGGCTGGTTCACTGGCTCTATTCTGGCAGTTTGAATTCTGTCCCTTGGCTTTGGAGTACGTCTTGTGCTGAGTCTGAGGCCCTTACAACAACCGAAGGACTTCTTGCAAGGAAGGTGTTACAAGTTCTGGTGGTGGACTATCCGAGTATGCTGAAGACTTCAGGATTGATTATGTTTTAATGCTGATCCAGAATTTTCCAACTTCTTCGGCGATGGCGTCTTGCAGAGGTTCAAGCTCCAGGTCCTCCAGGATCTGTTAGTTTCATCGGCTGTTCCCGCTAATTCTTCTCGCTGCATTGTTTCAGACTTGTAGTTTATGCAGGTTGGATTTGGCTATGTTGTGCCACGCTAGGATGACATAGAGTATTGCTAGTCGTACCATGACTTTGTAGATCCTCATGCTGGTTTCCAATGATAGATCCAGGTTTCTGAAGATGTAGAACTGTCCTCCTAGCCTCTGGTAGCCTTTATGCTGATCTCCTTGATGTGTTTTCTAACGTCAGGCCGAGGTATCAGGCGGTATACCACTCACTAACAAGATAATCTGAAATAGCTAGTCAACGAAGGCGAGTAACTGCTAGTGTAAACTATCTTATGGGACACGTACTTCCTAGAAATTCTTACTCCGAAGAGTGATAGAGTAATAATCTTCTTTCTGCATGGGAGGGGATTACTTTTGTTTTAGTTGTCGCTAGTGTGTATTCATTTGCTCTTTGTAGCATTATTGTTTTCGACATCTGGTGTTCGCATCACTTAATCTGTCCCCACCCACATCCAAATACCTTCCTACAAAAGCAATTAAGAACTAGTTCATTAGATATTCATGTGATATGTTTTAGAAAAAATCTTGAGGCCAACACCTCTTACATTCTACTCACCGTCTAGCAAAAGCTGAACTCATTTTAATTTTGTTAATAAACCATGTGCATAGCCGCACCCAGTGTCTCTACATTGGATATCTGGAAGGGCAACATCAAGAATATGTGGAGCTATACTTCCATATCTTGTGCCTTTATGATATGTTGTAATTCACAGGTAGAGGTATCTCCTTTTTAACGGATATGAGACCATTAATAAATTAATCATCAAATTGCACATGAACTTAGATTTTCTATTACGTATATCTCACACGAAGACAGAACTGTTGTATTTATTATTTCCAATATGTTGTAAAAATTTAAGATGTCTTGGAACGGGGACCACCGGCTCCTTAATTTCATTCGTAATTGTTCAGTCTCTTCGATATTTCATTTCTTTTCTTTCCAGCTACAGGGAGAACATGGAGAGAAGATCGCGAGTGATGAAAGACAAGCCAGTGGACCCTGTGCAACTGAGCGTCTATTGGGCAGAGTACGTCATTCGACACCAGGGAGCACGGCACCTGCGTTCGGCAGCGCTCGACCTCAGCTGGTACGAGATTTACCTCCTAGATGTCGTTGGTGTGTCGCTGATAGCATTGGCTGTAGTGTTCTACGTGCTGTGCAAAATTGTTCGTTTGATTGCAAGAGTTGTAAGGCACAAAAAGACTCAAGACAAGAAGTCTAAACAGAACTAAGATTGTTAAGATCAGTGTGCGTGTGTGTATGTAAGTGTTCAAATGTAGTGTGTATTAGTAGTGCAGTGGCACCGGTTCTGAAACCGAAAATGAGGCTCGGTGAGGCTCGCCTTAATGGATTTCTCTCGTAAGGCATGAGCCTCATTTTCTCGCAGTGTTGCCAACCTCGTACTCGAAAAAATCACCAAGTTTTTATCTTGGTCTAACGTAACCTAAAGCAAGGAGCTGGCAACACTGCTTGAGGTCGAAAATGAGGCTCGGTGAGGCTCGCAGTGTTGCCAACCTCTTACTCGAAAAGTCACCAAGGTTTTTATTTGGTCTAACCTAACTTAAAGAGTAGAGCAGGTGGCCCGGTTCGGAAACCGAAAATGGGGCTCGGTGGGGCTCGCAGTGTTGCCAGCTCCTCACCCAAAAAAAATCACCAAGGTTGTTTTTGGGTATAACCTAACCTCAAGCAAGGAGCTGGCAATGCTGCTTGAGGCTTGTTCTGCAGTGTTGCCAACTCCTCACTCGAAAAAAATCACCAAGGTTTTTGTTTTTGGGTCTAATGTAACCTAAAGCAAGGAGCTGGCAATGCTGCTTGAGGCTTGTTCTGCAGTATTACCAACCAACTCCTCACTCGAAAAAATCACCAAGGTTTTTTGTTTTTGGGTCTAATGTAACCTCAAGCAAGAAGCTGGCAATACTGCTTGAGGCTTGCCTTAATGGTTTGCTCTTGTAAGGCTGCGTCCGAATCGACAGCAGATGTCACCTAAAACACTGTTCCATCCGGGAACTCAACCAACCTCCGTTGTCCGAATTTGCGGCAGACGTGGAGTCGGCGGGGAGAGCAGAAAGGCGCGACAGATGCACGCTTGAACTCGCCGTGACGCTGCGCTTGGCAGCCATATTCTAACTTTCACTTTGTACAGACAACATTTACTGATTAGAGGATGTAAAACTCAGTTATATTTTAACATTTTATCGATAATACTCAATGTAGAAAAATTATAAATGATGAAATAGCGTGTTATATTTTTAATATGAGTAGTAAATAGGTGGAAATCATTGTGATGTTTGTTTGGCGTCTGTCTTCTGCTTCCGTGCGATGCGCCTGCGCCCCCCAGAGCGCGGTGGGTGAAGTTCGGGGGCTGACACCTGGCGGGAAAAGTGACAACCGTACTACAAGGGGACATGTAGATTCGGACGACTTGGACGTGACTTCGACGGCATGCGAGAGCAACGGGGAGAGAACGGGACGGAGCGCTTGCCAATCCGGACACGGCCTAAGGCATGAGTCTTATTTTCTCGCAGTGTTGCCAACATCTTACTCGAAAAAATTACCAAGGTTTTTGTTTGGTATAACCTAACCTAAAGCAAGGAGCTAGCAACACTACTTGAGGCTTGCCTTGCAGCGTTGCCAACATCTTACTCGAAAAAAATCACCAAGGTTTTTTATTTGGTCTAACCTAATCTAAAGCAAGGAGCTGGCAACACTGCTTGAGGCTTGTTCTGCAGTATTGCCAACATCTTACTCGAAAAGTCACCAAGTTTTTTATTTTCGTCTAACCTAACCTAAAGCAAGGAGCTGGCAATACTGCTTGAGGCCTTACAGTGCATAAAGCAGTGTTGCCAACCTACTAGTACTTTTGCCATAGCCTTTTACAAAAAAAAAGAGAGAGAAAAAAAGGGAAGAGTTAAACAACCGACAGTGTTGCCAACACCTACCTACAGCTTTTCTTACTTGGCAAGGGTTTAGTCAATTTATACACTGGCGCAACATACACACACTGGGCAATAGAGCCGGCAACAAATATATGCTGCCGTGTGCGTGTGTGTGTATAATATGTAGCATTATCAACTAGATTGTGTTGGCAACACACTTGCAACTAAAAAAATAGAGATGCCAATGTTGCTGTAAGATAAAGAGGGGGAGACCTATCGTGACTTTTGTAAACCTCTCTCGCGGGAACGATGTGCTGCACACACGTGGGCGTGCTGGCGCCTCTTATTATTTTCGTATTGTGAAGCAAACAAACAAATAAATAATTGTTGTTTTTAGGATTCCTGGCCCCTATAACCTCGCCAGGGTGCGTGGTGCCCAACCAAAAAAAAAGTAAAAGGTTCTAATGGCTGCGGTTGTAGATAACCGCATCTCTGTAGGGTTTCACGTGTTTTTTTTTCTCCCCCAAACTTCCATGAAACCCTACAGAGGACCTCCGTAATGCATGCAACGTGTACTAACAACTCTAGTGTTATTTTGATGTTGTAATATTTTTGGATATAGAGTTTTATTGTGAGATATAGATAAAAATAATTATGTTTATTATAATATTTTTTTGATGAAGATGGAGAATGTATGTGTGTGTGTTACAAATAAAGTTGCATGCTTTTTTCTAGTGTGTGTGTATGTGTTTTTGATGTTTCGACAGCATCTGAAACGATAAAAAAGAATTTTATTGTTAATTTTTCTTGTGTAAAAAAACAACAACAAATTTTTTTTGTGCAAATTTTCTGATTGTCTCTCGTGCTATAGTGCAAAAAAGATATTGTAACTGATAACTAATGAAATTGACATTTGTAACTGATCTGAACTAGTGAAATTTTCGTATTGTGCCATTGAAACTGATTGTGCTAGTACAAAAATTTCTTATTGTGCAAGAAAAAATGTAAAAACTTGTTAAAACTGCTCTGTGACCCTCTCGTTCTTCACGTCGTGGACGAAGGACTTCTCTGCAATCAGGATGACGCTGCACACGGTGTCCTCGGGCAAGGCTTCGTGGAACTCGCAGACGACCTTGATGTTGGTTCGTTCGTTGACCACCACCTGCTTTCTCTTAGATGTGTTGATGACGAACATCGGCCTGCGGGTTTTGAATTCGCTGGGCGTGTAGTACATGTCCATGCTTCCCTCGGTCACGCGTTTGAAAGAGGTGTAAGCTTCGTAAAGTTTTAGGTAATCGTCTTTGGTCATGTCGAGGTTGTAATTCTCGCGCGGGAACACTTCGTTGCGTCCATTCTTCAGATAAATGTTCTTGATCTTGCAGTCGTCGAACTTGCTGGAATCTTTTTCCTGGTTGTTATCGCGCCCGGTTTGAAAGAGCACTACGACGAAATCTGGCATGTCGAACTGTATGTTGTTGAACTGAGTTGTCACGTCGAATTCCATGTGACTTCCCGATGCCATCTTCTGCACGCACTGGTAACCGTGAAAGTGAATCGGCACCTGCGGATTCTTCAAGATCTCTGCTTTGTACTTGAGGGCGTAGTTCGTCTCGTATTCCACGATCGGCATTCTCAATTCCATGCTCCGTATGACGCACTTGGCCGCTTCGGGTAATGTGTTGGCTATCGGCGTGCCGTCGGCGTTCAAGTTGGTGTATCGCATCAGTGCGTCGTTGTCGTTGGCCGCTCTTCGAAACGTGACGCGCAATCCCCCCTTCCACATGATCTCTTTGTAGTCCGAGAAGAATCCCGGCAGCAGACGCATGGGAAAGAGCACCGTGTGACTTCTAGTCGATATTTTGGTCCCCGCTTCGAATCCTCCCGCCTGGTAGTATGCTGCGTCTGTTTTGGATAATTTCAATGTTCCTACTGCCGTCGACGTGATGCCTGGATAATCTATTCTGTCTATGACGGTGTTGTGTTTCCTCACCTCCACCTGCGAGAACAGGTGAGGCACGAAGTTGTCCACGAGTATCAAATTTGCTGTTGCGGGAAACGCGTCTTCGCTTTCCTTCTTCACCACATCGAATTGAAGGTAGAGGTCCGCTCTGTGAGGATGAACAAACCCGTCGCCAACGTCCACGTCGTATTCGATCTCCCTGTTCGCTTCGTTGAGATTGGCGAACGTGCGACGGTTGGGAGGGAAAGATTGCAATTCGTAACTTTCGATTTGCTCCATTTTTACTATGCGTGTTATTTATTATACGTTGATCTCCACGATGGCAGTGGTCGTTGCACCTGCGAAATCCACCACGTCTCCTTTCTCGTTTGTCACCACCAACTCTATGTCGTCTATGCGGTTGCGGCATACTGGAAAATAGATCGGCGAAGAGGGTGTGTAGATGATCGGTTCCATGAATTCGGAACTGGGTTTGAACGTGGCTATGATTCCCGTCTGCTTGTGACTTCCTAACAATCCGTCCGAGGATTTCGTGATCATGCCTTCCGCCACGTTGCAGTGAACGTTTAGAGTTTCTATGGCTAGAAATTTAGGAATGTTGGTTGCCGTGTGTTTGATGCCAGCTTCGAGTTTGGTGTCGTTCTCGAAACCTAAAAGTTCTCCCATGGTGCCCAGGTCCACGGTCTCCGTTGCCGACACGATTTCCACTCTGTGCGTGACCGAATTTTGAGAAAAGTACGTGCCTTTGGGTAACTGAGCTTGCAAAGTGGAAAGATTGTATTGGCCTGGCGTGACGACGATGTGTTCGTTTCCGACGCTAATTTTGTTGTTGTGCTGCGTGACGTTAGGTATGAGGTACATGCTGTAGAATGCACGCAGAGCTACGGATTTAGGATAGACGATGTCGTCGTGCAGCGTGAGTTTCAGGATCGAAGATTCGCTCGTGAGGTGGAACACGCCCATCGTGTTTCAGGTTCCACAATGCTTTCTGAAAATGTTCCACCGACGGGTTATTTATTTTAGACATGTATGCGAGAACAGAAAGGCATAGGTGGCCGCAGTTAACATCAGTGAAACCTTGGATGCGTTTGTCATTGTAGTAGAGGTTGGCAACACTGAGATACTTCACCAACCTGGCAGGCGGTGTGCCACCGAACGAATCGAAAACAAATGCATTGTTATCGTTAATTTTGAGGTAGCATATCCAATGTGTACCAGGATTTTTGTAACTGTCCAGGTTGACCACGCCATACTCCTTTTTCTTCACAGCAGAGGGTAGAGAATCGGACATGAAAACACCCCTGAAGTTTTTTATTCCCAACAGTTCGATTAGAGATTCAATATCGAAGTTGGACAGGGCTTCTTCTTTTTTTTATATTTTTTCAAAGCATCGAGGTTGTTTTTTTGTTTTTTGGTTATACCTTTCCCCTTCTTCTCCATGGCCAGGTTGTGACGTTTCTGTTCTTCCAACTCGGCTTTGTTCTTCTTCGAGTCGATGACGGTTTTCGCGATGGCGGCACTTCCGCCGGCCAAACTTCCAACAGCCCCCAATGCTGCCAGGATGGCTGGGATGCTGAATATGAAACCTCCGATTTTTTGCTGTTTCCGCGAACGCTGCAAGCGTCTCAATTGAGGTGTGCTGAGAAGTAATTTCATTCCATGTCCTTTCATCAAGCAAGAACGTTTCTTCTCGCGTTGTTTTTTGGTGAGTAACCCATCGAGGGCACCTAGATTTTTCAGATTGGAGTAAGGTATCTGGTACACGACACCTTTGGGCTTCATGTTGATGCTCTATATGTTATCTTCACGGTATGTTATTTATATATATGTTTTGAGATTTTTTTGTTTTGTGTAATTTTTTTTCGGTATGTTATTTATATATAAATGTTCTGAGATTTTTTTTGTTCCGTGTAATTTTTTTTCAAGGATATACTCCGCGCAGAGCCGTTACACAAATTCTATTACGTGCTTTGTTTTCTTACCAAGAAGTTCCTTTGTACCCTTGTACACGATTTGAGTTTTGTTCTCGATTAAAATAGCTAGCTTCTCGTCGGATAACATGTTAGCGTATCGATCTGGTAAAAATAGACTGTATTGTGCGTTGAGCAACAAACGCGCCTTGGGACCATACTGGGTAGAAACAATTGAACCGGAAGTTGTCGTGTAAGGTTTGTCCACTTCCAATTCCTGAATTTTTACATACTCTACTGACAAATTTAGCATTTGTTTTAATGCTTGAAAGTCACTCATTTTTTCAGTCGTCATATTGAAGAGAAATTTTCAGTGTGTGTGTTAGAGAAATTTAATTTTTTTCACAATGTGTGTTATTTATATATACTGAAGATTATTTTTTTTCACGATGTGTGTTATTTATATATCAAGTTTTCGACAGAGGAAAAAAGTTCGTGCTTCGGAAAACACGATGATGTGCGTGATAATATCTTCCGTCTCTTGTTTAGATCTACGCCAATCATCCGTGTATCGTCTTCTTCCCTGCCTCGCCTCGTGCAGTTCGTCCATCCTCTCGTTTAATTTTTCCCCTGCAGCCGAAAGAAGAGTGTCGAGATCACCGCACCTCATGCCACTGATCTCCCGAAGATAATCCTTAACAGCCATTTCACAAGGGATGCGAAATTCCGGCGTTGATCTCGCTATGATTAAAAGTTTATTAACATCTCCGTTTACTGCATGTTTGAATATTTTACACAACAGTTCGTGTGGCAAATTAGTTATACGAGACATGATGTTTTTTTTTTTTTTTTACTGTATGTTATTTATATACCCCACCCAAGTTTTTGTTTTGTGTTCATGGCGATGGTGGTGCCCAGTGCTGCAACTCTTTCTCCCAGCGAAGCGTCTCTGCTGACGAATCTTTCGAAAGCTGCGTGCTCTAACTTTCTGTCTGCTTCGTGACGTGCATCCAGTTCGGTGCGAGTGGTGTTGTAAGCGATGTCGTGATCTTTGCATGCGGCGTCCAACGGATTCACACCCCTGTCTCCTCTCTTCAATCTTTTCTCGAGTTTGGTACCTGGTCCGCAGTACTGGTAGCCCGGTAAATGCATCTCGAAGGGTAACTTGTTGATGATGTCGTTCACGAGTCCCTTTCCTTCGGCCACGTTCCAGAATCTCGGAGGCAGCGTGTTGATAATTTTAATGAGGTAACCTATGCCCTTGTCGTCGTTCACGATGAAGTTGGAAAATTTTGTGCTGATCAAGTCCACGATGCCAACCTTCTCGTTGTAGAAATTACGATTGCCTGCATTCTCCTCTCCTGCAATAACCAACAACCTGTCTATGAGCTTGCGCACGTCGTCCACCCACACAAACTCTTTGGGCAGGGTGTTGTAGAGTTTGACGCCGCTGCCTGTTTTCACCTGGTTCCATATCGGCTTGATGAGATTTCTGTACTTCTCGCCGCTGCTGGATTTGACCCTATTCTGCGAGGCGTCGTTGTTTTGGTACAAGGCATCCGTCATGATCAAAATTTCCTTGTAACTCTGGTAATCTTCGTCGGTGTAATCTTTCGGCTGCTTTTTGGCAACGAGTTCCCACAGTCCCACCGTACCCGGGTACCTGTTCCAACTATCCTTCTCGCCTAAATTAACTTTAATGTCGTTGCCTTCGAAGGTCACCTTCGATTTTCCAATCTTCCAAACCACTCCGCCGCCTTCGTTGCTCTCCATGCTCGGATACAATCCGAACACTTCATCCTTGTCGAATTTCCCCGTGCTCAGGTAGTCTCGTGCCAAAGGTCCCAACTCGATCTTATCAAAAGACGACGACGTGCTACCTATGGCTCGACGTCGTGGCGGTACGTCTCTTAGTTCGAACGGCGTCGAAGGAATGCTCGAAATGGGCGTGGGTACGGTGTAACGTTTAGCTGCAAGTGGTACGAGTTCGTTGATCAAATTTTTATTTTGTTCCGTGACGCCTTTAATTTCTTTACCTAGATCGCTGATGGCGTCGATCACAGGTTGATCCTGACGTTTCTTCTCTTCGTAGAATCCGCGATTCTCGGATTTCCAACCTTTGAAGCGTTTCGCGAGGTAATCGCGAAGCTTGAGATTTTCGTCCTCGATTTTTCGTTTCGTCATAACGTTATTTATACACGTCGTTTCTCACAACGTTGCAACGTTTAGAAAGTCGTTGATTTTGTTTCTGTATTTTCCGTCGTTGGGTTTCCTCGTCATGTCGATCGTCGCGAATCCGAAATCGTCACTGTTCCAACAGTGGGAGCAGCAGCGTTCCGAAAATTGATTGTAGTTCATGTCTCCGCCTACGTAGTCATCGTACGCGTGCTTGAGGTTGGTGTGATCTTGACGAAACAAACATATGAAATTAGCATTGTCGCGTACTAACTGTTTTGGAATTTTGGAAAACGTTTGAGCTAGGAAGAAGCAATCTATTCCTTTGTGACGACCTTGCGTGAAAAAATTGCGAATTTCATTTTGATTTTCCAGGATGACATCGTCGAACACAACGACTGAATTTTCACGACAATCGTCGAGTGGCTTTATTTCCGAAGCGAACGTTGCAATGTCCAGACCATCGTACAGTTTCATCAGTTGCTTGTATTTCGCTTGTTCGAGACTTTTCGAAAATACGTAGAGGTGCCTGTTCTTCCAATCTAACCAATTCGGTGCGAGGAGAAAATTGTCCACGAGCAGTGTTGTTTTCCCACACCCCGAAGGACCTACGATCAGACAGCGGATGCTGTCGGGAAGCAACTCGCCATTCTTTTTTTTTGTTTGACTTTCCGAATCCGGTAGACGCTTCACCACGTTCCACGTACTCACAAGATCACTTCGTTTGCGTTGATCCAACTTTTTTCTGAAAGTCCCAGCCATTTGACAAACAGTTTGTTGCCTTTCCTACGCAATATTTTCTCGATGAGGTACGTGTCGGGATGATTTGTTTTAGAGAGTTCCTCTTCGTAAAATCTTCCTTTCAAAATCTCGCCGCTACTATCTTTTATTATATACGTGTGTCGGTTTCCGGGTAAAACTCGAACCACCGTAAAAAGTTCCGTGCTCCAATTTTTTGTGAACCCCTTCTCGAAGGTGCGTTTGAATTTGCTGATCCTCACCTGGTCTCCAATTTTGAATTTTGATTTCTTGGTAGTCGTGGGAGTGTACTTTGGACAGTAAACTGTAGAAATTAAACGCTGCTCGTCAGATTTCGTAACGTCAGCTGGCTTCATGCCTATCGTTCTGTGTACTGTATTATTATAGGTGTCGACGAGTTCCGGCAGTATGTCGACCCATTTGTAATTTCCTCGAAGCGTGAATCGTTTCCACATGTGTGTTTTCAAGGTTCGATTAAATCTTTCCACGATGCTGGCTTTGATGTGACTGAAGGTTGAATAATGTCGAATGTCGTGTTTCCGAATAAACTTTTGGAATACGGCATTGTAAAATTCCTTCCCCTTGTCCGTTTGCAAAAACCGAGGTCGTCTGTCGTTTTCGCGAAAAATTGTCTTGAATGCTTCCGTGACGCACGTTCCTGTTTTGGCTTTCAAAGGTAGAGCCCATGCGAATTTCGAAAACGTGTCTATGACGGTGAGGAGGTACTTGTTGCCCTTGTTCAATTTATGTACATTTTTCAGATTGCCGCTACTCATCTCCACGAGGTCACTTTGCCAGAGGTCATCGATTCCCTTGGTTACCACAGCTAAACGTTTGTAGTTGCGGCGTGCAGGTTTATGCAATTCTTCGACGATGGCTTGCCTAGACATTTTTTTTTAAAGATTACGTTTGAAGAGAAGCACCAGCGTGATGGGATTCAAAGAGGGTGGCACTTCGCTCGTGTTTTGAATGATCAGCTTATCGCCGGCACTCACGTCGAAAACGGTGAGATCTTCGTCTTCGTGTATTTCATATATGTTGCGCGTTTCGTTCCAACGTGCCAGAGGAATGTTTCCTGCTTTCTGAACACCACGATTCGATATCAAGGTCATGGTGGGAACGCTAGCTTTTCTGCCGTGAGACCAGTACGAAAATTCGTTTATCTGAATTGTACCATCGAGGAGAAACTTGTAGTACGGATGATAAGGATGTAACATGTACAGTTTGTTACCTTCGACGAACGTGGAGATTCTCTGTTGATTGGGTACGCTGTTGATTTCGATGGCTTGCAGAGAATGCAGTTTAGCGAATTTAGTATCGACGCTAACGAGGTTGCTGTGAAGCTGTCCCAGTGTATTTTGTACGGGCAACAAATATTCGACGATGGTATCCGTTACTGTAGAAAATGACGGTTTGATTTTCACTTCCACGTTCAAATGCTTGAAGTTTTCGTTGAGTTCTTGTAATTTGGCACCGAAAGAGGCCAGCGTCGATTCCTGCGTGGATTCCAACACTCCAACTTGATCTCTGATGTTGACGACGATACTCTGAAGGTTCTCGACTTGATTCAATTTCGAGCTCTTCTCGGTAAGATCGCTCACGATGCTTCGCATCTCGGTAAACTGCGTGTGAAGGTCGGCGACGCTCTGCGAAGTGGGCAGCGTCGACACCAGCGAAGCAAGTTCGTCTCGAATCTGTTCCACGTTCGCCGTTTCCGTTTCCAGTCGTTTCAGCATACGTGATATGCTCCTTTTCAAAGCGTGCAATTCTTTGGAGGTGGGGAGATTGGCAACCCTACTCTCGAGATCGCTCAACGAACTTTTGATGTCGCTCGAATCGGATAGTGCCGTCACCGCCGTTTTCAATTTTTCCAAATCTTCGCTCGAAGGTACGCTCGTCCGTAACGATTCCAAGTCACTCTGTATGTTGTCCAGTACGTGATGAAAATGAGCAAGGTTCGTTTCGACGTTCAAATTTTCTAAATATTCGATCTTCTGCTGAACCGTGCTCAACGTGTCTTGTATGCTCGTCAACGCACTTGCTTCAGCGTGAATATTTTTAATTTCTTCGTTGATCAACTCCAGAGACGCCTGAAGCGTAGCGATGGTGGTTTGAATGTGTTCGAAATCTTGATAAGCCTCCAATTGAATTTTTATGTTCGCGACGCTTTTGCCGATGACCTGCAGCTCGTCTGACGATGGTAGGTTCGTCATGGTATCTTCCAAAGTCTGTAACTTGGATTTAATTTCTTCCAACGTGCTGGCGAATTCTTCTTGTAATTTGGAAACAACAACATGCAAGCGTTCTACATCAATATCCTTCACGACGGTTTGAAGTTCAGAGAAATTCTTTTCGATTGCGGAAGTTCGTTCTTCGATTTCGAGTTTCAATTTTTCCAAATCTTCATTTTTCGATTGAAATTGTTGTAATTTGGCCAAATCATTTTGAAGCTTATCCACGCTCAACTGTATATTTTGAACGTTGTCGTAAGAAGGTACGTCGACATAATTTTTTATGAGCGTTTTCAGTTCGGAATCGATTTTCAGAATGGGGTCCAGACATTGCGTTTGGAGCGTAGCAATCTCCGACTCTAAACTTTTGTTTAAGGTCTCCTGCAAAGCGATCAAATCGCTCCTCAACTTTTTAATTCTGACGTCCAACATGAGAATCTCTTCTGCATGGTCTACACGTTTGGTGTGGCCGAAAATATCGTTAGGCATTTTGGTTAACGGTTATTTATAATAGGATAGACGATTCGTAATTCTACGAAGAGAGGAATGAGTTTGTCGTAATCTCCTAGGAGTTCCACGTATAAACAATCTCCTGCAGAAACATCGTACGTAATGTTAGAAAGCATCTTGTCGTGCTTGATTCGAAAAATGTTCTTGCCGGTAGATATTTTGATTTCGCCTACGTTTTCCGGATTCACGGTGATTTGAAGTTTTCCATCGATCGGAATTTTGTAAAAATGTAAATTGTTGTTGAAGACGTAAAACATCTTGCCCACATCGTCGTCCAATTTCGTCCAAATGCTGTTAAGATGAACAATCAGTAGACCGTTGAGTTTAGTTAACATGGAAGGTAGAAATTCATGATCTGTCGTCGCGCGGTGTACAGTCTCCATGTTGGCTTGTTTTCGGAAACCAAAAAGATTCATAGGTATGCTGGTTATTTAAAATACGGTCAAAGTTTTTTTTGTAATGACAGTCAGTGTTTTTTTTTTTTTGTAATGACTAACAAAATGTTTTGTTTTTTTTTGTTTTTTTTTTGTTTTGTTTTATGAATCTTCTGTTGAAGATGGGCATATGTTGCAGGTTTTGCTTTCTGCTAAGCGATAGTGCCCCCACGGCAGTGTGTGGATTCCACACTCGAGGACGCACCTCTTGTCGTCGTTGGGATCCAGAGCAATCTTCCTCACTTTGTTGGTGGTCAACACATGGTCGACGCTCTGGATGCGCTGTTCTGCTCTTAGAACCGACGACCTGGTCTTGAGGCAATCCACAAAATCCTCGAATGTGAGATGCTCCCGAACCACCTGTCTGCCGACACCCTTGGCCTTCTTGGTAACGCTACCCTCGGCTTTGATGGTATAGGCCTTGGCGCGAAGACCTGCAAACTCAAGAATCACGTCTCCGTCCTTCTCATCTTTGAGTTTGCCAGGCACCTTCTTGTTGCAGGCCAGGATGTCGTACTGGTTCGGCTGGGGATAGCCCGAGGTGTCGAAGAGGTTAACCAAAGATGGAACTGTGGCTATATCCTCGTATGCGTCATCTGTGCGAACATGGTACACCAAGCTGTCCGTGTCCGTGTAGAGAAGCGAGATGTCGTGGCCGTAGTGATGGCGTAATATGTCGTAGTACGTCTCGAACATGTGGAGCTTGCTCAGATCCAAAACCGTGGCTCCAACGTAGATGGGCTTGGTGAGTTTCACCACACCTTGCCTCATGTGAATCAGAGCCAGCTGCTCGTTATAGATTGTTCGAGACTTGAACAATGGACTCGCGACAAGCTGACGACATCGCTCTTTCCTCGTCACCAATTTTATGTCCACGCGATTCCGTACATTCTCCATGGTTTTGCCAAACACCGCATTATTCATGAGCTTGAAGAAATCCTTATCAAGCTCGGACGTGGCTGCGGTGCGGTATTTAGTGTTGACTTCGATATATGGACGCAACCATGGAGAATGCTCGAACTTGAGGATGCGGTGAACTGCGTGGACTGTGACCCCTTGCTGCATCAACCACCGGAGATTCTGGTAGTGCAGGACGTAATTCTTCTTGGGTTCGAAATCCATGACGAGCTTCTTCTGGTTGGAATCGGGTGGACACTTAAACTCGGGTGCAGGGGGAAGATCGCAGAACAAATCCTGCAGCTTCTCGGAGAACTCAAGGTCCACCTCGGCGAAAAATCCACATTCCGAATCGTCGAAACCTTTAATGTTGAAGTTGGAAGGGTCAACCCACTCGAACCCTCTAAAAGGGAGTGGCTGCATCATGGAGTGCCCATACAAGTTATTCACGTCCGTGTGCATGATGTAGCTGGACGGTTGTGAGGGGTCGAAACCGGTGACCATGTGATGGTTGTTGGCGTGCGAGTGTCGCTGCGACACCTGGACCATTCCACCCCGCACGGCACGTTCCACAAACAGCATCATGTCTACGTCCGAAAGAAGCTCCAGTTTGATTTTGGTCACCAGAAACATGGCTGACCACGCCAGTCCGGGGAGACTATAGAAGTAGGCGGGGTCCAGGTGGTAGATGTTCATTGCGGTCGCCCGGAACGTCTGGAACACGTCGGCGAGGAGCGTCACATCAAGTCTGAGGTAGGCATCGTGGTAGTCTCCGAGAGTTCGACAACCTAGCTCGCGCCACATGGACTGGGCGTGATGATATTCTTCGTCGGTGATGTTCGAGCCTCGTAGCTGACTGTAGAACTTCGCCTGGGGAGGTAGCGACGTCTCCGCGAACTTGGTAGGGTCTGTGATGTATTCGTAGGGGTAGACCCCCTTACGCCTGAAGAGACCGGCGTCCAAGTTTGGAAAATTCGCAGAGGTAATAAGCATTTGTTCGTTGCTCAGCTTCCCTGCAAGAGCATCGAGGCTGGCTGGAAGGAACCTCAGGGAGTCGAGGAAGCGAAGCTCGATGCTCTTGCTTTTTGAGTTGGGGATCGGCACCCACTTGCTGACGCTAATATAACGCTCCTCATTTTGTGCCAGGACATTGATTCTTGCATTGTCGTATCCAAGATGTTTGATCAGGTGGTGAAAATCGTACCCCGAGCCATTGTGAAAAAACACAGGGATGAAGCGTGGGTCCCGGGCCAAGCGGTTACAGTCGTTGCACCAAGGGCCAACGTACCTACCGTTAAAGTGATCGTGGTGTCGGACTTTATAGTTTTTGGCGGTGTACTCCTCGGCGCAGACAGGGCAAGCGATGGCCTCGTCGTGTCTACGTTGATCATCGGGGGACAGTGGGAGCATAGACTTGGGGGTCAACAATACCTTCCCTATTTCGATGGCCTCGTCAACCATCCTCTCGAGGAAGTGTTTGGCAGCGTCGGGACCGCGGTACACGTAGGGCTCGGGGGCGATGTGTTTATCTCGTCGCACCACAACATATGCAAAACTGGATGCCTCGTGGAGTTGGTAAGGGGTGGTGGAAGAAACTTCAGGATCGGGATCGCAAGTGGACAGGGGTTTGAGGAAGGCCTCGAAATCCGCGATGATGATAGCAGGGTGCTCCACCATAGCACCGTGCATGTGGAAACGCTCCACGGTGCCAGGTTTGGGCAAGTCTGCCACCCCCGGTTCGTTGGCTTTGCAGTAGAGCTTGTGGTTAGCGAGCTTCTCGGCAGCGATGTTGCGACCTCTGATGCGCTGGTAACCCTTCCGTTTTTGATTACGAAATTTAGACAAGCACCTGGGACAAACTTCTATGTGGTGTTCGTCTTTGCTCAGCTGGCTCGAAACAAGCCGAGAGAGGGAGCGGATGAGGGTGTAATGGTGATGGGTTTCGTCCTTGATAAGTAGAAGGTGAATTTTCTGCGCACCGTCGTCGTCTACGTCGCTCACCCGGATGGGGAAAACCACATTTTCGTCAGTGAGGCCATAAACGTTGATGGCCAACCGAGGGCTGTGTGTACGGGCCTCGAACTTGCGAATGTCCGAGACCTCCACCGGGTAGTTGATCCCAGCCATCGCATCTTCCAGCTCTGGCTCGTAGGGTAGGTAGTGGTTAACTCGGCGTGGTTGGTTTTTCCTGTCGACAGGGTGCAACGCTGCAAGCACAGACCAAACAAAGCACTTGGCGTCACTGTTTTGAATGTTCAGGACGGCCTTCTTTTCCACAATCGCTTCTGGTAAGGGGGCGTAGCTGGAGGCGGAGAGAGGCACAAACTTGGAAAGTTTGACGCGCAGTTCGTGACGCTCACCACACAGCGAACCCCCCGAGCCCTTAGCTTCATGTTCTTCTTGCTTTGCCAGCAGCTCCTCGACAAACTTGTTGTAGATGACCTCGAGGTTGTTGATATCCGCCAGATGCAGCGTCTTCGCCTTGGTGTTGTGGCAGAAGCTGTAAATTTCATCAGACGGCCTTTTGTACCAGCAACGAAGCGATGCGTAGAATTTAGTGGAGGAGTGCGTAGCCAGTGCATCGCCGAGGGTGGAAATAATTTGGGCTTGCACGTTCTCCAAAAAGCTACGCACGTCGCATGAGCCCTCCGAAGTAAGGGGAAAATCCTCTAACAAACGCTGGAAAGCAGACTGGTTCGCTTTCGCCACAGTCTTGATGCGCTTGGCGGATGGTGGCGAGTCGGCTTCCGCTTTCCTTTTGGTTGAACTGGTCGACGGTTGAGCCCCAGATGTACTTCTGTTTAAACAAGTAAGCTTATGCTTCCTGGCATACGCAATTGTGATATGTTTATTGCATCTGGAACATAGTTCGGTGGCAGCTAAATGCTTGCCTGGCACGCAGGTGCAACAATGTCTTGCAAAATTTTTGCTTGATATAGTTTTTTTGCACACAGGGCAACTTTTCATGGAGCGCATTTTTTTTCGGGGTATGTTTATTTATATGTGATCTGTTGGTGGTAGAGTGTTTACAAAACAAAAATGCCTTATGAGAAAAATTTTGTAAGTTAATTCTAATTGGTGTTAGTTTGAGGGGTTTATTTATATATAGGTAGTGCTGTCTTCCTCAAATATGTGCTTTAATCAACCCTATAAAAAAAATAAAAAAAATATATAAGAAAAATATGATTGTAGATAGAAAAAAAACACGTGAAACCCTACAGAGATGCGGTTATCTACAACCGCAGCCATTAGAACCTTTTACTTTTTTTTGGTTGGGCACCACGCACCCTGGCGAGGTTATAGGGGCCAGGAATCCTAAAAACAACAATTATTTATTTGTTTGTTTGCTTCACAATACGAAAATAATAAGAGGCGCCAGCACGCCCACGTGTGTGCAGCACATCGTTCCCGCGAGAGAGGTTTACAAAAGTCACGATAGGTCTCCCCCTCTTTATCTTACAGCAACATTGGCATCTCTATTTTTTTAGTTGCAAGTGTGTTGCCAACACAATCTAGTTGATAATGCTACATATTATACACACACACGCACACGGCAGCATATATTTGTTGCCGGCTCTATTGCCCAGTGTGTGTATGTTGCGCCAGTGTATAAATTGACTAAACCCTTGCCAAGTAAGAAAAGCTGTAGGTAGGTGTTGGCAACACTGTCGGTTGTTTAACTCTTCCCTTTTTTTCTCTCTCTTTTTTTTTGTAAAAGGCTATGGCAAAAGTACTAGTAGGTTGGCAACACTGCTTTATGCACTGTAAGGCCTCAAGCAGTATTGCCAGCTCCTTGCTTTAGGTTAGGTTAGACGAAAATAAAAAACTTGGTGACTTTTCGAGTAAGATGTTGGCAATACTGCAGAACAAGCCTCAAGCAGTGTTGCCAGCTCCTTGCTTTAGATTAGGTTAGACCAAATAAAAAACCTTGGTGATTTTTTTCGAGTAAGATGTTGGCAACGCTGCAAGGCAAGCCTCAAGTAGTGTTGCTAGCTCCTTGCTTTAGGTTAGGTTATACCAAACAAAAACCTTGGTAATTTTTTCGAGTAAGATGTTGGCAACACTGCGAGAAAATAAGACTCATGCCTTAGGCCGTGTCCGGATTGGCAAGCGCTCCGTCCCGTTCTCTCCCCGTTGCTCTCGCATGCCGTCGAAGTCACGTCCAAGTCGTCCGAATCTACATGTCCCCTTGTAGTACGGTTGTCACTTTTCCCGCCAGGTGTCAGCCCCCGAACTTCACCCACCGCGCTCTGGGGGGCGCAGGCGCATCGCACGGAAGCAGAAGACAGACGCCAAACAAACATCACAATGATTTCCACCTATTTACTACTCATATTAAAAATATAACACGCTATTTCATCATTTATAATTTTTCTACATTGAGTATTATCGATAAAATGTTAAAATATAACTGAGTTTTACATCCTCTAATCAGTAAATGTTGTCTGTACAAAGTGAAAGTTAGAATATGGCTGCCAAGCGCAGCGTCACGGCGAGTTCAAGCGTGCATCTGTCGCGCCTTTCTGCTCTCCCCGCCGACTCCACGTCTGCCGCAAATTCGGACAACGGAGGTTGGTTGAGTTCCCGGATGGAACAGTGTTTTAGGTGACATCTGCTGTCGATTCGGACGCAGCCTTACAAGAGCAAACCATTAAGGCAAGCCTCAAGCAGTATTGCCAGCTTCTTGCTTGAGGTTACATTAGACCCAAAAACAAAAAACCTTGGTGATTTTTTCGAGTGAGGAGTTGGTTGGTAATACTGCAGAACAAGCCTCAAGCAGCATTGCCAGCTCCTTGCTTTAGGTTACATTAGACCCAAAAACAAAAACCTTGGTGATTTTTTTCGAGTGAGGAGTTGGCAACACTGCAGAACAAGCCTCAAGCAGCATTGCCAGCTCCTTGCTTGAGGTTAGGTTATACCCAAAAACAACCTTGGTGATTTTTTTTGGGTGAGGAGCTGGCAACACTGCGAGCCCCACCGAGCCCCATTTTCGGTTTCCGAACCGGGCCACCTGCTCTACTCTTTAAGTTAGGTTAGACCAAATAAAAACCTTGGTGACTTTTCGAGTAAGAGGTTGGCAACACTGCGAGCCTCACCGAGCCTCATTTTCGACCTCAAGCAGTGTTGCCAGCTCCTTGCTTTAGGTTACGTTAGACCAAGATAAAAACTTGGTGATTTTTTCGAGTACGAGGTTGGCAACACTGCGAGAAAATGAGGCTCATGCCTTACGAGAGAAATCCATTAAGGCGAGCCTCACCGAGCCTCATTTTCGGTTTCAGAACCGGTGCCACTGCACTACTTGTATTAATAAATTTGTGAATATGTACAAGATATGTTTAATAATAATACCTGAAATATTACTCCGATAAGTATATTTAAACCCTGAATTGATTTGTATGACCGTAGTCAGGTAGAGGCTTACTGAACCAAGGCTCCAAACGTCACTTTGAAAGTTTTCCAGATTTCACTACTCTCAAATTCAATTTTTTTAGAAATAAAATCTAACCAATTGTTATAGATTTTGAGGGTGCTGAATTCGAACAAGACATTAACTGCTATTGGTTGGTTCATGTTTGTTTCTATGTTCTACAAGGGGATTTATGCACGACGTGATTTATCGATAATGACAATAAGGATTTTATTATCGATTACTCACATCTGTCGTGCATAAATCTCATTGTTTCGAAAATTTTCTTTCGTAACATTTGCTTCCCCATGGTCTGCATAGGTACAAAGTTTCACCACAATCGGATTCCTGGAACCAACTCCAGAGAGATCTGAATAGTGCATCTTTAGTTATGGCCACGTCAGTAGCGTACGCAGGATTTCATCAAGGGGGGTGTTATTTCGAAAACTTTCTACAAATTCACATTACCATTGTTTTATTATACTTTAATTAATTAATAATAAAAATTAATTAATAATTCTTATAATTAATTAATTAATTTAATTACTACTAATAATTACTACTAATGAAACTGCTATTTATGAAAGATATAAAAAAAATATTACATTTCTTTTGTTTCTTTGTTACAAAATAATTGTCTAGTCAACGGTTATTTGTATATGATAAGTGAGACATTTTAAGTGTGAAGAAAATCCATAAAACAAGCAAATATATTAAATTTATTGAAATAATCGAAATATGAAACTCATTCAAGGAGTCGCGCTGGTCTAGTCTGACAACTTCGTGGGATATCCAGTTTCGATTTCCGGAATTGATCCAGCCTTGTCTCCGCACCCAGCCTCATAGCAATGGGTACCTGACAGCAACCCTGGGGGATGAAGGCTGCCGGAGCATGGTGCTGATCACATCAGATGCAAAATAGTTCGAGATCGAGAATCTTTGGGGCCCACCACACCACTACGTGTGCCTTCATGGCAGGGTGCTATATGCAGGGGGGAATTTACATTACCTTTACCTATGGAACTCGCCCAGGATGATGATGAAGCGCGAGAATACATGTTGCTAAAGTTTATAGACATTCCAACACATTTATCACTTCTAGGTGATTCACAAAGCATTTCTTCAACACTATTTAATGATGTGGATGTAGATTCAGTATCACTTGAGAGTTCACAAGGGGATGTGAAATCAGTAACGGGAAGAACGTTTGCAATAAGGTCGGCACACTGCGACGAAGCAAGGAATTTTCACAATTCTCGCGACAGTCACTGCGCGAATTTTTGCAAAAAGAATTGCAAAATTGAACTATGCGGCCACTTAGATTGTGTTTGCAATGTTGTGTCTTTCTTCATGCTGCATGGGAATAATAATTCAAATTATTATTATTATTATTATTATTATTATTACTGTCGCAAATCTTTAACTGTGATAAATTAGCCATTTTTATTTTTTTTCTACAGCATTTTCCATAATATTTCAAAAGCTCAAGGGGGGGGTTTTAAACCCGGTAACCCCCCCCCTTGCGTACGCCACTGGCGCCACGTGGTATGTAGAATAGCTATATGACAAAATTAATCGTCCGGACACCGTACTTAGAGAAAATGAAAATCATGTGTCTGATGAGAAAGAACTTTCCATCCTGAAGGAAGAATTCGCGCAAGCACTGAGGATAATGAAGAACAAGGGTGTATTGATGAGCGCTCTATCGAACTAATCAAGTTCCTAGGAGGGAAAGGAGAAAGAAATATTTGAGAAAGAAGATTGGACGAAGACTTCACGACGAATGTAGACCCTCTACAGAAGAAATGTAACTCTAAAAAAATGCTCTGAACCAAAAACGACCAGCCTGATATCTTATTCGGCTAAAATTGTGCGAATACTAAATACATGCTAATGCGCTAAAGTTGATACAGAGTTAGGACAACAGTTTGGTTTCAGGAAGGTAAAAGGTACGTACAGTCATGGGAAAAAGTTCTTCCCCATAAGGCTTTAATAGGAGCAAGTAATACAGGAGGGTAGGCAACACATATTGCACCCTTCGATGATCGGGTGATTTTGCCTGTCTTAACACCGAGAAATGTGTTCCACGCGAAGGTCAACATGACAGGAAAGCAAAGAGGGTCACGTGACTATTGGTTACGTGGAGTGTTGTGCTTCTCCACGTCCCCAGTTCTTGATCCACATTGCAGAAAAAGTAGAGCTGCATGCAATATATGAAAATAGGTTGTTTTCAACTACACGCTTAATTATGATTTTCCCAATTGTAAATCTATCAGACGTGTCTCCCGATTTAATCGGGACAGTCTTTTACTTTGAATTCCTGTTCGTCATAGGCATAACTTGACGGGAGCAGAAAGAGCATTTGTAACCCCCGCCCCCGAATGTTCTGTACATCAACTATTTTCTTCATTTCGACTTTTTTTGTTAAGGTGTCCAAATTACCCCGTTTTCTCCTCGACGATAGAGTAAGTTATAAAACTGTAAATAACTATGCAAGAAATAAGCGCCACCTTGTCATCGACCTGCGACTTCTTTACGACCTCCAAGTATCGTCCATCGTCCCGTTATCTGACAAAATACACAATTGTGCAAGTGTTTGTTATTTTATTTTCGGAATAACCACTGTTAAAGGTGGTCTTGAAAGCAAAGTTTTTCTTTGTCTAACTTATCATGAACAATTATCCCTCAGGACTCTTGACATACTTGCTTAACCTGTTCTGTTCCAAATACGTCTCAACAACCCGATATGGATGTTCCCTACATCCTTTCGACCAAACCACCTCTTCTTTTATGTGCGCCGCTCCTGTGCCTATAGGTATGTTTGACAATCTTTCCATAGTGTTTTGGTTCACTGCAGGCACCAGTCATGTTCATCAGCAAGCAAGGGTTGGTGGTCTGTGTCCTGCTTCAGCAAGCGATTTGTGCTGTCAGTGGTGCTAGGATACTGGCTGTGTTTTCATTTGCCACAACTTCCCATCTCATCTATTTCAGGCCAATACTGGAAGGTCTGTCCGAGAGGGGTCATGAAGTCGTGTTCATCGCTCCTATTCCACTGCCCGTGGACTCTGCGAAGTCCAAGATAAAGCAACATGTCCCACAGGGATGGCTAGAAGCGATCAAGAAGCCCTTTCCAAATGTTGTCGAGATGAGGCTCAATGGCAGAGGGAACTGCATTTGGTTCACCCTGCCAGCAGTTGGAAAAGCTGCCTGTGAATTCCTTCTGGGTACCAAAATCGTCAAGGACATCTTGTCATCGGATAAGAAATTCGATCTGATGCTCACGGGAAGCATTGTGAACGAATGCGCCTTCCCGTTCTCCTACAAGCTCCAGGTACCTTACATCACAATGTCCTCAGCGCCTCTCGTGCCGTGGATCGACAATGCCGTCTGGAACCCGCAACCTTGGTCCTACGTGTCCAACCTGTATCTACCATACTCGGATCGCATGGGATTCTGGGAACGTTTCCACAACACCTACTTCTCTCTCCTTATGCGGTTCTCGCGCGAAGTCCTCTACTTCAGAGACATGGACTCCATTATCAGGCTCCATCTTGGTGACGATGTTCCCTCCTTGTCAGAGCTAGAGAAGAATGCTAGCCTTGTTTTTGTCAACAGTGATCCGAGCGTCGATTACCCACGGCCTAATCTACCCACCATAATTCCACTCGCTGCGACCCACTGCAGGCCACCAAAGGCTCTACCAAAGGTAAGCGAATTTCAACTTGGATCACTAGCCTAAATGTGTTTATAACAGGCCAATGTCAAGTCTCCTATGTAGAAATATGTTTCCTGAAGGCCCTTGCAAAGACTAAGCAGGTATACCACACATAATAATCATAATATTAATTATCTCTTTCACTCTTATTGAAACGCTCTCTCTCCTTTCGACTCAACTTCTATTCTCTCATCGTCTCTCTAGGAAGAGATAGAAGTAGTACGTGAAGACTTGAAGCAGAGGAGAGGAGATGAATATCGTAAGGAGAGGGAAGGAGGCGAAGATCGAAAGGAGAGGAAATTTAAAAGTGGTGAAGTGTTAAATCGTGCCCGATGGGACCTATTGGATTTCGAGGTCGCGATCGCCCAATGGTGTTCACAACGTTCGAAGCCCCACAGCTCGATATTGGATGCTAATGGCAACAGAGGGCGCAGCGAGAGGTATCCGAATGTGATACGTCCGAACGAGACGTAGTCGGATGGCAAAACCGAAGCATGCAGCACAAGTGTTGACATAAAAACAAACCAATGGCTATTCCTAAACAAAGCAAGCATTACATTATACTTACAGCAACACTTGTTAAAGTTGACTTTTCGGTAGAAAGGGACGCAAGAAATTTCCGATAGTGAGAAGGAAGTGGCAAATGACAAATTCGGTTGCATGACATCACCTTCCATTAGTTCTCGTCACCACGTTATACGAGCATCATTGTCTATGCATTCTGTAAGAGTGTCCACCTAGTTGATCGCCCTAAACGCTTTATAACGACGAAGAAGTTCGCCTTTGATCTTGCTGGCGCACACTTTTGTGGTCGCTGTGGCGCGTCATTTTTCATTCATTGCTCATGGTGCAAGTTAAAAGGTGTGTTTTGAACCATTTGTAAACGTCGATCATACAGTCCGTAGAAGGTTACGCTCTACATCTCGAGTGCATTTACTTCCCCTCGTTCCCCTATGCACATACATTAGCAGCTACGATTTTTCTGTCAGCATGTTTAGACATTGCACTTGCGAACTCGAAGTGAAATAGGTCCTTTGTTAGTGTGTCGTTCATTTTAACCATATTTGTGCTGCTTTGATAATTTTTCAGTCAACTTAAGAAACAATATTTCTTCCCTTTTTCAGGAATTGTCCGATTTCGTGGAGTCTTCTGGAGACGCAGGGTTCATCCTGTTCTCCATGGGCTCCGTTGTCCCTCCGCAAGATTTCCCCCCGCACATCCTACAGGAGATCGTGAAGGCGTTCGGGAGCATCCCCCAGAAAGTCCTGTGGAAGTGGAGCGGCAGTCCTCCTGAAGGAGTCACGAAGAACGTGAAGCTGCAGAACTGGCTACCACAGCAAGATGTACTAGGTGAGATATCCTGTCGCTTCTGTTTCTTGATCGTTTAGCATTATTCAGGGTGTTCTCACGAGGACTTCAATGAAGCACACACCCTAGCCCTACATGCCTTCCCAAACAGACCATTAGGCTCCCATGTGGGATAAGGACAGACCTGGGACACGAGGTAAGATACCGATACTCCTACAATGAATGTAGGGGTCAAGTACTCAAGGCTGTAACGATGCGTTCAACGCGCAGTGGGTCTTGATTGCTCGTTTAATTGGCGCTTTCGAACTGCACTAGGTGACGTCACTTCCGACAAGACCATACTTCAGGTCTGCTCTTTGTACCTTTCGGGCACAGCCTCTCTCTTTCTTCTATTTCTCCATCTATCTTCTCTCTCTCTCTCTCTTCCTTCCAAGTTATTTGTTTCTCTTTCTTTATTTCTAGTCGCACATTTTTAAAGTATGAAACTTCATAGATTGGATGTGAATGTTTCTCTTTCTCTCTGTCCAGGCCACCCGAAGATCCGAGCGTTCATAACTCACGGGGGCCTACAAAGCACGCAGGAAGCAATCTACCACAGAGTCCCTGTCGTCGGAATCCCGATGTTCGCCGATCAGGGCTTCAACATTGCTCGCGCCAAGAGGGACGGCACTGGAGAAATGCTGGAATTTGGAGAAATCACCGCCGACAAGCTCCTGGAAGCCCTGGACAAGGTCGCCAATGATACCAGGTTGGTTATTCCTTCGATCTTATCTTATTTGGTGTCACAAGAATTCTTAAACACGTGTTTGCGTGCATCAGTGACGGCACCAGACAGGGGCGTGACTAGGCTGAATTATTTGAGCCGGTAATTTTACATATGTGTATATCTCAAATTATATACTGCTTTCTTTGAATTAATAACATTCATTACATTATACACATAATTTGTTTTATATTCAGTTTATAATAATTAGAAAAAAGGGAACAGATTCTGATCTACGTACAAAGTTTAATTTACTAATATGGAGAATCTTGATAATAATAAAGTAAATTTTCCTCTAAGTTAGGGATAATTTTCGAGCGTACGTGGAACTTTCTGATGGGCCAGTGCCTTCGACACGTCTTAGCGACGAGGAGGGGTAGGTGAGGAGTCTCCCTCGTGATTGGCCAGGCCAGTCCGCTTTCCTTATCACCTTGTCTCCCATCAAGGGCAAAAAGTAGACAAACAAACCCTCTGTTAGCCCAAATATGCAATCGTGCACGATATTTAGAGGTACGTTAAATATGATAGCAAATAACCCCCTCCCCCCACACATATCATTCTGATTTCTGGTGCTGTCACTTGTGTACAATCACAGACACTTCTGGGTTGTAACAGTACTATTGACTTTCAGTGAGATTGTTCCAACCCAAAAAGGTCCGTGATTGGACATAAATAATTGCTGATAAGAAAATAAATCAGCAAGAACTATGAAATTCCAACAAAAGCCTTCCTTTTATTCTTTTTCTTACTGTCCTTCAGTAAGCTGTTGTTGCTTGTTTTACTGTTTAAAAATAACTCTTGCTACGAGAGTTCATTTGTGTTCGATATCTTAATACATTAAACACGTCCTTCAATATTTACATTGTTTTTATAGTTAGTTTCCTCACCTGTTACTTTGCGATTTCTTTCAAAATATTCAGGAAGAATTGTTTTATTTGTTTACTGTCTGCTGTAGGCTATAATACTGAAGAATATCGTGTACCATAAATAGTCATTTTTAGAAATGTATTCTTCATAGATAGAACAATCTTAATTTAATCCTTGCAGTAATGTAGACTCATCTTCAACTTTGTCTGAATCCTTTGTTGTAGATGTGTCATACTCGTAGATATGTCATACTCTCGGAATGCTTAGTGTTGATTTTGTTGGTGACTGTTCGTAACATTGTGCTACAATATTTTCACCTGTAGCAACAGATACATGCCTACCTGAACAAGCAAGATCCGCTACCGACCCAGTCTGTTCAAACTTTTTATTCAACGTGTGAATATCTCGCCGAGGTGAATGTACGGCGTTTGGAAAATGTTCCGCATGTAAATCAACATCATCACTGTAATTGCGATTGTGTTTCCACCAAATCTGAACAACAACACGCTCTTCCGTGTATAACTTTCTGTTCATTGTACGTAAAGCTCGGCTGGACCTTTAATGATGCCAGCGAAGCCGTTTTCAAATTTACGTCTCCTCTCGAAAAACAGCTACGATATTCACAATTCAGAAAAATTAAAATTACTTCTGCTTAGAATTCCTTCTTGAGCATTCACGTAAATCTTCGTGTGGTTTGCTTCAGCTGTTGCCTAGATATTGGCAATAGTTCAATAGGCTTACGTGGCCACGACTATGTACAACAATAGCTACTGCTTAATGATTATTTGGCAATTATTGTTGTGAAGTTTCGTTTCCCTGACTTCCATTGGTATTGGCTGGTTCACTGGCTCTATTCTGGCAGTTTGAATTCTGTCCCTTGGCTTTGGAGTACGTCTTGTGCTGAGTCTGAGGCCCTTACAACAACCGAAGGACTTCTTGCAAGGAAGGTGTTACAAGTTCTGGTGGTGGACTATCCGAGTATGCTGAAGACTTCAGGATTGATTGTTTTCATGCTGATCCAGAATTTTCCAACTTCTTCGGCGATGGCGTCTTCCAGAGGTTCAAGCTCCAGGTCCTCCAGGATCTGTTAGTTTTATCGGCTGTTCCCGCTAATTCTTCTCGCTGCATTGTTTCAGACTTGTAGTTTATGCAGGTTGGATTTGGCTATGTTGTGCCACGCTAGGATGACATAGAGTATTGCTGGTCGTACCATGACTTTGTAGATCCTCATGCTGGTTTCCAATGATAGATCCAGGTTTCTGAAGATGTAGAACTGTCCTCCTAGCCTCTGGTAGCCTTTATGCTGAGCTCCTTGATGTGTTTTCTGTCTAACGTCAGGCCGAGGTATCAGACGGTATACCACTCACTAACAAGATAATCTGAAATAGCTCAAGTGGCTACTATGCTAGTCAACGAAGGCGAGTAACTGCTAGTGTAAACTATCTTATTGGCCACGTACTTCCTAGAAATTCTTACTCTGAAGAGTGATAGAGTAATAATCTTCTTTCTGCATGGAAGGAGATTACTATTGTTTTAGTTGTCGCTAGTGTGTATTCATTTGCTCTTTGTAGCATTGTTGTTTTCGTCATCTGGTGTTCGCATCACTTAATCTGTCCCTACCCCCTTCCAAATACCTTCCTACAAAATCAATTAAGAACTAGTTCATTAGATATTCATGTGATGTGTTTTAGAAATAATCTTGAGGCCAACACCTCTTACATTCTACCCACCGTCTAGCAAAAGCTGAACTCATTTTAATTTTGTTAATAAACCATGTGCATAGCCGCACCCAGTGTCTCTACATTGGATATCTGGAAGGGCAACATCAAGAATATGTGGAGCTATACTTCCATATCTTGTGCCTTTATGATATGTTGTAATTCACAGGTAGAAGTATCTCATTTTAAACGGATATGAGACCATTAATAAATTAATCATCAAATTGCACATGAACTTAGATTTTCTATTACGTATATCTCACACAAGACAGAACTGTTTTGTTTATTATTTCCAGTATGTTGTAAAAACTTAAGATGTCTTGGAACGGGGACCACCGGCTCCTTAATTTCATTCGTAATTGTTCAGTCTCTTCGATATTTCATTTCTTTTCTTTCCAGCTACAGGGAGAACATGGAGAGAAGATCGCGAGTGATGAAAGACAAGCCAGTGGACCCTGTGCAACTGAGCGTCTACTGGGCAGAGTACGTCATTCGACACCAGGGAGCACGGCAACTGCGTTCGGCAGCGCTTGACCTCAGCTGGTACGAGATTTACCTCCTAGATGTCGTTGGCGTGTCGCTGATAGCATTGGCTGTAGTGTGCTACGTCCTGTGCAAAATTGTTCGTTTAATTGCAAGAGTTGTAAGGCCAGTGGCGGAGCGTGACCTTTCCAACAGTGTAAGCCTAGCATGACAAAGGCTATTTCCCGTTGTGCTTATTTTTGGGCTGACATGGTTAGTGATTTATCCACACACATCGACCCCCCCCCCCCAATTTTTTCAGAACACTTCCCTGGAATTTTTCACCAAATCAAAAATTCTGGATATCTGATAATTAAGTCAGTGTTATTCCTATCACAATGAGTAATGTATCGATAAAAAATATGCAAAGTTAGATAAAATGAATAATAATAAGAATAATAAACAAACGAAAACAGAAGGAAACAGAAAAGTGCTGAATACTTTTTACAACCGCATAACCAAGTATCAGCTCCGTATCATGAATCGCAAAATCGGCGCACTTTATTTTTCGTTTCTGTTACTATGTCTGCTAGAGAAGGAAGGGGTGGGCCTACCTATGTCCACAAGTTTCTTCTTGGCAGCAAAATCCTTGCTGGACAACGGCGTCAGTGGCGTATGCTGGTTTTAACTAGTGGGTAATCTCAGACACTTGATTCATCCACCCGCTCCTGAAGTCTCCCTGCAAATTTACCTCAACATTCATACAGGATTTACGAATGTATGTGTGAAAAATGTTAACTTATTGTTGCGACCACTGTCGAATAATTGGTGCGATTTCACTTGCAGTTAATCTACGTTTAGAATTTCAAACAATAAAACAAGATAATATAATAAATCTATAAGAAAAAACCTGGAACAAAGAATATGAAAGGAATTCGGTAGTGAAATAAAAACCCTCAATATTAATTGAAGTGTAAAATTCAAGTTACCCCAGTACCCAGTTACTCGTGCATTCCTGATTTTTGTTTTTATACACGGAAGTTTGAGTTCAAGACCTGTGGTACAAGAGATTCTACTGGCCTACCTACATTAACTATTTGCAATTTCTCCGGAAAAGATCCCGTTCCAAATATTTTCACACGAAAATATTATATTATATCCATTGCCTTTAACTTTAAACACAGACAGCACTAGCACGAATACTAAACCACTAACAGCTAAACAAATATTAAATTCTCGAATCGCTACAACACGCATTCAATTCCCTGCGCCAATCTTCTATTGTGGTTCCTTACTGCTTGACACAGACTTCATATTCCCTGCGATGCGCGAGGTTCTATGAGTTGGAATCATTGCGTTTTTTGTTTATATATTTTACATTCAAACATCTTTTATCATTATGATCATTATTAATCTAGAGAGGGGGAGAAGCAACTTAAATTACCTAATATATGTGTACGTATATATGTAATTTATTTCTGATAGCTTTCCCTTTTAAAAATTATTCATTTCTGTGAAAGAAATACTCTCACTGGTTTTCAAGGCTACAAAGAAAGTAATCACGCATTTAAAAATACAAAAATGAATAAAAGTAAGCACATAAATAGTTTAATTACTTCATTAATCGATTTATTAAATTGTTATTTGACCCTGGAGCTCTGACGTCGTAGGGAGCTGTGGCAACCACTCCGCCACAGAGGTCGGTGTAATTTCTTGAATTTCTAGTTAAAATTTTAATTTATTTAATTACCGTCATCTTCAATATTAAAGCTTTTTTTTCCTATGACAATATCTGTTGAAATAGCAGATATCAGGAAGACAGAAGCAAATGTAAAATGAGAATTAACATAGAATTGGTTCGCAAATGTTGTTCACATTTCCCTGTTTCTCGCGCACTTTCAGATGTATTTTCTCTACTTTCCTTTTCAGTACGTAATTTGCGAACCCAGAATTCTGTTTCCTGAGAAATTTCCGTCGTAAACAACACAGCTCCTACGATACAAAGGCCACCGGGGAAGAATGGCAGAAGAGGGAACGGCAAAGGCTCTGGGGTGGAGAGTGCGACCGATGGACTCTCTCCAGAAGCAGCTTACCCTTGCCACGGAATAACCGCGGCTGAGAAGCAGTGTTTCCTTCCCCTCCCGTCAAGGGATTTAAAGGGAGCCGGTGGAATCTCACCCTGACGTCACCAGATTCCACCAGCTGGAGAAAGTGGCTGAAAGCCTCTCGGACATTCAGCGGCAAACGTTTGAAAAACATTCGCGCGCTGGAAGTAAAGAAATATGCGAATCAAAGATTGGTTCGGAAGAATATTGCCAAGAAATAAAAAACAACTTTTTAAAAAAATTATAGTCGGGTCATCTCCGATTACCTAGGTGACCCAGAGTATACGCCGCTGAACGGCGTCTTCAACAAGTTCTCCACCCCACCGCACAATCACACTCATTTTATTCCATAATGCACTTCACTACTGTATCACACCACAGCACAGGGACGACATTCCGCTTTTCAATAGATGGAATTCGCAAAAGCAATACCTCGAGACTTTAACAAACACACAGCAAGAAGGGGGAAACAAAAAGAAACCAGATCCAAAATCGGTCACTGCTCAAAACAATGATCTTTCGGACTGTGAGGGGAATATCCCTTTCGGATATAAATAAATTCCCTCTCATGCCTTAAAATTCCCTATATTTAGTAAAAAAAAAATACAATATAAAATATAAAAGAAATGCTCACAAATAGTAGGGATATATCCAGAAATTTCTATCAAAGGACATGTAAGTGCTTTCTTAGGATAGTGTAAAAGCAAATCTAGCACCTAAAAGATCATAAACAGGCTTTTCGTACGTTGTTCGAAGAGTGTTTGAATCACGGACTATGTAATTAATAATATTTGGTTCACATTTGACATGAAATTTGTAAAATTGGTTCAATCTTCAGTTTTCATTAACATTTATTTATTTATTTACTTCACTTTTAGCTCAATTATTACCAGCTGAGTTCATACATAAATGGAAAACAGAGATCTTAATATGTCTAATGTTTATGCTCTCCTACAAGCGAAAAACAGAAACAACAAGAATTTAGCACATCAATGTGTATCTAATTTTCCCGTATCCCGCTCATTTCTAGGTTTCTCCTTTTTCCCCTTCCTGTTAGTTTTTTGCTTCAGAATTCCCTGTTCCTGGAAAAAAAAAAACCTCCTTGAAACACCACCGGCTCAAATTTTCTTTGCAGTCAACCATTCATACCCGACAACGCTGGAGCCCCTCCTCTTGCAGGACCTGTGTCTTTGGCGCGTATTCAGTGAAGCCAACCCAAGCATAATGGTGCTAAATCTCGCACAAGTTTAAGAAGTCGTTTGTAAGTTGGAGATATAAATAAAACAACAGGGCCACTTTTCGTTGTGGTTGAATTTTCTCAAACTTTTCACATAACGTGGAACCCATGCCGTTGGTTGAACCATTCGAATTTATATTTGTTTTTGCTATAAATTAATATTTATAATATGAAAATCTCAGAACAATTTAGTAGTATGTAGCATAATTTCGGAGTTTAAACGACACCATGGATGTCCAGAAGGGGCAAGGGGAGGAGACACTTCCTGAAAAATGAATGTCAACCATTTTCACACATATAATTTCATTTCAGTCACATCAAATTGTTAATTGTTGTAAGGGCGTTGCAGAAAAATGTTAACTTCAAATTGAATTAGTATATTTTGAGAAGGGAAATATACCTAGTTTACCCCAACCCCTGAAAAAAATACTTTGCTAAATCCTCCCTGGTGGAAAGAAATACTGCGGACGTCCATGAACAACACTTTTTCTAAACATGAGGTTTGCAACGCTGCTGTAAGCCTCTGCCCGTAGGTTTACACGCCTAGGGTTTCGACGCGCTCTTCTCCCTATATTCCTTGCTCTTCTCCTTCCAGATACGGTGGGCGACCGTAGGCACTGCTCCTTCGCGGTCAGAAATTTGTAAGGCAACATTCAGACGGCTTACAACTTTCCCAAAGCAAAAGGCGGGAGTTCTCATGTGCCATCTGGTGCTGAAGTGTTGCAATCTAACAAACAGGATCTCTAAGACTGGTATCGGGCCGAGATGAACTTTGAAGTTTTTACGAATTTTGCCATATAATTACATACATTTTACTAGAACTAATAAAGTGTAAGCCCGGCTTACACGGCTTACATGGACGCTCCGCGCCTGTGTAAGGCACAAAAAGACTCAAGACAAGAAGTCTAAACAGAACTAAGATTGTTAAGATCAGTGTGCGTGTGTGTATGTAAGTGTTCAAATGTAGTGTGTATTAATAAATTTGTGTATGTTTAATAATAATACCTGAAATATTACTCCGATAGTATATTTAAACCCTGAATTGATTTGCATGTATGGCCGTAGTCAGGTAGAGGCTCACTGAATCAAGGCTCCAAGCGTCACTTTGAAAGTTTTCCAGATTTCACTACTCTCAAACTCAATTTTTTTAGAAATAAAATCTAGCCAATTGTTATAGATTTTGAGGGTGCAGAATTCGAAAAAGACATTACTGCTATTGTTTGGTTCATGTTTGTTTCTATGTTCTGCAAGGGGATTTATGCACGACGTGATTTATCGATAATGACAATAAGGATTTTCATTATCGATTACTCACATCTGTCGTGCATAAATATCATTGTTTCGAAAATTTTCTTTCGTAACATTTGCTTCCCCATGGTCTGCATAGGTACGTACCAAGTTTCACCGCAATCTGATTCCTGGAACCGACTCCAGAGACCTCTGAATAATGGATCTTTAGTTAAGGCCACGTAGTATGTAGAATAGCTATATGACAAAATTAATCGTCCGGACACCGTACTTAGAGAAAATGAAGATCATGTGTCTGAACTTTCCATCCTGAAGGAAGAATTCACGCAGGCACTGAGGATAATGACTGAAAAGGCAACAAGGGTGTATTAATGAGGGCTCTATCGAAGTAATCAAGTTCCTAGGAGGGAAAGGAGAAATAAATCTTTGAGAAAGAAGATTGGACGAAGACTTCACGACGGATAGATCCTCTACAGAAGAAATGTAACTCCAAAAAATGTACTGAATCAAGAAGAACCAGCCTGATATCGTATTCGGCGAAAATTGTGAGAATACTAAATACATGCTAATGCGCTAAAGTTGATAGTTAGGAGAACAGTTTGGTTTCAGGAAGGTAAAAGGTACGTACACTTCTCCAAAAGTTATCTGAATGCCCTCGCCCTGAAGTATTTCTAAGTTCAGGAATTGTTAATGTGGCAACACGACTCTTGAGCACCCCCAATGAGCGGAACTACACATAGCATGTAATATAGGGCTATTCAAAAGAATGGTACAAAAGCAAAGTAAATTTAGTTTTAAGCGAAAAGAAACACAAAAGCAATTCTGGTGGGTAAGAAGAAAGGAAGGTTGTAAATTTACCTGGGCAATTACAAATGTTCGATATGAGAACCCTGGGTAACACGGCAGATGTCAAAAACGATAATCCTATCCACTGTCTCCCTCGACGTTCCGGGAATTTTTCTACTGCAGAGACATCCAGTTGATTCAAACTTCTGCACCCAGCGTGTAATGCAGTGTCTATGTGGTGGTCGTTTCTTGAATTTCGCACGAAAGTGTGTCTGAACTGTAACAAATGCCCCTGTTCGTGCAAATTCCATTGCGCAATGTGCTTGATTTACCTTTGTTGTTGCCATTTTAGCTATCAACAGCAAGTAGCGCCCCTAGCGGATTTTACGTCAACTACAACCTTCCTTTCTTCTCTCCCACCAGAATTGCTTTTGTATCTCTTTTCACTTAAAAATAAATTAACTTTACTTACACCATTCTTTTTAAATAACGCTGTATATCAGTCAATGAATTAAAGCTCTAAATGGCTTCGTATGTTCGCAACCTCATTGCTTCAAACTGTGGATTCTTCCTTTGTATGTAGCCGGTCCCCGTGGCGGAGTGGTTAGCACATCGCGCTACGTCATCAGGGGTCCATAGTTCGAATCCCAGACTGGGCATGGGTGTTTGCGAGTGTCCATTCATTAATTTCATCACTCATCTCCATCTTCGCAAATTAGCCAAAAGTGGCACAAAAGCGAAGTAAAACAAAGCAAATCAATCTAATCTTTCTTGGTATGTAGTGGGTGGTGATAACGTGTGGTGATACTATCCGTCGTATTTTCCACAAAATACGACCTGCCTTGTTGCAGATCTTGTCTATTTCGGGATAATTTTGTGGGGCTGTGAGAATAATTTATTATTTTCGTCGTTCAAAATTGGACAATATTTTCCTTACAAATTTGCAGATGCTACGATACTATAAAAACAAGAATTTACGGCTGCAGTGGGATAAGGAACCCATGGACTAGCAGTGGCGAATCCAGAATTTTCATTTGGGAGGGGCAAATTTCAGTCGGGTACCTCACCTCACAGAGAATCAATTCAATTCTAACCTATACTTGGACTGTTTTATGTAAACAATATATAGTACTGTAAAACAGAAACCAAGGTGACTTATATGATCTACAGATTAACGTATTCGTATTGTTTTGCAAAAGAAGGGCCCAGAGTTATGGTTAGATGGTTATTATTGTATGCCATTATCACAATTCCTTCCATTGCCAAGGTAAGCTGAACGATCAGAAATGAGGAATAAAGTAAATAAACAAAAACCTATTCTCTCACAGGGTCTCGGGTTCGATCCCATTTTGAGGCATGTTGCAGTGTGATTCGGGATCCAAATTTAAATTGTGGGTCCAGTTCCGATTCGTTTATCATGAGCATGAAGTGGACGACTTACATTAAAAAATGGTCTCACTTGGTGATAAAAGATATTAAAAATTTTAGGCATAATAATTATAGCTATCCAAGATCGTGGCAGTTGGGATGGGCGGTCGCTCTCCCGGTGGATCTGCACCTGTGGACCAGGCACTGGTATCTGTAATAGAGGGGCATCTGTAATTACTTGATAAAGTAAACTATTTAAAGTACCATATACAACCTTGCACACAAAATTGCAAGCAAGAGGGAATGAACTGAGTAGCTTGCAAGATATGGCAGCTTCTGCAACAGTGAGGGAAGCACAGTTAGACCACTGGTTAGACCACCCTTCGGTTTTCACACATGTCATTGAGTAACAGTTGCTGTTAAGTATTTAGAATGCAGTGGATTTTGGCCGTATATCATCAGCCTGTTCTTATGTCTTGAAATACAACTTTGAGATACCAAGTTCTTGGATAAAGAATAAAATGGATGGGATCTTGGATTTTGCAGAAGAAATGGTCTGTTTGAGGAAGCCTAAGGCGAGAGCAGCTGTTATTACCAAGGAGACTGTTGGTTCTAACTTCGAATTGCTTGGCAACGTACTGAGTTCTCTCGACATAGTAAGTGCGCGCACACACACACACACACACACACACACACACACACATATTATCTAAACATAATTTTAAAAAAGAACCACTATATTCATTGCTGCTATTAATATAGCCCTACAGAATTTCCGCATTTCCAATTGGCGGGTAAGTCAGATACCTTTATTTTGGCGCCAGAATTATCATTCATTTTAGTGATATGTATCAGATTATGTGCCTTAATCAGTGGCGCAGGAACGTTTTTCATTTGGGGGGTACAAAATTCAGCCTCCCATATATATATATATATATATATAATACATACTGGCAGGCACGTATCTAGACATACATTTCTGGGGTCCAACCAAGTGTCGCAATAATAATTATAATAAGAATTAAAATAATTATATTTAATTAAATTAAAATATTAATTAAATATGTAAATTAATTAATATTGTATTGTTATTATTACATGAATAGGTAAAAGATAGTAAAAGAATAGAAATATAACAGCAAGTATTCATTATCTAGCGTACGTGTAGTTAAGATCGCCAAGATTTGCACAAAAACCACTGCCCTGGCAAGGAATTTAATGTCAAATAGAAAAGGAATTGAATATTTATTGAATAACAAAATAGGAGTTAGATCAAATTAGAGAAAAGTGAAGTTCCTTATTAATATGCTACGGATATTATCATTAGTAGCGTGCATAAATCTTTAGAACCCTCAAAGCCGTATGAGCCAAATAAGTTCAGCGGAAATAGCCATCAATTATATAACAAATGCTAAACAATTATATTTTGATTATTTACCATTACTACTTCGTAAGTCATTCGGGGGGGGGTCCAGACTCCCTGGACCTCCCTAAATACGACCTTGGTACCTAGATATAATGTGAAGCCATGATAAATATTTAATTTTAAAACAGCATACACGAATGCCCTGTTGTTTAATGCAAAATTTGCATAAATATTTTTCTTTGTTTTTAGAATTCATGTTTTTTTTTTGTTTTTTTTAAAGAACAAATTTTAAAACGAGATAACAATTCTGAAACATATAAAACTGTGGACCTCGTTCCGAGCTTATTTGAATTTAACGGAACGGAAAATCAGGAGTTCGAAATGTGAAATTGATTGATTGATTAATTTGGTGTTTTAAGTCCACTTTTATACACAGTAAGGCTAATCTGGACTGGCCTACAATTTAAAGTGGAATCCGAACCACTATGTCCCTCCACCGGGTATCGACTTCGGGACCCCTTGATTACAAGGCGCCATCGGGGAGGTCCTCGAAATGTGAAAATTGCGAACCTAGACACATCTATTCATTTTAATGCAGGTTGAGATTAAAGGGGGTGAGGAGGATCTTGAGCCACCCCAACCAGGAATAATCACCTCTCACCCGCTGGATACAGAAACCACATTATTGAATATATCATATTTATAGACTTTCACTTCAGTTCAGTTCATTCTAATTTTAATGTCCCATAGCTACACTTAAAAATATCTTTAAACAATTTATGGCAGATGTGCACCACATCCAATTTCTTTTTGAAGCCATGTATTTTGTATTTTCTCAGACTTCTAGGGCGTTGTATTAAAAAAGAAAAGAAAAACTGAGTTGAGATGGTTCCAGATCAACTCGTAAGAAGTCTAACTTTGAAATATTTGTGAAACACTTGATATAGCATTTATTTGTTATATTATTAGCTGTAGCTAATGACACTCTTCAAGCAATGAAAGTACTATCAATACATATACAAAACCGAAATCCTTCAGATCTCAGAGGAAGCAAGGAAAACCATACGTTCAAAAGGTTTTTTTTTCCTTTTCAATCGTTGGTGGACAATATGAAGAGCCGGCCAAGGTTTCTTTTCGTATGTAATGGTATTAAATGCAGGTGCATGCGTGTGTTTTTGGATGACATGTCAATTTCTTGTTTATGTGAAAAGGTAAACTTTAATATGAGCAAAAGCATGTGTACGTCACAGTTAAAGATTTTCGCATCTACAAAGACAATCCAAAAGACATTCCCACCTCGCCGGACTCCGTGACGGAGGGGTTAGCATCGTTCGCTATGACGACAGAGGTCCCAGGTTCGAATCCCGGCCTGCCTGGGCATGGGTGTTATTTGTGAGTGTCCATCAATTTCATAATATCCTCACTCATCCTCATCTTCGCGATTAGCCAAAAGTGGCAGAAACGTGAAGTAAAATAAACCAAATAAATTAATCAAACATCACTCAAAGGCCTTGTGAATCCAATCCAAAATCTACCAATAGAACCTGCAGTGAGTCTCACCTATCTCGTTCATTCATCTGACTAATTTAATTTCCTTATAGTTTGACTTTAGGGTTTAACTTAAAATGACATTGTGTTTGTGTTGCATTCGATATCAAAATTAGATTCTAAGCAATTAATGTCCAATTATAAGTATACTTAATACATAGGTAAAACTACCCCCCCCCTCTGACAAAATCGCAAATTGCACTCTATTTAAATGTTTAGGGAAAGTGTAATTTCACCTAGGAATGATATGGTTTTGCGATGAGTCGAGAATTGTCACAGCCTCAACTCGTTTCCTGTGTGGTGAGGTCCTTCTCGTTCTTGTTTGTCTTTATTATTGTTTCGGTTTCCACTCTGAGGTTGTTAAAACTTTTTCTAGATTTACTTCATGCTCAGATAGGATAATCGGGACTCTATTTTCAAAAAGAAATATCTTAATATTTAAGTATAGGTTTCCGAACATACTCTTACAAAGTTATGAAAAATATGGGTGAGGAACAGGAGTACATTGTACCCCCGAGTTGGGTTGTTGTTGAGTTTAGTTGGTGTTTAAGTCCACTTTATGCACATTAAGGCTAATCGAGACTGGACCTACAGTTTAAAGTGGGATCCGAAGCACTTGTGCCTCCGCCGGGTGTCGAACCCGGGACTCCTTGATTACAAGGCGACGACGCTACCACTGCCCCCGAGTTGGTCTGTCGTGTCTCGTCTCGTTCGTGTAATTATTTCGTTTTGGAAAATTCCATTTTAAATATTCCAAAGAAAATGGGAACAATCATATACTCTTCTGATGAAGATTTGTATCTTATCTTCGAATCGACGTGACCATTTCTTTAGAAAACTGTACCCCCCCCCGCCCTTACGCAAAGTAGCATTCGTCTGCAGCCTGATTTTCTGAGAGAAAATCTGATTCCATCGTTCCACACACATTTTAAACAATTTTTTTCTCCTTAAAGAAGTTTCCAAGAACTTAGGTCAATGAACTAACTAGTAGCAATGTAGTAGAATGGTTTGAATTTCTGTGGTAAGGAAGATAATGTTCATAAGTTATAAACAATATACACTTTTTTATTGGGCGAACTAAAAATAGGTTCTTTTAACAGTAGCACCTTGCGTCTGTTGTCAAATTACCAAGGGGGGTACAGGGGGTACAACTCGATTTACGGATTTAGGAGGGTACAGTACCCCCCTTCAAAAATTTAAGGGGGTACAATGTACCCCTGTGCCCCCCCCCCCGTTCCTGCGCCACTGGCCTTAATAGTGTACGTACCATTTATGAACTCATATTGAATGTTCTGTACAACATCAACTATTTTCTTCATTTCGACTTTTTTTGTTAAGGTGTCCAAATTAGCCCGCTTTCTCCTCGGCGATAGAGTAAGTTATAAAATTGTAAATAACTATGCAAGAAATAAGCGCCACCTTGTCATCGACCTGCGACTTCTTTACGACTTTCAAGTATCGTCCATGTCTTCCTCTGAGAAATGGTTCGGCGGTCCACCTGTTATCTGACAAAATATACAATTGTTCAAGTGTTTGTTATTTTCTTTTCGGAATAACCACTGTTAAAGGTGGTCTTGAAAGCAAAGTTTTTCTTTGTCTAACTTATCATGAACAATTATCCCTCAGGACTCTTGACATACTTGCTTAACCTGTTCTGTTCCAAATACGTCTAAACAGCCTGATATGGATGTTCCCTACATCCTTTCGACCAAACCACCTCTTCTTTTATGTGCGCCGCTCCTGTGACCTATAGGTATGTTCGACAATCTTTCCGTACTGTTTTGGTTCAATGCAGGCGCCAGTCATGTTCATCAGCAAGCAAGGGTTGGTGATCTGTGTCCTGATTCAGCAAGCGATTTGTGCTGTCAGTGGTGCTAGGATACTGGCTGTGTTTCCATTTGCCACAACTTCCCATCTCATCTATTTCAGGTCAATACTGGAAGGTCTGTCCGAGAGGGGTCATGAAGTCGTGTTCATCGCTCCTATTCCACTGCCCGTGGACTCTGCGAAGTCCAGGATAGAGCAACATGTCCCAGAGGGATGGGTAGAGGCGATCAAGAAGCCCTTTCCAAATGTTGTCGAGATGAGGCTAAGTGGCAGAGGGAACTACATTTGGTTCAGCATGGAGGCAGTGGGGAAAGCTGCCTGTGAATTCCTTCTGGGTACCAAAGTTGTCAAAGGCATCCTGTCGTCGGAAAAGAAATTCGATTTGATGCTCACGGGATGCGTTGTAAACGAATGCGCCCTACCGCTCTCCTACAAACTCCAAGTACCTTACATCACAATGTCCTCAGCGCCTCTGGTGCCGTGGATCGACAATGCCGTCTGGAACCCACAACCTTGGTCCTACGTGTCCAACCTGTATCTACCATACTCGGATCACATGGGATTCTGGGAACGTTTCCACAACACCTACTTCTCCCTCCTTATGCGGTTCTCGCGCGAAGTCATCTACTTCAGAGACATGGACTCCATTATCAGGCGCCATCTTGGTAATGATGTTCCCTCCTTGTCCGAGCTTGAGAAGAATGCTAGCCTTGTTTTTGTCAACAGTGGTCCGAGCGTCGACTACCCGCGGCCTAATCTACCCACCATAATTCCCCTCGCAGCGATCCACTGCAGGCCACCAAGGACTCTACCCAAGGTAAGGAAATTCTTCACTTGACTGACTTTAGCTTAATATTGTTTATAGCAGGTCAATGTCAGTCACCTATGTAGAAATGTGTTGCTGTACGGTCCTTGTAGAGACTAAACAGGTATACCACATTTAATAATAATACTATTAATTATGTTTACATTTCCACTTTGACGTGAAAAACGTTTTAAATCCATTCATTTTACGGATAATGACACAAATATGAGATGTGCAAAATATCTCGGTGATATTTGTTTTGGTTCTCGAGAAACACGCCTTCAAACACCGCTGAAATTCACCTCTTACGTCATTGATTTGAAAACGTAGCCGACGTGAAAGACCGGCCTTGAAACACAACCGTGCGTCAGCAAGTGAGTCTTGTAGTAGGAAATATGGCGCGTGTAGTTTCAAATGCTAGGAATTCAGTATCTGATTAATTCATTTCTTCAGTAGTAATAAGGTAAGTTATTTGTATTTGGACATTTTTTACGTGTTCTTAAAGCATCATGACGTCAGCATCACTGGATGACGTAGCTTCGGGGCCGGTCTTTTTCGTCGGCTACGTTTGAAAACTTCCTCTGCACAGACTAGACGTTATCTGACGTCATCGCTTAGATATGCGTGCAGGCAGGGCTTCTGCTCGTCCCGTCAACTGAGCACGAGCCGTGAAAGCGACAGCAGTGCAAAAATATGTGCTCCATTTCTTGGAGATGAATTATGTCCTAAAAGTAAAGCAGTATTTACTATAATTCAGCCACTCGATAGGAGGTATTCCCATTAGGCTGACAAAGCAAAATTTGTAACAGTCAATGGCTGAACACATGAACAGCCTTGTTCTTTGCGAATACATAGGTTGGTTCTGACTGGCAAGAACTTATTATTATAGGAATACCTTTTCTGGAATGACAATTATTTTCGTCATAATATTTTCTTCTCAAATTTTAAAATAATAATACGTTTAGAACACTCTGGTTTACACGCAAATTTCTGCAATATAAGAGGTGATGCCGTATAAAAAGGTACGAGGAGTTTTTAAATATCCTGCAGTAAACGACAGTAGTAGTTGTATTGACTGTATTACCAGGACGAGAAAGTATGAACCCCCCCTCAAGCAGATTTGGCTACACTTAAAACAAGCTCAACATGCCCATATGAGGTTTTTGCTCAAGTGTGGAACCCTGTCTAATCCAAGATTTTTGTAAAAAATGCCCTCGGGAATTTCTCGGAAAGTATGAACCCCCCTCAAGCAGATTTGGCTACACTTAAAACAAGCTCAACATGCCCATATGAGGTTTTTGCTCAAGTGTGGAACCCTGCCTAATCCAAGATTTTTGTAAAAAATGCCCTCGGGAATTTCTCGGAAAGTATGAACCCCCCTCGGGCAGAAGTGCCTATACTTACAAAAGGCACTTCTGTGAGATTGTTCTCCATAAATTTGTTAAAAATATGCCCCTCTTGATATTTTTTTTTTGGCCACACTTAAAACTATGCCAAGATACACACACACACACACATACACACATACACATACACATACACATACACACACACATACACACACACACACATACACATACACACACACACACACACACACACATAAAGCACAGTGCTGAACCCAACTGATATTTTTTATCCAGCATAGAGTTTTGATTTGAACCCCAAGAAATTTTATATAAATACCAATGCCAAAAATATTAACACACACACACACACACATACACACACACACACACACACACAAAACACACAGCTGAACCCAACTGATATTTTTTATTAAGCATAGAATTTTGATTTGAACCCCAAGAAATTTTATATAATAAACAACAACAAAAATGCCAAATCAAAAATATTGCAATCAGTGTAATAAGAATATATCCAGCCCCAATTGGGTTAAGCACCAAAAGAATTGTAATCCAGATAAAAGCAGAATTCTCACAAAAATTTGCCCCAAATGCCATAGAGAATATAGCATGCAATACTTCACATATAAACATACAGATACTTCTTCTGCACAGTCATCAACATTTCCAAACAAAATTGATTGGAAATATTTGTGTGATTACCCTGTATAGCTTGGATTGCAAGGCCATATTTTTGTAATTTTGTAGACCAGGAACTTGACCCTGTGCACCAGAAACAGGCCATAAGATGTTTATCTACAAATTATGCAAATATAATGGAGCATATAATATATTTTACAATTTTGATAACAGAAGATGATGAAAAATATAATATTGTTCCCCTATTACCCAGGCTGTGCTCAAATATTCAATATGAATATCTGATGATGTGCATGTATTTCCAGGATGACAATAAAACAATTACAGATGTGAGCAGGTGCGGGCAGCCCACTGTGCCCAATATTGAATCTGCAAAAATTTGTTGCACTGATGTGAAGAGCCTATTGAAAATTAAACTTGTTAGAATTGACAATGTTCGTATCACCGATAAGAATAATTATTATAAGATTACAGATATGTTTTCAGGTTTATTTTTTGTTTAGATTATGAAGTTGTTAGAGCATATAATCACAGAATATGTGGCAGATATTATTATAGTGATGGCCCATATGTTGCTGAGTACATATACAGGGACAAGACTGAAGTGTTTGTAACAGCAGAGCTTGAAAAATACAGAAACATAAAATCAATAAAACATCTCATACATCCAAATTGTTGCAGGTTGTCATATCTTATAGAGGTTTGTTCTGAGTACAATTATATCTTATCAATTATGAACAGCTCTGCTGCATGTTGTGATGATGAATATCTAGTCCCTAAACCTAACAGAGCTGTGCAGTGATGTTGTTATTGGGAACAGGATTCAAATCCTACACAGATTTATGGATAGGAGTGAAGAATTAATTTTTGCCATGAAATTATATCTAGATACTCTATATCCCTAGTAATCACCTGTCCATAATAATTCCAAGCTCAGCAAGGCTCTGTATCTGTGTGGAATTTGTAATTGTTAGAGATAGGGATATTAAGTATAGAATTAATACTAAATATTATTTTATTTTCTGTGTCTGTATCTAATATCTATCTTCATGCCTATCTATAATAATTCCAAGCTCAGTATTAAAGCTTGTTCCCAATAACAGCATCACCGCACAGCTCTGTAAGATATAGGGATATTGAGTATAGATTTATAAAATTTGTGTCTAATATCTATCTTCATGGCAATCACTTATCCATAATAATTCCAAGCTCAACATTGAAGCTTGTTCCCAATAACAGCATCACCACACAGCTCTGTCAGGTATAGGGATATTGACTATAGATTTATGATTTCATTCTCTGTGTTTGTGTCTAATATCTATCCTCATGGCAATCACCTATCTATAATAATTCTAAGCTCAGTATTAAAGCTTGTTCCCAATAACAGCATCACCGCACAGCTCTGTAAGGTATAGGGATATTGAGTATAGATTTATAAAATTTGTGTCTAATATCTATCTTTATGGCAATCACCTATCTATAATAATTCTAAGCTCAGCAAGGATTTGAATACTATTCTCAATAACACACCTATCTATAATAATTCTAAGCTCAGCAAGGATTTGTATCTGTGTAGGATTTGAATCCTCTCAATAACAGCTTCACCGCACAGCTCTGTCAGGTATAGGGATATTGAGTATAGATTTATGGATAAATATTATTTACCTCTTCATGGCAATCACTTATCCATGATTTGAATCCTGTTCCCAATAACATTATGACCGCACAGCTCTGTCAAAAGGATATTGAGTATAGATTTACAAAAATTTATTTACTAGATATTATTTCATTCTCTGTGTTCTTTATGACAATTACCTATCTATAATAATTCCAAGCTCAGCAAGGCTCTGTATCTGTTTGTGTTTGTGTCTAATATCTATCTTCATGACAATCACCTATCCATAATAATTCCACTCTGTATCTGTGTAAGATTTGAATCCTGTTCCCAATAATTATATCACCGCACAGTTTTGTTAGGTATAGGGCAATCACCTATCCATAATTTGAATCCTGTTCCCAATAACAGCATCACTACACAGCTCTATTAAATATAGGGATATCGAGTATAGATTTATGGATAAATATTATTTCTATATCTAATATCTATCCTCATGGCAATCACCTATCCATGATTTGAATCCTGTTCCCAATAACAGCATCACTACACAGCTCTGTTAGGTATAGGGATATTGAGTATAGATTTATGTTATTAAATATTATTTCATTCTCTGTGTTTGTGTCCAATAACAGCAGAGATATTGAGTATCTATCCTCATGGCAATCACCTATCCATAATAATTCCGCTCTATATCTGTGTAAGATTTAAAGCTTGTTCCCAATAACAACATCACCGCACAGCTCTGTCAGGTATAAGAATATTGAGTATAGATTGATGGAAAATATTATTTCTGTGTCTGTATCTAATATCTATCCTCATAACAATCACCTATCCATGATTTGAATCCTGTTCCCAATAACAACATCACCGCACTGCTCTGTCAGGTATAGGGATATTGAGTATAGATTTATGGAAAATATTATTTCCGTATCTGTATCTAATATCTATCTTCATGACAATCACCTATCCATGATTTGAATCCTGTTCCCAATAACAACATCACCGCACAGCTCTGTCAGGTATAAGAATATTGAGTATAGATTTATGGAAAATATTATTTCTGTGTCTGTGTCTAATATCTATCCTCATAACAATCACCTATCCATGATTTGAAGCTTGTTCCCAATAATAGCATCACTGCATAGTTTTGTCAGGTATAGGGATATTATAAATTTATTGATAAATATTATTTCTGTGTCTGTGTCTAATATCTATCCTCATGGCAATCACCTATCTATGATTTGAATCCTGTTCTCAATAACAGCATCACAGCACAGTTCTATTAAATATAAAGATATTATAAATTTATTGATACTGTGTTTGTGTCTAATAGGATATTGAATATCTATCTTCATGGCAATCACTTATCTATAATAATTCCAAAGCTCTATATCTGTGTGAGATTTGAAGCTTGTTCCCAATAACAGCATCACTGCACGGTATAGGATATTGAGTATAAATTTATGGAAACTACAGCTCTGTTAAAAATTATTATCTAGATATTATTTCCGTATCTGTATCTGTGTAATTAAATCTTGTACCTAAGTTCCAATTCCCAATAATAACATTATTGCACAGCTCTGTCATGTATAGGGATATTGAGTATCTATCTTCATGGCAATCACCTATCCATAATAATTCCAAAGCTCTGCATCTCTATAGGATTTGAATCCTGTTCCCAATAACAACATCACCGCACAGCTATGTTAATGAATATTTTTGTATCTGTATAATTAAATCTTGTACCTAATAACAAAAATATTCAGTATCTTCATGGTAATCACCTATCCATAATAGTTCCAAAATTTGAATCCTGTTCCCAATAATTATATCACTGGTATCTTCACTCTAAGCTCAGCAAGAATCTGTATTTGTGCGGGGATTTGAAGCTTGTTCCCAATAATTATATCACCGCACAGTTTTGTTCATGGCATAGTTCTAAGTTTAGCAAGAATCTGTATATTTGAATCCTGTTCCAATAACAGCATCAGTGCACAGCTCTGTCAGGTATAGGGATATTGAGTATTGATTTATAGAAACCACAGCTCTGTTAAAATTGTTCCCAATAACAGCATCACTGCACAGCTCTGTCAGGTATAGGGATATTATTTCATGGCAATCACCTATCCATAATAGTTCTAAGCCCAGCAAAAATCTGTTTCTGTGTGGGATTTGAATCTTGTTCCCAATAACAGCATCACCGCACAGCTGTCAGGTATAGGGATATTAAGTATAGATTTATAAAAACCACAGTTCTGTATGCATTATTATTTATCTAGATATTATATCTGTGTCTGTGTAATTGAATTTTGTACCTAATAACAGCAGAAATATTGAGTATCTTCCATGACAATCACCTATCCATGATTTGAATCCTGTTCCCAATAACAGCATTATTGCACAGGGATATAGAGTATCTAGATATAATTTCATGGCAAAAATTAATTCTTCACTCCTATCCATAAATCTGTGTAGGATTTGAATCCTGTTCCCAATAACAACATCACTGCACAGCTCTGTTAGGTTTAGGGACTAGATATTCATCATCACAACATGCAGCAGAGCTGTTCATAATTGATAAGATATAATTGTACTCAGAACAAACCTCTATAAGATATGACAACCTGCAACAATTTGGATGTATGAGATGTTTTATTGATTTTATGTTTCTGTATTTTTCAAGCTCTGCTGTTACAAACACTTCAGTCTTGTCCCTGTATATGTACTCAGCAACATATGGGCCATCACTATAATAATATCTGCCACATATTCTGTGATTATATGCTCTAACAACTTCATAATCTAAACAAAAAATAAACCTGAAAACATATCTGTAATCTTATAATAATTATTCTTATCGGTGATACGAACATTGTCAATTCTAACAAGTTTAATTTTCAATAGGCTCTTCACATCAGTGCAACAAATTTTTGCAGATTCAATATTGGGCACAGTGGGCTGCCCGCACCTGCTCACATCTGTAATTGTTTTATTGTCATCCTGGAAATACATGCACATCATCAGATATTCATATTGAATATTTGAGCACAGCCTGGGTAATAGGGGAACAATATTATATTTTTCATCATCTTCTGTTATCAAAATTGTAAAATATATTATATGCTCCATTATATTTGCATAATTTGTAGATAAACATCTTATGGCCTGTTTCTGGTGCACAGGGTCAAGTTCCTGGTCTACAAAATTACAAAAATATGGCCTTGCAATCCAAGCTATACAGGGTAATCACACAAATATTTCCAATCAATTTTGTTTGGAAATGTTGATGACTGTGCAGAAGAAGTATCTGTATGTTTATATGTGAAGTATTGCATGCTATATTCTCTATGGCATTTGGGGCAAATTTTTGTGAGAATTCTGCTTTTATCTGGATTACAATTCTTTTGGTGCTTAACCCAATTGGGGCTGGATATATTCTTATTACACTGATTGCAATATTTTTGATTTGGCATTTTTGTTGTTGTTTATTATATAAAATTTCTTGGGGTTCAAATCAAAATTCTATGCTTAATAAAAAATATCAGTTGGGTTCAGCTGTGTGTTTTGTGTGTGTGTGTGTGTGTGTGTATGTGTGTGTGTGTGTGTGTTAATATTTTTGGCATTGGTATTTATATAAAATTTCTTGGGGTTCAAATCAAAACTCTATGCTGGATAAAAAATATCAGTTGGGTTCAGCACTGTGCTTTATGTGTGTGTGTGTGTGTGTGTGTGTATGTGTATGTGTGTGTGTGTGTGTATGTGTGTGTGTGTATGTGTATGTGTATGTGTATGTGTATGTGTGTATGTGTGTGTGTGTGTGTATCTTGGCATAGTTTTAAGTGTGGCCAAAAAAAAAATATCAAGAGGGGCATATTTTTAACAAATTTATGGAGAACAATCTCACAGAAGTGCCTTTTGTAAGTATAGGTACTTCTGCCCGAGGGGGGTTCATACTTTCCGAGAAATTCCCGAGGGCATTTTTTACAAAAATCTTGGATTAGACAGGGTTCCACACTTGAGCAAAAACCTCATATGGGCATGTTGAGCTTGTTTTAAGTGTAGCCAAATCTGCTTGAGGGGGGTTCATACTTTCCGAGAAATTCCCGAGGGCATTTTTTACAAAAATCTTGGATTAGACAGGGTTCCACACTTGAGCAAAAACCTCATATGGGCATGTTGAGCTTGTTTTAAGTGTAGCCAAATCTGCTTGAGGGGGGTTCATACTTTCTCGTCCTGGTAATACAGTCAATACAACTACTGACAGTTTTCTTCAGTTAATATATATATTGCAAATTTTTGTATTTATCTTACTTTTCCGTCGCTTTTCCGTCACTTTGTTTAACCGCAACGATGAGAACGCATGGTTAATTTAGTATGTATCTTCTCTAACATCACATTTCTTCCCACTTTTGGCTAATCGCGACAATGAAGATGAATGACTACAAGCAGTATTCGAAATCGGGGTGCAGAAGAAACTCCCCCCACATACACACTACCATCAACAAGCACAATCTAAGTATCACCCAACCTGCCACGATACGAGACGAACTTTTTGGTCTGGCCCATCTCATTTCGAAAACATTCGCATGTCCCGTCTCCTTTTATGAGATGAGACGGGAAATGTCTCGTCTCGTGAGCAACACTAACATTAACAATAGAAGCATCCCCCTAGCTGTCCCCAAAGTCTCGAGCAAACATCCTCCCATGTAACAATTTCCAGTTCAATGAAATGTCACTTACAAGGAAACAGTCATGCCCAGGTCGAGAGTCAAACCTGGAACATGCGACTTCCTCAGATAAATCATGAATTTTGTGTATAATAATTACAACGCCAGTTCATTCGTGGTAATTCTGAATCTGCGGTTTGGTTTGCATATATAAGCAGGATCATATCCAGTTATCGAGGGCTCGTAGCGTCGAAACGAGGAGTCAAACATATAGAAATCATTAAGAAAAGGTTTCTATTTTTAATTTTTTTATAATCTCTATGCACTGTGAAAGTTTGTACGATAAGCCTTTGCATACGTTGTTAATTCTATACGTATTTTTTGAGACTTGAGACGAGAAACCCTCCGAAACCGAGACGGACGTTTATAAATCGAGACGAGACTGTCAACGAGACATTTACAAATAAACACGAGACAGACATTTACAACTCTCAACGAGAACGAGACCAAGGCCGCCATGTCTAGTTTCGATAGGATCCTTAGTGGCGAGGTTGTGAACCAACCAATTAATACGTTTGGGGTAAAGAGATGAGGCGGCTTTTTTCGCAGCACAAAATTTAAAATAATTCGTACCATCTCAGTATGGGATATAATGTTATACACATGGGCGTATATATAGTTCACGTAAGGGGGGGGGTCAACTTTTGTTATGATTAGGGTTGCTTTATTTCGTAAGTGAAAATCCTGGACACTGCTGGCCAGAAACTTGTTGGGGGGAGGGGGTGCCTGACACAACAAAGTTGTGTGTATATAGTCACGAAGTCACGCTATTTATTATTGATACTTTTCTGTTCATCTTGTGTCACTAAAGGTAAAGTGTTCCCCTGTGCATAGCACCACGCCATGAAGGCGTATAGGGGGTGTGGGGGTAACGCCCCACACTTTCTGACCGCCTTCACCCCCCAGGGTTTCCCCCAGGTACCCATGTTATTCGACGCTGGGTGGGCGCCGGGGCCGCTTCCACCGTTAGAAAAGTTCCCGGATTTGAACCGGCCGGGGATCGAACCCGGGACCTTGAGCATGGTAGTCAGACGCGTTACCGACTGAGCCACCGCGGCCACGTCATCTTGTGTCGTACCATTTCAGTATGGGATATAATGTAAGTTCACGTAAGGGGGGGGGGTCAATCATCTGTCACTGCTTTTTTAAAAACCAAATATCTTTAAGATGACTCGAGGAGGAAAAAATAACTGATTTGACAGTCTCAATGCAGTTTCGTATTGCAGAAATTCCGAAACTATCAGGAAATTGCAGACATTTGGTCTGCAGTCCCATCTGGTGTGTGGAATTACGTAATTTCCTTCCCATCCGATCCCGTCGTATACGTCTCTAATTCAAGAGAATGAAATAAGTCCGAAGATATTTTTGTGAACAAGCGGATAGAACAGCTAATTTGGTAATTTTACTGAACCGAAGGGGGGGGGGGGGGTTGGACCCGTTGAAGCCCCCTTAAATACGCCCATGGCTATACACATTATTTCCTTGTAATAATTATACATAAACTAAGTATTGATAGCCTATGTACTGTGCAACTGATGTAATCTTCTCAGTGTATTTTCTCTTATCTGCACAAAAATATTTGATCATAATATGAGCAACAGAAATGAAACACAAACTGAAATTGCTTTATGGAAAAGAAAGTAAAATAGGCTTTATAAATAAAGAGAAGAATGTGAAAATTCTTATTTTGCACTACATAGCGTACGGTAAATTTCGATAAATATAAGTTTAAAATATATTTTTGAAAGTTTGGTCAGCAACCAATTTTAGAAGCGAAATTTTTCGCATGACCTGAGAACACGTACGCAGCAGAACCGTTTCATTTATCTTGTACGTGAGCAGCAGGGATATTTCATAGATGTATGATCATTACAAAGCATAGCTTTCCCTTCCACTATCGCTCCTTCTTCCATTATTTAATTCTCTACAGATTTGTAGAACTGCTGCACACGTTGACTCTCCGTGGTCTACACCCAGTACACTGAACGCTCGAAGCAGACGTCAAACGAGTTCTCTCTCTCTCTCTCTCTCTCTCTCTCTCTCTCTCTCTCTCTCTCTAAGTCGTGACGTATTAACATGGCGGGGCGTGTTTTCGGCGCAACGCTAGCCTCGCAACTTCGGAAGTCTCATTTTTGCCTTAAACTGAACGCAGAGAAACGCGAGAACTTGGAGGGGTCATTTTTCCAGGGTGTAGTTTTTAAAATTGTAAAAAAAATTGAGTGGAAATGTCCATTGGACTACATAACTTCTCTTGTCCTTCTATTCTCTCATCGTCTCTCTTGGAAGAGAGCAGAAGTACGTGAAGATTTGAATCAGAGGGAAGAAGACGGAAATCGGAAAGAGAGGGAAGAAGGCGGAGATCGGAAAGAGAGGGAAGGAAGCGAAGATGGGAAGAAAAGGGAATGAGGCAAAGGTCGGAAGAAGAGGGAAGGAGGTGAAGATCGGCAGGAAAGGGAAGGAGGTGAAGATCGGCAGGAAAGGGAAGGAAGCGAAGATCGGAAGACAAGGGAACGAGGCGAATATAGGAAGGAAAAGAGAGGAGGCGAAGATTTAAAAGTGGTGAAATGCTAAATTTTTCATTATTTGCCATTTATGTTAACAAAATTTGTGCTGCTTTTACATTGTTCAGCTAGTTAAGAAACACTATAGCTATATATTTTTTTCAATTCTCAGGAATTGTCAGATTTCGTGGAATCTTCTGGAGAAGCAGGGTTTATACTGTTCTCCATGGGCTCGATTGTTCGCCCGCAAGATTTCCCCCCGCACATCCTGCTGGAGATCGTGAAGGCGTTCGGGAGCATACCCCAGAAAGTCCTGTGGAAGTGGAGCGGTAGCCCTCCCGCAGGAGTAACGAAGAACGTGAAGCTGAATAACTGGCTGCCACAGCAAGATATCCTAGGTGAGACTATCCTGTCGTTTCTATTACTTCCTTGTGTAGCATTATTTAGGGTGTTCGCACGTGGACTTCCATGAAGTCCACACCTGAGCCTTACGTGTTTTCCAAAGAGGTCGAAAGGGGACACCAGGCAAGATCTCGGGGTACCTTTCTGACCACAAGGTGCTGCCTCTGTTAGAGCAGGGATGTACTGGTCAGTCACAGGGCCTAGGTGAAGGTTACCAACGTGGTCAATATGAAAATGAGGTACACAACTGCAAAGCCCAGTACATAGTCTCGATCTGCTCTCTCTCTCTCTCTCTCTCTCTCTCTCTCTCTCTCTCTCTCTCTCTCTCTATCTCTACCTCTCTCTCTCTCTCTCTCACACACACACACATTCTTCTTTGTTCTTTATTTTCCCACTCTTACATTCCTTCAGAGAGAGAGAGACAGAGAGAGAGAGAGGTGTAGACAGACTACTGAATCATTTGCCGATTCTTTCTCTTTGGGTCAGAAAATCGAGAGCAAGAGAGAGATAAATATTTTTTCTTTCTCTTTCTTTTCTTCTTCTTCGAAGTAAGAGGAGATGAAAAAAAGAGTCATTTCTACCCTTCTCACCTCTCTCTCTTTCCCTCGGCTTTCCTTACACTTTCCCTTACTTTCCTCTCTTGCTTATTGTGTTTCTTTTTCTTTTTCCTCTTCTTCTTTTATCTCTCAGGAAAGAGAGAAAGATAGAAAAACTATAGAGAAAGATAAATTTCTTGTTCTTTCTGCCTATCTCTCATTTATACATTTCTACTCACTCCTTCATCTTGAGATCAGTTCTTTCCCATGAAAAACGACCAATACATGCTGTACTTTCCAGGCCACCCAAAGATCCGAGCGTTCATAACTCACGGGGGCCTACAAAGCACGCAGGAGGCCATCTACCACAAGGTCCCTGTCGTCGGAATCCCTATATTCGGCGATCAGGGCTTCAACATTGTTCGCGCTAAGAGGGACGGCACTGGAGAAAGGCTGGAATTTGGAGAAATCACCGCCGAGAAGATCCTGAAAGCCCTGGACAAGGTCGTCAATGATACCAGGTTGGTTATTCCTTCGATCTTATCTTATTTGGTGATCAGAATATTCCTAAATATGTGCTTGTCTACATCAACGACGGAGCCAGGCCGGGACATGACTAGCTTGATTTGTTTGGGAACGCTAAATTTGGATATATATTGTAAATTTTATACTGTTTACGGGAAGACCCCAAGGTGTAAGGGCCCCCACGATGTTCTTTCTGTGCTACTGAAACTGACTAGCTAACAATTGTTCATTTGTCCACCTTTCTGACATCATCAATGCCATACACCGTTTCACAAAAATGCGTTATTAATGTAAGAGGGAACATCTTCATTTAGGTCTTGCAGTAACGTAGGTAGGTCTATATCAGCGGCGTAGTGCCCACGTAAGGCTTGTAAGTCCACCTTACAAGTTGAAATTATTGAAGAAAACGTATTTCATTCCCGTATTTATCGCTTGAACACACATAGCAATATCAGACTTCAAGTAGAACTTTTAACGAAACAATTGAGGACTTGTTTTGATTCGAGTTGTTTCTCTGTAAGGCTTCTTGAGAGGACTTACGTGCGGGTGAATGGAAGAAATGATTTGGACTCGCCCACGGCCGGTGTGTTTGCTTACGTAGTATCTTCTCAACCAATGACAGGGCGCCCCGATTCTCAAGCACTGTAAGGCGCATTACGAGTGGGTGCTAACTGGCGAGAATTTCTGTCCCCGCTGCGTCGCCACGGTCGGAAGAGATCCAAGAAAATCGACTGCCCTGTTGTTTCAACAATGCTTGACGGGAAGTGTAGCTAACAAAACGGGTGTCATTTTAAATGTGTAAACTAACTATTAAGTTCACAAAGAGATGGTTTAATGTTGGATATTACCTTCATTAGAAGCAGCGAAGTTAAAGATAAAAGAGGCAATCCTAGATCCGGCAGCGCCCGCAAAGTTAGGCGCGTGCATCCCAGTTGCCCGTAATGTTAAAAGCATACGCGTAATACTTAGCGTTATATTTACAGATTTTTTTTTTTTACCTTTTCCTTTCACTAAGTTGCTTGATATGCTTTTCAAAATGTGCGCAAATGTCGTAACCATGATAATGAGTAATATTCTCAAATGCATTTGCATTTGAAAATTGTATCCTACGAATTTCCCACAAATGTTTTATAGTGAAAGAAAATAATAATATGAATAAAAATATGACATGGCCTTTCCAGAAGAAGAGTTTGTGTGCTTAACTAAGCTGTATGCGAAATTTGTCAATTGCTACCAGTTGAAAGTTGAGCTACAGGTAATTTATTCTGAAGCCGAATATCGAGTAAAGAGTGTGTTTGAACTTCATGAGTACTTGCGTACTACCCATTTGAATGAAGCTGTTGAACAAGTGTACAAACTAACAGAATTGTTAGTTCCTGCCTCAAGTTCGTCGGTAGAAAAGTCGTTTTCTGCACTGAAGAGGATTCATACGTTTCAACGCAGCACACAGACTCAGACAAGAAAATCTGACTTGGGAAAAGGATCTGCCAGAGACATTGACCAGAAACTCCCGATTCTACGACGACGTGATTGAGGAGTTACAGTATAAATGAGAATTTTCATTAAGTAATACATATGCTATTATTGTTAACATAGAGTGTGTGCATTTTGTGTTTGAAATTGAGTATGCCCATGCATGACTTAGATTCAAATAGATTCTATTTAGTTAAAATATCTTTGGGTTCTCTTTATCCAATATTCAGGTCAGTTTTATCTAAGGAAGTCTTACAACTTTCATACAATCACGCTACGCCACTGGTCTATATGGCTTAAACATCAAAATTTTCTGAATCCTTTGTAAGCTTGTCCTAGTTATGTCGTACTCAAGGGATGCTTTTCGTGTTGATTTTGTTGCTGCTTCTACAAAACATTGCGCCGCAAGATGTCATCTGTGGCTATAGTTAATGCCTAATTGAACCAGGAAGATCGTCTATCAATACAGTCTGTTCAAACTTTTTATTCAACGTGTGAATATTTCGTCGAGATGGAGTCACGTTGTTTGGAAAATGCTCCAGGGATGAGCCAACGACATCACTGTGACTGTGATCATGTCTCCACCAATTTTCAAGCACGAAAACACGCTCCTCAGTAGTTAACTTTCGGTTAATTGCACGTACACTTATTGGGTAACCCAGCTTAAGGATCGGCCGACGCCAGCGAAACCGTTTTCGAAATTTCCTTTCCATTCGAAACACCGCCGTGATATTCGAACATCTGAAAAATTACATGTTCTTAGAATTTCTTCTAAAGTATTCACGTTTATCTTCCCGTGGTTTCCTTCAGCCGTTGTCTACATATTGGCAATAGTTTAATAAGCCTATGTATCCACGACTACGTTCGACAGTAGTCACAACTAACTGGTTATTTGGCAATTGTTGTTACGAAGTTTCGTTTCCATGACTTCCATTGGTATTGACTGGTTCACTGCCGTTCCTCTGACAATTTGAGTTCCGTCCCTTGGCTTGGAGCACGTCTTGTGCTGAATCTGTGGTCCCTACAAGAACTTAAGAGCTCCTTGCAAAGAAGGTGTTACCAGTTCTGGTGGTGGCCCATCCCAGAATGTGTCCATTAATGCTGCTGAATTAATGGTTGAATTGTGTTCTTAAGCTGCTCCAGAATTTCTCACCTTCTTGGGTGGCGGAGTCCCCCAGAAGGTCAAGCTTCAGGTTCTCCTGGGTCTGTAGGTTGCTGGTGGATCGGTTGTTACCACTGATTCTTCTCACTGCTTTGTTTCGGAGGACTTGTTTGTGCAGGTTGGATTTTGCTATGTTGTGCCTCGCTGGCATTGCTGGTCGTACCATGGTCTTGTAGATCCTGATGCTGGTCTCCAATGATAGCTCCAGTGTCTGACGATGTAGACCAGTCCTCCGAGCCTCTGGTTGCCTCTTCGCTGAAGCTCCTCGACGTGTCTGAAGGTTAGACAATAGTATAGCGACAGTCTGTGGTATCGGGCAGTGTACCTCTCAATAACAACAATATATATAACAACTCAAATAGTTACTGCGCTAGCCAAGTGGCTACTATGTTAGTCAGCAAAGAGGTGATTAACTGCTAGTATCAGCTGACTTTTATAGTTTTCTACGTTCTTAAATTCTTACTCCGATTAAAACCTTCTATCGGGGGAGAATTAATTTTGTTTTTGCTTTCACTCGTGTATATTTATTTGTTCATTGTATCATTGTTGTTTTATACATTGGGGGGCGGGGGAGAAGTAGATATTTGTGACGTCAAGACTTGGATCATCACACAGTGGTCAGAGTGGTGTCGATGCGAGGAAAAATCTACACCAAACATCCTCCTCCACTTCTCCCATTGTCGCAATGATAAGAATAGGAGAATTGCTCGAGGCAAGCTCAATGTTTAAGTATCCCCTAAGCTAGCAATTTCCAGTTTAAGGGCTGGTTCCACATAAGAAACAGGGAGAGGGCGAGCGTTATTTATTGTTACGTTAATTTACAATATATTGTTGGTTATAGATATATATCTATGGTTGGGCTATTGCGAAAACTATTAGGGGAGTCGGGTATTAGGTGGTGGTTGTGTGTGTGTGAATAAATTGCTGAATACAACAATTCCCCCACTTATCCCCAAACTTTACCACCACGGTTATTCCCAGCCAGGAATTTCCATTTGGAGCACTTCTTATAGGCGTCTCAGACAGTGTTCGCCTCACTTAATTCCCCCTCCCCCTTTCCAAAATACCTTCTTACATAATTACTTAAGAACCAGTTCATGCGATATTCATGTGATATGTTTTAAAACATCTTGAGCCAACATCTGTTACACCCACCGTCCAGCAACAGCTTAACTAATTTTAATTTAATCAATAAAATGCCCATTAGTCGCACCCAGTCTCTTCATATTTGATATATGTAAGGAAATATCGAGAATATCTGATGCCCTACCTCCACATGCTTATGCGCCTTCATGATATGGTGTAATTTACAGGGAGATGTTTCTCTTTCTCATTTTAAACATATATCAATCGGTTAATAAATTAATTCTGAAAATGTGAGGCATGTCTCATTATAGAGACAGGAATGTTGAATAAATTGTTTCCAATAAAAAAACTTAAGAGCTATGAAATACTGTCTATCACCCTCTCCGGCCTCCTGAATTTCATTCGTAATTGTGCAGTCTATTCAATGATATTCCATTTCCTTTCATTCCAGCTACAGGGAGAACATGGAGAGAAGATCGCGAGTGATGAAAGACAAGCCAGTGGACCCTGTGCAACTGAGCGTCTACTGGACAGAGTACGTCATTCGACACCAGGGAGCACGGCACCTGCGTTCGGCAGCGCTCGACCTCAGCTGGTACGAAATTTACCTCCTAGATGTCTTTGGTGTGTCGCTGATATTGGCCGTAGTGTTCTACGTTCTGTGCAAAATTGTTCGTTTGATTGCAAGAGTTGTACGGCATAAAAAGGCTCAAGACAAGAAGCCTAAACAGAACTACGATTGTTAAGATCAGTGTGCGTGTGTGTATGTAAGTGTTCAAATGTAGTGTGTATTAATAAATTTGTGAAGATGTACAGGGTATGTTTAATAATAGTCTATTGATAACTGATATGTAAGGTATTAATTACACCGTAAAGTTATTTAAACTTTGAACTGGACCGTTTACCGAGTCAAAGGCCACCCCACTTTATTATTATTTATTATCTCAATAGGGTTACAATTAAGCCTTACAGCATTTCATTTAGTACAATATTAATACAAATAATGACTTGTTGCAAAGAAATATATATACAAATGCTACATCTAATGAAAATGAGATGAATTTACATGAGCATATAGAAGTGTTACATAGTAGCAATCAAATACGGAAAGTTTGAGTGTTATTAAAAGAAAATAAAGTGTATGGATTTGTGAGTTGGTTATGAGTGTGTATGGAATTACTCTTTGAAAAGGATAGGGATGAAAATGTAAATGATATGTGAGTAAGGGGAGGGCGTATGCACTGAAAATAATGTTACTGTGAGTTAGAATTTATATGCATGTGAACGTAGAAGACGACAGAACTGCGCTTTGCTGGTACTGAGTTTGATCTTCGTCGGGACTGAATTCCAGGTTACCGCTGAAAGATACGAGAAGGACTTCTGGCCAAATCTGCTTTTGTTAGGTTTGGGGATTACTAGGTGTCTATGTAAAGACGATCTGCTGTTTCGGGTACTGAACTCAGAGCGGAGCTTAAGCCTATTATGCAATGGAGATGATTTGTTATGAATACTATGGAGTATTGTTATTTGTTACTTGTTTTCATGTTATCCAAGGGAACGTAATTCAAACCAAAGCCACAAAATGTTGTATCGTATGTCTTATAATATACAGGGTGGTTCAAAAGTATGGAGACACCCAAATAAAAGTTGAATGACATACTGTTCCGCAAAACTAACACTGTAAGTTTGTGACAGGGCTGGGGGCAAAATGTTATAAGGCATATAACGATGACGGCCGCCATCTTGAAACCCGCCATCTTGAATTCAACTTCAAAATTTTAAATGGAAAGGGCATGATATGATATATCAAATCAGGCTAGAATTTCACGAGTAATTCAGTGGTGAAGGTTATTTCGACGTATCTTTAACCAGTAAAAGGTTATGAATAAATTCTTGTACTAATTTGCTCCTTTTTGAGGTATGAGATAAAAGCATTAGAACGGCTCTAACGTCTCAGTAACGGATCGAAATCATACTGACGTCTAGGGAGAGAAGTTCGCATGCCATAGCACATTAATCAGGAATATTTCCGAAGGGTTGAATTTTGTGAATGGTTCTTTCTAACAAATACATTGTGATGCTTCCACTGGAAAGAAAGGTCCTTCACATTGACGAAGCCGATTCTTATGTTCATAAGGAAGTTAATAAACAGACTACGCGATGCATTTCATCTGTTATATCACTTTGGACAGATCACAGTCGAATAGTTCGTGTGCTGGTAAGTTAATGGTGTGGTGTGGAGTGGTGTGGTATGGGAAATGCGATTTGTGAGTCCATTTTTCATCTACGGAACCTTAAATACTGAGGGCTACTTGGATTTGTTAGATGAACAGGGTTTTTCATCCTTGCGTATGGAAGAAGGTACTTTTTAACAGGACGGAGCGCCACAATGCCATGGGAATGTTGTGAGACAGTTTCTGTCCAAAGTGAGTTATCACATAAAATGCATCGCGTATTCAGATTTGCGTATTCCAAGGCTGTTAAGTGCATCTGTTGGCAGGAAATCGCAGAACATGTTCGTTTTCGTTAAAATATTGAAAGATTCTACAGAATTTTCAGCTTTGCTTCTTACGAAGCTAGAACTTGCCGAACTGGCAGTCAAATGGAAGAAGATGTACATGAATCAAGACTCGATAATTAAATCTATCATATAGCTGACCTCTGTGACGGAGAATTTTTCACATCGCGCTACAACGCGAGGGATCCCGTGCTGGTCATGGATGTTCTTTGTGAGTGACCATTCATCAATTTCATCCTATCATCACACATCCTCATCTTTGCGATTAGACAAAAATGGCAGAAAAACGAAGTAAAGTGAATCAAGTCAACAACAATAACAATAAATATATCACAAAGATCTTTGAAAACAAAAATGTCTTCGATCTGATATTTGTAATGCGGAATACACTTTGAACACGATCGTTTGAAATTTTCCAACTTCGTTTGTTTCATTTTTTTGTTATTTAGCGTCGCTTTCCTGTCACTTTTGGGTTAATCGTGACATTGAGGATGAGAGGTATTATGAAATTGATGAAGGGGCACTCTGCTAACCACTCCACCACAGAGGTCGGTGGAATTTCCCAACTGATCGGAATTCCTAAAAATTACGCACAAATAATAAAAATCTTCAAAAAATTCATCAACCTACTCCCTTCCGCCTCCTCAATATATTATTTTCAATAAAGCGTTTTCAAACAATACAGGGTCAACGAAGTTAGTAATAAGGTGTCTTTTATATAGCATGTATTGATACACTTGTAGGCTTGATTGTATCATCTGCAAATATTGCCGGAGTACTAAGCAAGGGCGAATAAAAGGGGGCGTCGTGAGCGACTTCCACCGAGGACTTATTTTAATTTTTCATGTATTGATAAATAATTTACACAGTTGGAATGAAACACACATAGTGTCAATTAAAAAACTTACAAGAGCGGAAGAAAGTGAAACGAAAAAGGGGCCCATTACCCAAGGGGCGACAAACTCTTTTTTTTCTTCAATAATATGCACGGTTGAAATGTAATAAAGCAAATATTGTGACATTTTACGAAGAAATACCGTTTGGGGGGGAACAGGAAGTTTAACTGTGAGTGCAGATAATGAATAAAATAGGGGCGGCGAATGATGGGCGAGAGACAGGGGAGGAACAAGGATAAGAATGACGAAGGATGGGGGCAACGAAAGACTAGAGGGCGACAAGAGACAGGGTGCTAACAAGGGTAAGAATGACGAAGAAAGGGTAGGGCGACGAAAGATAGGCTCGAAATGAACTTAGGATGAAGGACTACTTTATCATTAATAGGGTGGATCAAATTATTCGTAAAGTGGCCGCTGTTTTGCAGAGAATCTAGAAAATTTGCAGCTACTCTGCCCCCTCAGTCATTTCTTTCAAGCGCAATCACTGTGGAAAGGTTGTACCCAGGGAGAGAGAGCGGCTGACATGTACCCCAGCACCACTAGAGCGACGATGAAAAAAACTTTAGGCGAACTACAACTATCAATATTAGTAGCTTGCTGCAAGGGTGGATTAATGGCTTGAAGGGGGCGATCAGTCTTCTTCTGCGCCCCTCACAAGGTTTTTTTTCTTTTAGTTATTGATAAATTTGCAAAGTTGGAATGAAATACATCAAACATTGTGGCATTTTATGACATACCGCAAGAGCTAAAATTTAGCAACCATGGGAGTTGACAATAACAGTGCCTTTCTTGCCTGCTGGGACAAGACACAGGTTATTCTCCAATGTTCCCAACAGTCACATCTATTGTAATGAAAAAACAATTTATTGTGATTTTTGAGAAATCTATTACAGTCTTTATTTTATTGAAATTAAACAGCTTAGAATGATTGGGGTGCTCAATAAACGTTGTAGCATTTTATACAGTGCTATAAAAATTGGAGGTGCAAGCAGTGGTTCAAGCTTTGGGGGTGGTTCAGCTCTTCTTCTTCCTCTTCCACGGATCACAAAATTGGAGACCATTAGTGACGTCACTACTTTCACCCTGGAACACAACTATTAAACTTCTTTTCCGGATTTATTTCCTGCTTGATTGATTTTCTTCACTTTACTCTGCAGAACGCGCACTTTCCAAACTTCAGCAGCCAATAAAATATTGTCTGCGGAATATTGCTCCTCAGGAAAGATAAACAAACATACCCGTCTTGAATGAGCAAAGGTAAACGGAACGGCTAAACGCTGAAGACGCTGTGAAACACTTTGCTCATGCCAAAGCATGTAAGCGAAAGTTTTAGCTTTTGCAAATAATTAATTATTTTACACTGAATTTAATATCGTTACTTATTTCGGTACTAGTTCACTATGGGGGTGACACCTATAAATCATATATTTCGCACTTTTTTACATTGCTAACGTACTATTTTGGAATGCGGAACATTTCCTAAGGTGTAATAATGCATTTCTAACTAAGATAATGTATATTTCTTACATTTACGAGTACTTAATGTTACTTGTTATTTCGATTCTGTAACACACATTATGGCGAAAGTGTACTGGTTCATCGCGCGTTGTGCGAGTGTTTTGTCGATTTATGCAGTGTTGCAACCTTGTTCACCGGAAAATACCTACTTTCGTGCCCGGATTTGAAATTATGCTAATACCTCGCGAACCATTGACGTTAGCCTCACAAATCATTGACGTTAGGCCCACAAACCATTAACGTTAGCCCCATAAACCATTCAAGTTAGCCCCAAAAAACATTTTCCGTAAGGTTAGGTTAGGTTAAGTTAGGTTAGGCAAGCATAGTTAAAAAAATATTAAAAAATTAAAAATACTCGACACGTCATGTTCTAGTGAAAACACGGCGAGTTTGAAACACTGACTGCGCGATTTACGTCATCTAACACACGGAACATTGTGCTCCCGTGCAGAAAGCAAATGGCGGCAGCAGAAACAGCGTGTCGGACAGAGATTTTCGCAGAAAACATCATGTATTCGCATTAAAATGGATCAAAACTACATTCACGAATTTCCACAACGCTACAGAAAATGATTTCCGTAAGTACTTTCTCCTGTAAATTTGAAGAAATCCGTCACATATAGTGAACTGTTACCCTTATTTCTTGTATCTTGATTGTTCGATTCAAATTCATTTACTTGTGTTCTAAAATACAAACTTCTTTCAATAAACGTCAACCACACGATGTGGATTTTCTGACTTAGAAGCATTAATAGTCTGCAATTCATAATTGTAATCGTATTCATAGCTCAATAAATACTGTGTGTGTGTGTGAAGGGGGGCCAAAATCATGACACACACTTAGCCCCCGACGTTTTAATGATTTAATGATAATGACAATGATTTTATCACATACATTATAGGACCGTAGCACAAATACGTGACCGTAGTTTGTGAGGGAAGTGTGCTGGACGCCGAAAATTCAGGGGGCGTCGTAATGGGTGTCCGCCCCTCCCATAGAACGTCTTTAATCCGCCACTGGTACTAAGTGAGGTGAGTCTACCATTTTGATACATGAAACTTCACCAACATACTGACGACTCAGTGCAGGGGTGCCCACAGGGGGCGGGGGAGGGCTTCATGATGCGCCTGCGTCATGCAAATTTTTGTGGGAACCAAATTTTATACCAATTCTATATATCTTCACACAAAATGGGGGATCGTTTCGTTTGATTGGCTTGTTATTGATTTTTAGTTATGGTTATTATGTACAGTTTTTCTACGTACCTGTGGGTGGGTGATTGCGGCGATGAGGTTGAAATGAAACACCACCTCTTATGCCTTTAGAATCAGTATGAAAAGGGGGCGAACATGCACAAGGTTAGTCAAGCAGACAAACTGTTAAGAATAAGGTTCAATACACTAACTGGCAGTGAGCCTGAGCACTTTTGTACGTTTTATGTTAGCAAACATGAAAGTGAGCCTAAAGTAAACATATATTGCTTAAATACGTATGTATTATATTGTTCCGCAAATTTTGTTTGACCAAAATAATTTGAGTAAATAATTCGGCATAAAGGGGGTGGGGTGTTCTACTATTTTGGGGGGTGTGCGTCATAGTCCTTGGGGGGGGGGATGGGCACCCCTGACTCAGTGTGACCACCACATCGCCAGAACGTTCATCAGTCCAATTCGGCAGAACACAGCAGTGTAATCGTTCGTCCGAAACCGGATCGAAAGTGACCAGAAAATTAGGTAACGGTATCTCTCATGCGATGCGAATCTTGCTGTTACGTCAGATGAACCTGCCACAGTTTTTCCTCGTTCTGGCCATATGATTTCGGCTCCTCGCTTCGCAAGTTTCATGGCAAGGCCACGAAGCAGTTCACAGTGGTGCATTAGCTGCATCTGACAGCGGACGGAATCCTTGGTTGTCACAACAGGTAATGTGTTGCAGTTTCGCTATTTAGTTTCCACGGTGTAAAGAGTGATATATCCTTCACCACGTCCACGTGGTATCAATTAACGCGGTGTTTCTTCAGAACAGAACTACACATGATATTTCAGTTCTGTCGATTATGTTCATTTCCATATATACGAAGATATGACATATTCTAATTACAGAGCAATATGTCGATTGTTACTATTATTACCAAACGCAATTAGAAATGTCTTTGTGTTCCCTCACAGTGTTATAAGATACATCTTGTAAAATGGGTTATAACTTTTCAACCACCGCTTTTGGCTACCAAGAGAAAGGAAACTACCCTTGAAATTGCCATGCTTGGCACAGGATTGGAACCTAAGACTTTTCCTTAGAACCGTCATATAGATTATGAGTCCGCTCCATGAGCGAAACCTTGCTCAGTGAGCATATCCCGTCTCCGTACTCCGAAATGCATCCACGCATAAACAAGAGTTGTCTATATTCCATTTCCGGAATGTCTGGAGTAAGAGAACGCGAACGTGTTCTTAGCGCACGTTGCGGCTGTGTGCCTCGTCCAATGAACGCACGGGGGGAGGGGACCGCGCGGGAGGGGGCGACTCGACTGGTCTAGTAGTTCTGTAGTAAACATGACAGCTCGCAAGCCTACTAGGGGAATTCTGCATTCATCACCCTTCCCCACCTAGTCTGGCCCCGCCCACAAGCTTTCCCCTCTGCACGTCGCTACTCCAGACATTCCGGAAAAGGAATATACATTGTCTGTGTGTAGACAATGTAGTTTATGTAAAACGTGTAAACGTCGACCTCCGCGGCAGAGTGGTTAGCAAAGTGCACTACGACTCAGGGGTTCCAGATTCGAATCTGAGCATGGCCACTTTTGGTGAATCCCGAAGATGGAGATGAATGATGATATTGTTGAAGGGGCACTTACAAAGAACACTCATGCCATGTAATGATGTAACAAAATGCCTTCGATCAATTCGTGCATTGCATATTTTTTTCCAAACTTAATAATGGGGTGGGCAAAATTTTAAATCGCCAGTTTTGGACCACACGGGTTCTACACAGAAGGTAGAATTACACAACTTTCAGTCGAGACTACATAAATGAATGAATTAGTTTGTTTTACGCCGTTTTCCTGACACTTTTGGCAAATCGCGACGATGAGTGATGATATCATGAAATTGATGAAGGATTTGTATGCATAGTATATTATGTTCAACATAATTGGCAGATGTATCCTGTGCTGAACTAATAAATAATAATAATAGTAACAACCCGAGATCCTTAGAGTCGTAGCTCGCTCTGCTAACCACTCCGCCACGGAGGTCTGCTTCGACTTCCACATGCCTATTGTCTACATTATATTTTTCCCAATAGCCGATGCTCGGAAGAGAATCCTAAAAGTTCATGTCGTAAATAGGCTTGTTTTAAGCTGAAATTGAATCAGTGTGTTGCAAAAATGGCAGTTTTTCTCAAAGAGCATCGTAAATTAATTTTTCGTGCACTGGACTATATAAATCATAAACATATAATTCATACAGACGTAGACCTAGAATCTAGAGCAGATCACTGCTCTGACGTCATCCTTGCTCTAACAAGGATTATTCTGACACTGGCCATATCAATCCCTTTAACGCAAATCTTCTGCATGTATGAATATTGATTTCCGCATATTGATATTGCACCGTTTTTGGAATTGGCGTGTGATAACTTTCGTGATAATGTCGCAGGCGATCGGTAGCCTTGTGGGGGAAATGTCTGCTTGATCCAATAACAAAGCATCACGAGAAAATATTTCCTAAGGTGTAATGACCCTGACGTCAATACATACATAATATCCAACTTACGTTCCGCATTATGTACGGCGATTTGTTACTCGGCTGTGTTACGAACCATTTGGGTAGTGTGGCAAATGCGGCGCTAGAACTTGTTTTGTGGTAAAGGAAGTGGTATGAACGAACTTCTTTCAGTATCAAAATATTAATTATTACTTATCTTTCTGCTTTTGACGATGCCAATGTTTCAAGTGAGAGTCGCGGCGGTACGGTCGGTATGTCGTCTGACACGTGGAAGACTCGTATTCAATTCCCGTTGTGGGCGTTTTCAAGTGGAGAATTTTTACAGAAATATTTCTGTATGGTATCATACGCACATGCGGCTCTGGGGTTCACCCAGTCTCCAATAAATGGGTACCTGAGGACATCACCTCCACACTAACACATATAACTTAACGGCATGTTGCAGGGCCGGAGTGTTAGCAACGCCAGGGATCGCGGGTTCTAATCTCAGCGGTGAGTGTCCCTTCATCATATCATTACTCATCCTCATCTTCGGGATTAGCCAAAAGTGGAAGAAAAGCGAAGTAAAGTAATGGAAATAAATCAAACAAGTAATGTACAGTGAGTACCTTTACCAGTGTTTTTAAGTCTTGTATGCTTTTGTTCTTTTTTTTGCTTTGCAAATTTTAATATTACTTTACATTTTGTTTATTTAGCAATTCTTATAGAGTACTGGAAGACATTGGTATCTTGTTTCCGAGGTATTTTAAATTTACCTTAAGCAAAGAAACATTATTTATTGGGACAACCACATTTAATTAAAGTTCGTAGTCTCCCTGCGGTTATCAAAGGGTGTGTCGCGAAAATCGACAACTTATTATTAAATTGGGAAAGCATGAACATATACAAAATTGGATTAAATATGCCAGGTAGGAAGAGTTAATTAAAAAAGAACACTCTACTGTACGGATTTGCTGCTATATTCTACATGTTACTCTGCGGCTTAAATAACAATTGCATAATGTAGAACAGAAACAGTGATTTTCGTAAGACACCCAAATGTTTGCGGAATGACGATCCACTCTGTAGTATAATTTCAATTTAAATAAATAAATGTGTGTATGTATGTGTCTCTAGACGTTTATTCCATTAATCTAGCCTCTAAAGGAGTGAGCTTTTCGGAAAACATCCAAACTTCTCTTCAACGAAAAACGTATTACTTGTGGTAGTAACTTTTTGGACTGCATTTTGTAGGCTTTGTGGGTCTTGTGAATTCGTGATTTCATCAGTCTTATCTTATCACCCTTCATCTTCGTGATTAGCCATAAATCAATCAGAAACCTCAAAAATAGCTGGTAGCAGTCCACACTCACTTATGCAAGTCCTGCGAAAATAATATCTCGCTGCAGAAAAAGTTTCCCTATTGGTTAACTGGTGGGGTTTGGAAATACTCTCCCATTGGCTGAGTGGGGTGGACGACATTTCTGAAATCTTTGTCACCGTTACATTCTCCCGAGGAGTATAAGGTCAAATGCAGTGACGTAGCAAACTGGCTTCTACCTTGTGGATGAGGGACTTCGATGGTAAGGTATTTATTTAAACTTTATCCGTTTAGAGTTGTATAAAATCAGTGTCTGTTAGTATCGACTACCGGTATATAAGAAACTAAGACATGGTATTGTAATTTTGTTATTATTGTAGAGTAATCCAGTGAAATGCCGACATTCTCTAACCCACACCAGATTGTTCCGACATTCCCCTATTTTTTTTTCTTCGGGGAAGTTAATTTGTGGTAAATTTAGCGCTGAATTTACATTAACATCCCCATAAACGTTCATACCCCCTCGTGAAAATTCTGAACAAACCTATGGTTTTAACAGTATTCAAACTTAAAAAAAAACTGTAGACTACTTTACGACACTTTTCTACCTCTCTAAGACAATCGCCACGATGAATGAGGGTGAATTGATAATAAGGGAAGAAATACATTGAAAAGTCCATGCATTACCAAGAATTCGAACGTAAGACTTTGTTGCAATAATATGTATCTCCTTTGGTATTATAAATATTTTTAATTAGTGAAAATTTTTGAAAATATGTAAAAATGTTTTGTTTTATTTCATTGCGAGGAGCAAGAAACTACTCGTTCTCGTACTAAAAGTGGTTTAGGCTATATTTTTTAAACTTTTAGTCTTTCCCGATAGATGAAAAATTTATAAGGGAGAAAATATATTTTTTTCACTAATATTTTATTCCGATCACATATTACTTTTGCATTATCGATAATCTTTTTTCCAAATATAATACATAGCCTACTTCCGTGAGGTTACAAGTTTAAAAGATAATGTCAAATCTTAAGAAACTGGGGAGAAACGAATCATATTTGTATCTGAAAATATTAAAGTTAGTAAAATTTTAACATTTAGACAAAATAATCTCATTCTTTGTTCTATTTTCAATTTCCAGCAATGAACTTCAACACAACAAAATGCTTCATTTCATCTGTGTCGATTGCTGTTTTGATCCAAACAATCCACGGCTCGCACATACTCGCGCTGTTTCCATTCGGATCCAAAAGTCACATGATCTACTATGAGCCTCTAATTACATCTTATGCCAGTAGAGGCCACCACGTAACGGTTTTTGCACCTTTCGAAATTTACGATAGAAATTCCAACCCAAACGTCACGCAAATTGTGCCTGCAGGACTGATAGAATCTGCATCTTCAAATTACATCGATGTACTGAACTTGAGACGCACAAAAACAGCACATCACCTCCAGTTTTTGATGCCAGCGATTGGAAAATCGGTGTGTGACTTCTTTCTTCAGTCCAAAGAGCTTAAAGACTTGCTAGACGGCAAGAGCAGCTATGACGTCCTGCTCCTTGGTAATATTTTCAACGAATGTGCACTGCCTGTTGTGCACAAACTTAATGTACCTTACATTGCTGTAACTTCGGCTGGTCTTGTACCGTGGTTGGACAATGCAGTGTGGAATCCTCAACCTTGGTCGTATGTACCGAACCTCTATTTGTCGTATAGCGATCACATGGACTTCTGGGAACGCTTCTACAATGCCATTTTCTCGATTGTTAGCTTGAAGTGGAGAGAGTGGACATATCTTCCAGCCCTAGACGACATTGTTCAACGACACCTGGGACCTGGAATGCCACCTATTGTGCAGATGGAAAGAAACGCTAGTCTCGTATTCATGAACAGTGACCCGAGTGTGGACTATCCAAGACCAAATCTGCCCTCTATAATCGGACTAGGGGCTATTCATTGCAAACCTCCAAATACGCTTCCAAAGGTGAGTTCACTTATTTTCTTATACATATTAGTGTATTAATGCAACACGGAATTTATACATGTATAATTTGTTTCATTATCAGCACTTACTGTCAACTTGTAATCAAAGGGTTCCGGGTTCGATATTCGGTAGAGACAAATTGCCCACTGGTTTTGATTCCAATTTAAAATGTAGGTCCAGTCCCAATTAACCTATACTGGCATAAAGGTGAACTTAAAATAAACTGAAGAAAATTAAATAAAAGTAGTTGTGGCAGATATTAGCTCATCTGATTTTCTAGTAAAATTCCCCAAAAGGTATAGTAATAATAAGTTTAGTATTATTATTTTATATTAATAGTATTTATTATTGATTCTATGTTTCCTATTATGTAATAAATTTAATTTAAACAACCTGAACATCCGTCTACAAAAAAATCTGGCGACGCCCTTGCATACATTGGTCTCACTTAAATTTTCCTAAGCTGACCTCTTTGGCGAAGTGCCAGCGTAATACACTACAAAGTTTCAGGTCCCAGGTTCGAACTCTTGTCGGGTATGGATGCTTGTCTCCAGTGGCGGAATTGGGTTCCAAAATCGGGGGGCAAGATGCCAACATTGGGGGGGGAGGGCAAATACAGTATATTTCCCTTTGTATGTAAGGTTTAGCATAGTGCGGGAGCAATAGTGGGGGGCATCTGCCCCCTCGCCCCCCCCCCAATCGCCGCCACTGCTGGTCTCATAATTTTTGTCATCATACATTCTCATCGTCTCGATTAGCCCATGAAAAAAGACGTAAAACAATTGCCAGAAAGTGTATATCATCATCGAGTTTTTGCACAATGTGACCTTGCTTATGGACTTGAAAAAATCGAATCAGACGAAGCAGTTTTCCCGCTCACGAATCAAGACGGAAACAGACGAAACAAAAAGAAACCTACTGTGGCCTTGGAAGCATTCTCTTGGTGCAATTTTTTGTCCTATGCCCGCGGAAGAGGAAATTAGATACCATTGTCAGGACTTCGGGAAAAGTGTAAAAAAACATGAGAAAACTGCTTGTGCAAAATGATGTTTCGTAACCTTTCCTGGAGCAATTTATTTTAATAACATAACACAGATATTGACAAAGTGAGATTAACAGAAGAGGGACTGGGTATATCTATTCCCTTTACCCTGCGAGATAAAATATCCGTGGCAAACCAAGGTTAGTTTTCGATAATGATCGATCAGTTACTTCATTTACAAACACGTTGTACAAAGAAGCGATTTGTGTGTTTTTCATTGGAAGTAAAACGTTCAAAGTAAATTAGCTGTCAATTCAACGTCAACATTTCAATTTGTCATTAACGATGAAACGTTAAGGTAGAAAATCTCCATTTTAACGAACTGAGAAGTGGAGAAAAATTGTCAAATTTTTATCAAAATGAAAATGAAAATCATGCTTTTAGTGGTGTAATCGCAGGTAAAATCGAAATTCTCACGCGGAAGATCTTATCTTGCTCTGAGCTCAACCAAAAGGCATATCGCCCAGAGAATGAATTAGATAGTCATGTTATGTTCCATGTTGATAATTTGGTGCATCAATTCTTGACACTCAGACGATATTTCCTGTATCTACCTTTCCTCTCCTCTCCTCTTCACTTTATTTGCTTCTTCTTCTTCTCTCCTCTGCTTCTATCTCACATTGCCTCCTGCTCTCCCTCCTGTTTTCATTCCACTCTTCTCAACTCTCGACTCCACTGCACCCTTCTCCTCTCCTCTTCGTTCTTCATATACCTATTTGTTGTAACGGTTGCTTCATTGAAAGAGAATGGCCCAATATCTTTATTATGCTTGAGCTTACACATTTCGGACTATCTCTCACGTTCTTCACCACGACTCTTCGTGTTTATTCGCTTCACCACTAATGTGGAACGTTGCCTCGTCTGAGAAAAGAACACGTTCAAGGTAATCATTACTTCTGTTCTGGATACCGTAGTGCCTGCAAATTCAGAGCGACGGGTAAGCTCTGTTGGTTGCAAAAATCGGGACAACTTGGACCTTGCACGCGCGGAACAGCGAACTTTATATAAAACTTTGTGCACAGTACTCACACGTGAGGCACGACGGACTGTTTTTTTTTTACTTCGAGCAAAATACTCTCGCATGATCGCATCACTCTACATTTTCTCCCGATGTCAGTGACCCTTCGTGGAAGATCAAATACACTTAGTGTTTCTTTGAACTTCGCATACCACTACTTACGTTTTTGGCATCAGATTTTGTCCTGGTTGTGTCATAATTGCGAACAGTCCTAATTGCGAACAAGGCTTACATCGTCCTAATTGCGAACACATAAAAGTGAAAAATAATCCCATGTCCTAATTTCGAACACATGTAACTGAAATACCTGTTATAAAAAACAATTACGTCTGTGACCCAGGGGGACAGGTAGTTTAAATTGTAACAACTGTAGCTAACCTGATTGACAGCGCTAACAGCGTTAAGAACAGCGTTATGTGTCTTGAAATTTGAGTAAGTTCAAATTTAGAATCAAGTTAATAATTATATTAACTCTTTTCAATTATGAATTGTGTCGTATGCACTCGTACAGAAAAGAACAGGTCACACTTTGATTATTAAATTGTTCATACTTTGCCGACGACTTAAATCATGTCGGATTTTCTATATATTCTAACTGACATGCTTCAATATGAACTGCAACTATTAAGCCAAAAGTCACCATAAGACACTGACCATTGTCAAGTCTGCAAGTGAGTTAAAAAGTCAGGAAGTGTGAGAGAAAGTTGTAGTTCCCAAAGTAGAAAAATGTGTTCGCAATTAGGACACAACATTTCCAGGTAATATAGTGTTACTCGTGTTCAGGTAAGAAGTGTTCGCAATTAGAACTGTTCGGAAGTAGGACTGTTCGCAATTAGGAGGACACCTTTATCCTTCCGTACTTGGTCTGTGAATAACTTTGAAAATATTTTTGTATTATTATTATTTCCTGGACACACTTCCTGTTTCACCTAGGGGTCTGAAACGAAAGAAACTTGGTGTGTTTCTCACACCTTGCCATAAGTTTCACATCTCTATCTCAAAAACTTCATCAGATACAAACTAAAGTACAGCATTGGACTACTTTCGCTCGCTCGAACTCGTTCGAGTCTCCTCCCACGATCGAGCATGCTACGCTCGAGCGTTTACAATGGATTTTAATATGACAATAATTGTATGTAAAATATCCGTCCTGGCAGTTTCAGCACACAATCTTTTATTTCATTTTCATATTTCACTGCAGTAGTAAGATAGACTTAATTACATTTTAACATGGAAATAATGACTATGATCACTTGGGTTTCAATTTCACTGCGTGTTTTCACACTTGAAGGCCCATAGGTGTAACTTGGCGGGAGCAAGAGGGGGCACTTGCCCCCCAATTTTCAGGTTTACTAAAATTTACAAGTTTGGGGACTGAGGAACAAAGTAAATACTTTAGAGTATTTGTGATTTCGCAAACGTCACAGTTATTTAACAAATAATTCTGGATGCTATTTTTATGGGATGGAAAATTTCCGAGCCTCTTCCTCCCATACCCAAGTTAAGCCCCAGGTTTGATTCCACCCCCTCGAAATTAGGCCCCAAGTCTAATTCTGTCCTCTCAAAATTAGGCCCCAAGTCTAATTCTGCCGCCTCAAAATTAGGCCCCGTCTAATTCTGCCCCCTCAAAATTAGGCACCAAATTTAATTCTGCCCCCTCAAAATTAGGCTCCAAGTCTAATTCTGCCCTCTCAAAATTAGGCCCCGTCTAATTCTGCTCCCTCAAAATTAGACCCCAAGTCTAATTCTGCCCCCTCAAAATTAGACCCCAAGTTTAATTCTGCCCCCTCAAAATTAGGCCCCAAGTCTAATTCTGCCCCCTCAAAATTAGGCACCAAGTTTAATTCTGCCCCCTCAAAATTAGGTCCCAAGTTTAATTCTGCCCCCTCAAAATTAGGCCCCGTCTAATTCTGCCCACTCAAAGTTAGGCCCCAAGTTTAATTCTGCCCCCTGAAAATTAGGCCCCAAGTCTAATTCTGCCCCCTCAAAATTAGGCCCCAAGTTTAATTCTGCCCCCTCAAAATTAGGCCCCAAGTTTAATTCTGCCCCCTCAAGATTAAGCCCCAAGTTACGACCATATGCCCACTACCACAGAAAAATTACGTTTATAGGTGAACTACTGGGCTTTGAGCGTATACTGCTAGTTTTATCCGTTCGAGCGTTATTCGTCTTAATTCCGTTCGTCATCTAGCGTCGTCCGTGCAAACTAGTTTACCCTCGAGCGAAATTCTCTCACTGCAGCACTCTTAGTGCAAACGTTTGTATTCAGGGAGGAACTTCGTGGACACCCTGTATGATTAAGGATTCAGATATCGGATCCAGAATTCTAGATTTGGATATCAGATTCAGAGCTCAGAATTGGAGATTTGAATATAGATCCAGGACACGGCATTCGGATCCAGAATTTGAGAGTTGGATGGGCGATCGCAAATCCAGATTCGAAAATCCACCCTTACCTAATTTGAACTTGATGCCAGAATCATGCGTTATGCCATGATTATAACGTTTTGCGCGTGGTACTGAAGTTTGACCTGAGCAACAAGTTACACGAAGTAACATTTCGATTAACATTTCTACAATTCTTTAGAATTCTGAAAGTCTGTTTTCGTTGCAGGATCTCCAGCAATTTCTTGACGACTCTGGGAAGGATGGATTCGTGATATTTTCCTTGGGATCTGTTCTTCCAGAGGTGAAGTTCCCTCAAGAAATTCTGGAAGAATTCGTGAAAGCTTTCTCCAGGATATCCCAGAGAGTCATATGGAACTGGAAAGCAGCGCCACCGACTGGGCTGACACCTAACGTGAAACTCGTGAAGTGGTTTCCACAGCAGGACCTGTTAGGTGGGTATCTTTCAATGCGTATTAATTGATTGATATGATTGATATGCTTTACTTTATTTCGCTTTTTGTGGCACTTTTGGCTAATTTGCGAAGATGGGAATGAGTGATCACATGATAAAATTGATCACAAACATCCATACCCAGGCCGGGATTCGAACCCGGGACCCCTGGCGTCGTAGCGCATGTGCTAACCACTTACGCGTATTAAGACCCCATAATTACTCTAACCAATAAACTCAGGCTCTCTTCCAAAGTTTTTAGACTGACTAGCCTGACACAAATTGTAAAGAAACTCACTCTCTTCAAGATGTGTCGGCAATAGTTCCTTCACTTCTTCTCTCCCTCTCCCTCTCTCTCTCTCTCTCTCTCTCTCTCTCTCTCTCCTCTTTATACTCTCTTTACATCTTTTATCTTCCCTTTATCCCCTTGTTTTTGTCTTCTTACTCTTTTCTAGTTTCTTCTTTTTCCTCTTCAATTAATGTATTCTCTATTTTCCCTCTATTTCTCTTTCAACCTCCCCTCTGTTCTCTTTTTCTAGTCTGTTTTCTTCCTTTTTCCATTTCCTCTTAGTTTTTTCGTTTCCCTTGTCAATTTTTGTCTTATATTTATTTTCTTTATCTCTCATATCTCTCCCCTTCATCCTTATTTTGTCCTGTTACTCTCTTCTCTTCTCCACTTCTCTCTTCCATTAATGTCTCTTTTCTCTCCCTTCTGTTCTATATCATATCTTTTCTCCTTCACTTTTCTCTTTTGGTCTCTCTCTTCCTTCTTATCTCTATTTTGCTCTTAGGCCTATCATTTATTTTCAGCTTTTCGCTTCTTTTTTCCCCCCTTTCTTACGTTTTATACTCAGTCCGAGCGTTTGATCTTCAAATCTTCACGTTCACGAAGGAAAGTGAATTAAAATAACCACCATAGAAGGTGCGTAATCCCAGGGGGGGAAAGGGGGAATTCCCCCAACAGCGATTTTGTCCTAAATTTCCCACCACCAAACTTTTCCGCGGCGAGAGTTTTTGTTCTTACAACAAACAAACAATTAGTTTGCGAGTCAAATATAGTCTACTTGAATAATATCGAAAACATACACAAAGAACGGACAACAAAGAGCCACAACTCTAAGGACACAGAACCCAGCAATCCTCAGAACACATAAAAGTCCGACTTGTGTTACATATCCCTCACTTTCATATTCGAGTTACGTTTAGCTAGGTAACCTGGCAGGAAATATAAGGAATGTGTTAACTTCAGCGCCAGCTCAGCGAAAAGAATTCGCCAGTATTTGCAGAGTGAAATGGGATGAGAGAAAAGGGGAGGAGTTTAGATCAGGGTGGATGCAAGCAAGTTGCGTCTTGCTCGCGACAGTTGAGCTTGGGGTTTAAAAAGGAAGAGAACAACACAGTTGTTCGGGAGTAAGAAAAGGGGTTTTGAGTCTTGGATACGAGAGAGAGTTTGATTCTGAAGGAGATTCAGGCTGTATTATGAAGAGTGAACGTGAGTTTTAGGAACTTGTTTGGGAGTGAAGTGCTGAGAAGCCCAAGACAATTTAAGAGACGAACTTCAGCAAGTGAGTGAGAGTTAATTAAGAAACTCTTTGATCTGTGCTTCGAGAACGAGATAGGTAATACGCTTTTCTCATGCCATCCTTGCCTTTGCACTCTTTAGGTCATTATAACCCAAATACAAGAGAGTTGCCATTCTTTAAAGGGTTATGTAAATTTAAGTTTATTTAGGTACCTCCCGCAGTTAGAAGATGCAGCCAAGCGAGAGCATACGGGCTACCGCTAACCTCAAATGGTAAGAATTACATTCATCTAAAGGCTCCACGTTCGATCCCCGAACCTTTAGAGGTTCACGGCACACACCAAAGGTGTGTCACGATACGCTTGTTATTTCTTCTCCATTTCTCAAAACACATAATAGCATTTAGATGTGAATTTTATATAGTAGGAAACAATTTTTTTTAATGTCTCTTAATTTTTGCTCCTCACCCTTTAGTCACGCAAAGCATTGTTCATAGTATATTAAAATCTTTAATTTGCAATCGAATTTTGAATGAAGGACAGTCGATATAATATATTGTATATTTTTATATTATATTTTATAATACGTATAATTTGATTATTTAATAATTGACACACATACACACATACACATACACGCACACACTACCTTGTGTGTGAGAGAGAGTGTGTGTGTCAGTCTGCTCCTTCCCCCCACCAATCTGCAGTGATTTCGTACCCTGCCACCATAGAAACACAAGCATGTGGTATTCAATATTCTTCGCTAGCATCTAATGTGATGCGTGAGAAGGCTTTCATCAGAGCAAGTGCAAAGTGAGACAGGTTACGTCGAACCTACATATGACAGACCTGTGTTTTTACTACAGATCCAGTACGTTAAGCAACTACTCCAAAATTTAACAGTTTTTGAACGCGCTTTTATTAATTGATAACATATTCTTCATATTATTTATTTCCGTTGACCCATGTCCATAGGTATGGAAATCGTCATATAACAATGCATACAGTAATAAAATATTAATACAATTTTAGACAAGGATTACAGTAATGATTTTAAGAACTACTACATGAAGGAAATCCAAATACACTAATAAAATATTAATACAATTATAGACAAGAATTACAGCAATGATTTGAAGAACTACTACATGAAGGAAATCCAAATACACTAATAAAATATTAATACAATTATAGACAAGAATTACAGCAATGATTTGAAGAACTTCTACATGAAGGAAATCCAAATACACTAATAAAATATTAATACAATTATATGCAAGAATTACAGCAATGATTTGAAGAACTTCTACATGAAGGAAATCCAAATAAAGGATACACTATTGGAGTGAAATTACATACAATATTTAAGGTGAGCACAATAATAAGCGAAGAAAATTTTTTAGTGTAAACATAAAATGTAAAAGTGAATATGTAACTTATACAACATGGAAGAATGCAATATATATACAGAACCGATTAATGATCATTTAGGCACAATAATAGCATATAGTGAATACTTCGTACATGATAATATAAATAGTATAATTCTATTTTCTGTACAACCAACTCTCTTTGTTGACAATTTATGTAATTTAATATTTACAAATTTAGAAATTCATTTATTGAGTAAAAACAATGTCGTAATAAGAATTTTATTGATTCCCTCTTAAATTGGTTAGGGGAACGTGTCCTAAAATGACATACGGTAAGGAAAAAATGCTCTAGCAAGTGTATTAATTGCAACTCTTTGTTTATTTTTTACATATTAAGAACTCAAAGCATTACCTTTTATATTGTACAGTTGAAAATAATATATGTTATGTTATATACAAAGGTTTTTTGAAAAATGCAACAGTGTGTCTTGCTTGCTTGAGTTGCTTGAGTTGGTGTTTTAAGTCCACTTTATGCACAGCAAGGCTAATCGGGACTGGACCTACAGTTTAAAGTGGGATCCGAACCACTTGTGCCTCCACCCGGTATCGAACCCGGGACCCCTTGATTACAAGGCAATGACGCTACCACTGCGCCATGGGGGAGGCCCATCACAACAGTGTGTCATTTTACCCGAGGTACTTAGGTAAAATGACATACCCATTTATAACACGTAATTGAATCTTACATACCCATTCATATAACACGTAATTGAAACTTTTTACTTGCATAAATCGCAAGTAAATGTCCTTGATGTCTTTGGTACACCAGCACACTCATTGTGCGCCCACATTGAACTTTGTATGCACTTCAGCCATGTTTACTTAGGTTTCGAATGACTGAATAAGTCATTGCAATAGATGCATGGCGCATCGTCATCACTATCATGTAGCTCAGAATCATCATCGTCATTATCATCAAACTGAAGTTTAATCTTGGCTTGTCGAGCTGCCCGTCTTGATTCTAACAGTTTCTTCTCTGCAACTTTTGTCTTCACTTCGGCGAGATAAGGGCTACCTGTTAAGACTTGTGGTCCCTCATGCTTCCTTTTTCTGGAGGACCAGGCCTGGGATGTAGAGAGTAGTGGTGATATGTCGATTGGTCTGAGCAATGAGGGTAATGAAGTTGCAGTTACATATGTGTTACCACAAGGTGATGGCATTGCAGATGGCGGAGGAAAAGATTGTGCAATTTCGGTTACAGGAGTCAAAGCTGGAAATGATGATGATTCGGCCGCAGTTTCAGGTGTATCAATTCCTGGCTGTGTCCCACCTTCCCACTGGCGGAAAAGTTGTTTGGTAACGACCCAATCCTTTATCAACTCCAACCACCTGCTTGTTTTTCCCCTCCACTCTCATTCGCAGCGTAGCCTGGGGAACGCAGAATGTCTTGGATGCACGTTGCCAACCCATTTCTCCATTGTTTATTGCATTTATAGCACGTTGCATAGTGTCCTTATGCCATGACTGTCTGTCAGTTTTTCTTACGTACTCTCCAACCATTATTTCTGTAGCCAAAATAATAATAAAAGAAAACATTTTCAGTCTGCTTTCCATAATGTCTACAATAATTCAGTTACAATAGTGATTTATTTAATTAACTCTAGCCATTACTGGTATTATTTACACATTGAACAACTTTCAACACTTACATATTTTACGCCTTAGCAATAATAGAATTCCTATTAAATGTGTAGGTCCACAAAAATATTTACTCTGGTAAAATGACATACTACGTCATTTTATCCTAGTTAAGAGTATGTCATTTTACCCTCTGTCATAACCTCAAACAGGTGTGTAAATGCTCGCGTTTATGAATACTTGCAAGATTTTACAATGGGTTTATAATAATCACAATATAACTATTTTCTTACCTTATTTATACAAATGTTGGCCCGCTTATTGTAATTATAGAAATCTGGCATCAAACAATGATCACACCTCAAACTTTTACAACTCCGTATTTAAGGATTACGTTCCTGTTCCGAAATCCTTTACACAATGGCACCGCCACTCACACAGGTTCTTTGTTGTCTACTACAGTACACAATCAGAGACTGAAAAGTACTGCCCCTTGCAGCAGTAACGAGAAACTCAAAGTATGTCATTTTATCTGAGTATGTCATTTAAGGACAGGTTCCCCTACTTGATTCCATTGTTTTCATGTGATCAGGTAATTTATTATACAGGTGGATACCTACTAATTTAGGACCCTTACAATTTAACTGTTTTGTAATTGAAACGCTTTCACGAGCAACGTTGGTACCAACAATTGCTGACAGAGACGTAAAGTTGAAGAAAAATAGTTTGTGGCTTCGAAAATATGATAGTTATACATTTTATGAACAGATGGAAGAGTTTTCTTCTACACCTTGGAACTTTCCGTTTGAGGAATGACGTATAAGCGAAAGCAGCATTGATTGTTGTGCTGTTTCTGTGGCATTTATTTTTTGTTGAATACAGTATTGTTCGTATGGCCGATTCAAATAATCAATTGTTACTGATTGTTCCTCGTAACTGTGGCATTAGGTTTCATCCTGTTTGTATCTCTTGAAAATGACACGTGTGAAATTTTGAATTGCATTGAATATTTCAAAAGGTTAGTGTGCTACAGCAGTGTGCGAATTAATGGGGGGGTACCAGGGATCCCCCCCCATAGAAAATTTTATCCCCGGCAAAAGAGAAGCATTTTTATCCTTCTCAGGGATGTTTTTCCCCCTCCAAGAAAATGGAATTGAAAGTATGTAGTACACCATATAACAAACAAACGAACAAAATAATTCGTGTCCATTAATGGTCGTCATCAATAATTTCCCTGTCAAAAAGTATGCAGCCTTGTGGTTAAAGGAGGACACCATTCTGAAACTGGCCAATCTTACCTAGCTGAGACAACAGCAGCCTGTCACCCACTTAGGTTTTCATGGCATAGTGCAAGTATTAAAGCTCTCACAAGAAACTTGTGGGTAGATTAGATGAACATTAAGTTTGAACTTAATAAATAAAAGAGAACATAACCCGTGACGCAACAGCCCGTGAGGGCCAGGGAACTTAAAATGGAAATCAAGTTTTTCGATGTTACTAATTCGAAAGCTCTATTTGTGCATTACTTTGGGTTTTCTTATGTAAATGTAATTAAGTGTTTGTAAATTACATGTAAATGTTATCATAAGGTTTTAATAACCTAGGTTAGAATCAATTTTCTATGTACTTAGAATCGCTAGGCTATAGTTTAGTAAACATATACAAATTTGCATACGCAAAAAAAATATGCTGAAATGAAATCACAAATACGCCACTGAGTGGACATCCCGCCCAACGAAAAAGCTTAATTCGCACAGTGTGCCACAGTGTTGTTAAATTTACTATGAATGAGACCACGTGAATAATCTGAACACGTTTAAGTTCTTTTAACTGATATTGTATTTTATACAGGGCACCCCAAAATCAGAGCCTTCATAACTCACGGAGGTCTCTTGAGCACCCAGGAGGGGATCTACCACGGGGTTCCAATGCTGGGGCTCCCCGTGTTCGCCGACCAAGACTGGAATGTAAGGAGGTCCGTCGTAGAGGGCACTGCTATCGAATTGGAGATCGGGAAAATCACCGCGGATGAGATTGTGCAATCGCTGGAGAAATTAATGAGTGACCCAAGGTACGTAATTTAATAGCATCTTACAGCGTCTGCGGTTGTTATCTGCAGGCTTTAATTCACTAATGAAAAGCCTATTGGAGACGATGCTTGCAAGGGCTTAAACAAAGAGAATGGCACGTGGGACCCTAACCTAAATACAGACTTAACTGCGTCATTGCAGAATGCGAACTAAACCTTTTCTTGCTTGGTTGATTGATTGATTAATTTGCTTCTTGTGCCACTTTTGACTAATTTACAAAGATGGGGTGAGTGATGACATGATGAAATTGATGAATGGGCACTCAGAAACCACCCATGCCCAGGCCAGGATTCGAACGCGGGACCCCTGGCGTCGTACCGTGATGTGCTAACCACTTTTTTTTTTTTAAAAAAAAAAAGGAATACCCCTATGCGGTAATATTCCCTGTCATTCATCATTTTCTCAACATTCGCACATTTCCATTTTTACTATATTCTCAGTTGTTCTCATTACGGGCAATCACAAACATTCATGTCCTAGCCGGGATTCGAACCCGAGATGGGCTAACCACTCAGCCACGGGGTCAGATTTTTTCTCCTAATTTTATTCATATATCCTAAGCCATTGTGTGACTGGCAGAAATCAGTAGCAGCATTAAAAAAAACCCTCATATTTACGGTTTGTACGCTTCTGATCAAAAAGTGGTGGCTATATGCGGGATGGGGTAAGGCGAAGGAGGTCTCTTACATCGTTTGGTTTCGTACCATAGTCATTATGGAACATATTTTTCATAAAGAACACTAAGTTGCTGACCAAGGCAGTTTATTAAGATATAAAAACACTTAACATGTAACGCTTCAACCCTGTACTGTCTGGCTGCCTTATCCGAGACCATGAACGGAAGTGCGCATGCGCCAACCGGACGCGTTCAGTGGCTAAATTCGCGATTAAAATTACCACCTGAGCGCTAGTGTCGCTTCCAATATGGCCCCTCTAAGTAGGATAAATCCTTGTTTACATTCAGCAGTAGTACAAAATAGCAGCGTGTTGTCTGTCATGACTGGTATGGTAGAAAACGTTTAAATTACGCATTATTTTTAAATATTGCGAATGCGATGTGAATTCCAGGTACTCTAACGAACGTGAAGCTGTACTGAGAACGAAGCATTTAGTTATGATAGGCAAAAATAAAATGCAGACGAAACTATGTATACGCACTGGTTGTCCAAAGTAGTGCTGTATCATCTGCACGTCATGTTGTAACTGGGGTTCTCGGAAATTATTTGAAAATAAAGGAATTAAATTGGCCTGTACTTGAAAAGCTGGGACAGGAGAAAATTGCAAACATATCGTTGCAGTTCTTTCTCGAAAGAGAAAGGCTGGTTTGATAATAATATTCACGATTTCATGACCAGGTTATACTCACTGAAAAAGGACATCGTACTGAATGAAACAGTAACATTAGCATGTCCACCTTTTTTTCTGGTTACATTTGACATTAATTCATTCTCAAACTATTTTCATCTTCTCTCTTAATCGACTTGCACCTGTTCCGAATTTCACACATACGTAATACCGGTAATACATGGACGCATTGGTTAAGACGCTTCATGATTTTTCGAAAAAAAAAGCTTTATTTATAAAATACAATTTAAAACTTTACTTTCATGGTAACATATATTTATCTCTCGAAAAATAAAGTAAGCAGACTCGTGCATCTTCGTAATTTCCTTGCCGAATTACAGTGTTATAGATATCCCCCATACCAATCTTCTGTCAATTACGTTTTCCTTGATTTATTAACAAATTTCACTTTGTTGATTCCACGGAGTGGAAACACGTGAAAACTTTTAATTTGTTCTGACTCAAAAAACGATTTAGAGCAAAAAAAAACCTGAACAGTAGACCTTACTCTCTCGCATATTCCCCATGCTTTATACGACTTCAACACAACGTATCCTACTTAGAGTACTTCCTGGAAATCCCAGATGGCATATCGGTTAATTTTAATCGCGAATAGGGGTGACGGAGCTTTGGACAGGAAGCGGGTTCCTTGAAAATCATCTGCTGTAGAAACAGCAATGAAGTTTCAACGTAGTAACATCGCCGCCAAAATACATACAGAGATGTTTACGAATTATGTAAGGGTTAGGTAAGCCAGTCATATGCTATATCAGCAAACAGAACATATCAGGAAAGTATTCATATCGTCACATTAGTAGATAAACTTGTTTGTGAACCAGTAGCTTTATTTTAGATCATTCAATTAAATTGATCTTCTTAGTAAATATTATAATTAGCACAAATGTACAAAACATTAATCAGGATAGTATTCAATAATAATAATAGTGTTGTATATAGTATTATAAGTATATATGTAGTAACTGAATGGCTTGTGACATTTTCTAGCAAAACGAGGGTGTTTTGTAGAATGTGCAACAGGGGGCAAAACGTCCCAATTTTCCTCATTCCACTTCGAAACGGTTTGTTGCCAATTGTAAGAGCCATCACAAATCACAAACACAACACAGAAAGCTGTAATAAACACAACAAGCAAACCCCCACAAGCGAAATACCACAGGGTAGTTCGGCGAGTGCTTCTCCCTGCTTCCCCTCTCGCGTTTGGAATCGTCCTTTCCAGGTAGTTTCGTCCTCCTTGGCCGGACTGTATCAGGGTCTTCCTCAGACGAAGAACTAAACTAAAATTAAGAAATACACACACAGAAAGATATATACACATAGCAGGGTGACTAGCCACGCAAAACAGGGTTGAAACGTTACATGTTAAGTGTTTTTATATCTTAATAAATTGCCTTGGTCAGCAACTTAGTGTTTTTTAATATGAAAATAAGGCTTAATTATTTTACAATATTTTTAATAATGTAAAGAGGATACAAAATTTCCATCTATGAAACTTAATATGAAATATTAATGATGAGAATGTAATCGAAGAAGTCATTGGTCAATCAAGGGATTCCTATTTGTGTGTCGGGTGTCAAACACATGCATTTCAACAATAAAATAATACATTTCACACAACATTTTGCAAAATGTTGCCCCCTCTAGCATTGACTTCACCCCCCCTACTAAGAATTCCTGGCTAAACGGGCCTGGCAGGAAGTCATTTTGCCCACAAAACTCACATCACGCTGTTCTCCTAATGTACAGGGTGGGCCAAAAGTCCCTTACCACCCCTTGTAAAAATCGTTTTAGTGGAAATTGATGAATAACAACCATGTGTGACCACATTAGGCCTAGGGGGAAGTCATAAGGTGGGGGTGCCCTTGACGGCGGCCATCTTGAAAGCCGCCATCATGGATACAAGTCCAGTTTTGTAAATAGGAAGGTAGGCATGCGATACATGATTTTAGGCTAGAATTTGATAAGGAAAACAATGGTGAAATCGTAATGTTGAAATCTTCATTTGTTAAAAAGTTACAGGCATTCAAATGTTGGAATCACACTTTTACATATGGTGCTCTACGTGCTCTACGTGAGCGCCCTCCAGCGCCACGCACGTGTGTAGTCGTTCACCCCAATTGTCCATGACCCTGCTAAGTGTGTCAGGTAAAATATCAGCACAGGCTGCAAAGATCCTTTCTTCCAGGTGAGCAACATTCCTGATCTTCTCGGCGTATACCTTGGCCTTTAAATGACCCCACAAATAAAAATCCAATGGAGTCAGATCGGGTGAACGTGCCGGCCACTCAATGGGACCACGACGCCCGATCCACCGTCCAGGAAATTGTTCATGCAGATAATCACGGACGTTTAGTCCATAATGGGGAGGTGCACCATCCTGTTGGAAAAATAAGGGAAATGTGCCATCCTCGGACAACACAGACGGCAGGATGAGATCACGCAACATTGCCAAATAATGATCAGCATTAAGGTTACCAGGAATGACGAATGGACGAATTAGTTTGGTACCCCATAGGCCGCACCACACCATAACTTTACCAGCTCCTACCAATTTACAGGGGTCAACCCAGTGAGAATTGGTAGCGGACCAATAGCGACAGTTTTGTTTGTTGACCTCTCCTTGCACATAAAAATTCGCTTCGTCGGAAAACAGGATTTTTGAGGTGAATGTGGGATCTGCTTCAAGTTGGGCAACTGCCCAGTCACAGAATTCCAGGCGTCGATCTGGGTTGTCTTCTGATAAATAATGTTGAAGTTGGAATTTGTACGGATGCCAATTGTTTTTCTTTAGGATGCGTCTGATGGATGTACGGCTGACACCACATGCCGCTGAGAGGCGACGAGTACTGCAGTGTGGTGATGTTGCAACAGATGCCAACACTGCTATGGTTGTGCCTTCGTGTGTTGCAGTAGTAGGTCTTCCAGACCTGGGTTTGTCCGCTACTGAACCAGTATCCATGAATTTCTGGAAGAGGTTGGCAACACTCACATGAGACACAGGATGTCGATCTGGGTGCCGTTCATTAAATTCAGCTGCTACAACCCTTGCACTCCTTCCACCCCATGCCCTTATTAACTCTTTCCTCTCCTCTGTGGTTAGTGGCATGATTTAGGCACCTGCAACAAATAAAAAATGAAGGTGTGATTCCAACATTTGAATGCCTGTAACTTTTTAACAAATGAAGATTTCAACATTACGACTTCACCATTGTTTTCCTTACCAAATTCTAGCCTAAAATCATGTATCGCATGCCTACCTTCCCATTTACAAAACTGGACTTGTATCCAAGATGGCGGCTTTCAAGATGGCCGCCGTCAAGGGCACCCCCTAGGCCTAATGTGGTCACACATGGTTGTTATTCATCAATTTCCACTAAAACGATTTTTACAAGGGGTGGTAAGGGACTTTTGGCCCACCCTGTACACTCCTCGAGCACGGTCGCCATTTTAAACTGACCTGCCATCTAATGACACCTTTACAAACCACTCACTGCTATTTTCAGCTATTCCGCATCAGTTTCTGACCTATTTACTGACTTCCCCTCGTACATATTATGATTATTATTTTTTTCAGTTACAAGATCAACATAGGAATACGGCAAAGGATTCTGAAAGACAAACCTGTCGATCCTGTGGAGCTGGGAGTATACTGGACAGAATATGTTATTCGGCACAGAGGAGCGCACCATCTGAGGACTGCAGCATTGAATCTGACATGGTTCCAAGTTTACCTACTAGACGTCGCTGCTGTGGCGCTCATCGCTGCACTTCTTGCTTGCTTTGTGGCCTGGAAAACATTAAAATTAACTGTTAAATATTTGATCAAAACCGAGAAATCTAAACGTGACTAAACTGCTGGAAGACATTTGTAAGATAGAGGACAGTTTTGTGTAAAATATTTTTTCATTATGTTAGTACCAGTATTTATATTTGACCTTTAAATCTTCGAATGCTTTCATAAACTATATTTGAAGGGTTCAGTACAGCTTCGTCATGGGCGTCCTGGGGGGGGAGCAAGGGGGAGGGGGTCGTGGCCTCTCCCTGAAAAAGGAAAGTTAACCAAAAATTATGTATTTCACACATACAATTCCATTTTAGCCACAATAATATGTGTTGCATGAACACCATAAATTCAAATTTAAGCAATGTTTTTTAGGGAACAACACTATTTTTGGGGAAAATGTGCCTTGTTTGCCCCCCCCTGGAAAAAATACCTTCCTTGCCCCTCCCTGGAAAAAATCCTGCGGACGTCCATGAGCTTCGTATAATACAAGGTGGTATTAGTTGCACGCATTTATGAACGAGCATAATGTAAATACTCATTTACACCATGATTTGTCAAGTTTTTCAAGGGTTTTTTTAATGTTAATTTTAAATCATCTGGCTAGAGGCGTAGAACCAGTCAGTCTTTGTCCAACCTCATACACACCCAATCAGCATACACAAAGCATTTTCAAAATCAGTTACAGTAGCAGCGATTGGGTGCCAAAACTAGGGAGGCAAGGACAATTTACTATGTAGTACGCTTGAAATGGTGCAGGGGCAAAAACTGGCAAAATGTGCCCCCAAATCGCCGCCACTGAGTAACTAAACCACTCCCACGGACAGAAAAAAAGAATCAGGGAAACAGAGGAAAGAAGAAAGGAGATACAGATGCATTGAGGAGGGAGAGAAGGAGAGAGAGGAGGGAAGAAAGTGATAGATTACAGTTTTTGTTGTATCAACAAAATATTTCTTCAAATACACTTTATTAAGGATAATATCGTCCTCCTCTGTGACCGTGCGGTCTAAGACGCTGTGCTTTGGACCCCGACTGTTGGACGGCATGGGTTCGAGTCCGCCTGGGTTCAGTCTCCGGGTTCTCGGCCTGTGTACAGGACCGGTGGTAACCCACCATCGTGAGGAAATTGGTGCTACGAGTGAGTAGCGTAACCCGGTCATAAAAATCTCCTATAACGGCTGGGGTTTCGACGTGCTGACCTCACGTCACCCCATTACTGGTTGAAGATCTCCACACCTCTATGTAGGATTATGGGAGGGAGACTGGCAGTCAGGAGATAAACCTAGGCCCTTAAGGGCTGTAGAGCCACGGGTTATTATTATTATTTAAGGATAACATCGAAAAAACACAAAGTGGTGTAGTTGTGAGTGTTGAATGCTCTCTCTCTCTCTCTCTCTCTCTCTCTCTCTCTCTCTCTCTCTCTCTCTCTCTCTCTCTCTCTCTCTCTCTCTCTTTCAGGAGTTCATTAACAGGTCTACACCAATAGTTAGGGAGACAAATTTATGGTAAATAAAAACTGAGGAGAGCGGTAAATAAAATGTTAGATCAGCGATATATACCAGCGGTGGAAAAACAAAATGGCACACACTTTTTCATTATGAGAGGAAACAACATACAAAAGAGCTATAAATTGATAAACTACTTCATTTTTATATACTGTACACATACACAAGTACTTAGCTGTCCAACCAAAAAGGAAACATCAACACAAAATCACTTCATTTCAAAATTGCATATCTCAAGTGATTTATTCATTGTATGTATTTAAAGGATATCCCTGCTGTCCAACAAATAAAATAATCACTACTGCACATACACAAACACATGTTGAAAATCACATGATGATAAACAAAATTCATTCATGACTGAACAGAAATGACACCATTGTTTCTAATCTTATCGCTGCTACAGCTAGCAAGTTCAATGAAACTGGAAGTTGAGTAGACATTCGGGGGAAGAAAGGAATGCAGCTTAACAGGGAACGAAGTTTTCGAACTAAGATTATGTGCATGGGAAATCCCAATTTGCAGCGTCTTCCTGATCTGATCGAAGATAAAACGTTCTTCAGCTGCAAGTGGTAGGAAACTTTAGGCAAACGTTTCGTTACAAATCGACAGTTTGCGCGCACAACCTCGATTCCCGGTTTTTGCGTGTTTTCTACTTAATTTGATGATATTTCACGGTTATTTCGCGAAAAATCGTTCATTTAGTGGAAAAGCACACATTTCGCATTACTTCGCGAATAAAACTCATGCATATTTCATCATTGGGGGTGTAGTTACGTGCAGAATGTTCAAAATTGCATCTTTTTTTCACATTTCGCGATTTCGCGCATCGCGAAAATTCAATGTCCCTACCAATAGTAATATACACAATAAAAGTAAAACAAGAATGAAATCTAATTCATTTATATTAATATAAAGCAAAACTAAAGAAAATTTATACATAATAAACTATTTCAACTATTTCGTAATTTATGAAAATCTTTAACCAGGTAGTAAAGGAATTAGTTTGCTACTTTATAAATATCTGATCAATATAAAAGTAATAAATTATAATTCTTTATTAATAATAATATATTTTCAAGTATTTAGTAATTTGTTTTTATATTTAATAACATTAAATGTATATCATAATAATACACACACACACACACATATATACGAAGCATATTCGGAAAGAAAGGTTACAGCGGCTAGTATTCACTCAAAAAAAAGTATTTGACAACACGACCACTACAGATTATTTCGTGTTACATGAGTTATTTTTCCACATAATTTCCGGCATTGTCCAAACACTTGTTAAGTCTAGGTACTAGCTTCTGTATTCCACAGTCATAGAATTCTGCCACCTGCTGCTGGAACCACATTTGAACTTCGTTTTTGATCTCGTCATCGTCCTGGAAGTGTTGTCCTGTAAGATGTTTCTTAAGGTGAAGAAACAAGTGGAAGTCGCTGGGCGCAAGGTCCGAGATGTATGGCGGATGATCCAAAACTTCTCACTTGAATCCTTTGTGAAGCGCCTTGGTGACGTTTGCTGTGTGAGCCCGAGCGTTGTCATGAAGCAGGCGGACACTTCTTGAGAACATTCCCCTGCGTTTGTTCTGAATGGCCCGTCGAAGGCGTTGCAAGGTTTAGCAATATGCAGTAGGGTCACTCCACGCGAAATCAACCAGAGCAGGTTGCTTCATAGTCATGGATTTGCTTCATATTTTTTTTTACTGAAAGATACTTGCGCCAACACGAAAAATATGTAATATTAGACTTGTCCAACAAATATTTTGAAAATTACGAATTTTTGAAAATTTGAAGTTTTTTAGAAATTGGGTGGACGAACAAACCATGTGCCACAAAACATGTCAAATCTCAGAAATTATGTAGAGTTTTTTGATGATTTAGGTATTGTTGGAGAGGAGAAGGACAGCCTTAACAGAAAATGATCATATTACCACTCTAACTTACTCAGAAAGTAGAAAAATCTTTAAGGGGGAACTAAAGGCAATTTTGCAGTAAATTTTCGATGATAATAGATGGCAGCACCGTTTGTCATGGCAACCGAGTGCCATGTTGCCAGATCTACTCGTGTATCAAGTCTAGAATTTGTCTAGAAAGTATATGCTTGGTTGTTGGTGGCTTTGCAAGCAATACTTCAAATATTAAATTTGAAGGACAAATGTGTGACCTACCACACCAGTACCACCTCAAGTTTTTTGAAACTAAGATATTCTCTTTATCGAAGTTGCGTCCCAATAATGTATTGCAGAAATATTTACTTGGGTGGCAGAAGGTTAAAAATTAGAGCGGTCTGGAAAAAGAATTACATCTGAAAGAAAATGAGCGAGAAGAGATACACGTTGCTGGTGATGAAACAATCGAGACAACTTACATTATAAGTGAATGCTCACATAGCTACCAGTAGGAGCTCTAGGTGAGTGGTCAGTGTTACGGCTTCACGTTCTGAAAGATGCGAGATCGAGCCCGGTTAAATAACCTTGTTTTTATTTTGTAGTTATCAATGAAACTCCAACATGTGTGTGTTCGAATCCGCATTTTGACAGTGTATATATTTTTTTAATATTATGTAACTATGTAAATTCTCGAATACATGGAATGTGGGAAGAAGTGCATACGGCATGCATTTTGAATCCATGATTTGACCCGTTAATTTCCAAAAACGTCTTACATTTTTCCTTCTTCACAAAATCATTTTACACTTGAGGGCCAAACAAGGAAATGCTAGACCATACCTACTTTCAAGCGTGACTGTAAATTACATGCCTCTACATTTTAAACTAAAGATGATATCGAGTTTGTTTACACAAGTTTGCATTACCACCTATTAATATGTTTAATTTAATCTGTATATAAAGAGATATTGTTCTGGAATCCTAGAATAAGAATGAAGCATATGATTATACTTTTACACAACGTATGCATACTACAAGTGTAAATCGGGACGATACTGATTGGCCGAAAAACGATGTACTAAAGGTGGTCGTAAGAACAATCCGTTCGCTATTCTTATATACATAGCCTCAGATTTTAAAACAAAATTATAATGACGTGGTTGGTAAGGATTTTCAGATTTAGGTTTCCACACAAATCAAGAATTATAGTGGAATCAATTTCAACACAACAATATGTTCGTATCGAGTCTCTATGCCTTTTTTCATTTATGGACCCTCCACATGCCTTTCCACACTTTGTAAAAGATTTAATATCAAGTAGTTACTCTCAAAAGCATTACATTTTTATTAAAAATAGCGTTTCGAAATGTGTAACTAATTCCATTATAGGCATATACTAGTTGGCACTGCACTGTAAAAAATTCTAACAATGATGAGAAGGGAACTCGGCACCATTTAGCATCTTGGCAACATATACCGAATTGACTATAGTCATATTTCCACAGCATTCTATTGCCCACTTCACTTTGACTTCTGGGAAGAAAAAAAATATTATTAAAGAGGGAAGGGGTGATGTTCTTTCAATTTTTATGGAATGTTTGTGTGAAGTTAGGGACTGATAAATGTAGTAATGCAAGGTCGATATCATCTTCTCTCACTAGGCATTACACAACGCCTAAAATTACACAATTTTTCAAGGTGTAAAACAACATAAATCATATCATTTTAATAGAAAGAATATAAATGACAAACTGCAAGAGACATCACTTTATGAAATGAGAGCTTGCCACCAGGTTGTTAACAATTCCAATATTAACCTTTGCGTCTGCGTAAAGGCAAGATTTAATAGCATGGCTATAGCCTAATATAAGCAAATAATCTAGTTATACCAATTCCATGCAAAACACTAGATTAAAATAATAGACTACACTTAGCATTCATTTTATTTACGTCTCATTTCATGGCTTCAACTTTATTGAAGTAATTCGGTATTCAGCAGTTTAAAATTATTTGCAATTTGAATAAAAAATAAAATCATTTGTCATAAAATTTGCAATTACTATTTCACAGACTTAAATTAGTTTGCATTTTATCGTTTAAAAAAAAGTGTTATAGGGATATTCGAACCGGGGACCCTTTATGTGGTGGGCAAGTATCATAGTCACTGTACCACACCATCTTTCTTCTTCAAGTGCTTACATGTCCCTATCCAATCAAGCATTCGCACTGATCGAGGAAAAACTGAGCGAAATTACAGCAACAGTGTTTGCTAAAATCTACACCACGGAGTACATTGCGACGATACGCCACTTCAAAAACCATAAACATAATCACTACACTCTGAAGGTACGAAATGTTTTCACCTTTTCACATAGTATTTCATATATTTGCGGCTACAATACTGAAGTCGTTGTTTCACAACAAAATTTTCCTTACTAGACACGAAAAGGGAAAAAATGCACCGGTATTGATTTAACTACCACTTCAGCGCCTAATGCACGTAGGAGTTTGAACATGACTGAGACCTTATATTTACTGTTATTTACTTAAATTCCTTTAATCGTAACAAAATTATAGGTATTCCAGGTTTTAGTGAATAGAACAATCGTTTATATCAGAAAATGTCTTCCTTACCGAATCTATATTAGTAGTACGGTTGTGAACCCCCTTAACATTTTTGTTGTGTGTCTATCTAAACAAAACCTAACGTAGCACAGTGACTTCTTTGCTGTACAACAACATAATAAAGTAACATACCCCATCGGTACGAATAGAATCTTGTCCAGACTTGTCAGAATCTGCTTCTGGATTTTTGTTGAGAAAGACGTTTTTATACAGGAAACGGCCGTGGCTCAACCGGTGGAAGGTGAATCAAGGTCGGGGCAACATGAACAAAACCAGGGAATCTAGGATTATCATCGCTGAGAGGAGTAACACTGCTAGAGGAGAGTCTATTCGTACCGAACGGGGTAAGTTTTCCCTTTTTCTGTAAACTGCCATTCTCAGTAAGAGGTGTTGGGACTAAAACATCTGTTATGTTATTTACTTGCTTGTTAGTTTAGTTACCACATATCTGGTTCTTTTAGGGCCGTCGCAGCAAGCAAGCGTTGTAATTTGGAGAATGAGCTACATCCCATTGGTTCGATCCCCGTTCTACAAGGTAGAACGTTACGATGATTATTTTATTCGAAGACACTTGAGACGAAACTATGTGCTTAGCATCTCTTCTGACATGGCGAATGTTCTATTTTTGTGTGAGCTACTCTATTATTTTTCCTTAAATTTCATCTTCCTGGAGATTTATAGCCAGCTGGGGAATCTATTAGTCTGTGTTATATGTTTATATCGTAATGATATAATAACAAAAAACGTATTAACAACCATGACACTATAATGTGTCGCTTAACGTATGTACTACAATAACTTGACAAGTTTAAAAACAAGACGCTGCAAATGGCTGTTGCGCAGTTCACACCACATTTCCGCACTCCATTCTCCGCAGCGACGTTGGTTTTCAGTGTTGCAAACTGGAGGGAGCGGAATGGTCTGAGGATTTTCAACGAAATTTGTATTCGCTTTTTCCTGGGCTGTTTTATACCTGTCGGAGTACCTTTCGCCAACGACTCTTTTCCTTCTTTTAAAACTTGGCCTCCCCGATGGCGCAGTGGTAGCGTCGTCGCCTTGTAATCAAGGGATCCTGGGTTCGATTCCCGGTGGAGGCACATAGTGGTTCGGATCCCACTTTAAACTGTAGGTCCAGTCCCGATTAGCGTTACTGTGCATAAAGTGGACTTAAAGCAACAAATCAATCCAATCCAATTCTTTTAAAACTTGAGAAACCATCCATTTAGATACTCCCGTGCTGCGCTTGTGGACTCGACAACATTATACTTAAGTTTATGTAACTCCTTCTGATTTCGCAAATATGTTGCAACATTGTAAACAATTTCTCTGGCCTGTCCTCTAAGGGGCTTTCCAGAGCAGATTGTGGATTTCGTTGGACCCGGCATGATTTGATTTTTGCATTTCAAAAATATGCAGCCAAGAGTAAAGAGCAATACTTTAAAAAAGAACACAGGCAAGCGTGTTATCAGATTGCCTTCTCGTGGTGATTGTTGTACGATAAACAAAAGAACACCCATCCCACTCGGCTTAAATAAAAAAAACAGGCCACTGCTCGATGTCGCATTCAGAAAATGAAGTCATTCGCCCAGTAGTTTCTCTTCGTTATAAACGTTAACGCGCGTGCGTAATACTACAGTTTACGATCCGCGCACCGCACGCATTTTCAAAGACCGGATTAAATCAAATGAAACACTGATAAACTGATATGAGCCGGCACCGACAATTTACAAAGTAAAAATAGTTTGTCATATTTGTTTTAGCTTAATTTTGCTGAGTTGGCACCACTCGTAGTCTCAAGGCCAGACCAGTACGTACAAGAGTGGTGGGGAGGGTGACGTAATAGGAAGTGCTCCACAGCGATCTGCGCATATCGGGATTTAACTTGTCAGGCTATAGTATTTTACATTATTGTGATGCAGTTAGTAAAGCGTCCCAATACTATTTATTTTACGACTATGTTATCATTAAAGGCTGAGGAAAAATAACTGATAAATGAAAAATGATTCCAATGTTAATATAATTGGCGGGTTTTTTACTTACCCAGTTTATTAGTAAGAAAATAGACCAAAATATTTTGAATATTTGTATCATATTAGAACCCGTAGGGGAGAAGGTGGGAATATAGAACACTTTTTTGTTATTCACTGTCATTAGGCAAGTTGCTGACTGATTATATTTTCACGTATTGCAGAGGTATTTTCTTTGATATTGGTATTACCAAACGTATATTCAAAACTGTGCCCTCATTTTGGAAATATAAAATTAAAAAAAAAAAAACCTTGTCAAAATTGAGGGCTTGGAAAATGGGGTGGTAATATGAAATAATGGTAAGGTTCAAAATAAAAGCAGCCGATCGACTGATTGATTAGCCAATAAAGTGTACTCTAGGATAATTACATAGCGCTACATATACGGTTTTACTACAACATTAAGTGTGAAGAAACAATGTGTACCTGAAATAATGGAACAGGGGTTGTAATATGGAACAGGTATTTCTTACAAATTCAAAGTATTACCACCAGCAGACATTTTCCAAGCACCGTCAAAAACTTTACCTGTATCTACCGCTTACCATTCAATACTACGTTAGTAAGGAAGTCTCATCTGAGTACTTTCGAGAACACGTTACTTTGTGTTGCTAATAAAATTTATAATGCATCAAAAACATGCACAATTCTTACCTTACAACAATTGTTTCATGGTCGAAAACCTGCCTCTCTTGCCTATGACGCTAACTCAACTGCGTCCAATCATGGTCCAATGCGCTCTAATGGTGAGTATTTTGCAAGTGTTGCCAACTGCCAATATTAGATCGCACCAGTGAGTAGAAAATTATAGCGAATTTCATATTACAAGCATGTTTCATATTCCCACCTTCTCCCCATCACACACAACGTTACGTTCAAAATTGTTCAAATAAGCGAAGCACGTCGGCGAGAGCACGAGACGTGACTAAAGGCCACGTCGACAGTCCTCTAGTCTGGACTATAGGAAGCACTAAAGTACTACAACAATGCTAGAAAAATTAATCAAGTTCGTTCATAGTTTCCATGGCAGCAATTTAACCTTACGTCTTCCGATGCACTGGATCGTGGATATGAAAAAGAGGCGAGTGCATGCAGCACATTTTGTTAGCAATATACCTATTCCTGTTGAAATAATCAACAGTCCGCATGTATCTGACGTTATAAGTCAAGCTTTATGTCACAATTAATATTTCTGCAGTGTTCGAATTGAAGAAATTGTAGATGGGCGAAATTTCAGATATTCTTTTTCCCATATAGTAGCAACAATACTCTTTATGGTTCTTTTTTTAGGTCCCCGAGCTAACTCTTTGGATTTTTATCTGTGGGGGCACTTGAAGGCTATTGTGTACCAGTGTAAAATTAATGGTGTTTGCCCACCTGAAAAGGAGAATCACTGAGGCATGTGCACAAGTGTCACCTGATGTGCTTCGTAGGGTGCAAGACCATTGGGGTAAACGTTTGCGGAAGTGCTTAGAAGAGAACGGTGGCCATGTGGAACATGTTCTGTGATGGTGATTGTCTGTGTTACGTGCCGGAATGAGCGAAGCCAACGATAAACATATGGGGAAATAGTTGCTGAAAACGACGTTAGATGGCAGCACAAGTTGAAAAACTGAAAGTAAATTATTAATGAACTAGGAGGAACTAGAAAGTATTTAAAACCAAATACAACAAATAAAAGGGAATGATTAGTGATTAAATGGTTGTAAATAAAGAATAAAAAACATAAAGGAAGCTCAATGATCGACATAATCCTCATACGTCGTACAGTACATGTAGAAGATTAAAGAAGTTAAGCAGCTGATTCGAATCTGGGTCATTTTCTTTCTGGCGAGAAGGAAACTTCTTGTTAGAATTTTGGTTGTTTCCTTGGTGGCGATATATCAATATTTGTCGTCCCAAAGCACTACGGTTGCGCTATTGTACTTTTGTTGCACTGGACCAACGGTAGCGCTAGTATAACCGCGATCCTTGGTTGTCCTTTTGGTCGTTACCCTGGTGGCGCTATATCCATATTTGTCGCCCCAAAGCATATCGAGTAGCAATAGAAACGACAGTGAGGAATAAAAAGGCTATTATTCCATAGAAGAAGAAGAAAGAAGATCTTTCAATGAAAAAGGAAAGAAGAAGATAATCTTTCCATAGAATAAAAAGAAAGAAGAAGATAATCTTTCCATAGAATAAAAAGAAAGAAGAAGATAATCTTTCCATAGAATAAAAAGAAAGAAGAAGATAATCTTTCTATAGAAGAAGAAGAAAGAAGAAGATAATCTTTCCATAGACGAAGAAGCAAGAAGAAGATAATCTTCCATAGAAGAAGAAGAAGAAAGAAGGAGATAACCCTTCCACAAAAGTAGATAGAAAAAATGGTCCTTCCCATGAGAGAAGAAAGAAGATGACCTTTCCATCAAAGAAGAAGGAAGAACATTTTGCACTAAGAATTCATGCATATAATCTTTGTATCGTAGAAGTTTTAGAATATATATTTCCTTTATCTGTATCCATTGGTATATATCGCTGCTGTTTGATTCGCATTCCAAGAAAATAACCCATAACCCTAGAGATTAGCCGTGATATACAGAGTGACACCAAAAGACAGGTGGCACAATTAAGTGGCGCTCCTAACGTGTGGCATACACGAACAGAGGTGGCATCTGTTGTTTTGTGGTTCACAGCTGTTCTCCCTCGCTATGCATGTGTTTATTGTGGTCTTACACGGTGTGTATGGAACAGCCCCCAGAGTTCAAAACCGACCCTAATATCTTTCCTAAGTACAACACCGTTACAGTTATCGTAAAATGACCTGGACCATTCGATTCCTCGTTTAAAGTGGGTGTAATTTGATATATCATATGACCATGTTGCCATTTGAAATAACTAAGTTGGATCCAATATGGCCGCCGCCAATATGGCGGACGACGAATGCAACCACGTCATAACGTTTCCCCCTCCCCCAAACATTGACACCATTTGACTTTAGATGAAACCCGTACGCAGTTTGTAAAATATTTAGCCCGGTCCACACCCTGTATATCCTACCTTCATTGTCTGAAAATTGTGCAAATGGTCCCGATCAAGTCACTTCTATTTTCCGCGAAAACACTGCTTCTTCTCTTGCTTGTTGTTATTTTCTATTGTTAGTACATTCCAATGTAAAATGGCTAATGCTCTATTTGCAATCCTTTGATAAATAAATAAATAATTGGATAAATTTTCGTTATGACAACGATGTTTAAATAGTGTAATTGAAATAGTTCGGGTTCAGAATTTAGTACCATATCTAGAAAATATTTACGATAAATAACGTTAATTTTTATATTTTAAAATAAAATCTTTTCTTTACTTTTAATTTTTTAATTAATTAAGCTTCCCTTAAAATTCTCTGATTTCTAGTGGTAAAGTTTTAGTTTGCAACTACAAAGAAGTTCCTTGTGGTGCATAGTAAATATTGGTATGTGCGCTCCATCTAGTGTCCAACTATTAAATATTTGTTATTTCCATGTATGGACTGTCAAAGATACACGTAGAAAGTTCAATAGTGTCAAAATTTAAGTGACAATGTATTTATAAGAGGCCACTGCTCTACACATTTCAACCTTTTGTTTCTGAAAGGCTATATAAGAATATAAGAGCTACCTAAAATAGGAAAATATAAAAAGTTTTAGATCCGTATCTTTCGTATTTTCGAAAGTACAGGGATGCAGGATGTGCGAATTTGACAAATTTTCAGCATCATGTTAGCTTTAAATTGCAATATTTCGGCAATCATGGCACCTAAAGAAGTGATTCAGATGGCTTTGGAAAGGTTTTGAAGGGCTCTTTCACACATGATACTACATGCTTATGCCAGTGTAAGGAAGCAATTGAAGGTGGTCAGCAGCGGCGATTAGGGGGGCGAGGGGGTGCAGTTGCCTCCTACTTTTCGCCACTTTTGCCCTTGCACTATGCTAGACCTTATCTTTGCCCCCAGTTTTGGCATCTTGCCCCCCCCCCCCCCCAACCGGCTTTGGAACCCAATCGCCGCCACTGAAGGTGGTGTAAAGAAAATTTTGGTAGCCATTTTCTCAAAAACAGATCTTTTAGTATCTTTCAAAATATTATGTGTCATGCACAGGGCTCGAAAAATCCCGGTCGCCAGGTCGCCATGGCGACTAAAAATGTGAGTCTGGCGACTATGATCTTTTGCTGTAATATTGCAGTTTTTTAAGTTTGCATATACGAAATTTTGAAAATTCTAAGTTCAAATTGCAGTACAGCGTAAGTTAGCAAATTATTATTTTATCAACGTTGTGAACATTCGATAGAATCAGTAACAATTTCTTACTCCTTGTCCCCGAACCCCCCATTTCCCGCTTTCTCACATGATTTAGCAATGTTTGTAATACAGTGATGCTCAGCTTCATATAGATTGATTTGCTTTATTTTACTTCGCTTTTTTTTGCCACTTTTGGCTAATTTGCGAAGTTGGGGATGAATGATGATATGATGAATGAACAGTCACAAACATCCATGTCGAGGCCGGGATTCGAACCCGGGACCCCTGGCATCGTAGCACGATGTGCTAACCACTCCGCCACAGTGGCCGGCTCAGTTTCTTATTGTAGCATGCACAATTGCTAGTAGGTGGTTTCCTGGCGCCTAGCTCTGAAGAAGATTTTTCGAGCACTGGTCATGCACACATTATGGCTCAATAAGTGTACAAAATTTTTAAATGGAAATTTTTAATTTTTGTTCTAAAAACTTTGTTTCCAGGACCGAATTCGTTATGACAACAATGTCTCCACGAGAGACACTGGACGCCAGAGTTCGTTATGACAACGATGTTTCGACGAGAGATCCTGGACACAAGAGTTCGTTATGACAACTATGTTTCCACGGGGGATTCTGAACACCAGAGTTCGTTATGACAACTATGTTTCCACGGGGGATTCTGGACACCAGAGTTCGTTATGACAACTATGTTTCGACGAGAGATCCTGTACGCCAGAGTTCGTTATGACAACTATGTTTCCACGAGGGATTCTGGACGCCAGAGTTCGTTATGACAACAATGTTTCCACGAGCGATCCTGGACACCAGAGTTCGTTATGACAACTATGTTTCCACGGGGGATCCTAGACACCAGAGTTCGTTATGACAACTATGTTTCCACGGGGGATTCTGGACGCCAGAGTTCGTTATGACAACGATGTTTCGACGAGAGATCCTGGACGCCAGAGTTCGTTATGACAACTATGTTTCCACGGGGGATCCTGGACACCAGAGTTCGTTATGACAACTATATTTCCACGGGGGATCGTTATGACAACTTTGTTTCCACGGGGGATCCTGGACACCAGAGTTCGTTATGACAACTATGTTTCCACGGGGGATTCTGGACGCCAGAGTTCGTTATGACAACGATGTTTCGACGAGAGATCCTGGACGCCAGAGTTCGTTATGACAACTATGTTTCCACAGGGGATTCTGGACGCCAGAGTTCGTTATGACAACTATGTTTCCACGGGGGATCCTGGACGCCAGAGTTCGTTATGACAACTATGTTTCCACGGGGGATTCTGTACACCAGAGTTCGTTATGACAACGATGTTTACACGAGGGATCCTGGACGCCAGAGTTCGTTATGACAACTATGTTTCCACGGGGGATTCTGGACGCCAGAGTTCGTTATGACAACGATGTTTCCACGAGCGATCCTGGACACCAGAGTTCGTTATGACAACTATGTTTCCACGGGGGATCCTGGACGCCAGAGTTCGTTATGACAACTATGTTTCCACGGGGGATTCTGGACGCCAGAGTTCGTTATGACAACTATGTTTCCACGGGGGATCCTGGACACCAGAGTTCGTTATGACAACTATGTTTCCACGGGGGATTCTGGACGCCAGAGTTCGTTATGACAACTATGTTTCCACGGGGGATTCTGTACACCAGAGTTCGTTATGACAACGATGTTTACACGAGGGATCCTGGACGCCAGAGTTCGTTATGACAACTATGTTTCCACGGGGGATTCTGGACACCAGAGTTCGTTATGACAACGATGTTTCCACGAGCGATCCTGGACACCAGAGTTCGTTATGACAACTATGTTTCCACGGGGGATCCTAGACGCCAGAGTTCGTTATGACAACTATGTTTCCACGGGGGATTCTGAACACCAGAGTTCGTTATGACAACGATGTTTCCACGAGGGATCCTGGACGCCAGAGTTCGTTATGACAACTATGTTTCCACGGGGGATTCTGGACGCCAGAGTTCGTTATGACAACTATGTTTCCACGAGGGATCCTGGACACAAGAGTTCGTTATGACAACTATGTTTCCACGGGGGATTCTGAACACCAGAGTTCGTTATGACAACTATGTTTCCACGGGGGATCCTGGACACAAGAGTTCGTTATGACAACTATGTTTCCACGGGGGATTCTGAACACCAGAGTTCGTTATGACAACTATGTTTCCACGAGGGATCCTGGACACAAGAGTTCGTTATGACAACTATGTTTCCACGGGGGATCCTGGACGCCAGAGTTCGTTATGACAACTATGTTTCCACGGGGGATCCTGGACACCAGAGTTCGTTATGACAACTATGTTTCCACGGGGGATTCTGGACGGCAGATTTCGTTAGACAACTATGTTTCCACGGGGGATTCTGAACGCCAGAGTTCGTTATGACAACTATGTTTCCACGGGGGATTCTGGACGGCAGAGTTCGTTATGACAACGATGTTGCCACGAGGGATCCTGGACGCCAGAGTTCGTTATGACAACTATGTTTCCACCGGTGATTCTGGACACCAGAGTTCGTTATGACAATGATGTTTCCACGAGAGATCGTGGACACTAGAGTTTCCACGGGGAATAGTAGTATTGACTGTATTACCAGTGCCGGAAAGGAAGAGCTCCCCTCAAGCAGGTTTGGCTATACTTAAAACAAGCTCAACATGCCCATATGAGCTTTTTGCTCAAGTGTGGAACCCTGCCTAATCCAAGATTTTTGTAAAAAATGCCCTCGGGAATTTCTCGGAAAGGAAGAGCCCCCTCAGATTGATTTGCTCATACTTACAAAAGTTGCATCAGCTTGATTGTTGTCCATAAACTTGTCAAAAATTGATATGTTTTTTGGCCACACTTAAAACTATGCCAAGACACACACACATACACACATATACACACACATACACATGCATATTTACTTCTGGTTTAAGTTCAATTGGATACCAGGTTCAAATTGTATATCTAATATTAAAATATTATTTGCAGAGACCTTTTAGAATTGCTTTGTGACAAGAACTGGGTCCGGTAGAATCAATATATTGATTCCCCGGGGCAGTTCTCAGCTCCCGTGCCAGAAAATCAATATATTGATTCTCTCTAATAGTTCTATTGCCTGTAATTTTTACCGGCAGTTTTATTAGCAGTTTTATTGCCGTGGAGTAGTTCCCCGGATTCCCGAAGCGTAGCGCTGTAGGAGAGGTTGCACGGGATCAATATTTAGTTCCTCGGATTCCTGAAGTGTGGCACTGTAAGTACCAAGGTAGGATTAATAGATTAGTTCCTCGGATTCCCGAGGCGTGGCACTGTAGGATGGGACAGCACCGAGGTGGAATCCTAGGATCAAAATTAGTGACAGAATGTAGAAACAAAAATGAATTCATCTGGTGTGTAATACATGTCAGTATTGCCAATTGTAGAAAACAGTAAACAAAATTTGCCTGTTTTAGAGATATTCCAAAAATATATATATTTGATAAGCAACAACAACAGGGCCATCTATGAACAAATGTCTGAACTCGGTGAACACTTGGGAACAAGTTTCAATACTACATCATTTTCAACTCTCTTTGCCAGTAATAGGGAATGGTAGTAAGTGTTAGACAAAGTACTTTGGAGCCGAATATGCCTTTCTTAAGACGTCGTATATTGCTAAAATATTTTTCAATTCACATATTTCTCATACCGCCGTATCTTGTTCTATTAGGCCTCTTCAAGAAAATTGCCAATTAGTGAAAATTAATTGAGCACAACAGCAAAAGAGGTGCTAATAGGGCAAGCATACAATGATATGGGGATATGTGAATTGTTGGTTTCTTCGATTCAGATAAATGGATCGAATTGAAACTAGGATATTTTGCATTTTTTTATACAAAATCTGATATTTGTTACATCCAGGTCAGGTCAGTGCCTTCTGGGACATGCATGTTTGTGTAGGTATTTGTGCTAGGTCAGTGCCTTTGAAGGTCGCTGAGGGGAAAGGGGGAAAAAGGGTTTGTGGCACGGCCAGTTCTGCATGGATCAATATTCGGAGCAGTTCCTCAAATTCTCGCCTCGCGGAGCCGTGGGCAGTGTGCAATATTCCCTGCCCGGGCAGTTCTATTCTCGCCAAAGTGGTTCCTAAATACAAATCTCAAGAACTAATTGGTATAGAGCTATGCAGTTTTTTTGTCTGCACTGAACCCAACTGATATTTTTTATCCAGTATAGAGTTTTGGTTTGATTCCCAAGAAATTGTATATAAATACCAAAGCCAAAAATATTAAGTGTATATACACATACACACATACACACACACACAAAGCACAGTGCTGAACCCAATTGATATATTTTATCCAGCATAGAATTTTGATTCGGACCCCAGGAAAGTGTATATAATAAACAACAGCAAAAATGCCAAATCAAAAATATTGCAATCAGTGCAATAAAAATATATTTAGCTCTAATTGGGCCAGACACCAAAAGATTTGTAACCCAGACAAATACAGAACTCCCACAAAAATTTGCCCCAAATGCAATAGAAAATACAGCATGCAATACTTCACATATACACATAAAGATACTTGCTCTGCACAGTCATCAATATTGCCCTCACAACCATCCACATCTGGTCTGAAAAGGAAGCATGAAGCACCTCTTAATGCCAGAGCAGCAAAGCAGCCACGCCATGCACCCATCCATAGCAGTTTTAATTCCCAACTTAGGGATTACCGGTTTGTATCAGAGCCAAGATGTGGCATTGAGAATTTTTTGAACAGTATAAATTCTGATCTGCAGGCAATTCTCAATGCACAAAATGGCTCTTATAAGCTGTCCCTCAAATTGTATACTCAATATAAGAAACCAAATGGCACAAAATTTACACAGCCCCACATAACAGAAACTGTACCTGTATATTCAAATGCAAATTTAGACAGAATAATAAGCAGGTTGATAGAACAATTGAATATTAAACACTCTGAATTTGCAGCAAAAGAGTCTGGATGGAGCCTATGCGGCTCTCCACACAGGCTCTATGTTAATATTTCTGAATTCAGCCCATTGCAAGGTTCTACATATTTGCCATTACCTGTCAATATTAAAAACAAACAAGCCGTGGTTAATATAAAAAATAATGATGAGAAATGCTTTTTGTGGTGTATATTAGCTGCTTTGTTTCCAGTTTCAAGGAATCCTGAGAGAATAACTTATTACAAACAACATGAACATCTTTTTGACGATGCAATGGAGGGTTTGGAATATCCAATGTCTGTTCAGAATATTGATAAATTTGAAAAAAAGGCCAGGGATATCAATGGCAAACAATTATCTATTAATGTATTTATTTGCTCCACTGGCAATTGCTTGATAGCACCTCTCAGAATCAGTACATTTGATGATGAATCTGCTGTTCCGATTGATCTGCTCTTAATTGAAGGGGATGGCACATATCATTACACTCTGATACATAATCTTCAAGCTTTAGTGAGAACACAACTAGACAAATCCAATACAATATTCAAGTTGTGCAGAAGATGTTTAACTGTATTTTATGGTCAAAAAATGGTAAAGGGGGTTCGGGAAGAGAATGCAGAAATTGCTAAAAACAAGTTAATTGAGCATCTGAAATACTGTGGCAACCATAAACCTGTTCATATGGTGATGCCTAATCCAAGTGAAAAAGCAAAATTCAATAAGTTTGAAGCCTTGTTGGAACACCCAGCATATATTGTCTGTGATTTTGAATCGAACCTCAAACCTCTTGCATTCTGCAATCCAGATCCTGAAGAATCTTCATTTACACCATACCAGCTACATGAACCTTCCAGCTTTTGTTATATAGTTATACGGGATGGTGTAGCTAGTGAACCACACTTATACATGGGACCAAATGCCATTAAAAAATTTGCACATAAAATAGAAAATGAGTGCCGTGACATAGCATCTAACATCTTATTAAAATCAAAACCCATGTTGCCTTTAACAGAGAAACAGATTGAAGATTTCAACAATGCAGAAAAATGCCCGGTATGTGATTCTGAATTTTCAGATACAAATATCAAGGTGAAACACCATTCTCATACAGATGGTAAATTCTTAATGGCCCTGTGTAATAGCTGTAATATTAAGATCAAGAGACCAAAATCTGTCCCCATATTTTGCCATGGAGCATCCAATTATGATTTCCATCATTTGATCAGGTACGAGGGGTTCGACAAGCAGAATTTAAATATTTTAGCTGAAAATGATGAGAAATATATATCTATTAGCAAAATAATTAAAGTTAATGGTGTTTCTATTCACATAAGATTTCTTGATTCTTACAGAATTTTATCTGCTAGCCTGGCTACACTGGCCACTCAATTATCTGATGATCAATTCAAAATCACATGTGCATTGTTTCCAAATCAGGACCTGAAATTAATTAGGCGGAAGGGTGTATATCCATATGACTATGTTACAGATTTTTCTAAATTTGATGAGTGTTCTCTGCCACCACAAGAAGAGTTTTACAGCAAAATCAGAGGATCTGGAATCACTGATGAAGATTATCTCCATGCCCAATTGATGTGGAACAATTTAAAATGCCAGACATTTGGTGATTATCACATGGCATATTTGAAACTTGATGTCACTCTCTTAGCTGATATATTGCAGGCATTCAGAAAATCATCAATGCAAAATTATAAACTGGACCCAGTGTATTTTTTCAGTGCCCCGGGCCTAGCATGGCCTGCAATGTTTTTCAACACTAAAAAGCAATTGGATCTGATCCCAGATCAAGATATGTATCTGTTTATGGAGAAATGTATAAGAGGGGGGATGGTGCAATGTTCCCAGAGATATGCCAGAGCAAATAACAAATATATGCCTGATTATGATCCAGCACGGCCATCAAATTATATACAGTATGTGGATGCAAACAGCCTCTATGGTTCTGCCATGATGAAAAAATTGCCATATGCAGGGCTTGAATGGGATGAAGGTTTCAATATTGAAGATCTTCAGGATTTTGATGACAGTGACTATGGCCTCTTCCTAGAGGTTGATCTGACAATTCCTGATGATTTGCACAACAAATTTTCTGATCTGCCCCCAATTCCGGAGGTTCAGTGCTCACCTGGCTCTAAACAGAAGAAGCTCATGATGACACTGGAGCCAAAACAAGGCTATGTCATATATTACAAAAACCTCCAGTTCCTGATGAAACATGGTGTTCAAGTAACCAAACTTGGCAAAGTCTTAAGGTTCAGGCACTCAGAATGGTTGAAACCATATATTGATACAAACACAGAGTTTCGAACATCTGCAAAGAGCCAATTTGATAAGGGCTTGTTTAAATTGATGGTGAATTCTGTATATGGCAAAACAATTGAAAATGTCAGAAAACATACCGATGTTAAAATAATTACTGACCCCAGCCTGAGCAAAAAATTAGTTGCAAAACCTAATTTCAATTACAGAAGGATTTATGATGAGCACATGGCACTTTTCAACATGAAAAAACAAAGATTAAGTTTGATAAACCTATTTATGTGGGGGCTGTGATATTGGAATTGGCCAAATTACACATGTTAATATTGTATTATGATGTGTTGAAACCTTTTTATAAGAATCGTGTAAAATTGATGTACATGGACACGGATAGTTTTATTCTTGATATTAAAACAGAAGATGTTTATCAAGATATAGCACAGCCTGAATTGTTTCAATATTTTGACACCAGTGAACATACAAGGATTCAACCCCACAACAAAAAGGTGCCTGGCAAGTTAAAAGATGAGACACTTGGTGATGTTATTGTGGAATTTGCTGGGTTAAGTGCCAAGATGTACAGTTTTAAAACATGTAGTGCTGTTGTCAAAAAGGCCAAGGGCATTGGCAGAGTGACTGTTGACAAAGAGCTCCAATTTGAAGATTATAAAAATTGCATCAAATCATGTAGCACAATCAAAACATCAGAATCCAGAATCCAGAGTGTGGATCACTTATTGACTAGCAATATTGTAAGAAAAGTGGCTCTGGACCCACATGATGATAAGAGATGTATTTTATCATGTGGCATACATACTTTACCATTGGGTCATTGTGATTTGAAAAATGGGAATCAATGCCCAATTACAGAGCATGATTTGAAATAAATAAACATGCCTATGAACTTATTTGGGTTTAAAAAACAAGGTATTATGGACCTGCCAACACCACAAGCCTCTCCTGATATGCTGTCTAAACTGAGTGGCTTGTTAATTATTCATCTGAACAGCATACTTACAGATATTGATGATGAAACAGGTAAAACATTGTACATATTTAACAATAATTTAAATCATTACCAATTACCTGTAGGTGGGCAATTGCAATTTATTACAACTCCCGAGGGTGATGTTAAAATTTCAGTAGGGAGAAATATTTATAGAATTAAGCACTCAAACATGGTTTCTGGCACTGTTTATACTGTTTCTGCTGGTGACTGCTTATATATTGAGGTCCCAGGATCCTATGACAAGCTTATACCCTTTTTTATAGAATTAAGAATCAGATACTCTATAATAAATAACCACTAAACAAAATGCCTAATGATATTTTTGGCCATACAAGACATGAAGATCACAGTGATGAGATTCTGATGCTTGATGTCAGAGTCAAGAAATTAAGAAGTGATTTACAAGCTTTACAAACTACACTCAATGCCAGTCTTCAATTAGAAATTACAAATTTGCAATCACAATGCATGGACCCTCTTCTTAAAATTGATTCTGAACTCAAATTGTTGCTTCAGAAATATACTGACCTCGCCACATTGGATAATTTTCAAAGTTTAGAAGAGGCTGTAGCAGCTCTTCAAGCCAAATTTAAGACCCAGGCTACCAACTCTGAGCAATTGAAACAACAATTGGAAGAGCAGATAAATAATGTCCAGGCACAGCTCCAAACAATTGTCAAAAGCATAAAATCACAAGAAGATTTTGATCTAGTGATTTCCACTCTAAAGGAACAGATTCAGTCACTCCAAATACCTAATCTGGACCCTCTGAACAATGCCATAGCCGAGGTCAAAGAAAAAATTGAGACACTTGAAAATTTTATGAACAATTTGCCATCTTCTGATGCTTTGAATACAATAACTCGGAGTGTGGCAAATATTAAGCTGCAACTTGAAACATATGAAGATTTTGGAAAAATTCAAAGTTCCATAACCCATCTTGAAGGTACAATAGCAGCAGTGCAAAGTGATTTGGCAAATGTACTAGAATCCCGCCTGCCCGGTATTGTAGACACTCTTGTCAGTGTCCAGCAACAAATCACAAAGCTTGAAAACCTCAACACTGAATCTGAGCTATCTCATTTTCATCACTTGATCGATGATATCCAAACAAAACTTGAAATTTTACAACAATCCACACCCTCTCAGGCAGATATAGCCCTGCTCCAAAATGCTATGCAAAATGTGGCTGATGCTTCTGAATTAAACAATGTGAAATTGGCACTTGAATTTTTGCAAAATACTGTGTCAAATCTGCCTACATCACAGGAACTTAAAAATATAAAGAGGGCAGTGAATCGCATATTGAAATCAGAAGATATCAAAAATATCCAAGCAGAGATCAAACATCTCACTCAGACAGTGGCCACTCTTCCAACCAATCAACATATTAATGAATTGCATGCCCTGTTTGAGGATATCAGAAGACAGGTCCATGATCTTACTGCTCAAAATTCAAAATTGGCAATTGTTGAAAATTTGCAACAAATTGTAGCTAATATCAAGCAACAGCTGGGGACCATGGAATCCAATCAAGCAAATGCCCCGTCTGTTTTTGCCACCCAGCTACAAGAAATTGTGCAACAATACAAGAAACTTGCTGTGGACATAAAAATAAAGCCAGGCCATGATGATGTTGTTAGAACTATCAATGAGCACCTTGAATCTGTAACAAGCAGATTGCTCACAGCAGAAAAGGAAATAACAGGCATAATCGAGAATCCAAAACATACAGTAATTCTTGAATTGTACAGCATCCCCAACAAAGAATATGATTCTCCATTTACACCAGGTGGCAAAATATATATGCTGTCCCCTGCACAATTTTATTACCAATTTTTTGTTGGGGGCACATTGAGACCAATCAAGATCAAATATTGGCATCAGCCACAGGCACACCACTACCCTACATTATCAATAACAAATGCTGAGAACAAAGTGAAAATCACCAGTATAGAATTGGAGGATTTTACAGACCCCAATACATTAGAAACAGCCTACACTGAAGATGATGGCACTTTGGAATTTAAAATACATATTGGAGACAAATTATATTTTGAAAATCCTGCAGTATCAGCTGCAGAACACCCCATAGTTGCAATATTCTTGTTTACATATTATGTCTAGAAAAATTATTGTTGATGAATTACACAGACAGGCCAGACATAATTTTAAGAGACTCCCAGTAGTCACAAAGGGCATAGATGATTTATGGCAAAGCGACTTGATTGAAATAGCAAGTGGACAGTTGAAAAACTTAGACAAAATCAACAAGGGCTACAAGTATCTACTCACTGTAATAGACACATTTTCAAAATTTGCCTGGGCTGTGCCACTCAAATCCAAGACTGGAAAATGTGTTACAGAAGCCTTCAGGACAATCATCAATCAGAGTGGAAGATCACCGCGCTATTTGCAAACAGATAATGGCAAAGAATTTTATAATTCTGTGTTCCAACAATTTATTAAAAGCCAGTCAATACAACATTACTCGAGTTACAGTGATCTCAAAGCCTCAATTGTAGAGAGATTCAACAGAACCTTAAAAAATCTTATGTATAAACAATTTACCCTGCAAGGTAATTATAAATGGATTAATATTCTTCCAGAACTTCTACATAAATATAACAACTCGGTCCATTCCACAATCAACATGAAACTCTCTGAAGTAACTTCATCTGATGAGCAAAAATTGATCAGCACTGTTTATTATCCTAGATATCAGCCAACAAGAAGAAAGGCCAAATACAAGATTGGTGATCAAGTAAGAATAAGCAAATATAAGCACTTATTCAAGAGGGGCTTTACAAGAAACTGGAGCACTGAATTATTTACAGTGGTTCAAGTTAAACCCGGGACCCTTAACACATATATAATAAAAGATCACCGAGGAGAAATTCTCAAAGGCAGGTTCTATGAACAAGAGCTCAGCAAAACTAAACAGCCTGACACATATCTCATAGAAAAAATTATCCGGAGAAAAAGCAACAAGTTATTTGTCAAATGGCTGGGTCATCCGGAAAACAGCTGGATCGATGCAAACAAAGTGATAATATGAACACCTGGGATGTTATAAAAAGGCTGCCAGAACCTGAACAACAGAATAAGAGAAATGGCAACTTGCTGCCTGATAATATTAGGTGTCTTATTGTTGGACCATCTGCTTGTGGTAAAACTACACTAATGGTTGATAATTTTTTATTGGCACCCAACTGGTTAGACTGGAAAAACAGGCACTTGTATATCTTCTCTAAGAGCTTGGAACAATTAAAATATCAGCAGTTGATGAAGCTATATGATGGATTGGATATAGCCACTTTTGAACCAGATGTTAAGCCACTTCATGACTGTCTCGATAATTCTGTTGTTGTGTTTGATGACATTATACTGGATAATCAAAACAAGGTTAGAAATTTCTTTACACAGGGCCGGCACAAAAACATTGATTGTTTCTACCTGGCACAGACTTTTTCAAAAATACCCAAGCAACTGATCCGAGACAACAGCAATTTTATATGTGTGTTTCATCAAGACCATACCAACCTCAAACACATACATGATGAATATGTAGGTGGGGACCTGAGCTACAATGATTTTTCTAAGTTTTGCAGCAGGTGCTGGAACCAGGACAGTTATGGGTTTGTCACAATTGATATGACAAGAACACCCAATAGTGGCAAATACAGAAATAAAATCAACAATTTTCTAGACGTAGAGACGTATATAAATAAACATGAAAAGGCCAATTATTGATGATCTTAAATTAAGAGATTATCTTGTAAAAAGATTTAAGGGATGGAAATCAGAGAACCGGGGAATTTATGAAAAACACAAACAAACAGAACAGCCTGTAATTGATGCAATTAATAATTTAGGTAAGAATATCAAAACTGTTACAGAGCAAAATCAAGATTTGATCACAGAGCTTGTACCTGTAGCTGCAAGGAACATATTAGATTATCCATTCACCCCACTTTCCAGTATTCATACACCTAGTCCTGTTGCTCCTAGAAGAATTGAAGCTACTCTGGATCCTATTGAATTGGGTCTTCTTGCTCAAAAATATTTAACCACACCTAAAGACAACAAAGATGAGGTTTTTGGCTTATATGCTGACACAGAGCTTGATGGCAGCATCATACATAGAATTGGCAATTTCAGAGTAACATTTATGGGGGATGATATAATTGTATATTCAGAATCTCGTCTCGGAGAAAAAGGTGCTTTTGTTAAGTACACCGGCACACCTGGATTGTGGGAACTGATGACTAGGAAGAGGCCTGGCAGCTATACAGATCAGGATTATGAGGATTACAAAGAAATATTAATAAAATCAGATGCTCTATACCAGAACAATGATCCCACACAAAAAAGAGTCAAGTCGAGCAGTGGAGCAAAATACAATAATTTGATCAAGCCCATATGGTCACAGATCAAGACTGGCAGTGGGATCAAACAATACAACACCCTGCCCAAAGAATTTGTGTGGGTTGATGATGTCAGGAAACTTGTAGATAGGTTATTGGTGATAGCTGGGGAGGAAAATGCTGGGAACCACAATTTTTACAATGAAAAGGTTGGAATTATGGACATGATAAGCACAAAATTGTCTAATTTTATAGTAAATGACACTAAGGGGATTGGATATCTTATAAAAATTATTAATACTCTACCACCTAAATTTTGGAATATTTCTGAGGGTCGGGGCCTTGTTAATGACATTATAAACAAGCTGCCATTTGAACTACATATTCCAGGCTATCAGTATTGTGGTCCCGGCACAAAATTGGACCATAGATTAAACAGAGGTGATCCTGGTGTTAATCCCCTAGATGCTGCTTGTAGAGACCATGACATAGCATACAACACACATTCTGATCTTGACAAGAGACATGTTGCAGACAAGAAATTAGAAGAGGCTGCATTTGGTAGGTTTGTAAGCAAAGATGCATCTTTGAGTGAGAAAATAGCAGCATTGGGAACCACCATAGCTATGAGCACCAAACAAAAACTGGGGTGGGGGTTGTGAATATGTATATAATAAACCTACAATGAAGGCCAAGGGTGTTATGTATCAAATACCTTATGCAGGTCTCAAATCTCTTAAAACTATTGACAGTCTTTTGACCAAAAAGCAGCGCAAGAAAAAAAGCTCTTGTATTGCAAAGGGGCATGGGATGAAATTGTTGCTTAGTACCCCCCAATTAAAAAAATTACAGCAATCAAGAAAAAAATCACATGTGGGGGATTTATATTTACCATCCCTGCCATCTTAGCTGCTCTCGGGGCTGTTGGGAGCTTGGCTGGGGGATCAGCTGCCATAGCAAAAACAGTAATAGATGCCAAGAAAAATAGGGCAGAATTAGATGAATTGAAGCGCCATAACCTGGCCATTGAGAAACAAGGCAAAGGTGTTAAAAGAGCCATGAATAAGTTTAAAAAAAACAAGAACCGCTTACAAACCAAGATATTGAAGCTTTAATCAAGCCACTGGGCATCAAACATTTTAGAGGTGTGTACATGTCTGATTCTTTACCAGAACAACCACTCAACAAAGAGTGTGGCATTGTTAATTTGGATAAGTACAAAAATCAGGGCACTCACTGGATCTGTTATCTTAAATATTTAAAAGATGAGGCATTTGTGTTTGATTCATTTGGAGGTATTCCACCTGAAAATTTAATAAAATATCTAAATTCAGCTAATCTTTATTACAATAATGCCCGTGTTCAAAACTTCAAAGATGTTAATTGCGGACATTTGTGTTTATCTGTTCTTAGATATATGTCTCAAATAAATAAACCATCAATTGAAGATTTTCAAAAAGCCTTGTGGTATCTGAAACATCATGGGAGTATTCCATCTCACCAGCCAAAATTCAATATTGAAACTCAAATTGCATGATGACATAGTGTATCCCAAAACAATAGCTCTCAGAGCATTTTACGGCATGTACTTGATCCCTAATATTACACATCACAACAACACAATTGCAGTAGGGGATCAAAAAATTGTCATCACTCCAGGGCAGTATAATCTGTCCACTCTAAATGCTCAGTTACCCAGAGGTGTAGTGTTAAGTCAAAATTCTGTCACTCACAGAGTAGAGATTGTATCTGCCACAGAAACAGTGGATCTGGGTACTATAGGAGAGCTGTTAGGCTTTGAGAACAACACAAAACTTGAACCAGGCATCAAACACACTGCTATAAATATACCTAAATTCTTGGCCATAGAGACTCTGAATATTCACTGTAATGTGGCTGAGGGTATGATCACCAAATCAAATGGCATAGGCACTCACAAACAAACCGGCATTATTGCAACATTCAAACCTAATTCAGAATTCATGGAGCCAATCATCTTCAATCCATCCCCAACATTATATTTTCCTGTGTGTCATAATAGAATAGATTACATTGAATTGATGGTTACTAATGAAAAAGAAGAATTAGTTGATTTTGCTGGAGCCACAACAACTGCTATCATAGAAATTAATATTTAAATAAAAATACATACAAGAAGAAAATGGAAAATATTGAGAGTTATGAGCTACAATCATTCCCTCCAAACAGGAGGACATTTGCAAATTTAAATCAACCCAACACAGAGATTGAGGTTGATCTTGATGTGGGGGATGGATTTATACACCCCCACAGAGCAGATCTATACATCAAATTTGATGTTGTAAAACTCGATGGAACAGATTATCCGGCAAATTCAAATATAAGACTTGTAGATAATTTTGTGCCGCATCTATTCTCTGAAATTGAGATCAGAAAGCATGGCGTTGTTATAAACAGAGTGGATTATCCTGGCATTACCTCCACAGCTTTGGCCACATTAAAATTATCCAAAACCGAGGCTTCATACTACAAAATAGGCGGATTTGAGGCTGGTGATAAGATATTATCTAAGAACCACACTGTGCTGTTCCCGATGCGCCTATTGCCAGGATTCTTCTCAGATTACAAAGATATTATGTGGAAGGGTGGGTTAAGAATTACATTTAGAAGAGCTGCAAATGATAATAATGCTTTGATGAGGTACAGTGCAATAAACCCTACAGGGGAAGCTCTGCCTAATACCCTACCTGATGAGGGCAAATGCATTATTCAGACTATGGAGTTAAGAATCCCTGTTGTTGAATACGAGGCCAGTTATGCTCTTAAATACAAAGCAGATATAATAAAAAATCCACAGGTTCCTCTGCAATTTTATACATATCAATGCGTACAGAAGCCCGCATCTGGTTCTTATTATGAATTTGATGCCACAAATTCATTCTCCAGCATTCAATTTGACATGCCGGATTTTGTGGTGGTACTGTTTCAGACTGGAAGACACAATAATCAGGAAAAAAATTCAAGTAAATTTGATAGCTGCAACATCAAGAACATTTATCTTAAAAATGGCAGAAATGAGGTATTTCCTAGAGAAAATTACAATTTAGACATGTCCAAGGATGATTTTCTTAAATTATATGAGGCTTTTACGGCTTTCAAAAGGGTCACTACTGGCAATACTGACATGTATTACACACCAGATGAATTCAAGGCACAGAGACCCATGTTTGTAATTAACACTTCAAAAAGAAAACAGGTTGTAGTGAATGACAGGACAAACATTAAAATTATCTGTGAATTCCATGAGGCATTACCTGATGATACCATATGCAGTGTTATTCTCATAGGGGAAAAATCATATGTTTATGATGTAAGAAATGAGAGAGTCACGGAGCAATTCTAGAGGGTCTCTGCATATTGCATTGTTTTAATATTAGATAAACAATTTGAACCTGGTATCCAATTGAACTTAAACCAGAAGTAAATATGCATGTGTATGTGTGTGTATATGTGTGTATGTGTGTGTGTCTTGGCATAGTTTTAAGTGTGGCCAAAAAACATATCAATTTTTGACAAGTTTATGGACAACAATCAAGCTGATGCAACTTTTGTAAGTATGAGCAAATCAATCTGAGGGGGCTCTTCCTTTCCGAGAAATTCCCGAGGGCATTTTTTACAAAAATCTTGGATTAGGCAGGGTTCCACACTTGAGCAAAAAGCTCATATGGGCATGTTGAGCTTGTTTTAAGTATAGCCAAACCTGCTTGAGGGGAGCTCTTCCTTTCCGGCACTGGTAATACAGTCAATACTACTACTTATGACAACGATGTTTCGACGAGAGCTCTTGCATGCCAGAGTTCGTTATGACAACGATGTTTCCACGGGGGATCCTGGACGCCAGAGTTCGTTATGACAACTATGTTTGACCGAGGGATTCTGGACGCTACAGTTCGTTATGAAAACGACGTTTCCAGGAGCAATCCGGGATGCTAGAAGTCGTTTAATTTTTATAACAAGTAATCCATGACGCTCTATCAACAATGTCGTGTTTCACATTATGTTACTTTCAATATATCTAATGCAATAAAATAACATTAAGATACGCAGATTTTAGTTCGTTGCAGAATTTTTATTTCCCTCGATAATTGATAGCATTGGATAGATTCAAGAACAGAGAATGTTAATTATCGGAAATACCCAGTGTGACTTCACTGGCCCATTATTAGGCCTATCGTTCAATATTGCAAGTTTAATATGCAAGTGGAATTTTATGAGTTCTTATATTTTTATTATTGTGAGTAGTTTGTAATAGGGTGAGTTGAAAGTCAAACATGACAATTCAGGGCAAGTCTATAGATAGATACTATAGAGAGGGTCTCTCTTGGAGAATGGAACCAAATGATCACAAAACCGAAATATGGAAAACAGCATAGGTCACCTCCTGTGTATAGCTACACAATGCAGCAATTTGAAATCGGGACTGTGTATGTGTGTGTGTCTACTCAAATATTGAGAATGATGTTGATTGCGAAAATGCTGCATTTATATATGTGTGTGTGTGGGGGGGTGTGCTCGAGCCCGCTCAGATACATAATAGGCACTGAAGTTGGGAAATAATATTTGCGATTTCGAAGATGTACAATGTTTTACGTTATGTTCAGATGGTAAATAATCCGCTGGGCAGCCAATGAACCGGTTCTTAACTCTGCGTCTGCAGTGCAGATGTCAAGAACCAGAACTAAAATGCTAAATCAGGGAACACCAGTCAGTCAGCTTCCGGGTGACGATTGATTTAATTGTTGTTTTAAGTCCAATTTATGCACAGAAAGGCTAATCGGGTCTGCGGTTTAGAGTGGGATCCAATCCACTATGTGCCTCCACCGGGTATCCAACCCGGGACCTCTTCATTACAAAGTGACGACGATACCACTGCGCCATCGGTGAGGCTCCTGGGGGAGCATTTATTTCAGTATCGTCAGAATGGACATTGCTAGTGAAAAAAGCAATACATAGGACAAGAGAGCATGCATTTCTCTCCATGTTGCAAGTGGAAGCGATTTATTTTAGTTGACTATTAAACTAGATCTGTAAAAAAATATGATGAATTATTATTTATAGATTCCTACTAGTATGTATTCTTTATAGGCAAACAACTTCAAATGGAAGTTAAGGCTAATCAATTAAGTGGAAGTTTTGACATTTCCTAACACATGCAAAATCATCAACCTGCCCTGTTCTCGCTGATATGTCATAACTGTGCCGGGGCTTACCCAAATCTGCTCCAAATCTCACGTTAATATCTCGTGTTGTCTACACGCCGTTCATTATAAGGGGTGTCTCAGAAATATTTTCGTTTTTCAATCCGCCCTCTGGGGCAATTCGCGCATAACGGAGAAATGCTTGGCAGCATTGTTAATATTTAGTTGCCATGGAGCTCTTTACAGGGTGGATCTCACTTTAAACTGTAGGTCCAGTCCCGATTAGCCATACTGTGCATAAAGTGGACTTAAAACACCAAATCAATCAATCAAATCAATCTTTACGGGGCAGCAACGTGCTTTTTGTGTTGGTGCGTTTTATAAAAATATTGATTGTTATGTTGCTGTGCGTAGTTTGTACCGGCATCATTATAACCTGGCAGGAATGAGAGACGTCCCAAGCTCAATATTAGGTGAGAAAGTTTGAAACACTGGAAGCACTATGACGAATAAACCGCCGGGACGTCCAAGGTCATCAAGATCGAACAGAAACGTTGACCGTGTGCGCCAGTCTGTTAGTGAGGATCCTCGCCAATCGTTAAGACTGCGTGCAGCTTCTTTAAATTTACATAAGTCGACAGTTCATCGCATTATTCGCAAAAATATGCATTTCCACCCATACAAAATTGTTATTACACAAGAATTAAAACACGTTTTCCAGCCACTTCTCACGTCACCAATGCTCTTCATCAGTTATTCTCAGAAAGTGTCATCAGTCGCAGAGGGAACATAAACTGGCCACCGAGAAGTCCCGATTTGACACCAGCAATTTTCTTTTTATGGGGTTACCTTAAGAGTAAGGCATACACTCCAATGCCACAAAGTTTGAGAGAATTGAAGCAAAGAATTACAGATGAAATCAATGCTATTCCTCGTGGAATGCCTCGGCGAGTGATAGAAAACTTTAGTTCAAGAATAGTTGAATGTGAAAACATGAACGGTCACCATTTGTCCAATACTCTTTCCACAAATAAAAAAATAATGTTTAAGCTTTATTTTGGTAATAAATTTATCTGTATATAAAGAAAATAAGTATTTATTTTAATAGTTTTAAAAACGAAAATATTTCTGAGACACCCCTTATTATCTTATACCAACAATTCTGGACTTGAAACTCAATTTACCACGCATCAGTTGCTTAACAGGGGCATAAACCAAGCATAGATTGTTAGTAGTTGCTAGCGGAAGAGGTGGAAGCTCATTTTTGTAGATAGAAATCGGAGCATTGCATTTTGATATTCTAGCAGCTTGTTCCTAAACGTTGACTATTTTGTTAATATTGTGAACATGTCATGTAACTGTTGGGCTGAGATTTTTTTAAAATTTCCTAGTTCATCCGATTAAAAAATTAAACATTGGGTCGAACCAGCTCTCATTTCGAATTTAATAATTGTTCATTCTAAGGCACATTGCATACATGGACATTACATGTTATTTTTCTTTTAGTTCAGAAAGTCATCACAGATGGCAGGGTGATAAGGATTCTTTATTTTCGGCATCTTCATACAAAGCCGTAAACGACAAGTTACTCTTCTTAAGATAAGTAAAATTGTTACTTTCAGTGAAGTAGAACTTGAAAGATGCAAAATAGATATTAAACAATTACGGAAGTTATGGAGTAACCCAGTTATCGGTTAACAGAAGCAAAAAAAAAAAAAAATCAAATTACAGTGGTAATTCTCTACTAAATGCTACTAATTTGTGTACTCTTATCCTTTCAGAGGAGTAATTCCCTTACTATTCAGTACTAGTTGCAAAACAAAATCACAGATGGCAGGGCAAAACAAATTGTTTCCGTTTCAATTTATATATCATCAATTATTTAAAGATGCAAGAATTATGTAATTTGTGTACGAGCCAAATTGAAAAACTATTAATCGTAATGGCCGTAGGCAGAAAAAAAAATCGGGGGGGGGGGTTCACTCGTAATTGTTCCCACGTGCGTCGCAAGAAATTTGAATAATAGAAATAATAACAATAATAATTAAATAACATTTTATAATAATAAACTAATTTATTCGAAATGTATTATTAATATTATTATAATTGCTGTCCTTATGTCCTTGAGGAGACTTTTCTACTCTATCCATCAGAAGTGTAAATATACAGCACAACTCTTTTTATTATTATTATTATTATTGTACGTTTCATGCAGTGTGTACTGAAATGTATAGTTATTATATTTTGTTATTAAATTTTAGATAACTACAGGAAGAAGCTTTAAAAGTATGAGAAATTTTAGTCAAAGTTTATCTTGTTTGACCATTCACAAAACTTAATTTTTGTAATTTTGAAAACTGTGGAACCAGTTATTCTCTGGACTAAATTATAAAACATAACCTGGTGCCTGTAGTAACCTCAATTTTTCGATCTAACACTGTTTTTTTTTTTTTTGTTATTCTGTTCGAATACTAACTAACTACACTTTATTTCCGTTATTAACAATAAAACTAACAAACGTTCTGCTATTTTGTAACTTGCAATAAACGATATAATTCGGGGAAGGGGGGTTTTCTATGGACCAGTTCGATCCCACTTTCCGACCCTCATATTGTTCCTATGCTTACCAAACAGCATTATAAAAAACCACTATGCACTATACAAGTATGTGTTTTATAGGACCGCATATGTGTTGAATGTATGTACTATACCGACGGCTGGGTGAACGATAGTGACGCGCTTCGAAGCCGGATATCCTAAGTTGAGTTGAGTTGGTGTTTTAAGTCCACTTAATGGGTTTAATTCTTGCAGCTCACCAGCAACCCCTTCATTTTCACTTCCGCTGTCCTCTTTCCAGTGCTGTTCCTGGATCAGACTGAAAATTCCCTTGTGATTGTCCCAAAATTCCCAATGATAACACTGTTAAGACTTCTTTCCATGTTGATAAAACATTCAAATGCTGACGAAGGCAAATTTATTGTATATAAAAAAATATCAACTAAACAAAGATCTCTTTCAATTTATTGTAAGTAAGGCTAATCGGGACTGGACCTACAGGTTAAAGTGGGATCCGAACTACTATGTGCCTTCACCGGGTATAGAACCCGGGACCCCTTGCTGGATATCCTAAGTTTGAACTCTTATCAAGGGGGATTTAAACCCATATCGAACAGGAAATTAAAAAGTTGGAACGGGAATTTTGGTAAAAAAATAAAACATTCAAATGCTGACCAAGATAAATTTATTGTATAAAAAAGTATACACTAAAAACGTAACGTTTCCACCCTCTAACAGGATCTTCTTCAGACAAAGATTCACAATAAATTGAAAGAGATCTTTGTTTAGTTGATATTTTTTTATATGCAATAAATTTGCCTTCGTCAGCATTTGAATGTTTTATTAACATGGAAACAAGGCTTAACAGTATTATCATTGGAAATTTTGGGACACTCACAAGGGAATTTTCAGTCTGATTAAGGAACAGCACTGGAAAGAGAACAGCAGAAGTGTAAATGAAGGGGTTGCTGGTGAGCTGCAAGAATTAAACCCATTTCCCTCAAATTTCAAAATGTTTTTTTAAAATTCTAGCTTGATCATTTCAGCATTGTCTCCCTGTTGAATTCTTCTGATACTGCGAATAAATTTTTGAAAATGTGTTACAAATTTGGTTTCTGAACTTCCATTAATCCAACATCCCAGAAGTTTCAGGGGGGGTTGAACCCTAAAAAAAACCTTATAAATACTGCCATGTTAATCGTTCATAGCATTTAATCTATATTGAACATAAAATAAATATATTCTGGTTATAATTTACTTTGTGGGCCATTTCTTGCAAGTGGTAATTTTAGAAAGTACTTTATAAGTTGAATTTTTGTCTGCCCTGCTTAAGGGGGTTCTAAAGCCATGCTAAATCATAGACCCAAATTTCTAAGGGTAACCATACAACTAATATAGATTCGGTAAGGAAGAAATTTTCCGATATAAAAGATTGTTTTATTCACTAGAACATGTGAACCTTATAATTCTGTTACGATTGAAGAGATTTAAGTAAATAACAGAAAATATAAGGTCTCCGTCATGTTCAAACTGCTCCGTACAGATGGCGCTGAAGTGGTAGTTTTGTTAATACCGGTGCATTTTCTTTCTTTTATGACTAGTATGGAAGATTTCGTGGTGAAACAAAGATCACATGTTCTTCCCGCAAACATCTGAAATACTATGTGAAAAAATGAAAACATTTCGTACCTTCAGAGAGTAGTGCCTATAATTAAAACTTTTGAAGTGGCGTTTCGTCTCAATATACTCCGTGGTGCAGATTTTAGCCAACAATGTTGCCGATATTTCACGCCGTGTTGTCTAACGATATGATCAATACAAGTGCGTCGAAATCGTGAAAGTTAAACCAAGTTACCAGAGAATAACGAATCCAGTACATGTTGGAAGAAGGAAACATCGGAAAAACTGAAAGGTAAGTCTTATATTTAAATGCTTGTTGCTTAATCCATCAAAAGTAAAACGTTTGCAATATGCAAGAGTGATGCAGAATGTATGATTTATTTATATGTTGAGGAAATACCTTCCGATATAATTTCTGTGAGATATCGCTTCAACGTCTCATCTTTACAACGCAGCACGCATTTTTCCTTACAAACGAAGTTCATAATTCTTTGCAATTGTAAAATCAGAAGAGAATGTTATATTAAATTAGGCAAAGCAACGGGAAGCTACCGCATATATCTTTTCCCTAGAAAAACTGCAATCATGATGAGTCATTCCAAGGCAAAATATTCCGGACGTAAACTAGCCCCCCATTCGGATGTCCGGGAGGGGGATGTCTGGGAAGGACACGTTATGACAAAGGACACTGATGGGGAAAAGAGAAGCAAACAGAAGGTAAGATTAAGGATTGGAACGTGGAATGTCAGAACCCTGTTACAGTCGGGAAAGCTAGAAAAATTAAAGGCAGAAATGAGAAGAAACAAAGTAGATGTTATGGGAATATCAGAAGTGAGGTGGGAACAAAATGGTGAAATAGTGAGTGATGAGTTCAAGATGTTTTATTCTGGAGGTGATCAACAAGGAAACCGTGGTGTGGGAATAGTGCTAGGACCACGTGTGAAACATAAAGTTATAGCAGTGCGTTATGTGGATGACAGGATTATAATGGTGAAACTTCAAGGAAAGAAGAAAGACTTAGTGTTAATTCAAGTGTATATGCCACATAGTGGGTTGTCAGAAGAAGAAGTGGAGGAAAACTATGAGAAGATAGAGGAATTGATGGAAAAAGAGAGAAAGGGTTCGTGCATTATCGTAATGGGTGATTGGAATGCTGTAGTAGGAGAAAGGCAGGATGGAAGTACAGTAGGAAGATATGGATTAGGCGAGAGAAATGAGAGAGGGGAAAGCCTGGTAAATTTCTGTAAAAGAAACTCCCTAATTGTTGGAAACACACTGTTCCAGCAACATAAGAGAAGGAGGTACACCTGGATATGTCCAAGAGATTGTAAAAAATACCAGATAGATTACATACTGGTACAAGAAAGATTTCGAAATTGTTTGAAAAATGCGAAGACATTGCCAGGAGCTGACATTAATTCAGACCACACCTTGCTAATAGGAGAAATCAATCTTACATTGAAGAAGATAACCCAAAACCAGGTGAGCAAGAAACCCCACTTAGAGAAGCTAAGGGAAGAAGACGAAAGACAAAAATTTGCAGAATATTTCCAAGGAAACTATAATAAGTTTAAAGCTAGTTGTAACAATAAGGATGAGATGTGGGATGGAATAAAGAGCTGCTTACAGAAGGCAGTGGATGAAACAATAGGCTACAGGGAAAGGAAAAGTGCAAAGAAACCATGGATTACTGAAAGTATGCTGGAAAAAATGGAGGAACGGAGAAAATGGAAGAATGTAAATACAGAAGAGGGAAGACATAATTACAAGATACTGAATAACCAGCTAAGAAGAGAAACTGACAGGGCAAAAGAACAATGGATGAAACAAAAATGTGAAGAAATTGAAGAACTGGAAAAAAGAGGAAGGTATGACTTGATGTATCGTGAAGTGAACTGCTTGGGCTTCCAAAAGAAGAAATGGAAAACAATGTGGATGATAGAAGACGAGGAAGGATGTGAAATCACAGACAGAAAAGGAATATCGAATGTGTGGGGAAAGTACGTTGAAGAGCTCTACCAGAAAGAGAATCGCCCAGACAGTCTGAATGTAGAAAATGAAGACGACGTGCCTGACGATGAGAAAGGATACTATATCCTGAATGAAGAATTTGAGCAAGCACTCAAAGAAATGAGAAATGGGAAAGCAACGGGCACTGATGAAATTCCTGTTGAACTTATCAAATGCCTGGGAGATGGAAAAAGAGAAATACTGCACTTATGCAATGAAATCTATGAGAAAGGGGATTGGCCACAAGATTTCACGGAGACTGTTTTGGTACCTCTGCAGAAGAGAAGCAATGCCAGAAAATGTTCTGAGTACAGGACAATCAGCTTGATATCTCACTCGGCAAAAATTCTTCTAAGAATTCTGAACAGACGCCTATACTCGAAGGTCAGTGGCGAGTTAGAGGAAGAACAGTTTGGTTTCAGGAAAGGAAGAGGTACAAGGGATGCAATTGGTTTACTGAGGACCATTGGGGAAAGATATTTAGAGAAAGGAAAGGAGGTGTTTGTAGTATTTGTAGACCTGGAGAAAGCCTTTGATAGAGTGAATTGGGTTAAACTTTTAGAAATTCTGAAGAAAATTGGTGTAGATTGGAAAGAGAGAAGACTTCTAAGCAACTTATACATGAATCAACGAGTTAAAGTGAGAACAGGAGACGAAATGACAGAAGGCTGTGAAATTGGAAGAGGAGTACGACAAGGATGCTGCCTATCGCCTACTTTGTTTAATATTTATTTAGAAGATATAGTGAAAACTTGTTTCCAGGGCACAGGAGGTGTCAAATTAGGAGGAAGAAGAATAAACTGCATAAGATTTGCTGATGACATGGCATTATTCGCTGAGGATGAAATAACCATAAATAGTATGTTAGAAGAGTTAAACAGCAGCTGTGAGCAGTATGGGATGAAGATTAATGTAAAGAAGACAAAGGCAATGGTTATAGGACGGAAACCAAGGAATATTAATGTGAGAGCAAACAGTGAAAGAATCCAGCAAGTGGATAGCTTCAAGTACCTCGGATGCACTATAAGCAGTGACATGAGCTGCAACCAAGAAGTGAAAATGAGAATCGCAATAGCAAAAGAAGCTTTCAATAGAAGAAAAAATGTTTTTTGTGGACCCATGGACATAGGTCTAAGGAAGAGATTAGTGAAATGTTTTGTGTGGAGTGTAGCACTATATGGTGCAGAAACCTGGACATTGAGAAGAAATGAAGAGAAACGACTCGAAGCTTTTGAAATGTGGACATGGCGAAAAATGGAGCGTGTAAAATGGACGGACAAGGTAAGAAACGAAGCCATACTGAAAAGAGTTGGTGAAAAAAGATCTATACTGGAGACCATCAAGAAGAGGAAAAGAAACTGGTTAGGACACTGTCTAAGAAGAAACTGCCTGCTAAGAGATGCCTTGGAGGGAATGGTTGAAGGAAGAAAAGTCCGTGGAAGAAAGAGATATCAGCTTATGGATGATATTAAATTAACTGGGTCGTATGCTATTACGAAGCGTAAGGCAGAGAACAGGGAAAGCTGGAGATTGCAGTGAAAAACCTGCCAATTAGGCAGAAAACAATGAATGAATGAATGAATGCAGATATTACAGTTTTGTGATTATTACTAGAGCATGAAATACCTTGATATAGATTACATTCTGGCATTAAATCGATATTGCACAAAATGCTCTACTATCGTTCTTGGGAGATTATTTTCGTATTTCAGTGGTGCTATTCAAATGTACGTACATCGGAATTTGTATTACAAATCAGTCGTTCATTATAGTTTCACTTTGCCCTTGTACAAGGTTGGAACGAGTTGTTTCTGACCTGTTTTGAACAAGATTTTTCTCTTTTATGTTTTTGAAACTTGAACACAGTTCATAAAGCTCGCAAATGTTAAATGTAATAAGTAGGTTAAGCTGTTAGGTTGGATTGGAATATATTTATTGTGAGATCCCCGAATTTTGTGCAAGTTCTGGACAACGTTCTGTTATCTTCTTTCACAGAATCAGGTCGTCAGAAAACCGGTTTTGTAAGCTGTATAAAACATTTGGTTTTCTCATTCTTTCATAATTTTGAACGCCTTGTAATGGTAGCGCAACATTTCCAATAAGTTCAAGCTTTATGTATTTCAAGTGTAAAAGTACACCCCAACAGCTAAAAGAGTAAAGTCCTAACAGTCTACCAAACAATAGTTTTCGTGTTTACTGAGAATTTACAAATTAGTATAGATTAGTAAATATTAGAAGTTTACATATTTTACAAGTGCAAGGCTAATTATTTATTTGTGGGTAAGATTGAGTGATTTTCAGAGAAATCATAATTTGTCCAGATTATGTTACGAATATTTGATTCAATAACCTACTGAAGTCAAAGTCCTATTCATAGGCGTGCGCACGGAGGGGCAAGGGGGGGAGGCTCACGGACGTTCGCAGATTTTTTCCACATAGGGACAAGCAAGATATATTTTTCCGTGGGGCATATTACCCCGATAATAGTGCTGCCCCCTCAAAAACACCACTTGAATTTGAAATTATCGCATACTTGCGTCCCTCCATTACATACGTAATAATTAATGTAAATTACTATGACTGAAATCAAATTATACGTGTGAAATATATACTTTTAGGTAGATATTCATTTTCGAAGAGGGAGGTGTGGTAATCCTTGTCCCCCTTCTAGACGTTCCATGCCCCTACATTATTATACTTTCAACTAGAAATTTAGTGTAGAGGAATCTTATGACTTATTAAACGATATTGGTTGCAGTGGCGCAACCACAAGGGGGCAGAGTGGCATTGCCTTATCACAACCTTGGACGGAAATCAATTCTAGGGGGGCAAACATTGAATTAAGAGAAAGTAAAACTAGCAGAAATTAAGAGTAGCAGGACAATAGGATACTCAAAATGGAATTAGTTTTCACGTCTTTCTATCATCATTTTTTCCAGACGGCCAGGAGCACTTGTAGGGTGGCACAGAGGGGCAATTGCCCCCTCGACTTCAAATTTTATATACAAACAAAAATATATTTCGTAAAATTTTCTTGCTCGGTTCGCTCGCAATATCCGCTTTTCTTACAGTCTTGTCAAGTTCATAGTCATAGCTAGGGGACGGCGGGAGTTGTCCCTGGACGCTGAACAATCTGAATGAGAAAAATTGTAAAAGAGAACGCCATGGCGTCCCGTGATTTTTTTTTGCGCCATATTAAATCAATACAGTTTTCACATTGCAAAAATTTGGATCGTGAAATCTTCTTGCTCGCTTCGCTCGCAATTTGTTTTCTGTAGTGCATTGTAAATTACCAGACACAGTGTAAGAACAATTAAGTACTTCAGACAGTAGCTCCTGTAACAGCTTGGTTTGGAGGAAAAGGAGCGCGCATATTTCAGAGACAATTTATAACATTTTTGCTATTGGTTTGTTATGGGGCGGATGAATTGATTGTGTAATGTATATAAATAATATGTCATATACACACACACACATATATACTCATCAATGCAATAGAACTAAAACAGTGAGGTAAAGTGAAGTTTTTCTTTCCCGACTAAACTTTCAAGGCTTTTGCCCCCTCCCCCTAATCAAAGGGTCTGCGCACGCCTATGGTACCGTGAATCAAACCTTTTATAATTCTGTTATAAAAGGACCACTTCGTTAACCATTATGGTGCAGTTTAGATCAATTATATTCACATACACTTACACAACATCTCTAAGTTGTTTTCATTTTATTATTAACTCAACTTGTCTGTGGTTGTAACAATGTTATGAAAATTATTTTTTTCATCTTTGTTAAGTTCATAGTCTCATACACCATATTAACAATATTTTTATTTGCTCCTTTTGCAGATGAACATTTGAGAATCTATTTGATGTGTCTTCTAAGAATACCTTGAAATTTGTAAAAAGGTCAACAGATTTGACTAACAATGACAACTCAATACCGTGGAAGTTTGTGGATATGCTTCTATGGAATGAAAATCGTCTGAACTGTACACAATTTGCACATACATGGTTGGATGGTGATGGTTTACAAGATATCAAGAGTCCAAAATATACTCAAGAAAGCAGGCACGTATCCAGGAATTCCTTTCGGGGGGGGCTCAGCACCATTTTTTAAGGGGTATAGTAAGAACCTCACAATTGTATGTTCAAGACCAGTGGTGGCAATTGGGTTCCAAAACGGGGGGGGGGGTGCGGGGGGCGTTGCAAGGAAAGTTTACTTTCTCTTGGTAGCCAAGGCTTAACATCAAGAGGCCATAATGTTGAGGCAAAAAAATAAAAAATGGGGAGCAACTATTCCTTAAATCATTTTAATCAGAACGTGAAATCGGAACATTTTTTACCACTCGACTCCTCTGTTTCCATGCATTAATATTGTGTGCCGGAACCATCTCAGTATATGTGTTTGTCCATTTCTTCTCATCAGGCATAAAAACATCTATGGTGCCTTAGAGTGTTTTTTACGAAGCTGTTACACATGCACGGGATGGACAATCCACTCGACAACGTGAGATTCAAATTGTGGGCTGCGAACTGGACGCAGACAGCTCTCGAATATTTCTCTCTTGATTCGAGCCTGAACACCACTAACGTGTCTTGTCCTCCCATTTTTTCAGCTCTTATAACAGCCGAAATCCACCAAATTGTTCAGATTCAGGCCTTAGCACTCACAAGTGTTCAAAAATGCCTGTCACAGCTTCCGCTGTCTTGTCATATATCGGCACTAGACAAAGGAAGTCTTCTTGAATACAGGTGGATTACGAAACAATTAATGTACAGTGAAAACCCTTCCGTTCCCAACACATCTAATGTTTCATCTCCCAGTATGATCAAATGCTTACTCATTTATCTCCATTGACGTGCCCAAGGGAGGGTTGGTGAGGTAATAACCCCATTTGACCCAGTATTCCTTTTTTTTAAAAAAAAAAAAAGAAAGAACGTCAAAGACAGGAAAAAAATGGCAAAATCAGGACTGACCACCAAAAATAGTATGCGTAACCCCTCTTCCTTCCGAAAATCCTGGGCACGCCTCTATTTATCTCGGACACATTTTTTTAAATCAACTCACCAGAAGTTTTTATCATCGTATTGGAGATTGAAGTAAGATGCGTTCTTCTTGCAGGTTTAGATATGATCTTTTAGGGTGCTGTCGTCTGCCTGCTTTCACACCTAACCTTAACAAGGCCCTAATTTTCCATCCTTGTGACTTGGATTTTCAAGACTTAGGAAGGTCTCAGACCGAAGGGCACGCGATACATGTCGATTGGAATGGGCCAATCAACAGCAACGTTTCACACCGTAGCGACACAAAAGGACGCAGAAACCTAATCTACAGGCGACCCGGTGTGAAATTTCCCTTATTAGGCCACTGTCATTGTCACCTCGAAGTAGTAGCTCTTGTTGACCACAGAAAAAAATTATCCTCAACCGCTGATAATGCTCCTCAGTTTTCTTCTCTCTCTCCTATATTTTTCTGTGCTTGTTCACTATACAGGCAACACCTTACGATTTGATATACACAGGACATGTACTATGTAGACATTTTAACGAAACATCGGTTGAAGTCAAGGATGGCTAGGTGGCTCAGTTGGTAGAGCCCTGATTTGGGTCCTGGTAGAGCCTGCAATTTCCGCCTAAAATATCTACATATGCAACATCTTGCTTTCTCTTCGGTTGACTCTTTATGGTAGTTAAGTGTTTGAATATGTTTCGAACCCAGTAGGCTTAAACAAAAGTATTTTTTTATACCATGAAATTCTCAGACTGCATATACGAAATTTAGTTCTGGCAAAACTAAATCATCACTCAAAACTTTGATTTTCAGTTGATCTATGCAGTTTATTTCTGAAAGAGTGAGAGAGAGAGAGAGAGAGAGAGAGAGAGAGGCAGGCCTTTATATCTTCGGCCCTAGAACCGAACTAGCACTACACTGAGGCCCCGGAAGTTCTGCTGTCGTCAATGTCTTCATTTTCGAATCACTATATCTTATAAAGCAATCAGAGGATGCTGACTGATCTGATCACCAATCGACTGTATGAATTGTCACACTTACCTCTGAAATCTCATTAACCGATTCTTTGTACAGATCAACCGAAAAATTGAATCCGCGTATTTATATCCTCATTATATTCTAGAACGTTCCGCAGATAAAACGATTCGTTAATATCGCCAGTAGTTGACTCCTTCTCTCATTCAAGAACGTATCCTTCCAGAGATTTGAAATTACAACGAATCGCCCTACTTGTGGTTCTACTTTTGTTGTGCAGCTTCCAAATGCTGACAAGTCTCTACATAGTGCTCAAGTGCGCTGCGACAACACCGAAAGCGCAAGAAAAGTGTACGTGCAATATTATCAACAACAGGGTTATAGAACATTCTCCGTCTGGCCTCGATAATTGTCTATCTCCTTAAATCATCGTCACATTATTCAAAAAGCCAAAAACCTAATTTTATCTAGTGTAAAATAAAAAAATTCCTGGGGGGGGGGGGGCTCGAGCCATTTCAACCCCAGCTTGGATACATGCTATTAACAATAACAGGGTTATAGGACATTCTCCGTCTTGTCTTGATAATTATTTCTCCTAAATTATCATCACATTATTCAGGAAGCCAAAATCCTAATTTTATCTAGTGTAAATAGAAAAAATCCTGAAGGGGTGCTCGAGCCTCCTGATTCCCATCTTGGATACGTGCTATTGACAATAATACGATTATAGAACACTCTCCGTCTTGTCTCGATAATTATTTCTCTCAGATTTATACATTTATTATCTTCACATTATTCAAGACGCCAAAAATCTAATTTTATCTAGTGTAAATTGAAAAATTTCCTGAGGGAGGGGGGGGGGGAGCTCGAGCCATTACCTATAACAGGGGTATAAAACATGCTCCGTGTTGCCTCGATAATTATTTCTCTCCTTACATTATTTTCACATTATTTAAGAAGCCAAAAACCTAATTTTATCTAACGTAAACTGAAAAATTTCCTGGGTAGAGGGTCTAGCCCCCTGTGCCCCATCTTGGATACGTGCTATTATCAATAACAGGGTTACGGAACATTCTCCGTCTTGCCTCGATAATTATTTCTCTCCTTAAATTATTGTCACATTATTTTATTTTGCACCACAAGAAACCAAAAACCTCATTTCATCTAGTGTAAACCTAAAACTTTCGGGGGGGCTCGAGCCCCCTAAGCCCCCCCTCTGGATACGTGCCTGCTTACTGACATAGTGTACATTTCCATATTTCATTAATAAGGTATATATTCTTAATCACAATGTCACATCACTTCAACCACTCACTCCAAATGGGCTAAAAAACATCCCCACCAGATATTTATTGTCCATTAGAACACTATGATATAGTGTGAGAGCCCAGGTTTTTAACTCAGTAAACGCCACTGATATATATATATATATATATATATATATATATGTATATGTATATAAAATGCAGCAACATAGAGGCACCATAACAAATTAATAAATTATTTCTGAAATGTGCCGCGCACCTTTTCCACCAAACAATTGTGTTCATGCATTTAAGACCAAAGTGTTTATCAGCTGGGGTCATTCCACATCAAATCAACGCAAAAAACTAAGATTTTGACACCCACCAACTCCGATTTCGATGAAATTTGGTATACACCTTTCCCTTAATGGTTGAAAGAAACCCCCTAATTTTTTTTTCACTCTATCTCAGACGGTTTTCATTTTACAGCACTTTGAAATGTCATCAAATCAGTATGTCTGTCACTCTTGAGGCCCTCGACACAAGATACACTTGCTTACATTTTATTTCTTTTCTCCTTAACCGATCGTCAGATCTCTTTGAAATTTTACACAAAGTTCAATGAAATAATGAGGATTTCAGAAAGAAATACATCAGCACTCAAACATTTTTACAATAGCCTATAAAAAGAGTAATAACGGATTTGTAGCCTAATTTTTGTGGTGGGAAAACTAGGTTACGAAAATCTGAATTTTTATCATGTGGGTATGATGGAACCAAAAACTTTTGATGTTGAAAATCATTGCAAAGACATGCTCTTTCTCTACAAAAAATAAAAATTTTGTTTTTTTTAATCCTTCTGACGAAAAGTTTACGCTTTTTGGAAATTGCCTAAAATTTCAGTGTCAATCCGTACCAAATGGTCCAGCACTTGTCGCTCGACCATTTTTAAAATTTTCGTTTTGTTTGTCGTTGTAACCCCTGTACAAGGGTAGTTCAAAACAGGCATTATTTTTTTAAACTAGACTTCGTTTGAAAATGGCGGCCATTTTTGTTTCATGACTTACAACATTTTTGGCCTATGCAGACAGTTGCAAAAATTATGATAACTCAGCTAAAAAAAAATATAGAAATCTGGGTTAAAATACATTGTTTTCAGTACATTTCATGCTACATTTTATGTTCCGTACTTTCTTCACCACATCTAATGAAAATGGCTGAAATTTAGGGTCAAAACTGACTGATATTGAATTTTGAAGGGAAATCAATGTATAGGATATATTTTTTAGTAGGTAAGCCAGGAAATATTAGAGCTATAATTTTTGTTAGAGGAAATATGTACATCCAAAGTTTCAGCAGAAAATATTTGACATACACCTTTTCTTTGATAATAGCTACCAACGGGTTTACTAGCCATTCGTATATTGCAATTAATTAATACGTACAATAATTGTAATTGCATGATAGTTCATTAAAATTAAATAATTATAATTGTAACTAATAACGTAAATGTGTCTGGTTTTTTTGTCAAACTTCCCCCTGCTGTAACTTTGTTATTATGTAATACCAACCTCGAAATTTTTAAGAGGTACCTAAATATAAAATTAAAGTTAAACTAAAACAGTAAATATAAAATTTTATTAGGTTCCCAACCAGATATTTGTTTGATTTCAGTTTTAAGCCAACTTTATACACGGAAGGCTAATCGAGACTGGACCTACAGTTTATTAAAGTGGGATCCGAACCAGTATGTGCCTCCACTGGGTATCGAACCCGGGACACCTTGATTACAAAACGTCGACGTAACCACTATGCCATTGGAAAGACCTTTCCAACCAGACATATATTTGGGGTCCAAATTTTGAGAAAAATGAACATTTTCAACGAGCTTTAACTCAATGCGGAAACCAGTAACAGAGCTCAAATATTTTCTGCTAAAACTTTGACCCTAAATTTCAGCCATTTTCATTAGATGTAGTGAAGAAAGTACGCAACATAAAATGTAGCATGAAATGTACTGAAAACAATGTATTTTAACCCAGATTTCTATATTTTTTTTTAGCTGAGTTATCACAATTTTTGCAACTGTCTGCATAGGCCAAAAATGTTGTAAGTCATGAAACAAAAATGGCCGCCATTTTCAAACGAAGTCTAGTTTTAGAAAAATAATGCCTGTTTTGAACTACCCTTGTACAGGGGTTTCAACGACAAACAAATCGAAAATTTTAAAAATGGTCGAGCGAAAAGTGCTGGACCATTTGGTACGGATTGACACTGAAATTTTAGGCAATTTCCAAAAAGCGTAAACTTTTCGTCAGAAGGATTAAAAAAAACAAAAATTTTATTTTTTGTAGAGAAAGAGCATGTCTTTGCAATGATTTTCAACATCAAAAGTTTTTGGTTCCATCATACCCACATGATGAAAATTCAGATTTTCGTAACCTAGTTTTCCCACCACAAAAATTAGGCTACAAATCCGTTATTACTCTTTTTATAGGCTATTGTAAAAATGTTTGAGTGCTGATGTATTTCTTTCTGAAATCCTCATTATTTCATTGAACTTTGTGTAAAATTTCAAAGAGATCTGACGATCGGTTAAGGAGAAAAGAAATAAAATGTAAGCAAGTGTATCTTGTGTCGAGGGTCTCAAGAGTGACAGACAACACTGATTTGATGACATTTCGAAGTGCTGTAAAATGTAAACCGTTCGAGATAGAGTGAAAAAAATTTAGGGGGATACTTTCAACCATAAAGAAAAGGTGTATACCAAATTTCATCGAAATCGGAGTTGGTGGGTGTCATGACCTCGTTGAAATGGCGTGGAATGAAGCGATCGAGCAACAAAATCATTGGATCCAAATTTTTGCAAACTCAAAATAATATTGATTTAATATCGCACAAAAAATTGAGACGTTACGCTGACGGTGTGTTCACCCTGCTAACCACCCGCTTCACAAAGACAACCAACTCTAACCACAAACCCCTTTTCCCCATACCAACTTTCAATTTCCACTCTACTTCCCTGTCTATGTGTATCTCGCCCACAGCGCTAGGAGCAGGATTGACGGACCACTGGTTTGATAACTGAAATCCCTTAGAAATATGGTACCCACGAAAACAAATTGTTCCTGAAATTATTTTATTTAAGTTATCCCTTACTACTTGTCAACTTCAATGTCCCCTCACCGGTTATGCAACTGGATTTACAAATCGCAAGTTGATGAGAAACAGGTTATATGCTCGGTGAGCATTCAACACCACTTCCTGAAAAGAATATCAAAATTATCACAAGTTCAGATATCATCCACACTGTGCATGCAGGAGTTTAGGAACGACTACCAATGGACAAGAGTGTACAAGTTACAAATTACTTTGTTTATTATTTTTGTACTTAGCACAGTGACATTAATGAAATTTTACCCGAGTTCTTGGACAAATAAAAACGTTTCACAAGAATCCTACTCTTTCTTTGTTTTGTCAATAATGTTTTAAGAAAATACTCAAAATACCTGTTATGTTATTATATTTTGTAAATAATTTGTGTGCCGGCACTTCTACAACACTCTTGAGTGGATTACGGTTGAAGACCCAATACTTCACTCAACTGTCAATTGCAGTTCTATTATATTTGCTATTTCTAAATATTTACACAAGAGTGTACCCGTTTGCAAAATCATGTGAGCATAGACATTGTGCTGACCCTTCACATTGGCCTCAACGATTAATTATTAATTGATAATATCATTGATATTTATAATCAAAGCATGATATTTGACACAACCATTAATATTAACTTCACTGTATGCAGTTTATTTGCATGACACTTATGAACTCGAGTGTGACTGTTCACAAACTCATAGAAATGTTATTATGTATTCGCCTCTATATCTAGGCAGAAACCATCATCAGAGTATTAACTTTGTGCTGACCTTTACACAGATCACAACAATTAAGTATTGATAAATAATATTGTTATTTATTTATGTTCAATATCTGTTATCTTACTCTATGGTTATTTGTAACTTCACTATTTGCAAATTATTAGCATGATACTTATGAACTCGAGTGTACGTGTTCACAACATTATAAAAACGTTATTTTACATCCGCCTCTTTACATGGGCAACACTAAACGACTATTACATGATAATATTATTGATATACTGTATCAAATACTTTCACTTCTTTCAAGTTTAATATTGTTTATCCTCAGTAACTACACGAAGAAATCCTATTCTTTCTCGGATATGGACGCCGATCAAACATCCTACATGTTACTTAACAACTGTACTGTACTTACCCTGCTCGGACCTAGCACTTTAGTAGCATACATGCATTAGATTTACATCTCCAAGTACGTTCAATCTAAGATATTCTTTGCTTTGAGATGAACCTTCACTTATTTACATTCATGCAATTTTGCGATGAAAGTGTAAGCACAATTCCGCAACGCACCTCGATGCTCACGAAATGGCGTCTTAACATAAAGAGTTATTTTGCTTCGTGCATGTGCACCCAAAGACTTGTATACATACATATAAGTTTTACGTATTTTTGCTGTGCACTGGTAGCATCCAAACTACTAAGTACTTTAAGCTTGTAATCACAGAGGGATTTTGCACTGGGTTTCGGAATATCGACAAAGAAACAGCTGATTACGTACTTACTTTTTTGAAAAGTCACTCGGAACAACGAACGTATACGGGCATTACTGATTCTTCCTATTACCGTTCGCCAACACCTACCTCGGTCAAAATTTTCCACCGAAGGAATATAGAGTCCTTAACCCATCTGATTAAAATTTCAGTAACCACCAAACGTCTCTAATTCCCTTATTTTCGTATTTTTCACATTGATACTTACGTATTCTGCATTCCTAAGGGTTCTTCAAGTTCGCGTTTCGTTTTTTGCACGCAAATAATCTCAATTTTCGAAATATCGTGTATTTTTATTTTGTTCGCTTTCGCTTGCGTTACACGCGATATGGCGGAGAAATCTTGACTAGCGTAGTCCATAATCAGTGGTTATGCAGTGTTGCAACCTTCTACATAGAAAAATACCTACTTTCGTGTTACTGATTTTGTATTTTTTTTCCATGTTCGAAAACCCCACGAACCATGCACGGATAGACCCACGAACCATTCATGAATAGCCCCACGAACCATGCACGGCAAGGTTAGGTTAGGTTCTGTTAGGTTAGGCAAACATAGTTAAATTTGTTTTTCAAAATTAGAATTTTTTTTTCGGGTTCGAAAACCCCACGAACCATGCACGGATAGCCCCACGAACCATTCATAAATAGCCCCACAAACCATTCACGGATAGCCCCACGAACCATTCATAAATAGACCCACGAACCATTCATAAATAACCTTAGAGATACTGGGCGAAAGGGGGGTGGGTATAACCCCCATCAACCTCACATTGAGCTGGCCACTGATCCTGTACACGTCATGTTGTCGCAAGTTCGTAATCAGAAATGATGAACAGTAACTCACGTTTATTTACGTTCTAGAACTGTTACACAGTTACAAAACCGCGTATTTGGAAACACTGACCGGTTGTTACGTCATGAAACGCTCGCAGATATTTGGTTCACGTAGTAGACGGACATCATGGGAACAGCTTTCGTTCATCGGAATGACATTAATGTCGAAAATTACATGATTTACCGGCAAAAAAAATTTCAACGAGGTGAAAACAAACTTCCAAGACCTTCCTAAAGTATAAATAAACCCATTTCGGTAAGTACTTTCTCCAGTAAAATTGAAGAAATACGTTTTGGGGATACGAAAATTTTACCCAAATCTGTACGTTACGCTATCACATGCTGAGCTGTCCTCTGTTAACCTCGAATTCCATTCCAAACTCCGGTCACCAGTTTCCCTGCAAGCTTTCTTCCATTACCCATTGTTCGACCGCTTTTTCGCCAATCTCGGATCTGCTCAAACGTACATGACTAGAATCTGATCCGGTCGGAATTTTTAATTAGTTTTCTCCCGACCCAATGTTATGTTAGATCAAACAAAGTATCAATATCGATATCTAATTTGAATATATCAATTGAATATCGTTACTTACAATAATAATGCACTCAAAATTCCCTTGATGCATTCATATATATCTCAAATAAACTAATTTCGACCCATAACCAACCCCTAGCCATCTAGCGGAAGCTCATCAAACTAATCAGATTACAATTTTCGCTACAGCCGGTAAACTTACGCCATCTAGCGTTCTTTGTATCATCGATATGGTCGATTATACCACGCAGACAAATAAAATTCGAATGTACTTTCTACTGAACACGTAAGCCAAATTCTTCATATTTGCATAACTAAAATGTGAGTACATATGACTCGTCATAAAATGTCATGGGACGCATTGTCTTTTACAATTTTCTTTAATTTAGATCGTTCGGCACCCAGGGCCAACTCCCGCCGCTCCCTAGCTATTGCTCTGCCGCTCTGAACTTAACAGAACTGCAAGAAATGCAGATATTGCGAGTGACGCGAGCAAGAAAAATTTACGAAATGTATTTTTATTCGTATAAAGTTTGATATCGAGGATGTCAATTGTCCCTTTGTGCCCCCTGCAGGTGCTCTTGGCCGTCTGGAAGAAATAATGCAAGAAAGACGTGGAAACTAATTCCATCTTGAGTATCCTCTTGTCCTGCTTCTCTTAGATTCTAGTAGTTTTGATTTATTTTACCTCAATGTTTGCCCCCTTGCCTCCCTAGAATTAATTTCCGTCCAAGTTTGGGGAGTGAAAATGCCTATTGTCCCCCTGTGGTTGCACCACTGCACCCCCTTCGTTCGTAGTTGCTTTGAACTTTAATCCATTTGAAAATGCATGATTCTCTTTTAGAGTATAATATCGTTTAATAACGGCGATAAGATTCCTCTACACTAAATTTCTAGGTAAAAGTATAATAATGTAGGGACATGGACCTCTGAAAGGGAGCAAGGATGGCCATACCTTTCCCTTAGAAATCGAATGTCAACCTAAAAGTATATTTGATTTCAGTCATAGTAAATTACATTTATGGGATAATTTCAAATTCAAGTGGTGTTCTTGAGGGGGCAACACTATTATCGGGGTAATATACCACATGGAAAAATACCTTGCTTGTCCCTTCGTGGGAAAAATTTACAACGTCCATGATTAGGGGGGGGGGGGGGCAATTTCGTTCCCTTGCCCTTCGATTTCACTTTCACTTGTTTCTTTCTCTTCCTTTCCAAGCTTAAGATCCACTAAATAACAGAGCTCTTCAAAAGAGTTTATTTAAACAAAACTGAAAAATTCATTTTTGGAGTTACGTTCCTCTGGTTCTCATACGCCGATATATTCATGGCCAAAATATCAGGCAGACCCAACACACACAGTGCTGTGCTGCAGGTCACCAGTGACTGTGGGATAAGTGAAAAAACAAGATTGACGCACCGTGCTCCCTGATTATCCACAAAGGTCAGCCCCAGAGGGGGAATTTGTCAGTGACTGGGAGATTTTCAACAACGGTTTAATAGATGCTGCGGCCTCAGTAACCCAGCGACAAATCCTTGGCTCCCAAGGGGAGCGCGCGTTCAAGCGATCACGTGGTCATTATAGGAAGACATTGCCTCCATACCGATGCAAGTATGGGACGGCCGATTCTGTTTGCCAGTCACGGTAACAAGCCGTTACGTAAGTGCATCTCGCTTGTCTCCTTCTCGACACTCGTAACGCGCATACCAGTTCGCGACCGGGTGACTGTGTAACCAGTGCTGCTTTGGTGGAGGCGCCGCTTGCCAAAAACCACTCTCACGTGACTATTGTTTACGGATGCCGACCGACTGAAAATAAGGTGAGTTTGTTTTCAGCTGAGGTTTACAATTGCTGACACTCTCTTTTCCGATCTCTTTGTTGTCGCGTCAAATTCGTGCCTGGATGAAGTGTGATATGTGGTGTTCCGGACACAGGCCTGTAGCTACATAACATTGGGTGTGCATATTGGAATTGTTTCAGTGTTTCAAGAATCTCTTTCTAAAATATCCCTTCAGTTCATTGTCAGAAAACATAATGGAAGTGCTTTATTCGCCCATAGAAGAGATTGGATTATTGGCTGATTACTAGATTTCTTTAAAATCGTAAGTGATATTTTAATTAATGGTCGATAAGCTAGTGCTAGGTTGATGTATATTTCAGAGACCAAATTGGAATATACAAGGTGACTCAAAAGTTCGATCGCATAGTATTACTCGGTTATTAGTGCACATAGCAAAAAAAAAAAAAAAAGAAGAGAATTGATTGATTTGGTTTATTTCAACGGGGTGTAAGGGGTGACCTTCCACGTAGTACACCCAAATGTCAACCTCACTTCCACGTTAGTACACCCTGGACTGAAGACTAACGAGGCTCTGGCGACTGGTCCCATGGCCAGTATAATTTTGTTTGTATTGTCCTGTTCTTTTGTCCTTATGTGTGCTGAGTGCCCCTTTGCAGCCTCAGCTTTTAGCGAAAGTCAGAACATTTTAATATTTTATGATTTTAGTTCTGCAACGTTAGAGTTGTGATTTGTAACGATAAGGGGCTGGACCCCGTATAATGTGACGGGTGCAAAATAGCCTTAGTGCTGACGCACCCAAAATTTTAAATTCAAATTCAAATTCGAAATTCGAACGTCTAACGTACCGCCAGCATAGCTTTTCTCCGAATAGTGGGTTTTGGGGATTTTTGTGGGCTGCCTGATTGGTGGGGCGTTTTTGATATGTTGGAGGCGTGTATCTGCAATAGAGCAAAATGGCATCCGGGCTACATGTGGAAAGATGGTAAACTAATAAACATTAGAATCCTACGTTTATTATTTAAGTGGGTGTTCCTACCTTTACAGTCTTTATCATTAGTTCCAATCGTAGGCTAAAGATATAATAATTATGTATAAAAAGAAAGGAAGGATAATAATTGAAAATCAGGAAGAAGAAATTTAGTAATATAAAAGATGTCATTACTCGCAGACGGTTAGCAAGCAGTCCAGTCAGGAAATATTCATGGAATGCTTATGTCAGAGTGCCGAGGTGGATTTACTGAGGAGGAGAAGCAGGAAATGGGCGAGTAGGAAGGAGGACACCTGAATAACTGGAGATTGTTGTGTGGAAAGGGGGGAGAATAAATAGTTGTTGAAAGAGAGTTCGGGGGGATTCAATCGGGAGTCGTTGGTGAAGCAGGAATGGGTGATTATCTCCGCAGTTCCGAGGAGATTGACGTATATCGCTCAGACGGGTAAGAATCCTTACTTTCATATCCAAATATGTGCCGGGTCCAACCATAACGATGTAAAATGCATTTGAGTGAGCGAGTTCTTTAAAGTCCTTTTAAAGTTGTTCTTTCACCTCTCGCAGATGAGGCTATGGAGGCTTACCATTATTTATTATTAATGCGTAAATAGGATCGAGCTTACACACCCCAGGAAATCGATCCATATAAATGAGGAACACATGTATGCTAAGGAGTACGTAAAAACTTTAATTTTCAAATATTTTTTTCAGAATTATTGAAAAACGTATAGAACATAAATAAGTTTCTGAACAAACTGTCAAGCGCTATTTTGGAGTTTTTATTTTAAATCCTCATAGTCATTGGCAGCGACTTTTGCCCCCCCGCACAATACTAAACCTTATCTACAAAGGGAAATATACTGCTTTCCACCCAGTTTTGGCACCTTGCCACCCCCCCCCCCTGGTTTTGGAACCCAATCACCGCCACTGCTCATAGTTTCTAGTGAGAAGGGTGTGCTTGCATAGCCTCACACAGTTTCTTGATGCCTGGTTGTGCACTTGAAACTTTCAAGCGGAGATTCGGCTTTAAATTTAGTATATTTTGGTACTTGTTTTTTAGGTACACCACGGATGAAAACCCCACTCTTCTAGCGGATTGCGTACCCCCTTCAAGTTGCTCATGTACCCCTAGAAGTACGCGTACCACAGTTTGAGAACCACTCATCTACAATGCTTCAATTTTCGAAACAGTGTTGAAGTTTACAGTAGTACGAACCTCAGTAGCCGTTAGCACATGTTTCGCCCTGAATACCGTAAGTCGTCGCAATACAGAGTAAACAGTGGCGGCGATTGGCGTCCAAAACTGGGGGGCAAGGTGCCAAAACTGGGGGTGCAAGGACAGTTTAATTTCCTTAGTATATGAGGTTTAGCATAGAGCGCCCCAATCGCCGCCACTGAGAGTAACTTAAGGAATTGATGACGATAATTACATGCAAGGTAAAAAAAGCGAAAACATGACCCCCCCTCCAATTAACAGCTAGAAAATTTTAAAACATGCACAAGTGGCAATCTAGCTACGCCTCTGGTGACTGGCGTCGCTCCGTTTCTGCTTAATCACGAAAAGGCCAAGGACGCCATTCAAAGTTACCAAGTGACACTACAGATATTCGAAGAATTACAAACTGAAATACTCATCACCTTTTCTCGCCAGGGGCCCCGGGTTCGAATCCCGGCCTGGGCGTGGATGTTTGTGAGTGTTCATTCATCAATTTCATCATGTCATCACTCATCCCCATCTTCGCAAATTAGCTAAAAGTGGAAAAGAAAACCGAAGTAAAATAAAGCAAATAAAGCAATCATCAACTTTTCTAGTGGTCTTGTCGGAAGGTTTGCACGTGTCAGTTTTACTTTTCCTGTAGTTAAAGTCTTAAATTCTCAATTTACCCAGTACAGTACGGTTTTGCCTTGACGTACGGTATGTCGGACGAAGCATGTCGCAACATGGTGGTATTTTCAGCTACAATTGAGGCTCGTATACTAGTGTACGTACAGTCACGGACACATGTGGATTGTAACGACTCCATTTACTTTAAATAGGGTCGTTACAACCCAGAAGTGCCCGTGACAGTACAACCGCAAGGTTGGCAAGCACCGTAGATTGAAACCCATTTAGTTTGGACAACTTATTTTGGGCAGTCGCCTCGGACACCGAAGCAAAAAGCCATCACAAACGTCACAGAGTGAGCGACAATGAAGAAAGCAATAAATTCATAACGTTCTTTCGTTCATCTTTTTGCCCACTTCACCTTTCGCTCGAACGAGTCTCGCCTTCCACAGTCGGATGAACTACCAATATGGTGTCGTAAGCAAGGCTCGAAATGGAAATTTTCAGGAAACGTAACGCTTTGCTTTCGTTAACATGGTGTTAGCTTTCATTTCTTTTCTTCATTGATTGCTACAGCGACGAGATTAGCGACTAGTGAAATGACGTGCTCTATTACAATTAATAATATTAAGATACTTACATACACACTAAATAATATCAAGTATATTGGACATGACTCTTCTGGAATTTTTCTTCTCTTTATAAAATTTGAAGACAGAAATCGTGAATGGTAGTCAGCTCGCCCAACTGGCGGAAAATTTGTCTCAATTACAATTATTTTTAAACAACCATTTTTATTGTACGTTGTTCTTCAGAATGCCAACAATACGTCTGTTCAGCTTGGTATCAGAAATATAAAAAGTATGCAGGAAGAACGATTTCATTAGTTTAATCAGGGAAGATATAAAAGACGAAAGTGTGAATGAAAGAGGAATGACAATAAAAGGAGAACCCAAATTTGTGTAAAGATCTTGTGAAGAGGATAGCTCTGTCAGAACAACAGAAACTACAACACAAGACAATTCGTAATAATTAAGAATTAAAAAAATTAAAAACCACTATTTAGGCCTATGGCCTTTAAATACACCATAATAAACGTGTTTTGTTGCTATAAACGGAAGTTTTAATGCACTTTCTACTGTTCTTTTAGGTTATTTTAGTTAATCCGGACTTTCGTTAAACTCCCCTCACCATTAGTCCGCATTAACGAGGTTTTACTGTATCTTCAAAAAATTAACGAACCGGAAGTGTCCCTTACCGTTTCTAATGAAACTGAACGGGAGGTTCCTGATATTCAAGAACCGAAACGCCGTTCTGGTCCGTAAGTTCAACTCCAACTTGTTTATTTGTGTTACAACTGGGTAATGTTTTGCTAACTGCATTCTCGCCTGTCAAGTTTACTTCAAGCCATTCGCCAGTGTAGCGTCGAGTCCGATTTCACCAAATGATAATCTCTTAATCTCCATGTCTGTCGGCCTCCTTACTGAAGGAAGAGACCTCAAACATGCTGTGTACATTTGACATGGAAAGTCAAGGTGCGCCAGGGTTGCCAATTCCATAATTAAAATACACATTTAAGTCAGCTTTACACGCAGATAGGTTACCGGGACGGATCAACAGTCATGGAGTGCAATCATAGGCGTAGCTACGGGGTGTGCCGGGTGTGCCTAGGCACACCCAAATGGGCTGCTTTATCGAAGAGAATTAAAGACAGATATTTCAATAAGAGAGAAAATAAGCGGCAGTTTGTAAGAAGTTGAAAATGTCATTATTACCTGGTACAAACGTGTGCATTATCGCTGATGAAACGAGTGTCTATAGTTTTTCGATTTTTTGATGTCCTTGGAGAAAGAAGATATTTACTGCATTCTACTCTGTACTACAGCGCCTTTCTTCTATACATGTCACAAGCTGCACGTGTGAGAGACAGCTTTCTCCAAGCTTACCCAAGTTAAAACTAAATTAAGAGCAACTCAGAAGCAGGATAGATTGGAAGCCCTGCTCTTGCTATTTGTGGAACAGGAAAAAGCTTAGTCTATTCTATTGATGTAAATGAAGTTATTGATGAGTTTAAGAACATTGTACCCTTTGACAGACGTCTCTTGTTATAGATGACGTGTATTTTGATGTATTTGTTTGTAACATTTATGAACATTTTGTGTGTGTGTAATTTCTATGCAATTTGATTTTTTTCTACTACATATATTCAGAAATTTCCAACACTGTCATGTAGTGAATTTATATTCCTTTACAAACATCAGTGCAGTTAAAGAGCCAAGTGAGTGTGTTGCAAAATATGCTATTAAAAAGGTACAAGACCTCATTTTTTTGTGCACACCCAAATATAAAGTTCTAGCTACGCCTATGAGTGCAATTCGGACCACCCCGGAGGAATCTGAACTCGGAACCCCTTAATTACAATGTGCCAAGTGACAAGAATAGATACTGAAACAATGTGGACAGTAGCGACAACTTTATGAAAAACGTTGGGTTGGTTGAAAACCGATATTTGTTTTATAAATTTGTGCAACAACACGTCATAAGCAGGAACGGCGCTACGGGGGGCCGAAGCCCCCCCCCCCCCAAACCGGCCTCAACCCCCCAAAACCGGCATCAGCTCCCCCTGTAGCTCCCCAAGATTTTTGTAGTATGGTAGACGCATTGTGACCGAAAACTTAAAAAGTTTAAGTTTACATTTTCCATTATTAAAATTCCCTTGAGGCAAGTACAATGTTCAAGAACATTTTCTAGTTCCGTTAGATCGCAAAGTTACTTTTAATACGATATGTTCTAAAATCAAGGGGAAGGGGTATATGAAGATATGCCTGGATAGCAGTGGCTACCATTTGATACTACGTAATGGGCCAATCATGAGTGCCAAACTTGCTACGAAATCTGTTCACTGCCTCGTAGGTGGACGACGTATTCAGTGGCTGTGAGATTGTTCTTAATTGTTGGCATATGCAGCTAAACGTGTACATTATTAGGCTCCATAAATCGTATTTGCTATATTTCTGAATAAATCTAACAGATGTATAAAATGATTTTTTTTTAAGTAGGACAACGTTCAACATCTAAAGAGCCGTCAATGTTATTTTCTGTTTGTTAGTTCCTCATTCGAGTACCGACAATGGTATGAGTGTTATCGATGTTCTCTCATTGTTTTCATCGTTATATCTATCCTTATCGTTGCAAATATTCAAGAGGGAGAAATAGGACGTTAGGAAATCAAAGAGTACACAAAGTAACTAACTTAATTTTTAAATGTTAAGAATTGGAAAGATTAAAATTGGACCTCCCCGCCCTGCTTATCTAGCAGCAATACTGCTGCCTTGAAATTAAGGGGTTCCGAATTCGATCCCCGGTGGAGGCACATATCATTAAGTGGCTAGGATTCCACTATAAGCTGTAGGTCTCGTCTCAATTAGCTTCTGTGTATATAGTGGATCTTAATACAAATCAAAGCAAGTAAACATTTTTGCATACGATGCAAAAATCAGCATGCTTGAGCAAAATTCATTCTTCGCAGCCCTACGCCTACATGCTAATTAATTATTATTTATGATGTTAGAAAATAATTCCTGCAGTACCGTCAAAGTGGCCAAATTTGATTCCGTGAATAAGAATAATCAATCTTTGAAGCACATCTCATAAAACTACTAATCCAATCTGATCAATATTCAGAGCATAATATATTCTGAAATAAAATTATAATCTTCAGCAGTCACTTCTCTAACCAAAGTGTTCAGTGCAAGAGTTGCAACTACATATATTCATTGATTTTATGTCAATATATTTGTCTCGTAGTGGAGGTGAATTTGTAGTGAAAATCTTTTTGTTCCTTGAGAGTGGCACGTCCAAAGTGGACGATTTCTCTCACATCCTCCCCATTTTTAGCCCTATGTTCTGAATTCCAGTCGTTGAACAAGAAAAGTAAGATATTTGATCAGGGAAGAGAAAATGATATCATTAATATAGTTTCTATTCAAGGGTGTTTTCGCTTATTTGATGCCTACTTTATTAAGTTAGTGCCACTTCTCTGAAGCTACAATCTTTATACGCTCCCTACTGTTGTGATTTGGACGGATTAGAGTCATGGCACAAGACTACTAGAAGGAAAGGCTGGGGTCAGACACGCCTCTTTTCGCGACTGCCGCGGGTGTGACGTCATGGGCGGACAAAACCCAGCTGAGTCTTTACCCCATACGGAAAGAAACGTGGAAGGGCTGATCTGTTTTGTTCTTTTCGCTCCTTTTTTCTTGTATTTCTGGATTGTTGGGTTCAGGGTGCGAAATCCTGGAGTGGACGAGGGGGATTTCCCCCCACCAATAATCTTGGCCTCAAAAATCCCCCCACCAAAAATTTCACGGGGGGGACAGTTTTTGTTATAACAAAGAAAAGATAAGCAATCACTTTTAATTTCAAATATACTTTACTAAGAATAATATCGAAAACACACACAAATTAGTGTGGCTGTGAGTGTTGAATGCTTTCTCTCTCAAGAGATCACTAACAAATCTACATCAATACACACAATAAAAGTAAAACAAGAATGCAAAACAATAATAACTATGAAATCTAATTGATTTATATTAACATAGTGCACAAACTAAACAAAAACTTACACATAATAAAACCACTTCAACTGCCATAATTTATTAACATCTTTAACCTGTTAGTAAAGGAATTAGCTGCTTTACACTATCTGATATGTATGAAAGTAACAAATTAATTTCTAATTAATAATCACAATAATTATTTTAATTGAGTAATTTATTTTTACTTTTAATAACATTGAAAAATATGTACATCGTATAATTCACACATATGTTTGTGGGGAGGGGGGTTTTAGGTTAAGAAGTTTCTCCCCCTCACCAGTTTTCGATGATTTCGCACCCTGGTGGGTTGTGAGATTTTGCAGTTTACAATACCTTCAGTGAGGTGTTGCGACGTGTCGTAATCTCCGATGAAAAAATAAAAACAGCGGGTGACAATATATAACTGAACACATCGCATCTAACGAGACTTGTTAGTGGATTGCGATACCAGTAGTCTCATTACACAACATCAGGTTACCATACACTTCAATTGGGTTACAATTATTAGAATAAAAAATAATAATATTGTAATTTATAATAAAGGCTCTCACGAGTATAGTAAGATAAAAACTGCAAGCATATACCCCCAATTTAATATCCTGCCCCACCAAAATTCCTATGTCAATTTTAGGTTCACTGTTGGTATTGAAGAGTTAAATCTCGACCTCCTCCAAATAATTTAATTCTCAATCGCCACACCAAAATTCCCACAACAGTCTAAGCGCAACAGTAATTAATACTCAAGACTTGGCTATCTCCCATCCTAGTGCTCAATTTCCTTACTATAGAGTTGGAAACTTCCCCAACCAAGGGTAATTCCACATCAGAATTCATGATAAAAATTTAAGGTTTAATATGTAATAGCTGGATATTGTGCACCTCAAATAGATATACCGTGTTGCCGAGAGGCGACACTGGTATGTTTCGTCGCGTGAAAATTCCATCTCTTCTCGTGTCTAGTCTCGTTAACAACACTAATAATACACAGTAACTGTTATAATTCCCTTGGAAATACACAACTTGCTATTTATATATGAGTGATGCTTAAATGACAACGTAGTTCAACTTCCGTCCTCCATTGTTCTATTATTTATTCAGTCAAATTTTCATCACAATCGCCCCCCCCCCCCCAAAGTTAAGTGGACGCAACCAGCTTTCACATACCCGCCTGTGGGCACCCCTGTTCGACATCCCACTGAACATTTCTCCCTGTGTAGTTCAAAGATTCATAAGACTCACAACTGTAATCTGAATAAGGAAAATTAATGATGAAATAAATATCAATAGTCGAAGCAAAGTTACCAAATTTGAAGAAGTTAAGTGAAAACAGCTCCTCTCTCACTCGTAAAAGAGAGCAATAGATGAGGTTGTTTTCTTTTACATATTCAACTTATCCATAATTTTGGCTTTCTGCCTTTATTTAACAAAACGCATGACCAGGCATATTAACTTCAATTTTACATGAAACTTTAGGTTTCAGACGACCTAAAAACTACCGATTCAATACATATGTTAATAGCTGTATAATCCAATTCTGAAGACATACATTATCTTGGATCCTAAGCGAACCTGTATATTCAGTCCCAGCTAGCTTCTGGGCATAATGACGGCTCTTTTTTGTTCATAATGTCTTCATTGATTCCGCTGCGAAACCGTGGCGCGGAGCGATCTGTCCGCCCGTGACGTCACGTCTGACGTCAAGGACCACGTGATCAGGTATGGCCCCAGCCTTCCTTCTAATAGTCTTGGTCATGGCACACTATGAGGCAGAATGGGAGCCAAAATAAAGACCTACAGCAGCTGCTTGCAATAATTGACACATTCAAAATTTACTTTTACGAACTTTATAAGTTTTGTGTTATTGAAATGTTCATATCCCCATCAACGGTTGTTTGTGACAAACATTCGAAATCTAATTGGTGACGAGAGGTTGAGTGCTCTATCTGTTCTGTCCTTTGAAGAGCTTGCAAAATCTTTGGATTTAAAAAAGGTTGTGGCTGCTTATAAAAACAGACATATCTTATCGTAGTTTCTTGCTGTGGCTCATCTTCTCACTTTAGCAACAAGTTAGTCACACTGTTTATATAGAAACAGTGTTACGTGTAGTATTTATACGAATATCCAGCGAGTTGATAATGTAATGAGTGTAGTTTCCACGGTGTATTTTGTACTCTTCACATGAATAGTAAGACACTGATATTATTCCACTCAATAATGGCTTATGAAAAGATACAATATAAGTATTACATTTTATTTGACATAAAAGATTCGTGCCTAAAAGTACTTTTGTATATGATGGAACAAAATGCAACATCTTATTGATTTATCTTGAGTTCTGATTGTAAAATATGCAAGCGGTAAAATTATACCCTAAAAGTATGAAGTAAGTACATTTTAGCCGGTATTAGTTAGCCCCCGAGAATTTGACTCCGAAATCTGTAGCCCTCCCCCCACTTATTTCAGGCTGGCGCCGTCACTGGTCATAAGTAGGCTGAGGGTTTGCTCTAAATTGCCTTTTCTTTATCCTTGGCCTGAAATTGTAGAGACTTTTACGTTTAACCCTAGAACACTACCGTACGTAAAATTTACGTATGCTTCGGGCTCAATTCCCTCCCCTTCCTCCCTCATCGCACCCACCTACCCCTCCGCCTATGGTATTCCTCAGGCATTATGTCAGGCGCTTGGCAGCACTGTGGTAAGGAGGGCGGAAGCAGTGAACGTCTTTAGTTTGTGCGTTATGTGGGACTCTGTACATCAATAATACGTAGCGATAGTAACAGAAGAAAAATCTTGCACGTAATTTTGACGTGCATGTAGTAATAACGCCATTTGTATTCACGTAAGATTTGGATGAATTTTTCTAAAATATCTCATTTTTCTATAATATCATCAACATCCCAGCGATCAATGGATACATTATTCACACTCACAACTTCTACAACAATCAGGGCAACTCAGAAAAGAGACTATTCTCACGAATTCAGTTCATGCTTCACCTCCATGAGAACTTGACCAAGATCTGGCAGGAGCAAAGGCTAATAAATCCGGGACTGTCACAGGAGTTAAGGAAGTCAATTTTAAAGGTACTGGGGAAGGAAGGGACAAGTACAGTAGCAGCCACGTCACAAGGGAACAGAAAGTATTGCAGTTTCTGCAACTACAAGGAAAGGAGGATGACAACTACGTACTGCTCCTGTGAGAAGCCAATTTGTGGAACACTACCGTACGTAAAATTTACGTATGCTTTGCGCTCAAATCCCTCCCCTACCTCCCACCTTGCACCCACTCATCCCTCTGCCCAGCAGTGCCTCAAGTTGTCTGTCGGACATAAGGCAGCACTGTGGTAAGGAGGGTGCAAGCTCTGATCGTCTTGATTTGGTTTGTTATGTTGTGCACTGCACGTCACTTTTAAGAAGCTGTGTAATACGAGAAATATCTTTCACGTAATTTTGACATTCGTAAATTCGATTTGGATACTTAGATTTTGAAAACGAAAGTTTAGAAGCATGCACTATTTTCTTGTAAGACTTTAAAATTACATTTGTTTCTTATTTACAGCGTTATGAATATTATTATTGTTTGCTTCTCATTGTTCGAACTTTTCGCCTTCATTCTTAATGTACGAACGGGCTTGTCAAGCAAGACCTTCTCTTAAAATATTCTATGTTTAAATAAAACAATGTTTATACATTTTAAAATGGAGAATAGAATTCCAATATAAGGAAAAATAAATAAAATAATGTTCACAATGAATAGAAATTTGTTTTCATGATGTAGAGGCTGTTTTAAAAATAGATTCCTTCACGTACGTAAAATTTACGTAGCGGTAGTTACACTGTAATATTGGAACACGGTAGTGTTCTAGGGTTAAAAACAGTTTCAGGCCATTTCTAGGATAATTACATGAGTCTCATAATGGCTGTTTTTGCCAATTTAGTCATAAGTGACTATGTAGCACTTACCTGCTTTTTGAGTGCCTAATCTGGGAAAATGACAAAAGATATACCGATGTTTATTAATTTTAGTGCCTATTTTGTAATATCGGTGTTTTTCTTTTCCTATCTAATATGCCTATCCGTCCATATCCTGGTTATAAGTCCTTGTCCTTCCTTACTTTCCTAATAACGAAGTGTAATGCAAATTCTATAGAGCACTGAAAAGTATATTGGAGATGTGACAAATTTTTATGAAATATTTTGACAACACTCAAGTCAGTAATTAAGTTGTTGGGATTCTTTAAGTATATAATTATGAAACATATTGTTTTATTAAACGCGGAGTATTTGTATCTAAAATAAAATATAATAACAGACAAGTTATTGGGTGCGCTCGAGCCCCATAGGCCCTTATAAGTTGGCGCCAAAAATGTGGATGAAATGTGCATAACATATAGCGCTCTACAGGTGAAATATTACACAGTTAACATGCCACTGTGTTCTTTTTATCACGCAGATTGTCACCCGTTAACATAAGCACGCGAAGAATCCGTGACTCAAGTTGTTATGAAAACAGTTCTGTGGGGATAAAGACACATAAGCTTTCATAATATCGTAGAGATTGATTACGCAATACCTTGCATTTCTTCTAATTGTTGTGCTACGACAATGACGCAATCACGAATGAACGAAGAACGAAGCGAATAGCAAAGTCTCCGGGCTCAGAGTAATGTGCTACTAAGTAAGAAGTTCCAGGTTCGAATACTTGGATATACGTGCGTACCGAGATCAAAATTTAATGGCCTCTATACGCTGTGAAGGTTCGTGCGACTCGTCTCATCTGTCTTGATACCATCCCTATTGTTTTCATCAGTGCATCATCATCGTCATCGTCGCGATTAATCCAATATGTAGAAGAGCTGCATAAAAATCTAAACGAAGAAGTTCTTCCAAGACGTCAAAAACCAATCCAATACCTTCTAAAATATACAATATATGGAAATTTAAATGAATTATTTCAGAAATGAAAATTCTAACATTATTGCCAATTTTACTGTCTGTGATTTGCCTCTATAATCTTTTAAAAAAAAAATCTCATACAAATTATTTCGTCTATATTCTTAACGGAATATCATAATTTAATTCAATATTTCTTAATTAAAGTTTTGAGGAACAGAAAATACTTGAAATGCATCTTGTCCATATCAAGTTAAGAAAATTTAGGAATAAAAAGATAAAAGTTTGTATGCAATCGAGCAATATTTGAATTTCAAGTGTACATTATGATACGTAGAATCAGTGCTTTTAAGAATATGTGCAAGGGCAAAATTGCTCTCATTCGCAGGTCCGATCTTTCGTAACTCTTCTATCTTACCCACCAAGCTACTTATGCTGTGTTTACAGTTTTTTTTCTGTACGCCATTTGCCCTCGCAAAGCCAGTTTCAATCTTACGAACTTGATTCAAGACTTGTCTGGCCTGTCAAGCATTGCGCTTGTAAGGGCATTTCATGTGATAAAGAAGAAACATCGTTACATTCCCCAACTGTTAAAATTGTATTTGTGCCTTGTCACATTGAGATTGTAGCTACATGGTCAACGCATTTAGTATTACAGTGTGTTTTGTACAATATGTATTGATACAACAATTATTTGTCACCTTATGAGATTCTACAAGGGCATGCACGAAATTATTTCATGTCTATAATGTCGGTAAATGTAGCTAGTTAGGTAGTTACAATGGCAAATTAAAAACAAATCGTAAGATAACTGATTTGACATCATTTACTGACACTAAACATTTGTAGGTAACGTGTGATTCTGTCTGGATACCTATTTGATCATGGTGGTTGAGTATGTTTTGCAATATATTGGAAACTAGTTTTCGTATTAAGAAGAGTGGGTGAAGAAAAGTGAGAAGGGTGCACATATTAAAGAAAACTGTGTGATGATCATTTTATATTTTTCATATTTAACGTCGCTCTTATCGCGCTTTTGGATACTCGCAACAATTAAATGTTGATTCCATTGTATTGGTAAATGTACTTTGAACAGTGAACACTCACACCCGATCACGACTCGAATTGGAACGCTGGATAACAAGATCGTGAGTCAACTATTTCAATGTTTCAATAACCGAACGAAACAATTTTGCAGCTTTCTAGATTGTCTTGCCTCAAAACCTATTCAAAGTATTGATAGCATAATTAACACTGTCGTTTGGTGTCATTTTATCCACTTAGTCGTTCTTCATTCACACATTATCGATGAAAATGTGTACGAATACACAGAACTGTAAAAAATCCACTTACCATGTCTGAATTTAACACGTAATTTGTTCTTCATGGACTGCAGTAAATCATTTATTTTATATTTTATGGAATATTTCTCGACATCGAGCTTCGGATAGTGTATGCAATCGAGAAATACAAGTCACTGAATAGGAAAATTCAACCCTACCCACAATTCTTAGCTTGACACTTGACCACAGTGGTCACTCCGTGAAGCGTTTTCGTTTTCGGTAAGCATTCAAATGAGCTCTGCACAGGGAAACGGGTCAACTGAACGCGTTTGTGAAGGACAAGGTGAGAAAATTGCAATAACCAGTGCCGGATCTACAAGCCGCAAAACCCCGCGCTGCGGGAGGGGGGGGGTGGAGACAAGTAAGCCTTTAGGGGGCCCTCAGCCATTGGCACATTACGGGGTTTGTATAAGCGTATGTAACAATAAACGTAATTACTCAGGGCTACAGAAACGAATACAATATACCTTGGTATGCAGGTAAAGGTAATGGTCCCTGTGCATATAGCACTGTGCCATGAAGGCCCCTCATATTTTCGATGTGGAAGTGATGTGATCAGCACCACGCTGCGGCCGCCTTTAGTCCTTCTTTCCCCCCCCCCCCCGTACCATTTGATTTGAGGCTAGGTGGGTCCGAGAGCCGCATTGTGTGGGGAAAAAGCCGGAAAAATCCCGACCTAAGATCACCCACTCCGTGTTTCCCGCGTGGCAATCAGACTATAATCAAATGAGGCTAGCATTTCACGAGAAATGCAGTGGTGAAGATTTCGTCAACCTGCCTTTCTTTAATCAGGAAAAAGTTCGACTGCATGATTGTAACAAATGTATCATTTTCCAGGTGTATGAAACCAGTGTCATATTTACTATATCGCATCACGTTCTCTGACATCACCTCCTTCCCATTTAAAATTGTAAGTTGAATTCAATATGGCGGCTACCAATATGGCGGACGTCCGCTTGGAACACACCAATGTGGTTCCCCTTAAGCCTAACCTGTTTCTATCATGACCAATTGTACCCAGCCTAACTCCTTTAATTTTTATAGGGGGTGTTAAGGGACTTTGGAATCAGCCTATAGGCCCTTGTATGTGACTTTATCAACATGAGATCAATAATCACACACACACGCATACTTTATATATGCATATACGTTCTTATATATGATGTGTGTGTGTGAAAGTAGGTAGGTAGAGGGGGCCTTTGATAATATTTTGCGGAGGGGGGCAAGCTTTGTAGATCCGGCACTGGCACTAACATTCAGTTTCCATCGGCACTGAACAGAAACCGCAAATTACCCTGCACTGAAGAGAAACGAGTAATAACAAGATGGCTGTCGCAACTGCTAATTAACCTTTGTTGCTACCAAAGTCACAGTATGTTTATAAACACTTGCACTTGCTCCTTGAGATTTAATGCTTATTTTTTTTCATTGCATCTCCAAGCGTTTTGCCCAAGCAGCTGCCCTTGAACGCTCATCACGCAAATGCACGTCTAAGGTAGGTATATGGAAGAAAGGTCACATTTAATGACGTCACCAAGAGTATAATGCTTATTCTTGATAATGCTTTTCCTGCTGAACTTCCGTTGTGTTTTGAAAGTTTTGACCAGATTCCCATTCCAAGTCACGGAACTGGAAAGTAGCCAAAGGAGACCCGGAATGCTTGCAACCACAGATGTTACAAAAGAAGTTGCAGCGCCAGAGCATGCAACAAGTGCCATGGTTTTTCCCCATTGTTGCCTAAGCGACAGAAAGCATGTGCAAACTAAGTTGAAAGGTGAAAAGGGAGGGGGGGGGTATGTCCGCTTAGCAACAACAAAGGTTTCTGCGGGTAGTACGATACAAACATCCCCTTTTCAAATGTAATATTATTCCCAAATAAAATAGCCCATGGCAACATCAGAAGTGATCGCTTATTCACTTTCTAGTGCCTTCTCACACTACCCGAAGCACTCAGTTTTTGGCTTGTCAGAAGCAGTGCTGTAGTACCAAAATTTCCACACAGAATAGGCTGTTTCGTTAAAAGTTAAATGGAGACCATGTTTACATTAAATTTGGATTGCGTATCCATTAAATATATGGATGAAAGCATTTACTAATTATGATGATGCTACACCCATAATTTTCATAAAAGACGCATTTTTTAAATAAAAAATATCCAATGCGCAGCCTGTTGTTGCATTTTATTTTCTTGTTAGTATTGCTTTTGTGAATTATACTTTCTGTAGTTTTAATAACTTTAATAATACTGCTAATTACACTAAAAGTGAAATATTTGGAAAATACTTAAATAAAAATTGAAAAAGAAAGGAACAGAAAAAGAGACAACTCACTCTCTTTTTCGTTCTCTACGTGGATAAAACTTTAATACAAGAGACACACAAATTGTTGCGTTAACGACTTGAGCCTTTATAGTCTTCCATCAATTGTTGTGGGAAAGAGAAATAAGAGTTTTGATAACAAAAGGTAGTTATCAATAAGTTCGCTCCTACATAAATAAATATACACGAAACGAAAGTAGAAAGTATACGGATTGTAGGAGGGTATTCTCTAATGAATGCCTACTGTTAACCACACGGTATATGACGGATACGCTGTATACCTTTGACTACAGCCCTGGTCAGAAGCCTAGGTTATGCCTCATCCAGCGTTCCCTGTTTTACAGACTACCCAGCCAGTACAATAATAATCAACTAAGCCAACAGACATTATTGAAAATCGGACCCGTTTAAGTTGGCTGTTGTGTAAAAACTTACTGTAGGTTGTAATTTTCTCTTGTTAGTGGCTAATGTATTTGGAATCTTTTGTTAAATAAATAAAAATATCACTTCCGTTCATCAACCGCGCGACATGGTTAATTTCCGAACATTTGTATGTTTGAGCTTCACCATCTTGAAACTCGTTGAACGATTTTGCTCAAACGCAATACCAAACCAGACTAGTCCTCTATGTGACAATTTCAGCTCATTGCTCTCATTTACAGTCAGATCGTGGCCAAAAATTGGTGCCTTACTCCTATTTTGCAATTTTCATCCTCCCCCTCAAAGTATTTATAGAACCTAATGATGTCCTAAGATTATTGATGGTTTTGTTTTGTTAATATCCGAAAATATAGTCCAGAGAAGATTTGAAAATATCTGCAGAATTCACAGGAGGGGCATCGCCACTAAGTGGGAGTGAGTGGCTCTAGCCCACCATGAGATCTTCTTGACTCACTTTCCTACGGGACCATGGGTACATAAGAAATTTCCAGATTCGTTTGTAATAGAGCAAGAAACGTATACAGAGAGGGATAAAGAGAGAAACAGAAAGCTTTGTATGAAAAGAGGCAGAAAAGCCAGAAAAATAAGAGAGAAATACCTACAAATTAATATAAAAAGATACAGAAACAAGGGAAGAAATAAAGATGAAAAGTTAGGGAGAGTAAGAAGTAGATAGAAAGGAAGAAAATAGTAGAGAAACAGAGTAAGAATGAAAAGAAGGAAGATGAAGAACAATCGGAAAAGACACAGGAGTAGCGTAAAGAAAGAAAGATATATAGAAGAGAAAGCGAGAAAGGAGAAATTGAAAACGGGGAAGAAAGAGAGAAAACAGAAGAAGCAAGAAAGCGATAGAGAATAAAAAGAAGTGAGAGCAAGGAGAGCGAGATGAATGGTTAAGAACGGAAGAAAAAGAGAGAAGAAACACGAACTATACTACAAAGATTTTACGTTGAAATAGAAGCGGAGAATGCAGGCTCGGCCAGAACAGGAACTCGAGTTCATACACCTCCTGTGTGTATCAAATTACAAGGCATAAAGTTTTATTTAAAAGCATGTCCCGAAATTAGCTTCCTTTGTTTGTTGAGGTGTGAAAAATGTGGTTCAATAACTCAAAATAAAGCATTTCATTCTGTGTAGAGTGAGAGTAAATAAAATCAAGGTAACTTGCAATTTTATTGTATGTATGTGTGTACAGCAAGGATATACCAACGGGGGAATCGGTGGGGCTGCAACATCCTTCCACTCAAATTAAAAATAAAATAAAATATTGAAAAAAATAAGGAATATCAGATACAATTTACAGGGACATGTTGTTGAATTGTTGTTGAATTTGTGTTTTAAGTTCTCTTTATGCACAGTAAGGCTAATCGGGACTGGACCTACAGCTTAAAGTGGGATCCGAACCACTTGTGCCTCCACCGGGTATCGAACCCGGGAACCCTTGATTACAAGGCGGCGACACTACCACTGCGCCATCGGGGAGGCCCTACAGGGACATGTACAACGTATTAAAGTAATAAAAGTATATTACACATTACTTACATATTATACATGTCTTGAGAGGTACGATATTATCCTAGAGCATTGTTGTGTACTCAATCACTCGTTCGTTATTGTAAAAATGTATTTTTTACTACTTAACCTCCAAACATGTTTGAATTTTGAGTCTGCTTTATGCAAAGATAGGCTAATCGAGGCTCGGCCTATAGTTTGTAGTTCCAAACCACTATGTAGCTCCACAGAGTTTCGAACCCGACACCTCTTGCTTACAGGAAGACGACGTTACCATTAAGCCATCGTGGAGGTCCTAACCTTCAAATGGGAGAGATACGAATATGACCAGTACACACAAACGCATATGCATCACTAGCAATATAAGTTGCAACAGATTCAGCCCTCTTCAAAATAGTTTTCGTTATGTATATGTATATCTTAATGTTCTCGTGTGTGATATTCATAACGGATTTAGTTTGAAACAATAAGTAACCTTTGTCGCCTCGTTGGCTGAGGGCGTTAATTGGTCGTTTTTCGGTCTCGCTACCGAAGTTCCTGGGTTCGAATTCCGGACTGGGCGTGCGTGATCTTTGTGAGTGTCCCCCTTCAATCATCACTCATGCTCATCGTCGCGATTAGCCAAGAGTAGAGGAAAAGCAAAGCTAAATAAGAAAAACATAAATATAAGTTAATAACTTATTATGGTATTCCGGGACCACGAACGTATTCCAGCAGCTGTGAGTAAAAGTACATGAGTATAGAGTCCACAGGACAAACCACAAACATCCGCACTAAAAATTAGGGTAATATATTTTAAAAAGTTGTTACGTAATCATATGCTCTTACCGCCTGAGGTAACGAGCCATATTACATAGATCAGGCATTGGGATTTCAGGATAAGAAAGTGCCGTGTACCAGGTTACCTTTTACTGCCCTTGACCAGCCATTGCCTTTCCTTCTTACAGAGTTGCCAACTGCATGGGTATATTCCTACATTTAGTGATTTAGCGTAGCGATGAAAGTTTCTCGCAGAGACAAGCTATAAGGACTTTTTTAATACTGTTGCATATAAAAGTATGATGTTACAGTCTCAAAACTTTCGATTTCACAAAAGTGAACACATTGGTGTAGCCGGAAAGGCGTCACGGGGCCCGGGCCCCTCTCAGGATGTTGACAAATTAAATTGCTCTACAATGCAATTTCGTGCACAAATAAAGGTTGCCGTGTTTTTTTTAGATAAAAGAAAGTGCATTCTTTATTGATCGTCTATTGTTTTCGTGTTATACCAGGAAATTGAGCTGAAACCATATGCAAATGCTGTATTGTATGTCCTACAAAAATACCTTAATTTGCAATAAAACTAAATAGGTTAATTAACATCATAATCAATGCCCAAAATTGCTCATAAGTGACTGACATGCTTCTCATGCATGCCGGGTCTTTAAATCATGTAAATCTAGTATTTTACCTTATTTTTAACATTTCTCGTGAATTTCACCACAATCCTGGGTGCCAATATACGTACATAGTAAGTAAAAACAGTTGAACCTGAGTTATACGTATGTCAAGGTGAAGTTGCGAGTTATTCACCTTAATATTTCAAATCCCTGACTACTGTCATGAATATGTGATTTTGTGTGTGTGTGTGTGTATGTGTATGTGTGTGTTTTGTTGTATGCTCGTTAGTATAGGTTAGGTTTTTATTCCCGTATGTATTTTTTCTTATCCTTTTTTGTGATTTTTTCTTTGTAATTTTATATTTCTCTTTCTTTATTTTAATATTTACCTTTCTATGTAATGGTTTAAATGTTGTTTTCTAATTTTCATATGATCAAATTTCGATGTAAACATGGTTAAGTGGTAGAAAAGGCTACAAAGCCTTAACTTCGCCATGATAAACATCACGCAATAAATAAATAAATAAGAGAGAATAATACGCATAACTGAGAATTACTTACAAATCAGATTTAGATATCATGTCATATCATCATTAAATACTGCAATTGTATCTATTTTGAGGAACAAGATATACGTAATAGCCTACAGGTTGTTTCTGTCATAAAGTGGTAAATTAAGGAGTCTAAAAATTTGATTCTTAAATACATTACATTTGTCACTTTATTAGTGAACACTTTGATACTGAAATATACTACAGCAGACACTATAGTTTTAAAGTTCAGTATCCAACTTTAAAAATATTGTCTAAAATAGCATTTCTTTTACTAATGACTGTGCAAAGTATGGTATAAGCTATGCCTAAATCTGCAGCTTATTCAGATTTTTTATGTGGATTAGCGTCAACTTCCTGTATAAAATTTTACTTTCTGATCAAGCGTGTAACTTTTCCTCTCTCTGTTATCCATGGTCGACCAGTAGTAACTGAAAACTGTAACTTCCTGTGACTTTGTTGTAGCTTGGGTACGTACAAATCAATTGCATATTATGAAAATTAGTACTTATAACATTGAATTACGTATAAATACATTACGTACAAATAAGGATTAATTAACACGTTTTAAATTATATTTTTCCGGGACCTACAGTAATTTACGTATAAAACAGAATTACGCAGACCTGAGTTACGTATAAAGCAGTCTCAACTGTGTATATGCAAGAACGTAAACTAAAGTTTTGTTGGACCTTCTCGATGGCGTAGTGGTAACGTCGTCGGTTTGATCCACGGTGGGTGCACATAGTAGTTCGGATCCAACTTTAAACTGTAGTTTAGTCCCGATTGGCTTATCTGTGCATTGATATTATTATTATGTAACAAAGTTAGATTTCTAAAAGCGAAAAGACAAAATTCTGACATTCCTCTTTCCCCAATAAAACAGTACAATTAGTATTTCATTTTCCTTTTACATAAAATAGGGACATTGCTGAAAATGGTTGGCAACACTGCTTACTCGTGTTTCAACAGGTTCGACAAAAACAAGAATTAATGCGTGTTGTACTAGTTTTGAAAGTGAAGTGTTTATTAAATAACCGAGGAGGCAACCGGTTCTTTCAACTCAATCATCGAGACGTTCATTACTACAAGTATTTCTACCGCCTCTTTGATCACGGAAAAGAGTAGATTGTTGATGATGATGTTCATGAATGAACAATTCCTTTCACGTCGTACGTATAAAGGATTGGAGCTTACTCTTCTGCGGGTCTTTACTTGAGATAATCAGGAAATGAAAAATTCTTGTTAAAGTAAAATAAAAAGATGTTTCGTTTCAAAATTTAGGCCGCTATCATGTTGTACGACCCAGCTCGAAAGCACGAGTTAAAAACGGGGAAGGGGGGAAAGATAGAAACGTGCGTACGCTGTGCTTTTCAGAGCAACATTTTGCCTAGGATTTTAGAAAGGGGGGTAGATAGTTACGCATACTTTTTTTTAGTAGTCAGCCCCCATTTTGTCATATTTTCCTGCCTTTGAAGTTTTTTTTAAATAACGGGGCAAAGGGGGGTTATGACCCCAACAACCCCCCCCCCCCCTTGGGCAGGCCACTGATTCTATAATTGGCTGATTTAGTGGGAGAGACACGTAGGGCACGTGCCTCTCCCAAACATAATCACTAAAGTTAGCATTATCTGTATTAAAACGAGCAAAAAAAATGTTAGAGAAATCCTTTCCCAGATAGTAAAGCAATAAAATAAAGTCTAGCACAAATACATTAAAATAAAAAAAATAAATAAATAAAAGAAAGACATATGTAGTTCGTGCTCGCACAAAAGCTGCGGTAGAATGCACCGTCCTCCCTACTTTAATATTTACAGCTTTACAGTGTTGCCCTGTGGGCTTCAAGTTTGAGGCCTATATTTCACATATTCTATCTTATATTTGTATCACTTTGGTGCCAAATGTATTTGACTATTTTCAAGATTGCGGCAAAGATGCGTGGGTGGTAATGAATGAAAGCTTGAATTAGAGACGATGAATTAAAATTATAGAGATACGTTAGCAAAATAATTAGTGCATGCTTCATTGATTAATTGAGTTGGTGTTTTAATTCCACTTTATGCACAGTAAGGCTAATTGGGACTGGACCTACAGTGTTAGAAGTTATGGTAAAATTTGCAATATTCTATCGTCAAAAATTTAACAGCCTGCCTGTTAATTTATAAAAACGGTACACAACATTTTTTTAAATTTTAATTTGAATATTTTATCATTAATAAAGATGCATAGTGATTACAAATTAAAGTTATTGTTTTAAAACTGAATCATTCAAATTACATTAATTAAGGCAACTATGTGAGAGCCATTCCTACATTAAAAACGGTCACAATCATTTTCTTAACGGTAGTTAGACCGTCATTTCCACCGGGTATCGAACCCGGGGACCCCTTGATTACAAGGCGACGACGGTACCACTACGCCAACGGGGAGGCGTAACTCGAGCATGCATTCAGATATTTGCCTCCCCGATGGCGCAGTGGTAGTGTCGTCGCCTTGTAATCAAGGGGTCCCGGGTTCGATACTCGGTGGAGACACATAGTGGTTAGGATCCCATTTTAAACTGTAGGTCCAGTCGCGATTAGCCTTACTGTGCACAATGTGGACTTAAAACACCAAATCAAAGAAACAAAGCATTCAGATGTTTACCCTTAACCGCATCCCTGTTATAGGTCAATGGAGCTATGTGTAGAAACGCATATAGACATGACTTTTAATGTACGGCATAACACTGATGCTTACTTAAACAAATTAATAGAAAAACAACACTAATCTATTATTTTTTCTCCACTTTTTCAGACATGAAGACAATTCCTTTACTTCTACTCCTCTCCCTGCTAATCGTCGCTTTGGACCACTGCGATGGCGCCCGCATCTTGGCAGTGTTTACATACGCTAACAGAAGTCACTACATCTTCTACACCCCTCTACTTTTGGAACTCGCCAGGAGAGGTCACCGCATCACCATAGTGGGACCTTACAGACTTGAAGTACCCGATCAACAAGTTCCAGAAAATATCGAACAGATCGTTCCAGAAGGATTCTTAACGCTCATAAAAAGTGTGACTGACGGCAGTGTTGATTTGGCTCTGGAGAAAAAGAGCCATAATTATATATTCTTCATGGCACATGCCATGAGGACGTTCTGCGAGTTCCTCATGGACAATCCCCAAGTGAATTCGGTTCTTGAGGAGAATAGATTCGATCTTATTCTCGCCGGGAACATACTCAACGACTGCTCCCTGATATTCCAGCACCAAATCAAGGCACCAACGATCTCGATCAGCACCACTTTCGCCGCACCGTGGGCCTCATTCCTCATCGGAAATCCTGGCTTCTATTCCTACGTACCCAATCTGGGACTTGGCTACACTGATCGGATGTCTTTCTTCGAGCGTGTTTACAACAGTGTGTACAATGTGATCATGAACTTGATACACCATTGGGTGTGCCTGCCTGCCATGGAGGATGTCTACAGGCGCCACTTTGGTGAGGAACCACGAATTCCGTTCTCTCAGCTGGAACGAAACACCAGCCTCATATTCTTGAATGGAGATATCAGTGTTGACTACCCTAGGCCGAATTTACCAAATGTTGTGGAACTTGGAGGTATCCACGTGAGACCTCCTAACCCTTTGCCAAAGGTAAGTAACATTCTTAGATTTCATTATGCCATGACCTGGGTGGCAGGGTGCGAAATCCTGGAGTGGACGGGGAGATTTCCTCCCCCCACCGACAATCTTGGCCTCAAAAATCCCCCCACCAAAAAATTTAGAAGGGGAGAGTTTTGTTACAACAAACAAAAGATAAGCAATTACTTTTAATTTCAAGTATACTTTCCTAAGAATATTATCGAAAACACACACAAATTAGTGTAGTTGTGAGTGTTCAATGCTTTTTCTCTTTCAAGAGATCATAAACAAATTTACATCAATACGCACAATTAAAGTAAATCAAGAATGCAAAGCAATATTAACTATGAAATCTAATCGATTTATATTAACATAAAGCAAAAATTAAATAAAAATTTACACATAATAAAATCACTTCAACTATTTCATAATTTATTAACATCTTTAAGCAGTTAGTAAAGGAAGTATTTGCTGCATTATATTTGATATATATAAAAGTAAAAAAAAAAATTTCTTTGTGTGTAATTAATAATAATACTATTTTAATTACTAATTTAGTAATTTAATTTAGAAATTTATTTTTCCATTTGATAACATTATAAATATGTATATCGTATAATTTATCTGTATGTTTGTGGAGGAGGGGTGTTGTAGAGTAGATCTTTTTCCCCCCACCAGTCTTAAATGATTTCGCACCCTGCTGGGTGATATTTATGGTGGAATTAGGGGAAAATTCCCCACCTGGACACTTTTATTCCCCTTTTTCATTGCATATATATGTGTGTGTGTGTGTGTGCTCGCGCGCGTACTTACACACTTACATTTACCAGAGTGTGGGGTTGTAATCAGAGGGGGAATTATCTCCCACCTTACCATCATCAAACTGACACTTGCCTTTGTTTCTATTTTACATACCAAGGTGTAAATGATTAGAGTTTTGTTTCCCGCAGATTATCTTCCATCCAATATGATGACAAAATAATAAAATAGATAATATAAGACATAAGAATAAAATATAAAATATTAAGATGTTAAAAATATCAATATTCTTTAAAAGATAGAAAAGAGTATATAAAAGAGATGTTCTCTTGAGGAGAGAAAAATTTGACGAGGTAAGTTCCAGAATTGACAGATTAACTGAATGTAGAAGAAGGTTAGAGCATATAGGTAGTCCTTGGACTAAAGTTAAAGTATCAGAAATTAGGGATTTACGTGAAGTATAGAACTTGTAGATCTTCTTGTACTTCCTTAGTCCTTTCATTTCTTCTATTTATTTGTGTTCCTATGTAGTATTTAACTAAGTCCTCTTTCACAGAACGCCTGACAAGTGAGTCCCTCTTACGTCTATCACTTCCATCTCACTAGTAAGATCTTGGAGGGGATCATCCGCACACCGGTCGTGTTAAACTTCCAGTACACTTCAAATATACACACAGTTCATCAGGGGCCCGTCAAGTATTTGAGCGACGCCCGCTGAGCAAGATTTTCGCTCCTTGAGCAGATCATTTACTTGACACTGTTTGCTCATTGATCAAAATATCAGTGCCTTTGAATAATCTGTGATCAGTGTGGCTGCGTCGAGTTGACAATATTTCGGTGTTTGAAAAGCTGTTAATTATAGAAATAGAATAGTTGATGTGAACAAAACTGTCGAAATTTTCATTTTCACACCCTTGCACATCTTTCCAAAACTGCGGTGTATATTTATATTTAATATTTATTATTTAGAATAAACAACACTTTCATTTTAATACAATTAAGAAAGCTGGAATATTACATCACCTTTTGTTACTTGAACTTCCTCTCAAATTACGCTATATCGCAAGCCGTTCAGTTCATCATAAATATTACTTCCTCATTGGTCGCCAACCCACCATCCTCATACAGTTTTCTTCTTCTTCCCTTTGCCTCACGAGATCGAAACACAAAAACGCTATATTCTGTGGCTCAAACCTGTGGCGAGCAAGGTTCGAGTTTGCTCAGCGATCAAGTGAGCAGCGCTCGCGGAGCAACGCCTATTTGGCCGTCAATTAGCTGAGCGATCACGTTGCTCGCTTAGCGCTCAGATACTTGACGCGCCTCAGATCTTCTCTAAGGTAGTTCCTGTTCTTGTATTCCACAACCCTTGAGGTGAGAAGCACTCCCTCCATCATGTAAATCAAGTTCCTTGGCTTCCGAAACGAACGATTTTAAATGTCACTCATTCCAGCGTCCCTCATGGTTGGATTTCCGATTTGAGTCTGAGTGGGTTAATCATATATGCACTCGCAATGGAGGTTTTAATGTTCTTGGACTTACTCTTGCGTTCACTTCAATTTGCCCCCACCCTACCCACAAATACCCCGCTGTGATATAGTAGCCGCGATTTACGGCCAAAACTGGTGGGCAAGGACAGTTTACTTTCTCTTGTAGATAAGGCTGAGCATTAAGAGGCCATAGTTCAGGGCAAAAAGTGGGACTACCCCTCCACACACACACACACACATCTCTCTGATCGTCCCCACTTCTGTAATAATATTTCGGGTTCACTTGAACTCGACACTATTCAACGTAAAACAAGGGAATGCAATATTGACATATTTGACTATTGTTGTGAAATGCAATCATGCATTCAGTAAGAATATTTTTTTTTTAAAACTGGGTATATGAAGAGAAGGAAAAATAAACCAAGACTAATATTGATTGCCTTAACTAGTGCGGGACGAAAACTTCTGGTCGGGACGGGATTAGGAAGAAGAACCTTTATAATCCTGTCGTAGGGGACAAAAAAATCGCCATTTCCGGGACGGGAAAAGTTCGAAATTTTCGGACGCTGTGAAAATCTCGAATTCTACACAATATATTAAATAAGTGATTAATTTAATTAACATCTATCACTTTGGTGATGAACAGTTATTTATGTTTTTGTGTTTTTTCACGATGCAAAAATATCCAACAGAAACCAAACTTCTCTCTTTCATGCCACCTATGATGATCCATGTTTTTACGCTATCCTTTCCTTTCCCTTTATCTCGCCTTTAAATTTATTTTCCTTTCACTTTTTCTTTATTCACCTTCCCCCTCCCCTCCTTCTCATGTCTTCATTCCTCTCCCTTTCTTTTTCTCTACCTCTGTTTATCGGTTCTCCTTGTTACTTTCTTTTTTCCTCTACTCATTCTCACTTTCTCCCTCTCTATGTTGCTCCTTTATTTTCCTTCCCAGCGTAAAGTCGGATACTTTTTAGACATGACACATGTGTATGTCTCATCATTTCGGAAGTACTGTATTGCCTGACAGACGAACGCACAAGTCAAAACCAAAGGTATTTCTTACAAGCAATAACAGCTAAAGAGAATTATAAAATACACTACGAAATATCTTGTCTTTCATCATTCCTCATGCTTGAAAGACTATTTGATTCTGCTTGGTTTGCTTCTGCATTAAAACAGGTTTTGGTTGTTTATTTCTCCCAAACCAAGGCTTATGAACCAGACCTATTCTTAAGGAAAGGACAAGATGTTACGAGGTTATCTTTAATAACATGATGACCTTCTCACTCCTATGGACCATATTAGTGTGACGTTCACTGAGTAAGATTGAGTTCAAACAAAGTTGTCACGTGGTTTCCCCTATTCGATAGCATTGGGTTTTGCATCGGATGTGGTAGCTTTAAGTATTGTAACAGCAGTTATGAAACAAAATCGTGATGTACATCCTACATTGAGATATCGGTTAATACATCTGTATGTTACACATTCCTTGCAGAGTTGAGGGAAAAGAAAAGGAAAACAAATTATTCTGTGGACACGAAAACAAATCTGTATTAATTATTTTAAGTTGTCAAATGCCAATACAAGCATTAACCTTTATGAAATTGAAATTTTGCGGAAACATTTTGCCTAGTGGCGTACCCAAGTAGGAAGGTTATCTCTTTGGTCCAGAATTCCTAAAAGAAGAACGTCAAATGCAGAAAAATGCAATATACAGGAATGAGTACTGAAAATAGAATATATTAGCCCTCCACGTTACGAAAATTTTGTTTTCGCCACTCGTTTTCTCATCAAGGGTTTATAGGAAAATTACATTTTTGGTCCACTTTGCTACCAGTCCTCTCCTTTGTTAATCTCGTTCACGAGAAAGGATAATGAATTAATGAAAGAGATTAGAGAAACATTGAGAAATAATGTCGCTACACCTACGCTAACCTATAAACCAAGTCTAAGTGATCTTCTCCCCAAATCTTTATGCTTGTTAGTTCAGATGCTGAAACCAAAAACAGTTTGAATGCAATTATGAATTAAAAAACCTTGATCAACTTGATTTAAGAACGAAGTGTAAAAGTGTGTATCTGTATGTGGATGGGAGGAGGAGTTCTGGGGCCTATATCCGCCCCTTTGTGTGTGCCTGTTGAAGGTTACTATGTTACTTTTAAGAAGTAAAAGTAGCTATGTTACTTTTACACTTACTTCAATCTCGATATAACTCATGTAGCATGTTTCTCACATTAATTTGAAACAGACTGTTCTTTCTTGCAGCATCTAAAAATTACAATTAATACTGAATAATATTATACTTAAACTACTCCTTGTACTTTTCTCGCCACAGGACCTGAGAGACTTTGCAGAAGGAGCTGGTGAAGCAGGTTTCATCATGTTCTCCATGGGTTCCGTAGTTCCTGAAGACAAACTTCCCGTGAACCTTCGAAATGCATTCATTGAAGCCTTCTCCAAGATTCCACAGCGAGTTATATGGAAATGGAATTACGATGAACCGCCTGGGCTTACACCCAATGTGAAGTTGGTGAAGTGGTTTCCTCAGCAAGATCTACTTGGTAGGTACAACAATTTATTTGTACTATCATGAATATGTGTGTGTTTGTGTAATCAGCGCCTGAAGTGAAAAATGTTAGCTGGGGGCAGTGATGGATTAAGGTGGGTGCTATTGATGTTGCAGCATTAGGCCCATTCCTGAAATAGGGCCAGATGAAAACAGACGAGAATTTTCCGAAAGCTGAACAGTTTTCCCTTGTTAATTTGGGACGCCTAGACACAGCGATACTTATTATACAGTTACTATTATTCTTTGCGCTGTGACGTAACTATAACGTCGTTGTGTTTATTGTTCACCGAAGATTTCAAGTTAATACTATCAATTTTACGTTAAACAGTTTACTTATGGCCGCGTGCACCAACGCCGATTATTTCGAAGTTCAGATGAACGAGATCAATTTTACTCCACTCTAAATGAACTTGGTTTAAAGATTTGCATTGCACCAACGAAAAACGACGTTCAGGAGATTCCGTTCAACTGATCCGAGATTAATTTGTAAGGCTATACCTGATTGGTTGGCAAAAACAAATAACAATCAAGAACCCCATAGAGTAATGTGATGTGTTAAAGTATCAACATGTAGGAGAAGAAAATAATTCGGGCTGCAAACTTCTCTGAATTTGAGAGATGTACTAATCAACTTTGTCAATATGTACAAGGATGTAGTGGAGTGTAAAAAAATAATAACATTAAAAATGAACTGACCGCACAACACAAAAGGAGAAGGAGAAAGCATAGAACCTTCTTCTACGGGACTTTAATGCCTTACGAAATGCATTCGATTTTGAGAGAACAGCGTACGCTGAACATCGCCCGCTCAAATAAAGATATATATATACAGTAGAGCGTCGATTATCCGAACGTCGGTCAACCGAACGACCGCTTAACCGAACTGTGTACTCGCTCGCACCTGTTACTCTCCCACCCTACCGTCCATCATCCCCCTCACTCCCAAACCAAGTTTCCCACAGTAGTCGCCGCACTGAGCCACCGCTGGCGGAACATTGCTTCTAATGGGGCCTTCATAAGGCGCTGCTGACCGGCCAAGCCGCCAGTCGCTGTGTTTCAACAATCAGCACACTTCTGTCGGTGTATGTATTGTTCATGCAAAATGCGTATGTAATATGTACATATTTTTGTTTAATAAACTGTACCACATACTATATATTCCTACTAAAGTTGCCTTTGTACGTTACTTTGTAATACTTAAAGAGATGCCTGTTTTATGAATAAATTTACTGTACAGTACTTCTTTTTGGCAAATAAACATGTACAGTTCGATTATCCGAACAAACCAGTTTTCCGAACACCCATGTCCCCCAATTACTTCGGATAATCGACGCTCTACTGTATATATATATTATTATTATTTCTATTATTACTGTACTGTGGTAAGTATTTGAATTTTCAATTTCTTAATTCTTATATATTTATATTGTCGTGTCGTGTAAGTAGCCAGTAACGTGTATTTTCGTAAATTTATACAATCATATTTCCAACACCATGTAGCAATATCGTAAACATTGATGTGTTCTAATTTACCTTGCACGTGATATATGACATTTATATATGTTTTGTGTTCTGGGATAGAAAGTACAGTATTTATAAACACACGACTTTGCACCACAGAACCACAAATTATTATTATTATTTTGGCAGTTTTTAGTTTACATAGTTCTCGAATTATCAGCATTGTACATCCAACATCTCTAGCGTTTGCACGCCCTCGATATCACTTTCCGCTCTTTTGATATTAAAAAACAACTGCCTGCAGTCGAAGCATCAGTATCGTGAACCAGGATCACACACCAAAACGGTCGCGAATGGCCGATCAGAAGATAAACTCGTTTTGATGTTCCTAGATCGCGATCAAGTGTTGAACCGTCTTCGTGCAATGGAATTTTCCAGTGATCCTTTCCCGATCCGAGTTTAAAATTTGATCTTCGTTCGTGCACACGGCCATTAGTAATTTAGCTTTTTTTTTTTTTTTTTTGCAATATCTTGGCGATTGTTGCCACTTCATTATTGTTCGGTAAGTGCGATGTAGTAAATTTCTCACCTTGAAAGTTAGTTGTACAGAAAAAATCGACGGTATTTCATTGTTTCAGCAACAGGCCCAATTTCGTCTTTATCCGACCCTGGCTGGGGGGGAGAATTGGTCAAGTCTTGGAGTTAGTTGGGGGATGCTCATATGATTTAATATGGTGACACTGAGACAGCTGGGAGGAGGCTTCACGAAAATTTTGTTAGCTGTGGAATACCATTCCCCGGTCCCAGGTTCAAATCCCAGCCTGAGCATGGGTGATCTTTGTGAGTGTCTCTTCACTAATTTCATCATATCATCACTCATCCTTGCTGATTAGCCAAAAGTTGCAGAATTGCGAAGTAAAATGAACCAAATCAATCAACCCTGTATCACCCAGTGTATATATATCTGAGCAGTGTATATAATGTATGTGTGTAGAAATAGATAATCTACCTCCTGCACAGCAGTGACGTATTCTGAATTTTCCTTGTTTACAGCAACAATTCTTATTTATTGCATGTACGTATATATATTTATAAGGGCAAGAATATGTATGAGTGTGTGTGTGCCCGTATTTAAAGGTTAGATTTCCATTCTTATATGTATTCTTTATTCCGCTGTAATTTTTATATATTTCTTTCTTTCTATCTTCCTTTTTCCACATTCAATTTTTTTTGTAAACATGGTCAAGTGGAAGAAAAGGATCCACAGCCTTAACTTCGCCATGTAAAAGAAGACAAAATAATAATAAAAATAATAATATATTAACTACATATAATAGAAACAAAACACCCAAACCAAGAACAGAAGTCCGACAACTTCAAATTTTCTGGTTCTTTCTATATATATAAAAAAGTTGGTTTACCAGTGCCCAGCGGTAAACCTAACATACTGCTGCACATTGTAGCATCCTTGTGGTGGCACATGGAAGGGTTTTTGGTAGAGGTAGGGCGAGTTCCACACATTCATTGGTCATTTGTGGAGATGTGATCATTATCATGCTCTGGCCACCTCTACCCCGCAGGAGCCCACTTATTCGAGGCTAGGTGAACCCGAGAGAGTTGTCCATGCAGGAACATTACTGGAAAAGTTCCCACCTGAAAGCACCCAGCCTGGGAATCGAACCTGGGTCTCCCACGTAGCATCCAGAAGCCCTACCACTAAATGGACCACCATGGATAATATATATATACACACACAAAAAAATGAAAATGGAATTTGAAGTGTGATTTCGGTCTTCAGTAATATAATAATATCTAAATCCTCATATTTAAATATTCATAAGCATACATGGATTTGTATGATACTCTTATAATACAGATAAGTGAAACAACAATCACATTAAAATTGATTGTATACTTCCAATCTTTCAAAAACATACTGCCAATTTGTTACAATATTGTTGCCTTTTATTTCTTTGTAACGGACATGCTTTTTGCATTCTTATCTCTTAATGTCAAAATGATGAGCAAATTATAGAAATTCATCCATTGAAGAAACTAGTGTTCTTGGGAAAAAACGAAAGCAATTCATATTCTCATAAATGAAAAAAAAAAATTTCAAATTCTTCTCATGATCACAAGTATCCTTACCTTTGAGTTACAGGTAGGTGTACTGTATAACACACCAACAACCTACATGTATTGAGAATATATACCTGCTAATGACGCCCATGGTAATGATGGTAATCATATGCTATTGTTTTCAGGACATCCAAATGTGAAAGCCTTTATAACGCATAGTGGTCTACTAAGCTCTCAAGAAGCTCTATATCATGGCGTACCACTTATATCAGTGCCTGCCGTAGCTGATCAGCACTGGAACGCTGCCCGCTCAGACGCTAGGAAAACCGGAGTGACGCTAGATCTGTCATCAGCCCAGACTCAAGATATACTGGAAGCACTTAATAAAGTTATAAATGACACCAGGTAAATATTTGCAGTATAATTTTATGGGAGTTATTTTCTTCTTAATAAAACGTGATTTAGTTACTGTGTTCAAAATGTTACGGATTTACAGTTACTGTTACTTTAAGAAGTAAAAGTAAATCTGTAACTTTTTATTGTACTGTACTATTATGACAAGGAGCATTTATACCGTACATACTGTATACTTGTTTAAGCATACAGTATCTATATTATATATGTCAGTGAGGTTACTTCAAGTAGGCTAAAGGGAAATATGTGCATTCAAAGAATATTTAACATTGCGAACCAGATTTGATTGATGGAACTATAAATTATGTAGAATTATTGCAACTGATATACAAGAACTTAAAAAATCCTTAATATTTAGTTGTATGCATCAGAGGACTTGCAAAATAATGGAAGACTTATAGCAGAAATAATTACATGAAGAGAATCGTTCTGAATTTTCATTTGTATCTGTTCAACTAAAGGAAGATATCAGATGATAGATGATATTATATTAAGTGGATCCTCCATGGAAGTTAAACATAACAACCATGTAGTTGTACTTTCCTAACAAGTAACAACTAACAATTTCGTTCTATTTGTAAAGCTAAACAGTATATAGGTTTCCTGCTTTCTGAATTATGAAAGTTAAATATGGCAACGCTCCATTCGTGGTTACTTAAAATGTCCCTACTATGTTATAATCACATTAGCATAAATAAGCAGCATATCTTTTTTAGGTTTCTGCTTAAAGAATTAGAAAGTTAAATATGGCAAACCCTGAATTTCTGTATTTTTTCTATTTCCTTATGCTCGCAGTAACATAAATAACCATTAAATACAAATTTTAACTCCCTAACTTTAAAAGTGAATAACTAATATGTCAAGCCTGTATTTCATACTATTTAATACTTACAGTAATAATACTATATTCGAAGTAGGAATACCAGTATATCAGTTTTCAACTTTATACCTCAAAAATTAAAACTAAGTATTTTATTTTATAAAATCCAGCATTTTTTTTGTTGTTGTTTTCTAAAGCCTTCCTATTTAGATATGTACACAGTAGCATTAATATCCAATATACAGACCACCAATTTTCAGCAGTTGAAATGGTAGACCTGATTTTAGAATCAGTAGTCATTCACAATCGAATATATCGCAGATAGGTTTGCAAGGAGAATAGCGCAGTAAAATAATATTACAGGACGAAAATTACAGCGCTATAGCAGCAGTAAAATTCTGCGTATAAATGTCTACAGTATATTATGAAGAGTGAACACCGTAACTACAATATATAGAAAATACTAGGGGATTTAGTGAAGGCACGTATCTAGAAATATGTTTCGGGGGGGGTCCGAACCAAGTGTATCTGGAATAATAATAATAATAATAATAATAATAATAATAATAAATAGTAAAAATAAAATAACAATAATAATAAATAATAATGTTTAAATTAAAATAATTATATTAAATCAAATTAATACTAATTATAATACATAAATTAAAATTATATTATCACACGATTAGGTAAAAAGACTGTATAAGAATAGAGATATAACAGTGCATATTCATTACGTAGCTTACCTGTAGTTATGAACGGAATAACTTACATAAAAACAAGTGCCCTGGCAATGAAATTAATGTCAAATAGATGAATAATTGAATATTTATCGAATAACAAAAATAATGTTACATGTAGTTGGACAAATGTAAGTTTCCGATTAAAATTTTATGAGTATTATTTTGATTAGTAGTGTATATAAATCTTCTTTGTAATGTGATTCAAAGCCGTATGATCCCAATATAATCCTTGCCTTCTAAAAAGTTCAGAGGAAATTAATAACCATCGATTATGCAACAAATGCTAATATTTTTATTACTTAATTTTACTACTTGGTAAGTTTTTCGGGGAGTCTGGATCCCTGGATCCTTGTCTTTCAATAAGTTCAGAAGAAATTATACAACAAATGCTAAACGAGTATATTTTCATAATTTCATTTTCGTACTTAATAAGTCTATTGGGAGGAGAGTCCGGACCCTCGAAATACGGCCTTCCTGTCCTTCAAAGCAGCATGATCCCAATATAAACCTTGTCTTCCAATAAGTTCAGAGGAAATTATACAACAAATGCTAAACGACTATATTTTCATTATTTAATTTTCATACTTAAAACGTCTTTCGGGTGGGGGGGGGGGGTGTCCAGACCCCCGAAACACATCCTTCGTGTCCTTCAAAGCCGTAAGATCCCAATATAATCCTTGTCTTACAATAAGTTCAGAGGAATTTATATAACACCAGCTAAACGAATAAAATTTTCATTATTTAATTTTAGTACTTGATAAATCTTTCGGGGGGTTCGGACCCCCCTAAATACATCCTTGGTTCAGACGGAAACAGAGAACTGAGCAGTAGACTGTACTTACGTACATAATTTATTATAAATTATATTATTTACAATTAAGAGTAAATATGTCACTACATTATATATGCACGGTCCATCTACTGGACAATTACCGACAGGTTCATTGTGGAATTGTAGTAACTACACTTTCTTCAAGAAAATTCTCAAAGGCTTAACACTTAAAGACACCCTTTTCTTGCCTTTTTCGCCGAAAATTCATGTACTATATCATCGAAGTCCAATTCACGAAGAAGTACATGTTCAATGCTTAGTAAACAAAGATTAGATAAGCGATCCTGTTCCATGGCAGCACGAAGCCTGTTTTTCACTAATTTCATTTTTGAGAAATATCCTTCTCCGCTGCAGTTTGTTATCATTAAGACCAAATACATTCTAAAGAGAATTTCGACATTAGGAAATGTACTGCGGAAGGGGTCCTTATGTAAAATATTATACATCAGCTCATTCTCTAGCGAGGGTTCCAGATACTCCTCGTAGATGCTCACAAGTTTGAATAGGTGTGCCTTATTTCCACACCACAGCCAAATCAATCCATGGTATCAGAGGTGCCCACAGGGGGGGTGGGATTATGGCGCAGGTTGCGACATAGATTTGGGGGGGGTCCCCTTTAAATTATATAAAATTCAACATTAAATATTTCTCCAAAATATATGTGCAAATTTTACACCTTAAATGCACCGTATTTAATCCATTAGATGAAGAAAAGAAAGTGTTTAAGGGTATTATCGAAGAGGGGAGGCGGCAAATGTCCAACTATTACATTATAGGCATTAATTGACACGTGGGTTCTTTGCGGGGGGGATCTGAATTAAACGTTGAGGTGGACAGTATCCAACTCTAGGTTTTAGATTATGGCGAGTAATTTAGTAGAGGAGGATTGAGAATTAAATTGAGGGGGAATCCAATTCTTGTATATTACTATTGTCTTAGGTTGTTGCGGAAATTCTTGTGTGGAGACTGAGATTTTTTTTTTTAGAAGGTAATATTCACTTTTCAATATCAACAGTAAGTCTAAAATGGGCATGGAGATTTTGGTGGTAGAATTGAGTATTAAATTTAAGGAGGGAGATAGGAAGCTGTTGATAAAGTGTTAATTAGATCTTAGATTGTCAAGGGATTTCTGTAGTGGAGAGAGAGTTTGAACATTAAATTTTGGAGACTGTATTTAGCGATATAGAATCCACACGTTTTCGACCTCGACATTGGATGTTAAAATTTTCTTGCTCGCTTCGCTCGTAATAATCTGTTGCGAGAATGATGGTTGGCGCTTTACTGAGGTGAATGTGAAGTTTTATACTACAGTTGCATTACAAGACATAAGCGATATTCTTGATATTCATTAATAACATCACTTCTTAAAATATAATGCTTGGTGTTGGTATACTGCTTAATTTAAAGCAGGTGCATCATTTGGAACAAAAATATATCGAATCTGCATTTCTAACTTCTTGTCACAGGAAAATTTTACTTTAACAAGTTAAATTTGCACTGAAGGTAAAATCCACGTAATTACTGTTATGGGATAATAAAATAATTATATATATCCCAAGAAAACGGGGGGGAGTTCTTTCAAAGAGCAACCGTATTATATAATCACCCTGAGCTTAAGAACTTCTAGCTAGGGTTCTGTAATGTCCCGTGAAACAATAATTTAATCGGTCATTCGACCGGAGCATGTTATTTGGTTTGCCAAGGTTGAATTTTCTATCTCTATTTTAAGTTGTGTAACAATTTGTGTTAAATACTCAAATTGCGAGTTTTATAAACCCACTCATAAACACTATTTATATGCACATTTACATAATTTAATTTACTACATTTAACCAATCAAAGCTTTAAGTTTTCTTTTTCGAAAATCGAACAATTAAAAAGTTAGGACAGTTTAACATGGTATTTCATTCAAATAGACCTCAATTATTACTTTTTCATCCAAACTATTTTCGGGGGATTATGATGAACGATTTTAGGGCCAGTCTTAAGTGATGGGCTATTATGTTTAGGGAGGAAGGGCAGATCAAGTATAGTGTTCAGTAAAGCTAAGGAAAAAGTTACTTTCGGTAGACATGATGTCGTAATTTAATACTTCGTGGGAGTTACGATCTGGTTTGAGGGCGCGAATGATATGATTTGGGGGGACGCATGACAAGATTTTGGGGGGGATTGCACCATTGGCCTTTGGGGGGTTGGGCACCCCTGCATGGTATAAAGTATACTGAGCTTCAGATATCTACAAACAGATCGACTGAGAGCTGTTCTGCAATTGGATCCAGAAGAGTGTAGACATACGACAATATTGATTTTTTTTTCAAATACAACTTCTTATGTAATTTTTCACAAGCATTGCCAGCTGGTTAATTATTTTTTTTTTTTTTTGGTGGAGGCCCTTCACAGCTTTCTTTTGGTGGTGGCCCCGGGGCAATTGCCCCAGTTGCCCATAGGTTAATCTGGCCTTTCTCCAGCACTTTGACCAATTGGATTTAGCTCAAACTGATACCTCGAACTACAATTCACCTCCCGTGTGGTGTGGATTGAAACCGTGAACAGTAATGCCAAACTGCTTTCCTCGAGACTATTTTCTCAAGTGGAACGAATAAGAATGTCTCGCAGAAGTATCTGCGAGTTTCAGTTCCTCTGAGCTGGGATAGAAACTGCCAGCGTAAATTATAGTTTGGCACTGGGATTACCTATCTGATTTCGGTTCGCAGACTTGAACTAGAACTGATATTGGAAGAATGATTTCAGTTCGACCCAGGCCCGTAGCCAGAATTCTATTTTGTCATCCATTATCAGCAGCCACGCTGCAGCTACGTACCAATTATAAAAAGCAGCACGGATAAAAGATGCAAAAGAATCTAAAACAGTTATTTTTAGTGTTTTTTTATTTTATCTGCGAGGTTTCGTCCTGGTTTTCCATAACGTTTTCAACCTTACACCGAGATATACACACACAACCTCACATGGCTAGTCACTCTACACTTTTAACAACATAGAAGCACGTTTATAAACCAACTAAAAACATTTGTATGATTTGTGGGGGTGGAGGGCATCACCCCTCTTGGTTACTTACTTGGTTAAACCCCACGTGTTGGGGGGGGGGCGCTCTTATTCCACCAATGCTTCCATCTTTGTATCACAACAGGAGATTGTCATGATGGCATGAGATTTTGAAGCAAACTCTAATATTTTGATGCTTATAATTGGAATGCAATGCTTAGACAATACAATTCATCAGTATTTTGAACAACTTTTCATTATTACAAATTTTAAGCGAGTATTAGTACGAATATTGGCATTGGTTCAAAGTTGTATCGGCTCAGCCCTAGATGTAAATCCAATATTTTAAATTATTTATCTTTGTATCTTCTTGTGATGAATGAATATGAATATGAAAAATTTCAATAAAATTAGCAGGTTTACAACTCTCGCAATTTGCAACTATCACAAGATAATGTGCTGGTTTGTCATAAATTACACAATAGTTCGGCAAACATAATGCATGTCAAAATCATATTTTCATATTATATTAATGTTTACTCTTGTTTTGCAGTTACAAAGAGAATGTAAGAAGATGGTCATACATCATGAAAGATAAACCACTGACAGCACTGCAGAGAGGTGTGTTTTGGACCGAGTACGTGATAAGGCACAAAGGAGCCACACATTTCCAGGCAGCAGCATTGGATTTATACTGGTTCCAGGTTTATCTGCTAGATGTCATGGCATTCATTTTAGCAGTGACATTAACAGCTGTATATGCAGCTTGGAAAACTTTGTGTTTCATAAGGAACTTTATCGAAACTCCTTCGAAGAAAAAAGTACAATAGTGACAATTGTTAGGATTGTGTTTGTTGAAGAAGGTGGTGCACCAAAGTTTATTTTTCGAAATATTATTCTTATGGCGTTTTTATACCAGTATCAAAACATTTGTTTCATCGATGATGAGGTCTTTACATCATAGCGGTGGTGTACACATTGTTAACATGTCTTTACCATCATTTCATGTGCTAAATGTTATTTTCTTCTAAGAACGTCACTGTTTCAGACTGTTACACGTCACTGCTGTACAACGATTTATCATCGACGATATAAATACAGATTACAACTTGGAGATGTGTTTATTTCTCCTTCGTAAATATGTACCGTTTCCTCTCCCTCTCTCTTTTCTAGAGACAGAGATATGGGGGGAGGGGATGCGGTTGTGAAGTTGAGTGAATGTCACTTACGTCCGATGTTTTCTCTTATTCTTTGTTCAGCATTTCATTCACCCACAAGATTACGTTCACCACAAGTGCTGATTTGAAGAACTGTCGCAAATTGATACAACGTAAAATAAATTTAATTAATTTAAAAAGGATTTCCCGCCAGCCCTTCGCACAGTACAGCATGGTGACGATGGTTCACACAGTAAAGTGTTGATCACCAAAACATTGACCGAAGAATACAAAAAAATAGAAAGTACCTTGCCTTTATTACCTTAATTTTAGACATCTTGGACATATGGCAACAACCCCTTCTAGACTCGTACTTCATCCATGCATGATAACCTTCCCTTGTTTTACTGATACATAGAATTACTATAGATCTTTTCTACTCTTACGGCGGCCGTTCCTCGTTCTGGCAAGGGAAGTAGGGAGCGGGGATTACGCCGCAGACCAACCAGACAACAGTGTTGGCGCAGATAGTTACGACTCAGCGGTAGGAGTCTGGCTGCCTTAGCCGAGACCATGGACGGAAGTGCGCATGTGCCAACCGGACGCGTTCAGTGGCTAAATAGGGGTGACGGAGCTTTGGACAGGAAGCGGGTTCCTTGAAAATCGTCTGCTGTAGAAACAGCAAATGAAGTTTCAACGTAGTAACATCGCCGCCAAAATTCATACAGAGATGTTTACGAATTATGTAAGGGCTATGCAAGCCAGTCATATACTATATCAGCAAACAGAACATATCAGGAAAGTATTCATATCGTCACATTAGTAGATAAACTTGTTTGTGAACCAGTAGCTTTATTTTAGATCATTCAATTAAATTGATCTTCTTAGTAAATATTATAATTAGCACAAATGTACAAAACATTAATCAGGATGGTATTCAATAATAATAATATTGTTGTATATAGTATTATAAATATAAATGTAGTAACTGAATGGCTTGTGACATTTTCTAGCATAACGAGGGTGTTCTGTAGAATGTGCAACGGGGGCTAAAACATTCCAATTTTCCTCATTCCACTTCGAAACGGTTTGTTGCCAATTGTAAGAACCATCACAAACACAACACAGAAAGCGGTAATGAACACAACAAGTGAACCCACGCAAGCGACATACCACAGGGTAGTTTGGCGAGGGCTTCTCCCTGCTTCCCTCTCACGCGTTTGGAATCGTCCTTTTCAGGTAGTTTCGTCTTCCTTGGCCGGACTAGGAAGTACTACTTGTACCTCGTTCTACTGGCTGCTGCGTTTCTTATGGTGGATTGGTCGCTTCCCTTGCCAGCAATACAAGACAAAAGGAACAAATAATTTACAATTAATATATGTTCAGATATTGACAAAAATGTGTGTGAATGTCACGTATTTATCATTATCATATACTTACTATTCAGTGTGTGTGTGTGGGGGGGGGAGTGTTTGTGTGTGAGTGTGTGTAGCACACGTCTGAAAACGACAAAATCACCGCATGTGACAAATGAAAATGGCCGACAGATCTACACGCAAGCCTGAAATGTCGATTTTAAACACTTGAAGGATATAGAAATAAGTTATTAAATTATTAAAAGTTTTATAAATTATGATGCAAGATGGGTTGTTTGAAATGGTATGGAATGGCCCTATTTTAAGTAGTTCCTCGCCTCTAAACACACGCGTGCGCGCGAGCGAGCGTGCATGCATGCACAAAATATTGCCAGTAATATATTTGATGCTCTACAGGTTTTCTGACAAGCATCAGTCAGAAACAGTGTTTGCCAGTGTAACATATTTTACAAAAAGTTATGGAACATGGAGGACATTTTTTATAATACTTCTCCCAAGTTACACACAAAAATATTGCAAAGTGTGATTGCACCTGCCACAAGTACAATAACCAAAGACTATATTGTACAATTTTCAGAATCTTTGAGATGGGTGTTTTTGAGAAAATGATTTCTGAAAAAAGGTCAAAATGCATTTTTTAAATATTTTTTTCCATGAATTTTCTACATAACGTTAGTAGTTAGTGTAGAAATGGCATTGCAAGTACTTCGTCCAGTTCCCATATTCTATTATCCAAGCAAAACTCATGTCCTATTGATCTTCACTTTTTCAAAAAAAAAAAATCGTATTTTGATTCTTAATTTTAGAGTTGAAGAATTTTTCATAAATATGTTCCTTAATAAGCTATTTGGAAGTACTTAGAAGAAGCTTTCAAATAAGGGAAACCTTTAGTCACTACCATTTTTGTTGTTTTATTTATAGTGGTTTGAATATGCGGTAACAGTATGTTATAGCGAAAACACATTTCTTCAAATTTACAGGAGAAACTACTTACGGAACTGATTTTCTGTAGACTTTTGGAAGCTCGTGGAAGTGATTTCTCCCTTCGTTCAACTTATTCGGCCGGTAAATCATGTATTTTTCGACATTAATGTATCTCCGATGCACGATAGCTCTTGCCGCCATTACCGTCGACTACGTGAATCAAATGTTCCGTCCGTTCGATTATGTAACCCCCAGTTGGTGTAGCAACCACGCGGTAGTTTTACAAGATGACGTGTGAGCGGTTTTTTTTTTTTTAAATTTAATTTTCTATGCCTAAGCTAACTAAACCTAACCTAACCTTCCTTGAATGGTTTGTGGATCAATTTTTGCTTAAAAACCTTCTGTGAATAGTTTGTGCGGCATTTCTCGGTTAATAAGTTTGGAAACACTGCATATCAGCTGACGATAGACAACGTGAGTCAAGATTTGCCCTCCATATTGTGTGTAACGAAAGCGAATGAGCAACGAACAATAAATACTCGTAATGTGAAAAATTACGCTTTTTTCATGAAAAAAGCATAATCCCACGTTCAAAAATGTTCCGCTATGCGTAACAGGTAAGTACAAATGTAAATAATTAGGAAATAAACGAGTGAAATGTGTTTTCACTATACCATACTGTTACCGAATAATGCATTATATTCCTTGCGTATTTTTTTTATCAAATAGTGGCTTTCTTCGTGAGTTTGTAACACTGTACCAAATCAACGGAAAAGAAAAATATTTTATTTTTGGACATCTATCAAGTGGTTCCTTAACACATATTTTTTCAGCAAAATCCGTGATGATGAGTAGACAGCACCTGTATGATCTGAGATGAAATCACCCAAACTCTTGCATCTTCAACTGTGCGTACGTACAGCTTCGTGTGGATTAAATAAAGCCAATTTAACGTGCATAGACTATACTTAGGTAGGTAATTCATAATTCAATAACTTTACAAAACCAAAACATAGAAATTCAGAAATTTTCTACAATATCAATATTATTGTCGACTACAAAATATTTAGTTAAAAACATCCTCCCTCGCTCCGCTCACTTGCATGCAACAAACAAATAAGCGGATCCGACTATCCTATGCAGAAAATCAATTGTAATCTATCTAGCAATTGTTTATTTCTAAAAACCGACTGAACGAACCATCAAAATCAAGTGAAATCAAGAGACTCAAGTCAAATTTGACTTGCTTCGAATTTTAAAACTTGTCGTTCCCTTCCGTATTATTTACTTCATTAGCTGTACGCTTAGTAACCAACCCTTGCTTCGTTGTCAAAAGAATTTAACAACGTTAAATATTAAGTCAAGTCTGTGCTTTCTGTGTATACAGTTTTTCTTTCATGATGAAATCAAACACTTTGCAATGAAAGACAGTGGTGTGTTGTGATGTCGACACTTGGGGTAGCAATCAGTGGCGTGCCCAAGGGAGGTTGGTGTGGGTCGTAATCCTCCCTCCCCCCTTTAGGGCCCATTATTCCTAAAAATAGAACATCAAAGAAAGGAGAAGATTGCAAAATGAGGAAGTACTACTGAAAAGAAGTACACGTTAATCCCACCCCTTTCGAAAATCCAAAACATGTTTATTTGACTACTAAGACAGAAATCCCGGGTTCGAACCCCGACCTGGGAATGGGTGTTAGTTGAGTTTGTCCCTTCATCAATTTTATCGTATCATCTTCACAATTAGCCAAAAGCGGAGGAAAAGCGAAGTAAAGCAAACTAAATCTCAAACAATCAATCAAAGATTTGATTTGATTTATGCTACTTAGCGTCGCTGCCACATTTGTATAATCGCGAAGATGATACAATACAATTAATGAAGAGACAAATACAAATAACACCCATGCCGAGGTCGGGGTTCGAACCAGGAACTTCTGGTATCGTAGCGTGCAGTGATAACCACTCCCCCGCGGTTAGTTGATTTGGTGTTTTTAAGTCCACTTTATGTATATAAAAGCTAATCGGGACTGGACCTACAGTTTAAAGTGGGATCCGAATCACTATGTGCCTCCACCGGGTACCGATCCGGGACCACTTGCACTTCCCCACAGAGGTCGGCCGACAACAAACGAGTGGATAATTCTAACTATTCGGTTACGTGGGTATCGATAAAGCAACCTGCATTTCTCCTCAGTGGTAAATTTCCATTGGATTTTTGAAACACCATATTTGAATATGATTAACGTTTTCTTAAAAAAAATTGCATTGCTTGATTTCCCTAATTTCTTCATCTCACGATCTCGTTATCGAAGGATCCGGGCTCGAGCAATGGCCTGTGCATGAGTGTTCCTTTGTAACCACTCTTCATCCGTTTAATTTAATCAAAGTTCATCGTCATGGCAGAAGTTAGGTAAAGTGATAGAAAAGGAACGCTAAAGAGAAGAAAACGAAAATACAAATAATTTTCTCCCAGTTCATCTGCAGGACACTGTGAAATCAGGAGTACAGAGTTCTCTGTTTATGATTGTCCCTCCTGACTTCCATAAGCTCATTAGTTACTTATCGCGATGAAATCTATACAGCTAGAAAAAGCGATGGGAGGTGGCAAAAATTCAATATATTAGAGGAGATAAACAGGTAACAAAGCACACTTTTTTCTATTTTCTTCAATTATATTCATCTGGCTTTTGGAGTTCTGGGATACATTTTTCATTCCAATTATTTCATTATTCACTCCAGAGTACAAACAAGAATGCGCGCTCACCACGGGTTCGAATCCCGGCCTGTATTGTTCTTTGTGAGGTTCCTTCATCAAATTCATTATATCATCACTCATCTTCATTTTCGCGATAACCAAAAGTGGCAGAAAAGCGAAGTGAAATATTCCAAACCAACAACAACAATTAGAACGTGCGTTTTCTTGCCCAAATTAATACGTCCGTATTTATTATTGCTTAGCTTACTCATTTTTTTTATTGGAGGCCAAAATATTAGTATATTTAAATAAAACACTACTAAAACAAGAGCATGAGCAAATATTTGTTATTTAATCATTATATATTCCATATTTGAAAAAAGAACAAAAGATGCCATAACATTTTTGTCTGCACATAATACAAGTACGTTCCCATTCATATACAAATAAAACTACATCCCACATTATACGTACATATTGTACAACGTGTAAAAAGTTTTGTTGTAAATACAGAGAACATAAGTACTGCAGAATTTTTTTCCCTGAGTTATTTCGAGGATATACAAGGAAATCGAAAAAAACCAATCCCCTATCTGTCCTATAGGAGGTAGACTGGAGGACCTGAAAGCACGGGCTTTCAACCAGGGAGCGGGGGGCGAGGGGTCAAGGGAGGTGGAGGCTGAAATCTTCCCTTTCCCTTCGGGCGGCTGTCTCTACCTGAAAATGGTGAGGCGGAGGAAGAGCGAGCTAGGCCAGCTTTTCCCGCTGATCACATCGAGGAACGAGAAGCGCGTTGAAAAAAAAATGTTGCATATGAACTGTGGCTTCAAGACAATAAATATTGTGATTTGAAAATAATTAGAGACGTGAGATTGATTGATCTATCTCTGCTAGACTAGCTACTCCTCAGTGCACGTCACTGATAGAGCCTTTAGCAGAGCTGAATAATGTGGCAACACAGGAGTGAACAATGGACAGCTGATTGCCACGTCCATGTTCCCTCCACTAGTGCTGATAATTCGATGACAGTGCCACAGGAGCATTTTGCATCATTCTTACAATATATGACATTACATGTAATTTAAAGCATTGTACCCAATTTTAACAAGCCAAGTCCTGGAGGAATGTCTTTCTTGTCTGCCAGTGTTTTCAGGTTATCACAACATCAGCATTCCCTCGACGTCGGGCATCTAGAATACTCTCATGTAACCCAAATCGAACCCAACCTAACCTTGGTTGGTCAACTCGGCCGATTGGGATTTTGAAATTGCAACTGCAAAATTTCCAACCAACCTCCTGATGTAAATACAGAGAACATAAGTACTGCAGAATTTTTTTCCCTGAGTTATTTCGAGGATATACAAGGAAATCGAAAAAAACCAATCCCCTATCTGTCCTATAGGAGGTAGACTGGAGGACCTGAAAGCACGGGCTTTCAACCAGGGAGCGGGGGGCGAGGGGTCAAGGGAGGTGGAGGCTGAAATCTTCCCTTTCCCTTCGGGCGGCTGTCTCTACCTGAAAATGGTGAGGCGGAGGAAGAGCGAGCTAGGCCAGCTTTTCCCGCTGATCACATCGAGGAACGAGAAGCGCGTTGAAAAAAAAATGTTGCATATGAACTGTGGCTTCAAGACAATAAATATTGTGATTTGAAAATAATTAGAGACGTGAGATTGATTGATCTATCTCTGCTAGACTAGCTACTCCTCAGTGCACGTCACTGATAGAGCCTTTAGCAGAGCTGAATAATGTGGCAACACAGGAGTGAACAATGGACAGCTGATTGCCACGTCCATGTTCCCTCCACTAGTGCTGATAATTCGATGACAGTGCCACAGGAGCATTTTGCATCATTCTTACAATATATGACATTACATGTAATTTAAAGCATTGTACCCAATTTTAACAAGCCAAGTCCTGGAGGAATGTCTTTCTTGTCTGCCAGTGTTTTCAGGTTATCACAACATCAGCATTCCCTCGACGTCGGGCATCTAGAATACTCTCATGTAACCCAAATCGAACCCAACCTAACCTTGGTTGGTCAACTCGGCCGATTGGGATTTTGAAATTGCAACTGCAAAATTTCCAACCAACCTCCTGATGAAAACCCGCCGCAACCCACCCTGACAGATGACATTCATGAAAACATCATGAATGTCCTGGTGATTCACTTGGCTGTTGCCTGTTGCAGATTGCAACTACAATAATATCTCCAACCTATGCCCGGGTGAGAACCCACCACAACCAACCAATCTCAAGCGACATAGACGCTCTATGAATCACCTCCGGTGGTTCACTCAGCCGATGGAAAACTCAGCCAAATAACCCCCCCTTCCCCCCCAAATCTTATATCTATCGCTCCGCCACATACTGAATACCTCGATACCACATTCTGTTTTTAATGTAAACAATTGTCCATAAGAGGTTACCGTACGTACTTTGATTACTAAAAATCGCAAAACACCCAACCAGGAATTTCTTCAGACTACCATATCTGACCAATGAGTTCAAAGACAGTGCTACCTCGTACACTAACTACCTAGCCTTCAGCCTTAAAATATTCACCTGCGAAGAAACTATGTGAAGGTGAAGGAAAGTCGACGTGTTTCATGAGACCATGGGCACGATGTTCGATATTCACCCATCTACCAACAGGCATCGGCAAATGCCCAGCCAGCATATCTGAAAACCAGTGAACAGACACCAAACTACAACTGAAATTTTGTCGATCTTAAACATAGGCATCACGTTCATGTCCACTACAAAATATAAACTTCAAAAGAATGTGCATTTAAAATGCCAAAGTATTGATTTGACAGAGCAAGCATTGCAAATGCCAAATCAAGTCTCTTATATGTGGAAATAATGTTCCAAAATGTTAAAACAACTTAAAATGCCAAACTTTACTGTGTCTTACAAAAGATGATTTGATCATAGTGGTAAACTGCAATTCTAACTAGTTGTATGCCATTTCCTAAAAATTTCAAATTTCTAAGCAATAGACTAGGCTGACATTTTCAGAATTTGTAAGGCAACTACGAAGGACTTTTTTACAGCTGATTGAAATTTGACTTTCAGATGGCATGTATAGGATTTGGACTAGAAATTATTGTTACAATATAGAAATCACTAATTATGTCAGATATAATACTTAATTTTACATACTGGTGCAAATTATAAGCGAGTTCGATAGTTTTTCTTTTTGTTTTCTTCTGTGCGAGATATTGATTTTACATTTGATCAACCTTACTATTATTCTTAACATTACATACACTATTTTGATGGTCTATATTGCATAAAGCAAACATGTTGTAAATATTCTTACAGAACACATGATTGCTTCATATTGATAGCCAAGTATCTATTCAAGTCTCACCTTAGTTTCTTGTAGCACTGACCTGGTAAATCAAGTGCCTGGTAGTTATATAGTGTGAAATACAAACGAATTCTATTTTCGTTGCTTAGCAACACGTCATTATTTACAAACAGTTCACATTATTGCATTCATTCCACAATTATTCCATGACAAAGGCAATCAATACACAAACAACTTTTTAAGGCAGATCTTAACTATATATAGTGTGTTCATTTTGGCTTTGGGCCAAGACTGCAGACGGTGCGGCACCTTGTAAATTGAATTAACGCATGTATGTTCACAGAAAACAAAGTTAAATAATTTATAAATCATATTATTGTAGAAAAATACATTGATTTGTGTAAATGTTTAATCGCAAAAGAATTGAAGATGTATATGTGGAAAGAATCCTGCACATTAAGTTACAATAGGTACTGTCATGTCTCTACCAAGAAGATGTAAAGCAGATTCCCTACAATAGAGTGCAATCGAGTATCCATCTATTCCTTGTTCAGATGTCTTCAGTGTAGACTGTATTAACCTACTTTTCTGTTATACCATAAAAGAGCATTTATTCCTCGCATATATTGAAGAGTATTTATCTGGGACGTCAGAACCGGGGGGGGCAGATGGGGACTTGCCCCCCACTCATCATCGAGGGGGGCAAGATAGTCTTCAAGATGAAGCTTGAGCCTTCTAGCTTAAAAGTTCAAGTTGGAAAAAAATCGAGACGAATGCGAGAGGACGCGGAGGACTAGTCGGTAGGGCGACTGACTGTCACACGGAGAGCCGGGTTCAATTCCCGGGGGTGGGTGATCGAAGGTCGGAATTTTTCCGGACTTTTCCCAGCATAAATCGGCTCCGGGGCTCATCCAGCCTCAGGTGAATAGGTACCTGGGAGCAACCTTGGGGAGTAAAGGCAGCTGGAGTGTGGTGCTGATCAAATCACCTCCAAAATGTCCGAGATCGAGAATGTGTGGGCCTTACCCCCACATTTCGTAAATGTGTCTTCATGGCACAGTGCTATATGCACGGGTAAAGAAAAACTCACAAGTGAACATAAGAATAAATGGTGTTACCTCTCTCTGAGGTCTAAAACTAAGCCATCAGCCCTGAACATGACGTTTAAAACAAACAGTAAACTTTCAATATATCTAAATGGCCAAGAAACAAACGTTCCTTCCTTGGTTGTTCCCCCTCTACCCACAAATGCTTTTGTTATTGCATGATGTGAAGAAACAACAGAGGAGGGGCAAGATTGTATTTTTGCTCCCCTTCCCACTACACCCGCCACCCCAGTCACTTCCTAAAAATGAGACTACATTTATTTCAACTTATCTAGGTTTTGAAGAATATTTGGAAAAAAAAATAGCACTAGATTTGTGAACGTGCTCTCAGGTTTGCGTTAGCAGCAAGAAGCACGTGACATCGCAGTCAGGTCTCTGTAAAGAAGATCACTTCCAAGGGGGATTGATGGGGGTTATACCCCCTCTATCCCAGTATTCCCAAAAAAAAAAAAAAAAAAAAGAACGTCAAAGGTAGGAAAATATGACAAAATGAGGGCTGACTACCAAGAAAAAGTATACATAACCCCTTTCTTTCGAATATCCTGGGCACGCCACTGATCACTGCACTGCATTTAGTCGCCTGATATAGAATCAAATGACTGGTAAGTCTTACTTCTCTCCTTACGTTTTCTATACTAATTTATATTTTCTGTGTGAAAGGGCAGAAAAAGACGAGACTTGAGAGACAAGTATCGTCTCGATATACCATCTACCCTTTCGGGTCTTAACGCTGCAAACTTTGGAGTGTATGAACCACCTCCTGTCGTGGGAAATAGAGGATCTTTTATTCCTTGGACATTTTTATTAAAAGTTTACCGTTTGTTTTAAACGTCAAGTTCAGGACTGATGACTTAGTCTTAGACCTCAGAGCAGGCCCGTAGCCAGAAATTCTTAGTACACTGAAAAAAAAGGTGTGGAAACTCACCTTTTGGGGTGAGTTTGGCTTGTCACAAATAGACGTCCCCAAAAGGTGAGTTTCCACACCCCATATTGGGGTGAGTTTTTCTCACCCTAGTATAGAGTGTGTTTTTCCTCCCATAGGGTGAGTTTTCTCACCCTAGTATAGAGTGTGTTTTTCCTCCCATGGAGTGAGTTTTCTCACCCTAGTATAGAGTGTGTTTTTCCTCCCATGGAGTGAGTTTTCTCACCCTAGTATAGAGTGTGTTTTTCCTCCCATGGGGTGAGTTTTCTCACCCTAGTATAGAGTGTGTTTTTCCTCCCATGGGGTGAGTTTTCTCACCCTAGTATAGAGTGTGTTTTTCCTCCCATAGGGTGAGTTTTCTCACCCTAGTATAGAGTGTGTTTTTCATCCAATGGGGTGAGTTTTCTCACCCTAGTATAGAGTGTGTTTTTCCTCCCATAGGATGAGTTTGAGGGGTTCGTGAGGAAGAGGTAAATGATCTTCAACTAGTATAATAATGCTTACCTTTAACCTTGAAGAATCAGTCAGATCTTTTCTATCTTATACAATATGAATGCAGAATGAGATAGAGCAATCATAACTTCATTGTAATTTCTTCCCAGATAGCAAATTTATCAAAGTAGAGAAATGCAATGTTAACTCTTGCATTGTGTAATATACGACATCACAGGGAAACAGTCTTTCTTCATTTAATGTGTTCAGATTTTAATGTGATTAATTGTCTTCTTTATAAAAAGAATATCATTCAATTTAGCATTAAATTTTGACAAAGCTTAAAAATCTTAGAGGAAACTAGATGCGGCACGCTCACCAAGGTATTCATGTAGAAGAACAAGCCATCCATAAATTACATGAAGCTTGCACGTAATATTATGTATCGATTTCTAAATGATACAAAAAAGTCGCAACTTTTAATGTACATACATTTTGTCCAATAAGTCTTTTTTGAGACTTCCACTTGATGCTTAGAAGCGAATTGGGACTGGATATATGTACAGTCACACACACTGCTGGGTTGTAATGATTTAATTGAAATTCAATGGTGCTTTACAACCCAGAAGTGTCCTTGACTGTACAATATAACATGAAGGAGATTGATCTTCAGAAGTTACACCCGTTAATTACAAAATATCAACTTTTTTCTGTACTGTTTGGAAAGCAACTCATGCTCACACATACAATCATACATTGCTAGGATATAAATGACATACTTAACACAACAAAATACTGTATACTTGTATATCCGTAGATACATTTTATGTACGATACATGGGATGCAAGTATTTACATACATGGTAAGAGGATAACCTCTGACAAATACTACCTTGCCACTAAATGCATATACATTAAGCAATAATTCAACCTTACCTTTCCTTTGCTGCTGGTTCTGCACACTCAGTTCAATGCCACAATCATTACAATGCGAGTTATTTTTGGTGCTTTTAGAACCTATTTCAGTACTTTAATAAATTAATTATAAAGGAAAATGTACATTCTTAAGAAGGCAGAGCAAATTTATTAAAAGTTATAAATATGTTCATATGCATAATTTTAACCACTCTATTTCAAATACCGAGCTTAATTTTTTCACCCCAAAGATTAGGTTGAAGAAATAAAGTCACCAGTTAGCAAAAATTTCAACTTTTTTTACAATATACGTACATTTCATCTTGTAATAATTCAACATAGTTCTCACAATTTTATCCAAAAAAAGAGGAATTATTTTTCAGTACCAATTTTACTTCATTGACAAAAATATGCATGTTCCATTTCTTTAAAACGTCTGTATGGAAAGGCGTCCATGATCTGAAAGGAGAAAAAAATGTAAGAGTAAATAAGAATATAACCAACAATGCATTTAGGTCAGAGTGTGATAGTTCAGAATGTACTTATAACATTTATGAGTCTTAATATATACCCAAAGAGTATACTAGTGATGTGTGCATACAAAGTGATTCAAGCATGAGTAGCCAGCTTTCGTGGATGAGTGGTTACGGAAGCATGCTACAACGCCAGGGGTGGTGAGTTCGAATCCCAGCCTGAGCACAGGTGTTCTTTGTGAGTGTCCATTCATCCATTCCATCATATCATCACTCATCCTCATCTTCGCAATTAGCCCAAAAGTGACAGAGATGCGAAGAAAAATAAACAAAATCAATCAGTCAAGCTGTTCAATTGATAGATTGAGTTGGTTTTTAAGTCCACTTTATGCACAGTATGGATAATCGAGACTGGACCTGCTGTTCAAAGTGGTATCCGAACCACTATGTGCCTCCACAAGGTATCGAACCCGGGACCCCTTGATTTCAAGGCAACGACGCTACCACTGCGCCACCGGGGAGGCCCTCAAGCTGATCAGTTTCTACATTGACTGCAGTAGCGCTAAATTGGCAATTAATTTTACACAGCATTTCCATAATATTTCAAGCTCAAAGTGCGTACGCCACTGATTGAATGAACAGGTAAAGAGACTAAGATTATGTCACCCTATTCTGCAAAGGTAATATAAACATGCATGCTTTTATTTCGTAAGCAATGACCTATACAAGGAGGGTGATGATGGGGCTGTAAACAGGCAGGAAAAAATAGCGAAATGAGGGCTGACTACTGGGCATGCCACAGCATATAACTGGAAATGGCACACTATCTTCAAAAGTAAGAAATTACTTTAGGATAATATTTTGTGCTGAAACATCGGTGTCGGGAGAGGGGGTGGAACCGATCCGTTGACCCCCCCACCCCCTGGAAATGCCATCGGCCATTTCAAGTCACAAAAAGCAGAAGTTGTTATAACATAAATAATGTTTAGAAAGCTTTTATTGAAAAGTTAACACTTAAAAACAAAATAGAATAACTGTGCATTTCAGTACACTAACTGTGTAAAATGTCAAAAAAAAGAGAATAAGAAAAAGTTGTACTTGATATTCACTCATCTAGTAGAACGAATAGAAGTGTCCTCCCAGAGGATTTAATAATAGTAATAATAATAATATATTTTTGTTTATAATAGTTATTACTGTAAAATTATTATCATAACCATGATTCTTATTGTTAATATTTGATCTACCATTAAGTTAAGTCAATGGGTTGCCCCCCACTACACACACACAAACACCTTTCTGGTGACGCCGAAGAGCTCAAACACTACCATTCAATGTTGGTGTGAAAAATATTTTTTTTACTAATTTTAGTAATTGCCCAACTGGATCTGCAGAAACTGAGTGTTTAGTTTTAGCTTTCTTGTGTTTCAGTTAGTTCTGCAGGGTGCGAACAATTTTGGCCTCAAAAATCCCCCCACCAAAAATTTCCGGGGGGAATATGTTTTGTTATAACAAATGAAAGATAAGCAATTACTTTTAATTTCAAATATACTGTACTAAGAATAATATCGGAAACACATACAAATTAGTGTAGTTGTGAGTATTGAATGCTTTCTCTCTCAAGAGATCATTAACAAATCTACACCAATGCGCACAATTAAAGTAAAACAAGAATGCAAGAAAATTATAACTATGAAATGTAATTGATTTATAATAAAGCATAAACAAAACAAAAACTTACACATAATAAAACCACTTCAACTATTTCATAATTTATTAACATCTTTAACCAGTTACTAAAGGAATTAATTATCTGCCTTGCAATATCTGATATGTATAAAAGTAACAAATTAATTTCCTTTATTTAATTAATAATACTAGTAATAATAATAATATATTTTTAATTGAGTAATTTATTTTTACTTTTAATAATACACATATGTGGGGGAAGGGGGATTGTAGATTAAGAACTTTCTTTCCCCCCACCAGTTTTCAATGATTTCGCACCCTGTAGTTCAGTCCTGTTAATGTGTATGTGTAAACATCATGTAGCGAAAAGGCAAAAAGATTTTATTTATTCTGTACATTATACCAGCATGTAACAGGGTCAGTGCCAGAAGGAGAAGTGAGTGGATGCCTCATTCCATCCCTTCACCCAGCAGACAAGAGACACATACCCTTGACAATTTTAGAAATATTTTCTATAGAAACAAGACATAGCTCCAAGACAACCCTCCAAAAATAAAAGCATGGATATGATTCTGTTTTCAAGTAGCAGAAATAAAGTTCTGTTGAAAGTTTAGTAGGCTACGAAAGAAATACATAAATATTATAATTTGTATATTAGAGAGAACATGCTAAAGTGCATTTTGGAAATGCATATCCAAAGATTATTAATTACAAAATGAAAGGTGTGTATGTATGGCACACGCAGCATTATATTTTACGTTCCTAGTTCTATTTATGTGATTCTGACATTTTCAGATTACATACAGGTTAATTGATTTATTTACTTACCTTTCCATTTATAAAATCAGGATCATCTTCAAACATCAGAGTTGGTTATTTTAGTTAAACAGCATTCAATGTCTGAAATAAGGAATAAATTTAAATTAGATTAATCTTGAGAGTAGCAAAAATTTAACTTCTTCAATACAACAGTTTATTGTACAACTACATTTGTTAATAGATGGTAGACTATTTGAGGCGTTCATGAAGATTTAACATATAAAAGTTAATTATCATGCAAAGTTAGTATCATTTGGATCCCCCCAGAAATTTTAATTTTCCTAAGGAATGTCTATACATACAGTGGAAGATTGAGTGAAAGAAACCCAGACTGATTAAAGTTTAGATACTTTTCAAATAAGAATTAATTTCTTTATTTGTGTGTTTTCTCCTACATAACTTCTCAAAATGAATTTGTATTTCCAAAGACAAAATTTGTATGTAGGCTTTTACAGGGTAACTGATAGCCAATATATGTAGCATCACAGACCCTCTGCAAGTTGAAAAGGGAAAACAAATAAAATGTAGGGATCACTTACTTCATCCCACATCCACAAGAACACTAAATTGTACACAAGCAGCAATCGATTCTCAGAACTTAAAGATGCTGACACAGAAGTATATTTACTGTGTGGTCTAGTCAACCATATTTTTTTTCACTGATCCTCCATGAAATTAATTGTGTAACAAAGATATTAGGAAAGGTATGTAAAGAGTGAGATGCATAAATATTTCCAGGAAAAGTTCAATGCAGTTCAATTCCTTAAATACACATAGGACGTCAAAAAATATTGAAAATTATGAACAACTTGCCTGGTAATATTTTAACATCTCGCTGTACACATTATGTAATTAGTATGCCATATCAATTTCAAAATACTTCTGAAGACAGTCACAACAAAGTTTTACACTCCAGCCTACACTGTGTATAACTATTAGTGCTGTCCTTCCCAGTGGCGAACACTCCCTTTGAAACAGAAATAACCGAAGCTATGAGACACCCACCCACCCTTTCCTATTTCCAGATTTGTTGTTTGAATTTGTTTTTAAGTCCACTTTATGCACAGAAAGGCTAATCGGGGCTGGACCTAAAGTTCAAAGTGAAATCTGAACCACTACCGAGTATGGAACCTCGGACTCCTTGATACATGTATTTAAGTATGCATGTACTTTTGACACTTTAATTTTCTTTTCACACTAACTATGATGACTAAATGTTCAATACTAGCTGACCACCTCTAGCGTGCACTACACCTAGGTACATATAGTGGTCGTCACTGGCCCTCCCATCTCAACATATAAGCTTACTTCCTAAGAGACCTCTGTCATTTCAAGTTCCTACAGCTTAAAACTTATGAAAATAATGAATAATAAATTCCCTTGAAAAGAGAACAAAATAAGATTTGAACTACTCTACTTACATTGCATATCTTTGTAAACCCAACCCATGCAGGATCCTTGAAAAACTGCTATCAGTGATGAGTGGCGTAATGTTCAGTGTAGATTGGAACTAAGGCAAGTGTGTTTGTGGGTATTATCCGTATTCACTCCTCTCTATGCATGGCACATTCCTGAAAAGGAGTTGAAAATTAAAATAATACTTAAAATTTTATGTTACACAACCATATTTATGTGTAAAAGAAATCTAAGACAACACTCTAAAAGAAATTCTAGCTGCTGCTTGAAATTGTAAGTTTTCTTAACTTAAATTGTTAATGTTTAGAATCCCCCAAGGACCGAAAATTAGAAGATACTATTGACGCACACTACAGAAAACTTCACGAATATTAGCGTCTGAATGTGGGAAGGCGATCATTGCTCCCGAAAATTAATGTCAAGGTATATTTAACTTTCACGCCCTTGTTTACAATGTGTCTTTTTTCCTTTAAAAAATTGTGAATTAGATGCAATCGACTACAACGAATGAATGGAGTTTAAGCAGCAGCTTACAAATCTTATAAACTCTTACAGAAGCCTGTTTTGTAAATAATATTTCCCATGCAAATTAACTTTACGTCCCACAGTATCCCACTGCATTATTTTGGCCTCTTTACTTAAAAATCAATTACAAATCCCTCTGGGGTACGTTCCGACAGCCAATAACGAAAGATTATGAATTATGCGCAACAAGTTACTTTACAACTTTAGGAACATCACACACCAAACGAAGGTGCAAGTCGCAGTCAGAATAGTCGACACCAAAGGGGGCTCTAGCCCACCACGAAATATTTTTGGCCCATCTCCTCCTAACACAAATAGCCAAAAGTTAAAAATTGGGATTGCTTACAGCGCAGCGAGAATCACACAAGAACAGAAGAACACAAAGAGAGAGGGTGAAAGAGACCGAAAGATACATTGACAGCGAATGACAGAGAACATAAATGGAAGAAGGAAATGGGAAAGAGAGAAGGAAGCGTAGAAAGAAAGAGAGAAAAGGTAAAGAAGAATAACGGAAATGGAAACAGAGGAACCAAGAGAGCAGAGAAAAATTGAAACATATGAAAACGGAGAAAGAAATAAAGATGATAGAGAATCCTAGTAGCAGTGATAATTGTAGTACGGTCAACCTTTGTGACGTTGTTCCCCCAAACATCCACATATTCTGTTTAAAGTAAGATTATCCTTCGTTTGTACCGGATTGTATCGCATTTACTTTCGTTTGCAACATTACAGAGTTCGAGTATTCACAAATTGAACTTGGGGGGGGGGGGGGACTTCAGGTAGCCCGTACAGTTTTATCCCAGCGCATTTTTTCGATTGTACCGTAACGATTTGAGAGTAAATTAAATTAATATTTGAAGTTCCCTCGCCCCCAACTATAAAATGAAGGACAAAATCATTACGTTTGTACCATTGAAATAACTAAACTAAACAACTAAAAGCTCCCCATCATGGAGGAAGAAAAAATCAAGCAACTTCTTGGATAGAATTTCGTTTGTGCACTTGAAATTTTATTTTTTATCGTTATAGTTTTCCAGTTATTTCTATCCAAAAATGGGAGTGGGAAGGACGGAAACGAACTTAAACCATGATTTCTCAGTCTCCGTAACCATAGGCGTAAATTGGCGGGGACAAGGACCCCCAAAATTTTCACATTTGTTAAAATCTTCAAGTTAGGCGACCTGAGGAGCAAAGTAATAAAGAGTAATATTTGTGATTTCCGCTAGTTATTTAAATGTCTTAGCACGTCGAGCTGCGACGCCAGGGGTCCCGGGTTCGAATCCCGCTTGGGCATGGTTGTTTGTAAATGTCCATTCATCAATTTCATCACTCATCCCCATCTTCTCAAAATTAGCCAAGAGGCACAAACCGCGAAGTAAAATAAAACAAATCAATCAAATCAAATCAAACCATGACGAATGCCAATCTTCGGACGAGAACTATTGAAAGGGCTCACACTGCATGCTAAACAGTGCCCTCTCACCGTGTACTGTCATTATTTCGAAATGTGAAACACATTTTGGTTTAAGCATTTTGGATAGGACAATCTGAGCATATATAAAGAAAACTTACAGTGTAAAAATATTGAAAACGTTATTGAACTTACTTACCTTCGAATCCTGCTTTCTTATCTTCACTTTCAAATACCCACTCAGCAGACAAACTATTCTGGCCCACGGCACAGACGACCTCACATAATGTCAACGCAAGGCTATTCTGGGATGACTTCCTGCTTGTCCCAGACGTCCTTCGATTGGTCCCCACGAAAAGCGCGCGGTATACGACGCGTGACTCGCAACAAAAGACACTGAAAGTGAATGTCCTTTAAACAAAGCAACGATCTTTGGGGGTGGGGGTGGTTTAGACAACTTTTGTGGCAGGCGGATCCACTGGGAGGGCGATGGGAGCGATCTCCCTTCGCAACTGCCAGTTCTTGGATATGATATTATGCCTGATATTTTTGAGACTCAGATGTTCCGCCTTTTATCCCCAAATTTAAAAGGCTCGATAATATTTATAAAATAAGTCAACTTTATGATCAAGATAAGCTAATCGAAACTGACACTACAGTTTAAATTTGTATTGAATCACTGTGCAATGCTTCAAAATGAAATCGAACTGAGACCCCTTGAGGGAATAGGCTTTCGTGTTCTGTGCGTATTCACTATATTTCTCATATCTGCTCATTCAGTTTACATTGTGGCAATAGGAGGTCAAGAGGCATTATGATACAATAATAACCACCTATTCCAGTCCTCGACCTCTATTTTTGCAAAGGAATTCTCTATCTTCTAGAACACAAAAAACAGCTTCGTTCCTGTTTACAGTATAATATGTTGTTTATATATAGCAGTGCAAGTGTATGTTAGAATTGAGGCTCGGTGAGGTGAAGCATTCGAATGAAATTCGCCCCTCCCAGCTGTAACTTCTGGATCCGCCACTGGTTTGTGGCAATTTGAAAGCGCTCTGTGGATACCAAAGTCCTAAGAAAATAAAGGACAGAATTTCTTTCCTCCACAAATTGATTGAGCTGGTTTATTTTATTTCGCTTTTGTGTCACTTTTGGCTAATCGCGAAGATGAGGATCAATTGATGATATGATTAAATTCATGAAGGGACACTCACAAAGAAAACACATCCCCAGGCCTGGATTCGCTGCGCTACCCACTCCGCCATGGAGACCGGCTTTCCTTCACAGAGATAAGTACTTCATAATAATATTAATGTAGAATATAATATTGTAATTCTCATCCAGGAACAGCCCTATAGTAGGGGGGTGGGAGGATAAGGGCAGTTGATTCAGGTTCCGCAACAAACAACTTCAAACTTCCCCAGAACTTATTAGTTAATTGTTGACATTGATACTTTCTAATACACATGATTAGTTGACCAAAAATCTAGATTTTTACCCCCTAAAAAACTAATGTGAACATGAGAATGTTTTTTGTCGCTTTTATATAAAGAAAACTTCAAACTGCGTTTATTGTGTAATGCTGGTTATTATCAGTTCGTTACAATAATCTGTAATGAAAATTTTATAATAATAAATGAGTATTTAATGTCTTATTGTTGAAAATATTGTCTTTGCATTTACTGTAGTGTCCTAATATACTGATTAGAACAAAGAACTCCAGAAAATATAACTTATATGGTGGTCGTTACCCAAGATAATGTCCTCTTCCTGCGGGATTTGTAAGCAATAAGTTCTTCTCAATAAGGGGACCCCCATGGACAGGGTGCAGAGCTGTGGTGCAACGCTCTCGTCACTTGGTGTCCAGGTTCGAGCCTGGGTGAGTGACTGTTGAAATAGCCATTTCCATAAGATAAATTATTTTCCTGTATTTGTACATATTGCCAATGGACACGAGAACTTGCGAAAAATAACATTTTTAAAAAATAATCCAGATAGTTAATAAACAAGCGTGAATGTGAAGATATGAAGGACGTATCATCCAAAATACAATAAGTAACTTCATTTTTTTTTTAACTAGTCGTTGAATGCAGGGCCTTGCACTACTAATAAAACTGTATCTTAGATAGTGGTAAGCAGGAATAATGCTGTTTTCTTTTCTTTCTCACTGGCAGGCAGACACGTCATTCGAGGTATTACATATATCGATTGCCTTCGACTGTTGACTAGAACAATAGAAAACCAGAAATTTTTAAAGGAAGATCGGCCGTTGGTATAAAATTTATTATTACGTATTATGATTATTTTGATTGATTGATTTGCTTTATTCTACTTCGCTTTTGTGCCACTTTGGCTGAAACCGAGCACAATTTAAAATGAAGAGAAGACCGAGAGTGACAGCCGTCTGTATAATCGAGACTTATACTGTCCGAAAGCCTTGTATTGTTCAAGGGTTTGGTAAATCGTAGTGTAAATTATTTTTAGAATTCGTTAAAATCAAAATTTCTTTAATATGCAATTTGATTTACTTTTTATTTAAAGATGTTTAATTTTCTAAAATTTTCGTTTTTAAGTCCTATTACTAAATGTCTTTAAACATTTCTTATATATTTATTATTGAGATAATCTAAACGAGACCGAGGCTTTTCCTTCGGGAAAGAAAGAGCAACGAGAACGAGTCTGCTTACAGCGACGTCTTGCGAAGAACGAAAGGTTCCTTCATTCACGACTCTCGTCTCAGCTTGTAACCTAAATTCATGTTGCACTTTTATTTATTTTTGTAAAAGTAATCCTATGTTCAATGGCATTGATTCACTTCAGTTGACCATATTTTGAGAAATCTCACGTGCCAGTATAATGCAAACTGTCTGAAATAAATGTAATAAGTTAGCCGTGACCGAGCACGTTGAATAGTAGACTCAAGGATTTTGCTACCGAATGCTTCACGGTCAATTAGTTGCCTTATGAAAAGGTCCACGTATATATCCAAACCAATAATAATAATAATCTCTTGATTTAGTAGGTGACGTGCGCGTGGATTACAAGGAAGCAGAATTCTTTATAGGGGTGGTCAGGCCAACAATAAAATTTAAACAGTAATATTAATAACAATAATAATTATCATGCTTATGATTATTATTGTTATAAACTAATTGAAATAAACCAATTTTATTCCAAATGTATTATCATTACTACTACTATTATTATTATTATATCCTCCTTGGAGAGAATTTTCTTCTCGATCCACTTGATAAATGAATTTCCAGCGCAACAGTAACTTGACTGAGATGCTTATAGTCATTAAATTTTGTTATTAACTTCTATAATAATAATACCCGTGGCTCTACAGCCCTCGAAGGGCCTTGACCTATCTCCCGGCTGCCAGGCTCCATCCCACAATCCTACCTAGAGGTGTGGAGATCTTCAACCAGTAATGGGGTGACGTGGGGTCAGCACGTTAAACCCCTAGCCGTTATTGGAAATATCCGTTACACTACTCACTCGTAGCTCGCCAATTTCCTCACGATGGTGGGTTGCCACCGGTCCTATGCACAGGCCGAGAACCCAGAGACTGGACCCAGGCGGACTCGAACCCATGCCGTCGGAGCCCAAAGCACAGCTCCTTCGACCGCACTGCCACGGACGAGGACAATTAACTTTTGTACAGTTTGTTCAAGAAAAAGCTTTCAAAGCTAGTTAGAAATTTTAATTACAGCGTTTATCAGAGGAATATAATCGTGTACCCAAAATAAAACATTGCTTCGACTTGTAATATCATTCCCAGGGAAGACTTCAGGTTTGGTGCATTGACGCGTAACGCGCACAGCAAGGGGTTGCTCGTTACAAAGGAAAAGGAGAGAAAGTCCAGAAACGGAACTTTGGAGGATATTCACGTATGGTATTCAACACGTCGTTGCAAAATTTATTTGTTGCCACATCTATTTGAAGACAGTGGCTCAGAAAGGGAACCAACTTGCCTCATTAAATGTAGCGTATATTTGGAAATGAAACAAGAATAACAAATTGGAACTGCGTTTATGGTATTATGTGCTCATTGAAATTAATTAGCCTAACCAAAATTTATTTTGAATACTTAGATAAGCGGACCTATTTAGAAGCTTTTATGATTTTTGTTTGTGCTGCTCTAAATATTTCAAAAATATGGATAAGCATTTTAGGTTGTACACTGACTGTGATGTAGGGGTGGGGGAAAAGTAATGAAAGTTGAATGTCTTCTGGAGTTGCGGTCCCTTGCAAGGATAAAACGCAAAGTGGGATGAAACATTTTCTACTAGACTGTTTGTTGTTGGCGTTACCGCACTTAGGCATACCTTTTGAATAAATGCAAAAGATAGTCGTTGGTGTAGTAAACTACGAAGCAGAGGGTTCTAGGTTCAAATTTTGGGTAAAGTTTGAATATGTCCTTTTCTTTGTCTCATCAGTGTTATCCTCATCGTTACAATTAAGCCATTCGTCAAATTGCAAATTGAAGTATTCGTCACATGTCATATTGGTGGCGTACGTAAGTTGTTTGGCAGAGAACTTTGAAAAAATAATTTCAAATGCAGGAAGGATGGGAATTCTAGGAACATGACTATAACACAGGCCCGTTTATTTCGGGGGGGGACTCATCCTTATCACTACAGGCGTCGCCAGAAATATTTGCAGAAGGGGACAGGCCATTGATTGGTAGAAAGAATAATGACAATAATAATTATTACCAGTTTACCACGGTTATAATTATCATTTTACAATAACAACTATTATAAGTTATTGAAAATAAACCAATTTTAATCCAAATTATTTGTTATTATTATTATTATTGTGTAAATGGATAGAGACTGCTACTCGATCCACTGTATGAGTGTATATCCAACACATTGTCCATTTTTTTTTACATTTTGTACAGTTAGTGTACTGAAATTCATAGTTATTGTATTTTGTTATTATCCTCTACACATTCCGTCAGTAAAAGGCTTTAAAAGTTTTGCCCAAATTTTACTCATAAAGTTTATATAGTATGACTTGTCACAAAGAAAACTATAAATTTTGAGAGCTGGTGCATCCATTTATTCTTTGGATTAAATGGTAGAATATAAAAATATAAACTGGTTCCTCTATTATACACTAAACTTTTTTCGATCTAATGTTTAATCCGTCTAAGTAAGTAAAATTAATTACCTCTATGCACTATTTAAATTAGATATTTGTAGGATTTCGGGGCTTCAGCCCCCTTAGCCCTCCCCCTGGCTACGTGCCTCATAACAAGAAGGCATAACCCTTCTCTTATGGTCATAATCCTTTACGATAATCCCAGTGACTTCGGAAATATTAAATTGTTAATTGTAGTGGGATCACATTTGAAACATTAAGTTTATTTTACATCTCATTACAGAGAATTGTCTTGACGCCTCTCGTTAAACTTACTGTAAAATAGTAAGGTTAAACAAATTTTTTAAACGTCAAAAAATAATTCCAATTACATTGAGTACTCAGGATGTGTACTCCTGGTGTTATATCTGTAATCTGTGTTTTGCATAAGAGCTTCCTCCTAGCCGAAAAAAGTAATGAAATAAGAATAGGAAAAGTGTAATGCAGCCCGACAGATAAGCGTTATGAATGAACACTAGAAATACCGACTCCAAGTAACAAAATTTACTTCTCCAAGATAACATTGATAATGAAGGCACATTATATTTTCATGAGAAAATAACTACAAAGATACAGTCATACAGGTTCGAACAACAAGAAAGAAGAAATATTGTAAACAAATAAACACAGTTTTTTATGCCTTAATTTGTATGCACTTGCACGATTGCATATGTCACACGTTCTTTCAGGCTATAAACATGTATTTCCTTTGTTTAAGTGCAGTAAGAAATGTAGCAGCAAATCTAAACCTCAATATGAAATGTGAGAGGAAAAATCATATTTTTCTTTCGGCTCAAAATTGTGTTAATTACTGACGTAAAGCAGTGAAATGGTACTTGAAAATATGAAATGACTATTCAAATAGATTATTCCTGAAATTTACATGTAACATACAAGTATTTATTTCGTACACTTTCTAGTTATTAAAACATCACAGGGATCTCAAAACTGATAGATTTATTCCAAGGTCCGTCGACCGCTAGTTTCCCCCACACGAACAACGTCGACGGACTTAAGGTTTTCGACCTATTTTGAAAGTATTTCACGATATAGTCACTCGAACCAGCGCCAGTTGCAGTACAGCGCCTCTGCTGAATATTTAGAGAACTGCTACAGGGTGGTAATTTGTTGGGAAAAGAGTTCAGCAGGTAGACAAATTGCCTCGGAGAGCCTGGCAGGGGGTCCAGGACGACAAACGTTGTCATGTCGGCAAAATTATTTCGCTATGACAAGGCCTGTGAGTGGATTTTCAGTGGGAAAGTTTGTACATGTGGCATCACGGTGCAGCCAAAACTCACCCAAAGGGGTGTATAGGGAAGGTTTTCACGACAGATCTGCACTCACCCTAGGGTAGGGAGGAGAAACTCACTCAAAAGGGTGAGGATTCAGAGTATTCTGACCTTCGAAGCCTCCAAAGAGCGAAACTCACCCCAAACACACCTTTTTTTTTTTTTTGCAGTGTACCATGATCAAATAAGGAATGTGTACGTTTAAAATATTGCAAATTTCTTGCTGTAAGAAGGCTTTTCATACGCTTTCCTTAACATATATGAATCTGTTTCTTCCCAAAGAGCACTGCGTGATGATGTCAAGTTGAATATCATCCATTAAGATGAGATGGTGTAATTGTATTCCCAGAAGAATGTTTAAAGTGTGATCCAAGTTAATGGCTTGAATAAACTACAAGATATAACCGAACTATTCGTTTTCACTGTCACTACACGTACTAGTCCATCGTTCCCAGGATGCACCGCTTCCACCTTAGTTAGTTTCCACTGTAGTGGGGGTACGTCGTCCTCCTTCAGTAGTTTTTAGAAGAAGTGTTGGTAAAATTGTGCTCCTCCCCATAGGTAAAGACGGAGATTAGTTGAATTATGTTCATTCAACCGGGGGGAGTATGTTCGGGAATGAAAGCATTCTGCTGCGGGCCGTCTGCGGCGCATATTCACAAGCGAAAAGAGAGGCTTGCTCATATGAGCTCGGCCATGCAACATACTACGCGCGCGTCTCCTACTATCTACGATGTATTAGACAGTTGTAATTACGGTTCTACATTACATTATTTATTATTTAGTACTTTAAATATTCTAAAATCTAAATCGATGTACCGTGTTATTCATCTGGTAGAACTACGCCTAAGGTAAAACAGTTCTCATAAAAATACCAGAGTGACATCATAAAAAGTCGGTTACTACCGCAACATTGCTTTTGTCTAAAAGCAGACACTTCTGGCTTTCCAATGAGATATATTTGACTTTTTTCCTCCCACGGAGTACAATTTTACAAACACGTAAACAGAGGGCTCAATATTTATGTCACGGATAGACCACTGTGGTTTCTCGTGGCATAGATTTAAAAAAAATACCAGGCCGTGGTCTGTGGGAATCACTGATGTAGATATCTGTATCTTATAAAGTCGTTGCATTAGATTTATTAATGTCGTACTCGGGAGCGATTCCTCCATCTAGGAAGTGAAGAACTTCCTACAGTTCATTTGTACTTATTTCCAGTTCTCAACTTTCTAGGAGTTTAATGCGTGTTATACAATTATGAGCAAAATGTACGTACAATTGCCTAGGTTAGCCACTGTCAAGAGTTGACTGCTTTCGCTCGCACCAACAGCAGCCAAAGACGATGGTCACAGGCTTTGCTGCGGCTCGCTGAGGAACATCGGCGGTCCTCCTGCAGACCAGGTGCGTATATTCTAGGCTAGCTAGGCTATTTTTGAAGCCCAGACTAAATATAGAATATAATCTACTAGCAAATGTGACTGATTTTTCACTCTCAAATAACGGGAGAAAACGATTGTAGCTACATGGGGATGGGCTCCTTTCCTTTAAAGCTACCACCAGGCTTCATCGGTTAAATTCTTCCCCGACCAGCGCCTGGAGGCAATTGGTGACGTATTTGTGGTGGCTTCTAAGCCCAAGCAGTGGATATACAGGCCGGGATTCGAACACGGGATCCCTAGTAGATGGTCATTAGTGTATGTTGTTATCATAATTCCTCATATTGCCCACCTTAAACTAGTCGATTAGATATGAGGAATAAACTGAATCAACAAATCAAACAAAAACTATTCTCTCAAGGGGTTCTGATTCGATCCCCTTTTTAACGCATATTCCACGTTAGGATCAAAATTTAAACTCTAAATGCAGTTCCGATTGGCGTGCCTTGAACACAAAGCTGACTCAAATCAAACTTTTAAAAATATTACCTAGCCTGTTAAAATTGGTGATGAAATACAGAATATTTGAGTCTTCAAAAATATTAGGCATAATATATCCAAAAGCCTGGCAGAAGGGAGGGGCGATCGCCCCTATCGCCTCCCCCGTGGATCCGCTCCTGCATCACTTCAAAATCCAAGAAATTGAGTGAGAAAGAGGCTCGCATTCGAACATTACGGAGATAGCCCAGGTTTTGATCCCAGCATACGCCACTGCTACAGACACGTGGGCGAAGCCTGGTTTACATTGGTCGAGTAGAAGGGACAGTGACGTGCACTGAGGAGTAGGTAGTCTAGCAGAGATAGATCAATCAATCTCACGTCTCTAATTATTTTCAAATCACAAAATTTATTATCTTGAAGCCTCAGTTCATATGCAACACTTCTTTCCACGCGCTTCTCGTCCCTCGATATGATCAGTTGGCAAGGCTGAATACCCTAGCTGGCTCTTCTTCCACCTTACCAGATCAAGGTATAGACAACCGCCTTAGAGAAAGGGAAGATTTCTGCCTGTACCTCCCTTGCCCCTTCGCCCCCCGCTCCCATGGTTGAAAGCCCATGGTTTCAGGTCCTCCAGTCTATCTTCTATACGACAGATAGGGGATAGGTTTCCCTTCGATTCTTTTGTAAATCCTCTAAAGAACTCAGGGGAAAATTTTCTGCAGTACTTATGTTCTCTGTATTTACACAACCTTTTAAACGTTATACAATATGTATGTATAATATGGGATGTAGTTTTATTTGTATATGAATGGGAACGTACTTGTATTATGTGCAGACGAAAATGTTATAGTTTCTTTTCTTTTTTCAATATGGAATATATAATGATTAAATAACAAAATATTTGCTCATGTTCTCTCTCGCTCTCGTTTTAGTAGTGTTTTATTTAAATATACTAATAATTTGGCCTCCAATAAAAAATTGGGTAAGCTAAACAGTCATAAATATGGATGTATTCATTTGGGCAAGAAAACGCGCGTTCTAATTGTTGTTGTTGGTTTGGTTTATTTTACTTCATCTTTCTACCACATTTGGTTATCACGAAAATGAGGATGAGTGATGATATAATGAAATGGATGAAGGGACCTCACAAAGAACAATTCACGCCGGGATTCGAACCCGTGACGAGCACGCATTCTTGTTCCTATGTGTTGCACTCTGCAGTGAATAATGAAATAATTTGGAATGTAAAATGTATCGCAGAACAAAAAAAGCGAAATGAATATTGTTGAAGAAACTACAAAAGAGTGTGTTTTGTTACCTGTTCATCCCCTCTTAATATATTTAATTTTTGCCACCATCCATCACTTTTTCTAGCTGTATAGATTTAATCGCGATAAGTAGCTAATGAGCTTATGGAAGTCAGAAGGGACAATCATAAACAGAGAACTCTGGACTCCTGATTTCACAGTGCCCTGCAGATGCACTGGGAGGAAATTATTTGTATTTTCTTTTTCCTTTCTTTAGCGTTGCTTTTCCATCACTTTACCTAACTTCTGCCATGACGATGAACGTTGATTAAATTAAACGGATGAAAAGTGGTTACAAAGGAACACTCATGCACAGGCCAGGGCTCGAGCCCGGATCCTTGAGTAACGAGATCGTGAAATGAAGAAATTAGGGAAATCAAGCAATGCACATTTTTTGGAAAAACGTTAATCATATGGAAATATGGTGTTTCAAAAATCCAATTGAATTTTACGTACCACTGAGTAAATACGCAGTTTGCTTTACCGATACCCAAGTATCCGAATAGTTAGAGCTTTCCACTCATCCTTGTTGTCGGCCGACCTCCGTGGGGGAGTGCAAGTGGCCCCGGATCGGTACCAGGTGGACGCACATAGTGGTTTGGATCCCACTTTAAACTGTGGATCCAGTCTCGATTAGCATTTATGTACATAAAGTGGACTTAAACACGAAATCAACCAACCGCGGGGTAGTGGTTATCACTGCACGCTATGACACCAGGAGTTCCGGGTTCGAACCCCGACCTCGGCATGGATGTTTTTTTGTGTTTGTCTCTTCATGAATTGTATTGTACCATCTCGCGATTAACCAAATGTGACAGCGACGCTAAGTAGCATAAATCAAATCATTGATTGATTGTTACATTTGGTTTGTTTTACTTCGCTATTCCTACACTTTTGGCTAATCGTCAAGATGGTACGATAAAATTGATGAAGGGACAAACACAAATAACACCCATGCCCAGGTCGGGGTTGGAACCCCGGATCAATGGCTTAATAGTCAAATGAACATGTTTTAGATTTTCGAAAGTGGGTGGGATTAACATATGCTTCTTTTCAGCAGTCCTTCCTCATTTTGCTATCCTTTCCTTTCTTTGACGTTCTATTTTTAGGAATACTGGGCCCTAAACGGGGGAGGGGGATTATGACCCACACCAACCTCCAGTGGGCACGCCACTGATTGCTACCGCAAGCGTCGACATCACCGCACGTCACTGAGAAGGGAGAGTAACTGGAGCGAGTAGGGTAAAGCGAGCTACTCTCCCCGTGTAAACAACTGGGGAGAGTACTGGACCCAGAACTCGCTCCACTAGTCAGGACAGTCGAGTGGGTGTCCACGGAGGACAGCGACTCGACCGAGTAAACGCTTTCTGACGACAGTATAGAGTCTGTGTTGTGTTGTGTCTGTGAGTGTTCATTGAATTTGTGTTGATTATAGGTAGGAACAAATAAAATAAACTACCGGCGTTTCAACCGTTTTTGTTTTTAAGTCGATTACTTACTTTCTATAAAAAATATTTATATATAATTTTACTAATGCTTTGAGTGTATTCACCTGATTCGGCTTGCGAGCTCTGGGTTTATGGCACCAGACTGAACAGTAAATAAGATTAACACAAAAGGAAATAAACTACTAATAATATCTAATTTTTACCTTGTATTTGAAAATAAACCTTCAAATCCAATATTCACTACATTTTACACTATAAACATTCATATTTACAATAATCAATATCAACTTTTCTTCTTATGCCAGAAAATGTGGTGTGGGATTATAATAGTAACAATTTGTTTCAACAACAACTCTTCACAAGCTTAACTTTACTAACGATTAAAACTATCGTCTAATGCGTTTAAAAGTATTTTCTCGACGCCCGGATAAAGTTTGGCAATGCGACGTCTGAAGGCACAACTGCCAACCGAGGAACCAGTTCTCAATCTTTCCGCGTCTCGAACTGAACCGTTTTCGTCCTTTTGTCAACCACGGGGTACTCGCAGCGCGACGTCTGATGGCACTACTGCCAACCGAGGAAATCTTTGCTCACCGAGAAAGTTGATGTTACGCCTTTTCTGTTCCCAACTGCACTGTTCTCGTGTTTTTTTCATCACTCATCCCATTGCAACTCTAAGGCTGTGATTGGTAAAAAAAAAGGTAAAGTGTTCCCCTGTGCTTAGCACCACGCCATGAAGGCGTATAGGGGGTGTGGGGGTAACGCCCCACACTTTCTTGATCCGGTCGTGAGTGGGGGTGATGTGATCAGCATCACGCCCCTGACCGCCTTTACCCCACAGGGTTTCCCCCAGGTACCCATGTTATTCGACGCTGGGTGGGCGCCGGGGCCGCTTCCATCGTTAGAAAAGTTCCCGGATTTGAACCGGCCGGGGATCGAACCCGGGACCTTTAGCATGGTAGTCAGACGCGTTACCGACTTTTTTTTTTTCTTTTTTTTAAAAGGAATGCCCCCTAAGCGGAAGCTTCTCCCATCACATTCACTCATATCATTTCATTCACATTTCTATTTCAGGACTTTTTCAGGACAGACAATCACAAATACCCATGCCTTACCCGGGACTCGAACCCGGAACCCCTGGCGTTGTAGCGCGCTCTGCTAACCACTTCGCCACGGAGGTCGACACTGAGCCACCGCGGCCACCTGTGATTGGTCTTAGATTAATCACACCATGTAATGTTAACCAATAGCATTCAAGCTCTTATCCACCTAGCTACAGCTTCTATTGCGACACTATGCAAAACACGCTCACTGAAATCCAACACTCTTCCTACGCATTCATCTACTAATCCTGTTCCTCGTAATCACCCTTTCGTCCTACGTGTGCGTTATTTTACGTGACCCGGTAAATGTCTCTTATATCGGAGACACATGTCTATCGGATATTTTCAGTTTTAAATAGTTCGTACTTACCAATTGTGTATTGCGGAACATAGTTGAAGGTGCCATTATGCTTTTTACACGAAAATAACTTCGACTTTTCACATTACGAGTAATTCTTTTGGGTCCTTTCTTCCGTTACGGAACATACAATATGGCGCGCACAGCTGTGGATTATCGCGCGGTGTGCTTGTGTTTTGTCGATTTGGAGTGGGTATGCAGTGTTTCAATCTTCTTAACCGAAAAATACCTACTTTCGTGTTTATTATGTCAGCACAAACCATTGACGGATAGCCCCCAAAACCATTCCCGATAGCCCCAAAAAACATTCACGATAGCCCCACAAACCATTGACGGATAGCCCCAAAAACCATTCACGATAGCCCCACGAACCATTTCCGGCAAGGTTAGGTTAGGTTAGGTAAGCATAGCTAAAAAAATAAAAAATTAAAATTCTGTTAAAAAAAGGCACGTTTGGAAACACTGGCGAGACCGCGTGACTTTCGACGCTCGCGCCATCTGCAGGTACATGGAAACAACGGCATAATGTTGTCGCTTTGCACAAAATGCAAGTTTATTATATCAAAAGCGCTTATTTCTTGTTGTGCAGCATTCTACAGTGAGAAAATACCTCCACGAACTTTCAAAATACTACAGAAACTCATTTCCGTAAGTAGTTTCTTCTGTAAAAATGAAGAAATGTGTCTCTGATATAACAGACATTTACCCGTGACCCAAAGTAATCGGTCACAACGTATGAAGTTGAAGTATGGTTGAAGAGATGAGACTTGATGTATTTGGCGTAGGAGAAATAAAATTAAAAAGAAGGAATTTAAGTTCAATCAAGATGATCGAAAATAAAAAAGATCAAATAAATTATTTTTTTCCAGGCATGTATGCATTATGTATGCGTTATTGTATTCATTTCTCGTGAAAAAAGTGTGTAAACAGTTTCAGAACTTTTTTAAAAAAAATTGACAACGACGTCGGTGTTCTCATTCTGTGAAAAGAGCACCAAACAGCTGCAGCTACCAGTGGCGTCTCGTCCCTTGGGGCTTCCGGGGCTTAGCCCCTAAAGAAAAACGGACGTATTCACGTAATTATCAATCACCATAACGCATAACTATCACACAGTCTTTTAAAAGGCGATTTTTACCCACGTAAATTCATCGTCTGTTGCAATGGATACGACAGCGCTCCTAGCGGCATTGATGTCAATTATCGTTTTCCGGGGCACGTCGCAAAGGAAGGCGTGGCCTACACCCACCTACGCTACAATGGAGGTCACATGCTAGCAGAGAGAGAAGGGGAGAGTGCAATGGATTTGAGTGCTGATTCGGGGCTACTTCCGTTGCGTCGCGTTCGATCTCGCCTGTTGTTCTGTAGTGTTTTGGTGGCTTTCATTCGCTATGTTTGAGTGAGTTTGGCAGGGTTGATGTTCGAACACAAATTGATGAAGGACATAGGCTGCCAATTGCAAGACACAATATATTTGTCCGGAAAAATAGGCATATATTAAATAGAATTATCGATTGCTTAAAATTCTGTGGTCGACATGAACTTGCTCTACGAAGACATAATGAAAGAGAACAATCTTTAAACAGAGGCATCTTCCCAGATTTATTATCCCTTCATAGAAGAGGTAACTTCGTGTTCTTTATTGTAGTAAAGAGTTGAAAAACATAAACTCTATCAGTAGATTGCATTCATTTTTTTATTTAAAATTATTTAGAAGGTACCTTTTCAAAAACAGTAAAAATGACAAACATAGTTTTAATAACTCCAGTGGCAACAGCTGAATCTGTACGATGTTTCAGCACATTGAAGCGTATTAAAACCTGCTTAAGAAATGCAATGGGACAAGACAGACCAAATGCCTTGGCACTTGCTTACAATAGAGATAGAATACATTTCAAACATAGAGGGTTTCAACGAAAAAGTAATAACAAAATTTGCTGAGCAGAAGAACAGGAGTCAACGTTCGTAGAAAGGTATGTTTCACAACAATACCTGTTTCTTTTGTAATCATGTGAATTGTCATTATATTTTAAATTCTTTAAAAAAATAAGTCCAGTTTTGTAGTTTAGAAGATAAATACCCGTTTTTTTGTAATTCATGTAATTTGTCATTACATTTTAAATTCTTTCAAAAAAGGAAGTCCAGTTTTGTAGTCTAGAAGAAAAAATACCTATTTTTTGTAATTAATGTGAATTGTCATTATATTTTTAATTCTTTAAAAAATAAGCCCCGGCCAAATTTGAGGCCACGAGACGCCACTGGCAGCTACTATCCCACTTTGCTGGAGTCGAGTAGAAAGTGTGTAAAATGCTACTCGCCGTAGAAGGGTCGAGTCGAGCAGACAGGCCAGTAACTCGTCCCAACTCTCCCGCTCACTCGATCAATGTAAAGCCCCCTGCACACGGGGACAGTACTGGCGGCCAGTTCTGGCGGCTAGAAGTGTCAGCCAGTGAAATGGCCGGACAGTAGGCTTACACACGAGGACAGTAATGGCTTCCATTAGTGGCAGCCAGTAGCCAGTTTTTTTGTGTGGACGTGGTGAGTGCAACAGTCAGAGGATGTGTGAGAACATGGAGGAGGTTGATGAAGAGTTCGAGGAAGCTGTTGATGAGGCTGTAAGTGATATTGTACATTGTTTAAGTGAAGAGCTTCAAGAAATAGTAACCAAAAAGAGGGCGTGCTTTGTTAAAGACTGGGTGTGTCGTAGAGATCAGCTGGGAGCTTCGGCTACAATACTGCGGGAACTTGCCGAGGAGGATCCTCTGGAATACAAGAGAATTATGAGAATGAGTGTGGGGCAATTTAACGAACTGTGTAATTTAATTGAACATAACATATCAAAAACAGATACGCTAATGAGAAACGCAGTTCCTGCCCGTCCAAAACTAGAGGTTGCCTTACGATTTTTAGCTACTGGTGACAGTTACCAAACTCTAGCAATCATGTTTCGAATACCAGCCAACACCATTTCCAGTTTTATGCCAGAAGTACTTACAGCAATAACGACAGCATTACAAGAATATATGAAGGTAACATCTCACAATTATTGCTTGCTAACTTGTTAATTTATAGTATAGGGTAGTAGAAAAATCAAGACTAGGCCTGTCTTTTGTATTATTTAATAAACATTTGTAAAAAGAGTAGCAAATTCTTAGTAAGACTGGTGAGTTGAAAGTAAATAAGTGCAGAAATGTGCATATGTTTTAGGGGTTGTCACTCCCAACAACTATGCTAACCATAAAAGAGGTGATTCAAAAATAAAAATAAAATATCAATTTTCGTTAGTACAATTTATTATGAAATGTAATGTTAATTATGATGATTTGTAAAGTACACAAAACAAAATTTGTTTGTCAGGCAATGTCATTTCAATGTAAATGTTGCAATCTCACTTTCGTTAGCATAGATTGAATTTTGTCTTGGCAAGTAAGTCGGTTCCTCATGGGAAGGTCCCTCAACTGAGCTGCAACATATTTTCCAAATACGTCAACCTCGTCGGGCTGGACTTTGTTTGAAGTTGACGGGCGACTCTCAGTTACTTTTTGTAATTTTGCAATCGCACCCTCAACTTTAGATAAGTTGCTTACAAACCGTTTTATGGTATTAGGTGTGTGAAAAGTAGGCACAACTGGGGGTGGTGATGAGTCCTCTTCAATCGATTTGTCGACATTATGTTCACTCAGTAGCGTACGCAGGATTTCATCAAGGGGGGTGTTATTTCGAAAACTTTCTACAAATTCACATTACCATTGTTTTATTATACTTTAATTAATAATAATAATAAATTAATTAATAATTATTATAATTAATTAGTTTAATTACTAATAATAATTACTACTAATGCAGCTGCTATTTATGAAAGAAATAGAACAAAATTACATTTCTTTTGTTTCTTTGTTACAAAATAATTGTCTAGTCAACGGTTATTTGTATATGATAAGTGAGACATTTTAAGTGTGAAGAAAATCCATAAAAACAAGCAAATATATTAAATTTATTGAAATAATCGAAATATGAAACTCATTCAAGGAGCCGCGCTGGTCTAGTCTGACAACTTCGTGGGAGATCCGGGTTCGATTCCCGGAATTGGTTGGAATTTATCCAGCCTTGTCTCCGCACCCAGCCTCATAGCAATGGGTACCTGAGAGCAACCCTGAGGGATGAAGGCTGCCGGAGCATGGTGCTGACACATCACCTGCAAAATAGTTCGAGATCGAGAATCTTTGGGGCCCACCACACCACTACGTGTGCCTTCATGGCACGGTGCTATATGCACGGGGGAATTTACATTACCTTTACCTATGGAACTCGCCCAGGATGATGATGAAGCGCGAGAATACATGTTGCTAAATTCCACTGAGTCTATGTTTTCGTTGAAAAGTAAGTTTATAGACATTCCAACACATTTATCACTTCTAGGTGATTCACAAAGCACTTCTTCAACATTATGTAATGATGTGGATGTAGACTCAGCATCACTTGAGAGTTCACAAGGGGATGTGAAATCAGTACCGGGAAGAACGTTTGCAATAAGGTCGGCACACTGCGACGAAGCAAGGAATTTTCACAATTCTCGCGAGAGTCATTGCACGACTTTTTGCAAAAAAATTGCAAAATTGAACTTTTCGGCCGCTTAGATTGTGTTTGGAATGTTGTGTTTTTCTTCATGCTGCATCGGAATAATAATTCAAATTATTATTATTATTATTATTATTATTATTATTATTATTATTATTATTATTATTACTGTCGCAGATCATTGACTGTGTTAAATTAGCCATTTTTAATTTTTTTCTATAGCATTTTCCATAATATTTCAAAAGCTCAAGGGGGGGGTTTAAACCCGGTAACCCCCCCCTTGCGTACGCCACTGTGTTCACTGCCAACAGTTTGATTTTTAGATTCGCCAATTTCTTCATCCATCCTATCATCTTTAGCGCTGGTAGCTGGTGTAACCTGAAATTAAAAGACAACCAATAATTACCGAACTCACAACTCTCTATGTTTGTGAAAATGTGTTTGTACGCACTTGCAAATTTTAGTTTGTAACTAATATTTCTTTTTTTATGTTCTGCAAACATCGGAGGAATGGGTGGAAATACAACAACATTTTGAAACAAAATGGCATTTTCCTTTATGTTGTGGAGCTATTGACGAAAAGCATGTTGCTCTGAGTTTTACAACTACAAAGGAGGTTACAGCGTTATACTTTTGGCATTGGTAGATGCTGATTGTAAATTTCTATACGTAGATGTGGGAACCAATGGAAGAGCCAATGACGCAAATGTATTCCGGTTGTCCTCGCTTAAATCAGCTATAGACAATAGTAAGCTAAATTTTCCTAATCACTACTTTATTTTGGGGGATGACGCGTTCCCTTTGTCACCGAACTTAATGAAGCCCTTTTCGAAAAGAAATTTGACATTATTGGAACGTATATTCAACTATCGTTTATCGCGTGCACGCAGAGTGGTGGAAAACGCGTTTGGTATAATGGCAGCAAGATTTAGAATCTTTGGAAAATAAATCGAAGTTGATTTAGGAATTGTAGATCTGATTGTACAATGTACATGTACTCTCCACAACTGGTTGCGAACAACGTCACCAGCAACGTACTTTGAAAGAGGATGGGTTGACCATGAAGACATTGACACAGGAGTTTTTCACGCCGGCCAGTGGCGTTCCACTGGGACAGAACTACCGTCATTGAGAGGAGCTCGCTCGACAAACACATATTCGAAAAGAGCTTCGGAAACAAGGAAGAAACTGGCTGAGTACTTCAGCGGAGAAGGACGAGTGTCTTGGCAGATGAAGGCTATTGGCATGTAATAAGTGGCACAGCAAATGTACTTACGCCCTACTTTGTTATTGACGAACTCTGTAAAAATCAAATGTTCTTATTATCTTACTAGTGTTATTGGTCAGTGAATCACAAAATTAGTTTAAAATGTTAATAGTTGATAACACTAACAAGATTGCAAAATGTTTTAAAACGCAATGGGTCCGTAGTCTTTTGATACAGTCTAGTATCTTATTAAATTACATATTCAGCTGATTGTTTTTTTTTAAATAGTTGTTATTATCCTTTTTCTGCTTATGTTTACAAATATGTTTGTTGATTCTGTTTCTATTTTGGCAACTAAGAAATTATATGACCTAACCTCTAGACAGGTGACAATTAATTGAATACATATTTACCTTGGCACACAGTTTTGACCTAACATACTCTTACGTAAGGATTAAAAAATCAAACTTACCAAATTCGATGTTGACTTCCTCGTGATGACCACATCTCTCAAGAAACTGTCGGCTGCAGTGAACCATGGTAGTTTCGGTACGTAGACGTCGTCAGTGCCCGCTCCACTTGCTTTTGATTCACTCACTTTCAGGAGTTCAACTCTGTACGTGCCCTTTATAGCCTTTATACGGGCTCTCAAAAAACTCAAGTCGGGAACTTCGACCCCTAGTCCTATTAATTCACCCTTTAACTTTATCATTGAACTCTCCCTCTTAGCCTTGTTGGCATAATCAGAATGACAAGCGTTCCATAGTAGTTCATAGTTTATGTAAGTTTCTAAAAATGTACCGATATTGTCCGCACTCCATTTTACACTAGCAGTTGGTTTTGTCTTCGCTTCTTCAGATTTTGAACACATTTCCGGTGTTAAATTTCGCAACTAAAGTAAATACGAAAGTAATCACAAAAGTAGTTCTTCCCTCAACAGTGTCTAGCGCTCTACTGGCGGCCAGTACCTTTAAAGACACGTCCAATAATGGCTGCCTCTAGGTCACGTGACCCTGTTACTGGCCCTCTGGCGTCCACTAAACTCAAACATGTTTGAGTTTGGTGGCCGCCAGTAGCCTACTGGACGTTCAAGCGGAAGTACCCCTGCACACGGGGACAGTAGAGGGATAATTAGTAGCGGCCATTACTGGCTAGTACTTCTGGCCGCCACTACTGTCCCCGTGTGCAGGGGGCTTAAGCCAGCCGACTGAGGAGTGGAAAGGACAGAGAAAGGGGGGGGGGAGGTTGCGAAGATCGGCGAGGTACGAGTATGCTAAAACTAAGAAAACGGTTTTTTTCTTCGAAAAATTGGTAAGAGCTGTTTTTTTTACAAATTTTAAAAATCTGAAAAGTAATAATTGTGATTAAAAACCTTTGTCTGCACCGTACTAAAATTGCATTACGATCAGATCACCCGTTTCTTATTTACAGAATTTCAGAGAGCGATCCTTTGCAAAAATAAGATAACTGCACTTTTTTTATTTGTTCTCACGACGATTAAAAATAGAAGGCGTATTCGAAAAAAAAAAATTAGTTAGCATGGATTAATGCAGAATTAAATAAACCAATGACGTGCGGTGACGTCGACACTTGGGGTAGCAATGAGTGGCGTGCCCAATGGGTCATAATCCCCCCCCTTTTAGGGCCCAGTATTCATAAAAGAAGAACGACAAATACAGGAAAAATTGCAAAGTTAGGAATGACTACAAAAAATTGTACACATAACTTCCACCCACTTTCGAAAATCAAAAACCATTTGATTTGACTACTGAGCCAGAGATGCCGGGTTTGAATCTCGGCTTGGCAATGGGTGATCTTTGTGTGTGTGCCCCTTCATCAATTTTATCGTAACGTCTTCGCGATTAGCCAAATATGGCGGAAAGCGAAGTAAAATAAACCAAATCAAACAATCAATCAATGAATGATTTGATTTGATTCGCTTTTTTTATACATTTGGTTAATCGCGAAGATGATACGACAAAATTAATGAAGGGACAAACACAAAGAACACCTATGTACAGGTAGGGGTTCGAACCCGGAACTCCTGGTGTTGTAGCGCGCTGTGGTTGATTTGACGTTTTAATTCCATTTTATACACAGAAAGGCTAATCGGAACTAGACCTATAGTTTAATGTGGGATCCGAACCACTATATACTCCATCGGGTACAGATCGGGACCACTTGCACTCCCCCACGGAGGTCGGCCGACAACAAACATGTGAGGAAGGCACTAACCATTCGGATACGTGAGTAGTGTAATTGGTGATATTATAAACCCGAGAAAGTATGAGCCCCCCTCAGGCAGATTTGGCTACACTTAAAACTAGCTCAAGATGTGCATATGAGCTTATTGCTCAAGTGTGGTACTCTGTCTAACCCAATTTTTTGTAAAAATGCCCTCGGGAATTTCCCGTGAAAGTATGACCCCCCTCAGATTGATTTGCCTACACTTACAAAAGCTACATCTGTGAGATTGTTGTCCATAAGCTTGTTAAAAATCTGCCCTTCTTGATATTGTTTTTGCTACACTTAAAACTAAGCCAAGATGCTCATATGAGCTTATTGCCTCTAGTGTAATACTTGACAGTCAGTTCAGAGTATTAATATGTTAACCCGAATATTTCAATTGGGCACCAGGCCCAACTTGCATATCTAGTACTAAGACAATGCAATATGCAGAGGCTTTCTAGAATTGCTCTGTGACTCTCTCATTTCTTACATCATACACATATGATTTTTCACCTATAAGAATAACACTACATATGGTGTCATCAGGGAGTGTATCGTGGAATTCACAGATAATTTTAATGTTTGTCCTGTCATTAACCACAACTTGTTTCCTTTTTGAGGTGTTGATGACAAACATGGGTCTCTGTGCTTTGAATTCATCTGGTGTGTAATACATGTCAGTATTGCCAGTAGTGACCCTTTTGTATGCTGTAAATGCCTCGTATAATTTGAGGAAATCATCCTTGGACATGTTTAAATTATAATTTTCTCTAGGAAACACCTCATTTCTGCCATTTTTAAGATATATGTTCTTGATGTTGCAGTTATCAAATTTACTTGAATTTTTTTCTTGATTATTGTGTCTTCCAGTCTGAAACAGTACTACCACAAAATCTGGCATGTCATATTGTATACTGGAGAATGAGTTTGTAGCATCAAATTCATAATAGCTTCCAGTGGCAGGCTTCTGCACACATTGATATGTATAAAATTGTAAAGGCACCTGTGGATTTTTTAGGATATCTGCTTTGTATTTAAGAGCATAAATGGCTTCATATTCAACAACCGGGATTCTTAGCTCCATAGTCTGAATAATGCATTTGCCTTCATCAGGTAGGGTATTAGGCAGAGCTGCCCCGGTAGAGTTTAATGTACTGTACCTCATCAAAGCATTATTATCATTGGCAGCTCTTCTAAATGTGATTCTTAAACCACCCTTCCACATAATATCTTTGTAATCCGAGAAGAATCCTGGCAACAGGCGCATGGGGAACAGCACTGTGTGGCTCTTGGATAATATTTTATCACCAGCTTCAAATCCACCTATTTTGTAGTAAGAAGCCTCGGTTTTGGATAATTTTAGTGTGGCCAAAGCTGTAGAGGTAATGCCGGGGTAATCCACTCTGTTTATAACAACACCATGTTTTCTGATCTCAATTTCAGAGAACAGATGTGGCACAAAATTGTCTACCAATCTTATATTTGAATTTGCCGGATAATCTGTACCATCGAGCTTTACAACATCAAATTTGATGTATAGATCTGCTCTGTGAGGGTGTATAAAGCCATCTCCTACATCAAGATCAACCTCAATCTCTGTGTTGGGTTGATTTAAGTTTGCAAAGGTCCTCCGGTTTGGGGGGAATGATTGTAGCTCATAACTCTCAATATTTTCCATTTTTTTTTTGTATGTATTTTTATTTAAATATTAATTTCTAGGATAGCAGTTGTTGTGGCTCCAGCAAAATCAACTAATTCTTCTTTTTCATTAGTGACCATCAACTCAATGTAATCTATTCTATTATGGCACACAGGAAAATATAATGTTGGTGATGGAGTGTAGATGATGGGCTCCATAAATTCAGAGTTAGGTTTAAATGTTGCAATGATGCCAGTTTGTTTGTGAGTGCCTATGCCATTTGATTTGGTGATCATACCCTCGGCCACATTACAGTGAATATTCAGAGTCTCTATGGCTAAGAATTTAGGTATATTAATAGCAGTGTGTTTAATGGCTGGTTCAAGTTTTGTGTTATTCTCAAAGCCTAACAGCTCTCCTATAGTACCCAGATCCACTGTTTCTGTAGCAGACACAATCTCTACTCTGTGAGTGACAGAATTTTGAGTTAACACTATACCTCTGGGTAACTGAGCATTTAGAGTGGACAGATTATACTGCCCTGGAGTGATAACAATTTTTTGATCACCAACTGCAATTGTGCTGTTGTGGTGTGTAATATTAGGGATCAAGTACATGCCATAAAATGCTCTGAGAGCTATTGTTTTGGGATACACTATATCATCATGTAATCTAAGTTTAAATATTGAATTTTGGCTGGTGAGATGGAATACTCCCATGATGCTTCAGATACCACAGGGCTTTTTGAAAATCTTCAATTGATGGTTTATTTATTTGAGACAGATATCTAAGAACAGATAAACACAGATGTCCACAATTAACATCTTTGAAATTTTGAACACGAGCATTATTGTAATAAAGATTAGTTGATTTTAGATATTTTACTAAATTTTCAGGTGGAACACCTCCAAATTAATCAAATACAAATGCCTCATCTTTTAAATATTTAAGATAACAAATCCAGTGAGTGCCCTGATTTTTGTACTTATCCAAATTAACTATGCCACACTCTTTGTTGAGTGGTTGTTCTGGTAAAGAATCACACCTCTAAAATGTTTGATGCCCAGTGGCTTGATTAAAGCTTCAATATCTTGGTTTGTAAGCGGCTCTTGTTTTTTTTAAACTTATTCATGGCTCTCTTAAGACCTTTGCCTTGTTTTTCCATGGCCAGGTTATGGCGCTTTATTTCATCTAATTCTGCCTTATTCTTTTTGGCATCTATTAATGTTTTTGCTATAGCAGCTGATCCCCCAGCCAAGCTCCCAACAGCACCAAGTGCTGCTAAGATGGCCGGGATAGTAAATATGAAGCCACCCACATGTGATTTTTTTCTAGATTGCTGTAATTTTTTTAATTGGGGGGTACTAAGTAACAATTTCATACCATGGCCCTTGGCAAGACAAGAATTTTTTTCTTGCGCTGCTTTTTGGTTAAAAGACTATCAATAGTTTTAAGACATTTAAGACCTGCATAAGGTATCTGATACATAACACCCTTGGCCTTCATCCTAGGTTTATTATATATATAATCACAACCCCCACCCCAGTTTTTGTTTGGTGTTCATAGCTATGGTGGTCCCCAATGCTGCTATTCTCTCACTTAAAGAAGCATTTTTGCTTACAAATCTACCAAATGCAGCCTCTTCTAATTTTTTGTCTGCCACATGTCTCTTGTCAAGATCAGAATGTGTGTTGTATGCTATGTCATGGTCTCTGCAAGCAGCATCTAGGGGATTAACACCAGGATCACCTCTGTTTAATCTATGATCTAGTTTTGTGCCTGGACCACAATATTGATAGCCTGGAATGTGTAGTTCAAATGGCAGCTTGTTTATGATGTCATTAACCAGCCCCCGACCCTCAGAGATATTCCAAAATTTAGGTGGTAGAGTATTAATAATTTTTATAAGATATCCAATCCCCTTAGTGTCATTCATTATAAAATTAGACAATTTGGTGCTTATCATGTCCATAATTCCAAACTTTTCATTGTAAAAATTGTGGTTGCCAGCATTTTCTTCCCCAGCTATCACCAGCAACCTATCTACAAGTTTCCTGACATCATCAACCCACACAAATTCTTTAGGCAGGGTGTTGTATTGTTTGATTCCACTACCTGTCTTGATCTGAGACCATATGGGCTTGATTAAGTTGTTGTATTTTGCTCCACTGCTAGACTTGACTCTTTTTTGTGTAGGATCATTGTTCTGGTATAGAGCATCTGATTTTATTAATATTTCTTTGTAATGCTCATAATCTTGATCTGAATAGCTGTCAGGTCTCTTCCTAGTCATCAGTTCCCACAATCCAGGTGTGCCAGGATATTTAACAAAAGCACCTCTTTCTCCAAGATGAGATTCTGAATATACAATCAGATCATCCCCCATAAATGTTACTCTGAAATTGCCAAGTCTATGTATGATGCTACCATCAACCTCTGAGTCAGCATATAGGCCAAAGACCTCATCTTTGTTGTCTTTAGGTGTGCTTAAATATTTTTGAGCAAGAAGACCCAATTCAATAGGATCCTGAGTAGCTTCAATTCTTCGAGGAGCAACAGGACTAGGTGTATGAATACTAGAAAGTGGGGTGATTGGATAATCTAATATGTTCCTAGCAGCTACAGGTACAGGCTCTGTGATCAAATTTTGATTTTGCTCTGTAACAGTTTTGATATTTTTACCTAATTCACTAATAGCATCAATAATAGGCTGTTCTGTTTGCTTGTGTTGTTCATAGATTCCTCGGTTCTCTGATTTCCATCCCTTAAATCTTTTTACAAGATAATCTCTTAATTTAAGATCATCAATAATTGGCCTTTTCATGGTTATTTATATATGTTTCAATGTCTAGAAAATTGTTGATTTTATTTCTGTATTTACCACTATTGGGTTTCCTTGTCATATCAATTGTGACAAACCCATAGTTGTCCTGGTTCCAGCACCTACTGCAAAACTTGGAAAAATCATTGTAGCTCAAGTCCCCACCTATATATTCATCATGTATGTGTTTCAGGTTGGTATGATCTTGATGAAACACACATATAAAATTGCTGTTGTCTCGGATCAGCTGCTTCGGTATTTTAGAAAAAGTCTGTGCCAGGTAGAAGCAATCTATATTTTTGTGCCGCCCCTGTGTAAAAAAATTTCTAACCTTGTTTTGATTATCCAGTATAATATCATCAAACACAACAACAGAATTATCGAGACATTCATGGAGTGGCTTAACATCTGATTCAAAAGTGGCAATATCCAGTCCATCATATAGCTTCATCAGCTGCTGATATTTTAATTGTTCCAAGCTCTTAGAGAAAACATACAAGTGCCTGTTTTTCCAGTCTAACCAGTTGGGTGCCAATAAAAAATTATCAATCATTAGTGTAGTTTTACCACAAGCCGATGGCCCAACAATAAGACATCTAATATTATCAGGCAGCAGCTTGCCATTTCTCTTAATCTGCTGTTCAGGCTCTGGCAGTCTTTTTATAACATCCCAGGTGTTCATAGTATCACTTTGTCTGCCTCGATCCAGCTGTGTTCTGGAAGTCCTAGCCATTTGACAAGTATCTTGTTGCCTTTTCTGCGGATGATTTTTTCTATGAGATATGTGTCAGGCTGCTTAGTTTTGCTGAGTTCTTCTTCATAAAACCTGCCTTTGAGAATTTCTCCTCGGTGATCTTTTATTATATATGTGTATCGGGTCCCAGGTTTAACTTGAACCACTGTAAATAATTCAGTGCTCCAGTTTCTGGTAAAGCCTCTTTTGAATAAGTGCTTATATTTGCTGATTCTTACTTGATCACCTACCTTGTATTTGGCTTTTCTTGTTGTTGGCCGGTATCTAGGATAATAAACAGTACTGATCAATTTTTGCTCATCAGATGAAGTTACCTCAGAGGGCTTCATGTTGATTGTGGAATGGACCGAGTTGTTATATTTATGTAGAAGTTCTGGTAGGATTGTGAGCCATTTATAATTACCTTGAAGGGTAAATTGTTTATACATATGATTTTTTAGGGTTTTGTTGAATCTTTCTACAATAGAGGCCTTGAGATCAATGTAACTCGAGTAATGTTGTATTGACTGGCTTTTAATAAATTGTTGGAACACAGAATTATAGAATTCTTTGCCATTATCTGTTTGCAAATAGCGCGGTGATCTTCCACTCTGATTGATGATTGTCCTGAAGGCTTCTGTAACACATGCTCCAGTCTTGGATTTGAGTGGCACAGCCCAGGCAAATTTTGAAAATGTATCTATGACAGTGAGTAGATACTTGTAGCCCTTGTTGATCTTGTCTAAATTTTTCAGCTGTCCACTTGCCATCTCAACCAAGTCACACTGCCATAAATCATCTATGCCTTTTGTAACCACTGGCAGTCTCTTATAATTATGTCTGGCTTGTCTGTGTAATTCATCAACAATAATTTGTCTAGACATAGTATGTAAACAAGAATATTGCAACTATGGGATGTTCAGCAGCTGATACTACAGGATTTTCTAAATACAGTTTGTCTCCTATTTGTATATTAAATTCCAGAGAGCCATCATCTTCAGCATAAGATGTCTCTAATGTATTGGGATCTGTAAAATCCTCTAACTCTACACTGGTGATTTTTGGTTTGTTGTCAGCATTTGTTATTGATAAGGTAGGGTAGTGGTGTGCCTGTGGTTGTAGCCAATATTTGATCTTGATTGGTCTAAGTGTGCCCCCAACAAAAAACTGGTAATAAAATTGTGCAGGGGACAGCATATATATTTTGCCACCTGGTGTAAATGGTGAATCATATTCTTTGTTGGGGCTACTGCACAATTCAAGAATTACTGTATGTTTAGGATTCTCGATTATGCCAGTTATTTCTTTTTCTGCTGTAAGCAATCTACTTATTACAGATTCAAGATGCTCATTGATAGTCCTAACAATCTCATCGTGCCCTGGCTTGACCCTTATGTCCACAGCAAGTTTCTTGTATTGTTGTACAGTGGGATCCACTAGAATTGCTCGGCAAATTGTCCATGACTGTTTTCATGAATGTTTCTCTAACATTCTAATGTGTTTTTAAGCGATGGATTTTTATGTATGCTGGTGCAGAAGTTGTCACTAGATTGTTTTGAGTTTTCTTTTAATTCTTGAAGCTCTTATTGGGTCAAATAAAGTGCACGAACATGGTGATGGACAATTTGCACGGTAATACTCATGGATCCCACTGTACAATCTCTTGAAGCTGTGTGGCAAAAACAGACAGAGCATTTGCTTGGTTGGATTCCATGGTCCCTAGCTGTTGCTTGATGTTGGCTACAATTTGCTGTAAATTTTCAACAACTGCCAATTTTGAATTTTGAGAGGTAAGATCATGGACTTGTCTTCTGATATCCTCAAACAAGGCATGCAATTCATTAATATGTTGATTAGTTGGCAGAGTGACCACTGTCTGGCTAAGTTGTTTGATCTCTGTCTGGATATTCTTGATATCTTCTGATTTCAATATGCGATTCACAGCTCTCTTAATATTTTTAAGTTCCTGTGATGTAGGCAGATTTGATACAGTATTTTGCAAAGATTCAAGTGCCAATTTCACATCATTTAATTCAGAAGCATCAGCCACACTTCGCATAGCATCTTGGAGCAGGGTTATGTCTGCCTGAGTAGGTGTTGATTGTTGTAAAATTTCAAGTTTTGTTTGGATATCATCGATCAAGTGATGAAAATGAGATAGCTCAGATTCAGTGTTGAGGTTTTCAAGTTTTGTGATCTGTTGCTGGACACTGACAAGTGTGTCTACAATACCAGGCAGGCGAGATTCTAGAGTTTCTTGTATATTTGTCAGATCACTTTGCACTGCTGCTATGGTACCTTCAAGGTGGGTTATGGTACTCTGAATTTTTCCAAAATCTTCATATGTTTCAAGTTGCAGCTTAATGTTGGCAACACTCCGAGTTATAGCACTCAAAGCATCAGAAGATGGCAAGTTGTTCATAAAATTTTCAAGTGTCTCAATTTTTTCTTTAACCTCAGCTATGGCATTGTTCAGAGGGTCCAGATTAGGTATCTGTAGTGATTGAATCAGTTCCTTTAGAGTGGAAATCACTAGATCAAAATCTTATTGTGATTTTATGCTTTTGACAATTGTTTCGAGCTGTGTCTGGACATTATTAATCTGTTCTTCCAATTGTTGTTTCAATTGCTCAGAGTTGGTGGCCTCGGTCTTAAATTTGGCTTGAAGAGCTGCCACAGCCTCCTCTAAATTTTGAAAATTATCTAATGTGGCCAAGTCAGTATATTTTTGAAGCAGCAATTTGAGTTCTGAATCAATTTTAAGAAGAGGGTCCATGCATTGTGATTGTAAATTTGTAATCTCTAGTTGAAGACTGGCATTCAGTGTGGTTTGTAAAGCTTGTAAATCACTTCTTAATTTTTTGACTCTAACATCAAGCATCAGAATCTCATCACTGTGATCTTCATGTCTTGTATGGCCAAATATATCATTAGGCATTTTTGTTTTAGTGGTTATTTATTATAAAATATCTAATTCTTAATTCTATAAAAAAGGTATAAGCTTGTCATAGGATCCTGGGACCTCAATATATAAGCAGTCACCAGCAGAAACAGTATATACAGTGCCAGAAATCATGTTTGAGTGCTTAATTCTATAAATATTTCTCCCTATTGAAACCTTGACATCACCCTCGGGGGTTGTAATAAATTGTAATTGACCACCTACAGGTAACTGGTAGTGATTTAAATTATTGTTAAATATGTACAATGTTTTACCTGTTTCATCATCAACATCTGTAAGTATGCTGTTCAGATGAATAATTAACAAACCACTTAGTTTAGATATTATATCAGAAGAGGGTGCTGGTGTTGGCAGGTCCATAATAGCCTGTTTTTTGAACCCAAATAAATTCATAGGCATGTTTATTTATTTCAAATCATGCTCTGTAATTGGGCATTGATTCCCACTTTTCAAACCACAATGACCCCATGGTAGAGTATGTATGCCACATGACAAAATGCATCTCTTATCATCATGTGGGTCCAGAGCCACTTTTCTTACAATATTTGTAGTCAACAAGTGATCCTCACTCTGAATTCTGCATTCTGATGTTCTTATTAAACTCTGGGTTTTGAGACAATTTTTGTAATCTTTAAATTGGAGCTCTTTGTCCACAGTTACTCTGCCAATGCCCTTGGCCTTTTTGGCAACAACACCACTACATGTTTCAAAGCTGTACATCTTGGCCCTTAACCCAGCAAATGCCACAATAACATCACCAAGTGTCTCATCTTTTAACTTGCCAGGCACCTTTTTGTTGTGGGGCTGAATCTTTGTATGTTCACTGGTATCAAAATATTCAAGCAATGCAGGCTGTGACATATCTTGATAAACATCTTCTGTCTGAATATCAAGGATAAAACTATCTGTGTCCATGTACATCAGTTTTACACAATCACCATAAAAAGGCTTGAGCACATCATATTAGAGCTCCAGCATGTGTAATTTGGCCAATTCCAATATCACAGCCCCTACATAAATAGGCTTATCAAACCTAATCTTTGTTTTTTTCATGTTGAAGAGTGCCATATTCTCATCATAAATTCTTCTATAACTGAAATTAGGCTTTGCAATCAATTTTTTGCTCCGGCTGGGGTCAGTAATTAATTTAACATCAATATGTTTTCTGACATTTTCTATGGTTTTGCCATACACTGAATTTACCATCAATTTAAACAAGGTCTTATCAAATTGGCTCATTGCAGATGTTCTAAGCTCTGTGTTTGTATCAATATATGGCTTCAACCATCTTGAGTGCCTGAACCTTAAGACTTTGCCAACTTTGGTCACTTGAACACCATGATTCATTAGGAACTGGAGGTTTTTGTAATATATGACATAATCCTGTTTTGGCTCTAGAGTCATCATGAGCTTCTTCTGTTTAGAGCCAGGTGAACACTCAACCTCAGGAATTGGGGGCAGATCAGAAAATTTGTTGTGTAAATCATCAGGAATTGTCAGATCAACTTCTAAGAACAGGCCATAGTTACTGTCATCAAAATCCTGAAGATCTTCAATATTGAAATCTTCAACCCACCCAAGCCCTGCATATGGCAAATTATCCATCACAGCATAACCATAGAGGCTGTTGGCATCTACATACAGTATATAATTTGATGGCAGTGCTGGGTCATAATTGAGAATATACTTGTTATTTGCTCTGGCATATCTCTGAGAACATTGCACCATGCCTCCTCTTATACATTGCTCCATAAACAGATACATATCTTGATCTTGGATCAGATCCAATTGCATTTTAGTGTTTAAAAACATTGCAGACCATGCTAGGCCTGGAGCACTGTAGAAATACATTGGATCCAGTTCATAATTTTGCATGGAAGATTTTCTAAATACCTGAAGTATATCAGCTAAGAGAGTCACATCAAGTTTTAAATATGCCTTATGATAATCACCAAATGTCTGGCATTTTAAATTGTTCCACATCAACTGGGCATGGTGATAATCTTCATCAGTGATTCCAGATGCTCTGAGTTTGCTGTAGAACTCTTGTTGTGGTGGCAAACACTTATCAAATTTAGAAATATCTGTAACATAGTCATATGGGTATACACCCTTCCGCCTAATTAATTTCAGGTCCTGATTTGGAAACTTAGCACATGTGATTTTGAATTGATCATCAGATAATTGACTGGCCAGAGTGGCAAGGCTAGCTGACAGAATTCTGTAGGAATCAAGAAATCTTAAGTGAATGGGAACACCATTAACTTTAATTATCTTGCTAATAGCAATATATTTCTCATCATTTTCTGCTAAAATATTTAAATTCTGCTTGTCAAACCCCTCGTACCTGATCAAATGATGAAAATCATAATTGGATGCACCATGGCAAAATATAGGGACAAATTTTGGTCTCTGGATATTAATATTACAGCTATTACACAGGGCCATTAAGAATTTACCATCTGTATGGGAATGGTGATGCACCTTGATATTTGTATCTGAAAATTCAGAATCACATACCGGGCATTTTTCTGCATTGTTGAAATCTTCAATCTGATCCTCTGTTAAAGGCAACATAGGTTTTGATTTTAATAAGATATTAGATGCTATGTTATGGCACTCATTTTCTATTCTATGTGCAAATTTTTTGATGGCATCTGATCCCATGTATAAATATTCTTCACTAACAACACCATCCTGTACAACAACATAATAAAAACTAGAAGGCTCATGTAACTGGTATGATGTAATTGAAGATTCATTAGGATCTGGGCTGCAGAATGCAAGGGGTTTGAGGTTTGATTCAAAATCACAGACTATATATGCTGGGTGTTCCAACAAGGCTTCAAATTTTTTGAATTTGGCATTTTCACTTGGATTAGGCATCACCATATGAACAGGTTTATGGTTGCCACAGTATTTTAAATGTTCAATTAACTTGTTTTTAGCAATTTCTGTATTTTGTTCCCGAACCCCATTTATTATTTTTCTACCATCAAATACAGTTAAACATCTTCTGCACAACTTGAATATTGTCTTAGATTTGTCTAGTTGTTTTCTAATTAAAGCTTCAAGATTATGTATCAGAGTGTAATGGTGTGTGCCATCCTCTTCAATTAAGAGCAGATCAATCGGAACAACAGAATCATCATCAAGTGTACTGATTCTGAGAGGTGCTATCAAGCAATTGCCAAGGCCAGTAGAACAAATAAATACATTAATAGATAATTGTTTACCATTGATATCCCTGGCCTTTTTTTTTCAAATTTATCAATATTCTGAACAGACATTGGATATTCTAAGCCCTCCATAGCATCATCAAAATCATGTTCATGCTGTTTATAATAAGTTATTCTCTCAGGATGCCTTAAAACTGGAAACAAAGCAGCTAAAATACACCACAAAAAGCATTTCTCATCGTTATTTTCTATGTTAACCACGGCTCTTTTGTTTTTAATATTGGCAGGTAAAAGCAGATATGTAGATCCTTGTAATGGGCTGAATTCAGAAATATTAACATAGAGCTTGTGTGGAGATCCGCATAGGCTCCATCCTGACTCTTTTGCTGCAAATTCAGAGTGTTTAATATTCAATTGCTCTATCAAACTGCTTATTATTTTGTCTAAATTTGTATTTGAATATACAGCTACAGTTTCTGTTATGTGGGGCTGTGTAAATTTTGTGCCATTTGGCTTCTTATATTGTGTAAACAATTTGAGGGACAGCTTATAAGAGCCATTTTGTGCATTTAGAATTGCCTGCACATTAGAATTTATACTGTTCAAAAAATTCTTAATGTCACATCTTGGCTCTGATACAAAACGGTGATCCCTAAGTTGGCCAGCAAAACTGCTATGGATGGGTTCATAGCGTGGCTGCTTTGCCGGTCTAGCATTAACAGGTGTTTCAAGCTTCCTTTTCAGACCAGATGTAGATGGTTGTGGGGGCAATATTGATGACTGTGCAGAACAAGTACCCTTATGTTTATATGTGAAGTATTCCATGCTATATTTTCTATGGCATTTTGGGCATATTTTTGTGGGAGTTCTGCATTTGTCTGGATTACAATTCCTTTGGTGCTTAGCCCAATTGGGGCTGGATATATTCTTATTGCATTGATTACAATATTTTTGATTTGGCATTTTTGTTGTTGGTTTATTATATAAAATTTCTTGGGATTCAAATCAAAATTCTATGCTTAATAAAAAATATCAGTTGGGTTCAGCAGTCTGCTTTGTAAACTTTGTGTGTGTGTGTGTGTATGTGTGTTAATATTTTTGGCTTTGGTATTTATATAAAATTTCTTGGGGTTCAAATCAAAACTCTATACTTAATAAACCTATGACAGGTTGTAAAGCTAATAGCCTACATGCACAAAGGTAGAATAAGTACAGAAGCACTGCCCTAGCACAAATGCATGTCTACACAGGCATGTCCTAGAAAAACAATAACCTAATACCATGTGTCATGTATAACAAACTGGGGCAGATATAAACCTTTTGTTCAATATATTACAAATATGTTTGATATGAATAATAAAAAATTCTGTCTATTAAATCAAATAGATTTGTAATTCAATTTATATAAATTTGCAATATTTTTGTGTTTAAAAAATATGAGGAGCACTGCAACAACATACCCTTACTCTTCAACAACTCTCACAATACTGGCTGATATGTAATGCAAAATCTCTTTATATAGCCTAAGCACGGACCGCATTGAAAACATCTGAAACAATAAGCCAATCAGAATATAACACATCATCACATTATGTCATAACCAACCAATCAGAAAACAACACATCCCAAATAATTTATTGCATAGTATTGGGTAATGATTTGTTGCACAACATGATGCAATATAAATAAACCAGAAGAAGGCCACAAGTGGACCGGAAGTGAACCGGAAGTGGACCGGAAATAAGCCGGAAATGTGCCGGAAATGTGCCGGAAGTGGACCGGTAAAAAATTATCGATTTTTTCAAAAACTTGCAAAACTGCTTGCAGAGTTCAAATATCAGACCCCCGCACTTGTAATATGCACCATTCTTGACTTATTCAAGAATCTAGGCAATTACAAGTTTTTTGAAAAAATTGTAGAGAGCAAAAATCTGCATTTGAACATGCCCATGTCAAATCACCAAGTCCCATGTCTCCAGCATTCATAGTTCCAGAAATAATCAGAAAACAAAAAAATATTGATTTTTTCAAAATTTAAGTATGTTGTTCAGTAGGGCACCACAAGTTCATATTTCCCTGTTGGAGTGCTTCAGCATGCATAGCTTTCAAAATATTAACAACTTTGTTAATATTGCACTTTTCCTAAAATTCTATTTATAGAACAGACACAAATTAGGCATTTGCAGCTTAAATATTGCTTCTATCAAAAAAAATTATAGAGACCTAAAATATAGAGAATCATGAATAGAACACACCTGAACAAATTCCAAGTCTCTAGCACTTACAGTTTTTGAGAAATCACAAAATCAAAAAATTATCGATTTTTTAACAAAACTTCTAAACAGCACACAGAGTTCAAATATGAAACCCCCATGCCTCTATCTTGCAAAATAGGCAAGTTATTCAAGATCTAGAGAACAACAAGAATTTTTTGAAAAATTATAGAGAGCAAAAAGTTGCATTTTGGCGGGCCCATGTCAAATCACCAAGCCCCATGTCTCTAGCATTCACAGTTTCAGAGATATCAGAGAAACAAAATTATCAATTTTTTTCAAAATTTGAGTATGTTGCTCTATGGGACATGCCAAGTGCTTTGGCAAGGCTCTTTAAGTACATATGTGTGGGTGGGTGTAGGTGGGTGTGGGTTTTATGAGCATCTTGGCCTAGTTTTAAGTGTAGCAAAAACAATATCAAGAAGGGCAGATTTTTAACAAGCTTATGGACAACAATCTCACAGATGTAGCTTTTGTAAGTGTAGGCAAATCAATCTGAGGGGGGTCATACTTTCACGGGAAATTCCCAAGGGCATTTTTACAAAAATCTTGGGTTAGACAGAGTACTACACTTGGGCAATAAGCTCATATGCACATCTTGAGCTAGTTTTAAGTGTAGCCAAATCTGCCTGAGGGGGGCTCATACTTTCTCGGGTTTATATTATCACCAATTACACTACTTACGTGTATCGGTAAAGCAAACTGCATTTTTCCTGAGTAGTAATTTTCAATTGAATTTTTGAAATATCATCTTTATATAGGATTAACGTTTTTTCAAAAATTTTGCATTGCTTGATTTCCCTAATTTCCCTATCTCACGATCTCATTACTGAAGGATCCGGACTCGAGCCCTGGCCTTTGCATGAGTGTTTCTTTGCAAGCACTCTTCACCCGTTTAATTTATTCAACGTTCATCGTCAGAAATTAGGTAACGCGATGGAAGAGAGAAGAAAATACAAATAATTTCCTCCCAGTGCATCTGCAGGGGTCTGTGAAATCAGGAGCCTAGAATTCTCTGTTTATGATTGTCCCTCACGACTTTCCAAGCTCTTAGCTACTTATTCCGATTAAATCTATACAGCTAGAAAAAGCGATGGGTAACAAAACACACCTTTAAACAAGCCTTTTTTCTACATTCTTCAATGATATTCATTTGGCTTTTTGAGTTCTGGGATACATTTTTCATTTCTAATTTTTTCATTATACACTGCAGGCAGAGTACAACACATAGGAACAAGAATGCTGGCTCGTCACGAATTCCGGCCTGAAATGTTCTTTGTGAGGTCCGTTCATCAGTTTCATCATATGATCACTCATCCTCATTTTCGCGATAACCAAATGTGACAGAAAAGAGAAGTAAAATAAACAAAACCAACAACAAGAATTACGTGTAGAACGCGCGTTTACTTACCCAAATAAATACATCCATATTTATGATTGTTTAGCTTATCCATTTTTTTATTGGAGGCCAAGAGATTAGCATATTTAAATAAAACACTACTAAAACGAGAGCAAGAGAGAGCGTGAGCAAATATTTGTTATTTAATCATTATATATTCCATATTTAAAAATAAAAGCATAAAATTTTTGTCTGCACAAGACGTTCCAATTGCATAAATAATAAAAGTACATCCCATATTGTACAACGTGTAAAAAGTAGTGTAAATACACAGATCATAAGTACTGCAGAAAAAATTCCCCTTAGGTCTTTAGAGGATTTACAAAGGAAGCGAAGGGAATCCGATCCCCTATCTGTCCTATAGGAGACAGACTGGAGGACCTGAAAGCACGGGCTTTCAACCATTGGAGCGGGGGCGAGGGGGCAAAGGAGGTAGAGGCAGAAATCTTCCCTTTCTCTTCGAAAACCCGTTTCTACCTGGAACTGTGAGGCGGAGAAAGAGCGAGCTAGGCCGCTGAACGCACCGAGGGGCGAGAAGCGCGTGAAAAAAGTGTTGCATATGAACTGTGGCTTCAACAAAACAATAAATATTGTGATTTGAAAATAATTAGAGATTTGAGATTGATTGATCTATCTCTGCTAGACTAGCTACTCCTCAGTGCACGTCACTGAAATAAACTGAATTTTGATATAACTCGTTTCTTTGTAGGACTAACTACTGGTTAATTTTTAATTAGAACATGAAACACGAAGCTACAACGCGTTGCATGTCGTGAATTTGCATTTTGACCACACGACCGCTGCGTGATTTTCTATTGTTTCAATACTAACATACAGCCCCATCGCTGAACCAAGAAAAACATACAAAGACAGGAAAGTAATTTATTTTATGTAACAAAATCATCAGTTATCGAAACAAATGTACTTTTACGACTCTTTACATAACTTCACGTAATTTATTAATGTATTTAAAAATGTGTTTTGTTGTTTCTTTTGACACTTTATCTTGCATTTCTTAAATGTTGGCAGCACTTCAGGCAATCTCATCTCAAGATCGAGATCTTGGCGAAGAGAAGGTTTCTTTCCTTGGGAAGAGAGGATCTTAGCCAAGAGTTTCTCAAGATACGACACTGTCTCAAGACGAGATTACCTTCCCAAGATCGTCTTGGCTAAGAATCTCTTACACAGTGTCTTGAGATTTAACTATGAATACGGGCCTCAGATACTTGACGGGCCCCTGGTGTCGCCACCTACTTCTGCCAACTAAAAGTTAGAAACCCGCCTTAAAATTACTATTAAAATGTCCACTAGTTTCGTTCTTTTTTCTACTACATTTTATGGCTTCCGAGGAATGTAATGATTCTAATGTTAGGTCAGTTATTACCCTCTTGATTAATGAGTACTTTTTCTATCAAGATGCTTTAATTACGGATGTCCGAGCGAATTAACCTGCCAACGGACAATTTGTCTGCTTACTGTTGTGTGTTGGACCAATTGGGGCGCTCTCATTTCACTTCACTTTTGCAATCTTGGGTTCTGACGTCAGATGAAGAAAGACTGCGAGGTTAGGTTAGGTTTGTTAGGTTAGGTTCCATTAGCATAAATACAATGAAAGATTTTTAATTAATTTAAGAGAACTAAACCTAGCTAGACTAACCTAACAACGTAGTAGGCATTTAGCCTAAAATTAAAAAGCCTTCTCCCGTGACGTCAGAACACAGAGTTGCTAAAGTGTTGTGCGATAAGTGAGACCCCCCAGACAAACTGTGGTTGGTCATGATTTCAAGTTAGAACTTGTGTTGTTATGTGCCTTCGAGTATTTTGACGTTTATATATTTTTCAATGGTAGAATATAAGCTATTACGATTGGATGAGAACACCGAAGATGTATCTGTCCCAATTGGAGAAATTTCCATTGGTCGAGGCCTTTTATTACATGTAAGTGAAATCATAATTTACCGGTAATCTTTGTCTCACGAATTTTCCTTTTTATATAGAAATGAGCACTGTTTGGATTTCGAAAAAAGTTATTCATGTTGAGAAAAGTAACTTAAAAGTTACCTTACGCAAGCATGCGCGCTTCCCATTGACAATGTATTTCCCGCGGTATGACTTGAGATGACCGGACCCCTCTCCGATTTTCTTCATATTTGACATAGTCACTAATTGAGGCCTCCTAATCACGAATCTGAAGTTAAAATTTGTCGGAAACGTCTAAAACGTCTAGAAATTGCGAACCATTGACGCTAGCCTCACAAACCATTGGCGCGTGGTTAGGTTAGTTTCAGTTAGGTTAGGCAAACATAGTTAAATTTTGGTGTCGTGGTAGTATCAGGATCTAGAAATTGCAAATAATTGCGAAACATTGACGCTAGCCCCCCGAACCATTGGCACGCGGTTAGGTTAGGCAAACATAGTTAAAATTTGGTGTCATGGTAGTATCAGGAATATATATATTTGCTTGTGAAACAAAAAATTTCGCGAAAGTCGACTGTTTCCATTCCGAAAACTAACGCCTTATTTTCACTTATTTTGCAATTTCTAGACATTCCCAACAAATTTTAACTTCAGATTCGTGATTAGGAGGCCTCAATTAGTGAGTATGCCAAATGTGAAGAAAATCGGAGAGGGGTCCGGTCAGGCACGTATCCAGAAATTCTCTTCGGGGGGGGGGGGGGCTAAAGAATATCTTTATAGGTGTAAAGATAGTACTTCACTATTGTATATAATTATACCATATATATATATATATATATATATATACACACACACACACATACATATATATATGTGTGTGTGTGTCTGTGTGTGTGTGTGTACACACTACACACATACATGCCATGCAAATCAAAAACAGAAAGATAAGAAAGAACGAGATCGGCTTCAGCCTCCTGTATCCAAAATAAACTAAAGTTATTACTGTTATTATTATGTGATTACATGCAAAATATCACTCACATGATTGAAACAATAGAAACTACGATATACCCAACACAAGATGGTTGAATATGTTAGTGTTGGTTATTGTTTACAGACCATTGAGTCTTATTTTTTTCAAGCTGACAACAATTAACGTCTCAGTTGATCACCAACAAAGGCAGCAGCATAGAGTAAAAGTTGGAGCACAATAAATAATATTTAGAAAATAATATATGTGTTATGCATATACACGAGAACGAAAAAGATATAGCCTTAAACAAAAAATATCAACATTTCACGTTCACACTGCAGTCAGAAATAAGTCGTTCGGTACATGAATTGAAAAAAAAAAAAAAAAAGAAAGAAAAGAAACGGCTGTCCACTGTGCTGCTAAGGGTGGCCTTAGGTTTGTTGGATGAGAGAAAAGTGTAGTTACTCTTGGAGTACCGACCTCTGGATACAATCATTTTTGACAAGGAATAAATAAAAAGAATAAATGAATGAATATTAAATTTATGCACCATCCTATGCAACATTCACTTACACATAAAATATCTGAACATACAATTCCTATAAACAAACGCAAACAATTGGACCTGTCAGATTCACTTAAAGTAACATCTTTCTAGGTCCTTGCCTAGCCATAGCGTCGAGCACTTCGTCAGGAGTAGGAACTGACCTCCAATGGACTGACAGCAGTGCCAGACCTGTCAGTCTGTTACTTCCCATCCGGTTTCTCAAGAATGTTTTTATTCTTTTCATTGTGGAAAATGATCTCTCCACAGAAGCTGTCGAGATAGGGATTGTCGCCAGCACTCGGAGAAGAGCATGAATACCTCGGAAGAAAGCGGGATCACAGGCGTCCAGTACGCTTATTAAGTCCGATGGCTGCTCCATTCCAGACCACTTCTGACACCACAAAGCATATTCCCCTTTCAGTTCAGAAAAAGTCGTTTCTTCGCCCACGTACTGCACTATGTTCTTTAACTGGTCCATCTTCTGCAGACTTGCATTTTTGGGAAGGATGACAGAAACATTAGACAGAAATTCCTTGTTGTTGGAAAACTTTTCATCCAAAGCTGATATCACACCATCCAAACAGGGGATCCAGACAGAGCGCCTAAAATATACCTCGGCCGACTCGTGGGGATAATTACTCCTTTTGGTCTGTTTGCTGCAAATCCGAGGCACTTCAACCGAAGTGCCAAACAAGTTTTTCATGGAGTTATTAGCAGCGGTGAACAATTCTCCGAATTTTCGGTCGGACTTTTCTCTCAGCTCTTTCAGGACTTGGATCACATTTTCTGCATATTCTACTGCTGTTGCAAGGTCATGGGATGGCTTCTGCAAGTACATTGACAAAGGCAGCGTGTGACTGAAAATCTCTTCGCACACTAGCAGGGACACGATGAATTGGCTTTTTTCAATTGCAGACAATAATTGCGCCGCTGTTGAAGACACAGCCCTGTTTCTATCAGAAAGATCACGCAAACAGGCTACAATAGGTTCCAGGAGCTGAAGGAACACAATGACTGCGTCGTGTCTCTCGATAAATCTCGTATCGCACAAACTCACTAGGCACCGTTTCTTCTCTTCAGGCATCAAAGCATCTATGGTGTCCCTGAGCATTTTTACAGCTAGCGAGTTATTTTGAAACAATGAACAAGTGTCTCTCATTACTCCGAAGCTGTTACGCACGCACGGAATGGACAATCCACTCGATAACGCAAGATTCAAACGGTGAGAGGCACAGTGGACGTAGACAGCTCACGGATACTTCTGTCTGATTCTAGCCTGAACACCACTGATGTGTCCTCCCATATTTGCAGCTCCATCAAAGCCAAGACCCACCAAATTGTTCATATTAAGTCCCAAGCACTCACAAGTGTTCAAAATTGTCTCTGTCACGGCTTCACCAGTCATATCATATATTGGCACGAAACAAAGGAAGTCTTCTCGAACGCAGTTAGATGGTGAAACAAATCTAATGCACAGCGAAAACTGTTCCGTTCCCGATACATCTCAAGTTTCGTCCCCCAATATGGTAAAATACTGAGACTGATTTATCTCGGACACCATTTTTCTTTGAATCAGCTCACCACAAGTTTTTAACACTTCGTTTTGGATCAGTGGACTGAAGTAAGATGCGTTCTTCCTGCAAGTTTGGATGTGATTCTTTAGAACGTTATCCCCTGCCTTCGCACGAAACCTTAACAAGGCCCTAAATTTCCCATCCTTGTTATTCGGATCTTCCAGACTTAGTGGACCACTGTCGTTGTCACCTCGAAGCGGCAGCTCGTGTTGACCACAGAAGATGATTGTCTCGACAACCGGTCGGAGTGCCGCTCGATTTTCTTCTTTCTCCTTTATTCTCTGCTTGTCGATTAAACCAGCAATATCTTCTTGCTGTTTCTTCTCGATATTCATAAAATTTTCGGCCTTAATGGCTGCCTCTTTGTGGTAGTTAGTCTTTGAGTGTGTGTCGAATTTCTCCACGGCATCTTTCCATTTAATAAAAGGAAAGGTTACCAACTGTCCCAGTTTCTGGTGATTGCCTTTGCCGGTTAGTTCAGCAGCAAACACAACACAAAACTTACAGTAAGCTCCATCATCGACTCTTGAATATGCAAGCCAGTTCCACCTCCTCAACCAATTAACTTGAAAAGTTCTTTTCATCCCGTGAATGACACGAACTGGATACACGAAAGTTTGTCCGGGCACAAATAAATCATCACTCAACACTTTGGTTTTCAGTTCATCTGTGCAGCTTATTTCTTTTTTTAATAAACCTTGTGCAACCGCTCCTATATCCGGTACTGCTAGAACATTCACTTCACAGATCTTCAATCTCTTTGGTTCTGGACCCGAACTAGCACTGCACTGTGGCTCCAGGAGTTTCTCTGCTGTTTTCAGCTCTGGACCCGAACTAGCACTGCACTGTGGCTCCGGGAGTTTCTCTGCTGTCTTCAGCTCTGGACCCGAACTAGCACTGCACTGTGGCTCCGGGAGTTTCTATGCTGTCTTCAGCTCTGGACCCGAACTAGCACTGCACTGTGGCTCCGGGAGTTTCTCTGCTGTCTTCAGCTCTGGACCCGAACTAGCACTGCACTGTGGCTCTGGGAGTTTCTCTGCTGTCTTCAGCTCTGGACCCGAACTAGCACTGCACTGTGGCTCCGGTAGTTTCTCTGCTGTCTTCAGCCCTGGATCCGAACTAAAACTGTTACTAGATTTTGGCACTTTACGGAAAAATGTGTCAATAGTTCTCTTCAATTTCGAATCGCTAGATATAAAATTGTCAATAGTTCTCTTCATTTTAATGAGCCCAGTTCAGATGATCACTTATCGACTTATCAAGTGTCACATTAATTGATTCTGTTGAACAGATCAACGGGAAATTCAACTCGCGTATCCTCTTTTACATTCTGGAAGGTTCCGCAGATAAAACGTTTCGTGAATATTCGCACTAAAGTGTAGCACTGTACTGTTGCAACTGACCGCTTCGAAGTTTCTGGACATTTTTAAGTGAGTGGCCTTACCCCCCCCCCACCCCCAACCCCCTTGCTGGTTTTCATCACCGGTGTTGGGTGTCTCTGTGACGTCGCAGTTGCTTCCAAACCATGTGTCGATCTCAAGTAGTTTGTATCTTGTGCCGACTTCCGTGACAGAGTGGTCAACGCAACGTGATACGATGCCGGGGGTTCTGGGTTCGAATCCTGTCCTGGTCATGGGTGTTCTTTGTTAGTGTCCTTTCATCATATCATCACTCATCCTCATCTTTGTAATTTGCCTCCCCGATAGCGCAGTGGTATCGTCGTCGCCTTGTAACGAAGAGGTCCCGGATTCGATTCCCGGTGAAGGCACATGGTTCGGATCCCACTTTAAACTGTAGGTCCCGTCCCGATTAGCCTTACTCTGCATAAAGTGGACTTAAAACAAGAAATCAATCCAATCCAATCATCTTCGTAATGAGTCAAAGTGGCAGAAATGCGAAGTAAAATAAACTAAATCAATTAATCAATCAAGAAAGAAAACTTGTGCAGTGGTAAAGAAATACATACAGTTACGAGCTCATAAGCCCACAGGGCATAGTCCAGAATCAGACAGAGTGCAAACATGCTAAAACGAGTATAATGGTTGATTTGGTTAATTTGTTTTCGTTTTTCTGCCACTTTTGGCTAATTACGAATATGAGGATGAGTTATTATATACTGAAATTGATGAATGCATTCACAAACACCCATGCCCAGACCGGGGTTCGAACCCGGGACCCCTGGCATTGTAGCGCGATATGCTAACCACTCCGCCACTGAGGCCGACACGGGTATAATGGTGGGGTGACGACCAGTGTTGCATTATCTTTCCGGCAAGTAGTAATATGAGTACCAAATAACTAAAATAAAATAGGAACGTACCACCATTATACTATTTACATAGTGTAAAACACGCAACATGTTAATAGTAATAATATTCACAAACAGTACGATATGATTTCTCGAGTCACATATTACTTTTTCTGATTTCGTGAAGACCAATGTTGAGAATCTTGAGAAGAGTGAACAGTCGAGGAAAGTTATACAAAATCTTATTCTGTGCAATAATTAATTTTTTGACGAAATCTTAATCGACTGTTCCAAACTTCTCTATCACCACCCGGTGAGACTGTTCTCCACCCTTCACCGATAAGAACTGAGACGAAAAGCGCCTTTTTTATAGGTTAACAATTGCTCGCATATTACATCTGAGGAAGCCAAGATGCTTACCATTGTAAGGAGCAAAATTTCGAATGACCAAAAATTACAACTGATAGTACGCTTATATGGAATTAATAGAGTTTTAGTCCATGGGGGGTAGGGGGAGTTGGGCCCCAACCGAAATAAAAATTAGTTTTACTCCACCCTGATCCCCTCCTCTAGCTACGCTCTTTCCACAATGATGGCGCCAGAAGAATGAGCGAGGAAGCAGAGGTGGCTGGTATATTTTCTATCATAGGTCTAAACACTATACCAAAAAATGCATATTTGGGCTTTAATTATGTATGCAGTTTCTCTTCTTTGATGGAGTGGTGGAAAGGGGACAAATTCGTTGACCGAGGGTTTCCCCAGGTCATGTTTTGCATGTGTCTTGTAAAATGCTTCAATGTTTGTTTTATTTTAGTCGGTGTTAATTATTTATCAGTACCTGGAAAATAAGACTCCTGTGGTCTTCCTGTCAACCACCAGCGCTCACTCGGGGTCCTCAGGAGAAGGTACGGTTGCCTTCTCCGCCCACCTAATCGGCTCTTTAATACTGCAAAGTTCGTTGCAATTCATTTCAGTTGTTCAAATTATCAAAATAGGAGGGAAGAAGAATAGGCTCTCGGCGGAAGTCGTCCACGACGCCCTTTCAAGGCTCGAGGGAAGGGGGGGGGGACGATCGCTCCCTTCGACATTCTCAGTTTGCAGTTTGGAGACCTGGAGCCTGGGATGTGGGGAGAAAAGAATGTTGAAGCAATATGTGTCCTTCATCACTTGACCTGGACAACGCTCCCGTCACCCAACCCACTCAACATCTGTGCTTCTCTCAACATATCGGAGGGACAGGACAGATCCACTTCTTTGGTGCGTCCGAGGAAGCAACCAAGGGAAAGAAGAAAGTTTGTGTGGATTAGTTTGTTTGCTTATTTTGCTAGAACCTCAGGATTCTAGAACATTTTCCTCCTTGTCTCGAACATTACTTCTCTTGTCAAATTATGGTAACAATATTTTATTTCACACACGCACACACACACATGGGGGAAGCTAAAAATCTCATTTTATCTAGTATAAACCACAAATTTTCGGGGGGGGGGGCTCGAGCCCCCTGAGCCCCCCCCTTGCATACGTGCCTGGGTCCGGTCATCTCAAGTCGTTCCTTTTCCGCTGACAAGTGACTGTAAGTATCTTAGACTAATGGTAATTAATGTAGAAGTAATTCACAACCTTAGTAGAATGCATTTAGACTTTATTTGGTAAAACTATCAAAGCCAGGAAATGTCTGTAACTCTTTTATTCTGTAATTGTTGACATTCGTACTTACCTATTCTGCATTGCGAAAGATTGTTTAACAAGGGATTTCGTTTTTCTGAACGAAATTAGTATCTATTGTCGACATATCAAGTAATTATTGTTTGTTCTTTTCTAGCTTCCTGAACACGCAAAATGGCGGGCAAATCTTGACTAGCGTTGTGTTTCAAAAGCCATAGCAGTGTTTCTACCTTCTTAACAGAAAAATTCCCACATAGCCCCGAAAACCATTCCTGCATAGCCCCAAAAACCATTCCCGCATAGCCCCAAAAACCATTCACGCATAGCCCCAAAAACCATTCTGGATCGTATAACCATCCACGAATAGCCCCATGCACCATCACGGTAAGGTTGTTTTAGGTTGGGCAATATAGTGAAAAAAAATGTGTTTGGAAACACTTACCGGGGATTACGTCATCAGATGCTCGCAACATCCGGTTCAAGTACATGGCTGGAAATGCAAGCAACAGCTTTCGTGCATCGGACGGACATTATTATAGAAAAATACATGATTTAGCAGCCAAATACATTGAAAAATGTGAGAAAACACTTCTACGACCTTCCAAAATTACACAGAAACTCAATTCCGTAAGTACTTTCTCCTGTAAATTTGAAGAAATCCGTTTCCCGGCTTTGATAGTTTTACCCTTTATTTTAATGCTAAGAGAGCCAAACCTGGCCTGCCTAACATAACTACGAAAGCATATATTGAGCAAATTCTTAAGTAATTGCTAAAACTCCGCAGTATGTGCTAACAGTAGTACCGGTAAATCGAAATTGAACCATGTTAAAATCGATGCTATTCAGTGAACAACTTCCCCCACAATCCATTGTGCAATAGCATGCCCGCGGCCATTTTTCCGGCAAAGTTTCGCAGCACAGACTGAGCATGTTGAAAATACGTTTGATAAGTATTGCGCTCAGCTTTTGTGGAAGTGATTCAAGGTACAAATATAACTATTATAAACCAAATGTAGAATTTCACATTAGATTATATACCAAATGTAGACTTCAACAATGACCAGAGTATCTAAAAAGCTGCTATTTGCCACAAAACAACGTTGTATAAAGCTATGTAACATACAAGACAAATACAGGACTATGGAGCCTGTTTCTCATGGAATCAATCAGACCTATCCGATAGTGCAGTGGCTAATCCTAAACCCTTGTAATCGAAGGATCTGAAATTCGATTCCCGCTGCAGGGAATTTCAAAGAAAATTAAAAATATATTTTTAAAAAAGTGAATTAAAACAAACTTTGTCTCGTGAAATAGATAATTTATAGAAATGTTCCAAAGTACAAAATTATGTACTAAATTTTTTAAGGCTGTAACGTATCACTGTCACTTTTCATATGTGTATTGAAAGTGAGATAGGCATAGAAGATATGCTGAAAAGTATATACAAATATGCGCATACTTCGAACGCACCCGCTGATTGATAAGCAGTATTTCAAACTTTCTGTGAACATTATTAGAGATCGTTCAACAACCACACGCGTTGCAAAGCATGCGGATGTAAAGAGTAAACACAGTAGTTGCCTTTAAAATACGAGTCATATTTCAACCCGGATTGGAAAAATCACGCCATCTTAACCACCGACGAAATTGATAAAGGTATGATGTTCTCTCACAATTAATACATAAACAATGGCACACACACATACACAACGCATTAATTCACTAAAAGGAAACTTCATTTGAAAATATACAAATATACAATAATAGTAATACAATTAAAATGTTAAACATCGGGTCATTTTCATGCACTCAGCATTTGCTTCACTTCACGCTTGCTCTGTCTTGCCAGACTGAGTGCCGGAGCACGCGAGGTTTGACCAGATTTCCCATCATGCCTTTCGCTGCTGACGTCACATTGAATATCATCCATTGCATTCGTAGCATAATTAAATTGCAATATAAGAAAAGAAACTTGCGCCGAACAAAATCTTATGTAATCGCTACAACTCCGCAGTATGTGTTAACATACGTAAATCGAAATCGAACCATGTAATTGATGCAATCACAATAAAACAAAAGGAACTTGGGCCATTTTACGTAATATAAAAGTGCTTCCAGCATGCGGATAATGCAAATAATGGAGCTGTTTGATCCCAAAGTATCTCCCACGTAAGTAAACCAAACTTCTATTTCGATTAATTTCAGTCCTTTTTCCGTAAGAATTCCCAAACATCAGCAAAAGTAACATCCTAAGGTAGCAACAAATTAATTTCCAAAATATGGACTTACATTTAGAAAAAAAATCCTTTTTAATAATATGGTACTACACAAGCTACATAAAATAGCCTTGGCACTGTAACTACTAGCGTGACACTCTTGAAGAGAAATTTTGTGCATGTGCTACAAAATTGTTGTTTCTAGCGCTTCTGTCAGGCACAAAACTAGTAGAGGGTGGGGTTAGCAATGGACTGCTTCACTTGCGACTCTTTTCCAACATTGCCAATGCTTGAGCCCTTATTCTCTGTTGTTGACAACAATTGTAAATAAACAGGAATTTCAAGTGTTTTACAACATTAAAAGTAAACTGTTTGGAGGTGTAAAACAGGAAGAAAAAACATTATTGTTTCGATGACTGAAAACTTGTAATTAACACAATTGAAAGGTATAAAAAGGTGGTAAACTTTCGCTTGTTTAACGTCACTTCGGACATTGTCAGTTAGTCGCAAGAAATTCACCGAACTCTTTCAGTCACACGGGCTCATGTAGTTATTGTGCAAATATAGAGTAGGCTATAAGTTGAGAAATGTTCTGAAATATGAAAGAAATATGTAAAATTACCTAAAATTTTTAAAATGTGGGCCAAAATGTAATATATATATGGAAAATGAAAACTGAACTTTTTGAGTCTACATGCCATGATGTGCAAAGATATTACAAAATAGAAGTAATTTCAGCTTCATACATAAATATATATTTACGTATAAATCCATTCCTTTTTAATTACTATTACTATTAATTAATATTGCCACTAAACCTAATCCCCCTAACCTAACAACCATTTTCCAAATGAACGAAAATATATAATTTTTTGAAGTACTAACAAATAAAAACGCCACATTACCATTGTAACCAAATGTAACCCTCCTAACCTAACAACTATTTCCAAAATTATAAATTTTTGGTACTTTAGTATTATACAGACTACCTGATTTCAGGCCGTCTGTTTTCTGGGAAAGCAAAGGAAACACTTATGGACATAATAGGACCTAACCTAAATAATGAATGTTAATTACACAATTGCACAAAGCAGGTTGTCCGTAAATACTAAAGTACCAAATTTTTTAAAGTATTTACCAGTGGAGATGGGACAAAGGGAAACTATGCAAGACCACAGAAATATAACTGAGGGAAAAAAAATGCATCAGACACAATTTCATATTTGCAAAAAATGTTCTGGTCAGAGTGGAGCAATCCAAATTACATTTGGAACACCTGAAAAGGAATTCCACCAACCCACTCTCTGCTCGCTGCCATATTTTGAACCTCATCCCTACATTCCTGTGATATTGACTGCTACACTTGATACATTTCTTGTTCCCAGTCACTAAACCATCCTTCTGGAACTCACGGAAATAAATCTGCTCCATACCATACTGCAGACACATGCCCACCTTCCAAACAAAACTAATGTACCATGTGACATTGAGGATGTCACTCACTGCACCAAATTCACACACCTTTGTGGTCAGGTGGCATATTTCGCCTTCTGACGTTAGGCTAGATCTAGTGTATTTATGTTAAGAGTTGTAAACCTAACAAAATTTACCGAGCAGTGAAAGAATTCCGTGCTTATGTCAGAAGATGAAATAGGGCTCTTAACAAAAAGGTGCTCAAGTTTGGTGTGATAAGTCATGATATGCACTGAAACATCGTCTGCAGTAAAACTTGCACCCTCTGACATTACACCAGCATTGCCAACCTTAAATCTCCAATACTTTCAATACCCCTCCAAGATACAAATCACAAACAGTTCCTTCAAGAACACGTGCCAGAGCCAAGAGTTGAAATGCTCATGGAGTCACGTAATTTCTTTCTTTTGAACAATTCCAAATTGATTAAAGATGAACAGTATGTGAAATAAACCTGTTGAAATATGTAAAATTAAAATTAAGTATGTTTTCCTTAAATGTGTAAAAGTAGGCATTAAAGGTAAAAATATTGACAATAAAATGTGTCTTGAATCACTACAAACATTACTATTCAGAAAGGTATTACAAAATGTCAGTGGTAATTTGTCAAAATAAAAGTATGTATTTACATATAAATCCTAGCCCTGGTAATGACAAATTAATTCCACATGTAGCAGCCTCATCGGGTGCTGTAGCACACGAGCAGTTAACCCCAGTAATCTATAGTATCCACAATAAACAATGTTTTTACTTTTTCACAATTTTTCACTAAATTTTCTACATGAATGTGTTTGTAATTTTACAAATTCAAATCCATTTCACGTTCTTGTACATGTTTTCTGTGCTTTTCTTATGTATTTTTCATTTTCTTTCTTTTTGTCAAGTGCACCAATAAGAAAATCTCAAGACAGCATGGTCTCCTTCAAGCAGAGAAGAATGGAAAATTGACACTTACTTCCGTAAGTAACTTAAAATATTACCTTTTAATAATATAAAGTGTGTTTGTTTTCATACAGGGCATTCTAAGTTTGTTACCTAAAAGTAACATGTAATAGAAATAAGGAATGAACACTGAACTCCGAAAAATTATAAAAGCAATTAATATGAAGATTTCAATATAAACCACTCAGCTTATAGTTACAGTTTTAACATGAAAGTCAACAAATTTAGCAAATTTCATGTACATTATAATAAATAATAATTTCCATAGGAACCCATTGCCGTCCCACTATGAAATTTGGCACACAAATAGGTCAATTGGTGTGTCTAAAATATATATTTTTTTAAAAAAAAATTAAAAAGGGTGTTTTCGAAGTTTTAGAAAGAGTTACAAAAATTGAAATGCCACAGTCACGTTGCATTTCAAATGAAAGCTCTATAAAGGCAGAAGTGAATGACACCAATTTTATCTCTCTTGGTCAAATAGTTTTTGATCCACAATTGCTTGAAAATTTCAAAATATTGTCAAATTTTTGCATTTTTTACTTTATTGAAAGTCAATAGCTTAAAATCAAAGAGCCCAAAAAGTCTAGAAGTTTCAATTTTTAGTCCTCTTGATAGGTACAATGAGTAAACAAACATCTTCAAAGTCAGAAATTAAAAATATTATTTTATTGGTTGATTTGACACAAGAATGACCGGTGGTTTTAATCTGACATTGTTGCAAAGCTTGCTTTGTTTATTATCCAGCATTTTGTTGGTGCACATGCATAAATTACACCATGTAACAAAAATTTGTTTAAGTGAATTTTTTTCCTGTTTCTGATGCAGTTTACTACAAAACACTAGAAAAACACAATTGTGCATGTGGGAAATTGTTTTTAATGAAATGACAACGATTTTCTGATTTTTTAGTAAATGCATGTATTTGGGACAATGAGAGCTGGTTTACATTGATAAACAAGTTTGAACACATGTCAAAATGGAGTGAAGAAATATAAAGAAAGGGCTACAGCACATGAAGACCTGTACATTCCATGTAAAGATAATAAGGTCTCTAAAAATGTGTTGTTTTCCTACTTTTCCTATTGAGATGTCCATCAGCTTCTTTGATCAGTCCCCAGATGTAATCGCCTAGCATCCGCTCATTATACTGTCTCTGGTACCTTCTTTCAAACAATTATAAGTCCTGATGAAACCTTTCGCCCTGTTCCTCTGAGTATGCACCCATGTGGGATTTGAAGACATCTAGATGTGAGTGGAGTACATGGACCTTTAGAGATATTCTACATCCCATTGCTTTGTAGTTATTCAGAAGACCCTGTACTACATCTCTGTAATTTTCCACCCTGTGATTACCCAGGAAACTATTCACTATGTCCCTGAAGCTATTCCAGGCATTTCTTTCAACAGGTCGAATCTTTCTGATGAAGTTGTCAGCGTTAAGAAGTTTCTTCACTTGAGGGCTCACAAAAATTCCACCCTTTATCTTAGCCTTGGATAGTTTGGGGAAAACAGTCTGGAGGTACTTGAAAGCTCCCACAGACATACCGAAATAAGATTTGAACGCTGAGCAGAAGTTGTTGCCCTCCTTTATCCTATGTTTTAGTGCCTTTGAACTAAGGAAGATGCCACACACATAGCAAAAACTGTCTGTATCATGCTTACAGCGACGGGAAGATGCCATCCTTACATACTGCCACCCTCCAAAACAAAAACAAAACAGATTTTAGAATACTAGGTCGCACAGTTTTATCTTATGAATTTTCCTATGCTTAATTCATGTTAACCAATACATTTCATATGATTGACCACCATTACCAGAAAAATAATTACATGAAGGTAGCAATACCACATACATATTAGTTTTGACCTAATTTATCATAAACAAAACAAAAATTCACTTAAACAAAAAATAACTTTTTTTTTGTTACATGGTGTTATTCTCAATTACGAGAAGTTTCAACATGGAATTTGGTATGCTCACGTTTTAATCAAATTTTAAACAAATTTTACGTGTTGTAGGTTCATGTGAATCCTTGCTTCTACAAGAAGAAGGGAGAGAACACGTATGCAATGGTCAATGAAGGTGACACAGTGGTTCTGCAGGATGGGGATTGTTTTGGTCTTCTGCCTACCTCTTACCAGTATAAAGTGGTCATTCGGCACGATGGACGGGAGACCGAGCAACTGCAAGAAGTGAGTTCTTCTGCACCAGTTAGTCCATTGGAAAAGGAGGAAGTAAAGGAAAATGGTGCTTTACCAGAGCTAAATGACAAGGTATTTAATGATGATAATTTCTTTATTTAGGATGACCCTTTCCAAAGGCACTCAAATACAACCTCCCTTCCATATAGTACACTCTGGACTACATTTTGCAGACTGTCAATGCTTTAGCATTTCGTTTTGATTGATTGATATGCTTTATTTTACTTCGCTTCTTGTGCCACTTTTGGCTAATTTGCGAAGATGAGGGTGAGTGATGATATGATGAAATTGATGAATGGACACTCACAAACGTCCATGCCCAGGCCAGGATTCGAAACCGGGACCCCTGGCATCGTAGCGCGATATGCTAACCACTCTGCCACGGGGTTTAGCATCTGGGCTCAGAGCCAAAATAATCATCTCTGCGGCTTGTGGTGTGTTGTCCCTATATATTTATGATTGTCTTTTCATCCGTCTCATCATCATTCATCCTCATCTTCGCAATTAGCCGAAAGTGGCAGAAAAGCAAAGTAAAATCAGCTAAATCAATCAGTCAATCAATTTATTCCTTGAGCTCTGCCACCCAACTCTTAGTTGTTAAATTAACTGTAATATAGTTACTTACAGTACTTTATGAAGTAAGTATGTTACGTTTACATTTACTTTATTCTAGATGAAATATGATTTGTATACAATGTTTTATGTATGAATTGAAATTACCACGTTCTTTGCCATGTCGGTCATTAATGACCAAAACATGTGGCTTGCACTTCGTTTTCGTAGCGTGCCGTCTGTCACGAGTATAACAATGATGCGCATAAGGCATGGGGAATCGAGTTTACATAAAAGTGTTTTGGCTGTTCTATTTTTTACAGGAAAAAAGCAGAATTTGCAAAATAAAGTCCAATAACCAACCACTTTGGCGCAGGAGGAAGGAATTGGTGAAACCACCCTGGCAAGGATGTGTTAAGCTCTTTTTAATTTATATGTTATTTATAAATTTTAAAAATATAATGTTAAAAATCACAAAACGAATAATCAATCTGATAAAAGATACTTTATAAGCCTGTGTAAGCTTTCGACTCCATCCCAGAGTCATCATTAGAGCTGGTCGAGTTCCAATATTTTGGGAGCTTCTAGCAGGAATCAAACCTAGGACTGCTTGCACCAGTGGCAAGAGTGGTAGCCATTTGTGTAGGTAGGAGCCCCAGCATTTACTTATTTATTTATTTTTGCCGTAGAAATCCAACGCCATGGTGGTAACACATTATTTTTCTGCAGGTAAAAGATTATGCAACAGACACAGCAAATACTGAAAAGAAGAACCGAAAGCTACCTAAATGGATGCTGGGAGAAGAAGAAGATGATGATGAAGAGAAAGATGCAAGAAACAAGGGTAAGAAGACTGGACAGCAAAAAGGAAGGCATAAAAGAAAAGTTGATGAAAGTAAACCAACGAGAAGGAAGAAGGCAAAAGGAAATGAAAATGAGTTATCGCAGGAGGATGTAGAAAATGAAGACATTGAAGCAGGTGAGAACAACGAGAAAGCAAGTAAAGCTAGCGAAAAAATAAAATCTGAAGATGGTGAAGCTGCTGTGAATAACAAAGGGGAAGAAGATAACAGTAAGGAGAATGAAGATAGTGTTGAGAAGACTGTTGAAGATATTGAAGTGGACAGAGAAAATGAAGATGGTGTATGCCTTAATGAAAATTATGAGAGTACAAATGAAGATTCGACAGATACAAAAGCAGACAAACAACAAAAGGTGCGGCCATTCTGTACATATGGAGCAGCTTGTTACAGGTACCTTTTTCTATTCATTCTTTCTTGTGGTATAGTGCATGTTAAGAAGCTTTCAGACCAAAGCGACAAGCAAAATGGGCCCACACTGAGGTGACACAGTGGCTCATGTAGCTTGTTGTGTTGCTTCAGTTTGAAGGGCTGCATTTACTTCTGATGGTTGGTTTCCAAACAACACATGTTTCTTGGCAATTGTTGCTTCAGTTTGAAATCTCCCTTAATGCCGCATATTTACTCACTGGTTTAGTCTTGAATCCACTCTCCAAGACTGTGATTGCAGTGATTTAAAACCTGGGGATACGATACAGTATAAAATTAACCAAAACCAGTGCTTTTTTTTTTCTGGTTGTATACCGTACTGGCACTTCTTTTTTTATGGGTGAGAATGAAACTATACTGTGTATGCTTTTAGAGGAAACATGAGTACAGCCAATATGCAGCCAGTACTACTGCACTATTTCCAAACTAACTGCTGGTGGAAGGGAAAGACAGAGAATTATTAAATAACACTCATGGAACACACGTTGTTGCACAACATTTGTACATAAAGGCTATACTAAATCCTCTCACAACTGTTCTTTGTGGGGTATGAGTAAATTATCAGCCATAATTTTACACCGTGTTTGCTACAAAAATGCTGAACTCAAACGGACTCGACTCACAATGTTCGAGAATGCCCACGACAATGAAGGGTCATTGTGAGATGAATTGAACACCTATTGTTTTCCCGACACAACAACTCAGCTGTGTCAACAGGGTGGCAAGGAAGAACACAGATGGAAGGAAAATGAAAGGATCATTCTGTGTGTGTTGAGATGTGTTGTTTACCAGTGTTTCTTCAAGAAACAATAACTCTGGCTGTAGGCGACGAAAATTTATGGAACTTGGACAGTCGGATTCAAAACTTGCCCCATCTTATGATGAACCTTAAAGTGGCGAGTTTTATGAAAACTTCTTGCATGCAAGAACACGGCATGCCGCAACTTCCTAACTGTACAACGTTGCACCCCTGCCATAAGCTGGTCACCACTGACAGACTCTGCATTGTCCCGCCCGATATCGCTTCTAAAACCATACACCAAAATCTGACTATCTCACTGTCATAATGTTCGAATGGACACAAATTTGATTGTGGGGAGGAAAGAGGGTTCTTTTTCATTTTTCAGGATTTTGAAGTGAAGTGATATTGTGAAGCGAGAATAAAATATATAATAAACTTCTTACCTCGCATACTTCTTTTGGAGTGTCTGTGACCTACATATCTTCACGAGTTGAAGCTTGGGGCCTCCTCATTGGCATAGTGGCAATGTCATTCCTTTGAAATGAAGGGGTCCTGGGTTTGATACCCAGTGGAGGCACATAGTGGTTCGGATCCGACATTAAATTATAGGTCCAGTCCTCTCTCTCTGCACAAAGTGGACTAAAAACAAAAATTCAACATCGATTTGAAGCTTATCCTCATACATAAGCTGAGTAAATTACTCGTTAATTATGGCATTCATATAGTTCACTACACAACACAGCACATATAATTCACAAAAATATAATCCACGCACTCACTCCCCACACTACAAAGTGAACTGCCTTGAAAGAAATAAAGGTCTGTGCACCAAGGAAATGAACCCAACGCGATTCCACTTGAACTACAGAACAAGAGTACTTTGCATTGTCCTTTGTCAGTTCGGTTATTTTTAGGTGCGGTCATAAGCATAAACCATAATTGGACAGCCAACAAACCCTCCCAACCTCCCCTCACTCCGACATGTACTCTGGTTGTTTGAAGAGGTCAGCAGCCTCTCCCACTTGTCCCAATTGTCTGCAAGTGGTGTTCTTGGCCCAGAGGGGGAATTTCCCTGTCATAAGCAACACCTTTCCTTGCCCCAAAATTCCCTGTTGCTGTGAAGATTCCACGCTGGGAACAAGGGGTTCAAAACACTGACGACATCCATGCTAAATTCATGGGACCCCTTGCGTGTTTTTTTTACGTTTCGCGGATTTGAAAGAAAGTGGCCAATATTGCCAACTCGTAAGAAATAAGTGTAACAACTTGTAAGAAATAAGTGTGCCAACTCCTGAAACGCCATCATCATCTCATTAAAATGAACAAGTTCATGCACATTTGCCGATTGATTTTTCTTAAGGCAGCATGCTTCGGGCTCCGGCTACAGGATGCACGCAGGTTCCAGTCTCCTGGGGGAAGCGTAACAACTTTTCTTCTGAGATTTCGGCATGCGTATGGGACAGCTGGCCACCAACCAATGTGAGGAACTTGGGGAGCTATGAATGAGTAGCGTAACCTGGTCTTGGAAACCTGCAACAACGACTGGGGATTTGTTCTGACCACACGTCACCCGGTAACTGGTTAAATGATCTCCCACCTCAGCAGGTGGGAGGTTGACAATTAGTAGGTAGGGACTGATCCTAATGGGTTGTTGCGCCACAGGTTATTATTATTATTAATGATGCCTAAATACTTAAACATGTGTTAGCTCTTGCACAGGCCGCTACGATGCAAGATGTCCCAGGTTCGAATCGCAGCCTGCACATGGATGTTCTTTGTAAGTGTCCATTAGCCAAAGTGGCAGACGCTAGATATCAAAAATCAAACAAACAATTTTTCTCATTGCAGGAAGAACCCAGCACACAAGAGAGACTTCAGCCATCCAGGTGATCCTGATTACGTTGATGCTTCACATGGAAATGACGATGATGATGATGATAGCCGTCCAGAATGTGAATATGGGACTGCATGCTACCGGAAAAATCCAGACCATAAAAAGCAGTTCAAACATACCCAGAATACTCAGCAGGCACCTAAAGCTCGGGGTAAGTTTGCATATTATTTATATCCTTTAATTTTCACTCTCAGGATCATGTATTGTTATTGACATATCAATATTAGCCATTGTTAACCCCTTGCCTGCGGCAACATTGAAGGGAAATGTAACCAAAACGAAATCATCTGTATAGATGCATCAAAAAAAAAAAATCTATAAAAAGACTTTACGCAAAATGAGGCTAAGGAAAACAATATATATATATATATACTCTGCCACAAATAAACATTCTATATTAGGTAAGGTAAAAGGCAAAGCTCCCCCTGCATACTGCACCATGCCATGAGGGTACATTTAGGGGATGTGGGAGTAGAGCCACACCCACCTTTACCCTCCAGGGTTGACCCTAGGTACCCATTGATTTGAGACTGGGTGAACCCCAGAGCCACTTTATGCAGGGACTAGGCCAGTGAAATTCGGACCTCAGAACACCCATCCCATAAATCGAACCCAGGTCTCCCACATGGCAGTCAGACACCCTACCAACTTGACCACCTCCGCTATAATTCCACATTGCAATTTTCAGGAACTAAAACAGCATCAACAGTGGATTTTTTTGATTGCCAATAGCCCACATAGACTAATAATAGCACGAAAAAGTGGTGTCTATAAAAATGACTTGCCACAATGCAAAAACCGTTAATTGTCAAATACCATAATGAGCTAAGTCATAGCGCATAAAGTCAGAAACGACCAATTTTAATCTACCTATGGTAATACATAATTTGTACCTTGTTGGTACTTTTCCACATAACGTCCAGATCAGTCAACACATTTGCGCCACCGTAATTGCAGCTGAAAAATGCCACTCGTGCAGAAGTCAGTTTCTGCACGACATAACCATCAGCGAACTTCATCCTTCTTCGTGTCATTGTTGTCAAACCTGGTACCCTGCATTCTGTTCTTCAATGGAGCCAACAACTGAAAGTCAGACGGAGCTAGGTCTGGGGTGTAGGAATCATGGGGCATTAACTCCCATCCCATCTTTTCAATTTCCAAAGCAGATGGTCAAACGTGTATGTTTATGGTCTCATTTGTCAGTAGCCTTGCCACCCTTGTTATAACCAAGAGCCCCTATGATGTTCTGTAAATCACTGTGTCCAATGTTCAGATAATGTGCAATTTCTCGTGCAGTTATCTTCCTGTCACTTAAGATAAGCTCGTCAATGTGGCCCATGTTGTTGAGCATGGAAGCTGTTTTTGGTCTGCCACTACGAGGCTTGTCAACAATGTGTTATCACCTGTAAAATGTTTCACCACCTTTTCACTGTACTGTAACCCATGCAGGCATCTCCACAGAAGTTTTGTAAATCCTGTTGAATTTCTGCATACCTTGTATATATAGCTCTGCCGCAGTTAATGGGTTAATGGCATTCGTTCAGATCTAAGCATTCTACATTTCTAGAATGCAAGTAACTTATGAGGCATGCAAAATGAAAGGTAAAATTACCTTTTACGCATTCCAACATGCCATGAAGGGTTGCGGAGGTGATATGATCAGTACCATACTCCAACTACCTTTAGCCTTCTTCTCACTTAACAGAACTGGGTAAAACCCAGAGCCATTTCATGCAGACACATTGCAGGAAGAATTCACACCTGAAATCCCACTTCGGGTATCGAACATGGGTCTTGACGTGGTTTATTACGAGGGTGAATCAAATATGAACGAGCCTTGATTGGCTAAGCGTTGGAATGGGTAGCAGGGTGTGATTGGGCATGTGCGGCCGGTAGGTGGGGCTGTCCTGAGTCAGGAACTAGAACAGCCGGCATGTCGCATGCTTTGTTTAGTAGCTCTCACGATGAGTGAGCAGTGTGTGCCAGTGTCTGTTGCGCAATGCATAATCATCAAGTTCCTCACCCAGAAAAACGTCAAACCGGCCGAAATTTACCGGAGACTGCAGGCCCAGTTTGGAAATGGTACCCTCTCGTGGGCAAGAGTGAAGGTGTGGTGTAAGGAATTCCAGCAAGGCCGTGAACGTGTTGCAAATGAAGTGCACCCCCGTCGTCCTCGCACCAGTGTGACGAATGACAACATGGCTCGTGTTCGTGAGCTTGTCGAACAGGATCGCCGAGTCACTGTGAAGCAAATTGCGGCAGAACTTGGTGTGAGCTATGGAAGTGTCCAATCAATCATCACAAAGCACTTGGGCTTCCGCAAAATCACAGCTCGGTGGGTTCCTAAGCTGCTGAATGTTGCTCAAAAAGATGACCGAGTTCGCATTGCTCGCCAGCTTCACACTCGTTTTGACGTGGAAGGGGAAGCATTTTTGCATTGGAACGCATCGTTACCTGTGACGAGACATGGGTGCATCATTACACCCCAGCATCCAAGCATGCCAGCATAGAGTGGAGGAGGAAAGGCGAAGGAAACCCCGTGAAGGCCAAAGTTCGGTTGTCTGCGGGGAAGGTGTTGGCCACTGTGTTTTGGGACTGGAGGGGGATCCTACTGGTGGATTTCTGACACGAACGTCGGACCATCAACGCACCCTACTACTGCGGCCTCCTGGATCAAGTTAAGGTGCAGTATCGACGCAAACGACGAGGCTGTCCCATCCGTCAGGTCTTGTTCCTCCACGACAATGCCATACCCCATACAGCACATGTTACGCAGCAGAAACTGGTGGAAATGCACTGGGATCCGCTTCCGCATCCACCATACAGCCCAGACCTTTCACCATGTGATTTTCACCTGTTCGGACCCCTCAAAGAAGCACTTGGGGGCAAGCGATTTGCAACCAACAATCAGGTGGAAACCTTTGTGCGCAACTGGTTGGCTACCTGCCCAGCTTCATTCTACGAGAACGGCATCAAGAACCTACCACAACATTGGGAAAAATGTATCACTAAGGGCGTAGACTATGTAGAAAAATAGGATGTGACAATGTCTATGTTTCCTTCAATAAATTTTGATTTTCCGCACAAGGCTCGTTCATATTTGATTCACCCTCATATATCAAGTTGATGCAAAAATAATGCCCGATTTTGTGCTGACATGCTAGAACTTTGTTTAAACTTATTTTTACTAATTGAAAAATAACCATTCTATTCAACACATTTTTGCCAATGAGAAACAAGTTTATTTATTTTGGTAGAAAAAAAATTCGGGCTTCTGGAGTCAATGAGCCGTTGAAAGGTGTTTTTGACAGCATCATAGGAAGTTGTCGAGATGTTTGAAGAAGTGGTAGTCTGTTGGTGTGGGTGAGCTTTTGTACCTATGTATTCATAACTAGCCCTCTTTTCTGTAAGTGCCACCAATGTTTCAATAATTTCTTTATGAATAATTTTATTTTTTTAAAACTATTTGTATCAGTTTTTTTGGACTTTCTTTTTCAGGTCAAATTAATCAGATACCCACCTCTCCTATGCTAAATTGGTAACAATTTCTTCCTCCCCATCATTAAATCATAGGTTCACACAATTAACCAGGCAAGCAAATTTGTATTATATGCTGATATTTCAGCAGCTGCAAAGAAGAAGACCCAAGAGAAGAAGGATGAAGTTGATGACGAAGAGGATTATGACTATGATGACTCATTCTTGAATGACACAAGTTCTGATGATTTTCAGGTAACAGATTCGGATAGCAGTGAGACAGACATGAGTGATGATAGTAGTGACAAAGACGATACAAAGCAAATGATTAAAGAAGTGAAAGAGTTTTTGAGCAAGAAGAGAAAGCTTAAGAAAACATGAATGAAGTGGAAAATGTTCATCTACACTTTAAACACAATGTTTGTCCATACACATAAATGTACAAAAAAAAGTTAATATTTTTATACGAGTTCCTATGCAAATATATTTCTAAAAGATTATTTTTCAGTGTGTGCAGTGTGTATATAGATGTCTGAAAAATCATCTGCTTTGTACTTCTTACATTCATCAATACTACAACCGAGTTGATTCTGATTTAGTCCGTATTTGTAAATACCAGTGGTACAAGTATAGCTTGATTTTAATCTCAATACTAACCAATGCAGTAGTTTTCCGGAGTTTCAGTATTTCATGAAGTCTGCAAAATACCACATGACATGGGCGTCCGGAAGGGGGGGCCGTGGCCCCCCCCTGGAAAACATAAGTCAACCAAAAATTACATATTTCACACATATAATTTAATTTCAGCCACAATAATGTGTGTTAATGAATTCAATTAAGCAATGTTTTTTTGAGGGATGAACACTATTATTGTGGAAAATATGCCATGTTGGCCCCCCCCGGAAAAATATACCTTCCTTGCCCCTCCCTGGAAAAAATCCTGCGGACGTCCATGCCACATGATACTTTCATGGGGTCTAAATATTCTCGATATTGTGCAAAATTCAAAATTTAGTTTTGTTTTTTTTTTGCTCTGAAATGGCAGCAGCTATTTTAATATTCATTTAAAGTACAAGTGCACATACAAGAAAATGGAAAAATAAAACTGACAAGCTATAAGAAAAATTATATATATCCATTTTTCATAATTGGGAAAAGAGAGACGCGGTAGTATATAAATACTGAGAAACTAGTACTCACTTTTATCCGCGAAGATGTTTTTTTATTTTTCGATTAATTTCAGTGGTCACTGCCACCATCCTCGGAACTTGCTGTACTGTTGCTTGGCGTGCATCTTTTGTTTGTAGTTCTCTGGCTGCCATTAGATGCGCTGTTGTTAACTGTGCGTCTGGGTCTGTGTCGTCTGCTATTTCCAGGCGATAACTGTTGTAGTAGGGGAATCCAAGTGTGGTGCGCTTGCCCAGCAGCCAGAGAACTACAAACAAAAGACACACCAAGCAACAGTACAGCAAGTTCCGAGGATGGTGGCTGTTTGCGATTGCCGTAACTGTTTCACCATACTGATTTTTGCACGGATGCAGTAGACGTTTTTTTTGCTTGTAAATGCTATATTTGATGAATACACATGATTACATACACAAACTAAGAAGTACAACTAGATTGTGTTCCCGCAACACACACGCACGTCTTCGTAGAATGTTCCACTGCTGCCGACTGAGACTGTCTTGAGGCAGTGTTGCCAACTGTTCACGCCGCTTCACTGGCGTGCTGCAAGTCCCACTAAAATACACTGATTAATGATTAAAACCTGAACATTCTCCCCCCTCCTTGATTTACTAAATCAACATAAAATACTACAACAAGTTATTTCTCTGTTGGAAAAGGGATAAGTTTATGAATTGGTCTTTTAAATGTACCCTGAGTAGTGCGAACGTTCACTACTCTCACAAGTTTATCAGATCCTGTGTAGACCTCTTCGATGACTCCAGTCCTCCATGTGAGGGGTGGAACATGGTCTTCCTTCATTAGCACCAGCATCCCTGGTCTGAGATTGGGTTTCGTTGTTGTCCATTTGGTTCTCTGCTGCAGGTTGTTGAGATAGTCCCTTGACCACCGCTGCCAGATGTGTTGATAGATCCGTTGAATCCGTTGCCACCGATCCAGACGATTTTCTGCTATATGTGTTACATCAAGCCCGGGAAAGGATGTTAGAGGACTACCTGTTAGGAAATGACCTGGGGTGAGATAACTATTGTCAGTAGGGTCATTGGACATAGCAGTGATAGGACGTGAATTTAAACAGGCTTCGATTTGACAAATCAAAGTTGAAAGTTCTTCAAATGTGAAGTGCTGATTTCCAGCTGCTCTTCTTAAGTGGTATTTCATTGATTTTACCGCTGCTTCCTGCAGGCCATTGAAATGGGGCGCATGTGGAGGTATGAAATGCCATATGAATTCTTCTGATGCTGCATACTTGTGTATTTCAGTCTTGACTTCTTGAGACTCAAACAGCTGACGCAATTGTTGTAGTTCTCTGTAAGCTCCTACGAAGTTTGTTCCATTATCGCTGTATAAATTTCTACATTTTCCCCTTCTTGAAGTAAATCTCCTTAGAGCTGCGATAAAGGCAGATGATGTTAGATCCGAGACTAATTCTAGATGTATAGCCTTTGTAGTGAGACAGACGAAGACTGCTACATAACATTTTCTCGAAATCTTGCTTCTTGCATTTCCTGATTTCACATTAAATGGACCAGCATAATCCACTCCTGCATTGAGGAATGCTCTACCTGGTTGAAGTCTTGTTGATGGTAGTTGACCCATTAGTTGCTCTGACACAGATGATTTTAGCTTGAAGCAAGGTAAACAATTATGTATAACCTTCCTGATAACTTGTCTTGCTCTCGGAATCCAGTATTTTTGGCGAAGTGAGGCCAACAGTAGCTGAGAGCCCGCGTGAAGTAATCTCTGATGCTCTGCTAGTATAATGAGTCTTGTTAAATGATGCTCTGATGGCAATATGAGTTGGTGTTTGCTCTCATAGGGTATTTGAGCATTTTGTAGTCTCCCACCTACTCTAAGCATGCTGTTTTCGTCTATGAATGGATAGAGACTTCTTAATGGACTATCCCTTGCCACTTGTCCATTGCGTTGAAGCTCATGGAATGCTTCTCTGAAAACATCTTGTTGTGTTGCCTTGATTATTGCTGCCAGGCTGAGTCTTAAATCGTTTGCTGTTAGCTGCCCTGTTTTCTTGTTTTCACGATTCTTTGTGTTTTGAATGAAATGCTGGCAATAGGCAATGACTCTAACTAGTTTCGATAATGACGAAAATTTGTGAATGAAGGTCGTCGATGGAACTTGAATGACTAGTGATGTGACCCATTTTCTTTCTTCTGTAACTTCTTCTATCTCTTCGTTTGACGAAGAATTTGGCCATGATGAAGATTCTTCACTCAAGAATGTGGGTCCATTCCACCACAGTGTATTGTCTTGCAATGTGGCCGGTTCTACACCTCGAGATACAAGGTCCGCAGGATTGTCTTGTGATGACACGTGTCTCCATTGTGAAGGACTTGTTGAATCTTAAACTTGTGCCACCCTGTTGGCGATAAAAGTTTTCCACTTGTTTGGCGGCGATGACAGCCATGCTAGGACTATCTTAGAATCTGTCCAAAAATATACTTGACTGATTGCAAGATTGAGTACCGCTAATACTTTCTTCATTAATTTGGCAAGTAAAACTGCTCCACATAGTTCCAGACGTGGAAGTGTAACCTGTTTTACTGGAGCCACTCTTGATTTGGCGCAAAGAAGTTTAACTGCAACATCACGACTTCTGTTTGTTGACCTAACGTAGATTGCTGCACCGTAAGCCTTTGTACTGGCATCGCAGAATCCATGAAGCTGTATGTCGTTGATTTTTCCTTCAATCAAGATGAATCTACTGACTCGTATATCATTGATGCGTGGTAGGTTTCTATACAACTGCAACCATTGCTGCAATAACGTCGGTGGTAAGCTCTCGTCCCAATCGATGCTTTGAAACCACAACTGTTGTAGAAATGCCTTGAAACTGATGACTACAGGACTGACCAATCCAAGAGGATCGAATATTGAAGCGATTATTGACGTTACTCTTCTTTTGCTTATTTCTGCTGCGTGGGCAGATGTTGATGCTGCCTTGTTGGCGATTAAAAATTTGTCTGTGCCTGGATCCCAGAGTAGACCAAGAGTTTTGACACCTTTATCCTTATCTAACTGAAGTGGTAACTGCACTTCTCTGTGGCTATGAGGTACTGCCTCTAAAAGTGCGGGATGGTTAGAACACCATTTTCGAAGATTGAAACCGCCACTTCGTAGAAGATGGATTAATTCTTCTTGTAATTTCAGTGCATCCTCTACACTGTCACTGCCTGATAAACAATCATCCATGTACATATCTTCCCTTACAGCTCTTGCTGCATTCGGATACACGTGTTGTTGCTGTTCGGCTAGCATTTGTGTACACGCTGTTGCGAGGAATGAAGCTGGTTTTGTGCCATAAGTCACCGTTAAAAGTTAATAAGTGTCTACTTGGCTGTCTGATGAGTATCTCCAGAATATTCTCTGCAATGGTAAGTCGTCTTCATGCACCATAATTTGGCGGAACATTTTCTCCGTGTCTGCCATAAATGCTATGCTGTGTGTGCGAAATCGTAGAATGATGGAGTACAAATCTTGTTGCAGAATTGGACCTCCTAGTAAAATGTCGTTAAGTGAGTTTCCAGATGTAGTTTTGGCGCTGGCATCATAGACAACTCTGGTCTTCGTTGTGCTGCTGTCTGGCTTGAATACTGGATGATGAGGCATGTAGAATACTTGTGTGTCATCCTTGACTGTGTCTAACTTTCTCATGTGTCCTAAATTCTCGTATTCCTTCATGAAGTTCTTGTAATTTTCTCTCAGAGCTGGCTGCCTCTTCAATCTTCTCTCCAGTTGTTCCAGTCTACTCATGGCTTGCTGAGTTGAATCTCCTAATTGTGGATGATTTGGGTGTTTAGGTAGACATACTATGAAACGACCAGATTCGGATCGCGTTGTATTTAATTTAAAGTGCTCTTCACATAGTTCTTCTTCCTTAGATCTGTGTGGTGACTCTATTCCTTCCAACTCCCAGAAGCGTATAAGTTGTTTTTCCAAACTGTCATCTGTTCTTAGAAAACATGCAGTGACTGATGAGTTGCATTCTTGAGGCATGGATCCACCCAGTATCCATCCAAGTTGCGAATCTTGCAGAACAGGGTAATTGCCTTCTCTACTTAGACGTTCTGGCTTCAGTATGGACTAGAAAAGCCCTGCGCCCAAAAGAATGTCTATCTTGCCAGGTTTATTGAATGTGGGGTCTGCCAGTGCGATGTCCGTTGGAATATTCCATGTATCGTAGTTTATGTGCTCTGCAGGCATATCTCCAGTGATTTTTGGCAGAACTGAACAAGAGATTGTAGTTGAGAAGTCATTCGCGAGTGATGAAATGTTCACATTCACACTGAAGCGAGTTTCCGACGTTGAGTTATTTATCCCATGAATTGGAATGTACGCCCTTTGTTTCTTGAGATGCAGTCTTTGAACGGTTTCCTCCGTTACGATGTTTGATTGACTTCCATTATCTAGTAAGGCACGACATGTGACCAATCTTCCGTCCTTATCCTTCACTTGTACCAAAGCAGTTGAAAGTAGAACATGTGATGTGTGTCTGGTCTTGAAACTGCAGTATGATGCTTGCGTATTCTCCCGATTGTGAGTCTCACTCTCCGCCACTGAGCCTTGGGTGTCGGTGTGTCTGTTCTGTGTTTCCCTTCGAACAGCACCGAGCTTCCGTTGATCATCGTGCAGCAAAGTGTTGTGTTTCTGTGAACATACTCTGCAATTGCCTGATTTACAGTCCCTGCTTCGATGTGGCTTCAAACAGTTCCAACACAACTTGTTTTCACGCACACACTGTCTCCTTTGATGTACATTTGCACTGAGAAAACCTGGGCATGTATACAGAAAATGAGAAGGCTGTTGTTTACAATACAAACATGCATTTGATGAAGAAACCAAATATGAATGTGACTGCTGTGTAGTTTTGTTTGGTCCTTGCGGTTTGATAGTTTGTAGTGCTTGACATTTATGCTCGAGAAACGTAAAGAATTCTGATAGTGGTGGGAAGTCTTGCTCAGTGTGAGTTAATTCCCAATCACGTCTTGTTTGCATGTCTAATTGAGATAGGAAGTGCTGCAATAATATTACATCCTCTAAAGGTTGCGATAACTGTAATGCCTTTAATGCCGAAAGATTGCCTGTAATGGTATTTGCGAAGTGACGCAAATCTGACGCATTTTCCCTACTAACTGAGTGAATGTGCAAGAGTTCCTTTATGTGTGTTGCCGCTATGAGCTTCTTGTGTTCATAGCGCTGAACTAGCTGTTCCCAAGCTACTGTGTAGTTGCCTTCAGTGATTGGCAAATTCTGGATTAAGCGTAGTGCCTGACCCTTCACAGCTGATTTCAAATAATGGAATTTCTGAATTGCAGATAAGGTGTCATTATTGTGCACTAAGGCTACAAATGTATCCGAAAACCCTAACCATTTGTCGTAACTACCATCAAAAGTAGGAAGAGAAATTGAAGGTAGCTTGAGCTGGTTGTCTTTATTTGTAAATTTCTGAGCAGCTGATTCTTGACCCTGATTACTAATTACAGCATGTTTAGAAATTATGTTTTGCATTTGAACCTTTATTTGAAAGTACAACTCTTCAACTTCAATGCAGTAAGTTTCATGTTCTTCTGACTCGTCGTCTTCGAGTTCCAGCTGTGTTTACACTTCATTGAATTTTGCCCAAACATCTGATAAATACGGAGCACGGCATTTCACCTCCTCAATATTTTGAGTTTCCTCAAAGGTCTGAATGAATTCTAACAAACGTGTAAGTTGCCCCTTTACAACTCCGCGCTGTCGTATTAATTTCTTCCGTGCTTCTTGATTCATTGTAAAAGGAAGGGAAAGAAACAAGAGGGAAGAAATTGAGCTTGTGTGGGTGTTGTGTTAGCAGAAATGACTGACCTTTGTACAGCTGATTGCCGCTCCTGACTCCAGACGTCAACAAGGCTGCTCGGAGCTCCGTTGTTGATAGTGGCTGCAACACGAGAAGAATTGCTGGCCGCGACGAAATGAACTGCGCGCGAAACGTGCCACGCCCGAAATGTTCATGTAACTTTCTTAGTTCCCGTACTGAGAAATATACGTATGCTGCTATGTTCAATGTATGTAATACACAATAATGCTGCTGTCACTGTGTGTAATACACTAACCGAATGTACCGAGTGTGTTCTTGAAGCGACACGCACATAACTGTACTGCAATGACTGTTTTCACATCACAAACTACGCACTTGATAACGTCCACAATGGCATCCGTCCGCATGGAGGACCATACATGTTTGCGATTGCCGTAACTGTTTCACCATACTGATTTTTGCACGGATGCAGTAGACATTTTTTTTGCTTGTAAATGCTATATTTGATGAATACACATGATTACATACACAAACTAAGAAGTACAACTAGATTGTGTTCCCGCAACACACACGCACGTCTTCGTAGAATGTTCCACTGCTGCCGACTGAGACTGTCTTGAGGCAGTGTTGCCAACTGTTCACGCCGCTTCACTGGCGTGCTGCAAGTCCCACTAAAATACACTGATTAATGATTAAAACCTGAACAGTGGCATTGGCCACTGAAATTAATCGAAAAAGAAAGAACAGCTTCGCGGATAAAAGTGAGTACTAGTTTCTCCGTATTTATCCATTTTTGTTGTAATATCAGAAACTCAGTTGTAACTTTCATTTTTTAAATTCAAGTTTTGATAATATTAATGGTATTGATAATTACATTTTTTGCTATTTTTATCTTTAGTATACATTCCCTTTTTAAAGTATATTTACGCATGTGGATACAAACAGTTCGTAACTACATTTTTCTGCATATAAATGTAATATTACCCTTTGTTTCTCTTGCGGAACCCTTGATTTTTCACAAAACTAGGCTTTACATTATCATTATAAGAGATATAGTTGAATTTTCTGAAATAATGAAGAATTTCTAAAAAGTGTACCCATCATACTTAGGTCATTTCTTGCTCAAATAACCTTTTCAGTTTGTAGTGTGAAGTTTTTTTAAATATATAGAAATATTTTAAAAATATATAATCTTTGTTAAAGAATAAAGCACAAATTTGTGAACTATGTGATTATTTGAAATATTACAGAATTTTTATAATCTGAATTGCTCATGTAACTGTTTAGAATTTTGAGGTACATAAATACTTTGTGATTATGTAAATAAGATAAGATGTTAATTATAATTTGTAAGGTATTGATAATAGTACAAAGCATAAGTTAGTGCCAGTAACGGAATTTTTTCATCGCTGTACAACACTGAATATTACAACGTTTTACTTCAAATAGTTTTATTTCTTTGTAAAGATTTATTTTTAGAACTAATGTTCTGTAAATTGAACTGCATTTGTAATATATTTCCCTGTGAACACATGCATTTGTTGTGATTACATCATGAATTTTTTTCTTGGCTACAAATTATATCAATATCATCATGATATTGATATAAAAGCCATTTGGCAAGAAAAATTTAGCTCTATTATTACTTGTATAAAAGGAAATTACATACATTTTTCTTAATGGCAATTAGAAATTAAACTCTGTTATCTTCTTACATGTGGTTTATCTTCTTAATTTCAAATAAAGTTCTAAATTCTGTAAAAAAGATCAAGATATTAACTCATTTCCACCACAGTAAAACATTCAGAAACAATAAAGAAAAATGTTAGAAAATACTCATAAGTCCAGAGCCATCTATTGTTCACCATTGCAATCTATATCCCAACATAGTAGCAATTTTTTTTAAAAAACCTATTTTATTTCAAATTATTCAATAATAAGTTATCATCAGACAATATTGTAAACAAACTATTTAAATTTGTTAATATAAAACTTTGTAGAAATTATGTCAATTTGTATTCAATTCTGGAAAGAAAATATCAATAAAGAATGAGGTAAAAAAATGATCATGAGCACTACTGAAAAGAAGATGGTTGAAGCTGAAATGAAAAAATTGTAAGTATCTTATTTCTTGATCCCAGGTTGCGTTTTTACCGAAGCAAAGTGACGTGCATTGTTGTATTACTCCTAGAGTGTTTAAAAACGTCATAAATAAGATTATGAGACTCAGAAGGGATAAATGACTTAAGATAAATTATACATGCAAGACTGATACTGAACAAAGAACTAAGCAGGTAATTTCAGTGCAAGTGTATAAAAGGAAAATCACCACAAAATGGAGAAGAAACTAGATAAAATAATGGCATTGATAATGGACACAAAAGTTAGTCTAGAAAGAAGTTTAGGTCATTTAGATCAAAAGGTAAGGGAATTGAAAAGTGAAATGAAACAAATGCAAAAGGGACACAGCAATGCAACAGACATAGAAGAGGTATGTAAATTCTTGTGCCCAGAAGATGATGCATGTCCACCTTCAGGTGTAGTTATTGCCACAAACAGTTTTGATTTGGAAAAAGAAGGTAAAGACAATGTGGAACAAAGCAACAAGTGTATAGTTAATGCCTTAAGTGAAATTAGAGAGTCTCTTAAGGAGAGTAGTAAAATCAATGCAAGCTTACTTGAATTTATGGAAGTAAATGTACATCACCAGAACAGTTTGCATAAGAATAATTCTACGTGCTTTTCTCAAAATCAAACACATGATGTAAAGCGACTTAAGATTGTCAGCTCCAAGATATCCAGTAGTAGTAACGACTCCTCAGATAGTCACAAACAAGAGAAAATGGTGAAGAAAGTAAAAAGTAGAAAGAAGAAAAAGCGGAAAAAGAAATTGAGAAGGGAAGCTGGATGTAGAAGTTCCGACAGTGAGAAGCCGTATTTCATAGAAGATAAAGACTTACCAATGCTTAGTGAAGATGTCAGAAGACACACAAAGTGGAAAACTTTTAAGGTAAAGCATGTTACAACCAGTACGGAAGATGAAGGAATTTGTTCTGCAAGTTCTGAGCAAACAGGAAATAAAGACTACGAGACACAAAAGAAAAAAGTGAAAATGAAGAAGCAAGGTGATCATAAAGGCAACAATACAGACAATCTTGGATCCGAAAACACACACACGAAATTTTTAGTATTGCCTTAATGTCAATAGTGTGCTTTGTGAAATTAACCAGATGTATATATTGTAATTCTTTCAAAAGTGATTTACAGTGAAACATGTTGTTGTCTTGTTCTTTCATAAGTCTTTGAAAAAAAAAAAAAAAAAAAAAAAAAAAAAAAGTTAAGTGCAAGAATATGTTAGAAGCTTATGTTTATTAACTTAACTACTTTTGTTTTCTCATAAGTGTACTATGAATTATGTTTTAATAATAAGTTGAGTGGTAGGTAGTACTTTTAAAATATTAGAGATGATAAGTGTGTATGCATGTTCATGTATATCTCTATATGTGCATACATCTAGGTATGTTGATGTAATGAAAACTGCTTTGCTGGCAAAACCTAAATCAAGTATTTAGAGAATTGAAAAGTATCAGTTTTTAAATATCACTATTTAGTACAGTCAGCTGAAAATAAATACATTATTTTTATATTCTTCATGTCTGAAAATAACATTATTATTCATGATGCTAGTCCAGCATTTGTATACCGATGTCTTTGCATTTTATGTTTAATTCTTGAACTCCGAATAATAACAAATGAGTAAATATTTGTGTCAGTATGTAAGAACATGTATTTAAAATAGTAAACAAATAACCCACGGACACATACTTCAATAAGATGCATTCTTGTGATACAGTGTACTAAATATTTATTCACATGCTATTGCAAGGTGTTACATAATGTTTTCAGAGATCTGAATTTATGTTTGTACAACAGCAAAGTAAGATATTTCTGCATGTTTATCTATTATTGTGAGACATGTATGCTCATTTTTGAAGCAATCTATGTTTTTAGCCTTCCGTTGAATTATCTGCAGACAATGATTCGGTACTATAATATGTTATAAAAGTGTTTTCTGTAGAATTACATGTAATGTTGATTAGATTGCAGAGAGTAAATATGGTGAAGTGCAATGTACTTTGTGATACATTTGCAGCCAGCTGTATACTTTTATGCTATTAATCGATTGCAAAGTTCTTGATAACATGACACTAGGAGAAAACTTACCTGAAATTGTATTGGCATTGTAAAAACAAACATTTGTAAAGATCAATCTGGTGTCCACATCTCTGTTGAAGACAAATATTTCAAAGGCATTATAGTAATTAGGGTAATGTTTGACTTCTAGATAATGAGTTATATTTACAGTATTCCATTACTTCGGTCAGTGTCTCAGTCACATGTAAGGTATTTAGTAGTCTGTCTCATGTGATTTACTGTACTTTGAATGTTCAATCTTGAAATTGAGTGGTCAATTAGGTCTAATATTTCACTCGTGGTTCATTCTTAATTAGTACAACATAGATACAAACATATAAATAAAAATTTTATTTTATAAAGTTGCTGTGGCAGTATTGTAGATACACGGTATTTGGCGTAACGATATTTATGGTATAAAATAATAATAAAAAGAAATGGTATTTCTTATTTAGATGGTAATTTGTCTGGTTCATTGAAATAATCACTTTAATCAATGCAATCCCATTTTAGCTTAATTATACTGACTGTTTAATTTTTCTAATTATTCAGACATAAGTGCATGGTAATATATATATATATTTAATAGTAAAAAAAAAAAAATAGTAAAGTACAAGGTATGCAATATTTTCTTAGTAATGTAAATTTGGTAATATTTTGTAACTTGATATACACATAGACGCGTAAGCTCTGTAGAGTGATATATTAAATGTGATGAAAATGTATATGTGATACCCTTAGATTTCTCAAGGTAATATTATAAAATCACATAATATTTATTTTCCAGTATAATGTAAGTTGTACCTAGCTCGTCGGATCTATATTTCCTTAAATGTTTTGTTCTTTGTGAATAGTTAAGATATGCAGCCTTAATTTTTGAATATTCAATCTTGATATGCAATGAGCATAAACACTGATGGTATGTGAATAGTCGGAATAACCAGTTAACAAATTTTGTGCTTTCACTCATAGTTAATACTCAGCATAATATCTGCAAGAGCAAATAACCAAAATTTTAAATTTGCAAGATTAATAAGGTGGTATTGCGCCGATATGGCATTCCACACACTTACCTGTAAAAGAATATGCCCAGTGTTTAATTAGTTACTGCTGAAGGTAAAATTAGTATGCTCCTTCAATATGCTTCTTTTGTCCATGTTCAGGTATAATTGGCATTTGAATGACATGTGGTGTACACACGCTCAGTTGCAAATATACTGCATACATAATATCCATTCCTTAAACTTATTTTATTCATGTTGACAATGTGAGGTCAGCAAAAATAAATATATTTATATATATGTGCATCTTGCTCACAAATGAAGAGTTTGTACTATTTCTTGTATTGCATTAAGATTGGACGTAGCAAAGTGCTTCCTGCTTAATTTCGTTAAAATTTCTTGTAGAACTTACTACTATTTTGTAACATGATTGTTGCATATTGTCATTGCAAATTAGTCATTCACTCAGGTATTATACCATATTTGCTATTCTTGTTTTTTATAGCATTATGCTATTAAGCTAGCATATAAAAAAAATATATATATATATATATATATGGGTTCATTTCATAATTTCACACAAATATAATTTTGCCTTTGTATGTTTCCATATAAACATAGTAAAACTAAAAATCATTGTGAAATAAATTTATTTATGTAAATGTTTCAAAACAAAACAGAAAAGTTCAGGACATTCAAAAAACAAATTGTAATTATATCATTTGTACAAGAAAAATTTCATACTTATGTACATTTTAAAATTTCATGTAAAATTTCTTGGTTGAGTTGTGCAGTGGATGGTTTGGGATATTCAGGGTCTGTAGTTCGAACCCATGTTGAGTGCCATATATCAATATCATCATGATATTGATATAAAAGCCATTTGGCAAGAAAAATTTAGCTCTATTATTACTTGTATAAAAGGAAATTACATACATTTTTCTTAATGGCAATTAGAAATTAAACTCTGTTATCTTCTTACATGTGGTTTATCTTCTTAATTTCAAATAAAGTTCTAAATTCTGTAAAAAAGATCAAGATATTAACTCATTTCCACCACAGTAAAACATTCAGAAACAATAAAGAAAAATGTTAGAAAATACTCATAAGTCCAGAGCCATCTATTGTTCACCATTGCAATCTATATCCCAACATAGTAGCAATTTTTTTTAAAAAACCTATTTTATTTCAAAGTATTCAATAATAAGTTATCATCAGACAATATTGTAAACAAACTATTTAAATTTGTTAATATAAAACTTTGTAGAAATTATGTCAATTTGTATTCAATTCTGGAAAGAAAATATCAATAAAGAATGAGGTAAAAAAATGATCATGAGCACTACTGAAAAGAAGATGGTTGAAGCTGAAATGAAAAAATTGTAAGTATCTTATTTCTTGATCCCAGGTTGCGTTTTTACCGAAGCAAAGTGACGTGCATTGTTGTATTACTCCTAGAGTGTTTAAAAACGTCACAAAATGTTTTTGTACATTTTTATTGTTTTGCTTTATTTTACTTTGCTTTTTGTGCCACTTTTGGCTAATTTGCGAAGATGGGGATGAGAGATGATATGACGAGACTAGGCAGACGAGACTTTCCCGTTCCTATTTATCCTCATGCAGTGCACTACAAAATTTCCCAAACCTAAATTCTCCTTAAAAAAAAAAATCATAGAGCCACCGCACTTTGGATTCACCCGTCAAGCAACGCACGGATACGCAGCATTGTGATTGTTAACGTGAGATCATACCCTTAAAGCTCCAAGTTAAAAAAAAAAAATCAACGTCCAAAATAACACATATGGTGACCAACCGGTTAGAATGAACAGCTCTGCAAATGAATTAAGCTCACCCCTACCCTTACCTTTAACTTAAATTCCCGCAGGCTTTTAGAAAGAAAGACAAAACAATTAATCTACACTGATGGATGAAATTCGTAAACTAAAAAAAAATTCAGCAGTTCCGCTTAACCGGAAAAGGGGGGGGGGGAAGTATGCTAGCTTTCCGTACACCCCAACCCAGAACAGTAGAATTTAACATAAAACCCTTGCTGAAATGGAAGTTCAGTTTATCGACTTATGAGACCAGAGCGAGATGAATCTTTCCATCCTGAAAGAAATATTCTTATTAACATAATACCATTTAAATTACATCAAACATGCCTGGATACAAAATGCCAATTTGGAGTCAGGAATACTGCTTTGACTACAACTATTTATTTGCATTAGCACATAAACAAACTTGTATTGGACAATAAATATTTTTCATACATGTCAATTGCCAAGTACAAATTATTATTTTTCCTACCGAAATATTATATCTGTTTCAAATACTGGCATTGTATTATCCAAACAAAACCACAACTGAATCATTCATCAAAGTTTGTCGTAAAGACATACGTCAGAGACCTTTAACCTTCTTTAACGACTGTAAGTAAAATTTCTCAACGTTCTTATTTACTTTTTTCCAATATGGCTGCCACGGACGCCAAGTTTTCCGCCAAATCTTAAAACAAAGAAAGCACACGAATTATGGCCATTTGTGACACACGGATGCTAGCATTATTATATTTGAGAAAGAATTTGGGTGTAGATCACAATTCTTCCTATTCTTGTAACTGTGATGCAAGGAATGACATCAAAACAGTACTTACGGATCAGATGCCATCGGGGAAATTTCCGTTATGTTTAATTTAAAATATCCATTAGACACAATGGAGAATCCATACTCATCGAGATTCTTGACAAACAGTCCTTCCTGAACAATTTAAGACATATGGATTCACTTAACACTTCCCATTATGTTCGATTTCCATTGATGCTTCGTCCAATTCCTTTTACATCCACCAAGATTCTTTCCTCTCCCGGACCGAGTCCTGAACCGTTCCTTCGATTCCGATTCCTGCTCTTTCCAATCCACCGCTTATGCACAGGTAACGGGTGTGATGACCCGTTCCTCAAACCAGTTCACTTTTATTGTGCAGTCTTCCGGCGTTGACGAAAGTTTTTCTTTTGTTGCAATACCAAAACGTAAGTTACTAATTGCGATATAATTTTAAATGTTCATAATCTAATTTAAATATTATTTTTTGTAGTATACACAATACAATCTTATTTATAACACTTATACAAACATTCGTGTTAATTTTCACATAAAGTATCTTGAGGCCATCTATTGTCAAATCTTTGTACTAATGTTCGATTCAAGGTAAATTTAACACTTAAATGCCATCTATCGGCAGTTTCGGCACAATCGGCCTTAAATCACTTTACAAATGTTACAGCCATGACAAATATTGTCATAGTTGGCGCCCAACTAAAGGCCGAACCCATATAAACAATTCTTACAATAGATTTATATTCAACTGAACATAGAACATAGACTCTCATAATCACAAAAAATCAATTACATCATTTACAACATCATACTATTTACAACAAGAACACAGTATGAATTTCACAGGAAGGGAATGCTCATGTCGCCCTGGTCATCACATAATTGCAAATTTCATCAGGTATTGAGTGAGTCTATGACCCATCAGTCGCGTGCTGTCCCGCCGCAAAACCTTGCTCACTTGGCTCCACAGCCCGCCGCAGGCAAGATTCCACTTGGACTAACAAGGCAATTATTACCTGATATTTCGAATCCGGACAAAACTGGGCATCAACATTCTAAGTAATCCCTTAATTTTTTTTTAATAACACATGCCCAAACCCGCAAATGAATAGCTTACTCTGCAATTTGTCTAACTCTCCTATCTTCACAACTCTAACTATCGTTAGTAATTGCAGTTCCCAACTAGCATACTCCGGCCCGCCGCTGAATCCCTCCTACTTGGCCATAATAGCCCGCTGCAGGTGATCTACTTGACCTGTATGCGTCATTGCTGAACACTACACCTTACTCTTGATCAGTATAAGTAGGCTCACTCACGAGACAAACAAGTGAGTCAAGTTCCTGCAACCTTTCATGAATCAGTTAAGCTCTTCGTGATATACCTCTACCACAAAGGTGTCATGAATGTAAAGTCTCTATGCATTTCACAATAATGTTTCATTATGCGTGTCGAATCAAATTCGATTATTTTAGAAAAATCTTTCAAAGTCAGATGGAAATACTGTCATTAAAAGTTATCTGCTGATGTGTGTTTCTAATAACACGCGTGCCCAAGTTATCGCACCTTTATCGCTATTAACATGTTCCATCAGGATTACCAGGCTGCTGACAACGAACAGAAACAAATTAACAATATGCGAAAACCCCTTTCTAAAAATTTCACTACTTCACCTAGAATGCAGGTTACCATCGGGTGTGAGTGTAAGAACTACTCCCCCTGCCATCACCATACAATCTGTGATAAGGAATATAATTTTCAATTATTCCTATTAAACCTCTTTAAGGTTAGTTAGTCCGAGACTTTTCTGTGTCGGGATGAAACCTATCCTCGGTTTGCTTGCTATCCCCCTTTGACACTTTCTCGAGTCACCATGTTACTATCATGTATCGGAACTACACCCTAAAGGAAGAGCATATGAACCTGTCCTTAGGTCACAATACTGGACTTTATGTTCCCGCAGAACAAAACAAAAGCATAACTCTTTCTTTAAACAAAGATTTCTCTTTAAAATTTATTTATTAATATTATATGTAAATACTTTTAATATAGGGTTTGCATACACGTTTCTTAAATTTCAGCATCGGAACCGGAAACTAAATTAATGGATCAACATGTCTAGCAATAAAACTACTGACTTTGTACCATCTATACCGTCCAAAAATAAGCCACATTGTTACCCTATGGCATTAAATGATATTACTTCACGATTCGCAAGAGACAATACATGCACACAACAACTACTATGCAATCTGTATGTCCCAGTTTTTACATACAAATAACATTAATGACTTCAAATATACCTATCTCTTTTCTTATATATTTATTTACTCGTATTTATTTAAATTTATGCAACTGCATAAGAATTTTAGCTCACATATAGTTCAACGTACTAGAAGACTGAACTCAATTGCCATGACCAAATCTAAAAGTGGATGACAGCGTTTATTATTCATGAAAGTTTGTCACATTCCCTATAAATTTTCACAAGACATGTTCGAATGGATATTTAGTCCCTGTACCTCCGAAAAGTTTCGCGGAAAGTTAACTAACGGATAATCATAAGGTAAGTCAGCTACATTACAAAGATGAAGTTAAATTAACTTCACGTCATCCTCATCACATCTTCGGCGTACATGAGTACGATGCATGATCAAGCTTGTTTTAATGATCAACGTACACGAAAAAGAGGATATAGCATGATATGCTTCCAGACAAAATTCCCTCTTCTTGAGTTTCAAACCCCGTTGTCTGAATTTTCTTTTACGCACATGCTTCGGATGAGTCATTAACGTTCTCTTTACACCCGGGCGATTATTTAAGCCAGGCTTGGTAGTGTGTTTCAATCTGAATCTGACGCCCTTTCTGATTCTATTCCTAAATTTAATTTTCGAAAGGTTTCTGAGAAATACCCCTTGGTTCATATGTTTGTGCCATCTGTCAACATTGCACTGTGGTTGACAAATAAAGTCAGTTCCGAAGTACTTTTGTGCATGCCCATAGCCTGATCCCTCTGGAACATTTCCTTTGTCTGCATGACATGACAACTTCAAAGACAACCTTGGTGAATGCTTTCGATCATCCCATGAGGAAAGGACCCCAACTAAGACTATTAAGCTATGATTAGTTATGCAACTTTGTTCTTGAGTGGACACATTACTTTTAATGTACCCGTTAACGTGACGAGTTTCCACACCAACAGCTCTTCCCAATGAATCTACAATTACATGATTATTCTCTAACTTAGCTTCACAAGGGACAAATATATAACTAGGAGAGAGATGTGCGTTTGCACAGTTTACAACAACAAGTTCCCTTCTCTCAAATTGTCCTAATTCATACGTGAGAATTTCTTTTTTGAGGGTGGAACCTAAATATACAAAGTTCTGAGCACCTCCGCAAGCGCCTGAATTCCCACCAAAAACCTGCATGTTTTTGACACATTCTGTATCCAGTGACACATCAACTTTATGGTCACCCTGTATTTTTATGATTTTGTCATCATATACATTTTCATTTGTCTTTTTCTCCTCCTCCCTGCCACCGTGGCTTTCATTTTCAGAAGGTGAGAGACAAACTGAAATTTCAATTTTTCCCTGCATTAACGGATAAGAACTTGCATGAGATCCCCCTTGAAATTCAAGTAGACCCGCCTTAAGTTCTTCTATAAATTCTTTTTGACTCTGTACTACTTCCTGAAAGTCATTATTGCAATCTTTACTGATCACATCCCAATCCTCACACAATTCACTTAATTTCTGATTAACACCTTTAAAGCTGTCACCAAAGTCTCTTTTCAGTTCACTGGTGAATATTTCTTTAAGTTCTCCTTTGAGTTCCCTTTTGGAACTGGTGAGATTATCACTAATTTCCCTCTTGAGAGCTTGATTTCTCTCACTGAGTTCCCTTTTGGACCTAGTAAATTTATCACTTATTTCTATCTTGAGAGCTTGAATTCTCTCCTTGAGTTCACCTTTAAGTTCCTTGGTGGTACTTATGAGTTTATCACCAAGTTCCCCTTTGAGAGCTTCATTACTCTCTTTGAGTTCACCTTTGAGAGCTTCATTACTCTCTTTGAGTTCACCTTTGAGAGCTTCATTACTCTCTTTGATGAACGCAAACAGGGCATCGAGCGTCACTGGCTCATGTTCAGTACCCATAATGAAAGATTTACCCAATCTACTAAAAAAAATCTACTTTTTTTTTTTTTAAGATAATCTGCACGAACAATTCAACAATGCCTGAGTCTCATAATCTTTCTATGACGAGACTAGGCAGACGAGACTTTCCCGTTCCTATTTATCCTCATGCAGTGCACTACAAAATTTCCCAAACCTAAATTCTCCTTAAAAAAAAAAATTCATAGAGCCACCGCACTTTGGATTCACCCGTCAAGCAACGCACGGATACGCAGCATTGTGATTGTTAACGTGAGATCATACCCTTAAAGCTCCAAGTTAAAAAAAAAAATCAACGTCCAAAATAACACATATGGTGACCAACCGGTTAGAATGAACAGCTCTGCAAATGAATTAAGCTCACCCCTAGCCCTTACCTTTAACTTAAATTCCCGCAGGCTTTTAGAAAGAAAGACAAAACAATTAATCTACACTGATGGATGAAATTCGTAAACTAAAAAAAAATTCAGCAGTTCCGCTTAACCGGAAAAGGGGGGGGGGAAGTATGCTAGCTTTCCGTACACCCCAACCCAGAACAGTAGAATTTAACATAAAACCCTTGCTGAAATGGAAGTTCAGTTTATCGACTTATGAGACCAGAGCGAGATGAATCTTTCCATCCTGAAAGAAATATTCTTATTAACATAATACCATTTAAATTACATCAAACATGCCTGGATACAAAATGCCAATTTGGAGTCAGGAATACTGCTTTGACTACAACTATTTATTTGCATTAGCACATAAACAAACTTGTATTGGACAATAAATATTTTTCATACATGTCAATTGCCAAGTACAAATTATTATTTTTCCTACAGAAATATTATATCTGTTTCAAATACTGGCATTGTATTATCCAAACAAAACCACAACTGAATCATTCATCAAAGTTTGTCGTAAAGACATACGTCAGAGACCTTTAACCTTCTTTAACGACTGTAAGTAAAATTTCTCAACGTTCTTATTTACTTTTTTCCAATATGGCTGCCACGGACGCCAAGTTTTCCGCCAAATCTTAAAACAAAGAAAGCACACGAATTATGGCCATTTGTGACACACGGATGCTAGCATTATTATATTTGAGAAAGAATTTGGGTGTAGATCACAATTCTTCCTATTCTTGTAACTGTGATGCAAGGAATGACATCAAAACAGTACTTACGGATCAGATGCCATCGGGGAAATTTCCGTTATGTTTAATTTAAAATATCCATCTTTAGACACAATGGAAAATCCATACTCATCGAGATTCTTGACAAACAGTCCTTCCTGAACAATTTAAGACATATGGATTCACTTAACACTTCCCATTATGTTCGATTTCCATTGATGCTTCGTCCAATTCCTTTTACATCCACCAAGATTCTTTCCTCTCCCGGACCGAGTCCTGAACCGTTCCTTCGATTTCGATTCCTGCTCTTTCCAATCCACCGCTTATGCACAGGTAACGGGTGTGATGACCCGTTCCTCAAACCAGTTCACTTTTATTGTGCAGTCTTCCGGCGTTGACGAAAGTTTTTCTTTTGTTGCAATACCAAAACGTAAGTTACTAATTGCGATATAATTTTAAATGTTCTAATCTAATTTAAATATTATTTTTTGTACTATACACAATACAATCTTATTTATAACACTTATACAAACATTCGTGTTAATTTTCACATAAAGTACCTTGAGGCCATCTATTGTCAAATCTTTGTACTAATGTTCGATTCAAATTTAACACTCAAATGCCATCTATCGGCAGTTTCGGCACAATCGGCCTTAAATCACTTTACAAATGTTACAGCCATGACAAATATTGTCATAATGATATGATGAAATTGATGAATGGACAATCACAAACATCCATGCACAGGCCGGGATTCAAATCTGGAACCCCTGGCATCGTAGCACAATGTGCTAACCACCAGTGGCAAAGCTCCTATGAGGCTTATGAAGCTTAGCCTACCCAAAAAATGTTGAAATTAAAATGTTTCTGTACCCTGTAACAATCAAAGTTCGTTAAAACGAATTAAACTATGTAATCCGAACGTTTCGTTCCGCCGATGCTTCCAGATGTCTCGTCAGTCAGGCCAGAAAGACAGAGCGCGTTTGGGCCGAACTGTGAGGCTTTTGACGAAAAGCCTCGTGGTTAACGGCAGCTACAGTGTGAGCTCTGTGTAGGTGGGAGGGGAGTGTAAGGGGAGGGGACTGCCGATTCGCTGGGGGAAAGCACCTAGCCTCAGAACCAACTTGTGCTTCTAGTCTTCTTGTGCAAAGTGCGTCGTTCACATGCTGCATGTTGAATGTTAATTTACTCAAGTGCATGCACGTGTGTGTTTGTGTGTGTGTCACATAGTGTATTTATGTTATAAAAATGGCTGATACTCTAGAGAACATTGACGTCATTGTTTGAGGAATTAAAAGAGAAACCATTTTCAAGTTGGACTTATGAAACCAAATGTGCTTGCAAAGATAGGCGATGGACACCACATTTAGATATTAAAGTAGCAGATGGAGGAAAACAAATTAGAAATTTTCAGTTTTCATGGTATAAGAAATACCCTTGGCTAACAGGGTGCTCTAATACATATTGTTATACCTGTATTCTGTATGGGAGTGAAAAAGCATGGTCATCTTAGGGGGTCTATGTAACAAAAAATTTTGATAGAAAGGCTGAGAAACATCAAAGTTCAAGAAAGAATCTTCAGAATGAAGCGAGTTTTCTATTGTTAGGTCGTGGAAGAATTGAACATGCATTTTCTGAAGGAGCCAAACTTCAGGCCATCAAACACAATGAAATCGTGAAACAAAATAGATTTGTAATCGAGAGACTTATCGATGTTGTTTGCTTCTTGGGTAAGCAAGAGCTTGCTTTTAGAGCAGATGAAAGTTCGGACAACAAAGGAAATTATCTTAAATTATTAAAACTTCTTTCCAAACAAGAACAGTTTTTACGTGATCATTTGCACTACTCTTGAGGCTTTAAAGGCACGTCAAGTACAATTCAAAATCAGCTGATTGAATCAGTAACTGACGTAATTAATGAACATATTAAAGAAGAGCTACATTCCTGTGAGTTTGTTGGTGTGCAAGCAGACGAAACTCTCGATGTTTCTTGCAAAACTCAAATGAGCATTATTCTAAGGTTCTGTACACAAGATGGTCCTAAAGAGAGATTTATTGGCTTTTATGGCGTTTCTAGTGATAAAACTGCTTTAGGGCTATCAGAAGTTCTTATTAAACAACTTAATGCTTGGAAAGTTTCTGATAAAATAGTGAGTCAAACCTCTGTAATGGCAGGTGATCGTGGAGGCGTGCAACACTTTTTGAAGCAAGTATGTCCACGAGCTATATTTTTACATTGCTATGCTCACAAATTAAATCTAGTGCTGCTACATTCTTCAAAAACAATCAAACAAGTCAGGCTTTTCATTTATAATCTTGCAGCTTTCCATACATTTTTCAGTAAATCCTCAAAGAGAACAGTACTCTTAGAAAGTAAAGGATTCAGATTGCCACAAACATGTAGTACCCGCTGGAATGTTAATTCCCGAGCAGTGCATACAATTTATGAAAAATACAGTGTGTTCCGTTCAAATCTCCCTAATTTCAATTAATTACTGGGAACGAAGTACGATGAATTGTGAAATAACTGTAACACCAAATGAAATGCCAGATCTTCAAGTTTTGTTTTCATGACTTGAAGTTGTCCGTTTGCTCACTACGCAGCGCCACGGTCGCATAAATAAAAATGGGGACTGTTGAACAACCCGCGCAGACAGTGGTGTGGTATGTTGAGACCAAATCTATGACTGCAAAGCAATCAAATTTCAGACGAGTGTACGTACGGAGGAGTTGCACCTGATGCTAAATCAATTAGGCTGTGGTTTAGTAAGTTTCTAACAACCGGCAGTGTCCTAAAACAATCTGGTTGAGGTCACCGTCGTGTGTCAGAGGAAAGGTGGAAGAAATTCGAGCGGGGTTTCAGAGAAACCCGAGTAAATCCATCCGCCAGGCATCTAGGCAATTCAATGTGCCTCCAACAACAATGCATCGAGTTCTGCACAAGCGACTTTGGTTGTATCCGTATAAAGTGCAGATTGTGCACAATTGAAGCCAGATGATAAACCACGTCGCAAAGAATTTGGTATGGGAATGCTGCAGCGTATCGACATGAATCCTTACTTCCTGGACAACGTCTTGTTTTTAGACGAAGCAACGTTTCACGTGTCGGGGATTGTAAACCGGTATATCGTATGGATCTGGAGATCTGAAAACCCACATGTGTACAGAGAACATGTACGCGATAGCCCAAAATTGAATGTTTGGTGTGGTCTAATGAAGAACAGGATCATGGGTCCGTTTGTTTTCAATGAAGATACAGTAACAGGCCCAGCGTCCTTGGACATGTGAGCAGTTTGTGTACCCCCAGGTAATTGCTCTACAACTGGACATCATCTTCCAACAATATTGGGCTCCCCCACACTGGAGTCTGAATGTTCGGAGGTCCCTCAATTCGACATTTCCTAATCGCTTTATTGGACGCGATAGACCGATGCGGTGGCCGCTACATTCACCTGACCTCACTCCGCTGGATGTCTACCTCTGGGGTTACGTTAAGGATCGTGTTTGCGACTCCAGTGAATAACATCTTAGAGTTACATACCCGCATACGTGATACGATTGCAATAGCAACAGGGGACATGTTGGAGAGAACATGGCAAGAAGTTAAATACAGACTGGATATTGTCCGTGCTACCAATGGGGCACATGTAGTCGTGGAGGTGTATTTGTGTGTGGAAAATAAAATTTATGAGTTTTTCTTTAATTCTCTGAAATGTCATTGCTCTACCATTAATACTTTATTTTTGCCTCGAGCCTGCTTAACCTCTTAACTGGGTAATTTCCTCGTCGAAAGCCCAATCTGCCCTGGGAATTTTTGTTGATAAATTGATGAATTTCGTAAACCAATATTTGAGTTAATATTTCTGTGCTCCATGGCATACCATTTAGGTATTGTTTATTCTTTTATTGGTCCTTCTTGTACTTTTTACAATATGCGAGATTTACAACTACAATATATCTCGGATTTCCTCAGCAGGAAAAACACGCCGTCGCTTCCGATTTGCCTGAGCCATTATTGCATACGCGATAGAACTGAACGTCGGGCTGTGTTCGTTGCTTCCCGCTAACTCTAACGGTTACAACAGTCTGGAAGTCAGAGCCATCTGGTGAAACAAAGAAGAAAGTAATTGTACGAAGTATCTCGTCATACACAACAGATATCAGCAGTAAGAACATGAGAACGTAGTATCCCGTCATGCCCATTATAAATCAGTAGAGCCAGAACGTAGTATTACGTCATACCCAGTTAAGAGGTTAATACACTTAATAAAATGAAATTTATTTTCCTGCTTTGCCTTTATAAAGACATTTTTACATATATAGACCACCATTTTGCACCCCTTCAATGCAAAGTTGCATCAGACATAAATATGTGTAACACAGAAATCAAGAAGACCATCGAGGTAATAAGGAATATGAGATCCGAAAATACTGTGAAATTATGTGCAGTGAAATAAGTGTAAGTGAACAAGACTTCGTGGCTCTCAGATGTTTCACCTACGAAATCTTGGAGATACTGACTGTACAAATGGAAATAAGTTTTGGTTTTGAAAAGATAAAATTTGTTGAATTGCTAGACCAAAATAGCTTTGGGGGATATAAACTACATTTTCCTGTGATGAAATTAAATAACCTTCTGTCCACATATCCATTTTTAAACAAAGAACGATTAGAAAACGAATTAAAGAATATCTATGCTGATGATGAAAAGTATTTACCTCCTGCAGACCTTCTAAAATTCATAGTTAGCAATCTTCAAACAATTTACAAAGAAGTAACACAACTTACCAAGTTGGTCTTGACATTCCCTGTTACAACAGCTTCCTCCGAAAGAAGTATGAGCACCCCCAAGAGAGTAAAAAATTATCTCCGTAATTCAATGAAAAATGAAAGATTAAGTTCTCACAATACAATAGCCATTAAAAAAAACTGGTTAAAGAACTTTCTATTGATCAAGGAAAGAGTGATTGATACTTTTGCGACCAACAAGAATCGACGCATGGACCTGCTGTATAAGAAAATATAAGGTAAGCAGATTTTACAGCCTACCCAGTATTTATGCCTTAGTTTTGCCACTGCTAACCACTCCACCATCGGGGCTGGCTTTGTGTATGGTTATAAAATTCTCATACTTAATGCAGTTTTTTTTCTGTATATATGTGTGTGTAGTAGAGATCGTTCATGAACGAATCGGTCATGTGAACGAAAAGATCCGGTTCATTGTTTTCAAGCAAAGTTCACAGATCACAAGTGCAAGCTGAGAGTATCTCCAGCTGTTCTGGCGGCAGGTGGAAGGAAGGGTCAAAATAGCCATTTGCGAAATTGAAGGAAAATCGGCGGGGAGTGTTTTGGAGGGAAGTTGGCATCCAGCAGGAGATGTGGGGGGAAGGGGGTAATTGGGAAGAAAGATAAAACTGCTAAAGATCGCATCGCAGGCCTCTTTCCAGAGGGGGAGGGAAAGAAATTGTGCTTTTAATTTTACTTGAGGAAAAGACACACGTATAAATAATAAATCATAATTGAAATAAGTTTTTTGCATCTCACTTTAAAATGTAGATTCAATTCTAAAAAAAAAAATTAAAAAAAATTATGAGGCTTACGGTACGCAAAGTTTATGTAATATCAGATTATCCGTGCCAAGAAAAAGGTGAAAGGCCCATGAAGTGGTTTGTTTTATTATATACCTCACACACGCTTGGTCTTTCTGTGGTTAACATCTTTTTGAGCATTTAATGCAGCATAATAAGAGTTATTCATAATTAGCCTAACCAACAGCAAAGAAAGCAGGTAAACTAAGAAGCTATGTTTCCCGCACTACTGAATCCCCTCTGTCCTTATCACATGCATAAGCCAAGCGGTGCGCAGCGAACGATGCACGTGCGATATTTCGTTCATGGGTCCCAGATGACTGACAGATCTGTTTTCTTCCACGGCTCATTCATGGCATGTTTTCTTCACTTCGAACAAAACTTTTTTTTTTTACACCTTAGTAACATTTTCTCCATACTGAATGACACAAAAAAATATACAGCGTTTTCCTGTTTCTTATTTTAAGAGCCTTTCCATTTGCAACAATATTTTATGTTTCTACCCTAGCTGTGATTTTTCTCCCACATGCTGATTGTGTATATAAATAACTGTGATGCTCATTATTTTTGTATCAAATATCATATATATATATATATATAGGAATAGGGTTAGAAATGGTGCCAGAAGGGCGGATAAATACAAATAATGAAGGAGACAGTAAACACTTACCACACGAATAGAAATAATTCAATATTTCGCGATCTGAGTCGCATTTTCAAGAAGGTAGATAAAAGATCGACGACACTGTGAGTAGAGGCACAGAATACTGACCGTAGCGTCTCTACGGTCAGTGTTGCCAGAAACAGTTGAAAGGAAACACGAAATACTTTAGCCAGTGTTTACTGTAAGGTGGGTGGGTAGTTTCGGGGAGGAGAGGAAAGAGTTACTGGTTGGCTAGGTTGAGTCTGGGGGGTATAGTGGCGTGCATGCCTGCTATATAGGCCCTTTCCCATCGCCTGCGGAAAGATGTGTCAGAGCGGGGGGGGTAAAAGGTGGATGATGGCAACACGGAAGCAGTTATTGAAGGTGGTGTTATGGCTGTTGGTGTGGATGGCAACTGTGAAATCGGAGTTTTGGGTGGAGGAACGGTGATTATTTATCCTTAGATTCAAGGGGGTGGAGGTTTCGCCTAGGTAGAAGTTGCCGCAGATTTGACAGATGAGGGTGTAAATTAGGTTGGATGAGTGGCAGGTGCCCTTAGGGTGAAGGGTGAACTCACCTGCCGCTGTAGGGATCAGGAGGGTGGGGGAGGTGATGAGTATGGGGCAGGTCTTGCATCTGGGTTTGTTGCACCTGTGGGCTGGGGGAAGGGGTGCGGAAGGGGTGGGGGTGTTTCGGACCAAGATGTTTTGGAGGTTGGGGGGGCGACGGAAGACGACCCTAGGTTTTTCCCGAAAGATGTCTCTGGTCTCGGGATCACTGTGCAGGATGGGGAGGAGGGAGTGGAGGGTATGTCTGATTTTCGTAATGTGAGGGTGGTATTGGGTGATCAGAGTTGGAGGGTTGGTTTTGGGTTGTTTGGTGCGGTTGTGGGAGTTAGCTCTAGTGATTTGTTTGTTGATGAGGGTGGAGGGGTAGCCACGGTTGGTTAGGGCTTGGTGCAGGCGTAGGTTGTAGTTTTGGCGGGATGAGGGGGATGAGTTGAGGTGCTGGCCTCTGAGGGCAAGGGAAAATGGGATGGCTTTTTTGGTGTGGTAGGGGTGTGAGCTGGAGTAGTGGAGATACTGGAGGTGGTTGGTTGGTTTGATATGTATGGATGTTTCCAAGTGGTCTCCCGCAATGTGGATGTCCACATCGAGGAAGGTCACTTGGTCTTTGGAGTGGAACCAGGTGAATTTGAGGGTGGTGAACTCATTTAGTCGGTTTAGGAATGTTGTGAGGGAGGGTTCGCCATGTGTCCAGAGGAGAAAAATGTCATCAATGAATCTTAGCCAGAGGAGTGGTTTCAGTTGCTGGGAGTCAAGGAATTCCTGTTCCAGCCTGCCCATGAACAGGTTGGCATAAGAGGGGGCCATGCGGGTACCCATAGCTGTGCCACGTATCTGCAGGTAATGTTGGTCACCGAAGCAGAAGTTGTTGCAGGTAAGTACAAGGTTGGCTAGTTGTATCAGGAAGTGAGTGCTGGGATTGTGGGGTTTGGGTCGGCTGTTAAGGAATGATTCCGTGGCACGGAGGCCATGGGCATGGGGAATATTTGTGTAAAGGGATGTGACATCAACTGTTGTGAGGATGGTGTTGGGTGGTAGGGATGGTAAGTTTTGGATGATGTTGAGGAAGTGGTTGGTGTCACGGAGGTAGGAGGGCAGGGCTTGGACGAGGGGTTGGAGGTGAGAGTCTAGAAAGGCTGAAATGCGTTCAGTGGGTGAATTGTAGCTGGACACAATGGGTCTCCCGGGGTTGTTAGGTTTGTGAATTTTCGGGAGGAGGTAGAAAGTGGGGGTGCGGGGGTTGTCAGGTATGAGTGAGGAGATGGTGGAATTGGATAGGCCTTCAGGGGGTCCTCGGGAGAGGACAAAATCCCGAATTTTGTCTAGGTGTGTGGTAGATGAATCAACCGTGGTGGGCTTGTAGGTCGATGAATCAGAGAGTTGACGGGAGGCTTCCGCCACGTAGTCAGAGGAGTTCATGACTACTGTGGTGGACCCTTTATCAGCGGGGAGGATTTTGATGTCTGGGTTGTTGCGGAGGGACCGGAGGGCTTGGTGCTGGGCTGGGGTTAGATTGTGGTGGGAAGAGGGGTTTTGGAGGTATGTACTGTCGGAAACATTGTTGACAACAGAGGTGATGTATCTTTCGAGGGGGTGGTTGTTGGGAAGGGAGGGGGGATCATGGGGGGAAGGGGGCAGAATTGGAGGAGACTGGGATGTATGTCAGAAGGATTAGCTTTGGAGGGGGGATTCTTGGCCCAAAAGTATGTATGTATATATATATACATACATACAAAACAAAGGATTCAAATTTTGCTGCAGTTTTTGAAAAAATACTTTATTTCAAAACATAATCTGCCCACACATAGCGCAATATTCATCAAGAACCTAAGTATGAAAATGTGTAGACTTCTAACAAAAAAACACAATCAACAATTCTTATATGATCATATTTTTATATCATCTCATACATCAGGTATTAATTCATTTACTTAATTTTAGACACCTTGGAGGGAAGGCAATTAACCTCTATAGCCTTGTACTTAAACCATGCATTACAACCCTTCCTGGTTTTACTGTTCAGATAAAGTGGCACATTCTACAACTGTCCAACCTTATAAAATGTGCCACTTTATGCGAACAGGAGTGTACATAGAATTACTAAGGGGGAGAGGAAAAAAGGTATTTAAAATTTATTTATTTATTATACACAAGACAAAAGGAGCATAAATACATTACAGCTATCATATGTTCAGATATCGACAAAAATATGTGTAGGTCTATATAAATGTCATGTATTTATCAATATCATATACTCCCATTCAATGTGTGTGTGTGTGTGTGTGACCTCTCTGATGGCAAAGTGGTAACGTTATCATCTTGTAATTAAAGAGTCCTGAGTTCAATACCTGGTGGAGGTACATAGTGGTTGGGATCTCATTTTAAACTGTGGTCCAGTTCCAATTAGCCTTTCTGTGCATAAAGTGAACTTAAAAACAAAACTGCTCTGACTGTTGCCTCAATGAAAAGAAATTTGTTGCCATACACACACACATTGATTTGACTTTTGTTTCAGAGTTCACTTTATGCACAGAAAGGCTAATCAGGACTGGACCTACAGTTTAAAGTGAGTTTCAAACAACTGTGTGTCTTTACCGTGGGACTGAACCAGGACACTTTGAGTATAAGGCTACAGCATTAACTCTATGCCATCCAGGAGACTAAAGCTGCTTACATATTCAGTCCATTAATTTAACATTTACTCCAATTCATTATGAAGTCATATCTTCCAAGATAAAAAAAACAACTAAAATTCCACACCTTGAAAGTCACATAAATATTTCATAAATAATATCACTTGCATGCAAGCACAGAAATCTAAGTTCCTTGCAAAAGATTATCCTTCTCCAGTAACACTGGTAAATTCATTCACGATCGATGCAAACTTTTTTCTTGTGTCGAAGAAATTCTCTATCTCGATTCTTATCCTGTGTTGTTCAGAGGACGACTGATGCTGTTTGGTAAGGTCATGGCATGAATGTCGAATCTAAAAATTTAATACAATTATAATTAAGGTTAATCTTAATAACAACAAATTGTGAGTGAAAGAAAACTTATATGCTTCAATTCTGTCACTATAACTAATTCTGTCACTATAACTAAGGACTAAATAAATAATGTACTGGAACATTGTAATAATTTAAAAGTGTTCAGAATATTTATAAATTTTACCCCTAGCTTACCTTAAGGGGGAGCCTGCCAAGACCACAACCACTTGTTTTAAGATTTTTAAACTGGACATTTTTATAAAAAAATTCCAATCGACAAAACAGTCATGTAATTATTATAATTACTATAAAACTGCACCTACGTAAACAAACAAGCATTAGTTGTAGTGAATGATATAAAATGTGTGTTACACTCATTCAAGTAACAGTAAATAATTGGTTCTTGATTTTTATTAATGATGTCAATTTTTGTAATTAGTGCATATATAACTGCATCTATATAAACAACAAAGAAAGCTGTGATTCAATAAAACAATGATTTCTTGAATTGGAGTGATAACCCCCCCAAACGTAAGCTAGGGTTAATATGTAAGTATTCAATTGCAACTAAACTCTATCAATATAACAGCCAATATTGAGATGGATGAATTGATATGATTTTTTTTTCTAAAATACTGTTAAAGTACTGATATAAAATTTATAAATGCCAAAAAGTGATATTCTATTGATCCATTATAAACTTACAAATGTTCCTTGGAACATGAATGGTAAAATTCACCTCCTCAATCAATGTATGTAGCCAGGTGACTGCCTTTAATTTTGCCTTACGAACACAAACTGGGTACTTTAGACTTTCATTTTACAAAATCTTTAAATTTATAAAAATACATTACAGACAAAATTTTGCACTATTACGGTGATTCAAAAGTTCTTGACACTTCTAAACCAAACTTTTATTAACAAAAACATACAAACAAATCTTCGATGTAGGAAATAAATGCTATCACATGGCTGCTTTGGATGCCAAAAACTGATAGGCTACTCAACCTCATCAAATTGGATTGGAAATGGAAATCTGATATCATTAGGTCAAGACTGTAGGCTTTTATGTAGCAAAACTTCAATGCCCTCTTAACTGACTAAGCCTGGATCACTGTGAAAATTGTGCTGGAGAGATGTCATGATCCAATTTTTCAATTAATTGATTGATTTATTTTACTTGGCTTTTCTGCCACTTTTGTCTTATCATGAAGATGACGATGAGTGATGATATGATGAAGGGCTAGCAAAGAACGTCCATGCCCAGGCCGAGATTCAAAGACAGGAGGACCACTGGCATCTTAGAATGGAGGTTGGCCCCATTTTCGATCTGAATAATGATCTGCCTTTTTGGTGCCAGAAACGGTTGTCGGAGGGATGCTTGGCATCCTCCTTTAGTTTGCAACCTGATTGGGTTTATTTTACTTCGCTTTTGTGCCTCTTTTGGCTAATCGCGTAGATAAAGATGCATGATGAAGGAACACTCATGCCTGGGCTGGGATTTGAACCCAGGACCCCTGGCATCGTAGCCTGCTGCACTAAACACTCTGCCACGGAGGTTGGCAAAAACTACAAGAAAATAGGTGTTGATCGACTAATAAACAGACTTGTACCTAGCTGTATAACAGGACATAAAAGTTACATGCTCCTGTTATTTTAAGAAGCAGTAATGTGACAGAAATTAATGTTGAAAGTGTCCATGAACTTTGTAACCAACCTAAGTTGCAAGCTACTTATAGATACACCAGATCAGAAATTTTACCGACACTGATATACCTATCTCAGATGACACCAACAGAGTACAGATTAATCTGTCTCACAAGATGAATTTTATTTCATCTACAGCAATGCTCAAAGATGTGGTAATGGGATCCCACAGTTAACAGCTAGGATAATTTGTGTAACCAGCCCCCACCTACTTCAAGGCCTCCATCTTGAATCATAGAAGCATCCACCCACCAAACACTTCCCCATACGCTAGAAATTTCTACTTTGAGCACAGATTTACAGTACTTACTGTAGATCACGAGGAAGAGATCGCATATCCAAGTCATTGTCAATTACTACTTTCAAGCATAATGTCCTCAGCATTGGAGCTGCAACATAAAAAAAACAAAAAACATTTTAATATGTATAATAATAATATTTATCTTTTATATCAATGTTGATATTCTTACTGATTCCTACCCACACTTGAAAGTTAAAAACTATGTGCAACAATAAGTGTGCCCACATTGATGTGCAACAAGGAGTAACGAGTCCAGTAGTGATAGATCACTCGATCATCAATGTCTTTTTCAGCAACAGTTTATATGTGGCCCAATTTTCCATGTGCTTCTAACCATCTAGGTATGACCAGGTAGGTTGGAAGGATCTCTTAATTTCATCCTACATTAAAAGTACAGAATGAGTGTTATTGCTACCCTCTTTCCCTCCACAAAACATGTGTTGCTTGCATTGACAACAGTACTACATTTTTGTAAGATGACCTATAAATCACAGCTGAGGCAATACCACTTTGAACCAATATCAATTCCCATCAATACTTGAAAATTGTAATAATTGCAAGTAGTCTAGAATGTTGATGAATTTTATATAACGTTTCCAATAAAACTGTACCAGTTTTGCTTAATTACGCATGAGATAATTATTTAGTCACAAAATCCATATCTCCCAACAATCTTGTTGCAAAAATAGGGGAAAGTAATGCATTTTTGCATAACTTACAAGATATTTACTCTGCAAAAGTGCCATGTAACATTTTTGTGGACTTCTTGAGACATCCAGGTTTTGGGAAAGCTATCGAGCCACAATCTGTGTTTAAATAACCAATTCTTTCTGATACTAATGCATCGGTGTTGATACTGGGTAAGCCCTTGTATAAATCATAACAATGGATTTCTTATTCCTACCGCTCATTCATTCAGTTTTAGTTCAATTCTTTCAGATAAAGTAGTTTTTCTTGGGAGGGGGCTAAAAATGAAGAGCGATTAGGTCACATAGCATACTACATTTTAAACCCAGACTGACGTTAGCACCCTTCTTGGCAAACTGATTAGGTGACTGGCACTGAAAGGAAGGCAGAGGGTTTCTATTCTCCACTCCCCATCCCTCTCATCACCTATGATGAAAAGTTTTAAAGGTAGTGTGATCAAAAATGTATTTAGAGGTGGTCCGCACAAGTATTGCTCAGCAATTTATCAACGACTATTTTCATTAATTGCATCCTACGTGTTTTTAAGCAATTTACTCTTATGTACTCTGCTACAAAGGTTGTCAGATGCTTGTCTGGCATCAAATTCTTCAAGCTCTCGCTGGCTAAACCAAAGGCAAAAAAGATGGTGATGGACAATTTTCTTGATATTATTTATGCATCTCACATCTCACTGTACAGAAGGACAAGTGGGGGTGAAGAAAGAAGTGCAAGATGGAAGGACAGAGACTGGAAATGGTCAATGATGGGGATGGCCAGAGCCACACATTTCTGGTGATAAAACAAATATTTGTTACAAAAACTGGGCACATTTCGGGATCAAAAGCGGTATATAAAATGGCATTTCAGTGTTAAAATGGTTAATATAACCCTAAATCGGATTTTACAAACTACACTCATTACACAAAATAAATATTTATCTTCTAATAGCACATTTATGTAGTTATCAGAGTATTAATTTTTATTCCTGTGTAAAGGAGTCCATTTTTGCTTCTCAAGTATTTACAGGGGAATTAATAAATTTTCCATAATTTGCATAACTCACAGGATTATTCAGACTTCAGAAAGTGACATGTCGGTAAATAAACTCGACATTTTGAGTTAAATAAGAGTTTATTTTGTATTTTGCAGTTCATTTTGCATCGTTTCGTGACAAAACATGGTAGAAAAATGCACTTCACACCTTTCAATAACTTGAAAAATGATTATATCATTTCATGTTTCCATCAAAAACTAAATATGCATGCCTCTAGTGATGACATTGGTTCAACCATAGTACTAATTCCTGAATATTATATGCATAGATAATAATTTTGTTACTCACAAAAGTCAAGAACATGAAGATCATTGTGGTCCATCAGTTTTGAATCATAACCCTCGTGTGCATCTTCTCCATCTGGGGGCTGTGCTGGTTGGGCGCCAAGGTGTGGGCTTCAAAGAATATGATATTCAAATTACTGCTTATTATTACATACAATGTGTCTGTAAAGCCAAGTGGAGAGTTTCAGACTGATACAGTATCCGTGTAAAATAAAGTAAAAATCATGAGAATTCCACTGCACTGAAGGGCATCTCAAAGACTTTCGGGAGTGTAGAGAAGACTGAAGATGTGTGCGCAAGTTGATGACACGCACCCTGCTAAGCAATAAGTGAGGGTGTGAACAGTTCAAAGGAATGTTCAATGCATCCTATAACTTGCAAAATTTCAATCAGTGGTGCACGTTCGTCCTCCTGCCGTGAATTGGATATAACAGCATCATCTTTCAACATGATGGTGCTCCTCCACACTATGGCAATATTATTTGTGAGTTTCTGGATGTGACATGTCCACAAAGGTGGATTGGTAGAGGTGGACGAAAGGCATAAACACCGTGATTGCCAGACCTCATGCCTTTATAGAGTTTTGCGTCTGAAGATACATCTGCCAAAAACTGTATATTGAGCACTTGACAATGAGAATGAAAGATGCTGTTTTCAATCTGTCAGACCTGAAAGGCTTATTTTCCTGTAGTTTACGGTTATTACAAGCATAAGAAAACAGTTTTTCTTTGTGACGTTTCAGGAGAACACACGCTCCCTTCATCTCCTGAAACGTCACAAAGAAGAACTGTTTTCTTATGCTTGTAATAACCGTAAACTACAGGAAAATAATTCTACAATGCAAGCAATGCGCACATACAAGAAAAACTGAAAGGCTTAGTCATGAGAGGTAAGAACTGGTGTACCGATTAAATGGTGGAGGGCAACAAATATAAGCCACATAAAATTGCATAAGAAAGAAAGAAAAAAAACTTTTAAAGTTGGTCACTGATTTCATATGTATTTGAAATGTTTGATATTTATAGGATATTTCAATAAATCGTTTTCAAACTCTGCCATGACTTTACAGACACACTACATACATACATATTGAACTTAAAAAGTCAGAATAATAAGTTATCACATGTAACTAGAAAGATCAAGTATTATAGGCTAGCCAGGCTATCTGTGAAGCCTGAAGCCATGAGATTATATCCAGAAAAAAAAAACAATTAGAAAATATGCATACAATTGTTCATTTCAAAAAGATGATGGTGCTCAGGAGTTGGCAACCTGATGTCTTATGAGTTTGCAACCTGGCTGCTGTTGGAATCACAACATGGCTTCCCTGAAGATGGCAAGAAGGAGCAAGAAAAAAGAAAGGGGAGGCTAGACACTTATACATGGTATTTAACCAGGCCTAGTCTTCTCTGTTCTGTAATAGTCTAGGACCCCTTGTCGAACAGAGCAAATACAAAGAATTTACATGGGAGATAGTAAAACAGTTATAAATACATAATAAAATAATTTACACTAATTACTGAGATTTTGTATGACCCACAACCACATTCACACACATCTTCAAAAGTACCTAAATATTTAGCATATTAATAACAACATTGTAAGAGAAAAACACTGTTGACCTGGCCTGTGGGACAGAGTGCCAATTTCTGTACAATTCTTCTCTAAATGACATAATTTAGTCTAAAAAATGTATGTTATATTTGTTAAATAAATACTTTTCACAGCATCCTTATCAAAGAAAGAATCAATTCTAAGTCTCATTTTTAGTTAAAAGAAACATTTTTGCTAGTAGTATTGTACCAAATATGAAATAATTTCAGGAATCCCTTATTCCTTTTCTCGATATCCAGCAATCTTCACACTTTCTTATTTTTGGCCATGTTTGTACTCTTGCTTATTCTGTAGTAGGAGAAAGTGAGATCAGAATTGTGTTATGGATTTGCAGTGTCCAGGAAGTTATTTTCTATCATTTCCAGCCCAACAACAAATACCAATGATACACATCCCATGTGATGAGAGGTACATGAACAAATTCATCTAGAATGGCAGTGTCGCTAAATGTTCCGTTACGAAGTGAAAAATCATGGGAAATGGCCATTTCACTTTTAATGTTTTTTTTTTTGTTTGTTTTTTTAATTATTATTACTAAAGAAATCCAACCTGGTAATTGTATTTGCACCTGTTGATATACGCAGTGACATAGTGAAAATGTGCATAGTTTTAATGTTGGCTGTCTGAATTATTCCGTGCATAATATGCACCACAGTTTTGGGGGCAAAAATTTTGGAAAAAAGTGCATATTATGCATATTATACATGAGTAAATACAGTATATACTTTTACTACTAGAGTAACCTGTTCTTAAATTTAAACACTTCTACTATAGCCTTTAAATCTCTAACAAACACAGTTCATGTATGATACCCTGGACTGCATTTTGCAGACTAACACGGCTCGGGCATCTCAAACTCCTTTGAGGGGCTCGTGTTGTGTTCTGTCCATGTATGTTTGTGATTCTTAGAAGTACATATTTTTGGTAAATAGAAAAGCAAAATGTCGGTACAAAAACAGAGTCAATTTCGGGTTCAAAAGCGGTAAATAAAATAAAATGTCACTGTTATAGCGGTGAAAAAGCTGTATATAAAATGACATTTTGGTTTTGAAATTGTGAATATAACCCTAAATTTGATTTAAAAACTGCTCTTACTACACAAAATAAACAAATCCCTTCTAATAACACATTTATAAATACGGAGAAACTAGTACTCACTTTTATCCGCGAAGCTGTTTTTTCTTCTTTTTCGATTAATTTCAGTGGCCACTGCCACCATCCTCGTTGGAACTTGCTGCGCTGTTGCCAAGCAACAGCGCAGCAAGTTCCAACGAGGATGGTGGCAGTGGCCACTGAAATTAATCGAAAAAGAAGAAAAAACAGCTTCGCGGATAAAAGTGAGTACTAGTTTCTCCGTATTTATATACTACCGCGTCTCTCTTTTCCCAATCATGAACACATTTATGTCGTTACCAGAATATTAAGTTTATTCGTGCATGAAGGAGTCCATTTTTGCTTCTCAAATATTTACAGCAGAATTAATAAATTTTCTGTGAATTGCATAACTCTCAGGATAATTCTGACTTCAGAAAGTGTTCTGGCGGTTTTAGAGTGTATTTCGCAGTTTGCAGTTCATTTCGCATATTTCGTGACAACACAGGATAGGCAAATGCACCTCACACCTTTCAGAAACATGATAAATTAACATTACAATGAAAAACTAAATATGCTGACCAAGGCAGTAATTTATTTTATTAAAAACATAAACTAACGTAACGTTTCAACCTTCTAGCAAGGTCTTCTTCAGACTCTGTATCAAGTACAAAAGTAACCAGATACAACAAAAAGCGTAATATATATACACAAACATTACTCCTTCCAGACTACTTAGAAAGTTGTTTGGAACTTTCTAGCAGATGACTTTTACTTTCCAACTTTACTTTCACCTAAAAGGCTAAACACAATTACTTCCAAATAGAATGGGGTTGGACTTTTTAATCTCACGCTCTTTTCCCTTCATTTTTCTTCCTTCTCCTCTCCTCCTTTTCTCTTGTCCTTTCCACTCTTTCCAACATCTTCTTCCATTCTTTGTTTAACTTCAGTCCCCCATTCCAGTTCATTGTGTCTTCTTCGCCTTTCTTCTCTATTTCCTTGGCTTCCTTCCATTTTCTCACTAGCATTCTCTTCTCCCTTCCTATCTGCTTAGCCTCATCCCACTCTATGTCATGTCCTGTTTCTCTCGTGTGTTTAAATATTGCTTTCTCTCTCTCTTAAGTCGTACATCATCCCTATGTTGTTTCAACCTGTCTTTCAGCCTTTTTTTTTCGTTTCTCCTATGTACACACTCTGACATTCTTTACATTTTACTTCGTAGATAATCCCTTCTTCTTCCTCTTCTCTGTTTTCCTTTTTCTTGTTAGCATTCCTCGCTATTCCTAAGATGCTTCTCCCTCTCTTCCTGTAAGTTTTAATTCCTGCTTTCCTAAGCACTTTGCATATCTTTTCTGTGGTCTTCCCCATACTCCTTATTCCAAACCTTCTCTCCTCTTTTTCTTTCTCTTCCACTTCCAATTCTCCCCTGCCCGTTTTCTTACTTCTTCTGTTTATGTCCAGTCTATCCTGCTTCTCATAGCCATTCTTTTCCAGCTGTTTCCATAGGCTATTTATTTTGCCTTCTTTTTCACATTCTTTCATGCATATTTTCTTGATTCTGTCCTCCATATTCTTTATAAAATTTATTTTTGTCACCTCACTTACATCACTTCTTTTGTGGCAGAATACCCCTGCTGCACACTTCTTCTGATGCCAAGCGGTTTCAATTTCTTGTCCTCTTTTCCTTTTCATCAATATATCTAGATAGCTTAACTTGTCTTCTTCTTCTATTTCAAGTTCCAATAATATCCTCAAGAGGCAGCTTGACATTTTTGCCAAAGAAATTCAAGATGAAGAAAGAGGGATATTATTGGAACTTGAAATAGAAGAAGAAGACAAGTTAAGCTATCTAGATATATTGATGAAAAGGAAAAGAGGACAAGAAATTGAAACCGCTTGGCATCAGAAGAAGTGTGCAGCAGGGATATTCTGCCACAAAAGAAGTGATGTAAGTGAGGTGACAAAAATAAATTTTATAAAGAATATGGAGGACAGAATCAAGAAAATATGCATGAAAGAATGTGAAAAAGAAGGCAAAATAAATAGCCTATGGAAACAGCTGGAAAAGAATGGCTATGAGAAGCAGGATAGACTGGACATAAACAGAAGAAGTAAGAAAACGGGCAGGGGAGAATTGGAAGTGGAAGAGAAAGAAAAAGAGGAGAGAAGGTTTGGAATAAGGAGTATGGGGAAGACCACAGAAAAGATATGCAAAGTGCTTAGGAAAGCAGGAATTAAAACTTACAGGAAGGGAGGGAGAAGCATCTTAGGAATAGCGAGGAATGCTAACAAGAAAAAGGAAAACAGAGAAGAGGAAGAAGAAGGGATTATCTACGAAGTAAAATGTAAAGAATGTCAGAGTGTGTACATAGGAGAAACGAAAAAAAGGCTGAAAGAAAGGTTGAAACAACATAGGGATGATGTACGACTTAAGAGAGAGAGAAATGCAATATTTAAACACACGAGAGAAACAGGACATGACATAGAGTGGGATGAGGCTAAGCAGATAGGAAGGGAGAAGAGAATGCTAGTGAGAAAATGGAAGGAAGCCAAGGAAATAGAGAAGAAAGGCGAAGAAGACACAATGAACTGGAATGGGGGACTGAAGTTAAACAAAGAATGGAAGAAGATGTTGGAAAGAGTGGAAAGGACAAGAGAAAAAGAGGAGAGGAGAAGGAAGAAAAATGAAGGGAAAAGAGCGTGAGATTAAAAAGTCCAACCCCATTCTATTTGGAAGTAATTGTGTTTAGCCTTTTAGGTGAAAGTAAAGTTGGAAAGTAAAAGTCATCTGCTAGAAAGTTCCAAACAACTTTCTAAGTAGTCTGGAAGGAGTAATGTTTGTGTATATATATTACGCTTTTTGTTGTATCTGGTTACTTTTGTACTTGATACAGAGTCTGAAGAAGACCTTGCTAGAAGGTTGAAACGTTACGTTAGTTTATGTTTTTAATAAAATAAATTACTGCCTTGGTCAGCATATTTAGTTTTTCATAATCATGGAAACAAGGCTTAATGGAGTTATAACATTACAATGTGTTATTTCACATTTCGTGTTTTCGTCAAAAACGAAATATGCATGCCTTTAGTGATTCTCCTTTCACCAATTTCATCCTCATCACAATTAACAAAAATTGGCAGAAAACCAAAGTAAAATAAAACAAAACAAATTACATTCATGTCTTGATCAAGGTTCGAACCTGAGAGCTCATAATTAACAGCACCTTACAGTGACCACTCTGCTAATGAGGCTGACTGTAGTAAATATTGGGCTTCCCCAATGGTGTAGTGGTAACATCATCACTTAGTAATCAAGGGATCCCAGGTCTAACCCCAGCGTGGAAGTACAGTGGTTAGATTAGTTTCTCCACTTTAAACTGTAGCTCTAGTCCCAATTAACCAATTTGTGCATAAAGCCTAGGCCTGTTTCCTCAACACATCAGGAAGTTTTGCTTAACGCTTAACTGTGCAATATTGAAATACCACAGAGGGTACACGACACAAGTGAATGACCTGGTCAATATGAAGCTTCCAGAGAAGGTTTAAATAAAATACAATCTTATGGATTAATACGAAAGTGAACTTAACACAAAAACTCAAGTCAATACTCACATTAAGTGTTATTAGCAATAATAAAGTTATCAAGTGGATTGAATATTATACATATTTGAAACCTATAAATATTAAAAAAATAATTAGATTACTAATTTCTGAGTGAGGCCCTATCCTTAATATGTGGTGGAATGTCACAATTCAAGCAGAGGTGCAACATCAAATTTTCAGTGGAGAAACATATTCTGCTGATGCCACAGCCACCTTGTGTGCCTGATCCAGCTATTGTCTACTTTCAGGAAAAAGCTCTGCGGTCAATTTTTCCCAACAATTGAAAACATTAAAGCAAATACAACAGTCCATGCCAAATATGGTGTTTTAGTACTCAGGGTGGCTACAAACAAGCAGAAATGAAATTCCCTGACATTTCCAGGTTATCCAGGACAAAATTTACATTTTTCCCTGACAAACTAAACTAAATCGATGTTTTTGCAAATGGAAATAATAAACTCATACAGATCCAGGTATGGATTTGTTAAGTACCAATATTATCTTCTATGAAATTGACTAAATTTCTCTATTCTCTATGATTTGAATTCAAACAGCAAAATAGTGAATTTGGAAAATTATTACAATTCACAAACTAGGGAAGGATTACGGAATTTTATCATACGCAGTAAGTTTTATTTTTAAAGTTACAACTAAATGAGAGAAGAGTGATTGATTAAGAAATACAATTTGTAATTTATCAGTCTCCTTATACATTACCGGTATTATATGTTGATATTTCCACTGAGGTTTGAAACCCTCTGCTTGCAAGAACCATGAGTGCGGACTTATTTTTCGATGCATAAAGTTGCTTCTCTCTTCTCTGTAAAGCAAACAACTTAACTCTCACATATAAGTGAAACAATTGAATTGTACAAAAGAAAGTGTCACATTTCCTTACATTATCAATGGGATTTCTGCTTCAATACAGTATACCCAAGTGAAGTACTGTGAAACTGACAACATGCAGTTAGTTATACCATTATTGCTGACGAAAAGGGTATATAGAAGAGTGCTGCAATGAGCAATTTTTCCTCGACCGGCAAATAGTTTGCACGGACGACACTAGATAGCGTTAGGAACTGACAGCTCTTCGAACACCATGACGTCATGAGCGAATATCGCTTGAACAGGCAAAATGATCAGTATACGCTTGAAACCCAGTAGTTCATGTGTAACCGTAATTTTTCTGTACTATTGGCCCATTTATTCCCTTGTGCAATGTTTTTGAAACTTCGTCAAAGTTCTTTTTCTGTCAAATTCAATAGATGGCCATCCAAATTGTTCGCTGGTATTGTGAAATGTTGCAATAATTTACCTCAGTGAGTTCTGTGTATCAATACACACGATTTGGGGAAGAAAAAAAAAATTCCACCTTTGACAACACTTTGCTTATTTGTTATTAAAACATGCATGTTCTTACATATGTTTGTCTCTCTAAATTTTCCCAATATACAGGGCATTCTCTTGGCAGAAAGCGTATCTTCTCATTCAGTTTCGCTATTCCGTTATACAGTTGTAAACACTGGGTTGCGTGACTTTTCGGACACACTGTATTATGGCAACCAAAAATTGGCATTATCTTTTTTTTTACTTGTTAGTGTTACGTTTCCCAAAAATCGCGTTTTTGTTTTAGAACATTTTTTGGCCAAATATACCGAAACTTAATACTCCATTGTGCTTTTAAACTATTATTTTAAATTGTAGGTCACATGGTCTACGTATTTTCATGACAGTTTGATATGTTGGAACAGATTTATGAGGAAGTAAAAGTAAAGTGCTCCCCTGCACTTTGCCATGAAGGTGTATAGGGGTGTGGAGTTAGGGCCCCACACTTTCTTGATCACGGCTGAAGGTTGGAGTGATGTGATCAGCACCATGCTCTGGCTACCTTTATCCCTCAAAGTTTCCTCCAGGTACTCGCTTGATATGATGCTGGGTGGGCACCGGAGCAGTTTGAATAGGTGAAAAAGATCCCGATTTTCCCCCGCAGGGGATCGACCCCGGGTCTCCCGCATGGTCGACGCCCTAACGCTGAGCTCCATTATTTCTCGCTCGACAAATGCCGATGGTGCGCACTTAGCTTGGTAATTCAAAACACATCTCGCACAACAAATACTGAAGATGTGGCTCCCGTGTGACGGTAGATACGAACTCGATCTCCTGTTAGAACCCTGCCACATTGCTCTGTGATGCAAATAGTTTTGATAGAAGTTGAAGAAATCGTGGGAAATACATGCTTTAATGTGGCTGTCGAAATTATTCCATGTATAACAAGCATTAAACTTTACTCATGAATAAACTGTTGGAAAACTTGCACATTCTATGTACACACACATGGCCTAAAAAAAAAAAGACAACAATGTTGGATTTCATGGAATTTTTCTTTGTTTTAGGACTTTTTTAAAAAAATACTAAAAACATCAACAATTTGCATTTTATGCCAAATTCGCATTATTTCAATATTTCGAACGAGCTAAAAATGTGTGCAGACATCACTGCACATCCATAAACACAACCTCGCAGCAATTACCATTTTTCCCGGTTTTCGAGTTTGTGAAAAACCAATGTTCCTACTAATTGGAAATTACTTTCTGGCCACCCCTCGTATAAATCAGTAGATGGAAAGTGAAAATTTAGCAGGGCTGTCAGAGAAAAGTCATTTCTTGAAGAAAGTAATTTGCTTTTATGATTGAATGCTTCAAGTAAATATGATATTAAAATATTTACGTATTTATTATTAGTATTTTATTTCATAATATTGGACATTAACTTCACTCAGAGATTAATGACCATCTATCACGTGTTTAGACAGACAGGACAGAGAGTGGTGTTAATTTCATTGCAATACTAGTGTTGCAGTAAATTTGAGGTTGCCAATTTTTATAACGTTTACCAATGCAGATTTATGTTTCACTTTTCGTTATAGTATTCAACATATATCCCGTTTTGTTGGAATCTTCTTGATATCTAAGAAAAGTGCAATGTCATTGTAAACGTATGTTAACTTGTGCAAAACCAGTAATACGTCAGGATGATGAAAGAAAACCTTCGTAAGCACTGCTTCATTAAATAAGGTGAAGTGAGTTAGAAGAGTAATAAAATTCCAGCAGCATATTTACAGTCTAAAGCTCTTCTTGTTAATGCATGCGATGTTTGTTGGATGTTGTAGTTTGAAGACATTCATCAAAAATCAACTATCGGATGGCACCAACGGCTCCCATCCCCTCCATCTGTTGACAGTTCTGTCCCCTTACTACTCCCATATGGACAAGAAAAAATGATAATTCAATGCATTTTCCACGTAATATTTAGAGGCTTAACACATTTTTCTGCCCCTCCGGAAATTAATCCCTCTCTCTCCCTGACTTTTTTTTACACCTCAAATTCCATGACTTTTCCCAGTTTTCCAGGTCTGTCGCCACCCTGGTATTATAATGGTTATAGTTAAGATTAGAGATTTCGTACCTGGTTCCACCGAAGAGGTACACCTTGTCGCCAACAACACAACATGACTGTCTCCTCCTTTTGCATGGCCCTTTACCATTGACTCTGATGAGAAACCACTTATTTGTGTCTACAAAGGAAAACACAAATATTAGCCACTCCAGTACGAAATAACAAAATGAAAATTTACTCTATCTATGGACTGTGATTGACTAGGTAAGCTATTGACTAAATAAGGTGTTTGCTAGTGGTGAAACTATGATATTCCTCTAGATTGCCATGGAAGTGAAAGTGCAATTATTTCAGTGCACAATCTTTCAAAATACGGTTTGTGTTAGACTGTGAAAAATAAGTTATTGGAACACTATTTTAACAATAACGTCTTCAAAGTTCAAATTACAATCACAAATTATTATGAAAAGGTTATGAAAGTCACAGACTGACCTCATAGAAATAGGCAAGAATAGCAAAGAGTAGATTGATCTTGCCTGTGATACGGACAGATGGAAGAAAGATGCTGTAGTTCTACCACTTTTGACCGACCAATTAGTATGAGTTTGATGAATGGACACTCACAAACAACACCCATGCACATGGCAGGACTAGAGTCCAGGAACTTCAGTGGCAAGAGGGAAAGATTTATGCTGCTTTGGCAGTAAACCTTCTGGTTTAGAAATGCCCAAAACTGAGCAAGTTAGTTTAGCAAAATTCAAAATGCTTCCATAGCATTTTCTTCCCAGCTTGTTCAATGTTTTCGCAATAAACATGAAACCTGAAACGTTTAGAAAAGAAAGAAGAAAATACCGTACCTAGAAAGCCTGTTACAAGATGGTGAAAGTATTCAGCTCCAGGAGGAGTTGTATCAAGATGGAGGGCTTATGTACCCACCTGTAAGTGCCCTCTATCTGAAGGAAAGAATAAGTGTAAATCAATGTAATACGTCTCTTTTATTTAGTTGAGTATAACTTTTTTTTTAAGTAGTTCAAAGTAGGAGACATGCATTAACAAAATAAGGATGTAAGAGACAAAAATACCAACCTACTGTAAACCTGTACAGATCATTAAAGTGCTCGTCACAAAGACCATTGTAACCTCCGAAGATATAGAGATGACCTCCATGAACAACTGAAAAACAAAAGAAATCATTCAGTAACAAAAATAGTGTTTTTTCAATGTTTGGAAAGTTACTTTATAGAAGTAACTAAGTTACAGTTAGGGAAATTTTCTACTGAATCGACAGGTGACACATGTCAATTGAGGATTTCACCTATCAAATGGATGCTTCTGCAGCCTGTCACGCCGCTACTGTGTGAAATATTGCTGTTGATCGACTCGTTCCCAAGCGATATGGATTTTGTGTTGCATCGGTCTAAAATCTCCCTTAGAGTTACTTGGTTCAAAAAGTAAGGGAGTTATAGTTACTCATTTATACTGCAAGTTACTTTTACAGTTACTGTAGGTCCAGTCCCGATTAGTCTACTTGCATAAAAAAGTGGGACTTAAAATCAAATTCAAACTCATTAATTTGAATTATTACTCCACACAGACCATGTTTATTGGTATTTGGAGAGTTCAGTATGGTTTTACTATTTCTTTTTCCACTACAAGACAATAAACAAATAATAAAATACTGTAGTAAGATAAATATATGAAGAATTACATGTGCTTTATTTATATTTTTGGTACATATATAAGTCTTCATATATTTATATTATTACAACAAATAAATGACGGAACAAGTCAGCTGTGCTTGAAAGATCATTAATTTTAATTTCTCTCTATATATTCACATTCCAAATTCAATAAGATCCACTCCTCGACAATGACTTCTCTCAAGCTTGAATGCCACATTCCAAATGAATACAACAGTCCACCTAAAACAATGAAGTCTTCGTATGAAATTAGAAACTACGAATTGCAGTAAAGTGTGGATGTTCTAAACATATTGTAAGATTAGCTTCCTTGGCTTAAGTGATTCCATGAAAAGCCTTTCACCTTACCATCCAGAGAAGATACATAGTTGCAAAAAGAGTTGCCCACATTCCAAATTTTCAATTTAAAATTGAAGTGTTGTAAAGTAACTGTTTCTTGAAAATGCATTACAAGTAACTACTTACTTCCAAATACTGCTAACAATATAGTATGCATGTAATATGTTGCAAAACAGTTCATACTCTTTAAACAAAATTAAGTGTGATAGAAATATTGATCTGCACCTGCTTGTGCACTGTATTCCTACAAATGCATACAACCACCAAACTACAAAGAAATTCAGAATTATCCTGTTTTATTTCAAAAACTGAATCAATTTTCGTTCTAATTAATTACATCTATGTACACTTCAAAAGTTAGCTGACTGCCCTGAAATACAGTTAACTTCAGAAATCGTGTGGCAATATGACAGAACACATGTCATTTTATCAGATAAGAAAACATTTACAAGGGTTGTTCAAGTCCAGCCAGCACTTGTGATCTTTTAGATTAACAGAACACATCCAGATGTACATAAAATATATTGCTTATAAGAGAAGCGTCTATTACCACATGCAGTGCTAATGCTGCAGACAAACAAAAGTCACTTGTTAAACAAGATGGCGGACAAGCCTGTGAGTGCAAACATGGTACAGTGACTTGTGATGTAATTGTTTGTGAATGACTGTGTAAAACTGAGTGATATTCACATAAGATATCAAGCACAGCACGGTGAAGGGACTAAGCCACAGTAACATTCAAATGAGTACATGAGTGCAAGATGGTCCCAGGAATGACTGAGTCCACTGCAGTTATTTCCATGAACATTCAATGAGTGATTTGCCTGATCCTTGAAAATCAATAGATAACACGTCACCAACTTGTGGACATATGCATTTTTCCTTTAATTCTGAACAAAATCACAAAAAAAAACACGGTTTGATATCAAAAGGCATTCTGTTGTTGTCGAGTTGGTGTTTTAAGTCCACTTTATGCACAGTAAGGCTAATCGGGACAAGACCTACAGTTTAAAGTGGGATCCGAACCACTTGTGCCTCCACCAGGTATCGAACCTGGGACCCCTTGATTACAAGGCAATGACGCTACCACTGCGCCATCGGGGAGGCCCTAAAGCATTCTGTTGCAGCAAGAAAATCCACATACTGTTCACACGATTTGCACACTACAGGAACTAGGTTAGGAGTTACTGCCACACACCCCTTACAGTGATGACCTCAATCTAAGCGATTTTCATCTGTTTACCCCAAGGTGGATTGATTTAAATCAGGTTGATTTAAATCGCTATTTAAATCAGGCGAGTTCTTTTTAAAAATCACTGATTTAATTGATTGATTGATCGAGTTGGTGTTTTAATTGATCGAGTTGGTGTTTTAAGACCACTTTATGCACAGTAAGGCTAATCGGGACTGGACCTACAGTTTAAAGTGGGATCAAAACCACTATGTGCCTCCACCTAGTATCGAACCCGAGACCCCTTGATTACAAGTCAACGACGCTACCACTACACCATCGGGGAGGTTAATCACTGATTTAAATTGCTTTCAATAAATAATTTATAGAATAATGCACATAAGGATTTTGTAGATATCAGAATCACTTTTGGTGAAAGTACATTAATCTCGTAATCATTTAATGGTGTTTATTAGGCTCTAAGAAAGGAAACAAAATGCAATATACTGATGGGGTGAAGCTCATACGAAAGGAAATGTAAACACATTTCTCTTGATTCAAAATTCAATAATTTTTATAGACAAAAATAGCAAACATTTCTTGTAGAAAAATATACAAACTACTAATTATGTTTAACAATAAATAGTGTCATTATCACTAAACTGTAAATAAGCATGGCAGCTGAATATTTTCAAAATTCAGCTGCAAAGACTATAAAAATATTTAAGTTAATATTTTAAGTTACAATTACAGAGTACATCCAGAATGTTGTATTTTCACTGGAAGAAGAGTTACTGAAATTATTATTAGTTTCATTAACACACTCGACAAACATTCCATAGTAGGTACAGTATCAGAAAGAGAAAATTGTATATTTACGTATATATTTTATTTGGTTTAATCAAACTGTTCAATACAGGGCCATTTAGCCTTTCCATAAAAAACATCTATCTATAAGTATGGTGCCAAAAAGCAAACATGCAATTTTTATCTTTTTTTAAAAAAAAAATATTTAAAAAATCGATTTAGCTAAATCAAAAAAATCAGATTTAACCCTCCGTAACCTGCCCTTTCTAAAATTTTCAATTATTTTTCCTTACCAGCGCAATAATGGTCGGGAAAGAACTAGGTAACTATCTACACTATTCCCACAAAAACATAGTGGTGTTCGCATCTTTTTTCTGGCATCCTTTCAGTTGTTTACACGCTTCTGAAGTGACCAGTACCCCCTTAGGCGGCACTCAGTACTGTGCACGGGAACGTTTCCTACTTTAAATCATAGCACGCCAGCCATGAATTTGGCAGAAAAAAAATAATATATCGACGGTATGTTGTTCGGAATTCAAATTAATTGTATGCAGAAACCATTGCAGTACCCATACAAAATGACAGTTCTCAAAATTACGATATTGAAAAGTGACAACATTTGGTCTCTTTTATTTCAGTCAGCATGTCTTTTCTTACATATATCTTGTAAAAGTAGGAAAAACGTATTGAGATTTGAACATTTTCATATTTTGTAAGTTTTTTGAGTTGTTTTACTTATTTGATTGCTTTTTCTGCGATTCAGTAAGATTTTGACAGAGAATATTGAAGAAATAGTTCTTTTCTAAGTCTATATACATGTATGTTGTACGATTTCAATTCGTTTTGAAGAATACGTTGAACATTTTTGAAAAATACGTTGAAAATATTGTGAATGGTGAGTTAATTTTTAGTACCTTTATTATACGGCAAAATTTTAATGACTCTCTTGGAATAATATTTTGGTGCATTTGCTTCAAGGATATAAGACTGTAATTCCATGGGATATTTTCTCTATTCTTATAGTTTATATAGATTTAGTTTAGTTAATAAAAAATGTCCAAAATGGACTGTTTGCATTCATATATATATATCGCCTGATTTCCAGTAAGGACTATGGGAATTCAACATCAATTTGCATCAATAATTCCTCTAAATAAAGTAGCTTTTGACGTGTGTGGGACATTTGTGCTACTACAAGGGCATGGATGATGGAGGGTTAAATAAAAAATCAACAAAAACCCTGGTTTACCCTTATAAGCCAAGGCTGATATTTCCAGATATGACCCCAACGCTGAGCGTTTTCAAGCTAAGTTGAAAATTATGGAAGGTTTTAAATAAAAATGTATCTCTCTGTAACCACGGATGCTAGAGTAATAAATTTTACCTTGTTTTGTTCAGTAGAGATTAGGCTACAAGCCTGGGGTACTCCATTCTCGTAAATTGCATGCTTGCTCCTGATACTTTAGGAGAAAAGATGATTTCTAAAGTTTTTGGCAGGAAATCCATCCCACATACAAATACAGCCAGAATCAAATTAAACTTTACTAATTACTAATTGGATGATGCCTCAGGCCTACGTAGCACTCAAAAGTCATCTCTGAACCTTACCTGAGTTGCAGTATGTTCCGCAAGACTAAAATGCCAAATGCCAAATGTGACATATACATACAGCATTAGCATTAAATGGTCATTAAGGGTTAAAGGAGTTCCTTGGAGGCCAACATTTTGGGCAGTGACGAAGAGGTGAACCATTGCTCTGGTGTACTGAGAAACCGTTCTATCATGCTGATACCCAAGCATTAGCAAAATGCTGGGAATACACATAGTGGAACACACATGAATGTGTGTTCCTGAAAAATCAAAAGTTCCATTTTGACTTGAGTGCCCCTCATCATAATCGCATAAAGCATGAAGCAGACAGAAGTATAATTATTACGGAATGGATTTTAAGGTGCATCACCTTTCCAAAAATATAGCTGTTTTCATACCGATTGTTTGATGTATGTATTTTAGGACATGAAATCAAGTAAAATTAACACACTTTGTTGCACCTTTTTGTGAGATTAGCACATTTATTCCCTTTTTATGCCTTTTTGATGGTTCAGCATCTTTTTCCTTCCTTTTCTTTTATGTTTTGTTAAAACATTGGACAGAAAAATAAACAATTTTCACTCTTCTTGAGCAGTTACATAATATCCTAGTCTCATTTTGTAGAGCAGAACGAGAGCTATGAAATGGTATAATATAATCATCACAGCGCTAATAGTACCCAAGATAACGTAAGTCGCTGAGCTCAAAGCGTCAGCAACTTACATTCAAATACATGGAAATGTTAAGTGTAATCCAGTATAACAAGTTGATTGAAACTCAGTAAATGCCACGTTTACTTCCTAAATGCAAGTTACTTTGTGTAACTTTATGTAACTAAATATGTTATTTACTAGAGTGTTGAATAAAGAATGTTAATGTAACTGCTTTAGGCCTAAATAAAGGCATTTTATCAGCATCTTTTTTTGCACCTTTTGAAAGCATTTTCAGAACTTCTTTTGCACATTCCCAACCATAATTTTGCCCCTTAAAATCCAGTCCCTAATAATTATAATGCTAAGAGCACCATGCGGGAATGAATGTGTAGGGCAGACGGGGAGAAACATGCACACTAGATGGGACGAACATGATAAAGATATTAAGGAAGGGGTACCTAAAACAGGCCTATCCGAACATATCATAATGAGTGGACATAGGATTATAAAAAGGGAAGTAATTAGGAAAGAGGAGAATAAATTAAACAGGAACGTTTATGAAGCATTTATATGCATGGGAAAAAGGAATAAGCTTAACAGAGATGATGGTAATCTGGAGGAAGGGTGGATCGCTTTTCTTAAAAAGTGGAATAAAGCGGTAAATACCGACACTAAAATGGGTTTTCATGTCACTCCCGAGGTTGTGAAGGCCGTCGAAGAAGAGAGGGAGTTCACCTTGGAATGGTGACGTATACGATCATAAGACGGGAATGCTGGAGGGGAAATTTCACCTTCCACGCAGGATAGGAGCGCTCACAGTCCATGTGTTCTACCCAACACTGAAGGAAGTCACTAGGGGACTGTAATAGGTCTTGGATATTTATTTGTTTTAGTTGTTGTTTTTAACATAGGGAATTTTTAACCAGCGAAGACTTCCATCGGAGTTTTTATGCTGTCACCGTAAGTTTTTTTACCTTTTCTATCCTCAACCTAAATCCTCAACTTACGATTTAACAACGTGGTACCATGTTTGGCACCTAAAGTTTTTTATTTTATTACCTGATGAAGGAAGTAGTACAGACTTCCGAAACGTAGTTCTGAAACATTCCAACTCACTCACGTAAGTTATTTATATATTTTTATAAGAGCACCAAACGATGACCACCATAACATACTCACATAAGCATGCAGTAATTAGAGAGCCTGTTCATATGTAATTATAAACATGTACTGCTACATGTAACAGCAACTTGCTAAAGAAGAGTTAGATTGAGTCAAGTAATTAGCATTAGTTACTCTACTACTATGTAACCAAGGATTATGTAAATCCTGGCAAACTTACATGCAGAATGACTTCTTCTTCCAACAGGTGTAAATCCCGTAGTTACTGGGCGATGCCACCTGTTCGTAACAGTATCCAAATACATTATTTCATTACAATAGACTTCCTCTTGCGAATGATAAGGTCCATGAACGTCACCACGACCTCCAAACACATACATTTTTGATCCGATAGGAGTTGCAGAATGAAAATCCCGATATGACGGAGGTTCACCCTATTGAGAAGATTAAAAACGTGTTAGAGAATTGCATGATGACTATGATAATGTTACATGTACATATCTTTCATTTGACATATTGCTGAAAATGTGATATTTTATGCCACTTGTTGTTGATGTCATAAATATGCCAGAGAAAAATTAAACATCATACTAATACATTATTGTAAATGTGTTTATTGTAATGCTTGACCTTTCCAAGACAGCTGGTTTCAAACGAAAACATTACCACTTGGAAACAATTAATATGTAATTAATTGAAAACTACAGATTATAATTCAGTTCTGTCTATTATTGTTCATTTATACAAATATGAATTTAATGACAAAACATAAACACTGGAACCCCGATTTTACATTTCCCCGCATTATACATTTAATCTTCATTGTCCCAACATAGCAAAATGTTATAAAATTTTCCCCGATTTTACATTTTCCCGCATTTTAAGTTCTTTCAGCTTGGTCCCCTGAAAAACATATAATCGAGGTTCCACTGTATTTATTGTTACTGTTTTTAACAAACACATTTTGAAAATGTCAGTTTCAATGTTAGGATACTACTATAATCTTTTTTTCAATACCTCTAATTAAATGTGTAAAAATTTTAAAAATTCTGGAGCAACAGAATCATAAATATTGCATTCTTAAAATTGGAATTGTGTCATTTTTTAAAAAAAAAAGGTTACAGTTTTAAAAAGAGATTAAAAATTAATTACAAAAGTTGTAAGAAAATTTATTAATTTGGAATGAATAGTACCTGGATGATTTTGAATGTAGAAACAAATATGATTTGACCCTAAAGAATAATCAATGCATTCAGTATTGCCTGAAATCAAGCTGAACAGTCATGTCATAACGTAACATAACTGTGTACATTAAATGTTTTATTATTTTGACAAACTATAGAATATATACATAATACAAGTTGTAAAATAATTACAATCAATGTGTTATATGTGCACGTAAAACAACACTAAATAATAGGTTAACATTTAATGGACAGGAGCTTCTCCGGAACGATACCCTCTCTGGAAGCAAACTTTTCACACGTGAGCTTTTCAAACTTGCCACGATGTACAAAAAAGAAGGCAACCAGGAAGAGAACTAATTATCGTAGAGAGTTGAAATCAGTTTTGTTTCTATTTCAGAATGACTAACTCTTAGTCTAAACAAAATTTATCCAAATTATAAAAGTTGAAAAAGGAAGAAAATAGAATTTTTAAACAAAAATTCATCTTCGGCACCCTCGTATGGCTACCACAATAGACCAAAGTGAACAAAAAAAAATGTAGTATGTAGCAGTGGTATATTACAACAACCGTACAGTCACGTTGAAAATAGGCAGACACTACTTGAGGGAAAAATAACAATGAAAGGAAGAACAGTGTAGCCGTTGTACAGAAAACAAAAATTCTGGAAAATTGCTTCTTGCGTCATTTACAGAGAAGTATGAAAATGGACAAATGCAACAAATTTTAGAAAATCATAAATTTCAGATAATTTTGAAAATTGACATCTCCTGCTTGACCCCTAATTGCCACACATTATGAGCAAGTTTTTTTAAAATTTTTTTATGAATTTTAGTAAGTAGACTAATCTGCAAGAAATTGTGGTTCTGCCACTTCAAGCTAATTGCAAAAATGAGGATGAGTGATGACACGATGAAATTGATGAAGAGACACTCACAAAGAACACCCATGCCCAGACCGAGATTCTAACCTGGGACCTGTGGTGCTGTAGCAGGGTGTCTACCAAAATAACAAATCCCAAATTCTTAACTTTTTCTTGACCTTTTTTCCCCCTTTTTCTTAAGGTATATATATAGGTATAGTTGGAAATTAAGAAAATAGATTTATTAATGCATGTAAAATTTAATGCTTCAGACTTCATATAACCTGAAACGGTTTAATAGCACTGCAGTGCAGTACACAGTAATAAGGAGACAAAGGGGTATCATACAAGAATAGTTTACCTGTGTGACAACATAACGCCATGTCATTGTCCGTAGATCTAACATGTGCACATCTTGTGAAAACCTGTCTATCTCCTCTTCGAAACCTCCAAATATATACATACAATTGTTGATAATACATGCTGAATGGCCGTCGCGTGCTCCTGGAATCATCCCATGAACTTCTGGACGGCTCCAATGCAATGTTACTGTGGAAAAGGAAAATATTAAAACCAGGGCCAAGTCTAATACTGGTCAATAACATTATCAGAGATTGATGGAATAATATTGTGAAAAAGGAAAATACATTTTTAAAGTCAGGGCTAAATTTATATCCATCAATAACATTAATAACAATAGTAATAATCTCGCGACTGCCAGTCTCCCTCCCACAATCCTACCTAGAGGTGTAAAGATCTTCAACCGGTAATGGTGTGACGTGGGGTCAGCACGTCGAACACCCCCAGCCATTATAGGAGATTTCCGAGACTGGGTTACGCTACTCACTCATAGTTCCCCAATTTTTCTCACGATGGTGGGTTGCCACCGTCCCTATACACAGGCCGAGAGCCCAGAGATTGAACCCAGGTGGACTCAAACCTATGCCATCCGCAGTCGGAACCCAAAGCACAGCACAGACCCCATGGCCACGGAGGAGGACCATCAATAACATTATCAGATATTAACATCTAGCATCCGAATGGTCGAAGGTTCGACTGCTACATGTATACTCGTTGAGGATGGATGGTCAGTGTGTCATTTCTTGAAAACTATAAATGATATTTCAGTTCAGTCATCTTTGGTTTTTAGTACACATATGAAGGTATGACATACTCAAATTACAAAACAATATATCCGTTGTTACCACTATTAACAAGCAAAGTTTGAAAAAGTTCTTATTTCCCCTTCGTTACCACTATATTATTATGGGATAGATTTATAAAAGTGGCTATAACTTCTAAATTAGTGCATCTTTTAGAAAATAATAAAATTCTACAAGCAAGAAGGAGTAAAAAGCGACACTTTAAGCAACATCCAACAATTAAGGATTCAAGGGGGGGGGGGGATGCGGGAGCAAAGGCCTGATTGTCAAAATTTGGCCTGAACTCGTGTTAGCACATGGCAGCAATTAACGTGCCATTTCTTGAAAACTATACACTATATTTCAGTTCTGTCTTTTTGTTCATTCGTTTATGTCTAAAGGTATTATATACTCGAATTACAAAACAATACATTCATTGTTACTATTATTAACAAGCTCAGTTTTTTGCATTTCGCAGCAAGTTTGTAAAGCACGTGCTTGAAAAGGTACTGGATCCATCGAGAATACATGTGTGCGAGAGGTCCGGTGTCTAAAGGTTAATGAATCATTTTTGTGGGAAACGAAAATACACTAGATCAAGGACCAAGGTGATTCCAGTTGAAAACAGTATCAGACATTATGAGCTCAAAATAATAGCGACTGGTAATATCCTGGACACTAGATAACCTGTGAGGTGGACATTTACATTTCTCATGGGCCTAAGCCAATGCCATTTTCAACTGATAACAATTCTTGAAATTTCTCATTTCAAATTCATTTGGATTTATATTCAATTGGAACCAGAGGTGGATCTCCAGAAGTTACAGTTGGGCGGAGCAAATTTCAGTAGAGTTCCTCACGTCACCGAGAACCATTTCTAAACTACTCTTGCACTGTTTTATATAAACAATATACGAGGCACATGTCAAAAAAAAAGGGCAGATATTTTTTTACTTCGGACTGGCAACACTGACAAAGCTGCACGTGCACGGAGGCATGCTTTAGAATTCTGTGCCTGCAACAGAGGTATATTTCTCAGTGTGGAGGTGCATACGTGAGAGTAGCAGGAAGTTGAAATGGCTGCTGTAATAGAAAATCCCACCAAATGCGACATGAGGTCGGTGATTAGATTTCTCAACGCCAAAGGGCTGAGTGCAGATTAGATTTCTCAACGCCAAAGGGCTGAGTGCAGCTGACATTCATCGGGAATTGTGTGCCATTTACGGACCAACAGTAATGAGTGAAGGAAAGGTAAGACAATGGTGTCGTGCTTTTTGGGAAGGACGTTCAAATGTTCATGACGACGAGCAGAGCGGCAGGCCTAGTGTTCAGACGGATGACCTTGTGCAACATGTAGAAAGTGCGATCCAATCGCCGTTTCACCATTACTGATCTAGGCAAGGAGTTTCCTGAAGTGTGTGATAAAACATTGCACCGAATTGTAACGGACAATCTGGGTCGGAAACTGTGTCACAAACTGTGTGCGAGGTGGGTGCCAAAAATGTTTACAAACACTCATAAAGATGAAAGAATGAAATCAGCACGTGATTTTTTGGCCCGCTGGGAGAAGGATGGGGATGACTTGTTTTCTCACATAGTGACTGGAGACGAAACCTGGATATCGTATGTCACTGGTGAGTTGAATCAGCAATCTATGCAATGGTATCACTCCGGTTCACCGAAACTGAAGAAATTCAAGCAAACACCATCACATCGCAAAATCATGGCAACCGTGTTTTGGAACCAAAAAGGTGTAATCCTCGTGGAATTTGTGGAACCGGGACGAACCATCACAGCAGATGTGTATTGCCAAACACTGGCTAATCTGCGATGTGCCATCCAAAACCGGCAAAGAGGAATGTTAACGGTCTGGAATTTTGCTTATTCATGACAACACCCACCCACACACAGGTGACCGTACCGTTGCGATAATTCAAAAATTCCGATGGGAACGTTTTAATCACCCACCATACAGTCCCGATCTTGCACCAAGTGATTACTTCCCGTTCCTTCACCTCAAAAAATGACTTGTTTCGCAACGTTTCGATAATAGTGGTTCTCAAGACATCGGTTCTCGACTGGCTGAGATCCCAGGTGGCAGATTTTTTGAATTTTGAATTTGAATTTGATTTTAAAATTGTGGGAGCGTCAGCACTTAGGCTATTTTGCTCCCGTCACATTATACGGGGGCCAGCCCCCTTATCATTACAAAGAACAACTCTAACGTTGCATAATTAAAAATCTTAAAATGTTCTGACTTCTGTTAAAAGCTGAGGCTGTAAACGGGCACTCAGCACAAATAAGGGCAAAACAAAGGACATCACAAACAAAATTATACTGGCCATGGGGCCAGTCGCCAGAGCCTCGTTAGTCTTCAGTCCAGGGTGTACTAATGTGGAAGTGCGGTTGACATTTGGGTGTACTACGTGGAAGGTCGGTCACCCCTTACACCCCAGGTGGCAGATTTGTTGCAGAGGGTCTACGTAAACTTGATCCATGGTACCAAAACTGCTTGGAGCGTCATGGTGACTGTAGAAAAATAGCCAGGATATGCACTTGTATAGCATCAAAATAAGAATTTTCTCGCTTAATTTTATTCTGTAATAACTAGAAGCACATATTTTTGGTAAATAAAAAACAACATTTTGGTACAAAATCGGAGTCAATTTCAAGTTCAAAAACAGTAAATAAAATGAAATTTCGTTGTTATAGCGATGAAAAAGCACCAGATAAAATGACATTTTGGTTTTAAAAAAATGTTGATATAATCCCAAATTTGATTTAAAAACTGCACTATTACACAAAATAAACATATCCCTTCTAATAGCACATTAAGTCATTACCAGAATATTGAGTTTATTCCTGTATAAAGGAGTCCATTTTTGCTTCTCAAATATTTACAGCAGAATTAATCAATTTTCCGTGAATTGCATAACTCGGAGGATACTTCAGACTTCAGAAAGTGTCGCGTCGGTATATAAACAGAAAATTTCGTGTTTAAGAGTCTATTTCGCATTTTCCAGTTCATTTCGCATCATTTCGTGACAAAACAGGGTAGGAAAATGCACCTCACACCTTTCAGAAACATGAAAAAATTAACATTAGAATGTGTTATTTCACATTTCGTGTTTTCGTCAAAAAACGATATATGCATGCCTCTAGTAATAACCAATCAGCCCTTTTTTTTTTACATGCCCCTCGTATAATACTGCAAAGAGGACTTTCACCTTCTAGAGATTAGAGTATTGTTTTGCAAAAATAGGGATGAAAGGCTGGAATAAATGGTTATTATTGCATGTTGTTATCATTCCATCGCCACAGTAAGCTGGATGATCAGATATGAGGAGTTAAGTGAATAAACAAAGAAAACAAAAACCTATTCTCTCAAGAGGTCTCGGGTTTGATCCATTTTAGAGGTGCATTGCATAGTGTTTCGGATCTAAATTTAAGCTGCAGGTTCAGTTCAGACTAGACTATCTGAGTATAAGGTGGGCATAAGTAGAACACTAGAAATCATTCTCGAATCTCTTAAACTCAGTGATTAAAGACACAAAAGTCTTTAAAAATATTAGGCATAATATTATATCCAAAAACCTGGCAGTTGGGAGGGACAACTGCCCCTATAGCCCTCCCCGTGGATCCACGCCTGAATGGAACTGTACCATATTAACCTACAGATACCAGAGCTCTATTAACCCTATTTTCAGAATGATATATAAACTCATGCCTTCAAGTCATAATGAAGAAAGATTCCATCACTGGTAATGACCCTATCAAACATCTCTGCATTGCGTAAAGGATCAGATGAAATGTTAAGCCAACTATTCTGTCAAGATTCGAGGCATTATATTTGTGGACTTTCTTTTCTGCCACAGAGGTATACCATGGACAGCGGCATATACTCTGTGTCATCTAGGTAATCGCAGATGACCCAGCTGTATTTTTTTTTTTAAAAAAAAAAATATATATATATATATATACACACATTTCTTCGCAATATTCTTCCAAACCAATTTCGATGCATACATTTCTTTGCTTCCAGCATGCGAATGATTCCAGCCGTTTGCCGCTGAATGTCCGGGAACCTTTATCCAGCCGGTGGAATGACTTCAGGGAATCTCACCCTGACGTCATTCCTCCCGCTTCCCTTACAACCCTTGGTGAGGAGGGAGGAGAGAGGAAATAGGGGGAGGAAACACTGCTTCTCAGGCATGGTGATTCCATGCCCAGGGTAACCTCTTTCTTGTGAGAGTCCACCGGTCGCACTCTCAAACTTCAGAGCCTTTTCCGTTCCCTCCGCTGAACTAGGAAAAACATACCCGGTAGAGTGCGAAGAACAGGAAAATTGAATAACATGGGCAAACCAATACTACGCTAATTTTCACTTTACATTTGCTTCTGTCTTGCTGATTTCTGTTACTTGAACATAAATTTATCAAAAGGAAAAAGCTTAAATATTGAAGATGAAGCAAAGTAAATTAAAATTCAAAGCTTAAGCAATTAAAGCACCTATATGCTGACTTCCCCAATCCTTGTATTTACAAAAATAGTGATTGTTTCTCCTCTCTAATCTTCAAAAGCAGCGAGAATACTTCTTTCATGGAACTGAATATTTTTTAAAGGGAAAGATATCAAAAATAAATTATATATATATATATATTAGTTAATTTAAGTTGCTACATTCCGCCTCTTTAGATTAATAGTGATGAAGATGAACGAATTAAACATAAAACGAAAAACACATCAGGCACGTAGCCAGGTGGAAGACTCGGGGGGGCTGAAACCCCCCTCCCCGAAATCCTACAAATATCTCATTTAAAAAGTGTATAGTGGTAATTAATTTTACTTCATAAGCAGGATTAAACACCTTGCATAATACGTTGTAATAATCTGAGATTCATCTTCAGGACTTCTAACCCCACTGTTTCAACTTTATGTGGCGGCTGCTAATAAGGGATGATCCCCATCCCGAAATAAAATTCTGGCTCTGGCCTGCAATGATTCGAACTTTTAAAACCTGTCATTTTGAGCTCGGAAAGGGATTTGTTTTTATCATTCATAGGGAATTTCATTCTGAGCCAGGAACACAACAACAGAAGTTTGGCACGTGAAACTAAATGCGTGTAGTCGTTGGCTTCGTGCTATGCTTCGTGTTTATTATTTATTTAGGTGTTAGTGTTTGTCGTGATAGTGCTGTGTTAAAGGGTAATGGATGTGATTCAAGATTTGCTCGTGAAACCTTTTGGAACAAGATCTTTTCAGGAGAAGTTGCAAATTGTTAATACATGTAGGTCAGTGTCATCGCTTGAACTTATTTCTACACACAAAGACAAAAATCACGAATATGTGAGGCATTTTCGCAAGCAAATTATGACAAAACACCATAGTTGACAGGAAGTATAAGTGTTAATAAGCTTTGCTTTTTTGTTGGTCGTGCTTACTTTTCGGGGCTGAAAAGAATGTATGGACGCGTGGCAGATACTGTAATCTTTGCAACGCTTGTGTCAAACATGAAAAATCCAAAAGTCACAAAACTCCCTTTGTTAAGCTGCAATCTTTTGCACAGACACGTATTGACGTGCAACTGGACAAACAGCATGCTTTGGATGTGGTACGGCACAAGTAATCGGGTCCTGGAGTAAGTTGAAATTTGCACTTAAATTAATATTGCGGGTTTATATTTCACTAGTGCACGTCTTTCATTTTATATTTCACAGCTTGTTTTTTTATAGCTTTATAATACTGTCTTGTTTTATTATTTGAAATTCTACACGTATATTAAACTGCAATAACGAGAATTAATTGATTGTGGTCGTAGCAAAAAGACAAACATTCCGACACAATATTCCTAAATCCAATATGGATCCTGACATAAATTGCACGGAAACTTTTGGAGTTTGATGATCAAGGGTCGGAGATTACCCACTCGTTAGAACCAGCATACGCCACTGACCATGGACAATTTACTACTTTATCTGCTGCTCATGAACAAATGACTCATTTGGTCTCAGTTGGAACATGTTCCTTGGAGGTACAGTGCAATGCACATTTAGTTTAAAGTTTGGTTTATTTTTATTTCTGGGCCTCTTTCAAAGTTCCACATGGCTTAGTGCAGTATTTTCCAGAAATATTTTTTAAAAAATGACGTAAAATGAAACAGAGGGTGTGATACAGGATTATTATTATTATTTGACTTTGTAAAGCTAAAGATTGAGTTGATTGCTCTCTATTCTTCCCCCGAGTTTGAACTAGTACCATATATGAACACAAACAATATTCATAACATTATGAGTGAAACTTACACGTTGACTACACTCATTTTGTCAATACCAGCTTCAACTGCATCAGTGTAACGATCTTTTTCAGCATTAAGAAGAATTAATAATTATATTAGAGCAACCCAATCATAAGAAAGATTAAGTGCGCTTGCTATATTATCCATTGAAAAAGAGCTGCTTCTGAAAATTAAAGCATTGCCCTCATTTTACGAAGATGTTATAAGGGAATTTACCACTCAAAACAGAAGAGCAGAATTTACATTAAATTATTTTAATTAAGTCTGGTCTTTTGTTCATGAATATCTGATTGTAATTTAGGCCTCTACTATAATGTTATTTGCATAAGCAAAATAAACCTAAATTGTGAACCTCCAATGTAAATATAAACTGTTTATAAATATCAAGTGATTTTATAATTTTATGAAGACTTCCACGTCAGACATCAAACCTGGCGAGTTAACTTTATTATCCATATTTCATTACTTTAAACGTTATGCAATATTTACTAATGTTAATGTGCAAATTGTCAACTATTGAATACATATAATGCTATCCCCCATTCCATAATATATATGTTTTAAAAAAATTGTGTACAGCATGCCCTTTATGAAAATCCAGGATACGCCACTGAGTAGAATATTGATTATTAGTTAATTTTATATCAGTAGTTTATTGGTATCTGCCTAGTTCATAATAATATACAAAACATAATTTAGAATTCAATACAAGGTGTACACAAAAGTGAGCTCTGGATTTGATTTTAACTGCCAACTGTGTGCGACAACATACCTGTGTCAAAACAGAAGAGAATGTTGCATGCTGCCTCATCATTTCTGCCTCCCCAAACGTAGATTTTGTCTCCATAAGCAACAGCAGTGTGGCCATATCTCTGGTATGGTACACAGTAGATTTGTTTTTCATCAGATCTTGGTATTGGAAGTGCTATCCAACGGTAATTAACTGAAATTGTAAATGCACACATTAATTTCATGTTCACAAGAGCTAAAAATTTTGTGATAGGTAAATATTCTTCATTATAAAAAGAATACAAGTTTTACCCTTTTCCTACATCATACATAGGAACGTTTGGCTCTTGTTTCATTGTATGTATTTGTTTCGGGGAGTACTTCCACAGTTGCATATGTTTGTGATGAGGGAAGTGTCCTTCATGACTGGAACAGTTGGAAATATACTCACAAAAATTGGAACATAGAATCTGCCTCTCTCTTCCAACTAACTTCTATGAAAGAAATGGTTACCACAAAAAATATCAAAGAAAACATTCCACAAGAAGACAGACAAGAAAATGCATGTGTTCAATAATGACATTGGCAGTGGTCGGAAGTAGCACACTACTTGTAGCAGCGCTACTGTAGTTAACTACAAGATTTGAAGCTGTAGCTGTAGTGGCACTACATTTTGAAAATTGTAGCTGTAGCGAAAATTTTTGCTACAGCTACATTTCTTCTCAGAATTTTGAATTTTCAATCTGGCAACAGCGAAAAAAAATTCTACAATAATGCTTACTTTTGCAGGAGGTTCATAAAGACAAAGTCTATTACATGGAAATACAGATATCTGAATATTTCTAATATCCAGATAACTAACAGGCACATACAGGGTGTTTCCGGGCTGACGATACAAACTTTCAGGGATGATGGAGAAGGGCACATGTATCAATTTTAGTTAAGGAACCCTGGTCCGGAAACGACTTAGTCGAAAGTTATAAGCGAGAATCGGTGTATGAAGATGTAATACTTTTATTACCTGCACAAGTTTCACAAGCTGCTACATTCACAACAGTTGTTCAAAGTGACATCCCCCAGCTTTGCTGCAGGCATCACATCGTCGCACAAAGTTCTGGCATACCCATTGGAACAACCCCGGGGTTGTTCGAACAATGTCACAGACAGCGAGAATTGTTGCCAGGAGATCCCATTCAGTCTCATACACAATCATGAGGGGTGGGGACAGGAAACTCCACTACTGCACTGCAGATGGCATGATGTGTACGTCTCAGACATGGTCAGTCCCGATGTGAAGGTTGGTCGACTGCAGTCTGTGTTTACAAGTTGAAAGGAACAGATAGCAAGAGGGGTTCCTGTTCCGTGGCCAGCTCGGTCACCTGATCTGACCCCACTTGATTTCTTCTTGTGGGGTCTTGTGAAAAGTTTTGTGTACGACACCTGTCGAGACTGAAGAGGATCTCCTGGCAACAATTCTCGCTGCCTGTGACATTGTTCGAACGACCCCGGGTTGTTCCAACAGGTACGCCAGAACTTTGTGTGACAATGTCATGCCTGCATCGAAGCTGGGGGATGCCATTTTGAACAACTGTTGTGAATGTAGCAGCTTGTGAAACTTGTACAGGTAATAAAAGTATTACATCCTCATACACCGATTTTCGCTTATAACTTTAGACTTAAGTCGTAGGTAATAAAAGTATTACATCCTTATACACCGATTTTCACTTATAACTTTAGACTAAGTAGTTTCCGGACAAGGGTTCCTTATCTCAAATTTATACATGTGCCCTCCTCCAACATCCCTGAAAGTTTATTATATCATCCACCTGGAAACACCCTGTATGAATATATTCAGGCTAATAGCTACGTTTTTTTTTTAGCTTCATCGCTCAACATCCCTTGTTTGTGACACCTCGAGAAAAAATCCTATGGATATCCATGGTGTAAGAGACAGCAAAATGCCATTAATTTATTGTGAAAAAAACAACTTGCAGTGCAAAAGCGAGCGATCCATTCTCCACTACAATGACAAAGCAATAGTGCCAGCAATCAACGTGCTCAGTACGGCACTCTTCTGTAACTTTCGCTAAGCATGGAAATGAACAGGAAGGCAACTCAGAAAAGAAAGGGACCAGACCTTGCAGTTCGGGTGGTGAGCTAAATGCCCCCCCCCCCCCCATATGGTTGGTTATGGTCATTGAGGAATCTTTGTTCCATAATGTAAAGAGTATACACAATTCCCCTTTATGCAAATTAATGTTAAACATAAGTGACACTGTAATTGAATAAACCATTCAATAACACAGGCCTGCGAAATTGAAGTTGTTGAAAAATACAAGAGACGTGTTTGCTGAGTTTTATGTTCTTGGGTGTGCTGATTTCGAAAATGACCTCCATTTTTTTCCATCACGTCAGGATTTTTTGTAAAATCGATATCAATATTTTTGCTAAAATCCTAAGTGAAAAGGAATTTTCGCGAACAATTTTGCATGCATTATCTGGCAACAGTGGTTTTGATCCATTTAAATCTATGTAAAATCGATGCTTGGTGATGCAAATTGATTTATTGGCAACTGATTTTATTTTTTTATATGTTTAAATGGAAGAAAACCACTGTTGCCAGATCGCACAAGCCGCCTCTGGTCGAGAGAAAAACACAAACTTCCCTTGCGTTTACACTTTTTACATCCCATTATGGTGAAGTTTCTACAAAAAAAACAATAACGTATTATGTTCATTTGTGTTTATTACGGTAACATACATAAAATAGACGATTGACCACGAGGAGCAATGTATGTGTACATGAACGTTTGACACAAATTGTGAACTGAACAAACAACAAAACCAAACACAAACAAAGTTTATATTTACGTACGTACCCTTTTGCCTTTGAAACTTCTTTTTGACGTTCTTCTTTTATATGCAATCTCAGGCCTCTCTCGTGTTAACATCCAACAGTAGTCGGCGAGCATGTTCTTGTCCCATCGTCCTTGATATTTGCGCTCCATATCTTTAATATCTTGGTGGAACCTTTCACCCTGTTCTTCGCTGACTGCTCCTAAATTTTCGGGGAAATAGTCCAAATGTGAGTGAAGGAAATGTAGTTTGACACTCATGGAGCAACCCAACGCTTGAAATTTGTCCAGCATATTCATAACAATTGCTTTATAGTCAGGATCCTTGTAATTCCCCAGAAATTTACTGACCACATCTTTGAAGGCAACCCAAGCTTCTCTCTCCTTTGTTGTCATGCTAGTCTCAAAGTCTTTATCCTTCATGAGCTTGCGGATATCTAGACCAACAAAGATTCCCTCTGTCAACCTGGCTGCAGATAAACCTGGAAACTTTTTGCACAGGTATTTGAAACAATCGCCATCTTTTGGAATAGCCTTGACAAATTGCTTCATTACACCTAATTTGATATGCAACGGGGGTAACAATACTTTTTTTGGGTCAACTAAGCTGTTCCGAATCACATTCTTGGTGCCTGGTTCAAGATTTTGTCTTTTAGCCCATTCTTTCTTGACCCAATGTTGAGTCTTTGCACGGCTGTCCCACTCACAAATGAAGCATGGGAACTTTGTATATCCACCTTGTTGACCAAGAAGCATGGAGATAACTTTCAAATCACCGCAAATGGTCCAACTGTGGTCGGCATATTTTATTTTGTTGAGGACGAGAGCCAGGTTTTCATAGCGTTCTTGTAAATGTACCGAGTGTGCAACTGGTACAGATGCATACTGGCTTCCGTGATGAAGAAGGACAGCTTTCAGGCTCCTTGTCGATGAATCTATAAACAGCCTCCATTGATCTTTATCGTAGGTGATATTAAATTTGCTCATCAATCCGGGAACATCAGAACAATAGACCAGGTTCTCCGCTTCCTCAAAGTACTGAACAAAGTCCTTTTCTCGATTCCTGTACCAATAAAACATGGTTCCTTAAGGCACTGGCACATCAGGTCCAAGAGGAACGGGGCGTATGGCCGATAGAATGTTCTCAGGATAAGAGATTAGCTTGTGATTTTTTCGGTTATACCCACGGACATGGCAGGCACAAAAGTAACAGTCATCACAGTGGTTCCTCGGCTCCCTCCATGTCATAGGAATTCCAAAGCGTAAAGCAGTCTTCTTTCCATTGAGCCATAAGCGTAGATCATTGAGACACTGCACACACACTTTATGAGGAGCACACGATTTGTCCTGGTCTCCGAGTTTCATGCCAAAATACGAAAGATAAAGTTTTCTTACATAGTTTGTAATGCTCCTCATGCGATGTTTAAGAGCACTATATTCGCCGCATATGTAACAAAAGTCATCTGGCACATTTTCACGTCTCGAACTCGAACCCATGGTTCACGAAACGCACAGAGGAAAACACCAGTTACAATTGTTTTTGTGATGCAGTTTCCACTTGTCACTGTATCAGCGCACGCACGACACTACACATGAAAGACAAATTGAGACGAACTTACAAATTTCCACATCTTTTATCTTACTATGAACATGGTAAGTACATGATCTGCTGGGTTAAAGAGCGATAAACTGAGTCCCTCATGAGGACATCTGTTTTATATCGTTTCTGCTGCCTCCAGACAAGTCGCAAGAATTCAGTCTTACGAATAACACGTTCAGGATCAATCCAGATAAAGCTCGACACAACTGGAAGGTGACTGCCGATTACGCTGGCTTAGCGAGCGTTCCTGCACAGTCGGCGAACCAGAGTAAGGATTTGCGCGACGCTATTGGTCGAGAGCGATTGCGACGGGGAGGGAGGGACGTCGATGGGGGGAGTCACCGAGGGGTATTGTTTCACCACGGTAGAATGATGGTCAGGCAGGGAGGAAAGATATTCCATGCCTAAACAACATATTAATGGTAAATGTTCATACAAATCCAAGTACAATTAAATTTTTCAAGAAAACGTGACGTAATAGACATTTTTCTTTATTTTCTTTTAACTCAGCACCACAAAATACATAAAGTTCACCTATCACTTCCCTTGTATTTTTTTCATCGCAGGCCTGTGTAATCAATGGATTTCTATTTGTCGAGTATAAAACAACAGTTTTGACTCAAAAAAATTCAGACAATTTTCAAAATGTACACAGTAGTCTGCACAATGTCCTACATAAACAGTACAATATCTGTAGTAGCCCAAGAGTCTTCCTTTACAGCAAGTAGTGTCAGAGCCAAGACGGAAAAAGTCGGGACATGAATTAAAAGCAATGGACTGTCTAATAGCCTTGCATCAATTGTTATAAAATTAGAATTGTCAAATATTGCAGACTGCATACTCCTGGAACCTGTTTCTTAAGAAACAAGCCATTCATTTGGGTATGAATGTAGAATATAGAGAATGTCTCTAATTTCGTTAATATTTGGTATACTAACTAAATTTGGCCTTCTAATCACGAATCTATTAAAAAGCTGCGGTCACGTGTGAAAATTGTACTTATGTCTATATATCAGGCGCGGAGCGTCCATGTAAGCCGTGTAAGCCGGGCTTACACTTTATTAGTTCTAGTAAAATGTATGTAATTATATGGCAAAATTCGTAAAAACTTCAAAGTTCAACTCGGCCCGATACCAGTCTTCGAGATCCTGTTCGTTAGATTGCAACACTTCAGCACCAGATGGCACGTGAGAACTCCCGCCTTTTGCTTTGGGAAAGTTGTAAGCCGTCTGAATGTTGCCTTACAAATTTCTGACTGCGAAGGAGCAGTGCCTGCCGTCTCCCACCGTATCTGGAAGGAGAAGTGCAAGGAATATAGGGAGAAGAGCGCGTCGAAACCCTAGGTGTGTAAACCTACGGGCAGAGGCTTACAGCAGCGTTGCAAACCTCATGTTTAGAAAAAGTGTTCTTCATGGACGTCCGCAGTATTCCTTTCCACCAGGGAGGATTAAGCAAAGTATTCTTTTTCAGGGGTTGGGGTAAACTAGGTATATTTCCCTTCTCAAAATATACTAATTCAATTTGAAGTTAACATTTTTCTGCAACGCCCTTACAATAATTAACAATTTGATGTGACTGAAATGAATTGAATTGATTTGTTGTTTTAAGTCCACTTTATGCACAGTAAGGCTAATCGGGACTGGACCTACAGTTTAAAGTGGGATCCGAACCACTTGTGCCTCCACCGGGTATCGAACCCGGGACCCCTTGATTACAAGGCAACAACGCTACCACTGCGCCATCGGGGAGGCCCTTGTGACTGAAATGAAATTGTATGTGTGAAGATGGTTGACATTTATTTTTCAGGAAGTGTCTCCTTGCCTTGCCCCTTCTGGACATCCATGGTGTCGTTTAAACTCCGAAATTATGCTACATACTACTAAATTGTTCTGGGATTTTCATATTATAAATATTAATTTATAACAAAAACAAATATAAATTCAAATGGTTCAACCAACGGCATGGGTTCCACGTTATGTGAAAAGTTTGAGAAAATTCAACCACAACGAAAAGCGGACCTATTGTTTTATTTATATCTCCAACTTACAAACGACTTTTTAAACTTTTGCGAGATTTAGCACCATTATGCTAAATACGCACCAGCGAGACACAGGTCCTGCAAGAGGAGGGGCTCCAGCGTTGTCGGGTATGAATGGTTGACTGCAAAGGAAATTTGAGCCGGTGGTGCTTCAAGGAGGTTTTTTTTTCCAGGAACAGGGAATTCTGAAGCAAAAAAACTAACAGGAAGGGGGAAAAGGAGAAACCTAGAAATGAGCGGGATACGGGAAAATTAGATACACATTGATGTGCTAAATTCTTGTTGTTTCTGTTTTTCGCTTGTAGGAGAGCATAAACATTAGACATATTAAGATCTCTGTTTTCCGTTTATGTATGAACTCAGCTGGTAATAATTGAGCTAAAAAGTGAAATAAATAAGTAAATAAATAAATAAATGTTAATGAAAACTGAAGATTGAACCAATTTTACAAATTTCATGTCAAATGTGAACCAAATATTATTAATTACATAGTCCGTGATTCAAACACTCTTCGAACAACGTACGAAAAGCCTGTGTATGATCTTTTAGGTGCTAGATTTGCTTTTATACTATCCTAAGAAAGCACTTACATGTCCTTTGATAGAAATTTCTGGATATATCCCTACAATTTGTGAGCATTTCTTTTATATTTTATATTGTATTTTTTTTTTTTTTTACTAAATATAGGTAATTTTAAGGCAAGAGAGGGAATTTATTTATATCCGAAAGGGATATTCCCCTCACAGTCCGAAAGATCACTGCTTTGAGCAGTGACCGATTTTGGATCTGGTTTCTTTTTGTTTCCCCGTTCTTGCTGTGTGTTTGTTAAAGTCTCGAGGTATTGCTTTTGCGAATTCCATCTATTGAAAAGCGGAATGTCGTCCCTGTGATGTGGTGTGATACAGTAGTGAAGTGCATTATGGAATAAAATGAGTGTGATTGTGCGGTGGGGTGGAGAACTTGTTGAAGACGCCGTTGTCCAGCAAGGATTTTGCTGAAAAGAAGAAACTTGTGGATGTAGGTAGGCCCACCCCTTCCTTCTCTAGCAGACATAGTAACAGAAACGAAAAATAAAGTGCGCCGATTTGCGATTCATGATACGGAGCTGATACTTGGTTATGCGGTTGTAAAAAGTATTCAGCACTTTTCTGTTTCCTTCTGTTTTCGTTTCTTTATTATTATTATTCATTTTATCTACCTTTGCATATTTTTTATCGATACGTTACTCATTGTGATAGGAATAACACTGACTTAATTATCAGATATCCAGAATTTTTGATTTGGTGAAAAATTCCAGGAAAGTGTTCTGAAAAAATTGGGGGGAGTCGATGTGTGTGGATAAATCACTAACCATGTCAGCCCAAAAATAAGCACAACGGGAAATAGCCTTCGTCATGCTAGGCTTACACTGTTGGAAAGGTCACGCTCCGCCACTGCTATATATGTTGCACGGGTAGCCCCACAAACCATTGACGGATCCCCACGAACCATTTCCGGCAAGGTTAGGTTAGGTTAGGCAAGCATAGTTAAAATTTTGTTCATAAAACAATGCGATACAGCTTTAAAAAAAATTCAACTTACATCAGCTTTTTTCACGATTTCCAGATGTGACCGCAGCATTTTAACAAGAGATTCGTTATTAGAAGGCCAAATTTAGTTAGTATACCAATTATTAACGAAATTAGAGACATTCTCGATATTCTACATTCACGCCTTCACTTGTGCATGCATAAAATCGAAATTCTTGCAAAATTTGAAAAATCATCAACATTATTTTCGTACGTTTTTATAGGTTCAAATTAAAATGTGTCATAGCTCGAGGAAGGTGGAGAACATGGCCCCTCCCTTGGATATGGGCCTGCCACATGGTTATTTCAAGTTGTTTATGCAGAAATACAGTAGCAGAAAAGTAGCGAGTAGCAAACAGGAGCAGCATAGCGAGCTACTTTTTGGTAAATGTAGCTGTAGCGAAGCTACATTTTGGAAGAGTAGCTGTAGCGAAGCTACTTTTAAAAAATGTAGCATTCTGATCACTGGATATTGGAATACCACAACATGTAATCCACAGGGCTCCAAAGCTTCTGTCCCAAGGGGATCCATTTTCAAATGGAATTTCTCAACTGACACACATGAAAATAAATTACACATAAGAATCAATCATCTCGGACATCCTGATAAAAGCATAGTTAACTTATGCTACAATTTTTATGTTGCATCCCTTTATGAGGTGGCAACACTGTTGGCCATACGGCCATATTAAAGTAGTTACACTATTACCAAAACAGGATATAATAATATTGCTTTGTTTTCATATACCAACTCAACACTTATTGTAAAAGAAACTGGACAAAATATCAAGAGATTATACAGAGTTACAAATTTCAAAGCTTCTAAAATCTTTGATTTTTGCTTTAATAACTTCAAATTCTAATTTTGTGTACAAAAAGAATTGGTGTTGCATATATAAAAATATCACTTAAATTCAGATGATTATTTAACATTAAGGATTTGATTTTACAGTAAAAATTATGCTGAATATGACTATATAGAATTTAATAAAGTCCTATAATATGAAATTCATTGATTTAGTTTATTTTACTTTGCGTTTTGTGCCTCTTGGCTAATTTGCGAAGATGGGTATGAGTTATGAAATGGTGAAATTGATGAATAGACATTCACAAGCAACCAAGCCCGAGCAGGATTCGAACCCGGGACCCTTGGCATCCTATAATATGAAAGCTGTAGATTATTTGGAATAAGTAAAAAATTGTCTTTGATGGTCACAAGGTCACGTGGTGGACAGCCCAATATGCAAATGAACACACACACAAACAGCATATACACAATTGCACATATGTATTATGTTCACACTTAGTAAATAAAATGTGTTTTAAATAATAATCCCAGACATTTTATCAATTAAGAAATAAGCATATTCTATACTATGTTAACAAATAAACCTTACCATGCACAATTATACAGGCATCATAAAATTTTCATAATTATTTTGTGTTATAAAAGTACGGCAAGAATAAAATCATTCTGTGACATCTCACAAAAGTGTCAGGTGAGAAAGGGATAAGTATATGTTTTGGTCCAATATCAAATCACCAGATATACCAATAATACATCTATGTAAGGCGTATTCTCCATGTTACCATGCGCATCGCCCATAAAACAACTTTTATCATATTTTTTGGTACTTTAGTATTATACGGACTAGCTTATTTGTCTACGTTAAATTATATTCCCCTCCCAAACATGACTCATTTACCGTACCGCGCAAACCCCCTGCTTCTGCTCAAAGTCAGGCATTCAATTGAATGCCTTTTTCGTTTGTTTGTATCAGAAATATCGTAGAACATTCACTTCAACGATATTTATGCTAAGAGAACCAAACTTAAAAGGCCTAACCTAACAACATAGCCATTTCTCATGTGTGACGTCATAAACACACCTCATAAAATTGCTAATTATTCATTTATAACACATCTCCGCATGCTAAAAACAACGAGAAATCGTCATCATCTGGAATCCTATTTGGCGGAATACATGTGGCGATCGGCGGTGGCTGTGTCCAGTGTCGACGCTTTCAACGAGCTTCTCGGTCGATATAGCTGACTTTTGGAAATCACAATTAACAAAAGGCTAATTGTATGATTTATATATTGTAAACTTTCAAATACAATGTTCCTATTACGTCCATTTGTTTTGCTTTCCCAGAAAACAGACGGTCTGAAATGAGGTAGTCCGCATAATACTAAAGTACCTCTTTTTATATACATGTGAAATCACTAATGTGCAAACTATTAAAACAAACTTTGACCCAAATTTAAGTCAATTATATAAAGAATTTAAAGACTGTATAATGTAAGCCACTGATCGTTCTCCATCACACCCTTCTGATGACGGGGTTTCCTCTCTGAATGATCATGGGGAGGGCGAGAAAGTAGGCTGGTGGCTATTTAAAAGCATGCAACTTGTGTGGTTAGTATCACCCATGGAAACAGTGTTGGAGGAAAAAAGCTGCATGTTTCTATCTGTCTCTGTGCTGTGTTTGACAGAGGCAGTGTTGCTACATGAAGGTTTTTTTCCTTGGGTGAAGAGAAATCCAGGTCCCATTATTGAGAAAAGGGAATTTTTGTGAAAAATATAAAAATTACCAGAAATTTTGAAGTTGTCGGAATCCTGTTTTTGTTTTACTTACATGACTGCATATTTTTTTCGGTAAATGTTTACTATCCTTCGGACACCTATAACTTCTGGGTTTCGTCAATTTTTGACATTTGTACTTAACTATCTGCTTCGCGGATCATTTTTTAACGTGTACTCACGTTTTTTTGATCAATTTTTTTTTTTTAAAAAAGTGTTTTTGTAACTGAAGAACGTACGTTTTTGCAAATGGTTTGTGGGGCTATGTGTCAATGGTTCGTGGGGCTATGCGAGAATGGTGTGTGGGGCTATGCAACAATGGTGTGTGGGGCTACGCATATCTTTTTCGAAACCAATTTTTAACTATTGTAACCTATTGTGACCCTACCTAACCTAACCTTACCGGAAATGGTTCGTGGGGCTATGTATGAATGGTTCGTGGGGCTAAGCGTCAATGGTTGAATTTCCGCAATGAAACATTCCCACGTCACACAAAACACCTTCCAGATGTTAGACATACTACAGGAACTTATTACGGTAAGTAGTTTCTTCTGTAGAAATGAAGAAATCTGTCCGAAGGATAGTAAACTAGTACCTTTTTTCTATTATATCTAATTAATATTTAATAAATATATACAATAAACAAGAATTGTTGTGGTAAACCAGGAATTTTCAGGATACACCACAGCATTTATATGATGTAATGATAAACGAGAGTTAACTGTAGGGTCTCCTTATATCTCTCACTACTCACTTGTGCTGAGAATATGGACATCCATTGGCCTCTTCTTCCGATAATTCTCCCCCGTGCAATAACCTCCGAAGGAGTATATGTTATCACCCACTGCAACAGCTGCATGATTCACCCTCCGTGGTCCTCCTTCCAAGTGTACAGTCCAATACATGATTCACTTTCGAGCTGAAAGATTGTAATGAAGTGACTGAAATGGGTAATTCATCAAAACATATCAATGTCTGTAACTAGATAGATACCAATATTAGCATGACATTTGACCAGGCAAGAACCAATTATAATAAATTGCTGGTTGTTTTCATCAGTAGTTTAAGTTGCCGAATTTATTCTGTTCTTTCCTTCCTTGATAACCTAGTGGCTATAATGTCCCTTTATAATTAAGGGGTTGGGGGTTTGTTTTCCCACATGTGGTGGTTCAGATCTCACTTTGAAATGTAGGGTAAAAAAAAAAAACATACTTGCATTTTGCTTCATTTCACACCGTTTTATTTTTCTAATTGATTTCATTTCTCTTAAAATAAGTACTTTCCACCTTCTTGTAAAAGAATTCTTACGAGGGTCGTTCAAGGAAAAAGTTTCCCTATGTTGCAAAAAATGTATTTCTTAAGTTACAAACAAAAATCAAGTTGCACCAAGTAGCATGGTCCTTTCTCACTTTTCAACATAATTTCCAAGGTGGCACAAGCATTTGTCCCATCCTTGCACAAGTTTTTGATAGCCATCTGCAAAAAATTCGGGGTCCAGGGAACGAAGAACACTTTTCACGGCTGTTTCCATTCCATCGACGTGCATTTGAATTCTGGAGTGTAGTGATGAACGAAGCTCTCACCCTGAGTCACAATACGTCAGAGAAAGTTGTTCCCTTCATTGTGGTACCGGGTCAGAGAATCCAGGCAACATGTCATACGCATCGTGAGATGTTCTGCAGTGAGTTGTCGTGGGACCCAACACGATGAAACCTGACTGACACTGACATTACAGTGTCTCCATAAACAACAACCAGATTCCTGTGGATGTCGATAGGAGCAAGACCATTTGCCCACTCATACTGGATCACAGAACAAATCTCTTCTTTACTGCACACCGCCAAAACATGTTGTTCCGCCATGATTCGCTACTCCTTATGGCCAGGGCAAGTTTCTCACTGCATGACTCATGCTAATCATGTGCCGTGCATGCGCTGTAGCCCGCACAAACATTGCATTGTGTGTAAATGTAGAGGAAAGACAAAAGAACACATTGCTAGTTTAATTTCATTTATCGGGCTCGTACTTTCACCAAAAAAAAAAAAAAGGGAAACTTTTTTCCTTGAACGACCCTCGTACTTTTGTAAGTGTTGCCTTATATTTAATGTTGCACACTAATATTTGTAACTTCTTTAATAAACAATATTTAAGATACGTTACAGGAAAGCTGTAGGCTTTGTTTCAAAAATTGATTATCAAGTTAATGGTGCTACAAAGCAGCAGCCTGAATCATGCTGGCTGTTATGACATTCCTTGTATGGTGTGTGCTTGCAATCAAAGGAAATCTATAACATTACACATGGACGAACATAAATGTACAAACCCAAGAGTCCTGAATATGCAGTTAAGCAATGACAAGCTGATAACTTGATTCAATAGCAACAAGCCAAATGTTTAAACTAAGACGAATAAAGAAAACATATTGTATTTTTTAAAAAAAATATTGGTTTACTTTGGCCTCTTGAAATATAAAACCACATTTCAACATAATACTCCAAAACTTACAGATGGAACACCGGACAAAAAAATGTATATATTGGTGCTGCAAAATCACTAAACATGAATTAGTCTGAAAGAAAACAAACGATATGCAGAGTAAATATTTTCCTACATTCATTGGTGGTAATAAAAAAGTTCGCATAGGCCTAGCTAAATAAAGATCTCAAGGTTAACCTGAGCAATCATTATGTGTTTATTTTTGTTTTTACCATTTTACTTACTTAATTTAAAAATTAACCACATTTCAAGTGTGTATAGATATGGGGGCATAATAGCATTGTATTATTTGCATAAAAATCGCCCACTGTGTAACATTCTCGACGAACTCCAGACAAAGCCTAGTCTATTTAACGTGAGAAGGCACGGGGTGAGCCAACGTTTTCTGTGTAGAGGAATGTAAAACGTTGAACAGATTTATTTTGTTCCTTTATGATATCCTTATTCATAGACCCATGAGCTGTTTATAACTCAGCAGGTATATTTCATCAAAGTCTTGAACCTATGAATAGATAATGACAAAATAAAGTTGCTATTCGTGAGGTATCATTGTATAACTTGACATAAACGTCTGGTTACTTACGCGAGTGTTTTGAATAAATTTTTGAGCTCTTTTGACAACACTTTATCTTTATGTAGTTTTCTGCAATCTTTCAAAACTGTAGTTTATCGACATGTTTCCCGGAAAACAATTTATAGTGCAGAATTCTCTTCGGATGAGTTTTCTTCTTCCATGTTTATTTACGAGTTCCCTCTTGCTGGAACAGTTTGTGGCGCATAATACAAATGTATGTATTGCAATAGCAGGCGTAACATGGGGGCACTACACAGAACAATCTAATACATCTGTACAGACTTCATCCATAATTTATTTGAAACACTATTCGACCAAATATTTTTGGAAACTTTTTCCATTACATTGTTTTCACACAGCACCTAGTAGAGGGAGAGATCCACTGTCGATCACACACAATTTTTGATACCTACGGGTGCACAGAATCCCGAAATTTTAGTAGAAATTTTTGCAGCAATTTGATGGAGAGAGGGGTGCTCAGATTTCGAGACTGTCGAGGATTTTGGTCGGGTATATGGATGCCAGAGGGGTCATGCCCCCCTGAAAAGTTAATGCCATGTTAACATTACTAGATTTCATTTTATTTCGATGCTAATATATTGCTACTAGACAAGAATTAGAATATCTATAATTGTAATTATAAAAATAATTATAATTGTAAATAATATTCTGATATGACATCCGGGCAGTGATCCGATATGCTATCATATGATGCTATGCTATGCTTGCTTCGACCAATGCTTCGACTCGCCATGTGGATTTGTGGGGTTGTTCGGTCTTCGGTGCAAATTTTTCCGATGACGGCGCCAGCATATGTTATTGTTTTTTGGTACCATTCAGAATGTTCATTTATCAAGGCAAATACGTATCATAATAAATAACGTTTGAATTGCACATTGCATTGCGTTACAATTACAGCGCCTTGAATAACGAAATGTGGAAAACGGCACAGTTCTGCGCGCTCTGGCTGGTTCCACTCGAAAATGATCCGCTAGAGGCGCTGGTGTTTAACCCGGTGCTTGGTAGAGTTGGTAGAGTACAACACACATATCGTTGCCGTTGCGTAGATACCAATTTTCGTTTCGTCTCCCTCTCTCTTAGCATCACGTGTTCTACCATGCTCGCCAACCTTCGCTATTGTTGCCACATTGTCATTCCATTCCTGGACACACTCGCGCAAACATCATTGAAAACAATTGAATAGCGCTCCAGCTCGCGGTTCACACCGTTCGCCAGGGACGGTAATGTGGCAATATAGCACGGCGTAGTGGTTGCTTCTTTTATGCAGTGCATGTTCATTGGCTAGCTAGTAACTAGTGTTGCCAACTGTAATAATGAAGCACTATTTCTGTCACGGAAGGGGAAAGGCAGGTAAAGTGACGGTGAGTTTTGTTGGATTGGAAGCACCATATTTTTATTTTATACTAAGTATTTGACCGGTTTGACGTTGTGTGCGAGTGCTTCTGAACTGTAGACAATTTACCGAACCCATAGCTGTGTTCAATGTTATCTACTGGTTATAATCAGGGCTAGGATTTATAGGTAAATACATACTTTTAGTTTGACGAAATATCGCTGAAATTTTGTGATATCTTTGCGAATAGTAATGTTTGTAGTGATTTAAGGTACATTTTATTGTCAATATTTTTCCATATTTCTAACTTTAATAAATACTTACTTTTACATATTTAAGGAAAATATACTTAATTTTACATATTTCAACAGGTTTAATTCACAAATTGTTCATATTTCATAATATTGGAATTGTTCAAAATAAATAAATTATGTGGCTCCAACCGCATTTCAGCTCTTGGCTCCGGCACGTGTTCTTGTAGAAATGGCATAGAGGAGGCTGTCATTTTTGCTGCTTACTGCGATGCATATTGTTTTCTGTGTTAAAATTGCCATGCTTTGATGGGTGACCAAGTTCATAGCAGGGCCGGCGGAAGGGGAGGGCGAACCGTGCCTCAGGCTGCACAATACACACCATTGGAAATCTGGTCGATTTGGTTGGTTGATTTGGTGTTTTAAGTCCACTTTATGCACAGTAAGGCTAATCGGGACTGGACCTACAGTTTAACGTGGGATCCGAACCACTTGTACCTCCACCGGGTATCGAACCCGGGACCCCTGGAAATCTGATCGACAAGTGCAGCTTGTCGTGTCGCTTCGGTTCGAAAAATTTCATTGATCACTGATGATTCACTTTTAAGTGGCACGGAGATTACATACCGAAGCGACAAGCAACAGCCCGTTTAATCTAAAGGAAACAATTCACCTTGCATACGAGTACAACAGACCGAGACGACATAATGTATGGTACTGAGAAAACAACAGTCCAGTCCAAGCGACACGTGCATTTTCTCGTGATGAATTGGTTCGAAAGGAAGCTTTCAGACTTCAGCGATATGTTTTTTTTCTTGGGAACCAACATTCAAAAATAAAAACACCTTCCGAATTAAAGCGACACGGCAAATTTTAGGTGTCGCTTGTCGCTCGGAATGGACCGGATTATCAATGCCGTGCATTGTGTTGGGCCGGCCTGTTATTTGCGCAAGCGTGACTGGTGAATGGTTTGTTTTAGATCGAATGCTTCTGTGCGAAATCCCGATATCGCTTGTCGCTTCGGTCTGAAAACTCTCTTGTTGTTTGAAGTAAATTCGTGCAAGTAAAAGTGGTATGCCATATCATAGGGTTTCTCTAAATCCCTCAGGCGGAAAGGCGACGTTGAAGAAGAAGCGTGTCGGGCGGCGCTGACGGAGATGCCGACATTTGCGGTCTGTAATGCCCGCTTATTTTTATGGACATATGCAGACATTTATATAAATATTGCAAAACGAGCACTAACCTGTGTTATAAGAGTTGTTCAAAGTGATGTCCACCTACATTCACACATTCCTGGCATCGTTTGATGAAATTTTGATACACACGCAAAAGTTCTTCTTCCGTAATTCTTCCAAGTTCTGCCCTTATATTGTCTTTTAGTTCGTCGATGCTATGAGGGTTATTTCGGTAGACTCTATTTTTGAAGTTTCCCCCAAATAAAAGTCACATACGGTAAGATCTGGCGAACGTGAAGGCCATAAACCTCTAGAAATTATTCTGTTATCAAACACCTCCCTTATAGCGTCCAGAGAATCAGCGGCGGTATGGGCTGTGGCCGAATCTTGTTGAAAATAGCCATATTGTCTCTCATTATTATGACAATAAATATAATACATTGTCATAACTACATTTGAAAATGGTTAGGCCAAGTCCAAAGTTCCACATTTGTGCAATATTTATAATAATTTAGTCATATGATTGCTCAAAATTTTATTCATATAATGCAATTAAGTGTCTGAAATTACTATTTAAACTAATTTCATTAAATATGATGTTTAAAAAAGCCAATTTGTATATCATGACAAAATTATCAATTTGTGCAATATTCTGAATTCATATTCATAACAGTTATTTTTGACTGACAATATGAAAAAACAAATATCTTCAATCATATGTGTTATTTCAGGCAAGCAAGATAAGTTACATTCAAATTTATAATTAAATTTATTGAAATTATGTACATTTGCATTGACATCAAGGTTTATATACAAAGGTCAACTCTTTAAAATTGTTCAATGTCTTATATGATGTCATACTTGGTATTTTATATCAACATTCAAAAAATGGTAATTGTAATCATTAGATAAGTATATTGTGATATACATAGTAAAATAGCTGTAACAGAGCAAATATGTACATTTACAACACAAACATTCAAGCTGTTAAGCACTTATGAACAAAAATATAAAACAATTGAAGATAACACATACTAAAAAATCTGGCTTGAACTAGTTGCTCTAATACTAGTTGTCTGTGACTTTGAAGGATGATGGATGGATGGGACATAAGTAAAAATGTGACGATTGGTGAAGGTTTGATATCATTAAAAATCTGGATATTTTGAGAGATTATACTTGATAAGTTAATCTTTAATAGTTTGTTTAAACTATATAGAGACATTTTGTTGATAACAGAAGCTTGGAAATGCTTTTATAATGGAATAATCTGTATAACGAAAAAGAAAAGATTTGGAACTGGTGTAAAGTGCCTAGTTTAATAATTGTGAGCAGGAAATTATTATCTGCTGGCATCAGCATTAACTAGCTAGTAAATTAATATTGCATTATCTAAAATGAAATGTTATGAGAAATAAGACTAAGTGAGTGTAATATTTTCTGCATTTTGAATGTGAACAAGCCAAATGTGAAGTTTTGAAAATTGAAGGAAGCCATCTTGTGGACCTGATTGAGGAATCTGACATGTTGAGTGTGCTCAGATGTAGAACTGACGCATGCCCAAATATTTAGAGGAGGACTTGCTCTGCCTAGCAAGGAGACAGTAAAGAAGTGTTTTCTTCATATAAATGTTCTTTCAAATAATTACATAATTTGATGCTATTGTAATTTTTGTTGTTTCTAGTTGTTGTTTTTTTTTCTTTCTTTTCATTTTTATCAATATAATAATTATAAAGTTATCAGTATATGTAAATTTAAATTTCCTTTTCAACATAGCACCATAGTTACCTATTGTGCCAATACTGAGTTTAAAATATACTGACAAAGTTGTTACATATTTAAGATTATGAGACGTCAGGTGATTAGTTGAAAAGGTTCAAGCTTATAATAATCTTTGTATTGTTTTGCTTCTTGTTCTTGTTTCTGAGGTTAGGTGTTTATTTCTTTAAATATGACAGATCCAAAGGGTGATTTCTGCTTGGCAGATGTTATGGCTGCTCTCAATGCTATCAAGGATGGCCAAACAGAGCTCAAAGCTAATCAGGACAAGACTAATGCTCAATTGACAGAGCTGAATGATATTATTAAAACTAGTATCTCAGAAGTCAGAGTGTTCAGAGATGAAATCAAAGCTACTTGTACAGAGCTTAGAGAAGAGATCAAAGATGAACTCGAGGTGGGCAAAAAGACAAAAATGGCGGCAGTTATATGTGTGGTAAGAGCCCAGTCAACGTCAGTCGCGAATAAGTTGGACGAAATAGATGATCTGTCCAGGCTTCTGCAAGAACAGGGAGATGAAAGTGAAGAAGATGCAATTCCTCTCAAAGAACAAAGTATCTTGAAACTAGGAGAGACTTACAAGAAAGATGGCAAAGCAAAAGAAATGGCTGAACTTATTAAGCAGACGAGACCCTACCTCTGCACCATTAGTAAGGCGAAGGCTGCCAAATTGGTTTGTGCTTTGGTTGGCATGTTCTTGGATCTGGAAGCCACCATTGGCAGCAAAGTTCAGTTGTGCAAGGAGTGCATTGAGTGTTCAAAACAAGATAAAAAGACTATCCTCCGGCAGTATTTGGAAGCCTGCCTAATAGCTTTGTATTTTGACACTGGAATGTTTACTGAAGCTCTTCACTTGGAATCGACCTTATTAAGAGAACTGAATAAATTAGGTGACAAAAAGTTATTGCTAGAGGTTCAACTTCTAGAAAGTAAAACTTACCATGCCTTGAGTAATCTTCCAAAAGCATGTGCAGCACTTACCTCAGCTCGGACTACAGCTAATTCAATTTATTGCCCTCCAAAACTACAAGCATCGCTTGATATGCAGTCAGGCATTCTTCATGCTGATAACGAGAGAGACTTCAAAACAGCATACTCTTACTTCTATGAAGCATTTGAAGGCTATGATAGTGTGGAAAGCTCAAAGGCCAGGACTGCATTGAAGTACATGCTGCTGTCGAAAATAACGTTGAACACACCAGAAGATGTGCAAAAGATCATAAGCGAGAAACTGGCTCTGGAGTATGCCGGAAGTGCAATTGAAGCTTTGAAGTGTGTTGCTCAAGCAAGTCATAAAAGATCTCTGGTAGACTTTCACGAGGCTGTGGATAAGTTTAAAGAAGAACTGGAAAATGATCCAATTGTTCGAGCACATTTAGACAGCCTGTATGACACAGTGTTGGAACAAAACCTTTGTCAAATCATCGAACCTTATTCTCGTGTTCAGGTGGGTTATGTTTCAAAATGCATTAACATACCTGTAAACCAAGTAGAGAAGAAACTTTCACAAATGAATTTGGACAAGGAGTTTCACGGTATTCTAGACCAAGGTGAAGGGGTGTTTCCCCAAAGTGTTCCAAATGTCCAGTGGAAGGATAGAATAAGGAAAGGCACCAAATTTAAATTGAAAGAAATTAATAAGACTGTTTTCACCAATTGCCCAGGTGCAAGGAGAAAAGTAACAACTCATCCTAAACATGTTCGTAAAAGAACATTCAGGCAGCGATGTTTGAAATTATGGAGGAGAAAATTTTGTCTAGAAGCATTCCATGCATACTCCTCTCATAATTGTATTTTGATTGTGATAGCATGCTTGATCATGCATCGTACACATGTACGCAGAAGATGTCACGATGATGTCATGAAGTTAAAGTTAACTTCAAAGTTGTAATGTCGTAGACTTACATTTCAATCATTTGATTACTTACTTGTAATGTACCTTTTCAAAGGCATTGTTGCAGTGCGCAGACATGTCTTACTATATTATATCAGATATGTGACTGAAAATTACTTGATCGGTAAAGATTGTTACATACTTATAATGCTTATCATTTATGATTAAGTTTAGAATTACAGTAATATGAACTATGACTGTTGTAACATTCTTAAGTGGTTGCATATATTTGGAAAAAGTATGTTATGAAACATACATAGTTTTATTAGTATGTGAATTTGAAACATACAGTTTAGCGAAATAACTTTATTGTGTACATGTAACATCTGATACTAAGAGTTATCTTGAATACTTTCACTATGACAGTGTCAGTATATGTTTTAGTTTGGATATTGTCGATGGAGTAAGGTCAGTGGTTACATAGCTTGACATGTTGAGTCATGAATATAGTTCTGTTTCAATGCTGAAATGAATCAATCACATATGCAAACCCTAAAATTGAAAAATATTATCAAAGATTCTTTGTTTAAAGAAAGAATTACACTTTACTTTGTTCTGTGTGAACATAAAGTATAACTTTGTGACCTAAGGATAGGTTCACATGCTTCCGATATCATGTGAAGTAAAGACATGTCGACTTCGAAGTGTTATAAGGGGATGTTGAAGAAACCGAAGACAGGTTTCATCCAAACACAGAAAAGTCTCGGAGCATCAAGCCTTAAATGGTTCAATATAATGATTTGGAATTTAATATCCTTTATCTCAGATTACAAGGTGATGGTAGGGGAGTAGTTAGAACACTCACACCCGATGGTAACCTGTTGTCTAGGTGGAGTAGTAGAATATTAATAAAGGGGTTCATGCATATTTATTCACTTTGTTCAGCAGTCTGATTCTTCTGTTGGAATACACTGTTAGCAATAAAGGTGCGGTAATTTGGGCACACGTGTTAACATTTGACCACATGTAAGGTGACAACTTATTATGATTGTATACCCATCTGACTTTCAAAGCTTTTTAATTTTAACAAAGATTGATTTGCTATACTTCCTGAAATATTGTTGCAGGATAATTTAATCTATACTTACCATCCACAGAGTAAAGTAACCATAAGGGTTGGTTGGTTGGGAGTTTCTTATTGACTGAGTGTCAAGGGTGGTATATAAGACCTCAGTTCTTTATTTTTTCATTCTTCGTATATTAATTTTGTCATTATGAAATTGCTTATGCTAACTTGTTGTTTATTTTGTTGGTTTGAAGGAAAAAAGATACTGCTTCATTTAACAACCATACCCATAAGGGTTGGTTGGTTGGGAGTTTCTTATTGACTGAGTGTCAAGGGTGGTATATGAGACCTGAGTTCTTTATTTTTTCATTCTTCGTATATTAATTTTGGCATTATGAAATTGCTTATGCTAACTTGTTGTTTATTTTGTTGGTTTGAAGGACAAAAGATACTGCTTCATTTCACAACCATACCCATAAGGGTTGGTTGGTTGGGAGTTTCTTATTGACTGAGTGTCAAGGGTGGTATATAAGACCTCAGTTCTTTATTTTTTCATTCTTCGTATATTAATTTTGGCATTATGAAATTGCTTATGCTAACTTGTTGTTTATTTTGTTGGTTTGAAGGAAAAAAGATACTGCTTCATTTCACAACCATACCCATGAGGGTTGGTTGGTTGAGTTCTTCTTCTTAGAATGTTGGTTAAAGGTGGTACTGTGAGTCACAGTACTTTGTGCAGAATTTTTCTTTTGTCGGCTGGTCGGCTGTCAATGTAAAAATTTTCTCTTTTTCGTGCTTCTTTTCTTGAGTCAGAAACATTAGTTCAGATATGAAGTCTTCTTCTGTAGAGTTTGCTTTAAGTTGATCTTCATGATCCAATATCGGTCCTCATTCATATTTCTTGATCCTTAGTTGTGTTGAACGGTGGAAAAATTCAATATAACAAATATTCTTTGTTATGTGTATTTTGGAGTGCAAAAAATGTATAATATAATGTGATGGCATGTGCATAATAATTTTGAATGCTAAGATTTGGCTTTGGCTTGAAAAATATTTACTAGAGCACAAAGATTCCAAGAGTTGAATCGTAGGCTCAAATAGGAATGAACTTGACAAAGAGCAAAGAGATTCACGTGTTGATCCAAGCTTCAGTCAAGTAGTTGTTTCCTTTAAAATGCTAGAATGTATTATGGCTCCAAAATGTGTTCACACAGGGCTGAATAGTAAGTTCGTGCTGTGACGCTGGGAGTTCGGGAACAATAATTATTTATGATTTATAATTTTTGTGTGCACATCATAATTTATACAGTTCTTGCATGAATTCATTTGCGATGTAAAAAATCTTATATTCAGCACTCCGTAAATCTGAGGATGTTTGCTTTTCGATGCAGGGACTTACATTTTTGTCTTGTTAGCTGATGTTGCTAGATGAATGGATCAATTCCTAAGGGAAATTTAGGGAAATTTAGATCAGAGGTAACTTACTCTACATGTAGAAAATTATTATTAATATATTTTTTGGCTAAATAAAAATTAATATAGAAATTATGCTTCCAGGTTGAGAATGAAGTTCTGAATGGTGCTTCATTGTTTGATAATAAATAATAATGTTATGTAGGTACATTGTTTATGTAAAAATGGTTACTTTACTGGATAATAATTGTTGGTATGTCGAACTTGATGTTTTTTGTTTTTCAATATTATTATGTACTAAATGTTCATTATGGGTAGTTGAAATGTATTGGTTCATGATGAACAAGTTCTGGTTGTATTGTTGGAAAACAAATATTCAGTCACACTCAATTGATTATAATGCTGAACATGTAAACAAATTGTAAATATAGAGGCATTATATTAATTATTATATATTAAATGTCTCAGTAGGGCTCAGATCTGTTGTGGGTTCGTCCCTTGTTGAGCGCCAGTATGACAATAAATATAATACATTGTCATAACTACATTTGAAAATGGTTAGGCCAAGTCCAAAGTTCCACATTTGTGCAATATTTATAATAATTTAGTCATATGATTGCTCAAAATTTTATTCATATAATGCAATTAAGTGTCTGAAATTACTATTTAAACTAATTTCATTAAATATGATGTTTAAAAAAGCCAATTTGTATATCATGACAAAATTATCAAATTGTGCAATATTCTGAATTCATATTCATAACAGTTATTTTTGACTGACAATATGAAAAAACAAATATCTTCAATCATATGTGTTATTTCAGGCAAGCAAGATAAGTTACATTCAAATTTATAATTAAATTTATTGAAATTATGTACATTTGCATTGACATCAAGGTTTATATACAAAGGTCAACTCTTTAAAATTGTTCAATGTCTTATATGATGTCATACTTGGTATTTTATATCAACATTCAAAAAATGGTAATTGTAATCATTAGATAAGTATATTGTGATATACATAGTAAAATAGCTGTAACAGAGCAAATATGTACATTTACAACACAAACATTCAAGCTGTTAAGCACTTATGAACAAAAATATAAAACAATTGAAGATAACACATACTAAAAAATCTGGCTTGAACTAGTTGCTCTAATACTAGTTGTCTGTGACTTTGAAGGATGATGGATGGATGGGACATAAGTAAAAATGTGACGATTGGTGAAGGTTTGATATCATTAAAAATCTGGATATTTTGAGAGATTATACTTGATAAGTTAATCTTTAATAGTTTGTTTAAACTATATAGAGACATTTTGTTGATAACAGAAGCTTGGAAATGCTTTTATAATGGAATAATCTGTATAACGAAAAAGAAAAGATTTGGAACTGGTGTAAAGTGCCTAGTTTAATAATTGTGAGCAGGAAATTATTATCTGCTGGCATCAGCATTAACTAGCTAGTAAATTAATATTGCATTATCTAAAATGAAATGTTATGAGAAATAAGACTAAGTGAGTGTAATATTTTCTGCATTTTGAATGTGAACAAGCCAAATGTGAAGTTTTGAAAATTGAAGGAAGCCATCTTGTGGACCTGATTGAGGAATCTGACATGTTGAGTGTGCTCAGATGTAGAACTGACACATGCCCAAATATTTAGAGGAGGACTTGCTCTGCCTAGCAAGGAGACAGTAAAGAAGTGTTTTCTTCATATAAATGTTCTTTCAAATAATTACATAATTTGATGCTATTGTAATTTTTGTTGTTTCTAGTTGTTGTTTTTTTTCTTTCTTTTCATTTTTATCAATATAATAATTATAAAGTTATCAGTATATGTAAATTTAAATTTCCTTTTCAACATAGCACCATAGTTACCTATTGTGCCAATACTGAGTTTAAAATATACTGACAAAGTTGTTACATTATCTGATAACAACTGAAAAACGGCGCGAGTATTTGTGTGCGGTACCTCTCTGAATTTATTGCGTCTTCAAAAAATATAGGCCTTATTATTCTTTTTGCACTTACAGCACACCACACACCAATTTTTGCATCATGTAACTGAACTTCGTGTATTATTCGGAGATTTTCAGTGCTCCAGTATCTATTGTTCTGTGAACAAACATGACCACGCAAGTGAAACCATGCCTCATCCGAAAAAAAATATTAACTGTTTATCAACAATACCATCTACAATATTCTGCAAAACCCAATTACAGAAATTTACTCTACTTACGTTGTCAGGGGGCCGTAATTCTTGCACTATAGAAACTCTGTACGGTTTTAATTTTAGTAGCTTAGTGGCTGAATGTGCTGATTATTTTGACACGCTCCTCTCCTGTGAAACACTGCGTAGAGGTTTGTTTGGAGAACGTTCTAACGCTGCACCAATTTCATCGAATTTTGCTTCGGTTAGAATCCGTCGTTTTTGCTTAGGTGTTTTACAATTTAACGATCCAGTTTCTCGTAATTTAAGGACAAGATGTCTAACCATATCTCTATGTGGAGGTGAAACGCCTGGGAATTTCTGTACAAATTGCCTACACACGTCTCGACACGAGTCTGTTTTCACGCAAGTGTCATACATAAAAAATTTTTGTTCTACGAAAGGGGAGAGGGCTGATAAGTTCTCGGCCTGACCCCCTTCCGCACATGTTATCCCGAAATCATGCATTGCATTTGAACCATTGATCTTTTGGAAGTTTAAGTGCCAGCTGGGATGATCGTATCGCTAACGGTTTTTCCTTTACAGGCCATTGATTGAAGCATGGTGCAGCCAAATGTGGGATTTACCAAGGAGGAGTTGCGACGTGTCATGAAGTTATTTTTCCTGTAATAGAAGTCGCCGAAGGAAATCCATGGTTGCATGCTAGACACATTGGTAGGGAGACAAATTTATGGTAAATAAAAACTGAGGAGAGCGGTAAATAAAATGTTAGATCAGCGGTATATAATAGCGGTGAATAAAAAAAATGGCACACACTTTTTCATTATGAGAGGAAACAACATACAAAAGAGCTATAAATTGATAAACTACTTCATTTTTATATGCTGTACACATACAAGTACAGTAGAGCGTCGATTATCCGAACGTCGGTCAACCGAACGACCGCTTAACCGAACTGTGTACTCGCTCACTTTCAGATATCTGTAATGAAAAAAGTACGTGACTTAGCTGCTCGTAAGCGTGTAGGCTTGCTTAGACAGACCAAAATAAAGGATTTTTTTAAACGTTAATTTTGTGTACTGTGTGTATTGTTCATGCAAAATGCGTATGTAATATGTACATATTTTTGTTTAATAAACTGTACCACATACTATATATTCCTACTAAAGTTGCCTTTGTACGTTACTTTGTAATACATACTTAAAGAGATGCCTGTTTTTATGAATAAATTTACTGTACAGTACTTCTTTTTGGCAAATAAACATGTACAGTTCGATTATCCGAACAAACCAGTTTTCCGAACACCCATGTCCCCCAATTACTTCGGATAATCGACGCTCTACTGCAGTGTTCCGCAACCGGTGTGCCGCGGCACACTAGTGTGCCGTCACAAGGTGAAAGGTGTGACGCGAACTTTTACCTACTATTGTAATATTGTAAGAAATGAATTGTCGATTTTAAGTAAGAAGGTGCTTGTTTATTCTTGCTGATAACTGTTATATTTTCATAGAAATTAAATGTAATTTATTTACTCAATATTGTTATAGTTTGCTCATCTTATATGTATTTTCGCCTGTAATATTGGGCCGGTTTGATGAGTTATAGGCCGCAAGCTTTGTGTTTACCGCAAAGAAAGCCGCGTAAGACTTTTAGCAAGTCTTTTAGCGGCCCGCACCAATCATACAATAGAGCTATTCAAGCGAGTTCTTTGTTTGTAACACTGCATCTTTTGTGTATTTTTTAAGGCTGGCTGTTTTGTGCCTGTTTGTCGGCGCTTCTTAAACTTTATTGCTCTTTTCCTTCGCCGAAGGACCCACACATTGTCAGACAACAATTACAGTATTTCAGTTCAGTTCTATCTCAGCTGTGCTCTGCAGTAGTGCGAATATTGGATTGCTACCCCAGTTTTACTATTTTCTTTTTTCGATATGGATAAGTTCCTTGTACGGAGTCGTCCGTCCTCGAGTGCAAGTAGTGAAACCATCGAGCCCGAAAAAAGAAACAGAAAGTAGCTAGTTCACCGGCAATATAGTGATAACTATTTATCTTACTGGTTTTTTAGGTGTGGTGACAAAACATGCCCAATCCCTGAGTGTGTTGTGTGTGGTGAAAAACTCAGTAATGCTACTATGGTTCCCAGTAAATTAAAACGACATTTGTCAACAAAACATTCCTCTCTGTTAAGTAAAGATGTGAATTATTTTCGTCGGTTGTTGGAACAAAATAAAAAAAACAAGTTACGCTCATGACTACGTCGGTACGTGTTTCGCAAAAAGTACACGAAGCTAGCAATAAGGTAGCCGAACTTATCGTAAAGGCCAAAAAACCACACACAATAGCAAAAACGTTGTTAATGCCCGCGTGTAAAGAAATGGTAAAAATAGTCCTGGGTTCAGAAGCTGCTAGTGAAATTTCAAAATTTCCTCTCTTTGCTGACACGATCAGCCGCCGAGTTAGTGACATGTCCAGTGACATCGAAGACATTATGAAGGAGAAAATAAAGAGCAGTAGAAAGTTCTCACTTCAGATCGACGTGTCCACCGATATTGGCGGTCACACACAACTTCTTTCCTACATAAGGTATGTTGATGGGGATGTAATTGCAAATAATTTCTTTTTTTGCAAAGAACTACCCGAGCGAGCAACCGGTGAAGAAATATTTCGTACGACTAATGAATATGTGGTCCGTAATGAATTAACGTGGGAGGACTGCGTTAGTGTTTGTACAGACGGAGCCGCTTCTATGACAGGCCGAGTGAAAGGGTTCGTGGGTAAAGTACGCGAAGTAAATCCTAACTTACGAACCGACCATTGTCTCATTCACCGCGAAGCCATTGTTGCTAAGTCTTTGCCATCTCCTCTGAAAATTGTGATGGACGAAGAAGTAAAAGTCGTGAACTTCATCAAATCGCGGCCCCTAAATATGCGGCTTTTTAACGTTTTGTGTCAAGAAATGGGATCAGAGCACACTACACTTCTGCTACATACAGAAGTACGATGGTTATCTCGAGGTAAAGTGTTAACGCGAATGTTTGAACTTAAAGAGGAGGTACTTTCATTTTTGACTATTGAGGGGCATAATTATGCGGATTTATTTGCAGATGATGAATGGGTATCTAAGTTGGCATATCTTTCCGATATTTTCGTACACTTGAATGAACTAAACAGAAAAATGCAAGGTAGAAACGAAAATATTCTGACTAGTATGGATAAGATTCAAGGATTTATTAATAAGTTGAACTTGTGGATACAGACAATTGAAAATGGATCGTGTGAGATGTTCCAAACTGTATGGCCCCTTGCTGACGATAACAAGGTGTTGATGGACTTAATTAAAGAAAAACATTTAGTACTCTTGCAGCAGACTTTCAAAAAATATTTTGGAGAGAGCGTTGAAGATTTTGAATGGGTTCGTGATCCATTCAGTATGGATTCGAAATACGTATCTTCCGAAAAATTTACGCTTACAAGAGGAACTGGCAGATTTGAAAGCAGACAGAACATTGAAATTAAAATTTTTCGAAGTGCCTTTGGATACATTTTGGTTGTCAATAAGCAGTGAATACCCGGCTATCTCCGAGATGGCAGTTAATGTGTTATTACCATTTTCAACTACTTATTTGTGTGAACTGGGCTTCTCGACGTTGACTGCAATTAAAACATCAAAGAGAGAGAGACTCAAATCCATCGATGAAGAAATGAGGCTTGCTTTGTCAACGATTCCGCCACGAATCAGCCGTCTGTGTGCAGCTAAGCAGGCTCCAGTATCACATTGAAGGTATGAGTAGAGTTTTTTTACTTTAAAATTCGTATTAGAAATGTGTATTTTCTACAGTGAATTAAAGTTAATAATTTTTTAATAAATGCATAAGTCTATTCATGTTTTATAATAATAATAATAATTGATTACATAACGACGTAATATTTCGTAATTATATTAAGATTCATATGATTTTGAGGCGACAGACATTTTGGTGTGCCGTGTTGAGTCTAGGCCCGTCTGGGGTGTGCCGTGAGTAAAAAAAGGTTGCGGAACACTGCTCTACTGTACTTAGCTGTCCAACCAAAAAGAAAACATCAACACAAAATCACTTCATTTCTAAATTGCATATCTCAAGTGATTTATTCATTGTATGTATTTAAAGGATATCATTGCTGTCCAACAAATAAAATAATCACTACTGCACATATACAAACACACGTTGAAAATCACATGATGATAAACAAAATTCATTCATGACTGAACACAAATGACACCATTGTTTCCCTTGATGTGCGGGAACAGACTAATCTTATCGCTGCTACAGCTAGCAAGTTCAATGAAACTTTAATTTGAGTAGACATTCGGGGGAAGAAAGAAATGCAGCTTGACAGGGAGCGAAGTTTTCGAACTGAGATTATGTGCATGGGAAATCCAAATTTGCAGGGTCTTCCTGATGTGATCGAAGATAAAACGTTCTTCAGCTGCAAGTGGTAGGAAACTTTAAGCAAACGTTTCGTTACAAATCGACACTTTGCGCGCACAACCTCGATTGTTGGTTTTTGCGTGTTTTCTACTTAATTTGATGATATTTCACGGTCATTTCGCGAAAAAGCGTTCATTTCGTGGAAAAGCACACATTTCGCATTACTTCGCGAATGAAACTCATGCATATTTCATCATTGGGGTGTAGTTACGTGCAGAATGTTCCAAATTGCATCTTTTTTCACTTTTCGCGATTTCGCGCATCGCGAAAATTCAATGTCCCTACACATTGGGTGTACATTGCCCTTCACACTCCACTGTGAAGAAATGGTGCTCAAACTTTAAGCGAGGTGATTTTTCCACAGAAGATGGTGAAAGGTGTGGGGAGCCAGTGTCAGTGTCAACTCTGGAAAAAGTGGATGAGGTTCATGACCTGATTTTGAGTAACAAACGAATTTGTCTTCAAGCAATAGCTGAGACCTTGCACATATCCAAAGAACGTGTCTGGTCAATAATCCATGATCACTTGGACATGCACAAGCTTTCCGCGAAATGGGTGCTTAAACGTTTGAACGCCGATGAGAAACGCAAACGTGTGGCATCTTCTCAGGTGATTTTGCGGTATTTTGCGAACTCTAAGGATGATTTTTTGAATCGGCTTGTTACCCAGAATGAAAGTTGGTTCCACTACTTTGATCCTAAGACCAAACAGCAATCGTGCGAGTGGCGCCACTCAGGATCTCCCAGGCCAAAGAAATTCAAAGCACAGAGGTCCGCAGGTCTGCTTGCCTCAATATTCTTGAAAAAGGATGGTGTTTTGTTATCAGACTACCTTCCAAAGGGACAAACAATAACATCAGAGGATTACTGCAGTCTTGTGGCTAAGTTAAAGGACGCTATTAAAGAAAAGCGCCGGGGAAAATTAAGAAGTAGTGTGTTGTTTCTACAGGACAATGCTCCAGTTCACAATGCTCTGGAAGAACAATGAATTTTCTGAAGGACCTAGGGTTTCAGTGAATTGACCACTCACCTTACTCACCAGACCTTGCGCCCTATGATTATTATCTCTTCCCTAGACTGAAAAAAGTTCTAAAAGGACAGAAATTTAGAAGTGATAACGAGGTTATAGCAGCTGCCGAACAGTTTTTTGCAGACCAGGAGAAGTCGTTTTTTGTGTGTTTTTTTGGAGGGGTTAGAGAAGTTGGAGCAACAAAGTGCCAAGTGTGTAGACCTTCGGGAAGAATACGTTGAATAGCCTGAAACTTTCGTGCCTGTAGCTAAAGTCCTTCTGGGTCGGGCCGAGAACTTATCAGCCCCCCCCCCCCCCTTGTAACGTCAACCTTGCAGCTGGCATTCCAATCGTCTCACTGACACAACACACATACACACTGCAATAACACAAACAAGTAAAAGCAAGTAACCAAGAATAACACTCTTGCGCACAGTACGAAATTAACACCCTCTTGGTTTACATCTGCTCGCCACTATATTCACAGCTCTGTCTTCGTCTAATCGCGAAGGAACAAAAAACTCGAGCTCGGAGATTTCGGATTACAAGGAAGCTCATGAAAACCATTGACTTTTAACGGTTTCGTCTGCAGCGTAATCTTGATACAGTGTTGCACATTCGAAACCTCCAAACGATCCCCATCAACACAAAACTCTTTCAAGGATATAAACTTAAGCAGGACGTTACTGGTCAAAACTATGGTTAAAATGTTTATTTCTGTTGCTCTTAACATCGTTTCTAAAGCGTATTTTTTTGTGTATATAAGGGCAAAACTTAGATGAATTACAGATGATGAATTATAATACATGTTAGTCCTCGTTTTGCAATATTTATATAAATGTCTGGATATGTTCATAAAAATAAGCGAGCATTACAGGCCGCAAATGTCGGCATCTCCGTCAGCGCCGCCCGCCACGCTTCTCCCGATCTCTTGGCTGAAGATCGAAATGGGCGCACTGTATTTACTATTGGTTGTCCAGCGAAAAGAATAGACTGTTGGGTATATGAGAACAGCGTTGCCGCTTGCCGCAGGGGCGAGTAACAGATCTGCTGGCAGTGAAAGTACAATACCAAACAAACGTGCGTGGCGCTTGAATCGCGGGTACGTACAAATTGAAGAAATAAGTTCACGGTGAGCTATTATTAAAAACAAGAAACAAATTCACAAAATTACATAAACTGAAAGAATAATTCTTAATGAACATACTTTTCTCTCACATGTCACTCCAGGGGGTTAATTCCTTCCATTGCAGAATCATCACCAGAATCATTTTCATCTGTCAGATCATCACTCTCGCTGGAATCTTCACCCAAGTGGATTATTATCTGATCAACGTCATCCTGCAATTCATCTGCATTCCACATTTCCTTCTCTATGTCCATGACATGTTTTACGTAATTTTGCCAGTTTTCAACTGTTACTGTCTTAAATGATTCAGTGATTAAATTTTCAATGTCTTTAGTTTTGAATGTAGTGTTGTTACACCGCACATAATGCTTAACCTGTGACCACACAAGTTCAATCGGGTTCAGTTCGCAATGATATGGGGGCAAACGAAGCACCGTATGTCCCATCTGTTTTGCCATCTCATCGATCTTATACTTATCGTACTTAATTTTATGAATATTTGTAAGTTCCAGAAGATCTCTCCGTAACATGTCGTCATCATAACGTATGCCATGAGATTTCAACCATTCTCTTAAATCATTCTTCTTCCACGAGGTTGTCGGCATTGGCTCTTGCTTGCGGCTATGATAAGAGGCATTGTCAACAACAATAACAGATCCCGGAGGGAGATTGACGAGCAACTGTTCCCGAAAATACATCTCATACGTTTCTCCATCCATTTCATCATGGGCATCTGCTGTATTCTTTTTGCACTGAAACACAGGTTGGGCGTTTTGCAGAAAACCGCGTTCGTTACCCGCATGCACTAAAGCGTATCGCGCTCCGCGAGATGTTGGATTTTTTAAACCAGTGGAAAGACCTGCCAGAAACGCTTGTTTTGCAGTTGTAATTGTCTTGTCTTTCCATTCATAATTGACTGAGGTTCCGGTGTTCACCCAGGATTCATCAGTGTAAACAATATTTCTATTTTCACGCCCAAACTTCCTAATCTCTCTTAAATATTTATGGCGAAGAGAAATTAAATCTTCTCTTTCCATTAACATGGATTTGTTGCCCCTTTTCTCATACGAAAAGCCAAGTTCTTTGAGAAAGACATGAAACGTTGATCTTTTAAAATTCGGTAATGTGGAGTCAGAATTAACAGCAACAAGAACAGAATTAAGTGTTGGGGTTTGTTTTTAAAAAAGAATTCGTGAACTTTACGTCGCACAGCACTTCTGACAAAATCATGATATTTTACATTTCTACTTGTAATTGGCGATCTTTTCCTGGGTCGTTCCTTACCTGGTGTTTCAAGAGGACCTTGAGGAACCTCGCCTCGAATTTTATACACAGTAGCCCGAGAAACTCCAGTTGCTTTCGCCGTCTCGCTGGCTAAACAACTTACACTGCGATCCGGGTTTTTCTGTTTTAAATAAACAAAAATATTCATTACTATTTGCCTTTCTTTACTTTTGAGAACCTCACCACGCCTTCTGTTCTTTACATTACTTTCGCTCATATTTCAGTATTAAAACCAACGGTTTTTTACAGCACAACACAACACAACACAACCCAACGCACAGATCCGCCACAGTCATTACTCGTCGAAACCAACGGTCAGTCACCCTCTCCTTGCGTGAAATTTTGTCTACCGCGGTACTGGCTGAGGGGGTGGGGTGGAAAGCAGTCGACAACGCTGGGCTCGCCGTTCCCCTCCGTTCACGTGCCCCTGCACAAACAAAATTAAAAACACGCGCTGCTGGAAGGAACTTTTCCTGGTCTGAAAGCTTAACCAGTTCCAGAATAGTGTTTTACATTCGAAACAAAAGCAAGTGTGTTCACCTTTGCGCTCAGTAGTGAAAACAATATTTAAAAAGAGGGGGGGATGTAGGGAAAGTAAAAGCCCATTTGAAGCAACAGTCTATTCTTTTCGCTGGACAATCTTTAGCTAGCATTTGTTATATGTCATTTCATTACTTCTGCAGATATGTTGGCAAAGATTCACTTAAGCATACTTTATAATATAATAATAACACTAGTTTTATAGAATTATATTTCCCTCACTTTTCCATTTACAAAATATATCTAAACTTTCGTACGTTTTGAGTTCGTCATGCGTGTACATGAGATACTTATGGCCGCGTGCACCAACGCCGATTATTTCGAAGTTCAGATTAACGGGATCAATTGTAATCCACTCTAAATGAACGTGGTTTAAAGATTTGCATTGCACCAATGAAAAACGACGTTCACGAGATTCCGTTCAACTGATCAGAGATTAATTTGTAAGGCTATGCCTGATTGGTTGGCTAAAACAAATGACAATCAAGAACCCAATAGAGTAATGTGATGTGTTAAAGTATCAACATGTAGGAGAAGAAGATAATTCGGGCTGCAACTTCTATGAATTTGAGAGATGTACTAATCAACCTTGTCAATATGTACAAGGATGTAGTGGAGTGTAAAAAAATAATAGTATTAAAAAAGAACTGACGGTACAACACAAAAGAGAAGGAGAAAGCATGAAACCTTCTTCTACGGGACTTTAATGCCTTACCAAATGCATTCTATTTTGAGAGAACAGCGTATGCTGAACCTTGCCCGCTCATGGCCGAGTGCACCAACGGCGATTATTTCGAAGTTCAGATGAGCGGGATCAATTTTGATCCACTCTAAATGAACGTGGTTTAAAGATTTGCATTGCACCAACGAAAAACGACGTTCAAGAGATTCCGTTCAAATGATCCGAGATTAATTTGTAAGGCTATACCTGATTGGTTGGCTAAAACAAATGACAATCAAGAACCCCACCGAATAGTGTGATGTGTTAAAGTATCAACGTGTAGGAGAAGAAAGTAATTCGGGCCGCAAACTTATCTGAATTTGAGAAATGTACTGATAAACCTTGTCGACGAGTACAAGGATGTAATAGGGTGTAAAGAAATAATAATCTTAAAAAAGAACTGACGGCATAAGACAAATGAATAAGGAGAAAGCATGGAACCTTCTTCTACGGGACTTCAATGCCTTACGAAATGCATTCGCGAGAGAACAGCGTACGCTGAAACTCGCCCGCTCAATAAAGATATTTTATTGTATTGTGGTAAGTATTTGAATTTTTCATTTCTTAATTCTTATATATTTATATTGTCATGTCGCGTAGCAACAGCATGTAGCAATATCGTAACATTGCTCTGTTCTAATTTACCTTGCACTTGCACATGTTTTGTGTTCTGGGATAGAAAGTAGCCTACAGTATTTAGAAACATTTCGACTTTGCACCACCGAACCACAAATTATTATTATTATTTTGGCTGTTTTTAGTTTACTTTACACAACTCTCGAATTATCAGCATTGTACATCCAACATCTCTAGCGTTTGCACGCCCGATATCACTTTCCGCTCTTTTTATATTCAAAAACAACTGCCTGCAGTCGAAGCGTCAGTATCGTGAACCAGGATCGGTCACCAAAACGGTGGCGAATGGCCGTTCAGAAGATAAACTCGTTTTGATGTTCCTAGATCGCGATCAAGTGTTGATCCGTCTTCGTGCAATGGAATTTTCCAGTGATCCTTTCCCGATCCGAGTTTAAAATTTGATCTTCGTTCGTGCACACGGCCATCAAATAAAGATATAGGCTATATTATTATTATTTCTATTATTACTGTACTGTGGTAAGTATTTGAATTTTTCATTTCTTAATTCTTATGTATTTATAATGTCGTGTCGTGTAACTGGTGTAAATAGCCAGTAACATGTATTTTCTTAAATTTATACAATCATATTTCCAACACCATGTAGCAATATCATAAACATTGTTGTGTTATAATTTATTTTGCACGTAATATATGACATTCATATGTGTTTTGTGTTCTGGGATAGAAAGTACAGTATTTATAAACATTACAACTTTTCACCACAGAACCACAAATTATTATTATTATTTTGGCAGTTTTTAGTTTACATAGTTCTCGAATTATCAGCATTGTACATCCAACATCTCTAACGTTTGCACACCCTCGATATCACTTTCCGCTCTTTTTATATTAAAAAACAACTGCCTGCAGTCGAAGCGTCAGTATCGTGAACCAGGATCAGACACCAAAACGGTCGCGAATGGCCGATCAGAAGATAAACTCGTTTTGATGTTCCTAGATCGCGATCAAGTGTTGAACCGTCTTCGTGCAATGGAATTTTCCAGTGATCCTTTCCCGATCCGAGTTTAAAATTTGATCTTCGTTCGTGCACACGGCCATTAGCTATACAACTGGCGGCCACAAAGACACGATCATATTTTAATAATCTGCTCTGCAGTTGATCATCCGACGGATTCTAGACGCCAACTCCTTCATAATGGAACTTTAACAAATACCTTTCTTGACTATCGTCGCACAACTGATGAAAACAATCGCCCATTTCTTACTTCGTATGCCGGTGAATCTGCACTGGAAACAACGGGGACTCGCCTAAACCGGAAGTTCCGGGGGGACCGGGCAAGACCTCACCAATGTTTATGTTTACATTTTTAACACGGTCTATAATGGAAGTAAATCGAGTTTTCGCTGCAACGTCTGATTCTTTTACATGAAGCATTTCTATGAATGTGATAATTGCTATGATATTTGGTACAGTGGTCGCGAAGATATTAACGAACATTCTAGACAGTCGACCACGTCCTGTTATCGTCATACTTTCGTTAATAATACGGGTGAAAAAATACGCGTGGAATGCTCTGGGCAACTAAATTTTTGTGTATGAATTAGGTTCATTATTATCATCATCATTTCTTTTAAAGATATACACACTGAAGCATTTGTATTTTGGATATTTACTGTCTCTTTTGTTCCGCTTTAAACTAATCGCGGCGATGATGATAATGACGATTCCATGAAACGACAAGGGGAACCCCACAAAACTTTCTTAGTGCCATCGACATGAGTGTAAGGAAACTTTCAAACCAATGGGACAAGCGACACGGGATGTTCACACTGTCACACTAGTGACACACACTTCCAGACTGTAAAATAGCATTCATTGCACATGAGGGTCCAAACAGCAAACGACACGTTCATATGGCGTATTCGCGTGCTACTTGTTACTTCGGTCGGAAAGCTCCTTAAAGGAAGGGTGCTCAGACCGAAGCGACGCGCTGCAGGGGGAGTTCCCAACTAAGTGACAAGTGACATGGTGCCTTCAGTCTATTGGCAAGCGTTCGCTACTAATTGTGCGAACAAAAGATAGGCGACACGAAAAACCGCACATTACAACAACAGATCTAGGCGACACGATAAGTCACACGTGCCGCTTTGTCGCTTGTGCGTCGCTCAAACTGGACCATTTCCTCAATAGCTTGCAACATGTTGTTTGTTATTCGCGCATGTGCGATGCAATGAGTGTCTTGATTTAGGGAGATTGCGCACCAAAGCGACAAGGGGCACGCGACACTTATCGCTTGAGGATTTCACCAACCGAACGCTGGCCTGTGCTTCCCGTCATGCCGCTACGATGTGAAATGTTGCTCTTGATTAGCTGGTTTCCAAGCAACATGTGTCGCTTCGGTGTGAAGTTGCCTTGGACCGAAGGACCCGTGTCGCTTTGGTGTGAAATCCTCGTATCGTTTGTCGTGTGTCGCTTTGGTGTAAAATCTCCTTGAGGAAACGGTGCAGTCAGAGCTTGTGTCCCTACGGTTCGAAAGGCTGCATTGATTACGAACTGCTCGCTTCCAAGCGACACTTGTGGTTTGTCGCCTCGGTATGAAATATCTCTCAGGATACTATTTATATTCTAATAACATATTAAAATAAAACTCTAGTACACAATCCAACACCTGACGTCCGGAATCACTTTGCGATGTTTCTTCTTGTGTTACGCATGCTATTTATTTATTAATTTTATTTTACTTTTCTTTCCAAATTAATGTCATTTCGTGACTGCAAATCACTCCACAAATATTACTGTTTCCATCAATTCACGTACCGCCTTTCAAGACAAACAAATCTACACAATATATTCCAAAAACTAACAAAGCCGCATTACTTTCATAAGAAAATTAGCACCGACATTGATCGCACTGCCATCTATGTTTCTCATCCGTCTGGGGAACCAGTTTCGTGTGTCGTTTTCCACACTACGTTATTCAAGGCGCTGTAGTTACAATGTAAAACTTAGGGCAACCAAATGTAGAACCATAGGTAGAATGAAATTTAATGTGGCACGAATATCACAAAACATGAAAAATTACTTTCTGTTAACTTATGTTATTGGCTTACGTTCGCCCGGATCTGGAATTAGTGGCTTAGATTCAGTCCTAGAAACATGTTTATTCTTTTAAAGTTGATTTTGAGGGGAATATTTGTTTTGTTCATCTTTCTACGGCATAGGACAATTTGTCTCTTCCGAAACATTAGCCAATAGAGAACAAGCTTATTTTGTCGATAATTGGTACCGTCGCCATTTTGCAATAACCTGTTTGTGAGCTTCTAAAGCACTACAATATTTGTAGGTACGAGTTTATTTATTTAAATGTTGCATATGTGAGCATGGACTTGTTCTGAATAGACTTCGTAGAGAATGGCAGAATATTTAGCTTCAATCTTTGGCACAGAAAAAGATAAGTAAGTACATATATGTAAAAAGAGATTGTTTTGTGTGTGTGCGCTTAACCATTAACCAGGCGCACATCTTTCACCACCTTAAGTAGGCGCGTGGGGGTAAATTTTACCACCAAATATAAAATATTATTTATAATAAAGTAAGATTCATATGCACCAAAGATAATTTTTATGTGATTACATTTACTATTTTCGGTACCAGTTTCATAGATCGGAGACACATTAAAATCGGATATTTTGTGTTTCGCATGGTTCGTACTTACCAATTGTGGGTAACAGTTCGTTATATCGGAGACACTATCAATATGTTTATTCATCATTACGGTATTGTAAACTCATGCCCAAATATAAAACATAAGGAACGACTTGAGATGACTGGACCCCTGTCCGATTTTCTTCATATTTGGCATACTCACTAGTTGAGGCCTCCTAATCACGAATCTGAAGTTAAAATTTGTCGGAAACGTCTAGAAATTGCAAAATAAGCAAAAATAAGACGTTAGTTTTCAGAATGGAAACAGTCGATTGTCGCGAATTTTTTTGTTTCACAAGCAAATATATATATATTCCTGATACTACCACGACACCAAATTTTAACTATGTTTGCCTAACCTAACCACGTGTCAATGTTTCGCAAGTATTTGCAATTTCTAGATCCTGATACTACAACGACACGAAATTTTAACTATATTTGCCTAACCTAACCGAAACTAACCTATCCACGTGCCAATGGTTCGTGGGGCTAGCATCAATGGTTCGCAATTTCTAGACGTTTCCGACAAATTTTAACTTCAGATTCGTGATTAGGAGGCCTCAATTAGTGACTGTCAAATATGAAGAAAATGGGAGAGGGGTCCGGTCATCTCAAGTCATACCAAACAGAATACAAGAATAGTATAAACATACAAATGTAAGACATAATACAAGAATAATATAAACATACAAATATAAGACATAAAACAAGAATAGTATAAACATAGAAATATGTCATGATACAAGAATAGCATATATATATCTAAAACTCTCTACCAGAATAGCTTAAACAAGCCTACATAAATAATAAATATATAGGGTGAGTATGAAGAGGACAGTATTACATGTATTACGAGTTCTAGAAATTTAAATCATCTTTTGAGTGCAGAATAAATTCATCTATTGAGTAGAAAACCTTTTCTCTTAGCCAGTCTTGTAGCACCCTTCTAAATTTTTCAAGAGGTGCACAGTGAGCTGTCCCTGGCAGCTGGTTGAAGAGTTTTATTCCCATGCGTTTGTAATTATTTTGTACTTTGCTTAGCCTGGTTGATGGTGTGTCCAACTTATAACTGAATCTTGTGTTGTGTCTGTGTATAGAGTATCTTATGTTGATTTTATGAATATTTTCTTTGATAAACATTAGGCAGCTAAATATGTATAGGCATGGAACAGTCATTATTTTATATTGCTTGAAAAGAGGTGTGCACGAAACAGATTGGTTGAATATTCCAGCCATATTTCTTACGGCTTTTTTCTGCCAAATGAATACTTTGCCAGCATTTGATGAGTTACCCCATAATAAAACCCCATATGTTAAATGGCTATGAAAAAAGGCATAATAAGATTGTACCAATAAATTTTCACTTACGCAGGATCTAAGTTTATTTAATAAGATGACGACTCTGGCCAGTTTGCAGCATAATTTGTTTGTTTCCACATCCCACGATAATTTTGAATCTAGATATAGACCAAGAAGCTTTACTGAGGTACATTCAATGTCGTTATTTAGGGTGAATATTATTTTCTCTGTTTTGTTTTGATTAGTAGTCAATTGATTAGTTTCAAACCAGAAAGTGGACTTCTCTTCTACTTCTTTGTCCAGTTCTTCAAGTATGCATTTATTATTGCCAATTGTGAGGAAAGTAGTATCGTCTGCATACAAAACTGTTTTATGGGGTATGAAGCTGGGTAGATCATTTACATAAATGTTAAAAAGGAAAGGACCAAGAACAGAACCTTAGGGAACTCAGCTTTCAATATTCAGGACATCTGATTGTTTACTGTTTATACTGACCCTCTGCTGTCTATTTGATAGATACGATTTTATGAGAGAGAGTTCAGCTTCTAGGATACCATAAGAGCGTACCTTTTTTATCAGCATTTAGTGTGAAACTGAATCAAAAGCCTTACTTAAATTAATAAGCGTTGCACTCACGGAAAGTTTAGATTCAAAAGCATCCAGTACTGTTGCAACAATGCTTTCATTTGCTTTTGTGGTAGATGAATGAGCTCTAAAACCATACTGAGCATTTGTGAGTAAATTATTATTTGAAAAATACTTATCTAGCTGAATTTGTATGCAGTGTTCAATAATTTTTGATAGAATAGGCGCAAGTGATATTGGGTTGGACTTATCTCCCTTTTTTTGTATTGGAACAACAACTGAGACTTTGAGGCATGTAGGAAACCACCCACTGTCAAACATCCAAATAATAAGAGTAGTAATTGGGTACTGCATAACATCAATAATTTTTTTTATAACAAAGTTTGATAAACCATACAAATCCTCAGATTTTGAATTGTTTAATTTTTGTGTTCCTTTAATAATATCCATTGGCTTAACTTCATACCATCTGAATGTAGGCAGATTACTACTATTGTCATGTGATATTGGTATACCGTTTACATCGCCATGGATACATTACAATCCGATATTGGTACTACTTCGATCTCGTGAAAACACCTATAACTCATTTATTTCGTCCTTTTTTAACATTCCTACTTACGTATTCTGCATTATGGAACATTATGCTTTTCTCATGAAAATAATAGAGAATAGCCCCACATACCATTCACACATAGTCCCAAACACCATTAACACATAGTCCCAAACACCATTAACACATAGTCCCAAACACCATTCACTCATAGCCCCAAACACCATTCACGCATAGTCCCAAAAACCATTCACGGTAAGGTTAGGTTAAGTTCCATTAGGTTAGGCAAACATAGTTAAAAATTCATTTTTCTAGAAAAAAACATGAATTCGCGCAAAACAAGATTACACGATGAAAGAAAATACATTGACGAACTTCGATAAAGCTATAGAAACTGATTTCCATAAGTAGTTTCTTCTGTAAAAATGAAGAAATCCGTTTTCACTAGATCGAAGTGTTACCCAGATATTTTGTGTTTCTCATGGTTCATAGTTACGAATTGTGGGTAAACTTTTCGTTTCCGAAAAACGTATTTCTTCAATTTTGCAGGGGAAAGTACTCACGGAAATGAGTTTATTTATACTTTAGGAAGGTCTTGGAAGTGTGTTTTCCCCTCGCTTAAATTTTTTTGCCGGTAAATCATGTAATTTTCGACATTAATTTCACTCCGATGCACGAATAATTTCACTCCGATGCACGAAAGCTGTTCCCTTGATGTCAGTCGACTACGTGAACCAAATTTTTGCGTGTGTTTAATGACGTAAGAACCGGTCAGTGTTTCCAAATATGCAGTTTTGTAACTGTGTAACAGTTGTAGAACATAAATAAACGTGTGTTATTGTTCATCATTTCTGATTACGAACTTGCGACAACATGATGTGCACAGGATGCGTGGTGAAATTGCACGGCGTTGAAGATCCAGTAGAATTTGTAATTCACCATGGAATTGTGAAGGAAAAAAAAAAAAAAAAAAATTATCTTCAATTTTTCAAATATTAATATTTTTTTTTAACTGTTTGCCTAACGTAACCTTGCCGTGCATGGTTTGTGGGGCTATCCGTGAATGGTTCAAGGGGGCTATCCATGAATGGTTCGTGGGGCTATACGTCCATGGTTCATGGGGTTTTCGATCCCGAAAAAAATATTTTTCTAATTTTAAAAAACAAATTTAACTATGTTTGCCTAACCTAACCTTGCTGTGCATGGTTCGTGGGGCTATCCGTGCATGGTTTGTGGAGTTTTTGAACCTGAAAAAAATATTTTTCTAATTTTAAAAAAACAGTTTTAACTATGTTTGCCTAACCTAACCTTCCTGTGCATGGTTCGTGGGATTTTCGAATCCGAAAAAAAATATTTTTCTAATTTTAAAAAACAATTTTAAGTATGTTTGCTTAACCTAACAGAACCTAACCTAACCTTGCCGTGCATGGTTCGTGGGGCTATTTATCAATCGTTCGTGGGGCTATCCGTGCATGGTTCATGCGTTTTTCGAACCTGGAAAGAAATACAAAATCAGTAACACGAAAGTAGGTATTTTTCTATGAAGAAGGTTGCAACACTGCATAACCACTGATCATGGACAACGCCAGTCAAGATTTCTCCGCCATATCGCTTGTAACGCAAGCGAAAGCAAACAAAAAAAAATACTCTATATGTCTGAAATTGAGATTATTTGCGTGGAAAAAACTAAATGCCACCTTCAAGAATACTTACGAATGGAGAATACGTAAGTATCAATGTGAAAAATAAGGGAATTAGAGACGTTTGGTGGTTACTGAAATTTTACCCGCCTACTTTTGTGTTCATTATGTCATCACAAACCATTGATGGATAGCCCCAAAAACCATTCATGATAGCACCATGGACCATTTCTGACAAGGTTAGGTTAGGTAAGCATAGTTAAAAAAAATTCTCGTAAAGGAAGGCACGGTTGGAAACACTGGCGGAATTCTTCAACTTCCTTTTTGGCCAACAGGATGAGGGCTGTTAATGTGTATTACTTCACCACTCTTGTAAAATACTCTGCATTCTGAATTGCAGCTGTACTTGGGCTGGAGAGATTATGTTTTGTAGCATGATGCTTCAGCAGGCCTCCTACACCATTGCAAGGCCCCTTCCCATGACCAGTATCACTGTATGCTCACTCCATTGGCACAAGTGACTTAGTCAATTCAAACTATTTTTGAAGTGACTAGGGACACCATCAGAAATCACTTCCAATTCGCGACATTTTAAAGATTGTGGGTGCCCCAGATCCTATTGGTTCAACAGGAAGGCATCACTCAGTATCAAAGGAAGATACTGATGCAGTTGAACAAATTTTTAGTTCGTTGAATTGCTAATTTCAGTTCTAAGCAGAGTGCACAGAAGTGGTATGCTGTTGAACCTGTAATATGTTTTTAAAGCTGTGTCTGTTACTTATCTTTATGAAGAATTAAAATGCCATGTCAAATAAGACTACATTTTGATTTCATGAGACCAATACGTGAGAATGTGGTAATGGAAACTGGTTTAATGTATGGCAAAATTTTCAATTGTTTATAAAACCTGTTAAACTCAAAAGTGGAAGTTCTCCTTTTCAGAGAATGTAGTATTGTATGGTACTGATCAACAGTAAAAAAATGAAAATTTTTGGGATTGGCAATTTTGAAAAAAATATTATTTTTTATTTTTCAAAAATAAATTTCAGAAGGCTACAGCAAGAGAACTTGGATACATACTTACAAACGGATTTTATCATTTTAATCAGAAACATATTATATTCTCTTTCAATTACAAAAAACTGCAATGAAATATCTTGAACCATTCCAGAGGTAGAGCATTTTAATATTTTGCGGAAAATCGCACGTGAGAAATGATGTCCGAGGTGCTATCTTTGGTGACCTGTATCTTGGGCCATTTTTTTTTTTTTTTAAAAAATGGGTTTCTTACTTTGTCCTGAATTTTAACATAACTTTAATTCAATAACATCTGAGACTGTGAAGGTAACCCCCTGCCTGAATTGATATGGACTAGGCCAATGGGATTTGGATCAATATAAGTTGCAAGTTTTCACATCTACAGAGAAAAATTCAAGGAATTCCCGGTGAGTGGCCACCATGAATACCCAGTGGAGGCACATGACACAGTGGTTTGGATCCCTCTTTAAACTGTAGGTCCAGTCCCGATTAGCCTTTGTGTGCAGAAAGTGGACTTAAAACAACAAATCAGTCAATGGATCAAAAACTTTCTATTGTATTTTATGGTGTTCATTACCAGATTGGTTGAAATTACTGCAAAAGAACTGCTTTTAGTTTTAAATCTCGGGTACACTAATACGTGTGTGTGGAATAAGTAAGCTTTTAAATATTGCTTAAAGAAGCATTATATGTAAGTCAAAGTAGCAGTGAAAATTTGAATTGACCCAAAATGAAATCTGATGTCTTAGTGAATTTTATTGCATGATACGTTGAGAGTAGTTCACGTAAGCAAGATTTACTTGTTTGATTACATGGTAAATGGCTGTTCTGTTCTTTAAATTGTATTTTTTCCTTAATGTGCTTTTTTCTTTCTCTCATAGAGTTAATTGTTCATTCTACTTCAAAATCGGTGCATGTCGACATGGAGACCGCTGTTCAAGAATTCATAATAAACCCACATTCAGTCAGGTAAGTATTCTTGCAACCATCTATGTACACACATACTGATGGGCAAATGTAGAATTGAACTTACATTATTAGTTCGTGTTAATAAGTTTTAAAAATTCAAATTTCTCTTTGTGTCAACTGTCACACTTTGTATATTTTACGTGCCCACCCCCACCCCACTCTGCACACAAATACATATACAGGGTGTCATTTTATTTGGCACCCACGGGACAGATTCGTATAGAGGACATCAAAACCAACAACTTTTCTCAGTATCATTTTTCTCGGTTCGACGCTCGCCCATTCAAAAAAGACAATTTTGCCGCTTGGATGCTGGCAACCCAACACAACATTTGATCTTATCTGTGACATCATTTCCTGCGGCGAAACTGCGCACGGCAGGGTTGCAAGGAACACACAAATTTTGTGAAAATGACAAACTACCAACCACATTATTAGCTATAAAACGAAACGAGAAAGGCATCCAGTAGACCGAACATCATAGCCTACCAGCCAGAAGATCAGCAGTCATCTTGGTGGAAGTGAACGAACGATATGAGAAATGGTAGAAACGTATTCAAAATGAAGTGTCAATATCGGATTTTGTTTCAGCCTACATGTCAAATATCAACAACAGTAAGTTTACGCCCAGTTACATGTCAAATATTTGCAAATTTCATGGCAAGGTTGATATCTACAACTTTGTGTCCAGATGCCTTGTGGTACTTTTGTGCTGATAACGTAAGTATCCAAGGTACACGTTGTTACATTACGGCTAAAACACGTACAACCAGAGTAACAATCTAATGATGAATCAGTAGCGAATATACTGCCCTGTTCACAGTTGCAAACTATTCCATGTGTATCTGGTGCATAGATAAACACAGTCGTTGGGGAGCTTGTATTACTACTACTTATATCCCTGTATTATCAACCATTTTTGTCACTTGCCTCATGATGCCCTGAATATACATTGTATTATTGTTGCTTACCTTTGGAATTTCGAGTTCTTCCATTTCTATTTTGTCAGTTGTTCAGTGTGTCACAGACAACTAGTATCAGAAGGATGAAGTGGATAGACTAAATTGTAGATGCCATCTAACTAGAGGGGCCTTCCGGATGGTGGAGTGGTAGCGTCGTCGCCTTGTAATCAACGGGTCCCGGGTTCGATACCCGGTGGAGGCACATAGTGGTTCGGATCCCACTTTAAACTGTAGGTCCAGTCCCGATTAGCCTTACTGTGCACAAATTGGACTTAAAATACCAAATCAATCAAACCATCCAACTAGATTTGCAAATATTTGACATGTAAGCTGAGACAAAATTCGATATGACCACTTCCACTGCCACGGTGGCTCAGTCGGTAACACGTCTGACTACCATGCTGAAGGTCCCAGGTTCGATCCCCGGCCGGTTCAAATCCGGGAACTTTTCTAACGATGGAAGCGGCGCCGGCGCCCACCCAGCGTCGAATAACATGGGTACCTGGGGGAAACCCCGGGGGGTAAAGGCAGTCGGGGGCGTGATGCTGATCACATTACCCCCACTCACGACCGGATCAAGAAAGTGTGGGGCGTTACCCCCACACCCCCTATACGCCTTCATGGCATAGTGCTAAGCAGAGGGGAGCACTTTACTACTTTTTTTACTTCCACCACTTGAATTCTATTTTCTTTCTACATTTTTTGTTTACTTCCTGTTAGGTTACACAGCATGTTTTCTTGTTTTGTTTTACGGTACATATTGTAGCTATGTCATTTTTCACAGAATATGTGTGTTCCTGGCAACCCTGGAACGCATCGCTTCACGACGGGATATGGCGTCACAAATGAAATCAAATGTTGTGTGTGGTTGCCAGCATTCAGTGGCAAAATGGGCTTTTTTGAAAGCCTGTAGCGCCGAAGCGACGGTCCCAACGAGAAAAATGTTACTGAGAAAGGTTGTTTGTTTTAATGTCCTCTATACGTTTCCGTGGTCCGTGGGTGCCATTAAACTGACACCCTGTATGTTTCAGAGAGAATATTTAATGTTATTTGGGTTTGCAGTGAATAGGGTGATTTTGTTAGTTTTTTTGATAAATTTGTTGTTTATTCACCGTAGGGTTAGGCAACACACATAACGTTATGCAAGAGAGTGCTTATTTCAGGATATAGGTGTCCCATTTTCATTGCCGGTGACTATACCCAATCATCATTTTCAAGGATTTTTGAACTATTTTAAGATTTTTTAACCTACTTCAGTATTTAGAGCCTAACTTAAGCTTTTTAGGACCTATTTTAGGATTTTGAGAACCTATTTTAAGGTTTTATAACCTATTTTAGGATTTTTAGAACCTATTTTAAGGTTTTATAACCTATTTTAGGATTTTTAGAACCTATTTTAAGGTTTTATAACCTATTTTAGGATTTTTAGAGCCTATTTTAGGAACCTAAAAGCACACTTTTTAGAACCTAAAAATCCAAAGTCTAATCACTACACATTAGGGCTGAGTTGATACCGATGCCAATTTAATATGTTTTGCTTTATTTTAGTTCGCTTTTTGTGCCACTTTTGGCTAATTTGTGAAGATGGGGATGAGTAATGATATGATGAAATTGATGAATGGACACTCACAAACATACATGCCCAGGCCACTCACAAACATAACAGTTGGGCTGAAAAGTTCGTAGGCTGACTCATAGATGGCATTACTAGAATTAAATCCATGTGATTTTTACTTAGTACTAACCTTCAAAAGATACGTGTATAAATTTCACAGCTGCCGGATAATTAGTTCGTGAGATATAGCATTGTGAGTGAAGCAGCTTTTGTTATTGTGAAAAAATGGATAAAAAAAGAATTTCATGTGTTAATAAAGCATTGCTTTTTGGCGAAAAAAAATACTGTTGAAGCCAAGGCTTGGCTTGATAAACCTTATTCGGACTCTGCACCAGGAAAATCAACTGTTGAGAAGTGGTTTGCTAAATTTAAACAAGGCGAAATGAGCATCGAAGACGATGCATGCAGTGGACGCCCCAAAGAGGCTGTTACCGACGAAAACATCAAAAAAGTCCACAAAATAATTTTAAATGATCGTAAAGTGAAGTTGATCGAGATAGCTGAGACTTTAAAAATATCAAAGGAACGTGTTGGACATATTGTGCATGAATATTTGAACATGCGAAAGCTGTGTGCAAAATGGGTGCCGCGCGTGCTCACAGTCGATCAAAAGCAACAACGTTTTGATGATTCGGAGCAATGTTTAGCGATATTCAACCGTAATAAAATTGCTTCCCCATCCACCATATTCTCCAGATCTGGCCCCCAGTGACTTTTTCCTGTTTGCAGACCTTAAAAGAATGCTCACTGGAAAGAAATTTAGCACTGATGAAGAGGTAAACTGAGGCCTATTTTAAGGCTAAAGAGAAATCGTACTATAAAAATGGCATCGAAAAATTGTATGACCGCTATAATCGTTGTATCGCCCTCGAAGGCAACTATATTGAATAATAAAATCGAATTTTGTTAAAAAAATATTTTTTACTATGTTAGCCTACGAACTTTTCAGCCCAACTGTTACATGCTCACCACTCCACCACGGAGCCGGCACCAATGTCCATGTATTGGTATCGGCTGATACCATTGGTATCATAATTGGAAAGTATATGTTGCATTTTATTTACCTATTCTTTTCTGGTGTTTTAATCATTTGTGCGGTCCACAAAATATTGCATGACACTTTTGCAGAGTCTAATTATCATGGAGGTTATGTAAAATTCTTTTGATTGCACCACTTGATTTTGCACCAATATTGTGTGGAAGAAACTGTGTTTTGTGATTAGATAACAGGTATTGTAATATTTGGATGTACTTTTTAAAGTACACTCCTCATAAAAAGTTTGGAATACATATTGTTATATTAGACAATAGGTGATAGGCACTGTGGCATTGTCAGCAAAAAAGACAAAAACGTATGACAGACAGGTACCATGTGTTGTTGCATTCCCAGGCCATTGTCTAATGTAACAATATTCAAAACTTCTTGTGAGAAGTGTATTTTAAAGCAAAGCCCTGGTAAATTGATGCTTATAATTGGAGCAATTCTCAGCCACTAATGTTAATCGTTATTTTGGTCGACTTTTACATTTTACATTTTTCAAGCATCGGTATCAGTAGGGGGTATTTGTTTAAAGTGATATGGGCTCAGTCCCGTTACACATATAAACACATCTCGACAACATTGTGGTTGATTACATTCACGTACTGAAAGTTTCAATTTTTCTGTTTTACTCTTTCAGACAGTTCTCCTGCAGAACTTGTACGTCAATCCGCAGAACTCGGCGAAGTCTGCAGATGGATCCCATTGTAAGTAAGGTGGTATTGTTGTAAGGAGGTTTAATTTGAGCACCTTTCTTTATCAACTCTCTGGAAAGTGCAAAGTGTTCAGTTGTTTTTCCTATATAAGTACTCATAGCAAATGGAGGAAATAAGTCTTTCATGTGCAAGAAATTTGAAAATAGCATATCTTCAGAAAACTCAAGAGTAATTGAACTCCTTAAAATTTTGCGTAACCTGCATGATAACATAAACCATGGAAGGTAACAGCAGGTAGTGTTGATCAGGCTGGCAATTGCTATGTAGACTCAGCCCAAATGATAATGGTGGATATTTGTACAAACAATATATTTTGGCACCGAAATGTGACATCACATAATATTTGTGATTGGCAATATTGTAGGTGCTGTATCTGTATCAGTTTATGTAAGAACATCGGTCTAAATTAAAAATTCCAAAATTTTCGCATTTGATAGTCTAAGAAAAACTTTAATAAATAAGGAGAAACTAGTACTCACTTTTATCCGCGAAGCTGTTTTTTGTTTTTCGATTAATTTCAGTGGCCACTGCCACCATCCTTGTTGGAACTTGCTGTACTGTTGCTTGGCGTGCGTCTTTTGTTTGTAGTTCTCTGGCTGCTGCTAGGTGCGTTGTTGTTAACTGTGCATCTGGGTCTGTGTCGTCTGCTATTTCCAGGCGATAACTGTTGTAGTAGGGTGCGCTTGCCCACTATCGATGTTTAGCTCGTGCATTTCCTTGATTTTAGTGTCTACGAGCGTGTGGGCAGTGTGTTTGACTTGAACCTTTTGAATTTTATGGCTATTGTATTTGATATGTTCAGCAAGACCAGTAGTGGGTTGGGCTTTTTTCACATCTGCTAGGTGCTTTTGGAATCTTTCACTGACAGATCTGATTGACCTGCCGATGTAATGTGCCTTGCATTCACACTCTGCATCATATACACCTGGGTTATGAAGGGGAGATGAAGTACTGTTTGTGTTTGTTCAGTTTATCAGCTATTTTGGAATTGGGTTTGTGCGCTACTTTGATGCCATATGGGAGAAGGGCTTTTGATATGCGGTTGGAAGTGGTGGGATGGTAGGGGAAGGCAAACCATTTATATTGGCCGCTGGAGGTTGATTGTGTTTGGTTAGGGTGTCTGACCTGTATTTCCACTTTACTGCACCAAGTGGAAAGTTGTGCTTCAGTGTAGCCATGTTTCAGGGCTATTTCAGTGATGGTGGCTATCTCCTCTCGTAGATCCTCTTCTCTGCAACAGTAGGAGAAGGCTCTTAGATAAAAGTTCAGCCACACGTTGGCTTTTTGCTTGGGGGGATGGCTAGAGAGAGCATGTATGTACTGGTTGCCTGCATCCGGTTTTCTGTATACAGTGGTTGTGAATTTGTTAAGTGCACGGCTGATGGTGATGTCCAGGAAGTTGATTTTACCATGTTTTTCTTGTTCTACGGTGGAGTTGAGCCTGGGGTGGATGCTAAATAGCATCCACCCCAGGCTACCTAGCAGCAGCCACAGAACTACAAACAAAAGACGCACTCCAAGCAACAGTACAGCAAGTTCCACTTTTCCCAATTATGAAAAACTTTAAATTAGGAATGGAACAGTTTAAACAAAAATTGTGTTTCGCTACTATTTTTATGAATAAAAACATATAATTCATATGCCCGGCTATCATAAAGTAAATTTCTAAGCACACAGTTTATTTTTCAAAGGCAAAACTCATTACAGTCACATACTTACATATGTTGATTAAGGGCCTGGGTGTTCTTTGTGAGTGTCCTTTCATCACTCGTCCTCATCTCCGCAATTAGCCAAATCAATCACTATGGTTATTTAGCAGGTTAATGAACATTCATTTTTTTTCCAAGGAGTATTTGTGATTTTATATTCATTCAGTAGAATATTAGTAGTTTTATATGTGTAGTTTATTGGTATTTGCAAAAAGAAACATGTATTGGTCCATCCCTGCCTAAAATTAATGTAAAGTTCAGCAATTTTTTTTAATGTATAATTCATATGCATTGCTTGTTTTAGAAAATGTCTATTATTATGGTGTTCCTTTCTCTAAGATAGAACCCATTACAGTCACTTGGTTATTCCAGGTGTGCCGGTTAATAATTCTTAATTGATCCGAAAGAAAACAAATGTATCTGGGGAGAAAGGTAACAAATGCTTTATTCAAAGTATGCGCCATCCCTAGCTATACATTGTGCCCATCTGTCCATCAAATTGTGGATGCCCTTCCAGAAAAATCGTTCACATTTTGAGGTGATACAGTCAGCAAGCCATTGTTCGACATTTTCGTAATTGTTGAAGTGTTGCTGGGAAAGTGAGTGAGACATCGGTGAAAACAAGTGGTGGTCCGAAGGGGCTAAGTCTGGTGAGTATGGCAGGTGGGGCAAGAATTCCCAGCCAAGTGGAGAAATGGTGTCTGATGCCTTTCGCTGTGTGTGATGCAGCGTTGTCGTGGTGCAAAATCACTTTTCCGTGTCTTGTCGCCCAATCTGTGCACTTCTCGATCAATGCATGGGTCAAATTGATGAGTTGTTGACGGTAGCGAACAGCATTCACTGTTTCACCTGGTTTCAGAAGCTCATGGTACACCACACCCTTCTGATCCCACCAAATGCACAGCATTGTCTTCCTTCTGAAGCGATTCGGTTTTGCAGTCGATGTTGAAGGTTGTCCTGGGTCAACCCATGACTTTTTGCATTTTGGGTTCTCGAAGTAGATCCATTTTTCGTCCCCAGTCACTATCCGATACAAGAAAAACTTTCTTTCATGCCAAGAAAGCAACACTTCACACACCGTTTTTCGCTTTTCCATTTGTCTGTCGTTCAGATGATGTGGGACCCATTTTCCTGCCTTCTGGATCTTTCCCATGGCATGAAGACGATCAGATATGGTTTGGGGACCAACATTTAACTTCTGTGCCAGTTATTGTTGCGTTTGCATATCGTCTTCGTCCAACAATTCGGCGTCTTGAAATTTTTTCGGCTGGCCCGGGCGATCTTTGTCTTTCAAGTCAAAATGACCACTTTGAATCATCGAAACCAACGTGTCTTGCGGTAGGATATTGTCACCGTACGTTTCCACAAGGATACGATGGCTTTCACTCGCGTTTTTCTTTTGATTGATCAAGAAAAGCACGACGTGCCGCACATGCTCCTTATTTGGTTTGAAGGTCAACATGTTTCCCACACAAACCCAATATCACAATCACTCAAATTCGGTTGCACATCCATGGTGTTTTGACAGGTACTGTCCTGGCAACACACTGACATAACAGTTGAGACTGTGCACCAACCCTTGCTTCCAGCGCCATCCAGCGACGAAATTAAGAACTATTAACCGGCACACCTGGTATATATTAAGGTGGCGAATTAACCATTGTTTCTTTATGGAATGTTTATAGTTTTATACTAGATTGGTAGAATATTGGTTGTTGATATTGCAAAACTATCTCATTGATGTATCCTTAAAATAGTTGATTTTCATGCAGGCTTCGTGATATTGAAACAAGGATTATGTATTTGCAAGTAAATTGAACTTCATTACAAAATTCACAAATATTTGCTATTTTCTTCTCATTATTGTACATTGTAATTGTATACTCTTGCATTTATTTATTGCTTCAACAAAGTAAACTATAGATTTAGCATGTGTAGGAAAAGTAGAAACCACAAATTTCCCAGTGTCAACCTATTCTTCAGATCTCTATTGTTTTGAGTGTTTCTGAATTTTAGTAGTCGCAAATGTCTCCGATGAGGAAATGCAAGAGCACTACGACAACTTCTTCGAAGATGTTTTTGTGGAGTGTGAGGATAAGGTAAGATTAATTTCAGTTTGTTGACATTTTTGTATGTTTTAGTCTTTTAAAAAAATAATTACAAGGGCCGTTCAAGGTTGACCAACACTTCTATTTGTAAGGGAAAGTGGAAAGTCCTACAAGCACCAAGATAAGTTTTTCATGTGTATTCTCTCTCAGCATGTTGGCATTGCTGCCATCATTGTTGCAGTTCCCTTGTTCCTTTGGCGTAGAAGGAAGTTGGTTGCTGTTGTTTGTCAGTGCTTCATCTGCCTTCAATGTCTTCCCTCTTAAATGCTCTTCAAGGAACTGAAATTGCCAAGGGCTAAGTTCAGACTGTAACAAGGGGGGGGGGTCTACCAGTCAAGAAAAAGTAAAGAAATTATGCTTGTTAAGAATGTTTGCATTTTTTTACAGTATGGTGAATTTACATTGTTATATTCCTGTACTAGTATTCGTTAAATTTAATATTTGGAAATCTAAAATTGCATTGAGTTGTGAAAGTAATAAGAATTAACGCAAGTCTAAATCTCTTGTTAAAATACATCTTCAGTTTTCATCTTAACCGACCCTGTAGGAGGGGTGTTTCATTAAATAAAAATCTATTTTCTTAATTTCAAACTATAACTAAATAAGGGGGGGGGCATGAAATGTTAAGAAAAAGGTAAGAATTTTTGGTTTGTTATTTTGGTAAACACCCTGTGTAAGGGCATGAAGCAAAATCTCCCACTGAGAGTTGTCACTGTCAAATTGACCCATGTGGGGCTGGGAATTGTCATGGTGACATCTCCTGTCTGTTCTTGCAAATTGCATTTTGTTTGGCACCCTTCATCAGTGTGCAGTAATTCTGACCCTTTCTTCAAAAAATCCACATAAATAACACGTTGCATGTCCCAGTTGGGTGACAGTCCATGCAATTCATTTGTTTTTCAACTATTGTGCTTTGCTAAACAGTTAACATCATCCATACACTCTTGTCCATGATGTAATTTCTTCCCCGTACTTGCAATCTTCTCAAAATGTCAGCTGGCTTAACCTCCTTCACAAGGAATTTGATGATCCACTACTGCTGACCCACAGATACAGACATACTACTTCAGGGTGGCTACTCACCGGGAATTCCGGGAATTATGCGTGAATTTTGTCCCCGTAGATGTGAAAAATTGCAAATTATATTAATACAGACGAGTTCATACATTTACAAATGCCCCGAGTCCAGTATTTCACAGTTTATTTTTTACTTTTATCGAGGAAGGAAAAGAAGAGAAATCTGCGTGGAAATTAAAACAGAAATCTCTCAATCCGTTTTTCTTTGTTAGCGACATTTGCAGAACAATCTATCTGACAGGCAGAAGATTATTGCAAGTTGATTAGGTAAATTTGAGTTTGAAATTTTCTGAGTAAGTGAAATTGCAAATGTAAACTGCAATCCTTAAATTGAACATTTATATATATATATATATATATAAGGGTGTTTTTTTAAGAGTGATAGAACTTTCGATAAGGATAGCTGTCATTTGTTTTGTTTTGATGACATGTTGTTTTGTCATTCCATATCAGTGAGCATTGGCAAATGATTATGGAAAGACTGACGCTGCAACAACGTTTACAAATTGTGGAAATATATTTCCAAAATCAATGTTCTGTTCGCCAAACGTATACAGCACTTCGGAAATATCGGTGCTGTCAGTGAATTGGCCTCACAAGATCATGTGACCTAACGCCACTGGATTATTTTCTTTGGGATATCTAAAGTCTCTGGTTTATGCTGATAACCCAGCAACAATTGGGGCTTTGGAAGCCAACATAACTCGTGTTATTAACGACATATGTCCCCAATTACTTGAAAAAGTGGTTCAAAATTGGACTGATCGAATCCAGTTCATCACAGCTAGTCGTGGTGGACATATGCCGGAAATTATTTTCAAAAAGTAAATGTCAGAAAGTTATCTTTCAAACAAAAACACAATTGGCTTCAAACTTATCTTTTTATGTGTTTTATTTCAATTCAAAGTTCTATCACTCTAAAAAAACACCCTATATTTACTGTTTAATTTAATTAAATTAGAATTTTTGGATTCATTGTGTCACACAAACCCTTTATATTGTTAATGTATTTGTGTGGGTGGGTGGTGATACATAAGGTTGAAATAGAGAAAACATCTGCTTGTAGCCTTAAATTTTTTAAAGGTTCACCTTGAAAACCGGGAATTATACTTGAATTTTATGAAGGTCCTTGAGTGACCACACTCTACTTGCCACCATTTTTGCTGACGCTACTGTGCATGCACCAACTACATCGGTGTGAATGCACAATACTCACGAACAATGAAGGTACATCCTCCAGCTGTTTATCATTCGCCAACTATTCAAGCTATTTTCATTTTCTCCCTCAAGTGTCTTGGTTAACTTTGAATGACCTTTATATTTGTACTTATTTTACGTGTGTGTAAGGTCTGAATGTTGCCTACTTCAGAAATTTGTGAAATCTTAACTGGGGAAGCCTTCAAAATGTGAAAATATACTGCATCTCAGGAGTCTATAGAGAAACACACAGTGGTTGAGAAGGGGAGAAAGCAAGTGGGTGGAGCAGAGCAGTGCATGCTGGTGCAAATGGCTGGTAGCTGTGGTCATGTTTCCTCCTCCATGCAATCCTTCAGTTCATTATTCGAACCCTCTCATGTCACTACTTGGCCACAGGACTTTTTTTTACCTTCCCTTGCTCCACAAACTCCTGGGACAGAGTATACATGTTGGAGAACTACAAAACATGAATTTATTGTTACTTGTTCATTTGTTTTAAGAATGTATAAAATAATATAAGGCTGAGCTGTTTTATTGAAAGTGGCATTGGCTTAGCCCTAGTACACCCGTGTCCATAAATATACTGTCATACTTTAGAGTGGTATTACGTCGCTTTGGATAATCGTATTTAAATGAAATGGGTGACATTTGAAAGAAAAACTCAATATTTGTGCATGTCAACAATGGACACCAATATCAGAAATGGACAACAATGAACGAGATCAAACATAGAAACTGAAATAAATTCACTCCTGACAACAATGGACAATGCGGGTTCATTGTTGGATATTTAGCAGGCAGGCAGGTTACATGTGAATGTTTTCCTTTAAAATTGTGTTGTTATTACAGAAGATTTATGAACGTAGTTGGTGTGTTTTAGAATATCATTACAGACAGAGTTTGGTGAATGTGTTGGTGTGTTTTATCATTCCACGCAGAGTTTGGTGAAGGTTCAGCGTGCGAATTGAAGTGGTTATGGTGACCCCACAAGAACGTAGTTGGTGTGTTTTAGAATATCATTCCACGCAGAGTTTGGTGAAGGTTCAGCGTGCTTATAGGCGAAGGTTTCAAAATCAGGCTCCTTCACATACGTCAATTTTGAAGTGGTACCGGGATTTTGTGGATCGTGGCTTCATATGTCATCAAAGGAAAGGCCATTCAGGGAGACCCATCTGTCAATGCGGGAATTGTGGAACAAGTGTGGGAGGCATTTCTCGTAGTCCTAAGAAGTCTGTACGTAGAGTAGTCAGCAGTTGAACATCCTAAATCCACTGTATCTTAAGATCCTGCGTACGCGACTGAAGTTTCGCTCCTACAAACTGCAATTATTGCACAAGTTGAAACCTAATGACCCTGTAAAACGGTTAGATTTCTCTGAACATTTTATGTTACTAATGGAGGATAACGTAAATCTGTCAGGAAAAATAATTTTCAGTGATGAGGCAACATTCCACGTTGGTGGAAAAGTGAACAGACATAATGTAAGGATTTGGGGGAGTGAGAATCCACATGCAATTTTGGAAGTTGAAAGAGACTCCCCTAAAGTGAATGTCTTTTGTGCCGTATCGAAACATAAGTCTATGGCCCATTTTTCTTTCGAGAAGCCACTGTGAAAGGTCCAGCTTATCTTGACATGCTCACTGAATGGTTATTTCCTCAATTGGAAGAAAATGAAGGCAATGAATTTATTTTTCAACAAGATGGAGCACCTCCTCACTGGCATTTACATGTTCAGAAACATCTGAATGAGCGGCTTCCAGGAAGATGGATTGGACATGCCGGAAATGATGATAATGTCTTCTACAATTGGCCGCCGAGGTCACCTGACTTGACGGTCTGTGACTTTTTTTTATGGGGTTACATAAAAGATTGTGTCTATGTACCCCCATTGCCTCAAAACCTACAAGAACTGCAAATTTGCATCACTTCTTCAATCCAGTCCAACCCTGTGGATATGTTGGAGCGTGTGTGGCATGAATGGGAATATCGCCTTGATGTCTGCAGGGCCACTCGTGGGGGCCACATTCAATGCCTACGAGTTGTAAAATAAAATATTTTCTTTCAAATGTCACCAATTTAATTTAAATACGATTATCCAAAGCGACGTAATAGCACTTTAAAGTATGACAGTATATTTATGGACACGCTGTATAATATTAATACATACATGTAAATTTTATTTCGAGGAATGTTGTTTTCATTTTCAGGATGGAGTATAAAATTACGAATTTCAATGTTTTTCTGTAAATGGCAATTTTTCTTGTTACTGTTCATGTCCTTGCCTGGTCATTCATGACACATTAAGATGATGTAAACTAGCATGTCTTGGGGAAAATATTTTAGTATGCAATAATGTTTGTGTAAGTTGGTTTTAAATTATTAGGCTATTCTATTTTCAGTAGTTACAAAGAAAACGTATACCTGTGCAGGGGGTAAGACACAAGACTAATATTTTAATTTGGAACATGAACCCGCAAGTAACAATGACTATAGGGCAAAAGATATAACTCTACTGGCTTCCTGCCAATAGAGGAGACGACAGCTGGGGAACTATGTCAGTAAAGATCAACTAACCATGTCAGCGCACCAGCCATTGTCATTGCCAAAGTTTGCCACACCTCCGTTGACAGAATTAATGGCCTCTACATGTAATGGCTTTCTCCCCTCACTGGCACTGTGTGGCTCAAGATAGAATACTTACACGACATGGAAGGTTTGTGTGTAGCTGTGTTTGTTGTGTTGTAGTGCTGCTTTGAGGTTTTCTGCATGAATGAGCTTTACATTTACATGCAAGGAAGATGGTGTTGTATGTTCAAGATCACATAGAAAAAGCACCATGAAAATAATTCTTGCAATGTGCAAAACACTACTACGGTGAAGGAGACAATATGAGTATGTCGGCAACAGCATTCATATGACTTCACATGAAGTGCAGTGGCATATTCATGCTACCACCAACAAATGAACCTGGCCAGACCCGAGAGGGAGAGTGGAGCATGCTTCCTTATGGCCCGAGCTGAACAGGTCGGGGGGAAGGTGCACGAAGGATTTTAGCGGAAGGTTCTTTTGTCTGTCTGTGGTCGTTCTATAGAGGTAAAAAAGGTAAAGTGCTCCCCTGTGCATAGCACCATGCGATGAAGGCATATAAGGGGTGTGGGGGTAATGCCCCACACTTTCTTGATCCGGTCGTGAGGGGGGGTGATGTAATCAGCATCACGCCCCTGACCGCCTTTACCCCCCAGGGTTTCCCCCAGGTACCCTCTATAGAGGCACATATTTTTGTAAAAAACCAAAATTTCAGTACAAAAACAGAGTGAATTTCAAGTTCAAAAGCAGTAAATAAAAGAAAACTTGGGTGTTATATCTGAAAAATCGGATCAAAAGTGGTAATTAAAATGACATTTTGGTTTTAAAATTTTTTAATATAATCCTAAATTTGATTTAAAAACTACTTATTACAAAACAAACATAACCTTTCTAATAGCACATTTATGTAGTTACCAGAGTATTAAGTTTATTCCTGTACGTATAAAGAGGTTCATTTTTGCTTTTCAAATATTTACAGCAGAATTGTTTTTGTGATTTGCATAACTCTCAGGATAATTCAAACTTCACAAAGTGTCGTGTCGGTAAATAAACTCCAAATTTCATGTTTGAGTCTATTTCGAATTTGGCAGTTCATTTTGTGACAAAACAAGGAAGGAAAATGCACTTCACACCTTTCAGAAACATGAAAAATTTACATTACAATGTGTTATTTCACATTTCATGTTTTCATATAATACTAAATCTGCATGCCTCTAACTATTACACAACAGCAAAAGGAATTCCAGCTTTTCAAAGTTCTCTACAAAACTCCTAAGGAGATATAATTTCTAAGAATATCCGTGTAGTTTTTCAGAATGAAGAGAGATTGTCAAGGATGTAATTAATTGTAGAGTCAACTTGGATGTTAAGTGAAACCTTATATGGTGGGTCTTACTTATATGCATTATATGCACAACATAGGAGAAAGGGTGGAGATCAAATAATGCTTTGATTCCGCTAGTGGAAGTAAATTCAGATTGTGCCATTTACAACAGCAACAAACTGTTATTTAATGTAAAATGATTGAAATTAAATTGGACTTAAATTTCCATGTAGTTTTCAGTTGACATTTGATAATGTTCATGCCATGCAGCACTGCTACAAAGATTTCTGTATCAATTACTGTTAATAAGGTCACTTGTTTTGCATCTTCATTATGCACCATACTAGCCCCTCCTCCCCACCTTTAATCACTGTTTTTTTTTTATATATATATTTTTTTCCCTGTGAAATGTCTGTAAAATTTACATTTTCTCTTTGCAGTACGGTGAGATAGAGGAGATGAACGTGTGCGACAACCTGGGAGACCATCTTGTCGGGAATGTTTACATCAAGGTAAGTATAGAAGATGCTTGTGTTTTAACATCAGCTAGAGGAATAAGCATACACCCTGTGAATGGTATTAGAAAACAAACAAAGCAAAGATACATACAAATTACTTTTATTGGCCTTCAATGTTATCGCCATTGATTCCATGGTCATAAAGCTTCTGGAAACTGTGACTCGTTCTTGGATTGCCTCCACATCCACAAAACGTTTCCTTGAAAAGTGTTTGAACCAGTCGTAAACACATCTTTGGTCACGGCGTCCATCCCATACAATTGCACCAACATTTCATGCATTTCTGTCACAGTTTTCCCCAATTTGTAGCAGAACTTGATGTTCACTTGTTAACTCCATTGCACTGTGACACTACCTCTCACACCGACTACGTTCGACTGCCACGTGTACTGACGCTTCTCGACATGGATGTCCGTGCGCAGGCACCTGGCTAAGGTTGCTGTTGATATATCAGATCATTCACCGAACTTTTTAGGATGTTTATATTTTTCATTTTTTGGTTCAATAACACATTTCTGAGTAAACATGAAGTATTGCCAGTAAAACCAATAGTTTTTGCTATTCTTTATTGTAATTTCATTGAATCTTACTAATGTTTATCCATTGAACATTAGATTAATTATAGTAGGACTTGGCTGGTACTATATGAACCTGATACTCTTCTCAAATCCTAGTACTGATTTGTTGTTATACTTTTTCAGTTTACCAGAATTCTGTTTTGAAAAATTACTTTATATGTAATTGAGACATTTAGATACTGTAATTTAATTATCAAATTCTCTTTTGCCAGGCAAATTAAATAACATTATGTATTTTGCATAATATGGCCTGTACCATGGCCATACTGTCTCATGTGCAAGCTTTGGTCTCTGACTGTGGGATGCCTGAAGGTTCGAGTTTCCCGGGAGAAGCATAACAACCTTTCTCCTGAGGAAACGGGGGAGCTACGGGGAAAAAAAGAAGAAGAAAAATTATGATTTTTGTGCTTGCCAGTATTAGAAACCAAGAGGAAAATTCACATTTTTCTGGAAAACCTTCTCTATTGTAGATATTTAATGTAAAAATATTTTTATATTTTAAATTTGTTTAGTTACTTTGTTGAATAAACTTTTATAATTTAAATGTTGTCTCACACTGCTTACTAGTATCATAATTTTAGATTCTCACTTTGGTATGTCATAAGGATGCAATCCTACGTTAATTTGACCTCCCTGATGGTGCATTGACAACGTCATTACCTTATAATCAAGGGCTACCAGGTTCGATACCCAATTGAGCTACCCCTTTTAACCCCAGTCTCTATTAGCCCATCTGTGCATGAAGTTAACTTATAAAAAAGAAACAAACCATATGAACAAATCCAGCGTTACATGTGTGACATTCACACAAGGTTCTGAATTAGCAATTGGATTAAAATATTCATAATGAACTGATTTCATAGAATTATGAAGTGATTTGTGGTGTCTGCTAACAAATTGAAAAATACAGTGCGTTCATTTCGATCTGCAGCCGAGAGATCGGGAGAAACGTGGCGGGCGGCGCTGATGGAGATGCCGACATTTGAGGCCTGTAATGCCCGCTTATTTTTGTGGACATCTTGCAAAACGAGCACTAACCTGTGTTATAACACGCAAAAGTTCTTCTGTAATTCTTCCAAGTTCCACCCTTATATACACAAATAAATACGCTTTAGAAATTATATTAAGAGCCACAGATAATACTCAGTAAAACATTTTAATCATAGTTTTGACCAGTAACGTCCTGCTTAAGTTTATATCCTTGAAAGAGTTTTGTGTCGATGGGGATCGTTTGGAGGTTTCGAATGTGCAACACTGTATCAAGATTACGCTGCAGACGAACCGTTAAAAGCTAATGGTGTTCGTGAGCTTCCTTGCAATCCGAAATCTCCTAGCTCAAGTTTTTTGTTCCTTCGCGACTACAGAGCTGTGAAGATAGTGGCAGGCAGATGTAAACCAAGAGCGTGTTAATTTCGTACTGTGCGTAAGAGTGTTATTCTTGGTTACTTGCCGTTACTTGTTTGTGTTATTGCAGTGTGTATGTGTGTTGTGTCAGTGAGACGATTGGAATGCCAGCCGCAAGGTTCACGTTAGAACAAAGATTTTTTATGTATGACACGTACGTGAATACAGACTCGTGTCGAGAAGTGTGTAGGCAATTTGTACATAAATTCCCAGGCGTTTCACCTCCACACAGAGATACGGTTAGACATCTTGTCCTTAAATTACGAGAAACTGGATCGTTAAATTTTAAAACGCCTAAGCAAAAACGACGGATTCTAACTGAAGCAAAACTCGATGATATTGGTGCAGCTTTAGAACGTTCTCCAAACAAACCTCTACGCCGTGTTTCACAAGAGCTGGGCGTGTCAAAATCATCGGCACATTCAGCCACTAAGCTACTAAAATTAATACCGTACTCTTATAACACAGGTTAGTGCTTGTTTTGCAATATTTATATAAATGTCTGCATACGTCCATAAAAATAAGCGGGCATTACAGGCCGCAAATGTCGGCACCTCCGTCAGCGCCGCCCGCCACGTTTCTCCCGATCTCTCGGCTGCAGATCGAAATGGACGCACGGTACTTGTATTTAGCCTATGTAGTCATATTCATGTGTGATGCTTTAAAAATGTAGCAAAGTTTGACTTCATTTGTCTCTGAGGTATACAGGCTACAAAAGCTAATAAATTTTGTTGGTGAAATATGCAAATGATATATACGGAATCACAAAAATGTATACCTTAATATGGTTAAAGAATAATTTCCAGATTGAGTCATTTTGTTATTCCACTTTTCGTGGATTGCCCTATTTTGATCAATTGATAATTAGTATGTGAAAGCCTTATAAAATAGCCAGGACATGTGTTTCACACCTTTAGCGCTGTCATCCATCATGTTGAGTTTTCGACTCATCTTGCCATTGAGGGTTCCAGATTCAGTTATGCTTTTGTATAATTGTATGATTATGTAAGAAGTGCATTTGAATTATTCTTGAATTTTAAGAAATCATTTCATTAATTTTATGTTTATGCATAGTTTCGCCGTGAGGAGGATGCAGAGAAAGCAGTTGCTGATCTTAACAACCGTTGGTTCGGAGGACGACCAATCTACGCTGAGCTAAGTCCAGTTACAGACTTTCGTGAAGCATGCTGCAGACAATATGAAATGGGGTAAGATATATATGACACAATTAGATACCATTGACAATAGTTGCCAGGATTTGCTCTTGTATGTGAAGGATATTTGCTTCATAACAGTGCGATGGCTTTTCCTACAGGAACTGGCCACTGTAACAATTAAGAAAAAATTAAGGTATTGAATAGAAGTTTGGCTTTCATGAATGTTAACGATTCTCACCATTTCTGTGAAAAGAAGAAAAAGAAGCAGGTTTAGATTTCATTTAACCTAGGGACTAAGTCGTTTAGTTAATTGGTGGTCAGTTCATTGAGTCAAATCATTATCTTGTGCTCTTGATGTGAATTTTGCAGAATAAACAATGTTTTTACAGTGTTCTTGCAGAAATGGAGAGGGGTTCAGGGAAGCCAACTTCAAGACCAAGGTAATTTACAATAGATTTATTATAAACGCGTGAGTTTATGCACACGAGAAAGGCCTCATTTTTTTTTCTGGGAGTGACAATGCAAGTTCAGGTTCATTGTGGTTTTTCTCAAAATATTTTTAGCTTTCTCTAAAAATGTCAAAAGCCTGTTTCGTTAAGAAATGTACTCATAATGGACCTCTTTGAAACTGCAGTGTTACTTCAGCTGAGTCTTTCTTGAGTAGCCTGTACTTCTACACATACATTGGAACCTCTTTTAATGGCCACCATCCGAAAGTTGGGTGGTTTCTAAGAAAACTTCAAATCTTATCACACTTGCCATTGGAGTGGCAGGGCCTGCTTTTCATGAGGTGACCCATGCCAGCACATTTGAGCCTTGTCGCAACTGTTTGTTGCCAGTCTTGACTAAGCACACGTGCGTGTGGCCGGGTAGTTTTCCACAACAACACTTACACTGGCAGCAAGTTTTGCACACGCACCAACAAAATCGGGGATTTTTAACCAGAACCTTGGGGGTAAAGAGAAAGTGCTGTTTAATCTGTGAAATTATAGTAAATGCTGATAAATTGTGCTAGGATCTTTAAAATAATCACAATGAATTATTACTATTATTGATAATTAGTAACAGTAATTTATTATTATAATTATTTTTCAGATTGTAATTTTAACGTATGCATTTACTTTCCGAGATGAGTTCAACATTGATCTAGAGATAGTTTGAAATGATTCATCTACTACAAAGCAGAACATTAGTTTTATTTGTGCCCACAACTTCCTACCAATTTCTTGTGAGGTAAACTGGGGAGAATAAAGAAAAGATGAAGAGGAGAGGGTGCAGTTGGGAAAGCATGTCCCTGGACTGGGCTGAAAATAAGATCTGAATGTAATTTTATTTTATTTTTAATTTCTCAAAATATTGTTCTTTGAAATGAATTTCTCCTTCCCAGAAAAGCAAATCATATTAAATTTACCATTATGCAAACACAGTGTGCTAGGTGCCAACGAAACTCAAATTGTGCTAGGTTTAGCATCATTATTGGTTGGCATCGCTGCCCTGCTTCAAAACAACTTTGAACTAAATTTTATGGCTTGGTCTGTGTCCTCTTTTTCATTTCCTGGGGTGCAGGGATGATGTGTAGTACTGTCAACTTTTCAAGGGGAGATGTGGCTGCAAACCGACCCTTCAGTGACCCTTCTAGGAAATTTGTAGTGTAGGACTACATGTGCAACTGTCCCATTGACTTCCATTGGTTTTTTGATGCGGACGATATCGAGGGACGAAAGGCTCCCGATGTTATCGGTGCATGTGCAAACGTGCTAAGGGTAAGAGCTGATATCACTTTGAACCAATGCCCATACCCAGTAATTTATCCACACACATACACCCTTAATGTTTTTTCCAGAAAGGCCCAAAGGCTCGAAATATCATCGTACACCCCTAAATATGAACTTTACCCCTTGGTGGAAAATTCTGGATAACTCTGCCCATATCATTCTTGTAGATTCTCACTGATACTGAAAGAGATGCCTGAAAATTGTCCTGTGTGAAATGTACCGACCTTGTCCATGCATAAAGCAGCCCTGGAAGGTAAAGCTGGCCAGAGCATCTGGTTATCGATAAAATTACAGCTGATTTTACCGATCTGATATATCGATAAATATCTGATAATTTAGTGCAAAATTCTGCCATTTTGTTGTAATTCTTATAGATAAAAGATGAAATGTCTAAATACGTAACTTCTTTTGCACTGTAGTCACCTCGAAACATGTGTTTATTAAGGAGGTCAATGAAGCTTTCCGGTTCTTATAGGACCATATCTAATTTTATAGTGGATCTGTAGAATATCGGTATTGGTAAATTTTATATTGGTACTTGATCGGTATCAGCCCATCCCTACCAAATATATTGATTAATACTGTGCAAGTATTGCACCCCAATTATATGCATTAATTTACTGTGTGTTTAGCTTTAAAATATTCAAGAATTACATCAGAATATGTAATCACAAAAGCAGTTTTCATGCAGCAATGCTGCAATAATAAAGTAAAACTGAATTTTTTATAATTTTCATAATTAGACTCCACGAAAACATTGTTTGTCGAACTTGCAAAATACCAAAAAATTATCAGCAGCCGGTATCATTAAATAAATTCCAATAGGTACTTTTAGCCCTAGTAGTCTCGACCCCAGCCTGTGGCGACTGCAGCAGTAGCTTCCCTATTGTCCTCTTTGGCCTCCCTGAAGGCGCAGTGGTAGCATCGTGGCCTTGTAATCAAGGGGTACCGGGTTCAATACCTGGTGGAGGCACTTAGTGGTTTGGATCCCACTTTAAACGGTAGGTTCAGTCCTGATTAGCCTTACTGGGCATCATAAAGTGGACTTAAAGCACCAACTCAATACCAATACCTATTGTCCTCTTGATGCTGAGTCAACAGACATGGAACAGTGTGGTCCACGAGTTCCTTGTAGAATGTGTAAATGACCTGCTATGGAAAATACAAAGAACGTTGTGTTAGTGAAGATGCCAGTCAGTCTGCCTATTTTCCAACAGTAAATGAAAAAAAAAATCTGTAAACTTATATCACAAATTTAAATTTCATGCTTCCTCAGAAAAACTGTGATGAATATGAGTGAGGTAAGATTTTTTCTTTCTTGGATAATGATATATTTACGTCCATGGGAAGAGACTGTAGCATATGCCTTGTATAACTTGCAATAAAATTTGGAATAGTTTCAGGAAAACAATTCTTCACCTGTTGTCCATAGACCCTAGGGGTCTGCGAAGGTTTAAAAGAAATATTACAACTTTTTATATTTGTCACAAAGGTTTAGGGCAATTATAGTCTGCACAGTATTAAATTAATGGAAATGTTAAATATACAGGGTGAACCCAGGTCTGAATTTCTTTGGGAGTATTTTATTTTTTGTAACCAATTTGTTTACCGTGGTTAATAACAAAGTGAAGTTGTATTTTTAAGTACCTTAAAACAAGAATAGACAAATTACATATTATGTCTCACAAAAAGAAATGTACAAGTCAAAGATAAAATTTCAGGACCTTGACAAAACACAGAGAGAGAATCATCTTAATCTCCCCTTGTCCTTTGAAAACCTCTGCATTTTTGTGTCAGCACTTGAAATTATATCAACATGAATGTCCATAATAGCCAGTCCAGTGAACTGCTCTTTTCCCATACAGGATCTTAACAAAATATTGACATTTCAGAGAGTGGAAAGATCCTTTCATCTGGCAACACCCACAGGTTGTGTAGCCAACAGTCTTCCAATGCTTTCAGAGCTGTCCTGGGCAGGGAGATATTCATTTTCAGCAACCACGTCTCTTACCACAGTTTACTCACACCCACTAGATTCTCACTGTCAGTCTTGTATCCAACGAAGCACCATCGACATTCAGAAAGTCTCTCCACTTTCCTTAAGAATCCATCATCACCACCTTGAACTACTATAGTGGGGATTAGCAAGTTCAAGCTGTCTATGCTCTTGAGTGTCAGTCGGAATATGATCAATAGGCAGAATGAAGATTGATTTCCGATAATAGGGGTTGCATAATGGAAATCCGCACTGAGTCTGCTCCTGTCCATATTATGTATGAAAAATCATTTTATTTCCTCCTTTATCTTAAAAATTAGCATAGAAACCATTCAGTAAATGTAGAATCAGAACTTGATTAGAACACAATTTACAGGACTTGTAAGTTAAATATAGCACCACCATTATCATTAACCCCTTAAATTGGTAATTTGCACATGCCAAATTTCTTCGGTAGGGGGTAAGTTAATAAATTGCTAGTACTTGTCACTCTCGAAAAGTCTCTCTTCTATGCTTATGAAAGTAGGTGCCTGCTTTTGAGCCATTATGGTAAAATGCAAGATAAACACAGCTGGCAGAGTGCCAATGTCGAAGCAGTGTCTCCGTCTTGTGGTGGAAATGCAAACTAACTGAATTGTGAAAGAAGCTGGTTTGTAGCTTGTCATTTGCAGGAGATATGAGCCAGAAAATGCCGAGGATGGATATATCCATCGAACTCGCTGCACATAGTAAGGGGACATGGTTAATATATTTCTCATACCCACCACACAGGTTAACGAAATGTTCATTATTATTTATTTCAAGCTGTATTTATAGTGTGGTGCACAGAAAATTCTTAAGTACAGCATTTTTACCCATACACTCGTAATCAAATGGCATAAGGGGCCTTCCCGATGGCGCAGAGGTAGCGTCGTCGTCTTGTAATCAAGGGGTCCCAGGTTCCATTTCCGGTCGAGGCACATAGTGGTTCAGATTCCACTTTAAACTGTAGGTCCAGTCCTGATGAGGCTGTTTATTGGAAACGGGATGTTTATTAACAATCGCCAAGAAATTAGTTGATACAGGCCTTACTGTGCATAAAGTGGACTTAAAACTCCAAATCAATCAATCAATCAAATGGCATAAATAGAAGAAAATGAACATAAGAATAAAATACGAAAATGTTTGACAAGGACAAGAAAGTTATAAAAATGTGAACAGTAATATGGAAATGTCCAATGTTAAAGACATAATGTTAACAGAAAATCTAAACAAAACATGTGTACATTCAGGTATTCTTATTGCTGTTGTCCAGCCTTACGGTGGCAGCCTACATGTTGGCAAAGGAAGTGGGGAGTGGCGAAGCGACCAATCCATCACGATAAACACAGCAGCCTGTGGAACGAGGTGCTCGCAGCACCTCCTCCCATGACGTTGTAACTCTCTGTGCCACCGCTGTTGTCTGTTTGGTCTGCTGTGTATTTGCTGAAATTGTTATTGTTGCAATAAAAATATGAGTATTATAAAGTACTTGATGCACTCAACATTCTTGTTTAAGCATTAGGGGTGTGGTATCCAAGAACAAATGCTATTTAAAGGGGGTCCCAAGTTAAATGAAAGGTTAAGGACCACTTGTCTATCATGTTCATAATTTGGGCATTTTGTGTTATTGGAACATCAGGGCTTGTTTTCAAGGCTAATGTAAGTTGATATTTATCATTGCACATCCTAAGATCACACTTGTGGATGCAAAATCAAGATACTCTTGTGTCATTTTCATCGTGGACTTCAGGAATCCTTCATGCAGGATTGTGTGCAAGGTGTGGTAGAAGCTGGGGGAGGCTCTGGGGTGTTCTAATTACGTGGAAATGGGTCCTTTGGTTGAGGTGACATCCAACTTCAACCAGCATGCCTACATCATGCTGCTAAACAACCAGGTTTTGCTGTTTGCCCTTCATCTTAACGAGGAATGGAATATTGCCATCCTCGTCTTCCAGGATGACAGTTGCCACGTTCACCGGACTGGAACTGTGACTGGCGTGATGAATATGCAGGAACAGTGACACATCTGAACTGAGCAAAAAGAAAAATCCCCAATTGGAAATCTTTTGACCAACTTGAACAATGCATCAATCGTCATGGACAGCATGATGCAATCTGAGCAACCTGTGCAATTCTTTGATCCAGAACGTTGTCCATTCCCATGCCACAGCGAATCATAGCTGTTATCCAGGCTCATTGAGGTATTACAAAATATTAAGTACAGGTGACTAATTTTTTTGTCTCGTGAGCCTATCATTTGTGACACCTTCTTGTCTACATTGAATAACAATGGTGATACTTAATGGATCAAAATGTACCTCGAAACAAACCTCAATTGTTACCTTGCTCTAGTTGAAATAAATATTTGAAAATATTGTTCCAAGATGCAACATCATTGGTCATGTGACAAGTTAGTATATGTTTTATCTTGCATTGTACCCTTTTCTCAAAATATTTGACAGATTTTAAATTGCACAACAGAGTAATTTTAAGCAGAAATTGATCAGAAGTTTTCTTATTGAATCTGTTTTCTTTGCATTCATGTGACTTTAGTAGTCATTTTTCATAACATATTCAAAGATGAATTACTTCCAAGATTCATTTACAAACCAGTATTTGTGTGATACCTGGGTGTGCATTCATCAATTCCATCTAATCATCACTCATCTTTATCTTTGCATGTAGCCTGAATAATCAGAAAAGAAATGTACAATCGAGCAAATACATATGCAATCTTCAAAGTAGGGCAACATCACTGAAAGAGGAGGTAGCTTCGTAGCACCATGGTAAAGCATTGTGTTGACTGTTGCGGATAAGTATTGCACATGTTTTGTGACAGCAGAGTGAATATTAATATTCAACATTAAAGTGAAGTCACAGTTTTGCTGAGGGTGCACGTTTACATCAAATCTGTGAAAATGCATGCAGATATTGTAAAAATGAAATTCTCAGTATCTACATTGTGAATTTCCTCTTGTGTTTGAAACTTCCTTTAAAGTCAAGTATAAAGCTAGATTGAGTTTATTAAAGATATCATTAATAAATGTGATTTGACTCCCTTGTATTTCTTTCGAAGAATGAAAATGCTTGTTCGACACCAACTGGGGCATGTTTTTCATGTAGACAAGTTGTTCAACCTTTCTTGATTCCATTCACATCCTTTGTGTAGGTATATTAATTAACATGTTTCTGTAATAATAATAATAATAATAACGTGTAACGTGAGGACCAGTGCCTACCTACCGACTGCCAGTCTCACTCCACCAGAGAAGCAAGATCATCCAACCAGTTATGGGGTGACGTGCGGTCGTATGACCAGTTACCTACTTATTCGTAGCTCCCCAATTTCCTCACGATGGTGGGTGGCCACTGGTCCTACACTCAAGAGAAAATATCAGGAGAAATTAGTTACACTTCTTCTCCAGGAGATTTAATCTGTGTGTATCCTGTAGCCGGAGCCCAAAGCATGCACCTTAGACTGCACGACCATAGTGCAGACTACATGTTTCTATACCACATAAAAAATAATACTGTACTTTCATAAGCGCCTGTCAAAATTCCAGCTGCCAGACCATGTAGATCTCCTCTCATTCATCTTCTTGCATTTGCTGAAGGACCGTAGTGTGCATTCCAGATTGGAATTATGGACATTATTCCCTCTCTCATATGATGACAGAGGTGTTATTTTTGGAAAACACCCAAATGTTAACCTCTCCTCCACGTAGTACAACTTGGGCTGTGTTTTGAAACTAAGAAGACTATGGCATGTGGATATCTCTCCCTCACCCTCCCTTTGTCCTGGGAAGTAAACATTGAACAAAAATTATGCAGTGACAATTATAATTGCAGTGTGCATTTTTACCAAAATGTTAATTACCTACCCTAAAACTGTACGTATTAGAAATTACATACTAAATGCCTGAAGTTGTTACTTCAGTTAATTGTGATGAATTTTTGTACTGAGTGGGCTTGTAACAGAGGGACATTGTTCCAAATAATACACGGCAGCAACCGCCTGTCAGGGCCAGGGCCTGCATATCCACTGCCAGCCTTGCTCCCACATGCCTCAGCAGAGGTGGACGATCAATCATCGAACCAGTTATAGAGTCGCGTGTGGTCAATATAATGAACCCCCTGTCATTGTTGCAGGTTTCCATGAGTTACGCTACTCATTCATAAAAGGTAAAGTTCCCCATACACTGTGCCATGGAGGTACATTTAGGGGATGTTGGTGGGTAGAGGCCAACTCATAATAGATCTTGGTAATTTTGTAGCTGATGTGATCAGCACCATGCTCCAGCTGCTTTTACCCCCCTACCTCAGGGTTGCTACCAGGTACCCATTGATTTGAGGCTGGGTGAGCCCGAGGGTCACTTTATGCAGGGATAAGACTGGAAAAATTTCAACTTTAGATCACCCTGGGAATTGAACCTAGGTCTCCTGCATGGCAGTCGAATACCGTAATGACTAGACCACCACGGTTCAAAACTACTCATTCGTATCCCCCAAATTTCCTCACAATGGTGCGTGGCTACCGGTCCCATACACTGGCTGAATTATCAGGAGAGAAGTTATTACGCTTCCCGCAGGAGACTTGAACCAGCATGCATCCCCTAGCCCAAGCTCGAAGCCTGATGCCTTAGACCGTACTGTGCGGGACACATTTTTCCAAATGCAAAGTTAAAAAATGACCAGCATCACTGAGAGTTTTAAAATGCCTTAAGTCCACTTTTAGATTGAAGAAATGTTCAGAAGGCACATTTGGTCAAATGTGTTTTTTGTGACTTAGGGTGTGTTTCTTCGGCATGCCTCTGTCCACACAGTGCTGTCACATTATCAGATACAAGTTTTTTGCAATGTAAATTAACAAGGTAGTAGGTCTTTCCAGTTTGGATTAGTCCCTGTGAAGCCTGTGATGGGTATGCAACTCCAATGTGTTTGCTTAAGAATTGGGAAAAATATATAATCTGAAGTCATTAAGAGAGGTTTCATTAAAGGAAAACAAGGAAAATCCATTGATGCTTGTATATATTTTTGTTAACCTGTATGCCATTTATTATCTTGCTTTGGAATACTCTCATTACGTTTACTAGACAATTTAAATTATCTTTTTTATGGAGCAGTTTTGAAATATCCATTTCGTTTTTATTCCATAATTCTTAAAACCGAGAATAATAGGGATACAATTTTCTTCGGCACAGTTTGTTACATTTAAACATGTTCCTGATTTGAGGCACGTGTGTTACGTTGAATGGAAACCAGGTGTCCAGAGTAGGTATGGATGGAAATAGGAACTCAAAACGTTTTGTCCTTTCCCTGAATCGCATACATGCAATACTTGTCGCTAGGTGTGACATTTGGGAAAATGCCTGCTTCAGAAGGAAGTACTTCTCCCCATTGTCCCAAGTCTGTTATTCATATGTGCAACAACAAAAAATATTGCTGAATATCCACCCAATAGGTGTGCATTGGTAAGTGGTACTCTGAATGTAAGGAAAAAGTCAACAGACTTTCCGCCAGTAGAGGCTCCATGCAAGCTTTACGCACACAGCCTGCAAAAATTAATTTTACCATGGCACATGTTTTATCTGTGTGTGTCTGTCATGGCAACCATTGTAACAGTCTATCATAATGCACTTTGACATGCAATGCGCCTTGTAGGAAATCACTTAAGGCTGGATGTGTACCAAGTTTACAAGCCCTCCTCTCTTTGATGTCAGCCAGTTGCTGCAATATCAAAGAGTGTGCAAATTCCTTTTTCTCCTCTAATTTCATACTACGTAGCCAAAAAGTAGACAAACATAAACGTTTTGAGTTTCTATTTCCAACTGTACCAGTTTTGGGCACTTGGATTTCATAAGAAATGAACAACATATGTTTTTAAACTGGGAACATAACTTACCTGCATGTAAAAATTGTTTAGTGTTTGTGCACGAGCACATGATCAATTGTTATTTATTTATTTTTACAAAAATTTCAGTAATTTAAAGCAATGCAAAATGCTGCATCTTGCAATTATCATATATTCTTGCACCCATGCAAGAAAATTGTTGTGTAGACCGGGTACCAAAATATCCAGGTAAATGTGTAACTGGGTATTGAATAATCGTTTATTCAAATTTATGAAGTGCATATAATTCAAATCAATATCTTTCATCCAAACATTTTTGCTGTATGAATTCTCAATACACCTGTTATCTGATGTCTTCATTTGTCCATCGGAATTATTTTTGTACATTACTCATCTGTGTTGTCGTATTACTCCTTTACAGAACCTCATGAAATCTGACATTGGGATTGTCTACTTGGTCATAGTACAAATTTCCTGCATATCATTCATCCGTGGTGCCTTTATTTTTACCATTGATTCTCCAGAAAGTTCACATCCTAACCATTTATCTGTGGAACACATATTCTACATAGTACTATTGGTTTTTTCCCCATTGGGCTCAATAAAATCATCATGAGGTCAATCGGTGAGCTACTTGAAAAGAAACAGCAGGCTCAAGTCTTGAAAGCTGGAAAACAGCATCAGTTGTTCTTGATATGCTGACTGCATTGTGCAACAGAGAGTCACTTGTAGGCCTTGACTCTCAAAGGGCTGTTGTGCCACACAGAGTTCAGTTTAGTGAACCATCAGAAATCTAGACAGAGCGGTGACGTCATGACAGAAGAGACATTGGCTCAATGGTGTTTCTCATATCTATTCTCTGTCCGCCATACCAACTGTGGTCTATTCACAACTCAGAATGGTTATTTTGACAGAATCCTGTTTTTCTGCTGGCTGCTTCGGGTAGGACTGATTTTAAAGTTGCTGCTTCTTGCCCAAGCAGTAGGCCTAATTGATTGTTTGTCCCCAATTTCCTCAGTAAGCAAATGTGACAACAGAGGGTCACTGCCATAAAGGCAGCCCCTGCACCAGATGCTAGATGGTTGTGGATGTAATTGTTATCTATATGCATTAACAGTTTTCTTACTCCACCTTGCGCACCTCTAATAAAATGGCCTCCATTGAAAACCTTTCACGAGCAGATTCAATAAGAAATGTACAGCACAAATATGGTCTGCATAGATGAATGACAGTTCGGTTTGTTGAGAATATATACAGCATGGAAGAACATCTACAGGTAATCTGTGATACAGATTATTATGCAAATATCCAGATTTTCAGTTAATTTCAAACCTGAACATCTGTCGTGATTTTGTGGTCATCAAAAGTCAAGTTATGTTCACATTATGGTGGTCTTTTTGTAAATATGAATATAGAATATTCTAAAGCAAGATGTTATTATGTTAAAGGTATGCAATTAATCATACTTGGTTTGTGTCATATATGAATTTTTTGTTGTAGTTTTATTGCTAAAATGGTTTCTACTGCAATTGATCTGTTGTAAACAAGTGCAAACACTGCAGCATTTGTTTGTTTCCTTCATACCGAAATGTTACATTCACGAAAATACTGATGAATTCATTATTGGAAAAGATACTTATAAGACAGTAATTTATGTTTTAATTTTTATTCTTACCTCTGCGTGACTGCAGTAAAAATTTGGTTTTATTAACTTTTTACACAAAGACGCACAAATTTTCCATTCGTCTGTTTTATATTTCAGGGTGTCTAGGAGCATCAAATTCCTGGAATTAAGTGTGGAATTATTGACACCAGAATTTAAACGTAAATCCTACCTGATTTTTGTTCAGTTTATTTCATGTTTGCGTACAAAGTCAGTTAAAAATATTGTACAGAAAATAATATATTTCATTGCAAGACATTTTTAGTTCCACAACAAACCAGACATGCATCTAACAAGGAAGGGGCATCACATGCAACAGATATTATCTCATTAAACACATACATAATTTTCATTATGGTTGATATGGTATTGTAGCATATGCAACTTATTTCTGAAATTATACTAACAGTAATTTTGTGCATCACAAAAAGTAGCCTTAAAATTTGGGAATTTTATACTAGAAAACTCGGACATAAATATGAAATTATCTGTCCATCAGATTTTAGTTTTGTCACAAACAAAACCGTCCATTTACTGTTCCATGCATGTCATTGTATGGAATAAATTATTTTTAATGTTGCAACACTATTCAAAGGAGTGTGCAGGAAAATTTTTGATCGGAATAGGATCACCATGGGAAAAATTCACAATTTCCTAAGTCTGGAAATTTTTGGGATGGGGAATGTTTCTGCATTTCTGGAATAAATAATTCTAACATCGAGAGTTAACCTCTTTTAAACATGATCATTTGGAATTTGCTAACTGTTCGTGATCCCAAAAAGTGGGATCATTAGTATATGTCAATTGAATGGATGTTCTTATTAGAAAATAAAACTTTTTTTAGTATTTATAGCGTTAGTTGTTTCAAACAGGAAATGTAATTCATGATACTCATTGTTCCTATTTCAGAGAATGTACACGTAGTGGCTTCTGTAACTTCATGCACTTGAAACCCATATCGCGAGAGCTGAGAAGATACTTATACAGCCGTCGTCGCAGAGGAAGAAAGTGAGTATTGAGTATTAATATATATTTTTATTTAGGGACATGACAAAGTGTTATTTTCAATGTGTGTGTATTGGCTGAAATTGGTGTATTCAAATTGACACTGAAATTGGCAATAATGCAGTCTTTAAACAGATTCCAAAAATTGAATTCCTTTTCTTTGAAATCTTAATAAAAGAGGTTGTATTGTTCATAATAATGCTGTGTTTTTGTGTAAAGCATTAACAAGTTCTCTGCCATGTCAGTCATAATGACTGAAACATGTGGCTTGTGTTGTTCCTAGAGCACCGTCAGACAATATATAACAATAATGGGCATAAGGCATGACCAACAAGGCATGGGGATGGAGTATAAATCAAAAGTGTTTTGGCTGTTCTATTTTTTACACAAAAAAAGTGAAATTTTCAAATTTGCGAAATACAAGTCCAATAACCACTTTGGTGCAGGAGGCAAGATTGGTTAAACCACCCTGACACTTAACGTGTTTAATGGATCTCTCACATTTTCTGCTTCTTTACCAGAAAAAAAGTTGAGGATATTTATAACTACATAAACATAAAAAATTGTGTAGCGTTTATATTCAAAAATGTGAAAATTCCATTGTATTTAGATTAAAAATATGCACTACTGTTCATGACCTCCCATTAACATTTTCACTTCTAGCATTTTCTCTGTGGGTGCAATCTAATCTAAGACAATTAGATCTAGTCGGCTGTTGTATGTAGGATTGTGTTTTGCTTCAAAGTTTAGTTTCATCACACACTCCAATATCTACTTAAATCACTGTGTTAAATGTTGATAATGTCCAAATTTTCAGACCTGGCTAGGTCCTTTATCATGGACAGAAAATTATTCACACTTAACCTTGAACGTCCGGATGGTCAAAATTTCGACCGCCACATGTATACCCGTTGAGGGTGGATGGTTGATATTTCAATTAACTTGCCATTTCTTGAAAACCGTACATGATATTTCATTCTTTTTTCTTTATCTTTAGTATAGGTATGAAGGTATGACATACTAGATTACAAAACAATATATCCATTGTTACTACTATTAACAAGCCAAGTTTGAAAAAGTCCACTGTTTGCCTTCATTACCGCCATATTATGGGAGAGATTTCTAAAGTGGCTATAACTATTAAACCACTGCATCTTTTGAAAAATTTAAATTCTACAAGCAAGAATGAGTAAAAAGCAACATTTTAAGCAATATCTGACAAGGATTCAGAGGGGACGCAAGGGCAAAGGCCAGATTGTCCAAATTTGCCCCAACCACATGTTACTACACAGCAGCAATTAGCATGCTATTTCTTAAACTATACACTATATTTCAGTTCTGTCTTTTTTGTTCATTAGTTCACGTCTAAAGGTATTAATTAGTCATATTACAAAACAATATATCCATTACTTACGTGAAATTTAGAAGATTTCACACTTCCGCATTGCACAATTTAATAGTTCAATCCTATTAATTTCGAAGATCCACTGTCCACTGTCAGTGACGCGATACCATCTCTGCTTCAAACGCCGTACCCTTTTGTGAATGAAGACAGTGGATCTTCAAAATTAATAGGATTGAACTATTAAATTGTGCAATGCGGAAGTGTGAAATCTTCTAAATTTCACGTAAGTAATTTTAAACCGCGTTTACCGTAACCATCATGAAATATATCCATTGTTACTATTATTAACAAGTGCAGTTTGAAAAAGCTGTTTGTTTCAGTTTTGTTTCTAAGGGATACATGTAAGATAAAAGGCTGTAACTCTTAAACCACTGCATCTTTTTGAACAATTTAAATTCTAAATATAATTTCCGAACCCCAAATTTTCAGTATTTTCTTTTCGCAAAGTTGCCGCATGTTCATTACATACATATCCTCATAGAGTAGTCTTTTGTCATGCTTCCCTCCAAATTTGGTCCATCCAGTGTTCATAGGGCCAACCCTAAAAGTGAAATTCTGGACGTTGTCCCGAACCTGGCAACACTGCTGCTTTATATAATGTAATTTTTTACTCAAGAATTATCAGTATGATTTTAATGAAACTTTGTACGATTGTAGGAATGCATCACCGCTACATACTACATTTTTCATTCACTTCTTCCTTTAACCTAATAATTGGGAGGCACAATTTGTAAATTTTACCTTTTAAAAGCCCTGTATTTAAGAAAGAAAACAAAACCAATTTCATCTGTCTATGACAGTTAGTTCTCGGGGTACGATTTTTTTGTATTTTGCAGCAAGTTTGAAAAAGCACGCACTTGAAATGGCACCGGCTCTGTTTAATAGTCAGGCACGGGAGAGGTCTGATAGCTAAAGGTTAAAGATGGGTAACGTGTAAGAATTGAGGCAGGGCCAATACGCTTACTGAAACCGATACTTGAAAATTGTAACAAATCTAAGTGGTTCAGAATATTTATAAATTTAAAAAAATAAGCTTCCCAGTGTGATTAAATCAAGAAGACTTAGGTGGGCAGGCTATGTGGCTTAAATGGGAGAGAAAACCAGAGTTTACGTTATTCTTGTAGGGAAGCCTGATGGTAAGAGACTAGTAGGTAGACTAAGATGGAGAGAGAACGTTGAGATTGACGTAAAGGAAATTGGTAGGGATGGAAAAGAGTGGATAGATCTTGCTCAGGATAGACAAATGGAAGGCTTGTATTGCTGCAACCATAAACCCTTGTGTTTAAGAAGGCTAGAGAGTTAGTTAGCTTCCCAGTAAAACTACCATAGCAATGTCAATTTTGCTTTAACGCTTAGTCGATCAGAGTCTCTCCTGCATGTTAGCCCCTTGTGGACCAGGTGCTGTTATTAAAAAAATAAAAGAAACTTAGCTCAAGAACTAATTGATGTAGAGAGGTGATTTCTTTTCTGGCATGTTAAGGCTTTAAGTGAATGTGAAATTGTTCTTGTACCTTGCAAGAATTAAAGTTAAAGGGAGAAGAAGAAGAAAATTGAAATTTTACAAAGAAATAAGTATTCAGCATATGTCTGTAATGAACACGATTCTCCAAAGTGAATGGTAAAATGTAGTACATAGCAGTAGTACATTCCTACAATCATGCAAAGTTTCATTGAAAATGAGCAGATATTTCTTGGCGAAAAAGTAATAACAATATACAGGGTAAGTCAAAATGATGGACCCGATTACAGAAATTTATTCTGTGAAATCTAATAAACATATGTTATTGTGAGACATGCGCTTCGAAAGGTAACTTTGAAAGGTTAACCACGCAGTGTTCCCACTTTCTACAGCTAGGAGTCTGCAACGAACAGGAAAATGGCGTTAACTGGAGAACAGAGATATTTCTGTGTGCTTGATTATCATGTGAACAAGTCTGTGATTAGTGTGCAACAACATTTCCGTACCAAATATCGGAAAGAACCACCTACGAGGAAGGCCATTCGTAAGTGGTATGAACATTTCAGAGATTTGGGCTGCATCTGTAAACGAAAATCGACTGGCTGTTCGTCGACTGGGGAAGAGACAGTGGAACGAGTGCGCACATGTTTCGTGCGGAGTCCACGGAAGTCCACCTACCGGGCAGCGAGAGAACTTCAACTTCCACAGAAAACTGTCTGATGGGTTCTGCGGAAACGTTTACAAATGAAACCCTACCTCTTGCAACTAGTTCAAGCCTTAAAAGACACTGATTTTGCTTTTCGTGCGTCCTTCTGTGCTGATTTCCTCGCATTAATGAAAACGGATGGGTTCTCTGAGAGGTTAATTTACAGTGATGAAGCAACTTTTCACCTTACAGGGAAAGTGAATAGACACAACGTAATGATTTGGATAACTGCTAACCCCATGAATTTGTGGAACAGGAACGCGATTCTCCCAAAGTGAATGCCTTTTGTGCCATTTCCCATGAAAAGATTTATGGGCCCTTTTTCTTCCATGAACGTACTGTGACAGGACTTGTTTTCCTTGATATGCTGCAACTATATCTCCTTCCACAGCTTGTAGAGGATACCGCAGATTTCATTCTCCAATTGGATTGCCCCTGCACATTACCGTGGCAGTGTTTGGGACCATCTCAATGGGGCATTGGAACAATGTTAGATAGGCTTGACCCCATGTGATTTCTTCATGTGGGGTTTTGTCAAGGATCATGTTTACGTACCACCACTTCCAACAACATTGGATGACCTGCGTGACCACATCACAACAGCCATTGCTGATATTGACCGCAACATGCTACGCAAGGTTTGGCAGGAGATAGACTATCGGCTTGATGTGTGCCTTGTTACGAGAGGTCCTCACATAGAATACTTGTGATTTGTTTGAAAAAAACTTTGACAGTTTACTTTTCTTAGCACATGTCTCACAATAACATTTGTTTATTATATTTCACAGAATAAATGTCTGAAATCGGGTCCATCATTTTGACTTACCCTGTATAAGTGTGGCAGTGTTGGCAACTTAGGGGTAAAAAAAATTAAAATCTGGATATTTGCTTCTAGCTTCAGCCCTATGGATGCTGGATGGACCAAATTTGCAGGGAAGCATGACAAAATACCAAGCACTTATATTAACATTAATATTAGGAGTATATTTTACTATTCTTCAAGCATATGACATGTAATGCCCATCTCAAAATTAGAAAACAAACAAGCTGAAATTATGCAACAATTTTGAAAATAGAATTGTTCTACATGTTCTTTTGTTCTCGTTATTACACAAAAGTGAAATATATCAGCCAAGAAGCGGTGGTTAAGGATAGCTCATTTATTAATATCTATCCCATAATACTGTGAGGGAAAACAGTCATTTTCGAACTCTTGTTAGTAATGGTAGCAACGGATATATTATTTTGTGATTCAAGTAAGTCATTCGTTCATATGTATACAAATGAACAAAATGGACAAAACTAAAATATCAGCTGTAGTTTTGAAGAAATGGCACGTTAATTACTGAGAAGACAGCAGTCCATTAAAGGTTTATATTTGTTTATCATGATGTTGTGTACATGTGGTGTGATCTACCAACCTTTTTGCAATTACAGTGGATTTTTACATTTTACTATTTAGTGTCAATGGTGCAAAATCTTATTAATTTTTTTCTGAATTATGCATGTTCCCTGCATTATAAGTTCTTTGGGCATAGTTCCCCAAAAACTCAAAATCGTTGTTCCACTTTACATTTCTATGAATGTTATCCCAATACAAGGACACTAACCATCATCTTCTGTGCAATTGTTGTTTTTATTGGTATTGAATAATGAAATTTAGAGTAGCATTCAGAAAATGAGCAACACTTTATACACAGTGTTATTTGGGAATTCAATACCTTTAGCTACCTCAGGGAGGGTGAGAGTGTGTATTTATTGCTTCTTTTTGGTATTCTCACATTTGAAACTAGAAATTCCTGTGAATTTGTGTATGTTTCTCGTTAAAACTCTATTGGATCTGTTGATACAAAGAAACACCATTTGCAACGATATAGAATATGCGGTTATAATATTAACTAGTGAATAAAAATATATGATCAATGTGTCTACCAGTCTGGAAAACCTAAAAAATTCAGGGAATTAATTTTTTCTGAAAATGGCAGGGAAATTTACTGTTGTTTCTGGAAAAATCCACATTTTTGTAGTAGTGCACAAAAAATAGGCTTTTGAACAAAGAAGAAAAGAACAAGCGTAAATTTTTAATTTGTTACGGTCAAACTACACTTCAGTTTGATATAGTACTGAGTATTACCAGTAGTTTCGGTAGAAATTGTACATTGAATACTCTAGGAAAAGAGGTCATGCTTTGAACTATTTCAGGGTGACCCCTACCGGGAATTATGTGTGAATTCTGCTTGAATTTTTCTTTGTAGACGTGAAAAATGACAATTTTTATTCGTCCAAATCCCATTGAATTAATACATATTTATTAATGCCCTGAGGCAAGCTTTACACAGTTCAGCTTTCATTTTTATCGAGGAAGGAAAAAAAAAGAAATAGCTGCGTGGAAAATAAAACAGCATTTTCTCAATCCATTTGGTTTGTTAGTGTCCTTTGCAGAACAATCTATCTGACATACAGGAAGATTATTGCAAGATATCTTGAAGTTGGTTAGGTAAATTTGAAATTCTTATGCAATTAGCAATTTCTCGTAGAGTACTATATCACGTAACATTTGTGATTTGTATTTGTAGATGTATTTCTAGTTTGAGTATGTGAAGTTGCAAATGTAAACTCAACATCTTACCGTTCAATTGAATTTGAATTTTTTAATATATTGGAACCACAAGGACCCTTTATATTGTTAATATATCGCGTGTGGGTGGGGTGGGGGGGGGGGGGTGAGCAGAGTATGTAAGGTTGAAATTCTTCAATTTTTGCAACGTTTACCTTGAAAACCAGGAATTATACTTGAATTTTATCATGTTCTTAGAGTAGCCACTACTACAGTAAGTTCCTAGTGACACTTATAGTTGCCACGTTCATTGGTTCCCCAGGCGGCTGCCTTTGGAACCTTACCCTGCCCGCCCCTCTCCTAATGAGCCAGGACCTCCTTATCAAGACCACCCCAACAAAGCTCCAGGCAACGCGTTGTTGCCATGCTTGAAGAGCGCGGCAGAGGAAAGTCGACGCGCTGCCCTCAAAGCATGTGACATAAATAAATAAATCGACACAGATAATTAATTATGGTGTTTCATTATTTCTGTGACACGAAAATACATCATAATAATCATCTGATTCGTCCAATCTTGCATAGCATTTTGTAACGTTTAATAAGAGAATTTAATGTGGCTTACCTTTATTCATCGTCGTCACTCTCTCCAACGTGAATGATGAATCGCTCCTGGTTACGATCAGTGTCGTGATGCATGTACTGGCTTTCAACCTTGATAACATGCTTGATGCATGACGACCATAGCTGGGAGTCAATTGTCGCTGCACCATCCCGCAATAGCTGACACACGCTAGCACTCAGTGTAGGGGTTACATTGTTTTTCCGCACGAACAATTTGAGCTGAGACCATACTAGTTCGATTGGATTCAGCACACAATGGTAAGGGGGAAGACGCAACTTCATGTCCACGTGAGTGTGCAAGCTCGTCCACTACATATCTTTTTTTATGTTTGCAGATTTAATAACATCTAATAAAACTGCTTTTATTGGAACTGGGTTTGGTATCGGGATCCTGTGCTGTTCCATGAACGATACAATATCCTGCAACTTTGTATTCATTGTTGGGATTTTGACCAATAGGCACGAATGGTAACTAGCATTATCCACGATAATGACACATTTTGTATCGATTGGCATATTTGCCAAAAGATAATTTTCGAACCAATTTTCGAAAACTTTTCCTGTCATTTCATCGTGGTTGTCCGCTTTGCAATCTCCAATGTTCTTTGCTGACAGATAGAGACAATTTGGTACCCATCCCTCACTGCCCCCAGCATGGAGCACCATAATACGTTTCCTGCTCCCTGATGGCGACTTCAAAATACAATTGCATGTACCATCGTCCCACCCCTTCTTGACTGCATCGTAGGTGTCGTACCAAGTCTCGTCCAAGTAAATGAGTTTGCAGCCTTCCGAACACAGGTCCTGTAGTCTCCGCAGGTACCAGTATCTCCAAGCAACAATTCTCGCCGATTCCATTATTACATTCTTTTTCCTTAAACGACCAAACCGAAAACCAAGTTTTTTTATTAGTTCTCGAAGCGTTTCTTCATAAGGGAAGTCCGACACACTTTTTAAAAGTTTCAATAGTTCACTCACTGTCGGTGACTGTCCTTTACTATAGAACTTGTAAATCTCGCGTCTAATAAAATCGCAAGTAAACTCGTCCACTTTGTTAAATTTTCTTCTTTTATTTCCAGGCTTCTTTGGTGTGACTGGACCTCTCCGAATCACATTTCGCACGGTTTTTCTGTCTAACTTTAATATTTTGGCTGTCTCTGCAATGGCTCCTTTTCCTAGCTTTTTCTTTTCGACATATTCGTGCACATTACATACAAATAACTGACTTTGTTTGTTCAACGTTTTGGTTTTGGTTACTTTTCTGTTCGGTGCTCCGGAAGTGCTTGGTTGAGGATTATCTTGGTTCGTTGAATGATCTGGAACTTCGGTTGTGTTCCACGGTCGCCACATGTCGATACAAACTTGTTTTCCCGTAAGATTTCTAAGATATAACAATAAACTAGAAAAAAAAATTAAAAAATACACTTTGTCAATCGAAGAATACGAACTCGCATACGCACCTCACACTGCTCTCTTGTTGCTGAGTTTGTGAATGTGAAAGGCAGCGAAGAGAAGGCCTTGGGGGGAGGAAGTGACTTGGCAACGTCCAGCCTGTTGACAGCATGCTCACCCTGCACGCGTCGCAGGATTGCAATATTCTCAAGGGTGGGAGGATCTGGTTTCCAAAGGAAACCGGCGCGCTTTGATGCCGCCTGGGGATCCAAAGAACGAGGCAAGTATACCACTTTCTTGTTGCAATTTTTTGGTTGTGTTTGTTGATATAGGGATTAATACACGTGTTACTAAATCATCTATATACAGTAGTGGCATTAATTCTGGACACTTTTAGTAAAATGTTATTTTTTAAAAAATCTCGAATGTAGGAACTATATTCTGTATAGAAATATTAAACAAGTTTAAATGACATCGTTCAGTAACTTCAATAATTGCATCTGAGTGCAGCATTGTAGTCTGATTATTATTGTTATTTTCAACCAACAGAACACTTGTGTGCGATTGTTGTATAGTAGGTCAACTTCCAACTGCTGCAAACAATGAAGCTCACACTTAACCCACAGTACAATCAGACAATACCAATAATCAGATAACAATGCTGCAGTAAGATGAAATTCTTGAAGCTACTGAACAATGTACAACAATGATGCTCCCAGTTGACCTACTATACAACAATCGCATACAAGCGTTCTGTTGGTTGAAAATAACAATAATAGACTATAATGCTGCACTCAGATGCAATTATTGAAGTTACTGAACGATGTCATTTAAACTTGTTTAATATTTCTATACAGAATATAGTTTTTACATTCGAGATTTTTAAGAAAATAACATTTTACTAAAAGTGTCCAGAATTAATGCCACTACTGTATATAAAAATGGATGTATGTGTGTTTGTTTGTTCCGGCATAACTCTCAAATGCCTGGAGCAATTTCAACCAAACTTGGTACACGTATCACTTGCAATCTGGAAATAATATTTTTGGGTAAGACACCCCTGGCACCCATAGGGTTGGGGAGGGATGGGGTGACATGTATAAATAATCCAGAACCACTGGTATTAAATTCTGCACAAACAGACATCCATGACTCTATGCAATATGCACAACGATAGTATTTCTCGGGTTGTCTAACATTCAGGCTGTGTTGCGAATGTAATCCATAGTTTTCGTGACACTCCCAAAGCCGTTCAACTCCAAGTTCATCAGCTATTGGCATGGGAGGTGAGAGGGAGTGAAAAATAAAATGCCACAAATGACCTAGATTAGTGTCGAATCCATAGTTTTCGGAGTCGCTAAGTTAATTGGTGACATTCACGATCACATTTAAAATTAGTTACATTTTACACCATAGTTAGAATTCATTATTTTCCTGACTAATACAAGATTGGGATAAATAAATACCTGGGCAATGCCAGGTAATCAGCTAGTTTTTATATATAATATATATATATATATATATATATATATATAAATTGTTAACCATTGGCCAATACGTGACAAGTATTACGTAAAAAGCCCACCACTGATTCCTTCATCTGACAGTCAATTTCTGTTCAGTTTCCTTTCTTGTTATTACTTTTAACTTAATTAAGTTGAATTCTAAGTATGGTGTTTAGCTAAAATGTAGTGACCTTCTTACAAACATGCTTAAATACATGAATTGCCATAATGACTTGGTCTGGAAAATTTTGGGTCTTGGTTTGGTAAACTTAGAAAAGCCATGGAATCTTGTTTTTGTGAAATTTTGGACACCCTGATGATTGAAGTAATTGTAAATATTTGTAATATGTAGAGTATGTAATGGTAAACCTCATTCACCTGCATAACCATGTTTTTCCTATTTGTTCCCTCACCCAAGTATCCTTCCTTTGTTTCTTGCATGAATTCTTCCCAAATATCTTAACCGGCGATGAAGAAGTACTCCATGTATTGTGTATGCAAATAAGGGTCATTCAACTGACGTTCCTGGTTTTCGTAAGTGGTAAGTCCTTGCAGCCTTTTCCTAGACTTCCCATTTATCCTGGAATCCTTTCAGAGCATGCAGACCCAAGTGACAAGCTACAAGCGGAACTTGTTCGGCCACAGTTTTGGACCCTAAATAAATTGAAACTTTGGTTCTGACGTGACATGACAAAAATTGCCCTTGTCGTATGTTGCTTGTCGTTTGTCACTTTGGTCTGGAAGTTTCATTAGATGCCTGCTTATTTTCGATGGTATTAACGTTCCAAAACAAAGGATGGAATGATTAATGAAAAAAAGAAAATTAAGTCCTCTACAAGAGGTATCTCACGACTTGAGGATTCGAAACAGTATCACCATATCTGCTGGTCACATTTGAACTGAACAAAGTGGTCATCTACTTTTAAAGTTTCATTCAGCAAGGTAAATGAGTACAAGAAGTGTGACAAAGTTAAAATCTATTTTAAAAAAAAACTGCATTAGTCATAAATAAAAACACGACCGCTCACGGTATGATCCCAAATTTCTGAATTTAAGGGAAATTTGCAATTTATGGCATTTAGAAGGGAGGGGGTGGGGTCATAAATATATTACTTATGTGATCTGGGGGATTTTGTTAATGATGTAAGTGCTGTGAGTTCAGGCACCACACTAACAATGCTCTGGTGAGTGGACTCACAGCCAATGTAATCATCTGTAGTAGTTTGTTGTGTGTAGAATCCATTTGTGTTTGTTATTGTCATTTCATTCATTCCCATCACCTCTATTAGTCAGTCACACGTGGAAGAAAAGGGACATTAAATAAACAAAATCAGTCAATCGTGGTTGGGAAGGTCAGAGTGCCAATAAATGGGAAATGAGGGCTTATAAAAAAATTACAGTACGGCATAATTTCTTTTAACTGTAATTTGAATTTAAAATCTAATTGATAATTATAAAAAAACATTTTACATTTTGTATATTAGGGAGCATTTCTTGCACTTTTATTATTGCAAAGAAAAAGTTATATTTACAAAATATTTTTGTTAAAAGCAACTTTCTGATGCAATATTTTGGACCCTAAATTTTGCATTTCTGAGACTATGTTATGTAGGAACAGTTGAAAATAAAAATATAAAAGTAAATGAGAAACGAACAAAATTATAGACTTACAATAATACTATGTACGAATGAGAAAAAAAATGTTTTGTAGATACACGAAATATAAAGTACCATCGTGAAATTTACGAGGGGTTACTGAACACATTCCTCCCTCCCAGTAAGGGTTAGTGTTCTGAGTTTAAAGAATTTGCATGTGGGTGATTTGTAATGAGTGACATTAGTTCTTCGGCACCTTGCCTTTTATTGAAAATGTCTCGTTTCATAAAAAAACACTTTGATATCCCAAATTCTACGACTTGGTTCTGCTCAAAATTACTAGAATATTCAAGTGAATCTCCATGTAGTTAACCTTTAAAGCTGTCTAAATATCTGTGATCGGAAATACTTTTATAGCACCACAGATCTACAAAGGTTGATTCACTTCCTTCTGGACAATTTTAAGGGCTCACTGGACAATTTTAAGGGTTCACTCACTTAATGTTTCTGGCAGTGTCCTTATTTGAAGGTGCTCTGGGGTTCACCCAGCCACTAATGAATGGGTGGGTATCTGGGATCAAAACTTGAAGGAGGCAAAGGTGGTTGGAGCATCCGTGTTGATCACATTGCCTCCACAAAGGGCTGAAATTGTGAATGTGCAAGGATAGCTTTACTGTTTTTTTTTTTTGCATTAACCATCTGACTGACTGTTTCTCCTCACACCGATGATGCTATGAAATTAGCAAAAATTTTGAATTTTTCTACTGTCCGGTGAGTGTTTCCTTTTACCTTCTTTGATTTTTACTTAGCCCTTTTGGCCCTCCTTGCTTTTATCCTATATATATATATATACATACACAGGTACACACACTCACGCACAAACATTATGTTTGCATGATTTCACAATCATTTGCCATTTTCTTTACAGGTCACGATCTCGCAGTAAGAGCAGAACCAGATTCCGCTCCCGTTCAAAGGAACGGCGCTCAAGATCAAGAGAGAGGAGATCTCGTTCCAGAGAGCAGCGTAATGCAAGGTCTCGCTCGAGGGAGCGCCGCAAGCCGAGAAACAGCAGGGAACGATCACGATCCCGTGACAAAGACAGAGAACGTGAAGGAAGGTCTGGCCGTTACTAGGAGACGATTTTGGGATCTTTTGGAACGGGAATTCAGAAGCATTCTAATCTGTGCACTCAAAATTCCTGAGAAGGTGTCTGCTGATTCAGATTTTACATAACTTCACTGGTAGTTTCATATCAGAGATAATTTTGGACTGCATTTTTACTCTTCAGTGCACAGTGAATGCTGTTCATGTTATGTATGATTGTACATTTCTGTGAAACTTGTCAAACTTCTCCAATTTTGTTTACTTTTGTGAGCTGCCATATAGTTACATCAATTAATCATCATTTTAATTGTATTGGGGTCTTTAGACAGAAGTTGATGTGAGAATCTATTGGCTATAATAAATATTAATTTCCAGGAACATGAAGTATGGTTTGTTGTAAGTAGGATCGTATGTAAAATGATAATGATGACATGTGGTCCGAAATATACGACGACCACAGTGGACAGCTACATTTACTTTGTTTTATAATTAGGTTTTTTTCCTGTACTTTTCAAATATCAAAAGATTCAATGGCGTTTCATGCACAAAAATTTTATTTGTTAACCAACTGATGCTTTCTTCGTTCACATGCCGTATTGACATTGTATTTACAACTTTGAACTTAAAATTTATATCTACGTAATATTCGTAGCATCAAGCCAAGTTAAATATGTGTAAAAATGTTTTAATTATGTTAATACGTGTGCAAGTTATGAACTGTCAAGACTCACGTGTTCATCCTTTTCTTTCTGTTGCATGTTCTGGACATTTTTCCACACCAATAATGTTTTAAGTGACATGATAAATCACTTTTTGGGGCTGAAGTGGCTACTGAATATGGTAGTGTATGTCTACATCTTGTCAGAATCTTAATTTTGATGTGCTATAGAATTGGTAACAAATATAAATGTGACAGAGATAATTGGCTGCACAGTATTAATTTGTAATTGTTAGAAGTTTATATAATTTCTTCATTATATATTTTTTGACTTGTAAGCACTGATAATATTATCAGATATGTTGTGATGGTGTAGACACATGATCATCATACATACAGCTGTAAAAATGAATTATCCATCAATAAATATAATTTTTTTTTCAGATAGAATGTCTAACTATTGTTAATATATTCATGTTTAAAAATACCCTTTGTTATTCTAGGTTATTTAACTGGTATATATTTTTTTCTTACACTGCATACTTGAGTGGAAGGAACAAAAATTATGTTCATTTGTGATAATTGAAGCTGCAGTATTTGTTTTTAATTGTTAGAAGTAGCTGCATCTATGGCCAAGTACAGGGTGGCCACGAAGTAGGCATACCCGTGGTTTTTCGTCGAAAAGTATGTTTAATTGTTGATTTGCAATCGTTTGACCATGATTAAATACATGAAACTTGATTTGAAGTGCAAGTCATACTGTCCTTGTCACGTTAATGAACACTCTGATGCTGATAGGACATGACGCCTGAATATCTCCACAAAACATCTGCCAGGACATGGCGTAGAATTCAGCTGTGCTACGATCATGATGGTCTCCATACCGATGTCCTGGATAAGTGAACTATCAGGTATGTGATCGCATAACCACCATAACAACATTAACCACTGTAGTATCGGAAACAAAGGGGGGGGGGGGGTATGCCCACTTTGTGACCACCCTGTACATTAACCTTTATCCCACCCCATTGTATTGTGCTACAAATGAGCAGGATATATATATACACACTGAAGTGCCAAAAGTCATGGGTGCCTACCTAATAACAAATGGAACCCCCTCGAGAACGGCGAAGTGGAGCAATTTGACGTGGCAAGGACGCAACAAGTTGCTGGTATTCCGCTGGAGGGATGTGCAGCCATACAGTCTTGATTGCCGTCCACAATTTGGTCATTGTTGCAGGTGGAGGATCCTGGGCACGAATAGTGCGTTTGATAACATCCCACATGTGCTCGATAGGGTTCATGTCCTGCAATCGAGGAGGCCAATTCATGCGTTGGAAATTTCCAGAATGTTCCTCAAACCAGTCGTGCACCATTGCGGCCTGGTGACATGGCGCATTGTCATCCTGGAAAATCCCATTGTTGGCAGGGTACATGAAGTCCATAAAGAGTCTGAGATGGTCACCAAGCAGCTGAACATAGTGATGAGCGTTCATTGTCTGGTTCACAAGGACCAGAGGACCCAAACCATGCCAAGTAAACATACCCCACACCATGACTCAGCCACCACCACCAAGTTGTTGACAACTTGGGTCCATGGGGTCTGTGCCACACCCGGACCCTACCATCCGCACGTACCAATTGGAAACGGGACTCATCTGACCACGCTACACGTTGCCAGTCCTCTAAGACCAATGTACCTGTTCCAGATGAAATGTGCATCGCAGTCGCCGATGGACAGCGGTTAGTAGCAGCACACGTGTCTGTCTTTGGCTGCGATACCCCGTGGAGACCAAATTCCGTTGCACTGACCTCTGAGACACGTTCCTGGGACATCCTGCATTGATTCCGGCTGTCAAATCACGCACTGTTGCTTGTCTGTTGCCTGGACGAGTCTGCCCAGTCGTCGCCGGTCACAGTCATTCATCACTCATGGGCAGCCACTGCCTTGTCCCTGATGGGTCGTAATGACTCCAATGCGGTACTCACGGTCCACCCTTGACACTGTGGGGCGAGAAAAGTTCAGTGTCGCATGCCCCATTCGTCTAGCACCAACTATCATCCTGCACTCAAACGCCGAAAATTCCCGTCGGGTTGGTATTTCAGTTCGGTCTTTCATTTGAATACATAATGAGGGTATGACATGCTTGAATCACAAAACATGATAGTTTTATGACATACTTGAATCACAAAACATGATAGTTATTTCTATTTTAATAAATGCAATTTGAAAATGTGTATTTTTTCTGTTCCAACATTATGGGATATAACTTACACATGGGGTTATTAGTTTTTAATCACAGCTTTTTGCTGTTATATTTTATTTTTACATGTAATAATGAAAACACGAGAACTTGTTCACAATGTATGACAATTGGAGGTCAAGCAGGAAACGTCCACTTTTCAAATTACCCAAAAATTAGTTTTCTAAAATTTCCATTAAGAAAAAAAGGGTTGAGCATTAAATCGTCTCAAAGTGGTTTTTGTAATGTTTCCTTGCAAATTTGGTTTATCCAACATCCACAGAAAGCAATTTTCTAATTTTTTTTGTAAGCTGGCAACACTTCTTTTCTTATACATTATCCCCCCAACCACACACAACAAATAACAGTGTTTTTTCATTGCAACTTTGCATGGTTATAGGAATCTACCATCATTCACTTTGGTTTATTGTGCAGGCCACGGAAGTGCACTGAATATGAATTTTTGTGTAAAATTTCAATTTTATTCTTCCTTTAGTTTTCGTTATTGGATTACCTAGTGGTGTTTACTGCTGATTGAACCCTGAATTGTGTGAATTAATTCACGTACAGTAGTGGGTGCTTTTAACCACTTTTTTAAAGTATTGAACATGAATGGCCTAACTAGCATTGCATAACAGCTTACTTCACATTGAAAAAAATATTTTGTGTGTGTGCATGTGTCTGCACAGTTTTCAAGATGTCATAAGGAAGTCCAAGTTTGCAAGTAAGCTGTCCCCCCCTCATGCACACACAGATGCATATTGTACATGTAAGTGGTCGGTCACATGGTATGGGAAAAAGTATTGACACAAGTTATTTATGCTGTCTGTAGGAAACCTTTCTTACTGAAGCTGCACTTGTACTTTGGAAAGAAACTTATGGAAATAAAGGCAATGTTTAGTATCAAAAGTGATATTTACAAGCTACATAAGTCAGTTGTGATCCAAGGAAATCAATTTGACAAGTACATCGTTCAGTGTATTGCCAATAACAGTGCATAGTTTGCTGTAGAAGCAGCTTTGTCCATATATTATTGGTAAAGAAAAAATATCCAAAATTGTCAATTCACATTCTAGTCGGTAATATGTGGCACACTGAAATAGTTTCCACACCACACAACCATATGCACTTGCCAGTATTTTGGTCAACGTAGGTCGTTATTTCTATTTGATACTGTATTGCATATAAGATAATCTTGTATGTGTAGTTTGTTTTCAGCCACATTCTGTCTGCATTACTATTATAATCTGCATATTAAAACTTCTTATTACAAAGAGATTAACTTGAGCAAATCAGTGTTTGTTTTATATTGACTTCACACCCTCTATCAGACCTGTAAGCTGTACCCAGGATTTTTTTGGGGGGGAGGAAGGGGAGCAAACCTGGAAATTTTGAGCAATTTTTTTCTATTATTTTACTTAGCTTTTATACAGGGCATGAAATCATTGAAGAGTCAGGGGGAGATCTTAATTTACACACACACTAGGTACATATTATTTAATTATTATATATGTATTATGTTATATATAGAAATCAGTTATTAAATACACACACACACACATATATATATATATATATATATATATATATATATATATATATATACTAAATATAGCTATATAAAGGAATTCATTTGTTACTTTTATATATATATCAAACATTTATACAGTAACAAACTAATTCCTTTACCAACTTGTTAAAATGTCAAATTGATAATGGTTGAAATGGTATTATTATCAAAGGCTATACACCAATAGACTAAGCTTTTTCCTGTTCCACAAATACAGGGGTGCCAACTTGTCAAAATTATTGGGTGGGCTCTGATCACTGAAATAAATTAATGAATGACTCCCTCCCTACCTTTTTTAAGTTTTGGCCTCAGTGTTCTTAATCTCGTAAACACCCATGAATTACTCAAAAAAATTAAAATTTTCATTTACAGTTCGAATGCAAAATGTCAATTGTTCACGGATGGATATGTCAAGTTTCGTCAACCATAATAACAAAATATTCCCGACTTTTAATATCTGCTACCAAGGAGCGCAATACAGGTCTCCCTAGGCACACCCTAATGGGCTGCTTTATCAAAGAGAATTAAAGACAGATATTTCAATGAGAGAGAAAATAAGCGGCAGTTTGTAAGAAGTTGAAAATGTCATTACTTGGTACAAACGTGTGCATTATCGCTGATGAAACGAGTGTGTATAGATTTTCGATTGTTTTATGTCATTGGAGAAAAGATATTTACTGCATTCTACTCTGTACTGCAGCACCTTTCTTCTATACCTGTCACAAGCTGCACGTGTGAGAGAGCTTTCTCCAAGCTTTCCCAAGTTAAAACTAAATTAAGAGCAACTCGGAAGCAGGATAGATTGGAAGTCCTCCTCTTGCTATTTGTGCATAGGCGCAGACTCCATGGGGCTTGTTATTGATGTGGGGGCAGAGCCCCCCAAAATAATTTTGCTTAAGAGAATCTAATGTATTATTTTGCTTCTCTTGTAAAGTTTACTCTAAATTGTGCCACATGAAATTAACTTTAAATACACATTTGAAATGTTGGGGGCTGAGACCGCTAAACCATCAACTTTGGGGGGAGGGGGCTATGACCTGAGACATCAAAACACCTGACTTATTACTATATACTAAGTATATAATTATGAGTATTGTTAACATTTTTACTAAAAAGAGTTTAAAAATAAGATGTGCATGAACTAGGAGAGTGGATGGGACGTTCGGGCTACAAATGGCTCTCGCATGACATTCAGAACGAGATCTTTGATATATTAGGGAGATCTGTATTGCGCTCCTTGGTAGCAGATATTAAAAGTGGGAATATTTTGCTGTTATGGTTGACGAAACTTGACATATCCATCCGTGAACAATTGACATTTTGCATTCGAACTGTAAATGAAAACTTTAATATTTTTGAGGAATTCATGGGCGTTTACGAGATTCCGAACACTGAGGCCAAAACTTAAAAAAGGTAGGGAGGGAGTCATTCATTAATTTATTTCGGTGATCAGAGCCCACCCAATAATTTTGACAAGTTGGCGCCCCTGTATTTGTGGAACAGGAAAAAGTTTAGTCTATTGGTGTAAATGAAGTTATTGATGAGTTTAAGAACATTGTACCTTTTGACAGACGTCTCTCATTATAGATGACGTGTATTTTGATGTATTTGTTTGTAACATTTATGAACATTTTGTGTGTGTGTAATTTCTATGCAATTTGATTTTTTTCTACTACATATATTCAGAAATTTTCAACACTGCTATTTAGTGAATTTATATTCCTTTACAAACATCAGTGCAGTTAAAGAGCCAAGTGATTGTGTTGCAAAATATGCTATTAAAAAGGTACAAGACCTCATATATTTTCTTTGTGCACACCCAAATATAAAGTTCTAGCTACGCCTATGATTATTATGTTTAAATTTTTCTTCTTATTAATAATTATAAATCAATTATATTTCATACTTTTTTGTTTTACTTGTATTGTGGAAATATTTTTATTGCTGTAGATCTGTCCATGGGCTCTTGATAGAGATTGAGAAAGAGACAGAAAGCATTCAGTTACTCACGAACACACAGGACAGACATTATCCATCATTATTTGTCTGAATATTTTCCTTAGTGAAAAAAAAGTATTAAATATATTTGAATTCCAAATTAACTGCTTATCTTTGTTCTCATAACAAAAAGAACACAGCATAATTGTGCACTCTGCTAACCACTCTGCCACTGATGTCAGGGTGAAACAAAAATATGATCATAAATGGTGTTGGAATTGAATTTTTGTTTTAGTCCATTATATGCACATGCACTATGCCATCGGGGAGGTAAATGCTGTTGGAGTATTAGATGTGGCATCAATGTTGTTATAGTATGGTAGCTAGAGCTAATGTACAATTATAGAGTTGCAATGTTATCGTTCAGGGTGACCAAAAAATTCAACTCGCTAGCCAATCAATCAGCAACACACTTGCTTACAGACAAATGCCGTTACACAGAGTACATCGTGCTTATTTTTTTACATTCAATTCTAAGTAGTATTCGAATAGTACTGTATTTCGCAAATACACAATATTTTTCAATATCCTGTAATTTTCTTTTACCAGTACCACCGAACAGCCATGATAAATCTATGTTTAGAATATAATATATTTATAAATTAACCAAAAAGAAAGGGACATTTGCATATGACGACTGCAGTTCGAAAAAAGCCAGGACATGATTAAAAAGAGCAGATTGTTCCGGCTAAATTGGGTCGTTGGTCGACTTGCAACAATGATTGTAAGACTAAAATTACCAAATATTGCAGACTGCAACCATCTAGAGTTTTCTCCACAAACAACACATTCATTTATGCAAGGACAAGATCGAAAATCTTAAAAATTGTCAATGTGTTATTTTCGTAGGTTTTTATAGGTTCATATTACATTTAAAGGCTCGAGGGGGGCATGGCCCCTGTGCCCCCCCCCCTTGCATGGGTGCGGGCCTGCCCTGTATATACCCACGTTACAATTGTTTTTATTGTATCAAAGCAAGCAAAACATCCACTTTTGACATGGAGTTTAAATAAATCTTAACTTTGTGCACAATTGACCTGGCGACTTTTCAAGAACCACTTGATCCAGAGTTCGAATTAGAATTACAAAAAGCCCACTGTGTGAGATTTCTTTAGATGAAGGGAAAAAGTTTGCTAAAATGGGGATTTTTCCCTTGCAAAGGGAAATTATATTCTTAGATTCTGGCAACATTGGTTCTGACGGGATAATACAAGTGTTCAAGTGCTGATTCGATATACAGTAGACTCGCGATTAACCTAGGCTCCGGGTTTCCACCGAGGGAATGGTTGGAAAACATCGCGCTTCATAACGAACCCCCTGTTTATTTACTAGTAACTTGGAATCAAGTCACCGTCCGCGCTGCACGTGTTCGTTACATTGTCGGTGTATCCGATTGTTACCAATGGTGTTTAAGTCTGCGTATGCCTATTCTAAGCGGAAAAAGTAATCTCATTTATGTTGTAGTGGGATCCATAAGTATTACCGTGCAAATTGTCCATGACTATTTTCATTAATTTTTTATTACATCCTATGTGTTTTTAAGCCATGGATTTTTATGTATGCTGGTGCAGAAGTTGTTCACATTTTGTTTTGAGTTTTCTTTTAATACTTGAAGCTCTTATTGGGTCAAATAAAGTCCATGAACATGGTTATGGACAATTTGCACGGTAATACTCATGGATCCCACTGTACTAGTAATAAATAATTACTATACAGTTTTAAGTGTTGTTTTGTCATTTACGACCTATTAGCACATTATCTCCGTATTGTCCGAGTTTTTCCGTATCCGAGGTAATCTCGGTCCCAATTAGCTCGGATAATCGCGAGTCTACTGTAGTAATATGATTTTTTATTATTGGGTTTATTTTTAGTGAGTAAATATAAGTGTGCAGAAACATTTAATATTGTTTGTGGAAATACGTTAAACCATCATCTTGTGATATTGTTAGCATACATTTTCAAGTGAACGTAAATCGACATTGAATTAATTTACCTGGAAGAAATTGTGCATGAATGCGTGTGTGTCTTTAAACTACGAATAATCACAAGTCCAAAAACATTAAAGGTTAGTTAGTTATTCTGTAATTGTAAGTTATCAATATTAAACAATACATATATTGTTAGTTATTATCGAGTTTGGGAACGGAAGAAAAGAGACGTGTGTACAGGCACGTATCCAGAAATTCTTTTCGGGGGGGGGGGGGGCTAAACATTTTTTTTTTTTTTACAGGGGTATAGATAGAATCTCGCAAGCTTTAAGGTCGATGGTGGCGATTCAGTTCCAAAGCGGTGGGGGGAGGGGGCAAGAAAAGTTTACTTTCTCTTGGTAGACAAAGGTTAGCATTAAAAAGCCATAGTGTGGGGCCAAAAATGGAGAGCAACTGTCTCCTAAATCTGCCACTGTTTAAGCTGCTCTTTTTTATTTCTTTCAGAACGTGATATCGGGACATTTTTTATCACTCGACTCCTCTCAATGTACGAACGTTGTGTTTGTGCCGAAACAATCTTAGTATGTGTATGTGTCCGTTTCACAAAGCTGTTATGCAATGGACAATCTATTCGAATGTTTTGATTTGATTTGATTTATTTTATTTTACTTCGCGTTTTGTGCCTCTTGGCTAATTTTCGAAGATGGGGATGAGTGATGAAATTGATGAATGGACATTCACAAACAACCATTCCCGAGCGGGATTCGAAGCCGGGACCCTTGACGTCGCAGCGCGATGTGCTGACCACTCAGCCTCAGGGTCCGGCCCATTCGAATGTGTCCTCCCAGGTTTGGATATGATCCTTTATGGTGTTGTCCCCTGCCTTCGAAACGTAACCTTAACAAAAATCCTAATTTTCCATCCTTGTGACTTGGATCTTCAAGATTTAGGAACAATTCAGACCGAAGGCGCACACACGTCGTTTGCAATGAGTGACCCAATCAACAGAAACTTTTCACACCGTAGCGGCACGACAGGCTGCACAAGCCTGTGTTCGATTTGTGAAATCCGAAGCTTGTAGCTTCGGTGTGAAACCTGGTGGGTCAATCTCATTGTCACCTTCAAACGGCAGCTCGTGTTGACCACAGAAGAAAAATATCTTGTCAACCGGTGGGAATTTCCCTTACTTTTATTCTATCTCCTTTTTCTGTGCTTGTTAATTAAACAGGCAACATCTTACGGTTGGGCATACACAAGAGATGTGCCATGCAGAAATTTTAGCGGAAAATGCAGGCTCCACCAGGCATACTGTGCCATTGCTCTACGTCTACAGCGACAGCAAAAGATCAAGCGAAGGTAGAACAAAGAATGACACGGTATATGCCCGAGACCCTGGTTTTTGAGTCATGGTCGAGCTTGCTTTCTCCGCTAAAATTTCCACATATGCACCATATTCTTGCTTTCTCTTCTCGACATTCATAAAATTTTCGGCCTTTATGGCTGACCCTTTGTGGTAGTTAGTGTTTGAGTGTTTTTCCAAAACAGTTGACTTAAAAGTCCTTTTTTAACCCACGAAACTCTCGGACTGCATACAGGAAACTTGGTCTGGTCACTAATAAACCGTCACTCAAAACTTAGATTTTCAGTCGAACTGTGCAGCTTGTTTCCTTTTTTTTTTTTTTTTTATAAAAATGATGCTCGAATGCCCGTTACTGCTGAAATATTTACTTTAGAGACCTTCGATCTCTTCGGGTCATGACCCGAAACTAGCACTACACTGTCGGCAATGTCTTCAGCTTTGGACCCAAACTTGTAATAGTGGTCAACTTCAGCAGTTTCCAGCAAAACGTGTCACTAGTTCTCTCCCCCCCCCCCCCCCAATCTCTACATCTTATAAAACTGTCAATGGACACTGACTGATCACTAATCAACTGTCACACTTACTCCTGAAGTCTTATTGAATGATTCTGTTGTATAGACCAACCGTGAAATTGAATCCGCGAATTTATATCCAATAACAGGATTATCCCTCAGGGTTCTAGAACATTCTCCGCTTTTCCTCGATAATTATATCTCTCTTTAAATTATAATCACAATATTTTATTTCACGCACACAAGCCAAAAACCTCATTTTATCTAGTGTAAATCAAAATATTTCGGAGGGGGCTCGAGCCCCCTTAACCCCCCTCTGGATACGTGCCTGTGTGTGTATACATTTCGAATGGAAAGAGTGCAACAGGAGCTGCAGGTATGTTCGTACTGCAGGTTTACACTTTGCTCGGCCTGTCAAGCATCACACTCACACAGGATCGTTAACTTCGTAATTTTTATTGCTACACGATTGTCAACGTCAAAGTTTGTTAGCAGGTGATACTGAGATTGGTTGTCTAGATAATAGCAGGAGTATTATTTCTTAAAATATTCACAGGAACCGGGTTTCAAACCCACGAACAGGACGCGATTTCTCCGTTTACTTATGCAAGATGCCCTGTTCTGCATATCTCTTTAATTTTCATTGGTCTCATAGTTTACGTTTATTGAGGGTTTATTTTAGTTCACACTACTAGATTAGTGAAAATCATATTTTGTGGATACACTTTTGCTCGTGCTCTTATTGCTCCACTTCGAAAATTTCGTATTTGCTTTCTGGTATTGATAAACAGATGGCACCACAGGTTAAAGCACTGATGTGCTGAAGCGCAGAGATACTCTTTGACGCCCATAGATGTCACCACTGTTCTTGTAAGCTAAAAATGAGAGCTTACTTTTATCTCGCAATGTGACCAGTAGTTTATCGATGATATTGTAACATTGAATCGGTAATGAAGTCACGTGTTAGTTAGGCCTTCATTATAAAATCTTCAATTAGTTTTCGTCAAGTTAAATCACTCGCATTAATATCATTTGGTAGCCTATACAAATTATCTGTAAACTCAAAAAACAAGAAGTGAATTGTGGGGTTATCTAACAATTGATTTGGTCGATGCATATTTTGAATCACATATAAACGTATTGGAATACGTTTATCTGTGATTTGAATATTTCGTAATCGTTCGTGACTGACGGCGATAGAGAATTCGATAATGTTCGATTATGTTATGCCGGGGAGAAAATTCTCCAGCATAGCTGTATTTCTGAATTCTGAAAGTATTTTATTTACACTAGCGCAGCGGTGTAAATGTGTAAATAATCACAAAACCTTTAGCATAGTATTTAAACAGAACACTCCGGCATTTATTGTCTTGGAAACTAATCAGGCTGTTTGGTGTCTTTACTTATACTGTACCACGCAGACATTCTTGACTGCAAGAAAATATAAAGTAAGAATAGGTCTGAAATAGTTTGTGAAGAGTTCGAAACCACACCAACCAAGTGTCGTGGGTTTGAATCTCTGGAATTGCAGGGTGAGAGTCCGAATCATAAAGAAAATCAAAAAAATCAGATGACTTCAAATCAATTACATCATTACACCTATTACAGAACGCAAAAAAATAAATTTAAACAAGGGTAATTTCGGTTGTTTACAAACCAATAGGCGATTCTGGAAGTATTTTGAATGCTGATCACGCACATGACATACATTTCTTCCCATCACGTCAGGATTTTCCCCTAGAACAGGATTTTTCGCCACGTCATCAAGTTCAATCAACAACCCACTACATTATAACATTGAGTTTTGGACATTTTGTGAAGGAAATGTTTATGAGGGATTTCGAAAATGGAATTTGTGTAATCAAAGTTTACAATTTTCATGTCAATGTGTCTTGTGAAGATAGAAGGTGGATTAAAAGCTTACTATTCCATGTGCATTTATAGTTCAATTCCCAAAGTTGGAGGATTTGTATTCTTTCTAGAAAACCAATTTTACCATCATCTAAACAGAGCCATCTATTGAGGAAATGATGGAACTACACATTTTATTGTGAAATGAAGGCAGTTAATATATTGCTATTTTCTGAAAGAACTAGACGTGATGGGTAAAAAAATGGATTTCATTTTTGGAATCAGCATGCTGAAATTATTCAGAGACAACAGTCATATGTGAGTCATCCCATCCCATGCAGACCTGTGATAATTTCATTAATCAATAATAATCATCCGCTCATCCCCATCGCCGCGGTTAACTCACAGGTAGAAAAAACGACGTTAAGTAGTCAAAATTCGGGTTCGATACCCAGTGGGGTACATACTAGTGGTTTGGATCCCACTTTTAAATGTATGTCCAGTGTCGATTAGCCTATCTGTGCTGCATAGACTGTGCATAATGTGAAATTAAAAAAAAAAAAAACACCTTAAATCAATTGATAAATCAACCAATCTGTCCCCCAAGTTTGTGTGAAGGTAAATACTCGTACAAGTGTAGATAAAGTATTTTATTATTTTTTTAAAAAGGTTAGTTATTATATTATCCAAGTTCAACTAATTTTACTCCTCCCTCCCCCCCAAAATGTATAATGAACACATCTGGACCAGGTCGAAATTTGTATATGTGGAAGTCCGGGTCTAAGATCATGCAGTATTGAGCTCCCCCGCCCCTAAATACAATTTCAATTATAACAAACTATGTCAGATGGTTAGTTATTATTATATATTTTTGTTGCATTCCACTCATTTTATTTTCATTTTGTGACCCTTTTCAAAACTAATTTTTCGCCAGTGGGAGCCCGGGGGCGTATTACCAAACTCTATAATGTTTAATGTTGTAGAAATCCCAGCTTCTTGTTGGTATCATTCCGGAAGTTAATGCGATTCGTCAAACATTTGGAAGCAATACAGGCCAAAACTTAGGATGCAACTTGTTGCCGAAAGATTTACAAACTCTTTCCCTGCTTCACGTTTTTTCGATGCCTCAAGAAGACTTGTTTCCGTCTAGTTCTAAAGAGAAATATTCTATTGATTGATTGATTTGGTTTATTTTACTTCTCTTTTCTGCCACTTTTGACTAATCGCGAAGATGAGGATGAGTGATGATATGATGAAATTGATGGAAACTCACAATGAACATCTATGCCCAAGTCGGGATTCGAACCCTGGATTCCTGCGTCGTGGCTCGCTGTTCTAACCCTCTGTCGCGGAGGTCGGCTGTAAATATTATATTAATTTCTCAAAATTATCATTTTTCGTAGCGCTAAAGTTAAGTTTCCACAAACAGAAAAATACCTTAAAGGAACACTGCATAATTCAACGCATTCACTTCCGAAATGACCATCAATAAGAAGCCACTTATCGTTGGTGATCCTGCAGCTACTCGGTCTGGGTTGTAGCTAGGGCTCGAATGCCCGGTCGCCAGGACGCCATGGCGACTAAAAATTTCAGCCTGGCGACTGTGATCTTTTGCTGTAATATGTACGAAATTTTGATGTTGTGAACATTCCATAGAGTCAGTAACAATTCCTTACCCTTTGTCCCCCAACACCCCATTCCCTGCTTTATCAAATAATTTAGCGATGTTTTGAATACCGTGATGGTCAGCATCTTATACAGAGTGTTTCCAAAGTTGCACAACCCAAACTTCGGAAATGCATATCATGAAAACCGTAAGAGATATTTACACCGGGTTTTCTGCATTATAAAGCCTCATCCATTGATATATTTTTCAATGCTTAAAATTATCAGTTCACTCCGTACAGAAAATTATATAAATTAATAACTGACGGAAAGCAGCATTCAATTTTTCCCAGAATTGAACTTCTGAGTAAGAAAAATATGTAAGAAATTATCGAAGGGTCATAATTAGACATTTGATGACTAATGCCATGTCAGTCTGTCATTTGCGACCAATATTGGTCACGTGCAACATTTGATAAATTTTTGACTGGCGATTTTATGGGTTGAGTGAAAAGTGCCATTCTTGGGACATATATCCGTATATGGCAACACTAGCAGGTCGAAATATTGACAAGTCTCATGCAACATGTGTAAGTATTGGCTATGCATTTACGTGAAAAATCAAGATTTTGTGCAGGAATTGGACTCTTGAGAGAATCCTAGGCTGTCCCTGGTTACATTGAATTATCTTCGCTCACTTTCGCCGCTACTGTGCCTTTTTTTTTAAAATTGATTCAGCATGGCGTATTCATTGGAGTAGCGCGTGTGCATTGCTGAAGAGTATTTTAGTACTCATTCTTACACTCATGTGCAAGAGGTTTTCCAATAAAAATTCCCTGCTGTACCTCACAAAGCAACTGTTTTACAACCAGTCGAACACCAACAAATGATCCCACACAGGGGCGCCGACTTGTCAAAATTATTGGGGGGGCTCTGATCACTGAAATAAATTAATGATTGACTCACTCTCTCCCTTTTTTAAGTTTTTATCTCAGTGTTCGGAATCACGTAAAAGCCCATGAATTCCTCAAAAATATCAAAATTTTTATTCACAGTTCTAATGCAGAATATTAATATTGTCCACGAATGGATATTTCACAAGTTTCGTCAACCATAATAGCAAAATATTCCCGACTTTTAATATCAGCTACCACGGAGCGCAAAACAGATCTCCCTAATATATCAATGATCTCGTTCTGAATGTCATGTGAGAGCCATTTGTAGCCCAAAAGTCTCATCCACTACCCTAGTTCATGCACATCGTCTTTTGAAACTCCTTTTAGTAAAAATTTTAACAATACTCATAATTACATACTTAGTATATAGTAATAAGTCATGTGTTTTGCTGTCTCTGGTCATAGTCCCCCCCCCCAAAGTTGATGGTTTATCAGTCTCAGCCTCCCCCCCCAAAGTTGATGGTTAATCAGTCTCAGCCTCCCCCCCCCAAAGTTGATGGTTTAGCGTTCTCAGCCCCCCAAATTGATGGTCTAGAACATTTCAAATGTGTATTTAAAGTTAAGTTCATGTGGCACAATTCTGAGTAAGGTTTACAAGAGAAGTAAAATAATACATTAGATCCTCTAAAGCAAAATTATTTGGGAGCTCTGCCCCCACATCGTTAACATTGGGGGTGCTCGACCCCCCCCCCCCCAAGCCCCATGGAGTCGGCGCCTATGATCCCACAAATTGTTGGCATTTATTGTTGGAAATCAGTTCTCAGATGTTTTCAGCAATTAACAATGTTTTTAAAAATAATGTAACTTTGAAAATGTATATCATGAAAATCGTAAGAGATATTTACACCGGTTTTTCTGCACTAAACTAATCCTGTAGGCTAACAGTGGGTTCATAAATTTATGTTAGCGTTTATCTAAATAAAAGCACTGGTTGTAGCCCCCCACTCCACCCCCAAATCCGGGTAGAACAATGATTGCCTAGCTGCCGTGAGAAGTGTTGTATAACTCTCTTACGTGAAACATGAACGTGTCTCAATTGACACAGACAAAGGTTGTGAAACGGTTATTTTTTTCGATTAGAAAAGTATTATAAAATTCTTCCTCACGTTGTTCTTACAGCGAGGCACCGAGAACACTTTTTCCCACGACAACGAAACATTTCGATGTTTCATATGTGAAAAGTGACCTACAAATATTTAGCCTGGTCTCAAGGTCTTTTGTACGACCACCCACAAATCAAATCGTGACAGCCACCCGCCTTCCACCTCAGAAACGAAGGGAATCAATCTGGAAGCTTAATATATTATGCTGTAACTGCGAACGAAAACCGAGCCGATCTTTTTTTCCTACATTTTAACGAGGTTATTGTGGTAAATATCATTATATTCCTCCGGTCAGCTAAGAATAGGAATGAAAGATAAAAATTCCTTCCTAGTATCCTCGTGAATAGAAAAAAAGGTTCCTTATCGAAGATGGTGCACTCTTTTCTTATTTATGGACGGATTCTTCTGAGCTGCAAAGGTCCATTCTTGCGTGAACCTTTTTTAACTTGTGGGAAAATGCAACCTGTCCTCTTGGGGAACAGGTTGAACAAAATGGTTACTAAAGGAAATGGGCGTGTCAAAGGGAAACTCTTTTATTCTCTTTTCACGCCATATCTCACTTCCAGCAGAGCCACCTACCGGCAGGTGTCTTACGAACGCGTTTGCCAGACAAATTTCTCATACTGCTACACAGGCCATTTACTTTAGAGGTCACAGAATTCAAATATGTAGATAGAAAACTACGTGTACTTGTGCTATTTATAAACCGTTGTCATTTAACTACAAGCTACTGGAAGTATATTGTCTTTCCTTTTCGGTGAAACCAGTTTCACAAGTTTGAATCATTTGCATTCACAGTCAACACGAAGAATACCTTTCTGCGTGTAGACGGAAAACTGTTTGTTTTATTCCAATATCTTATTTCCAAGGTGTCTAGAACTGTTAGTAAGTTAGAACAGGGTGTCTACCAAAATAACAAACCCAAAATTCTTGTCTTTTTCTTTACCTTTCTTTTCTTTCTTCTTTTTTAATTTTTTTCTTAACATTTATTTAATCACCCACTACTGAGGTATAGTTGGAAATTAAGTCAATGAAAAACAGGCAGGTTAAGATGAAAACTGAAGCTTCATTTTTTAAAAGATTTAGACTTGCTTTAATTATTAATGCATGTACAAATTAATGCTTAAGACTTCATCCTGGAATGGGAATGGCCACATTATTTAATATTTTTACAAAACTTCACCCATAAAAGAATGTAATTCTTAAGAAGTAAAGTGAGCAAATCTTAAAGGCAACCCAATAGAATTTTATATTTCCAAATATTCAATTTTTATCAAATCCCAGTACAGGACATTTTTTCTTTTTCCTTTGCGCAACAGCTCATGAAGGGCCTTGGCGTACCTACCGACTGCCGGTCTCCCTCCCACGCTTTCCTTCGTCACCTCTAAGCGTGGATATCTTCAACCAGTATTGGAACAGTCGGGGGGTCAGTCCGACGTATCCCCAGCCGTTATAGTAGGTCTCCGTGACCGGATTACGCTTACTCATTCGAAGCTCCCCAATTTCCTCACGATGGTGGGTTGCCACCGGCCCTATACACAGGTCGAAGTTTCCCGGGATCGAACCCATGCCGTCCCGCAGTCGCCGTCCAAAGCAAGGTGCCTTAGATCGCACGGCCACGGAGGAGGACCAGTACAGGACATAACAATGTAAATTCACTATAATGTAAAAAAATAGCAAAAAATCTTGACCACATGCGTAATTTCTTGACTTTTCCTTGACTTTATTGACCTACCTGCTGATTTCATTACTTTTTATTAACTTTCTTGACTGGTAGACACCCTGTAGAACTTTATGTTCAATTGTTACAATAAGAAAGAGCTAGATAATAAACCTTAGTTTGAGAAACAACCAATGCTCTGTATCCTGTGAGTATAAAAAGCATTCTTACACCTAGAATTTTCTATTTAAAGTAGTTTTCTTCTCAGTAATTTCGAGCAGCCTGCTAATGAACGCCATAAAATTACGATAGATGTGCATATAATGGTTCTATCCTGTCATGATTAGCGCATTTGAAAATTAAAGATGTGAGCAACATGTACAGTTTGCAAAAATGGAGTATAAAGAGGTGCAGGAAAGCATCCCTACGCCCTTTATTTAGAAATTTGTAGTAATGGAGTGAAATATCTATGCCATTACTGAATTGTTCACGTTAGCATGAAATAGGGCCAAGTTCTTCTTGAAAAGTCTATGTTTTGGCCGTGATTGTAATATTTATTTTAACAATAATATAAAATGTTATTCACTTAATCACATCGAATGAAGGAAGATATGCTAGGGTGACCAGATTTTCTGAAACGAAAAGCAGGACATCCACAGATGCGTACAAAGGGCATTGCAGTTATAACTAAAAGAGCACAGTGTCAGGTGCAACCCCCCCCCCCCGCCCCTTCTTTGGCAAAGGATAAGTCATGCTGCATACATATCTGCTGAAATATTACACAGTTATCTATAATCTGTTTTCTTCTTGATTTGATTTGATTTTTCTTATTTAACGTCGCCTTCCTTTTAATTTTAAAGATTAACCTTCCCATCTCTCTCGTTCTTACTGTTTTTTTTGTGTGTTTCCTTACTTTCTTACCATAAAACATTAATAAATTGTGAAATAATATTAAAATATTAATAAATATTGACAGTATTAGGGCTACCATATTTTGAAATTCTAAAAAGAGGACATTTTCTTCGAAAGCCACAGACACCATCAATTTATTCAAAAACACGAAAACATTACATAAATCACACAATTTATCACCATTAAATAAAATATTATTCTCATAGGCGCCGACTCCATGGGGCTTGGGGGGGCTCGAGCCCCCCAATGTTAATGATGTGGGGGGCAGAGCCCCCCAAATAATTTTGCTTAAGAGAATCTAATGTGTTATTTTGCTTCTCTTGTAAAGTTTACTCTGAATTGTGCCACATGAAGTAACTTTAAATACACATTTGAAATGTCCTAGACCATCAACTTTGGTGGGGCTATGACCAGAGACAGCAAAACACATGACTTATTACTATATACTAAGTATACAATTATGAGTATTGTTAACATTTTTACTAAAAAGAGTTTCAAAAGAAGATGTGCATGAACTAGGGTAGTGGATGAGACATTCGGGCTACAAATGGCTCTCACATGACATTCAGAAAGAGTCATTGATATATTAGGGAGATCTGTTTTGCGCTCCGTGGTAGCAGATATTAAAAGTCGGGAATATTTTGCTATGGACTGGCTAAGTCGTGCGTCACATCCGGTTAGTTGCCTAGGCAACCGCCATGCTAGTTTCCAATCAACTGATCAGCGTGGTTGATAGGGCGTGCAGTGCGTAGGAATAAAAAAAAAACGATGGTTATGTGTTTTGTACCAGACTGTAAACATTACAGTGAGAGAGATTCGTGTAATTTCTTTCGTTTCCCTACGAACGAAGTTGAGAAGAAATGGGCGAAGGTGATAAGGTAAGTGCAAAGTAAATTTGTGCACATGCATAGAAAAAAGATAGTATTATCATCATCCCGATGTAGAAATAAAATTAAAGACATGTTCATAGCTTTTTCTGTTCCGAACTTCGGTATAAAATAACTGTAATGGTTTCCTGGAACGCTTCATTAAAAGAAAGTGTATTCTGGCATGTAAATCAGAATAAAAAATATCACTCGTTTGTAAGTGCAGGATGAACTTCATTTTTAGTTTGTAGTAGAGTATTTCAATGTTATTCACTTTCATATGTGATGCTTTTCTTTATTTATGCAAAATTTATTTATGTGATGCAATTAGTAAGTGGATAAATAGTGTATAAAATAGCGACAACTAAGTTTTTACTTTACTAGAGACAGATACAAACAAAGAAAAAAAAATGAAAAAGTTCATATGCAAGCCGGAGCCGTACATAAGATAATTCTTGTAGCTAGACCCATAAAATAGGCAATTTCCATTGCTTTTTTTCACTTTGCTGGGCTAGATTACTTCATATTAGGATACTAGTTATGTTTTGTTTCTTTCTTATAACCAAATTAGTGACAGATATGATAGTTGTCTTTACTTTTTTTTTCCTAGAATAGAAGATTGATCTCCATCCAAACATTCCTTAATTTGCAGTTGCCATTTTGTAAACGGGGATAAAAGTAAAGGGCCGAGCATTTTTACAAGGAATGCTGACAAATATATGAGATTCACATCTCCAGAAAAGAAGAAAAGAAAATATAGGTAAGTGAAATGGTAACAGTTTCGTACATCGAAGACACATTTCTTCATTTTTACAGAAGAAACTGCTTACGGAAATTAGTTTCTCTAAGGTATCCAACGTTAGTCGAGGTATTTTCTTTCATCGTGGTATCTATTTGACCGGGAAATCATGCCAGTTTTTCCAACCCACCCCCTTTTTTTTAACTATCCTTGCCTAACCTAACCAAACCTAACCTAACCTTATCGGAATGGTTCGTGGAGCTATCCGTCAGCTACCCGTGCATAATGTACAATTTGCACACGTGATGAACACGATAGTAGGTATTTTTCGGTGAAGAAGGTTGGAAACACTGATATTCGAAAACAAAAGAAGCAATATAATTCGCAAAGTAAGCGATATCGCACTGTTACGTGCATTCGGTAGTAGTTAGAAAAATGCATTATTTTAGTAGAAAAAGTGTTTGTTTTCATGTAAAAAGCATAATGGCACCTTGAACTATGTTCCGCAATACACAATTGGTAATTACGAACCATGTGAAACATAAAATATCCTATTTTAATGTGTCCCCGATCTATGAAACTGGTACCAGTGAAATAAAGCAGCATTATACAATATGTACTTCCCCCCCCCCCCCCCCATCTTGCTCAATGTCAAATGAAAGTCCTCAACAATTCAATTTTTGGTTAATTTCAAATTTGGCATACTGAAAGGGCCACCTGAGGCAGGAACTTGTGTAAAGTTTCAGGTCCATATCATTTGTATTTATGAAATTAGAGGGCTTCAAAGTGTGCGATTTTGAGCATTTTGCATCATCTTATTAATTTCTAATTGCAATATTTAGGCAAACACGTCACGTACAGAAGTGATTCACATGCTGTTGCAAAGGTGTTGAAGAATCATTTCATGTGAAATATTACATGCCTATACGAGGGGAAAATTTTTGAATGTGGTGCAATCAAAATCTGGGTAGCCATTTTCTCAAAACTGGGCCTTTTTATTTTTCACACACACACACACACACACACACACACACACACACACACACACACACACACATATATATATATATATATATATATATATATATATATATATATAGGGGTGTGTGGGTGTCATGTATATACAACTACTCAGTGCAAAATTTGGAAATAAGATGCCAATTGCCAATGGGATCTGGACTTATGTTAGATTTAGGTTAGGCTATGATTGATACTATATTTTGATTGATAAATTCCTACAATTCAAAGCAAACGTTTAAAAGCAGTGAGGGTACTTCAGTATTATACGGACTACCTGATTTCAGACCTGTCTGTTTTCTGAGAAAGCAAATGGTCGTTTATGCATTTCTTTTTTGCCTAACCTAACCATGTTTGTCAGGGGAATATAATTTAACGTAGCCAAATTAGGTAGTCCGTATAGTACTAAAGTACCACAATGAGAATAAAATGTAAACACAATATCGTTGAAATTAACATACATGAGACCAATATTTACATTACCAGCTCTTAGAAATATATTGCAGCTGAACTGCAAACTCTCAGCAATATGCACGTAACCTATTTCTAAAAATATGTGATGTTGAAAATTGCCTCTTCATTGGTTGATTCACATGTTGTCACATGGTATTACCCAGAAGTAGATGACTGGGAAACACATTTTTAAAGAATCACTGGACTTGATTTTGCATTCTTAAAAGTTTGATGGGAACAGAAAAAATCTAATTATGCACCATAAAGATGCATTGGCAGTAGAAAGTTTGTTATGTTGTAAGAAGCGACTTTGAATCAGTAATAAGGTATGGAATCATGAGCTGGGGAAACAAGGCATGGAGCTCCATACTGTTTAAATTACTAAAAAGAGCACTTTGATTTGTGGCAGGGGTAAATGGGAAATATTAGTGCAGAAATCTCTTCCGTAACTTCCGCTTGCTGACATTACCATGTTTGTATATCTATTAATGTCTGGTATACATCAAACAAAATATTAGTACTTTTGAAACCAACGAAGGTATCCATAGCCTGAACACGAGAAATAAAGATAAAATTCGATTGAATTTCTTACTCTCTGCAAGAAGGGACCTAAAAACTCAGCAGTTGACCTATATAACAAGTTGCCCGGAGTGCTAAGACATGAACCAAAAGTGGAAAGGTTTAAAAATAAAATCAAAACCATGCTGATTAAACATTCATTTTACAGCATACAAGAATATACAGAGTCAACACTCATCTTTTGAATGCATACAGGCATATCTATTGGACAGAGCGTGAAGGACTCAAGGTCTTGTGTATGTGTAATCAGAATAAATGTTAAAAGGTATGGTTAGTTACCATACATGCACAGCTAGCTGTTGCACATCAAACTGAAATTGTCAAGTATAATATCTTTATATGCAAGGGTTATGATGCACCAATATATATGTGTGTATCTTATGTTAAAATGATCAAACTTTATTATCATGTATCTCTATTTGACATGTCCTATACTACAGATGTACCTACTTTATGTGTATCTTATGTTAAAATTACCAAACTTTAGTATCATGTATTTCTATTTGACATGTCCTATACTACAGATGTACCTACCAACTTGTACAAAATTGTAGTCCTTGGATGCAAATAAATCATATCACTTACTTCATCTTGTCATGTCATCAGGAAGATGGGTAGGACAGATAATGATGGATAAAATGAATGTCTACACAATTATCATGCCTTAACAGGATCTCACACTGAGCGAACTGGCATTGGATCACATAGCATTTTCGGCGCTGACTGGTAGATTGGAACATTGGTGCTGAGAGTAAAAAGAAAGCTAAAAGTAGTGTGCCTAGATATGTGACAGGAGAGTGTATTCTATGCTATCTCGGCTATTAGCGAAGCTCAGAGATTAAAATACAGTAGAAAAATGAATTACAAAATGTGCATAAAATTGTTATTTTAATAATAAGATTATGTCACTTCAGGAATTGCCAACCTGTCTTGAAGTAATATTTTTATTATTATTATTTTGTGATTTATAATTTCAGTTTTAATCCAATATTTCTTTTTCCAATTCAAACATTACAACATGGTGAGATACTCCTCATTTTGAACTTGAGCAGCACATGCTACTGTTATGCATATATTACGTTTAATAGACATGCATATTGCAACATTCGGTTCAAAGATATTTATTAAATCCAATGCAGAAGAATTGAATCCTCGGGGGGATATGTAAATTTACTTTGTTACTCTCTTAGCTGCCCTTGTGTAACCAAGCATGTTGATTGATAGAATATTGAAATTGCTATCCAGGGTACCAGGTTAAAGTTCTGGTTTGAAGACTGGCATTCTTTGTTACTGTCCCTTTATTGATTTAATTGTTGTCACAGTTATCCAAAGGTTTGGAATCTTCAATATCTGTTCTTTATTTCAGGCCTAATGTTACAAATCCTGAAGTGAACAACCCTGATGAGGAGTCACTTGGTAATACTGAGTATACTACAAATGAAGAGAGCAATGACAAAGCATGTGCTTCCTCATCTTCGACTAGCAATGTTGCTCTTGAGGCTGAAGTTTTCTTCCTGCAGAAAGATGTCGAGAATTTGCAAAAGGAAGTGCAATATATGCAAAATTCTTTTTCATTCCAAGTGATCAAGAATGATGAAAAAATGATCTTGATGTACACTGGACTCCCAAATCAAGAAACCTTCAACACATTGTTAAATTTTTGTTCCAGGTTTCCATTTAATTATTTTTATGGTTGGAAGGTGGAATGTGTGAGGATGGAAGACCAGTTGCTTCTCACATTAATGAAACTCCGCTTGAACATGCCACACAGAGATCTGGGTTTACGTTTCAACTGCAGTACTGCTACTGTGTCAAATATTGTGCTGACATGGGTGCATGTGTTGCATGAAGTGGTATTTGAAGGGCTAATGAACAGAATTCCTTCCCGATACAAGAACCAAACTTGTTTAGCAAGTTCATTCTCCCAGTTCACAAACTGCAGAATCGTTCTTGATTGCACCGAAGTATTCACAGCAGTACCAGGCTCCATGAAAAAGCAGCGGTTGACATATAGTCATTACAAACACAGGAATACATTGAAAAGCTTGGTAGGTGTTGCACCAAATGGAACCATTACGTTTGTAAGTAATCTTTATGCAGGGTCAACGTCCGATAAAGATATAGTTCAAAATTGTGGTTTGCTCGAGCATTTACAGCCAGGTAACTTAACAAATTTTCAGTATCCTCTGATTAATGAAGTTAAGGTATTTTACAGACCTACTGATGCGGAATAAGCAAAGAAGCAGTGCACCTGTAATGCGCTCACTCATATAAGTGGAAATTTACATTTTCCAGAACTGTGCTGTGGCTCAAAAATAACATCCATGTTGGCATGAAGTGTAAAACCTACATTGAAATAAAGGTTAATACCAAGGTTTAGTTTATTTGAAAGTACAAGTGTTTCTGGCACAGCATTTCTTCCCTTATGTTTTTGTGTGTTTTCATTCTCTACATTATGTGAAACATTGACACGAGTTTACAATACCGGACCACTCTCCAATTTCTATAAAATTTCGCCTACTTACTCATTTCGGTGTCCTGATTACGTATCTGTAGTTCATATTTGGCTGTCACTTGTTAAAATTGTACATTTACATGTAGAACTTGTAAAATAACCTTGCGATTTACCACGGTGATTGTCCATAGACAGCAATTCGGAACCATCTTTCTTTCGCAATTCGTTAATGGTCTTCCTTTACGCGCAACAATCTTGCTGGCGTCAGACGAGGAATGCCTACGAGGTTAAGGTTAGGCCTGTTAGGTTAGGTTCCATTAGCATAAATACAAATAAAAATTAATATTTTAGCTAAGAGAACTATACCATGTCTTGCCTGTTGATTTTTTCATGTTTGGGAAAATGGCATCTTCCGTGGAGTTATTGTTCTTATGGTAGGGTTACGTTACGTTAAGAAAACATAGCTTTTTTCATTTTTTTTTCTCGATTTCCATACTTCACCGCCAATTATTACATGAAGATTTGTGATTAGGAGTTCACAATTAATGAGTGGGCGAAATTTTATAGAAATTGGAGAGTGGTCGGGTATTGTAAACTCGTTCCAAAACACTTCAACATATCAACAATACATGTTGTAGTATATTGTGTAACATCATTCCCAGTTCCTAAGAGAATGTTATGATTGTACAGAAGATTTATTCCATTACAAATTAAGTATACATTTCTTGTTTTAGTGATATTAGGTAACTGTGAATAAATAAAAGCCTTGTGCATGGTGATTATTATGTATTCGTTCTTCTTTGTTACCCATGATAATGTGGCAAAATATTTTTACATATATTCTGTTATCATTTTTATATAAGTATAGAAATGTACTCATAAAAATAAAATATGTAATTTTAGTTATAAGTACTATTATGTTTTCAAACAAGAGCACATACACATAATATTTTCTATATCATTACATTTTTTACATGTGATGTACTAACCATAGCACCACAGGGGTCGGCACTAGGTGACTTGAAAATGTTGTTCAGCACAATTTGTTTTTCCACGTGGTTGACAAAACAACACCAACAGTGGTGTGCGCTATGTTGTGGAGGCCCAAATAGGATAGTAATTTACTACATATTTGTCTATTTCATGCATCAACTCCGAAGCATGTAATTACACAAAGAATTTGGAAACTTTGTTCTGTCCGGAATGTCTAAAACATGTATATATTGTGTTGTTCCGACACAAATTTGTTTTGTGTGTGAGCAAAAAATATGCATTTTTATGTAAAATAAGACTTTGCAGCTTACATTGCAGTCATATGTTCGGTACTCCTACTGAGTATAGCTAACTTCCGTAGCAACAAGAAAATATGCTTTCACCGAAAAATCTGCTCCCTAGTAATAACGAGAGAAAACTGAACAGAAATTAGCTGTTGGATAGAGGCATCTGTGGTGAGCTCTTTACGTACTACTTGTCATGTATTGACTAATGGCAAACAATTATTTTTACACACAAAGTCATAACATTTACAAAGAATACATAATTGTAGTAACATTCAGTAATATATGAATTAATCCTAATATCAATCAAAAACAACCCAAATATTGCAAGAAAGTGGCAAATGCCAAAAGCCACTTGTAGTACATTTCCATTTGAAAATAGTTAAAAAAAAAATAGAGCCCTTTTTCTATAGTATTTAATATGCTGTTCTTACTGTAACTACCTATATATTCAATATACCAAATTGAAGTATTGTTTATCCACAACAAATGCAAAATTTCTTCTTTATTTTTTCTTCACAATCCTGGTTTTATTGTAGTGATTTTTTTCACAAACACAGTAAATTTCCCTGACATTTTCAGAAAAAAATGAAATTCCTTGACACTTCCAGGTTTTCCAGACTGCTAGACACCCTGTATAGACATTGTTAAGAAACACGAGTACATTCAATTACAAATACAGTAGGCAGTATTGAAGAAGAAAAAATACACGCAGACACACACACACACACACACACATATATATATATATATATATGTGTGTGTGTGTATATATATATATATATATATATATATATATATATATATATATATATATATATATATATGGGGATTAGGTTGCATTAATGAAAATTTACAAACTAGGAGTACACATGTAAATAACCATGTTTTGATACAGACACAAGTGCATGAGATTGTGCATTTTGTGGGATATAGTATTTTACTTTGTATATTTCTGGTATTAACCTAACCTAACCCGTTATGTAAGTGATTGCCAGGTAACAGTATGATATAGTGAAAACACATTTCTTCAAATTTACAGGAGAAAAGATGGGAAACTACTTACGGAATTGAGTTCCTGTGGAAGCTCGGAATAGTGTTTCTTCCATTCGTGCAACTTATTCGGCCGGTAAATAATGTAATTTTCGACATTCATGTATCTCCGTTGCATGATAACTCATGCCACCATTACCATCGACTACGTGACTCAAATGTTACGTGCGTTCGAAGTGTATTAACCACACGGTAGTTTTACAAGATGACGTGTGAAGGTGAAAGTGAAAAAGTGTGTTGTTTTTTTTCAATTTAATTTTCTATGTTTGCCTAACGTAACTGAACCTAACCTAACCTTCCATGAATGGTTTGTGGACACTGCATATCAGCTGACGATAGACAATGTGAGTCAAGATTTGCACGCCATATTGTGTGTAACGAAAGTGAATTAGCAACGACCAATAAATACTTGTAATGTGATAAATTATGCTTTTTTCAGTGTAAAAAACATAATCCCAAGTTGGAAAATGTTCCCTTATGCATAACAGGTAAGTACAAATATAAATAATTCGGAAATAACAAGTGAAATGTGTTTTCACTATATCATACTGTTACCCAATTCTCATAAGTTGGTGAAGGTTTGCAGACACACTGCAATTTATGACAGTAATCTTGAGAAGAGACTCCATGCACCCCTACCTAATCTACAGCATACAGACAAGAATATCAATTGCCTTCCCCAATCAAACATGGCCAAATACCAAGAGAATTCATCAAGTATTGTAGGTAATGCTGCAAATAGAATTGTTTTATGTGCACCATGTTTTCTACCCATGCTACATCTTTCATACACAAACAAACTAGCATGTCATTAGGCACCCAGATTATTAGGTAACATTTCTCCTTCCCAGTGATATGCATTTGTCCTTGTATTTGGTGATAATACGGATGGTCAGTGTTGAAAATATATTGATCACCAATACACTTAACAACATATGATATTGATCACCAATACACTTAACAACATATGAGTGGTCTTTCCTCAGTTCTTCTTCAATCGATGTGCAGTTCCTATATTTAAATGGACACTTGACTTCAACTACGGAATTGTCAAAGTCAATTACTCCATCAGGACTGCAACCGATAAGTCCTGATTCATGCAGCCAGAAACCAGTTGATTCCACTTGTAAACCAGTCTGATTTTTAAATTCATCAATGGCTTTTCTTTCATGGATCTTGCCCCATTGCACAGCCTTAATTTTGTCCAAATTGTATGTGGCACATAAAGTTTTAAAGAGAGAGGGAGGGAATCTCTTTATTCGCATAGATTTGAGGATACTGCCGAAGTTGCTGGCTGTAAGCCTGTACTTCCTGGCTTGAAACCACAAGTGGTTGTCACCCTGCCCTTTCGTCATGCTGACAACTTTCCTAATCACATCCACACTGACAAGGCACTTACTTGCAATGAATTCCACTTTATTCATTGCTTGGGCAAATTCTTCAGAAAAAAAATAAAACCTCCATTGATGGTAACGACACATCCTCGGTGATTGGTGGCTCATCACTAAGTAGCCATGTAAATCCATAGCAACCACCAAGAGACATTAAATTGTTTTTTAACCACTGTTTATCATTCGCTTGAACATTGCTGACAGTGGCTTTAAACATTTTGGAGACAGGAAAAAGGTCCTCCGCAGTGAATACTTTCTTTGCACAGTCTTCCTTCTTTTTTACATTCCAACTACAGTGTTTATCTGTTGCTGAAATATTTCAACAGGCAAATACTAGTAGTGCTGCAATGTGGTGGCATTTGTACTTTCCTCTTGGGCATGTACAAGATGCCTCCTTCACTTTGCCCGTTGAGAGTAAATTGACCTAAAAAGAAAGAAAAACACTGTTAACTAACTTCTATTCCAAATAACACTAATTTTTATAGAATACTAAATTATGTGTAAGATTTTCCAGAAAAATTGGATAAATACACTGCAATGTTTACAAGGATAGAAGAGAATATGAACCACTTCAAAATGAAGGCTTAGTGTTAGTTTGGTAACAGTATGGTATAGTGAAAACACATTTCTCCAACTTTACAGGAGAAACTACTTACGGAACTGAGTTTCTGTAGACTTTTGGAAGCTCGTGGAAGTGTTTTCTCCCTTCGTTCAACTTATTCGGCCGATAAATCATGTATTTTTCGACATAAATGTATCTCCGATGCATGATAGCTATTGCCACCATTACCGTCGACTATGAATCAAATGTTACGCGAGTTCAATTATGTAACCCCCTGTTAGTGTAGCAACCACGTGATAGTTTTACTAAATGAACTGTGAAGGTTGCATTGTGAATTCTTTTTTCCAATTTAATTTTCTATGTTTGCCTAACCTAACCTTCCGTGAATGGTTTGTGGATCAATTTTCGCTTAAAAACCTTCTGTGAATAGTTTGTACAGCATTTTTCAGTTAATAAGTGAAGGTTGCATTGTGATTTTTTTTTTCCAATTTAATTTTCTGTTTGCGTACCTAACTGAACCTAACCTTCTGTGAATGGTTTGTGGATCAATTTTCGCTTAAAAACCTTCTGTGAATAGTTTGTGCGGCATTTTTCTGTTAATAAGTTTGGAAACACTGCATAGATAGCTGACGATAGACAACGTGAGTCAAGATTTGCCCACCATATTGTGTGTAACGAAAGCGAATTAGCAACGAACAATAAATACTTGTAATGTTAAAAATTACGCTTTTTTCAGTGCAAAAAACAATCCCACGTTCAAAAATGTTTCCTTATGCATAACAGGTAAGTACAAATGTAAATAATTAGGAAATAAACGAGTGAAATGTGTTTTCACTATACCATACTGTTACTGTTAGTTTTGCTGTGCTCTATGAAAGGACAGCACACTAAACACTGTTACTTGTACATGAAAGAAGAAACTTTTTATGATATATTAAATGACATTTCCTGTTTTTGGTGGAATCTACTTCATTTCACATATTTTATTGACCTTCATGAAAATCAAGCTCTTTACTAAAGTTTGAGAGTACTTTTTCAATAGTTAATGGCTACAGTTCATATGACTCATGTTTTTCATGCAGTATGTGCACCCAGAAATTTTTTAAAATATGAAGGAGTTCAGGCTGCTGAGGAATTGGTGAGACGTTGGTCCTACTAGACATCTTGGTTGCATGTAGTTTCCACATGTAAATTAAAAATATTCAAACAAAACTATAAAAAATATATTTAACTCAGAGCTCTGTACAATGGAAGTGAGTATATGGAAGAATAAAATATAATACCTTAAAATTTTTCACTTCAAAGTTATGTATGATAACATTTTATTTTATTTTTTTCATATTTTTTTACTAACTTGTCAAATTGTAAAATAATTTTGATGAATTCTAACATATGTAATTACTAGAAATGTTAAACCCTTGTAATAGTGTGTTGATATATGTTATTGTAAATGAATTGACCTGTTCAACATCATGTACATTATGATCTAATGAATGGAAAATAAATTAATGAATATTTTATTTTACGTTAACACTGAAATCTGTCTATTAAATTTAATGAAGTTGAAATTTTCGATGGTGTACATGTCAGTCACGGTTCTGATTGTTTTTCAAATTCTCCTAGCATGAAGACTAATTTGCAATCATTGTCACACGAAATTTGAACCTTCCTTAAAGTAATGAGCACTGTTTGGATTTCGAAAACTAGTTATTTATGTTGAAAAATACAACTTCAAAATTACCTCACGCATTCATGCTTCCCATGGATAATGTATTTTCCATTGACAAGCGACGGTAAGTTTCGTAGACTTTTGGGAATTAATGTAGAAGTAAATCGGAACCTTAGTAGAATGCATTCAGGCACTTTTAATGCTAAGAGAACCAAACCTGGTCTGCCTAACCTAACTGCGAAGGTATATATTAAAAAAAAAAAATCATTTGTAATCGCTAAAACTTCGCAGTGTGTTAACAGAAGTAAATGAAAATCAAACTATATTAAAATTGCATGATAAAATCGCAATAAAACCAAAGGAAATTGGGCCGTTAATTCACAGTAATTTTGTACATTACTAATATCTGCTACATTCCCGCCCTTGCTGCTTAATATTTATTAACAACATTTACCTGTAGACAGGTAAATGTTGTTAATTACATGTTCAAATTCTCGCAAACAAATACGTTGATGCAGGAAGTGATAAGAGAAACAAATAATATTTTAATTATTCACTCGTTACGTTAATTTGTACTGAGAAGTTTGATAATAATGGGTTGTCCAACATACTAGTAATAACGAGACATTCTCTTCACAGTATTGGTCCGCAATATGTTGCAGCTTTTAACGACGCAAAGTTACAAATTGCACCCAATTTTCTTTAAAAAGGATCTCTGAGAGAGAACATTACTCAAATTTCACTTACCTCCACGTCGTAACTTTTCTTCTTCATGCTGGCGCTGATGGACCCACGAAGAAAAGACATATTTCCATCATACGTAACTTTATCGACGTGGCCTGAATCAACGGCATTTTCACCTCGTTCTACAAGTTTCACTTCGTCGTGGAAGTACTCCACAATTGCATGGAACTTGATCGAAGTCATAACGTAGTCTTAAAAACAACGCACCTGCCCGTCAATAGCTTCCTTAGCAACCAGTTGTTTAGAAACAATATGGCTGCCTATCAACGGACGTGACGTCATGACTTAACCAGTCCATTACGGTTGACGAAACTTGTGACATATCCATCTGTGAACAATTGACATTTTGCATTCGAACTGTAAATGAAAATTTTAATATCTTGTAGGAAGTCATGGACTTTTACGAGATTTCGAACACTGAGGCCAAATCTTAAAAAAGAGAGGGAGTGGGTCATTCATTAATTTATTTCAGTGATCAGAGCCCCCCCCAATAATTTTGACAGGTCGGCGCCCCTGATTATTCTCCATGATATTATACTGCCACTAACCTAACCTGACATTATAGTATTGACGTCCACCCTGTTATATTGAACTAACCTATTCTTATGATTGTGTATTCTGGATTAGTCTTTTTATATATAGAAACACAGTACCTCGTTATTTGTGATGCTTAACAGTATGAAACGCGAAAGAACCTTCTGCAGCACTTACTTTATCTTCATGTTCACTGCCAGGTTTCGTGAAAAACTGAGTAAGTTTTTGTAGATGAAGCTTCACCTCTGACGGCTCTTTTGTGCTTTTCGCACTCCACGTGTGCTTGCAAGTCTAGCCTTCCTTTGTTTGCCACAGACACATATGTACCGGGTTTACAAACCATACACTCGCCTTCAAAATCGTCTCTACCACGTCTAAAACATGAATACTTTTCTTGTAACTCATTAGTAAACTCTAACTTTGACTTCGAAACACGAACAAACGAATGACGCGATCAGACGTTTAATGATTCGAAAAGTTGTAACTTCGTGATCTCTGACCTATGATGATTGGATAAAAGTAAAAACCCGGACATTTTAACAGAAAGTAAAAACCCGCCCGGACACAAATTTCAGGGTCCGAAAAGAGGACATGTCCGGGAAAACCAGGACGTATGGTAGCCCTAGACAGTATATTTGTCTCTTGCCGCAGCTGTAGTAATCACCTCATCAATGCATCAAGCATGGAAATCCCAAGAATTGGGCTGTTTTCAATTTTCAAAGCGCCGCTTTATGTATTTAGTTATCAGTCGGTACTTTGTGTACCTTTGTTCACATCATGAACAGACTACATGCAATATCTGCTTCTAAGCAATGCGTTTTACAGGTATAAGTCCGCGAGCTTTAAGATCTACAATACTACAAACTAACAATACAATTAATTTAAAAGGAACTGACAGTTTGACAGAGGTAAACGATTCGTCTGGATGTTTTGCAGGACATTTCGCAGGACGCTGTTGAAAAATAGCACATCTTTGGTTTTTAGTAATAGCATCGCAGACCGCAGGACACGACCCTCAAAAACAGGACTGTCCTGCGAAAATCAGGACGTCTGGTCACCCTAAGATATGCAGTTGTTTTGGAGTGTATCAGTCAGTCAGATATTGAGCGTCATATGTTTGAAATTTGGTCCTATGGAAATTTTAATTTTTGCACAGTTTCAGTTTTTCAGAAATGATCAAGGCTTTCTTTCTTTATATCAAAATATGGTTCATTGCCATTGTTATACGCAACACTTCCGGAAGAAGAAGCAGGCTTGAAACTCTATATGGCCAAATAATTGCTATGGCAATTTAATGATAATCCGCATGGTAATGGTTGTAAGAATACAGTTCTTCTATTGGGACTCCATGCACGTTTGCTCACACTATTATCAAAATATGTTATTGTGAGTATGCCCCGTGGAAATTATCAGCAAGTAACCAAGAAAGAAATGGAAATTATTCGATTTTTTCCCGCTTAATCATTGCAATCAAACGGCTTTTTCAAATATTTCTTAGTCTTGACCTTGAGGTCAGTTCCGTCCACACACACATAAGAATGACGGTGGTTTTATAGGAAACTACTTTCTTTTTTCATTTCCTCTTCGGAATTAATCAGTTCAAATTCTTATACATCTGCCGTTTTTCCCGTCAGACGCAGATGGTCTAGAAAGAAAACAAAAGAAACTCGCAATCACACTTCTCGATCTAAGAGGAAGTTCCCCTAAATTGCAGCAGTCATGTGTGTGGGGAGCAAGCAAGAGATTCGTCCTTTTAAATTCGCTCACAGAAAATTTGCTCGGAAAAGAACCATTGTGTTTATACAATACCTCGACAGCTGCTCCTGGGCTTTAACTGCAACCTGTTACTTCCAGCATGCAACGTTAGGGGGCTTTTTCAAATTTAAATGACGAACGTTGTTTTTTCCGTTAGCGCGACTCCCCTTCCAACCCAGACGGCGCGTGCTGTCCTGCCTGCATGACGCTTTCCCCCACCGCCACTTCACCATATATGGGCGACTGACGGTTAACTTCTCTGTCCAAGCCTTGTCACAGCCAGGAACTGAAAGGGAGTTGGAGTTGTTTATCAGAATGCAGAGCATTTACCGAACGATTAGAAGAGGGAGGGAGTGGTGAATTTCATAGCATAAGGTTTCGCGATCGAGCATTCCCCAGGGCGCTGTTCAAGAGGTATAGAAAGCACTAAAACCGTCTGCAGCTGCCGACCAGTGTGTCCATCCCGGGGAGATGAAATTGCGCTATATTTCGCGAGGCTCAGAGCAGTGAAGCTTTTCCTTGCCGATGACGCCGGCACCCATCATTCGCTATTTTGCAACTTTTGGCTAATCCTGCGACGTCACCAAAACAAAATACACTTTTGTATTCTTTGTTAGACATCACAGCTTCATCCTAGTTGAAATTGTGTCCACATTGAGTCTATTTTACGTCGCTGCCCTGCCACGTTTGGCCAATCGCGACGATGCGGTTGAATGAAATGGATGAAGGGACTGGACAGCCACAAAAATATATAGACGACACCACAGAGGATTGTAATGGCTGCGAGTCCAGATGGCAGAGGCTCGTTAATCTGTAAATGCAGACAAATGAGTGTCAGAGTCACCTACATATGTTTTATACATTAGGAGAAGAGATTTGGGGATCTGATTAGAAATCCATTATTTTCTGTTTTCATTGCACACTGTTCTCGAATTACGTTAGGGTAAAAATAAATTAGTGAAAATATTATCCAAACTTGTTGCAATAAACACAAAAGTTTCATAAAACTTAAAAATATTTTGTAAATAAGACAATTTCATTGTTATTATATTTATAGTTTACACATTCATATATAATAATGTATAATTTTCATTACATTATAATTTAATTTTATTCTTTCATTGTTGCCTACCTTAATGGGCAGCTATAGCAGCTACTTTGAATGGTATGTCTTCATCACACGCACTGTATGCCTACGTGCAAGATTCCTACACAGCTGCCATTCCAACAACCAATAGGATTTCTCACAAGCCATGTGTATTGTTTATATTGACTTTATTTTTAAAACGAACAGAGATTAGTGCAGTAATTAGGATATAACTATAATGTTCGGTAAAACATATCTACTTATTCATTTTTATAAAGGTCCTGGGTAGGGGTCGATCAAGCTAATTTATTTATTTATTTGCCTCTTATTTTTTGTGGCAGAGATTAAGGCTCGTGCCTTTTCTTACACTCAACCACATACAAGAAATTTGTATGTCCATAATCTTGTTTTTTGTCTTTGTTTTGTGCAATTAGAGCGTCATGAATTGAAACAAAACGACAAACAAGCTGCTGGCAACCTATGCACCTGTATACGTAAAAATCCAATCGTAAAACACGTAGGATGAAGCAAATTGTACAGTGCATAAAGTGGGCTTAAAAACAATGAAGCATATAGTGAGAGAAGGAAGGAAATCCAACTGCGGGGTGCGGGAATGACCGGTATGTAAGTGAAGGTCTCGTTGTAAACTCGATTTGCAAATTGTAGCCAAATTGTGGTCTCGAATAGTCTCGTTGTGGCGGAAATTGTACGTACGAGGCTCAGCTTAGAGCAATTTATTCGTAGTTGGCAACACTTGAACAGACATAGGGCCCACTGACCTGATAAGACGGGTTTTTGGTTACGGGGGATTTAAATGGGATTCCCATCTGGCACACATCAGCTGATGGAGAGGGGTCCTCATGCGGCCGTTAGGGTGTAAAATTACATGGGGGGTACCTACACTGAATCAACGTGAATTCGCGACATATTTCGTTCCCTCGTCTTTGCAGAGGTCGATTACAATACCGCCACAAGCATTATCTCTGAGATTTGTCTCGGGTTGGAGGGGGGGGGGTCAGTATAGTTGAGAAATGCTAGTAGCATCACCCGGTAACATTTCTCAATGTCGGTTTTACTAGAATCGTTACAAGCACGTGGCGGTGGCAACCAAAGACCGCTAAATAACGGCGATCGCCCTCACTGCACGTCTAAAATCAAGTGATGACCCCTTCGAGAACGAGACGGGTAACACAAACGCAAATCGTCAGACCGTCACCAGGTGGACGAATTGTTTTCAGGTGCGCTTTGCTTCCATGGTCATCACACACCCATAACATCTCCGTAACACTCCCTCAAATTGTCCTCAACACCCATAAAATTCTTCACAATATCCCAATTTATGGTTATTTGGGCTTTAAATTTACCCTTCACTCCCTTCCCCCTCCCCCGATGGAAAAATCTGGATAATCCCATGCAGTGTTTATAATAAGTACGAATGAAAACAATACAAATATTTTAAAATTGCCCCTTACCTCTAATACGTAGCTAAATTAAGTGTAAATTTCGATAAGACTGCATTATGACGTCAGTATCAGCAAACTGTTGACTGTCTAACCGTTAAAATAGCTGTAAGTTAGAATTCGTTACAATAGAAGCTTAGATTACACCACCCCCGCCGCTCTGCACGTGTGTATTGTTGAGTTTCAATGAAATTGAATTTTCTACTAGTTAACAATTATCAAAATGGCCCTTAATTGAATTTCGTTCATTATTTTGAGTTTGACTTTTAGTTACAAAAAGAGGAATGAGACAGTGCTTATTATTGCTTATAAGCCAGAAAAAAGTACGTTCAACTTTAAATAAACAGTGAATGAAAAAAAGCCAAACTGCACATGGTTCCCAATTTTTAAAATTATTTTGCGAATGCTCTGCCAAGTGGCAGGTTACTGACATTTTCGGGAATGGAAGACTTTTCTCTTTCCGATGATATTTCCCTCCAGGCCACCCCCGGAATTCATCACTGATCCATGAACATGGTTATTTTCACTCTTTCTCTTTGTTTCGTTCTTCCTTCCTCCTTTTCTCTCTTTATTGATTTCCCTTTCTCATTCTCCTGTAACCATTCTTTCTTTTACCCCTGTCTTTCCTTCTTCCGCTGTTTCTCTTTTCTCTTTCAATTTCTGTGTGTATGATTCTTGCTCTACTAATCGTTTTCTTTAAATATATTTGGGTGGGCAGAAGAATATTTCATGGTTAGCTAAAACCCACCGTCACCTTCCCGAATGTGCGAGGGCTGTGACAATGAACTCCAGGGGGCTCGAAATGAGATCCGTCAACTTCGCTCGCCACTTGTCTAGAAAAATAACCAAATTTTTGTCCATCGTTAGCGCTACATTAGTGCTGGTTTCAGACAAACAGTTTTGTTAGTGCTCTTACAATTCCAAAATTAGGGCAATTCGAAAATGGGCGGGCTAACTTCACGTAGCCCGCCACTTGTCTAGAAATCTCATGAAACTTTGTCCATCGTTAGTGCTGTTTTCTGCCGTAAAGAGTTTCGTTAGTGTTGCTACACAGAGAAAAATGTTTGTTTGGATTAACCAAAAAAATGATAGTGGTGAACAAATAGTTTGTTTAAATAGGCATCAACCAAACAATTGTTCACCATTACCAAAAGATTTAGTCAAGTTCTATTTGTTTGTCGTAAACAATTTTTTGGTTACCAAAACTAAATATTATTTTGGTAAATCTAACAAAATGTATCCCATTTGTTTAGGAAAACCAAATAATTTAGTCAAAATTATCAAAAGATTTGTTAAATAATTTATTCATAATTACTTATGTTATAATTTGGTTAATTTTAGCTAGGATAGATAGTTTGTAGAAACTAGCTGATCTCAAAATACACATTCAGAATAGAAAGTTCACGTGAACTAACCGATTTTGGAGCGTGTTTGTTTTTCTGCGGGACACTTGCCTTCTACTTACTTCACTTTTATTCACTGCAGTACATTTTCTTCTTTAATTTGTAGCTTTGATGTTCACATATCTTTCGAAGAATGTTAAAGCACATTTTGACAGAAATCTAACGGCCGGTGTAGGAAACTCGGTATTAAGTAAGTATATTCTGAGCTTTTTTTTCAGAATATTAGGTTACACAGCAACATAAAGACTCACTTCGAGTAATTATCTATATACATGAGTTTCAATTGTCGACAAAAGATTTTCATACTACACTCGACGAAACTGGACAATCGTTATTTCAAATTCGAAAGCACGCTCACGCGCATATAGTAAATTTAACCAAACGTTTTGTTTCTCTTTACTTACATATGTATAATTTTGTTTACGAGTACCGTGTCTGACCAAAATTATTTAGTAATTACAAGCAACATTTGGTTATCGGAAACAAAAAGCATAACCAAACAGCTCAACCAAACTTTTTTGGTAATTCCAAACAAACCAGTTTTTTCTGTGTATATTATTGGAACTAGGGCCCTTGTTCCTAGACAAGTGGCGAGCTAAGTTCAGTTCACGGACCTCTCGAAATGGACCAGAGCGGACCGGAACGGCGTTCCAGTTCCGTTTCGTAACTGTCGTACTCGTAGACAAAAAAACAGACAACAGAATGTTGGCGAAAGTCCATAAAGCGTTCCATTTCGTGAAAATTGCCATTTCGAGCCCTGACACTGACGCACGAACAAATATCCGAAAAATTATTTAATTTGAATATTCGCTGTAAAAAATTGTTGTGGAAAAGAAACACGGTATTAGCAAAACGAAATAACAATTCACGGCCAATAAATTGCAAGGTAGAAACCAACACTGATCGCGCGGAAAATAGTGCTCGAAGTGAAGGAGTTGCGGGGTGGGACTGGGATTCCCCAAGCTAGCCAATTCCAAAGCTCAAGCAAACATCCCTACACGTAACAATTTCCATTTCGAGTAAAAGCGGGTTTGTGAATATTTTAATGTTTTCTTGCAGTTACTTTGATGAAAATAATGTGTGCTTATCTCCTTCCAAAAGGAGAGTGATTTTTTTTTTAAAGTATGTGTATCTCTTGTTAAATTGTTTTGGCAACATTGACCGATCTTCATTTCTTTCTTAACAGGAACGATCTTCTGTGCTCACCTTTGCGCAAATCTGCCATTCTTTAGTCACGCAGCTGGCCTGGAGGTAAGTGTCAACAAGCTACCAACTACTACAGCTCTAGAACTGTCTGTTTTGATTGTTGCGATAAGATCGGATCCCTTTTGCAGAGACAATAAGGGATGTAACCCCCTCCCTCCCCAAATTTCCTGATCACTTCCTGAAGTTTTTCACATGTTCATTTTGGTGCTAAATTTAGATTCCAACAGATGGGAAATTCTGGACGTTATCGCTCGGCGACAATATGGTTTGCAGCCCTATAATCGAGATGTTGAGTCAATTGTAGTGTGCAACACCGCGGCGGTCTAGTCGTCGACCTCCGTAGCGGAGTGGTTAGCACAACACACTACAATGCCAGGGTTCCGGGTTCGAATCCAGATTCGGACATGGATGTTTTCTTTTCCCAATGAGGATACAGAAGATATAGAAAAAAGTGAAAAACGGGAGATAAAAAAAATTCGGTATGGCGTCTGACTGCCGCGCGGGAGACCCGGTTTCGATTCCCGGTGTGGATGATCTATGGTCAGAATTTTGTAAGCAAAAAGCGGCTCTGCGGCTCATCCAGCCTCAAATGAATGGGTACCTGAGGGCAAACTGGGTGTGTGAGGCGTAAATGCGCCTGGAGCGTGGTGCTGATCACATCACCTCCAAAATGACCGAGATCGAGAATGTGTGGAGCCCTACTCCCACATCCCATAAATGTGCTTTCATGACACGGTGCTATATGCACGGTGAACTTTACCTGACACCATGGGCGTCCGAAGGCCCCCCCTCCCCCTGGAAAATGAAAGTCAAGTAAAACTTATATATTTGACACATACCTATAATTCCATTCCAGCCACAATAAGATGTGTTAATTATTGCATGAATATGATATATTCAAATTTAAGCAATGTTTTTTTGTGGGAAGAGCACTATTATTGGAGAAAATGTGCCTTGTTTGCCCCCCTGAAAAAAATCCTTCCTTGCCCCTCCCTGGGAAAAATCCTGCGGACGTCCATGCTTGACGCTATTGTGTTATTTCACAAAGTGGTTATGGACTAATCCGTAGAGTTTCGGTTACTAAGTTACTATGTGGCAACCCCGGGCTATCTCAAAGGTGTCACTTTAGGTTTGAGCTGACCTCAGCGGCGGAGTGGTTGCTGCAACCCACTAAGAAAACAGGGGTCGTTGATCGTTTTCATGTCGCTTTTTTTAACTATTAGGTTAAACGTGATAAGAATATGGGTGGACACTGAAGACAGCCAAGTATTCGCCAGTTGTCATAAGTTGTGTTAATACAAAGTGATTTTTTTTTTTCCTGAAAATTAAAGCCGTCCGCTTCTTCTGGGCACGTGGCTCCTCTGTCCCTCTTTTAGCGTTGCCACTGGTTCTGGAACTCTCATTACCTGAAAGTAATAACAAATAGTATTTAGTATTTACGTTTATAACTTCGTATATCTTGAAAGCTAAGTAGAAAGAGACTCTTCTCTGGCACCAACCACCGACTGACTCTCTTCTCCCCCTGGATATCTGAAGCTGGCTGGCGGAGGGCGCCTTGTGGCTCCAGAAGGAAGAATTACTGTGAAACGGCCCATTTAGATAAAGCTTTTGCTTTCTGAGTGCCTGGGCTGGGAGCCGGAACAGCTGCGGATGATGGAAGGGGTGGGTTAGGAAAATTCCCTCGCTGGAGCAAAAATTCCCCTGGAGCACGAAAATGTTCCCTCTGCAACAAAATTTCCCTTCATGTTGAATTTAATTATTAGAGTAAGGAAATTTCTTTCTGCATATGGGTAAGTCCTCTCGTTTTATTGGAAAGATTAGCCAAACGGAACTGGACCTACAGTTTAAAGAGGCATTCGAGCTACCATGTGCCTCAATCGGCAATGATTTATCCACACGCACCCAAATAACATCAACATCCCTATAATTTTCACGAAAGCGCTTTTTATTTTAATTTTGACTCTACCTCCTTACCCCCCCCCCCTCAATTGGAAAATTCCGGATAAATCCCTGCCACGGGGAATCGAAACCGGAACCCCTTGATTACAAGGCGACAGGGAAGGAGCAGCGTCCCCCTTCATTTCATTGGAGCTGAAAATATCAACTCATGTGAGAAGATTCCGCATCTACTCCTCATGATATTGTGATAATATTTATTGGTCTATGACCCTTTTCGATAGTGGGAATGTGGAAATCACGGGCTGACTCCAGACATTTTTAAGGAGTTTTTTATTGCCGTGAAAACGATTTGAATGCAATTGCGAATTGGAAAATGGAGCGAAGTAATTATTATCCTATACTCTTTATGGAAAGAAGTCTCTATCGACCACGACAACCTTTTGTAGGCGTGCCCACAAATTCCACAGCTGGTCTCTGCTCCTTTTACCTTGCGTTTTCTTTCTTTTTCCTTACTGTTTTTCTCCTTCTTTCAGAATATCTGCCTTTTTATTTATTTTCTCTCTGTTTCCATCTATTTCTTGCTGTTTTATCCTACTTTCAATATTTCTATCTATTTTCTTTCTATTTCCATGTCAATTTCTTTCCCTGCTCTCTCTTTCTTTCTCTTGATTGCTGTTTTCATCTTCCCTCAGTATTTCTGTCTCTATTCTTTTCTATCTCTCTCTTTTTTCATTTTCTTACTGTTTTTTCCCGTGATTTCAGTATTTGTGTCTGCTATTTTTTTTGGTTCTTTCGCCTTTTTCGTTTCCTTCGTTCAGTATTTCTCCCTTGATTTATGTTTTTCTCTCTCCATTTCTTTCTATTTCATGCCTTTTTCTCTTTGTTTCAGTATTTCCGCTCCTCTAGTTTTTTTCTTTCTCAATCTTGCTATCCTCTTCTCCTTGTTTCCTTTTCTCGTTGTTTCCTTCTTTCTCTTTTCTATATTCTGTCTTCTCGTCGTCTTTCTTTTTATCCCATTTGTTGGCTGTCCTTTCTCCCCACACTTTTTCATCCTCATTCTTTTGTTTTCTATCATTCCTTCCCACTTCTTCTTTATTTCTCTTTTCTGTCTCTTGTTTCCCTTTCTTCTGATCTCTCTCTTTGTGCACATTTATCTTCACTAAGGGATTAAGAGTCTTATTAAAATTATTATTCGAGTTTCCTGGCTCACCTTGGAAATTAGATGGAAGTAAAGCTACGGAAGTCGCGAGTGAACTATGTGGCCGTCGTAAGTACCGGGACTCGAAAGCGGAACCTTCGATCAATGGATCTCTCAGCACGCTCGTTTCTAAATCTACAACCGAGGCAAAATAGTTATCGATACTTACGAAGAACTGCGACTTTCAGGAGCACTTTGGAATCTCCAAGAAGTTTTGCGCGATTTTTCTTTCAGAAAAGGGGGAAATGGCTTTTCTGAGGGATTTTTTTTTCGAAATTGGGGTTGCCATCCTTACCAAGGAGCAGACAGTGTTGCAACATGTATAGAAATTTACCTCAATAGAGGAAAGTTGTAACAATTTTAGGTGAAAAGTGAAATGTCTCTTTCCTTCTCTCTCCCTCTCCCTCCTCCCTCTCTCCAGCATTCTTAAACCCGAAGGTTTATGGCTGCAGCAACATAAGCCTTCCATCTATCACTCTCCTGGGAAGATCAATCAAATCTTTTCCATCCTTACCGATTTCCTTTAGGTCCATCTCAACCTAAGGGAAATGAATTTCATGAAAAATCTAAAAATTGCATAAACTGAAGCTGTGGATTTCCCTGTCCCAAAGAAACATAATCAATATTTCAAATTTGGCTTGGGAATAGTTGATGTCTTCCCAAATAACTTTCAAAGTTATTACGTAAATAATGCGGACAGTATAAATGCAATGTAGGAAAAGTTTCAAATTTCGTATATTTTTCTCAAAGTTGACAGTCTGTTATTGTGTTACATCCTTCCTATTTTCATACATTAAACTTGTTGTTTTCTGTGAGCCAATGAAAATTCTACTTGACTAGACTCTTACTGTTTTTTTGTGGCGTTGATTTCAATTTTATTTCAAGGTGTAGGAAAAATTTGGATGAAAAGAGGGAACGGAAATCTTGTACCTTTAAAAAGGATATCCGGTTTTCTGATTTGGCAACACTGGAAAGAGAAAGAGTTCTTTTGGAAACCGAAAACCACTTCTCCGGTATCACTTTTGGAGGCAGAGATGGGATGGCAAGGAGGACAAAGGCGGAGAAGTGGCGAAGACCAAAAGAAGAAATGAAGAAGTCGATGGCTGTTGACAGTTTTTACCACTGGCCGGAAGTGGATGTTGGCAAAACAGACCGCCTGTTCTTACTTATATTCCAGAGATGCCAGCTCGTTGTTACCATGTGCTGAGAGTGATGTATTGTATACTTCCTCTGGTCGGAACATTCTCCGGTCCTGTCGGTCCCATTTTCTTGAATTCATACGAAATTTTAAAAACATTTTTTATGAACCCAAAGCCAAAATATTCCAGCAGTCTGCGAGAAGCAACAAGTGAATCACAGACACAACAGCGATTTGCGTTTCATAATTATTTTGAGCAGTTGGGGTAGATGCCCTTCCCCCGCTTTTTGTTCCGCACCATGCCCTGTCTGTCAAGAAAAAGTAAACTGTCCATGTCCTCCAACTGCCACTGGCGCAATGCTTCGGTGGAACATGGGTTGAAGAGTTATCTGTTTCCTTTCAGTTATAACCAGAAAAAACTTTGCATTTTTTAAAAAAATTCCGGCCTTTTCTTGGCTATTGGGTAATTTTCTGTATTTTTGCAGTTTTTGTTGCATTTTACTTTTTGCTTCTTTCGTGTTGTTTTGCGAATTTTAAATGCATTTGCTAGAATAACTTATATGTTTAAATTTCCTAACATGGTCTTTTTAGCATGACATTAATTGAAAATATGGTCAATGCAAGAGCAATATTATTTTAACCAGGCGCGTCGCATGATCATGTGAAAACTCATGTATATGTCTTAAATTACGTACATATTAGCACACACACACACACACACGCACACATACATATATTTATTCGAAGAAATATTATGTTTGTTGCACGAGTATTTACACACAATTTACTCTGACAAGACTTCTTTCACGTCCGATTACTTTTCTAGATAGTTGGTAACACTGACTCTCACGGTGTTCCACGGAGGGTGTTCCCTTCGCTGTGCGAACACTTATGCAAGCGGTAATACTTCTTACGGCACCAGAGTGCAGCATATGCAACGCATGTCTAGGGGGACTCGAAAAAGGTCTGCGCTGCATAGTTGCAATCTTCACCGAGAATTCGCTAAACCTGGCGGATTTTAAGGGAGAGGGGGACAATTTCCCCTAGGTCCTTCTTGTATTACTTCAAATATAGCGTGAATTTGGGGGAAAATTGTTGAAAATAAATTGAACTGTTATTCTCACTTTTTCAATTGAAGATGAAGTTACAAGGGAGAGGAGTAAATCTGCATTCAGTACAAAAACATTATTGTGAACACTCGCATGTGAACCGCACGCGACGCCACTGATTTTAACCGGAATTCTTTGGCTGATGTGGAACTTAGACTTTGGTGAAGCCTACTTTAATATTTTTTTTTTTTTTTCAAATTGAATTGTGTAACAGCCGTTAGTGCTTTTAAAACGGCCAATTTTAAGATAACGCCTATGGTAGCCGAAATTGACGGTCGTATAGCCTACCAACATTTCTCCAGTAAACTATTTAATAAATCATAACGTCGCCAACCCGCCTCCCCGAAAAACAATGCCAATTTCATCCTTATTTTGTTTCAAGGGATTATTTTCCATTCCCTCTTGTTTCTCCTCCCCCTTTTTTTTCGGTTCTGCAAATCTGGTCCTCATCCAACCTAATATGACGTTGAAAATGGTTTCTCCCCTGCAAAAAATTTGCTGCTCTTTGTGTCTTTTTGCCCTTCTCCCCCACCCCTCAGTCTCCTAATGTGGCGCCTATCTGTCGGCGAATTACCTCGAGTTAGAATCATCGTTTGTCATTCCGCACTCCATTTAGCAGCCCAGTCGACAGACGCAAGGGTGTTCGGGATATGATTTAGTTCTTCCCGAGTTCTGGGAACGTTCCTGTGGGGGGAATGGAGGGACGATGTTGGCCTTTTAGTAGTTGTGTTATTTCTTAATTGGAGATCGGGGTTTGAGGAAATATGGGGCTTTGTTAGTGCTGCAAAAGGACTGGAGTTCTCAGGCGTTGTGAGCAGGCACGTACAGAAATATATTTCGGGGAGGTCCGAACCAAGTGTCTCAGAAATAATAATAATAAAATTAAAATAATAGTAATTAAAATATGTAAATCAATTAATATTGTACTGTTGTTATAGGCAAAAAACAATATAAGAATAGAGATATAACAGCATGTATTCATTATCTAGCTTAGGTGTAGTTAAGATTGCCGAAATTTGTATAAAACAACTGTCCCGGTGAGGAAATTAATGTCAAATAGATAAGGAATGAATATTTGTATTGAGTAACAAATAAGACTGTTAGATCAAGTTGACGAAAAGTGAAGTTCCTGATTAATTTTTTTTGCATATTATCATAACTTAAGTGGTAGTGCATGAATTTTCTTTGACGCTGCACTTGAAGGCTACATGATCCCAATATAATCCTTGTTCGGCGGGAATAAGTAACAATCGATTACGCAACAAATGCTTAATAAGTATATTTTCATAATTTCTTAGAACTTCGTAAGTCCTTGGGGGGGGGGGGGGGGGAAGCGGTCCCCTAAGTACGTCCGTGGTTGTGAGGGAAGTGGGATGTAATCACAATAAATTAAAACTCACATCAGGGACGCTACCCATAGGAGATTGAGACATATGTCTCGTCTCGTTTGTACTCGTAAGTAGGTATTTCAGACTCTGCGTGCAGGCACTACAGTCACAGAGAAACGCCACTATACCGCGTTTTTTAGAACCTGTCCCGTTTCCCGCGCTAGCGATCGCTCGACAGTTTCGGTGCCAATGAGAAACGAGGAAAAGTCGTCTGCTGGCAGGCGAGGAGCGAATGGAAGCCAGAAGAGAGGAGCTTACGTAGACGCTGTTGCCACGTTGCGTATTTTAATTGGCTGCCTGGCTTTGGCTTTCCCCTTCACGGAGTTCACGCGACTTGCAGCAGCAATGCCGCGTGGTTTCTGCTAGAAAAGCCAGCGATCAGCCAGCGCGGGAAGCGGGACAGGTTGCAACAAACGCGGTATAGTCGTACTCAGTGACGTACCCACGATTTTCGAAAAGGGGGGGCAGTCACCTCTCATTTCGCCATCTTTTCCTGCCTTTGACGTTCTTCTTTTAGGGATACTGGGACAAAGGGGGAGTTTTATGATCCCCCACTAATCCCCCCCCCCTAAGGCACGCCACTGACTCGTATTGTTGTAAGTGGTTGCATAGCCGTTTAGTCTTGAAAATTTCAAACGAAAATTGAAGACTGAAGGACGGTCATCGAACAGAGATTTTTTTTGCGTGTGTTGCGAGGGATATATATTTTGAGCACTACCATTTGCTGTAATTAGATAAAAGTGTTTTTTCGCTGTACACCAACCAGAAATGTGCCTCCCATAAAAATTGTAAAGTATAATATTCTGGTAGGATACCGTAACAAATTATTTTTTTTATTTTTTTTTGTTATTTTTTGGGACAACCTTCTTCAATAAAGCTGCTTACACTAATAGAATTTATTAATTTTCTACACACACTTCTCACACAGTAAAACACATGCATTGCACAGCATATTATATCAGTATAATACATTTTTTTTTTTTTGACAGGATAGCTTAATCACTGTTCATTTATTCATTGATTTATTAGGACTTCAACTTTTCAATGAAGCTGCTTAGACTAATTAAATGAAATATATCTTTCCAAACATTTCTCACGCAATAAAACTCATTTCTTGAAGCACATTGCGTAACGCATCTATACAAATATTAGTAACTTATTTTACTAACAATTTATCTAAACGGACATCTCAATTCTTCAAGAAAAAGTATTTGTTCATTACATTACACTAAAGGTCTATACAAACATTTAACATAATCTAGACAGATCTTTCAATTCTTCTAAAACATGGTTTCTCTGTTTAATAGAATTAAAATTAGTATCTCTGGATAATAGACCATTGTCTAAAACCAACGCCAAACATTAAAATGTGCCATTGAAACTCCTAAGGCTATGAAACTCTACCAGGTTCAAGCACATTATATGGTGCACTTACAGATAAACACTGGCTGAAATTAGTTATCTACAAGCAGTTTGGAGCAAACATGCGAACACGTTGTCTGAAAGTAATGAATCGTCACACAGTATGGAGGACAAATTGTCGGGAGATTAAGGTTATGGCGAGTCCGAAGTATGAGAATGAAATACAGCAAAACCTCGTTAATCCGAACTAAGGGGATAAGTTGACCAGTTTAACGAAAGTCCGGATTAACTGAAATAACCTAAAAAAAAACAGTAGAAAGTGCGTTAAAACTTCCGTTTATAGCAACGAAACATGTTTATTATGGTGTATTTAAAGGGCATAGGCGTACAGTACAGTACAGTACAAAGTCTGCGGGAAACAGAATTTCATCAGTGGTTGACTGCCTTTTCTTTGAGAAGTTCTCTTGTTGACTTCTAACCACATTTAAAACCTTGCATTCTGCTTTTTTTTTTGTGCCTTTTGCCTGTCCGGATTAAGCTAAGTCCGGCATATCGGGGTCCGGATTAACGAGGTTTTAGTGTATACTCAATGTCGGATCCAGAAATTGAGATTCTGATATCGGATCCAGGATTCGGGATTGAGCTCGAATTGGAAAACTCGTCGTCCTTCCTACAAACCTACGATCTGTTGCCTCTTTTGTTTCACAGACTGTTGTGACTTAAGCATGAAAACAAAAGTGCTGGTACTTCATATGCACATGCGACCACGCATACAGCTGCAATCTGGAGAGAGTGTTTACAAACCAGAGCCATATAACGATTCCTCTCTATAATTGCCGCCATAGGAGCACCGCATTAAAATTTTTACACAAGCTCTCCCATTAGTTTTTAGGCCTTCGAACTCCTAATAAACCACCCACTTCCACTTGTTTTAAAAAAGAAAAGCCCTCTTCGAGTAGCTCGAGTGCATGAGCCCCTATTTCTTTTATTCCTCCGAAGGCTACAAAGCGTGTTTTCCAATAAGCAACCCACGTTTTACGGCCCTCCTTTTTTTTTACAACTTGGAGGAATACAAGGCAGCAGTTATTCACCAGAGCCCAGACAGATCGTAAAACGTCCTCCAATACGCAGACAGTGCGTGTGTTGTGTGGCGATGACTTGAAATTGGCCTTAAAAATAGACCCCCCTCTTTTTTTTGTTTTGTTTTGTGAGTGTGCATTCAAATTTATTTGGCCTAATTTGATTTAGCTTTGACTTTACTTGTTATTACAGATTTGTATAATGTGGATATTTATTAAAATACCCTTCAAGTGCACACTACTCTTAAGACAGGTAATAGGTAGGGACACAAATTTATGGTAAATAAAAACTGAGGAGAGCGGTAAATAAAATGTTAGATCAGCGGTATATACCAGCGGTGGGAAAAAAATAATTGGAACACACTTTTTCATTATGAGAGGAAACAGCATACAAAAGACCTATAAATTGATAAACTACTTCATTTTTATATACTGTACACATGCACAAGTACTTAGTTGTCCAAACAAAAAGAAAACATCAACACAAAATCACTTCATTTCTAAATTGCATATCTCAAGTGATTTATTCATTATATGTATTTAAAGGATATCCTTGCTGTCCAACAAATAAAATAATCACTTCTGCACATACACAAACACATGTTAAAAATCACATGATGATAAACAAAATTCATTCATGACTGAACACCAATGACACCATTGTTTCCCTTGATGTGCGGGAACAGACTAATCTTATCGCTGCTACAGCTAGCAAGTTCAATGAAACTGGAAGTTGAGTAGACATTCGGGGGAAGAAAGGAATGCAGCTTGACAGGGAGCGAAGTTTTCGAACTGAGATTATGTGCATGGGAAATCCCAATTTGCAGCGTCTTCCTGATGTGATCGAAGATAAAACGTTCTTCAGCTGCAAGTGGTAGGAAACTTTAGGCAAACGTTTCGTTACAAATCGACATTTTGCGCGCAGAACCTCGATTGCCGGTTTTTGCGTGTTTTCTACATAATTTGATGATATTTCACGGTTATTTCGCGAAAAAGCGTTCATTTCGTGGAAAAGCACACATTTCGCATTACTTCGCGAATAAAACTCATGCATATTTCATCATTGGGGGTGTAGTTACGTGCAGAATGTTCAAAATTGAATCTTTTTTTTACATTTCGCGATTTCGCGCATCGCGAAAATTCAATGTCCCTAGTAATAGGCCATATCGCATTTTTGCTTGACGCTGTGAATGTGATTGGATTTTTCCGCCAAGCCCACCACAGCAAACGGATATACTAGATACCCTACACCCATGGTGGAGTGGTCAGGGGAGCTCGCTACGACGTCAGGGGTCCCGGGTTCAAATATTGGGTAAGACATGGATATTTGTGTTTGTCCTGAAGGAGATAAATTGAGAATATTGAGTAAAAACTGAAAGAAGAAAACAGAGGAGAAGAACGACATGAGAATCTACCGCTTATGGTGTTTTCCTTTGGAAAGAAAGAAAAAAAAAGAGTGGACAGCACAACGCGGTACGACGCCAAGGGTACCGGGTTCAAATCCCGACCTGCCCATGGGTGTCCTTCGTGAGTGTCGATCAATCCCGATCCATCAAGAAATACTAAATAACTGCTATTTGATCCAAGAGAATGAATTTTTGTATGCTACTACATGTGACTGCCCCCAAGAACCCCCCCCCCTCCCCCGGCCTTCAACTAATTTATTTTCTGCTGCGTCACTGTTCTTGCACTAACATTTTTTTTAAAACATTGCACTGAGCCAGTTATCACTTTTACGTGACTTGCAAAAGAGTTAACAAACAACTCTATACTATTATCAACTCTTGTAATGAAAAGGCCCGCATAACATGCTGACAACAATGCGAAACGCGGGTGCACAGCGAGTCTTGTAAACGGATCTCAACACAGTAAACAAGTTGATAACTTCGAAGGGTAAAAAGCATGTAATTAGCATATCGGTATTCTCTCTCGGTAAAATCACCTGATGTTACCTCTTTGGATCGTTCCAGCTTTACGTGTGTGACATTTTCATTTTACACACAAAATGTAAGGTTTTAGACATGACATTAGATTAAAATATTCATAATGAATTGAATTCATAGAATTATGAAGTACCTTGTGGTGTCTGCTAACAAATATATATGATTAGAGTTTGATGACATGGGCTGAATGCATGATAAACATTAACAAAAGTGCCTAACGTGTTATGTTACGTTTTAAAATGTAGCAAAGTTTGACTTAATTTATCTCTGAAGCACATAGGTTGCAGATGTTAGTAACTTTTATTGGTGAAATGTGCAAATTATATGCATTCACAAGCATCTAAACCTTAATGCCGTTTAAAAATAATAATTTCCATCCTCAGAAAACTTCATCATTCGCCGCCAGGAAAGCTTCAAGAATTACTTCAATTCCATATTAATTCATTTTGTTATTTACATGGAGTAGGATCACCTTTCGTGGAATGCCTCTTTTAGTTTTTTGGCAGTCCAACCTTTATTTTTTTATGTAAGTGGAAATAAAATAAACAATAAATGACGTCACAGTAGTACCCATAGATGGGTTTCTGGACCTGGAGGCACGTTACGCGCCCACCTAACATTTTTGTAATGGAAAGTTGATTGTATAAACAATGCAGCATTGGACGGAAGTTGAATTACGTCACCATTTAAAGTACCATTGTAATAAAAATAGTAATTTGAAAATTTCCAATGAAATTATAATGCTTATAAGCATTATTTGGGGAGGGGGGCAGAGGTCAGTGGCGCAGGAACGTTCTACATTTAGGGGGGTACAAAATTCGACACACACATGCGCATATATGTATACATTGGGTGTTCCCTACACAGAGAAGCTGGAGTTTCCCCCCTCCCCCAGAGTTTGCAGTGGTTTTAATTCTTTTGAAAAGGAAGATAATGTTTGTAAACAAAATACAAACATTATTTTGTGTTTAGCTACCAAAAAAAAAAAACAGTTTCTTTGAGCATGTTGCTCCTGTCAGACTGCATGGGGTGAGGGTTACTAGGGTACAGCTTGGATCAGGGATTTAGGGGGGATACTGTAGCACCCTTCAAAAATTTAGGGGGTTCATTGTACCCCTGTACCCCCCCCCCCCGGTCCTGCGCCACTGGGAGGAGGCAATATCGAGATCTGACATATAAACTCTTAAATTGTCACCTGAATTCTGGGGAGAGGGATTAAGAATTAAATTTGGGGGAGGGGGCAATATCCAGCTTTTGAATATCAATGTTAAGTCACAGGTTATCACGTTGGTTATCGCAGGAATTTTAAACATTAGTTTTAGGGGGGGACAATATCCAACTCTTGAGTACCAATTGAAGCAAAATGATAAACTATATCCACATCAGCATACGTAAAAAATCTATTCCTAACAAGCACAGAGAAAATTAATTGAAAACGTCGTGGACAATTTTCCGAGAAATACTTGTGTATCTCACTATACTACCAAGGTGATTTCAATCTTTATTGTCCAGAAAAGAACGAGGTTGTGTAATAACCATCCTCCTTTGTTCCTTCTTTCCTAAATCAAATATGAAACGTAGTGAAGTAAAATATCTGGCGATGCCTACTTTTGTCTAAACGTGCTTTGAGGCTGAATGACGACACGAGACTGGTGATGAAGGACACCCATGCTCAGGCCAGGACTCGAACGCAGGAACTTCGGCGGCTAGATCAAAAGTTCACGAACGCCAAAAGGTGGGGGGAGGAAAATTTGATTTCTGCTTTCTTGAATTTAATAGCGAAGCCCTCTTTGCGTGCTCTTGTTATGCTATTACATGATCAGTATACTTCTTTCTGAGTAAATATTTTGAATGTGTTCGAATATCACAAAACGTTTTGTAAATGTGTTCACTGGGGTGCTGTTCCCACAAGTCCGAAACCTGCTTTTTGTTTTTCAAAATATGAATGAGTTTGTTGTCAAACTAAATAGAATATTTCGCAGAACGCGGTTTCCTTGTAGGCATAAAGTCATTTATTACAGCATGCAGCGCTTCCACGGGGATTTCGATAGCAGCAGAAATCAGTGATTTAGATAGAATAAAACCTAAACTTTTGATGTATGGCCATGGACGTAGGCAGGAAAAAAATTCGGGGGGGGGGGTTCATTCATAATTGTTCCCATGGGCGTCGCCAGAAATTTGAATAATAGAAATAATAACATAATTGTACAATAATAATTAAAATTTCATAATAATAAAACAATTGTATTCCATAATAATAATACTAATAATAATTATTATTATATTATTGTTATATCCTTGAGGGGGCTTACTCAATCCAGCAGATGAGTGAATATCCAGCACAAGTTTCTTTTTTTTTTTTTTACGTTTCATACAGTGTGTACTGAAATGCACAATTATTATACTTCGTCATTAAACTTTAGATACCTTCAAGAGAAAAGCTTTAAAAGTTAGATGGAAATTTTAGTCATAAAGCTCTTGTTGTTTGACTTTAAAATTAAATTTTTGGAATTTTGAAAAGTGTGGAACCAGTTATTCTTTTTAAAAACTTAGCCTGGTGCATGGATTGTAACCTCAATCGTGAACGTAATGCGGTACAAAACTGGAGATCCTAGGTTTGAACTCCTATCAAGGGGAATTTTCGACTTATCGGACAGGGAATTTAAAAGCTGGAAAGGGAATTTTGGGACAATCATAAGGGAATCTTCAGTCTATATTCCTTGTGACGCAGGAGCAACACTGGAAAGATGACAGCAGAAGTAATAATGGTGGGGTCGCGGGTGGGCTACGATTCCGAGAATAAATCCTGTTTCACTCAAGTTTCAGAATTCCAAATGTAAGAAAATTCTAGCTCGATCGTTTCAACATTGTCTCCATGTATTTTTGTGATGCTTCGAAAAAAAAATTGAAAATTTGTTACAGATTTTGGTTTCTGAACTTCCATTAATCCAACATGTCAGAAGTTTCGGGGGGGGTTGAACCCTAGAAACCTCCCCTCTAAATACGGCCATGCGTATGGCTGTTCACCGCTGATTTGCTTGTTGTCTCATGGGCATTTGGTTCTTTTGCCTCACGGCCAATAACTCAAATGGCAAACTGACCCAAGAACTGTGCCCCCCGGTGCCCCCGTCAATAACAGAATTGACAACGGGCTCATTCGATTTTCACGCACTCTGCCAGAATATTTCTTCTAACGTCTGCTAGGCGTAGATTAATTTTTTCTCCACTGGTCCATTGTAGTAAGCAATGTACATTGGGTAAAAGGAGTTATCCTCGTACTTCACCCACACGCACGGGGCATTACGGTAATGAAGGCACCCGTAAGTTGTGTCGTAAGTGGCCGTCACGAGGTGATTATCATCTCGAACCTTAACCCGGTCCTGTCTTCCTTTGAGAACTTTACACATCACTAGAGCCCTCTCTCTGTAGCGACATGAACTCCATTTGTCACAATAGAAAGGGTCCTCGCAGAAGCTGACGCCCGGACCGAACTTGCAGCGCCATGCTTTCCTCCAGTCGAAATTGTTTTTGCTGATAGAAGGTATGTTGTCGGTGCGTGTGACGTGAAACAATACGAGCTCAGAACAACGAGTTCTGGATTGCATTTCTTCCTTCTTCAGCTGGTAGCAGCCCCAGAGGTGAGGGTTGCAGACTCTTTCTGCTCTGTGGATGTGTCCGAGAAACTTCTCCACTTCGTTGTTGAAGCGAAAGTGGCTCATTATCTCTTCCTTAATGACATCTGTCGCATTGCTTCTGTCCCACTCCTTCGGCCTACTAATGCACGTCACCAGAGGTGGCCTAACGATAGCAGGTCGATGACCATCATCTGATGAAGAAAAACATTCAATTTCTATAAATAAAGACCACTGGAAAGTTCATACACATGATTTGTGCAAGGGACTAAACACCTTATGTTACCAATTAAGATATTTTTTTAAAAAAAATACAGTAAAACCTCGTTAATCCTAATGGGGGGATAAGAAAGTCCGGATGAACTAAAATAACCTGAAAGAACAGTAGAAAGTGCATTAAAACTCCGTTTGTAGAAACCAAACTCTTTTAGAGTGACCAGAGTTTTACGAGAATATGCCGAGGGTATTCCTGTGTCAATGCGGCTTCTTCCCGAAAGTCTGCAGGAAACAGAATATAATCAGTGGTTGACTGCCTTTTCTTTGGGAAGTTCTCCCATGGACGTTGGATGTACGTATTCTTAGCCGTTACGGAGGAATAGGATGAATGCAATTCTTGACTTCTAGCCACATTTCCATAAAACCTTGCATTTTTTTTGGCCTTTTACCTGTCCGGATTAAGCGAAGTCCGACTTATCCGGGCTCCAATTAACGAGGTTTTACTGTATAGCTTCAATACGGTGAATACCTATTTTGCAAACTTCAGGCACGTATCTAGAAATGCATTTCGGGGGAGGGGAGAGGTCGAAGTGTCTCAATAATAATAATAATAATAGAATAGTTATATTAAAATAATAAAATAAGTAAATTAATTAACATACAGGTAAAAATACTGTATAAAAATAGATATATTAGGTCAGTCAAAAAGTAAATGCAATGTTTTTGTTTTCTTCCGTAGGTTGGCTGTACAGCTTTCTGCGCTCGCAAGCCGATAGATAGTATCGTTGTCTTCGCCTGTGGCAGGTTACAGCGTCATCACTTCAGTTCGCTCTGCAGTGTTGCCAAGTAAACATGGCTGCGCCACTGTCCGTGTGCACCATAGAAGAACAGCGTTCTGTAATCCGTTTTTTGTGGTCTGAAGGTGTACCAGGAGCTGATATCCATAGAAGACTTTCAGCACAATACGGTGACAATGTTTTACCGCTGCGAAGTGTTTACCAGTGGATCGAAAAGTTCAAAAGCGGTCGAACAAGTGTGAAGGACGAGGAAAGAGCAGGTCGTCCAGCTACATCCACTAGTGATGACAACATCGAGCAAGTCTGTGAGCTGGTTCTGAATAACCGACGAGTGACTGTTGATGAAGTGGCAAACCATATGCACGTTAGCCATGGTTCTGCATATGAAATTATCCATAACAGACTCAACTTTCATAAAGTCTGTGCGAGATGGGTTCCTAAAGAACTCACTGACGAGAACAAGCGAAATCGTGTGAGAATCTGTCAGCGATTATTGGACAGACATGCTAACGAAGGTGAAGCCTTTTTGAAACGAATCATCACTGGAGATGAAACATGGATCCATCACTTCGAACCTGAGAGCAAACGCCAGAGCATGGAATGGAAACACCCTGAATCTCCAGTGAAAAAAAAAGTCAAGCGTCAACACTCTGCAGGAAAAGTGATGCTCACACTTTTTTGGGACTCAGAAGGAGTAATTATGGAACATTATGTGGAAATGGGGACAACAATAAACAGTGAACGATACAGTGATATGCTTTCGAACAAGTTGAAGCCTGCAATTCGAAGCAAACGACGAGGTCGATTGTCGGAAGGCATTCTTTTGTTGCATGACAACGCGCGTCCCCATACCGCCGCCAACACCGCTCAAACTCTTCAGAATCTGGGCTTCGAGGTGTTAGAACATCCTGCATACAGTCCTGATCTCGCTCCGTCGGATTACCATCTGTTCGGTCCACTTAAAGATGCTTTAAGAGGCCGTCGATTCGACACAGATCAACATGTGAAGGAAGCGGTGCATACGTGGCTTGCTGCTCAACCGAAAACCTTTTTTTCTCAGGGTATCGGAAAGCTTGTGGAACGTTGGACCAAGTGTATTGAAGTGCAGGGGGACTATGTTGGAATATGATATCATTGTAAGTTTTCTATTGTTGCTGTGAAAAATAATAAAAAATGATTGCATTTACTTTTTGACTGACCTAATATAACAGCACCTATTCATTATCTAGCTTACGTGTGGTTAATATCGCCAAAATTTTAATAAAAACAACTATCTTGGCAAGGAAATTAATGTTAAATAAATACAAAATTGAATAATATAACAGAAAAGGATTACATCCAATTGACGTGAAGTAAAGTTTCTGATTAACATTTATCATAAGTTAATTAGTAGTGTGCATAAATCTTTGGAACTGCCTTTCAAGGCCCTATGATCCAATTCCTTTGCCTTTCTATAAGCTCAGCGGGAATAAATAACCAATATATACAAATGCTAAAAAAGTATATTCTGATTATTTAATAATAGTATTTGGTAAGTCTTTCGGAGGGGGGGCCCAGGGGGTCCGGACCCCCCCCCCCCTAAGTACTAAATACGTCCTTGGATATGCATCCAATTTTGGGAAAACTCGCCACAATCACAGAGGTTCTTCAAAATACAAAAAAAGAAAAAAGAAAGGAAAGCATTGCACATTATCGCAAATGCACATAAAACTGAAACATGCAAACCTCTTTTTAAAACAATTTCACATACTAAGGCTTCCATGTTTATGTGTACACTTGGAACATTTACATTTACACGAAAGAAATCAAACTATCCGAAGAACTTTTCAGACCGAAGCGAGATATTTCTCTTGGGAACGAGCCAATCAACTACAACCTTTCACACCGTAGCAGCATGACAGTTCGCACAAGCCTGCTTTCGATTGGTGAAATCTTCGAGCGACAATTCGTTACCAAATAGTTACAAAAATATTGTGACCCCTGCGGTTTTCAAAACTAAGGTGAAAAAAACCCAGTTGGAATGTACAGTCACGCACACTATCGGTTAACGATTCCATTGAAAATCAATGTATTAATTACAACCCGGCAGTGTTGTACAAGTACATTTCATTCAGTTGAAGAATTTCATATTAAAAAAAAAAGATTAGTAGGTTAGTTTTTACGATAACTTTCAAATCTTTTACTTCATCAGGGTATTGATTGAATATCATAGCCAAATGTCGGACACACTTGATACTGACCTCTGACACAACCAGTGTTGCCAATGCACCTCGTAATTTTTCAAAAAAATGTTTTTATGAATATGCCATAATTAACCCCGTAACTCGTGTGTAATGCATACAATGTTTAATATATAAAGATTTATCGTTCTTTTATCAATTGGTTGATTGCTTTGGTTTATTTTACTTCGCTTTTCTGCCACTTTTGGCCAATCGCGAAGATGAGGATGAAATTGATGAAGGGACACTCAGAAATACCCATACAGCGATTCGAACCCGGGACCCTCCGCCAAGGAGTCCGGCTTGTTCTTTCATCTATTCGATAAATACCCACACAGAGACAATCTATACACATCGAAAATTATTGCAATCGACTCCACAGCTGTCTCTTATTCATGTTTCATTTTTACTTCGTACAAGAGACTGTTTTACACGCTAGTAAATTTTTTCCGCATTCTGAGCGTTCATGTATAGCATGATTTTCCTGTTTCATGTTTGAAAAATAGCCACATAGACAATGTTAATACCCACTGTAAGTTTCATCTCTCTATCGCTTTTTGCACAAGAGTTCCGTACGTTCAAAGTTTCGCTCGTGACTTTTTGGACACCCTGTATTGTATCATTATCATTGTTATAGTACTATAAAGACACAGTGGCCAATTTATATACATATTGTGTGCGCTGTGAACGTATTATAATCAGTGGCGTAGCGTTATAGTACGCCCGTACGCCCGGCGTTCCCCGATTATAAATTTCAAAAATGCGTAAATGCTGTCAATATAAAGTAAATCTTGACTAATTTCATATATGTCTGACCTTCATGACATTATAATAGCTATTTTTCGCGATCCGCTTGCAACGCTCCACTAACAACACTCGTTCAAGCATTCAATGTATGATGCCGAAAGATATATCAAGAACTAAAATTAAATAATGAAAATAATATTTTTTGAGCCTTTGTTGTATAATTTCCTCTGAACTTATTGGAAGACAAGGTTTATATTGGGATCATACGGCTTTGAAGGGACAGGAAGGATGTATTTAGGGGGTCCAGATCCCTCGCCCCCACCCGAAATACTTATTAAGTACGAAAATTAAATGAAAATATACTCGTTTAGCATTTGTTGTATAATTTCCTCTGAACTTATTAGAAGACAAGGATTATATTGGGATCACACGGCATTGAAGGACAGGAAGGACGTATTTAGGGGGTCCCGACCCCTCCCCCAACCAGAAATACTTATAAAGTACGAAAAATTAAATGAAAATATACTTGTTTAGCATTTGTTGTATAATTTCCTCTGAACTTACTGGAAGACAAGGATTATATTTGGATCATACGGTTTTGAATGACATTACAAAGAAGATTTATGTACACTATTACTTAATATGCCTAAAATATTAATCAGAAACTTGCTTTTCTCCAACTACATGTAACATCATTCTTTTTATTCCATAAATATTCAATTATTCATTTATTTGACATTAATTTCATTGCCAGGGCACTTGTTTTTATGTCACTACACTACATTATCTTAACTACAGGTAAGCTACGTAATAAATATGGGCTGTTATATCTCTATTCTTATACAGTCTTTTTACCTATTCGTGTAATAATAATATAATATTAATTTATGTATTGTATTTAGTATTAATTCTATTTAATATAATTATTTTAATTTAAACATTATTATTATTATTATTATTCCTGAGACACTTGGTTCGAACCCCCCCACCCCCACCCCCGAAACATATTTCTAGATACGTGCCTGGTTTCTGTCTATTCCCTTGTTCGAACGATTTCCCCGACAGTATCTCCAAAACTATAAATCCCGAAAACACTTCATGCAGATTGAGAGAAGTGCGCTTGGCAGTGCAGTCTCAAAGAAAAGTGCATTTTTTTTGCATGCACGTACATTGAAAACACACAAAACGAGGATAACGAAATTACCTGCATTCGTCTTACTTGCTTCTTCTTGGTTTGTTTCACTGACGTCTTTAGCATTTTTCTCGTCTTGTGTTGAATTGGGCTCCACTTTTTCAATACTTGGTCCGCTTACATTCTCCTCAGTTCCTTTTGGGTCATTAATGTCTCCCCTTTCATCCTTCGTTTCCTTCTGTGTTGAGGTTGCACCACTTTCTTCGCTTGTTTCTATCCCTTCATTTCCTCCGTCAGTGTTATCGTGTGGTTCCGACTGTGTTCGAACTGGGAGTGTTGCGTTGTCTGATGCTTCTGTAACACTCACTTCTTCCTTTCCTTTTAAGTCACCTTCACTACATTCTCCACCTTCTCCTTCCATTCTTTTATCTTCACAGTGTTCATGGCGTTCTTCTTTTTTTTCCATCCCATCATTTTCTCTATCATTATCGTCATTTTTTGTCGTTTCTTTTTTGTCTTGTGTTACATCGTCAAGCTCTTCTTTAACACATAACCAACCAGCATCCCTTTCATTTCCTTTTGGGTCACTTTCACTGTTTTCTCCGTTTCCTCCTTCTGCTTTTTTCTCCTCACTGGTTTCATCACATTCCTCTTTCTCCTTTTTTTCATCACTTTGTCTTTCATTGTTGTTATCATTGGCTTTCGATTCTATTTTGTCTTGAAGTGCTTCGTTGGCCTCCACTTCTTCATTACGTTGCTCTCTTCCTCTCTCTGAAGTTTGGACTTCTTCACTTTCTTCTCTGCTTCCCACTTCCATCCGTTTCTTTTCACTGGCATCACATCTTTCTTCTGCCTTTTTGCCAATGTGTTCCTCCGATTTTTTTCCTTGTTCTGTTGCTGTCTTGTTCTCAGCATCTTCAGAGTATGCGTCTTCCTCTACCAGATTTGAACTCACCCTTTTCTTCCTTTGATCTTCTTCTTCGTTTTCATTGTCTATCTTTCTCTTCTCTCCCTTTTGTTCTTTCAAATCATTTTCTCCAGTCTCTATCTTCCTTTCTGCATTACTTTCAGTTTCGTTCATCTCCTCATTCTGACTTTCCCGATCACCGTCACTGCTGAGAAGAGAAAATGACATTCCACTCTTGCAGACTAAGGTATTTCCCGGTGAAGTTGCTGCTGTGTCAACAGAACGAGTAATATCTGCACAGTTTTCCCAGTAGATATCCCAATATTGACGATTCAGTCAAGTTCAGCCGATCAATTTGTTAGCATGACTTGAGTTTGTCCAACAAAAGAGAATAGTTGTTGCACCGAAGAGCTTCAGCGGAGAAATGCGGAATTCGATCCAGCCGCGAGATGGCCTCACAGTTGCTAGAAAGAAATGCAGTGAACTACAAAGACTATATTAACTTTGTGTTTTCCATATGAAGCACACAGAATATTATCTTCTACATGTTTTCTTCTGTACTCTGTTTTGTATCAGCGTATAGGACCAACGTCTACGAACGACGAGGTGATTGGTGGAACTGTTAAGACTATTGACGTCATTCAGATCTGATAGAAAGGGAAATCCATAACAGTGTCGCATGTCACATGTGAAGCTTACATGGGCACATATCGATCTTCATTATGCGCTTTTCGTCGTCGCAAGCAAACACTCATTGATTGCATGCAAGGCAAAACATACGTCGATAATCACAGGGCAGCTTCATATATTTGCGTCATTGCTTTCTATCTTTTGCTGTAGAATGTGAACTATTAGATATTGATTTATACAAAAACATGAATACTCCAAAATTTATGGAACATTTTCATATATCCTGGAAGAGAATTTTCATAAAAGCTCCCGCTTTTGGTACAAGGAGCCCAAGATTCGATTCCCAATGGCAGCTCAAAAATTTCGATGTTAACCCAGTGGCCATGCCTTCGCCCAGCAAGAAAGCATGGCAGGTCCTGCCTCTCAACGAGTTGTTGAGCCACGGAGCTATCACATGATTTACAGTGGCTTGTTGAGGCTTCTCGTAAAAGAGGATATTACAGTTTAACAGTTTTACTACCTTTTGCCATCTTTCCTGTACTGGACGTGTTTTTTGGAGGAATAATTGGAGTACAAGAAAATGATTCAGCTTCCCCCAACTATGTAAAATACCTGGGCATCAGACCTCTCTCTGATGAATGTGAACAATTGTCATTGTAGATCTTGACGTGCTTCAGACTTGTTTTACACACACATAGAATCTTGATACTACATGTTTCTTATTTAAATTGTGTTTGGTTGATGTAAGTTACATTAGATTAGTAGCAGGACCAGGAGAAGAGCGAGAGAAAGTGATGGGAGAGAGGCAGACACAGAGAGAGGGAGAGGGAAAGAAATGGAACGAGAGAGAGAGAGAAGGGGGGAGTGGAAAAAGAGAATGGATCAGAGAGAGAGAGGCGAAAATAGAGAATTATAGAGGTAGTAATACTTTTTGGGGGGACAGTTACATTTAGTATACACCTAAAATAACACAAAAAGAGTATATTAGAACAAGAAACATTTATTTATTTTCTTGTATATACTAGGGGGGGATTCTCCCCATTAAGGAATCTCATGAGAAAGAGAACAGCCATAAATCAAGAGACGGAGAAAGAGAAATAAAAGATGGATGAGAGACAAAGAGAGAGAACAGAAGAAAAGAGGGAGACAGTAGACACCAGAGAAAATAAGGAGAAATAGATTCTAAGAGTGAGAGAGAAAGGCAAAACTCTAGAAATAGATGCAAACAATAAAAACAGAAAATACGAAAAGTGATAGAAATAAAATAAAGAACAATTAGGCATTAGGCATTTTTTTTCTTTATGAAGAGGAGTTCAACTTCCCTCATACCTCTTGAACCTCCTCGAGACTTGCACATACAGAATACGTCTTCATCATAAGGAATGGTTTCTTCATAAATATGAAAATAGAACACATTGAAGCAAAATTATGCACAGAAAAAATAATTATATTCGCTAGATATGTGACGAGTGTGTGTTATTGTATTTTCCAAGAAAAACATTAAAATCTTACTGTCAACTACTTTACAAGACAGTCTTACAATTAAAACACAAAGCTCTGGTATACACTCCTAACTCAAAAGGTTACTGTTCAGTGCATTCTGCACGTATATCTATCTATAAGTGGATTATGTTGATTTAAGTAATATGTGGCGTTGCAAAAATATGAAATACAACATAATTAAATGTCGAATACGTTGAAGAGGGTGTTATGAGTTCTAAAAGCCATCACAAGCACAATAAGGCGATCAAAAATAGAGCTAACAAACGAAATACTGATTTGAAACCTACAGCGCTGTTTCGTGCATGTTTCAACCTGCCTCCCCTATTACTTGTAGATTCGTCCACTGGACTAGTATCGTCTTCAGTAGTTAAACAGTAAAGTCCGCCTTAGACGAAAGCATTTCCTTTAACGTATTTGCTAGAATAAATTCTGCCTAAGTGCTCGCAAAAACTCATAGCATTTTTTAATAGCAGTATGCTTTGCACGAAAGCATCTCATGTAACATTCCGGTTAGCAGTTGCGATTATATGCAAAGTGTGCAGAGAACGTTAGATAATTTATACAGCACGAAAGGCATACAGAATTACTGGTTTTCAATTATTTATTTTTTTAATTATTGAGCTATTGTGCAAACAAACTGAAATTCTACCCATGTAGAAATATCTCACCTATATATTGACATAGTTCGGCCCATGAGCCTGTGCCCGGTGTTTACATTTGAAACAACTAATGTATTCTTCCATATGAGTACTGTATGTACAGTGGGATCCATGAGTATTACCGTGCAAATTGTCCATGACTATTTTCAATAATTTTTCTCTTAAATCCTATGTGTTTTTAAGCGATGGATTCTTATGTATGCTGGTGCAGAAGTTTTCAACAGCTTGTTTTGAGTTTTCTTTTAATTCTTGAAGCTCTCATTGGATCAAATGAAGTGCACGAACATGCTAATGGACAATTTGCACGGTAATATTCATGGATCGCACTGTACGTACCATAAAGTATGTATTTGAGCATCGCCATTGACATCTACCTAAAACCGTTTCGTTAGAAACGTTTTTCCTCTCGGCTAAATAATTATCGGCTTTTGAAAATGTGAAGTGATAAATTGTTTACATCGTACGCGGCCGCCATTACATCTACACTTGTGACGTAGAGCTCGCTTCCGATTGGTAATGCTACGCACATTTCCTGACCAATCACACGTGTTTGTTACTAGCAGGACTTGAAGCCAGCCCTTATCTACCCCCTCGCATTAATTTGTGTCACTGATTTATCTCAGAGACGAATTTGTTTACATTTTCAAAATGAAAATTGTTAAATCTCGGAAAGCTGCAGAGAAGCTCTTCTATCTACGCGTGTACAAAACAGTCTGATCTGAAGAATGTAATAAGGTGGAGGAACAAATCCTAGTGTCTGTGAATTCTAGAAACAAATTTATTGAAACAAAATCATGTGTGTTCTTACGATCATAATCATCCACCTGATTACGATGCTGTAATGATAGCCAAGTGTCCTAATGATAATGAAGATACGAAATCAACATCCGTGCAATAGAAGTGAACCTAGAACACTAGATTTGATTTTGAACGGTATAAGAGAACATTTCATACTATATATTTGACAACTGCCAGAGATTAAAACTAGGATAATTTATACCGACAGTGGTATATAGGCCTAACAAAATAACTTTTGCTTTCTGTTTGTGATTTCTATTTTTACCATTTTTCCATTTGCAATTTTTACTTTTGCCATTTTTACTTTTGCCATTTTTTCCGTTTGTTGCCATTTTTACTTGGCCATTTTTTCCGTTGCCATTTTTTCCTATGCCATTTTTACCGGACACCGCTACGAATGATGTTAAAATAGTTAGGACCGATTCTGTCATTGAAACATGCCATGCTACGGCATCAAAATAATTACTATAAAAGTTTCTTCTCTTTACACGGTAGAATTCTATGCTAGCAGATATGTTATAAAATGCTTTCGTCTATACTCTGTCGCGGGAAACTCTGGAGCAAGCGAACGAAAACAAGTCTCTGCGCAAGTAGTGACTCGAGAGGGTTCGACCAATGAACAAGTGCGTGGGAACGGGATTGCATGGAGGGGGAAACAACAGCAGGTATCAGGCTTTGTATTGCTTCGCTCCGCCCAATAGCTTTCTCCCCTTATCTTCCGTTAAGCGCAGCCTTGCTCCAGATATTCCCGGGATAGAGTGTAAAGCGGGTTTACCACTACACCACCGGGGAGGCACCACTAGTTATAATAACCAACGTACATTGGGTAAAAGGAGTTGTCTTCGTACTTCACAAATACGGGTGGAGCGCTGCTATAGAGGAACCCGCAGCTCGTGTCGTAGTCGATGTCAGCGAGGTTATTGGTCTCCCATATGGATCGGGTAGAGCTCTGGATGAATTCCCCCACAAGGACTCTGCATGCCACTAGCGCCCTCCTGCCACCGCCACACCCACTCCACTTGTGGCAGTAGAAAGGGTCGCCGTTGAAGCTGACGCCATGCCCGAACTTGCAGCGCCATACTCTTCTCCAATCGAAATTGTTGGTAGAGATTGAAGGTATATTGTTTGCCGAGGTGACATGGAACAGAATTGCCTCCCCAGGGCTTCTCCCCAATCTGGATGTCATTTCTTCTTTCTTCAGCTGATAGCAGCCCCAGAGATAAGGGTTGCGGACTCTTTCCGCTTCGTCGACCATTCGGAGGAATCTCGTGACGTCGTCAGCAAGCTTACGAATGCCGTTCAAGATCGCTTGCTTGATGTCATCGAGTGTGTCCTCTCTTTCCCACTCTGGCGGAGTAGCGACGAACCTCAACAGAGATGGCCTGGCGATATCAGATCGATGGTCGTCACCTGAAGGAGAAAAATGAAAAAAAAATTGAGTTGGATTATCCATTACTATAGATATTTTAATATCTTATGCCCGCTTTAGACGAAAACATTTTCCTTGGCATTTTTCTTAACATTTATGCCATGATCAAAATGCTACCCTGTAAAGTGAAAACTCTTATGGTATTTCAGATGCCATGGCATATTTCATGGCATTTCTCAAGGATAGGGTCCGTCCTATATCCGTAGCTTTTTTCGTAGCCTAACCAATCAGAAGCGACCTCTAGGTCACGAGTGCAGCTGTAATGGCGGCAGCGTGAGATGTAAACAATGTATCACTTCACATTTTTAAATGCCGATAGCTATTCAACCGAGAGAAATAACATTTCCTATAAAAAGTATTAGGTACAAAACAATGGCGGTGCTTAAATACATACTTTATAACGTATACAGTGAACGTACGGAAGAATATTTCAGTTGTTTCAATTGTGAACACTTAGGCACTCATCATAGATGGCGTTACTCGATGTGCCATTATACATTGTAATCGCAAAAGCTAAGCTATAAGCTATCTGCTATAAGATTTTTGGAAACATTTACGTAGCATTTATGCTAGTAAAAATGTTACAGGAAATGCTTTCGTCAAAAGCGGGCCATATACAGAATGAGTTTCAATAATAAAAATTAAACTATCAAGGAAACGTCATTAGAAATTTTTCCTTACCTGTAACGCCTACACGGATCAAGCTAAGAAACTCGCTTATACTCTTTCCCATGAGCTTACATCTCTGGTGGAGTGGTTAACAGTGTCCTAGGACGCAAGAGGTGCAGAGTTCTAATCTCGGCTGGGGATGGTGTTCTTTATGAGTGTCCCTTCATCCATTTCATCATATCGCGACTCATCTTAATCGTCGCGATTAGCCGCATCACAAAAACTTGACGCACGACGACGGTGCGGGACCAAATATAAATTATATTATTTCTAAGACACTTGGTTCATACTTTCGTTAGACATCACAGCTTAATTCTAAGCCAAAGTTATGCATACTTGCCTATATACTGTCAGCTCAGTGCAATATTTTAATAATATTTTGCCTAGCTAACACTCTAGGGCACTAAGAAGCTGTCCCGGTCATTCAAAACCTCTATTCATCAATAATATTAGGAACATTAAATTATGGAGTAGAACTGTGGGGGTTAAAGGGGGACAACACAATAACCGGCACACAAACAGAATTCTATAAGAGGGCAATGGGCGTAAGCAGAGGTACGGCCAACTGTGGGATCCTCAAGGAATAGGGCTTGAACAGGGACACGGTACAAGCACAGATGAAGGTTGTTTAATATTGGATGCGATTATCATTAGAGGGCCAAACTACGCTGAGGGGACAATGCTTAGAAATACAGACAAGGGAGGTAAACGTTCACAACTGGGGTTGGGAAGTAAAGAATCTCTTATACAATACTGGGCAAGCAAGAAATAACAGCAGACTGCCAAACGAAGTCCTCAATCATGGAACAGTTAAGAGATATATTAAGATATATTAATGTTGTGGGAAAAAAGGAAGGAGACGCGCTGGCATGGTTCAGACTAGGGGGATGGAAACAATTAAGGAAGAGAAACGAAGAATTGGGGAAATGATATGTTGTATGTGCGATGCAGAGGAGACGGACGAGCATATCCTCCTGAACTGCCCTTCTACACGTGACCTAAGGGACAAATGGATGAAAAACTTAACAGCGAGGGAGGTGATAGAAGTGGTAAACGATAGAAAAAAGACAAAAGAAGGGGACAACAAGTGGAAAGTAAGAGAACGGCGGGGGAAAGCTATTAGAGTAGACAGCGAGATTAGTGATCATACTCAAACCGAGCCATCTCTATAGTGTAACGTAAAGTGTAAACACCCCTTATCACATAAAGAAGAGGGGAGAATGGGAGTGTGAAAGGCAGCCCGAGAAATAGTGCAAGGGGGTAGTTTGTGTGGGAAGTGAAAGATTGGAATTGAGGTATATAGATACTGGACACCAAAGGAACCAGACACATAACGTTATTTGCATGTGCAAGATTTGGATTGCTAAACTATACTTATTATGTCTATTTTTTTATATCTACTTTTTTTCTTATATCTGATAAGAGTATCTGTATATTAACGTAAAGAGGGTACAATATTAATACATGACTTTAAGGAAAGAGTAAGTGTGTGTAAAGCAAAATGTATGTAGTGCGTACAGCGTACAGCTCGCACAACGAAAATACAAATAAATACAAAGCAAGCAAAAGCTGTTTGAGATTTTTTAGAATATTTGGGGCGGTGGAATAACCGCGAAAGGGATAAAGCGCGAAACTGACTAAGCGCAAGAGTCACACAGGAATAAGCGCGAACGAAACAACCGTGAAACGGATTAAGTGCGAAACCAAAATTGAAAGCAGGAATAAGCGCGAAAGGAACAACCACGAAACGGATTAAGCGCGAAACCAAAATTGAAAGCAGGAATAAGCGAGAAAGGACCAACCGCGAAACGGATTAAGTGCGAAAGCAAAATTGAAAGCAGGGTTAAGAGCGAAAGGAACAACCGCGAAACGGATTAAGTGCGAAACCAAAATTCAAAGCAGGAATAAGCGCGAGAGGAACAACCGCGAAACGGATTAAGTGCGAAAGCAAAATTGAAAGCAGGATTAAGAGCGAAAGGAACAACCGCGAAACGGATTAAGTGCGAAACCAAAAATTGAAAGCAGGAATAAGCGCGAAAGGAACAACCGCGAAACGGATTAAGTGCGAAAACAAAATTCAAAACAGGATTAAGCGCGAAAGGAATTAAAGGGAAACGGACGAAGCACGAACGGAATAAGAGCGAGGAAATAAGAGCCAAAAGATTAAGCTCGAAACGGATTAACCGCGAAAATTTCGCTTTCGCGCTTATGGCGACCTGAACATTTGATACTGAAACTACTCCTGAGAGCCTATGCTATTGCATGTGCATTGCAAATTATAATACATTGACGACAGCGCACAATATACAAGGTGGTTATAATTAAAGTGACGGTGTTCAGAGTGGTACAGCACGGGCTGTAATGAGAGTAGCAGTCTGAAACTTCGTAGATATGCTAATGAAGCAATGCGCTCGCGAATTATGCAAAAAAAAAAAAAAAAAAAAAAAGTTCCAATTCTCGCCACCAGGGTAAAAAATGGCGCTGTAAGCAGTCAAAACTTGGTATAGTTACAGGAAAAACACTATAAATCGCAGAAAACAATACTCTTTGTAATAAAATATCGCTACAATTTCACTATACGAATTACATGAACATTACTAAAGGAAAAAGCAACAAGCGTCACCAACAACAACCAGGGAGCTCGCACAATGGTTAGGCAATGTCACCGACTTTGACGTCAGAGTTACGGAAAATTCCACGTTTTGACTGCTTACAGCGCCATTTTTTACCCTGGTGGCGAGAATTGGAGCAATTTTTTTTTTTTTTTTTTTTTGCATAATTCGCGAGCGCATTGCTTCATTATCATATCTACGAAGTTTCAGACTGCTACTCTCATTACAGCCCGTGCTGTACCACTCTGAACACCGTCACTTTAATTATAACCACCTGGTACTTATACACAGAAATATTAAGTGAATTGCTTGTGTTACATGCGCAGGGAGGAATGCGAAGCCGGGACCGCTGGTGTCGTAGTGCGCTGTGCTAACTACTACGCCATGGAGGTCAGAGCTACAATGAGAATGAGTACATGAAATTGATGAAGAGAAACTCACAAAAAGCAGCCATGCCGTGGTCCGGTTTCGAACCCGGTAACTTCCAAGTCGAGCTCGAGGGTCAACCACTCACTTGTCGCGCTTTTTAAAATTTGGGATAAGCCTTTCTTATGTTGTCCCCTCAATTATATCTCGCATAATATCCAGTTTTCCAATTCCTTACATTTCTCCGCAGTTACTCAACATGAACAACTCAAACAGGCATGTCTTACTCGGGATTCGAACCCTGGATCCACTAATCACTTTGCCACTCAGTACACACGCACGGCTGTAAACAAAATTGATGAATGGACACTCACAAACATCCATGCCCAGGCCAGGATTCGAACCCGGAACCCCTAGCGTCGTTGGGCGATGTGCTAACCACTCTGCCACAGGAGCCGGCTATTTCTATGTATATTGTGCGCTGTCAATGTCTTATAATTTACAGCTGTGAAACATGGGCACTCGGAGAAACAGATAAAGCAAAGTTGATGGTTCTGGAAATTAAAATGTGGCACCTATTGCGTGACACCTCATCCAAATAGCAAGAATCCCCTTCTCACGCACATACACGCACATTCGTACAAAAAAGGTAAGAGATAAGAGAATGAGAACTTGACAGAAGAAAATAGAAAAACTGAGGAACAAGGAGAGAGTTTTGTAGAAGAACAGGGGAAAAAGAAATAGATAAAGAAGGAAACGAAAGAAGGAAGATAGCTTTATGAAGAGAGAGATAGAGAGGAATAGGGAAGGAATCAAATAAAGAAAGAAGGAAACGAAATATATAAAGAGAAAGGTTGTGTAGAAAGAGGAACAGGCGAATAGGGAAATAAATAAACGAAAGAAAAAATAAAATAGAAGAAAGGGTTAAGAAAGAGAGGAATAGGAGAAGCAAGAAATAAGGAAGCGAAAGATAGAGAAAGGAATATGAAGAAAGGGTTATGCTGGGGAAGAAGGAAATAGAAAGAGAGGGTTGTGTAGATAAACAGGGGAAGAAAGGAATAGCGAAATAGGGAAACGATAGAAAGAGATATGTAAACAAAAGATGAAATAAATAAGTACATACAGAAACACAGAGAGAAAGAATGAAATAATTAAATCAACAGAGATACAGAAACGGATGCAAAAAGGGTAGAAGAAAAATATATGTAGAACAGAGAGAAGAAGAAAGTGAGAAACAGGTAAAGAGGGAGAAAGCTGGAAAGAAAACATTCAGAGCCCATTTGAAAGTCACAAACAACCAGACGGATAGGATATACAGAATGTATGGCAGTAAATAGAACAGCACAAGGTATAGGCTAACACCTTTGAGAACCTAGAGGAATCGAGATGTAGGCCCCCTGTAATATCCCATCGTCGTGGAATGGTATGTAAACTGTAATTGCAATTTTGAGAGAGGCAGGATTGTATATATATGTGTGTGTGTGTGTGTATGTGTATGTGTGTGTGTGTAAATACAAGGAAACTATTAAAGAAATAAGTAGACATCGCGACATTGATTTTTCTTTTGACTGCGTTCCAGTCGGACAAGCATGAAACATATTACCTGCATTCTGTTCACTTTCACCTTGATAATCTTCACTCTCTTCTTTGCTTCCTTTCAGGGCTCTGGCTCCATCATCTTCCTCACCCTCTTCTTCATTACTTTCTTCTTCCTCGTCATCCTGTTCTCTTGGTCGCAGCAGTGGCGTACGCAAGGGGGGGGTTACCGGGTTTAAACCCCCCCCTTGAGCTTTTGAAATATGATGGAAAATGCTGTAGAAAAAAATTAAAAATGGCTAATTTATCACAGTCAAAGATCTGCGACAGTAATAATAATAATAATAATTTGAATTATTATTCCCATGCAGCATGAAGAGAAAAACAACATTCCAAACACAGTCTAAGCGGCCGCAAAGTTCAATTTTGCAATTTTTTTTGTTGCAAAAAGTCGCGCAGTGACTCTCGCGAGAATTGTGAAAATTCCTTGCTTCGTCGCAGTGTGCCGACCTTATTGCAAACGTTCTTCCCGGTACTGATTTCACATCCCCTTGTGAACTCTCAAGTGATGCTGAGTCTACATCCACATCATTAAATAATGTTGAAGAAGTGCTTTGTGAATCACCTAGAAGTGATAAATGTGTTGGAATGTCTATAAACTTACTTTTCAACGAAAACATAGACTCAGTGGACAGGCACGTATCCAGGAATTCCTTTCGGGGGGGGGGGCTGAACACAATTTTTTTAAGGGGTATAGATAGAACCTCACAATTATATGTTTAAGGTCAGTGGTGGCAATTTGGTTCCAAAACCAGGGGGGGGGGGGGTTGCAAGGAAAGTTTACTTTCTCTTGTTAGACAAGGCTTAGGATTAACAGGCGATAGTATGGAGGCAAAAAAATGGGGAGCAACTATCCCCTAAATCGTCACCAATGTTTAAGGCTGTGATTTTAATCAGAACGTGAAATCGGAACATTTTTTACCACTCGACTCCTCAGTTTCCATTAACCTTGTGTGCCGGAACCATCTTAGTATGTATGTTCGTCCATTTCTTCTCATCAGGCATCAAAACATCTGTGTACCAGGTAACCAAAAGTGTTTTTACGAAGCTGTTACACATGCACGGGATGGACAATCAATCCACTCGACAACACGAGATTCAAACTGTGTGCTGCGAACTGGACGCAGACAGTTCTCGAATATTTCTCTGATTCGAGCCTGAACACCACTCGTGTGTCTTGTCCTCCCATGTTTGCAGCTCTTTTAAAAGCCGAAACTCACCAATTGTTCATATTCAGGCCTAAGCACTCGCAAGAGTTCAAAATTGTCTGTCACAGCTTCCGCAGTCTTGTCATATCTCGGCACGAAACAAAGGAAGCTTTCCATAGAATACAGGTGGATCGCGAAACAATTATTGCACAGTGAAAACCCTTCCGTTCCCAACACATCTAATGTTTCGTCTCCCAATATGATCAAATGCTTACTCATTTAGGTATCTCCAGGGACGTGCCCAAGGGAGGGTTGGTGGGGTCATAACCCCATTTGACACAGTCCTTAAAAAAAGAACGTCAAAAACAGGAAAATATGGCAAAATGAGGACTGACCACCAAAAATAGTATGCGTAACCCCTCTCCCTGCCGAAAATCGTTGGCACGCCACTCTTTATCTCGGACACATTTTTAAAAATCAACTCACCAGAAGTTTTTATAATTTCGTATTACAGACTGAAGTAAAGCACCTTTAACACGATCAAATGAATCATGAACAAGTCCTTGAATTGAACGCTTAAAAGAAAATGATGTCAGAGACAACGCCATTTTTCTCATTGGATTCAAGGTTCGGTCAAAGAATTTCTATTTAGGAATGGTTCTAATTAACGCGTATTTATATCCTCAGTATATTCTAGAACGTTGCGCAGATAAACGATTTATAAATATTGCCAGTAATTCGACTCCACTTATTCAAGAACATTCCCTCTCGCGCCTTCCAGAGATTAAAAATTACAACGAACCACTCTACGTGTGGCGATACCTTTGCTGTGCAGCTTCCAAATGCTGACAAGTCTCTACATAGTGCTCAAGTTTGCTGCGATAATACTGAAAGCCCAAGAAAAGTTTACGTGCAATGTTATCAACAACAGGGTCATAGAACATTCTCCGTCTTGCCTTGATAAGTATTTCTCCCCTTAAATTATCGTCACATTATTCAAAAAGCAAAAATCCTAATTTTATCTAATGTAAACAGAAATATTTCCTGAAGGTGGGTGTGTGGTGGTGGGGGGGGGGGCTTGAGCTATTAACAATAACAGAGTTATAGAACATTCTTCGTCTTGCCTCGATAATTGTATCTCCTTAAATTATCATCACATTATTCAAGAAGACAAGAACCTAATTTTATCAAGCGTAAACTGAAAAATTTCCTTTCCTGGTGAGGGGGGCTCGAGCCACCTGATTTCCACCTTGGACACGCACTATTAACAATAACAAGGATACAGAACATTCTCCGTATTGCCTCGATAATTATTTCTCTCCTTAAATTATCGTCACATTATCTTATTTCACACCACAAGAAACCAAAAACCTCATTTTATCTAGTGTAAACCGAAAATTTCGGGGGGGGGGGGCTCGAGCCCCCTAAGCCCCCTCCTTGGATACGTGCCTGTCAGTGGAATTTAGCAACATGTATTCTCCCGCTTCATCATCATCCTGGGCGAATTCCATAGGTAAAGGTAATGTAATTTGTCCCGTGCATATAGCACCGTGCCATGAAGGCACACGTAGTGGTGTGGTGGGCCCCAAAGATTCTCGATCTCGAACTATTTTGCAGGTGATGTGATCAGCACCATGCTCCGGCAGCCTTCATCCCCCAGGGTTGCTCTCGGGTACCCATTGCTATGAGGCTGGGTGCGGAGACAAGGCTGGATAAATTCCAACCAATTCCGGGAATCGAACCCGGATATCCCACGAAGTTGTCAGACTAGACCAGCGCGGCTCCTTGAATGAGATTCATATTTCGATTATTTCAATAAATTTAATATATTTGCTTGTTTTTATGGATTTTCTTCACACTTAAAATGTCTCACTTATCATATACAAATAACCATTGACTAGACAATTATTTTGTAACAAAGAAACAAAAGAAATGTAATTTTGTTCTATATCTTTCATAAATAGCAGCTGCATTAGTAGTAATTAAACTAATTAATTAATTATAAGAATTATTAATTAATTTATTATTATTAATTAATTAATTAATTAAAGTATAATAAAACAATGGTAATGTGAATTTGTAGAAAGTTTTTGAAATAACACCCCCCTTGATTAAATCCTGCGTACGCTACTGGGTCGCAGATTCTTCGGTTCATACCTTTGTTTCGCCCGCTCCACCTTCATCTGCAGACTCGTCTTCTTTTCTTTCTGGATCTTCTCCATCTCATCATATTCTTCCTTGCGGCTAGCAGGAAAGGACATTATTACACTTGCCTGCCTGATAACTAACTGATTGTGCTTTCCCTCTCAACTGCTTTGTCGTCAACTATTTGTTTTCCAAATGACGTTTTTACTGCTGCATAACTATTTTCATCTGTCGCTACTTCCACTAGACCTTGAGGCTTGCTTCAATCAGAACATTCCCCTTCCGTAGGACAAAATTGAATAGTTACACTGAAGAAAGTTGAGCTGGCAAATGCGTGCTTGTAGGTTTCGATCCAGCTGCAAGATGGCCTCGCAGTCGATACACAGAAACGCATTCAATATCAAGTTCAAGAACTTTCGCTTGTTATCGAAATGATGACGCAAAAACAGAATTTAACGATTTGCACAAGTTTTAGGATCACCAGCTTGTCTCTCCACTGCACATTTCAGAGTGCGTGGACAAAATACTGTAGAATATCAAATGAATTGTAGTACTGTTGAGACTACTGACGTCATTCGAAAGGAAAATCAATACGTGTTAGCCGACACATGTATGCTACATACGGAACTTGCGTGGGTAGATATCGATCTTAGTTAGGTGACTGTTGCTGTCACATGCAAACAAAACAAGCGTCGATAAGTGCAGACTAATTGCATTTTTGCTTCAACGGTAGTTCTTTCCTCCTTTCTAAGAGTTTCCAATCAATATCCGTAGAATTTGTGATGGACGAAAACAGACCAAGTACTGACGCCCCCAGATAGTCGTTCAAATCGGCCGGTTCAACGAAAGAGAAAGACAAGAAATTATTATTTTTACTTCTACCGTTTCTAAGGTTTTAATTTGTTCAGTTTACTTTATAACGTACCCTTCCGTAATTTCCATATTGTAACCGTATTCTATAGCCATATTTTGAAAACAGGCTAGATGAATGATGAATTCGTTCCGATAAGAGAGATTCAAATAATGTTGTAATGGTGAATATTGTTATTCGTTTTGTTATTTTGTAACTTCTCGACTTCTCGTCGCCCGGCTCTATGTCGCCACCGAAGTTCCCGGCCTGGGCGTGCGTGTTCTTTGTGAGTGTCCATTCATCAATTCTATCTAGTCACCACTCATCCACACCGTCGCGATTGGCCAAAAGTGTAAGAAATGCGACGCTAAAAAACAAACAAGCACATTTTTCTCAAATATAAATATCGGAACTGAAACTATCACTTTGAACTGGAACCCAAACCACTGTGCAATTCGCCTCCAACGGGAATCGAACAAGGGACTCGCTATTCTTTTTTACTGTTCAAGTGGAGTCCTATGATGGGAAGTGGGATATAAATAAAGGGATATAGATAGAACCTCATAATTGTATGTTTAAGGCCAGTGGTGGCACCAAATGGGGGGGGGGGGACAAGACTTAACATTAAGAGGCCATGGTGTGATAGTGTGGAGGCAAAAAAACAATGGGGAGCAACTATCCCCTAAATCGCCACTGTTTAAGGATGTCATTTTAATCAGAACGTGAAATCAGAACATTTTCTACCACTCAACTCCTCTGTTTCCATGCATTATAAATTGTGTGCCGGAACTATCTCAGTATGTGTGTTTGTCCATTTCTTCTCATCAGGCATCAAAACATCTACATGCCAGAAGTGGTTTTCCGTAGCTGTTACACATGCACTGGGGATACACAACGCGAGATGCGAACTGTGTGCTGGGAACTGGACGCAGACAATTCCCGAATATTTCTCTCTGATTCGAGCCTGAACACCAATAATGTGTCTTTGTCCTCCCATGTTGTCAGCTCTTACAAAAGCCCACCAAATTGTTCATATTCAGGCCTAAGCACTCGCAAGTGTTCAAAATTGTCTGTTGAGTGTGTGTCGAACCCAGTAGCCTTAAACAAAAGTATTTTTTATGCCATGAAATTCTCGGACTGCATGCACGAAATTTGGTCCTGGCATAACTAAATCAGCACTCAAAACTTTGATTTTCAGTTGATCTGTGCAGCTTAACTATTTTTTAATAAACCGCTCCAATACCCGGTACTCCCGAAATATTTACTTCAGAGAGAGAGACCTTCCATCTCTTCGGTCTTCGACCCGAACTACTCGTAGCACTCCACTGAGTCTCCGGAAGTTCCACTGTCGTCAATGTCTTCAGCTTTGGGTCCGAACTGGAACTAGTAGTAGACTTCGTTACTTTACGGTATTTAGTCCATTTCATTTTCAAATCACTAGATCTTATAAAGCAACCAATGGACACTGACTGATCACTAATCGACTGTATGAATTGTCACACTAACCTCTGAAGTCTCAACCGATTATGTTGTACATATGAACCGAGAAATTGAAGGCAACTAACTAACTAACTCTCTAGCCTTCTTAAACCCGAAGGTTCATGGCTGCAGCAACACAGGCCTTCCATCTGTCCCTATCTTGAGTAAGATCTATATACTCTTTTCCATCCCTACCGATTTCGTTTAGGTCCATCTCAACGTTGTCCCTCCATCTTCGTCTTGGCCTTCCTACAGGTCTCTTACCATCAGGTTTCCCAACAAGAATCCTGTAAACTCCTCCTTCCTCTCCCATTCGTGCCACATGGCCTGCACACCTAAGTCTTCTTGATTTAATCATTCTAATAATATCTGGACATGAATACAAATTATGTAGTTCTAAATTATGTAACCTTCTCCACTCACCTGTCTCCTCATCCCTTTTAGGTCCAAAGATTTTCCTAAGGATCTTATTTTCAAATACTCTGAATTAATGTTCCTCTTTTAATGTAAGGTACCACGATTCAAACCCATATAATACTACAGGCAAAATTACTGTTTTGTATATTTTAACTTTAGTTTCTTAGATATTAAACGAAAAGACAAAAGTTTATGAAGAGAGAAGTAACATGCATTTCCTGAATTAAGCCTACTTTTTATTTCCTCTTTAATATAATTTTCACTTGTTAATATTACTCCTAAATATTTGAATTTGGAAACTGGTTCAAACGAGTTGTTATCAATAATTAGATTTTGATTATTACCTAACACTTGGTTTTGGCCTGTAAGCATATATTTAGTTTCCTCTTTGTTAACTTCCAAACCTATCTCTTTAGCAGTTTTGAAAAATATTTTAGCATTATTGTTAATTGTATTTATATCATCCCCTAATAAGTCTACATCATCTGCATATGCTAACAACTGAGTCACACCATTTAATTTGAGTACTTCTTTAGTTTCTCTTACCTTCCTAACAGCATATTCTAAGGCAAAATTAAAGAGCAATGGAGATAATGCATCTCCTTGTTTTAACCTATCATGAATTGTAAATTTGTCAGACACATTAACTGAAGCCGCGTATTTATATCCTCATTATATTCTAGAACGTTCCGCAGATAAAACGATTCGTAAATATTGCCAGTAGTTCGACTCCTTCTCTTATTCACGAACGTTCCTTCTCGCTCTAGCCCCTTCCAGAGATTAAAAATTACAACGAATCACCATACGTGTTGCGCTACCTTTGTTGTGCAGCTTCCAAATGCTGACAAGTCTCTACATAGTGCTCAAGTTCGCTGCGACAACACCGAAAGCGCAGGAAAAGCTTATGTGCAATATTATCAACAACAGGGTTATAGAACATTCTCCGTCTTGCCTTGATAAGTATTTCTCTCCTTAAATTATCGTCACATTATTCAAGAAGACAAAACCTAATTTTATGTAGTGTAAACTGAAAAAAATCCTGGTGGGGATAGGGGGGCTCGAGCCACCTGATCCCCACCTTGGTTTTGATTGATTGATTGATTTGGTGTTTTAAGTCCACTTTATGTACAGTAAGGCTAATCGAGACT